>NC_090927.1:46374585-47662422 GCF_040938575.1 Ambystoma mexicanum
GGTGGGAGACATGAGTGGGGGCCTGGTGGAGGGTGACCCTGGTGGCTGGGGGGTGGGGGAGACAGATGGTGGGAGACATGAGTGGGGGCCTGGTGGAGGGTGCCCCTGCACTGCTGGGGGGTGGGGGTGGTGGGAGACATGAGTGGGGGCCTGGTGGAGGGTGCCCCTGCACTGCTGGGGGGTGGGGGTGGTGGGTGACATGAGTGGGGGCCTGGTGGAGGGTGACCCTGGTGGCTGGGGGGTGGGGGTGGTGGGTGACATGAGTGGGGGCCTGGTGGAGGGTGACCCTGGTGGCTGGGGGGTGGGGGTGGTGGGTGACATGAGTGGGGGCCTGGTGGAGGCTGCCCCTGCACTGCTGGGGGGTGGGGGTGGTGGGAGACATGAGTGGGGGCCTGGTGGAGGGTGCCCCTGGTGGCGGGGGGGTGGGGGTGATAGGGGACATGAGTGGGGGCCTGGTGGAGGCTGCCCCTGCACTGCTGGGGGGTGGGGGTGGTGGGAGACATGAGTGGGGGACTGGTGGAGGGTGACCCTGGTGGCTGGGGGGTGGGGGTGGTGGGAGACATGAGTGGGGGCCTGGTGGAGGCTGCCCCTGCACTGCTGGGGGGTGGGGGTGGTGGGAGACATGAGTGGGGGCCTGGTGGAGGGTGCCCCTGGTGGCGGGGGGGTGGGGGTGATAGGGGACATGAGTGGGGGCCTGGTGGAGGCTGCCCCTGCACTGCTGGGGGGTGGGGGTGGTGGGAGACATGAGTGGGGGCCTGGTGGAGGGTGACCCTGGTGGCTGGGGGGTGGGGGTGGTGGGTGACATGAGTGGGGGCCTGGTGGAGGCTGCCCCTGCACTGCTGGGGGGTGGGGGTGCAGGGGGACATGAGCAGGTGTGCAGGGTAGTCCCCTGTTTTGTGGGCTGCCTGCAGGGGCTGTGGAGGGTGTACAGGGAACACCTGTGAGGACCCACCCAGCCTAATTGCGTGTGATAATTCCCGCACACCCCTGTAATACACGTACCTGGCCAAATCGCATGTGAGAATTCCCGCGCACCCCTGTAATACACGTACCCAGCCGAATCGCGTGTAGAACTTCCCGTGTACCCCTGTAATACACGTACCCAGCCAAATCGCGTGTGATAATTCCCACATACCCCTGTAATACACGTACCCTGGCCAATCGCGTGTAGAACTTCCCACGCACCCCTGTAATACACGTACCAAGCCAAATCGCGTGTGATAATTCCCACGCACCCCTGTAATACACGTACCTGGCCAAATCGCATGTGAGAATTCCCGCGCACCCCTGTAATACACGTACCCAGCCGAATCGCGTGTAGAACTTCCCGCGTACCCCTGTAATACACCTACCCAGCCAAATCGCGTGACATAATTCCCACGCACCCCTGTAATACACGTACCTGGCCAAATCGCATGTGAGAATTCCCGCGCACCCCTGTAATACACGTACCCAGCCGAATCGCGTGTAGAACTTCCCGTGTACCCCTGTAATACACCTACCCAGCCAAATCGCGTGTGATAATTCCCGCGCACCCCTGGAATACATGTACCCAGCCAAATCGTGTGTGATAATTCCCGCGCACCCCTGGAATACACGTACCCAGCCAAATCGCGTGTGATAATTCCCGCGCACCCCTGTAATATACGTACCCAGCCAAATCGCGTGTGATAATTCCTGCGTACCCCTGTGATACACGTGCCCTGGCTAATCGCGTGTAAAACTTCACGCGTACCCCTGATATGCACGTTACCCGCTTTGCGTTCCTTGTTTGGCAGCCCTGTGGACTGGTCCAGGGTTAGCGCTGCCCTTTGCGATGATTTAGCGATTTTGATGGCTTTTCCTTGCGCGAGGGCGTTCTTGGGGGCGTTACTGGCGCTGCTGCAGGGTCGCTGCGATACTCTGCGCCACGGCTGGTTTGGGAGCCTGAAATTCATGAATACGCTGTGCGCGGAAATCGGTTTTAGCGCACGTGCCTGGCGCAGTCAATCGCACGCGGACACTCTGCGCCAGCCGCTTGCGACACTTTTCTGCGAAATTCTATGAATTACCCTGTATGGTTTTACGCAAATGATTGCAATGGGAGGTAGGTGACACAGGTCAGCTCAGGCCAGTAGAGGTTAGGAGGTGAATGACATTTTTTCTGAAGCGAAGGTAGGGCAGGTCCCCTCTCAGGTCTTGTGGCAGTGAATTCCAAGTTTTAGCAGCCTTTACAGGGAAGCTATTTCCCCCGATCGTGGTGAGTCTGAAGTTTGGTATTATCAAACAGTCAGAATTGACAGCTCTGGTTGGTCTGAGAGAGGTCTCCTGTGGAATGTATCTATCAAGTATCTGGGGGCGGAGTTATTGAGGGCTTTATGGGTCAAAAATAGCATCTTGAGTTGTATTTTGTTGTCCGTGGTCAGCCATTTGTGATGGCGTCTGGTGGATGAGATATGGGTTCTTTTATTTATGCCTAGTGCTGCTCTCAAGGCATTGTTTTGTAATATTTGTAATCTTTGAATTATTGTTTTGTTGGCACCGGAATATAGTGCATTGCAGTAATCGATTCTGGAGAGTATTAAGGCTCTGGCCAGGATTAAACAACTGTTGTTAGAAAGGAATGGTTTACCGGCTCTTATCAATTTGCAGGTGTAAGCCGTAGAGGAGGCCAGGGATTTTATCTGTTTATCAAGAGAAAGGGTGGAATCAAGATAGAATCCAAGGGTTTTTACATCCTTGGACACTTGGATGATATTCCCATCTATGTTGAAGGAGGAGTATTCCTGGCCTAGTTTTTAAATATTGGCTTGGGTGCCCAAAATGATCAACTCTGTCTTATCATCGTTCAGACAGAGGCCATGAGTGGCCATCCATGCCTGGATGATAAGATATACCTTGTTCACCAATTCCGTGTCTTTCGCATTATCCCCAGAAAGCGCGAGGAGGATCTGTGTATCATCTGCATAGTTAGTGTAGGTGATACCGAGATGGTCCAAATCATCAAACAAGGGCTTGGTGAAGATATTGTATAGAGTTGGGGAGACACAAGAACCCTGCGGGACACCACACAAGATGGGGGTAGGACCTGCCGCTGCTGAGGGAGAGAAGCCTCTCATGGTTCTTTCACTCAGGAATGACTCAATCCATCTGATCGCCTCTGGGGAGAAGTGAGCGGCCGAGTCCAGATGACTACAGAGGACTTTATAATCCACCAAAGCAAAGGCGGCCGAGAGATCCAGGAGTAGCAAGAGTGCTGTCCTACCTTTGTCTCTCAGCTCGTCCATTTGGGACTTCAGATCAATTAGGGCAGTTTCTGTTCCATGTAAGGGACGGAAGCCCGATTGTCTCTCTCCTAGGAGGTTGTGTAATTCTAGATGCTTTTGAATTTGGTTGTATGCAGCTTTGTCCAGTATCTTGAGAAGAAACGGTAATGTGGTAATGGGGCGGTAATTAGTAGGGATGAGGGGGTCTAATGTCTGCTTTTTAAGGAGGGGGAGCACCCAGGACTGTTTAAGGTTGGCAGGGACGGTGCCTGAGGCAAAGGATGCGTTAATCAGTTTAGAGATAAAGGGAGATAATTCTCTGGCAGCGTCTTTTATTAGTTGTGCTGGGCAGATGTCACCTTTACAATTGGAAGGTTTGAGCGAAAGGATGATTTTTTCTACTTCCAGGGTAGTCATTCTGGAGAAGTGGAAGGTATTGCTGTGCGCCAGTACATTATTAGTGTGAAGCATTTTAGGCGAGTCCTGAATTTTCAGTGCTTCTTTTGTTTGCTGAATTTTATTTTGGAGTGTGATAATTTTATTTGCTAGGGCTTGTTGGATATCTGTGCACCAGGATTTGTCCTTGGTGCAAGTATCCTGTATGGCAATTGGAGACTCAAGTTCTTTTAGAATAGAAAAGAGCTCTTTCATACTAGTATTGGATTTGGTTATACGATCTTTATACGAGTTATGTTTTGCTTGGCAAACTTCTTTTTTGTATAGCGCAGAGAGGGAAGTTAATTTGGCTTTGTTATCAACTGAAGGGCAGAGCCTCCAAGTAGTTTCTCTTTTTCTTTTCAGGATACGTAGGTCTCTTAGCTGTGGAGTAAACCATTTGTTTAGATGAGCTTTAGGTTTGCTAGATCTAAATTTAAGAGGTGCCAGATTATCTAGAGTAGAGAGCATAATGTTATTGAATTCATGCACTAAGGTACTGGGATTTAGATTTTCTGATAGTGCATTGAGAGTGGGTAGTATAGCTGGGATAACTTTCTCTACGTTAATGCATTTTTTATTTCTGGTTAAACATGGCGGCCCCCTCCGAGTAGGAGCACCCGGCACGCTGGTGAGAGCGGTGCCCTGCCAAAAATGTCCCCTGTCATGGTGCATGCTCCCAAACATCTGGAGCTGGCGGGCCTTCCCCAGACATTGACATCCATGAGGGCTTATTAAGCCCCAAAGGGTTGCCCAAGGACTTCCTGGACTCAGTCCTGGCGCAGTTGGCACCAGGCTCATAATTTTCCATCTGGTGGTGCACTGCATGGGACTACATACAGCCCAGCCTAATAGGCTGAGCCATCCAGCCTATCCTGGGTGTGGCTGAGGGACTACTTTACCTGAGATTGCAGAATGAGGCTGGAGGTACTATTTTATTGGAACTACTTGCAAGGCTATTTAAACCACACCCTACAGACAGAACACGCTTTGCCTTATTCTGCACTCCTGCAGCGTAACGCTCACCGTGTCTGCTTAGCTCCAGTACCCGAACTCCAGCAGCCACGCCCGTTCTGGAATCTTGATCCATCGGCACCTGAGAAGAGAAGAAGAGAAGAAAGGAACAGGAATTAATACAGCAGTTGAGGCCTTTCCTGAAGGAGTCCATCCGAGCGGCCACCCCTTCAGCTGCTCTTTGGCTCGTCGCACCTGCAGAGAAGAAAGCATCAGCAAATACAGTCGATACTCACCCAGAGACCGCTTCCATCTGGGATTCCTCTGAAGCGGTTCTTCCGATCGCCGCTCCGGAGCCGCGCTGCACCTGCATAGCAGAAAAGAAAAGAAGACAGCAGGTTGGTGGCGCACTGGAAAGAAACCATTATTAGAGACATTCGGCGCCACGCACAAGCGCTATACTCACCCGCAGGAAATCTGCTCAGCATTGTAGGACGAGCCAAACCTTCATTTGAAAACTGCTCAAGTCCGCGCCTGAAAGAAAAGTGAAAACAAGGTCAACACTAGAGTAATAAAGACATTAAGCAACTATTCCAAGCATCTATTGGCATAGAGACTTACCTGCTGAGTCAATCTGTTCAAGACTCCGCTACAGCCCCATCGGATCAGTGAAGGAACTTGATCCAGGGAAAGACTGTCATATTGCGCCCCTGCAAGAGATCGCAGAACGGAGAGTCCACCATTAATAAACCCAAGGTGAGGCTGAAGCGGAGAGGGGGCATTAGGAGGTTACGGGAGGTGGGAACCACACCCGCTCATCACGGCTGCTAATATCCTATTTCGACCTTTTAGGCAAACGCTTCCTGGGAAGTGACAGTGAGGGAGAAGTCGCGTGCAAGCCTCTCCAACCAGCCCCATGTAACGCCAGTTCAGACATCATTCCGGCAGCTTCGAGCGATGCCCCTGTGGAGACCAGGTGAGCGTGACAGAACGTGAAGACTACATAAAACCTCCACCTGGGTGTCATGGAAACCTCAGAGACTGACCAGCTAGCCCAGCTTTTGGGGGAACTCAGGGCCGAGGTACATTCAGCCAGTCAAGAAACCAATGCCTTAAGGAGAGAGCTGATTGTATACAAGGATCGGACAGACGACCTCACCAGACAACTACTACAATCGCAGGCGGGGCAAACACCGCTACCCGGATTGGGTTCAACGGTCCCGGCTTCACCAAGCAATCCAGTACAAGTGGTCCTTTCAGGAGCCGTACCTTTAGCACCCCCGGAACGTTTTTCAGGAGATTCAAAAAGGTACGCGGTTTTCATGAATCAGTGCCATCTACATTGCCTATGCAGGCCAGGGGCCTTTCCGAACGACCAATCAAAGGTGGCCTTTGTGCTGTCCTATCTTAGTGGCAGTGCTACAGACTGGTCGGTACCACTAGTCAATCGGGATGATCCCGTTTTGCAAGACTTCCAGAGGTTCCAAATGGACATGGAAAAGTTGTTTGCCCGACACTCCCAAGGGGAGGCATTAGATAATGAACTCCTGTCTCTGCGTCAAGGGAATCAAGATCTGTTAATGTACATCGCAACCTTCAATAGGCTGGTAGTGGAAACCGGTTGGCCGGATGACAATAGAACAACGTTGTTTCATCGTGGTTTGAGAGGCGAGTTAAAAGACGTTTTAGCACAAGTGGTCAATCCGCCCAAAGACTGTGCTGAATACATAGACTTGGTGGTCCAGCTTGATCATAGACTGCAGAGCCGTAAGGCTGATTGAGCTAGAATGGACTCTTGGGTATTTGTTTGTCCAAAGGAAAATGCTTCCAAAACAGCTGACGTGTCCGAACCCATGCAGATTGGAGGGGTGCGAGGGCCGCTATCCAAAGCTGAAAGAGACAAGAGAAGTCAGCAACAGCTGTGCTTGTATTGCGGAACAGCCGGCCACTTCCTCCGTGAGTGCCCAGTGAAACCACCCAAGAAGGCAGTAGGGGTTGCCGGTAAGGTCGAGGCAGAACCAGTTCCAGAAAACCTCCCCGCCCGACAAGCGTAGAGGTCCGTTTGTCGAGCGAAAAGAAGGACTCCCAGACCTCGCACCTAGCTTTGCCAATGATTCTCATAAATCACCAACAGCCGTCTCGAATGCATGCAGTCAGAGCATATATCAACAGCGGAGCCATTGGGAACTATATGGATCAAGAATTGGCTAGAAGGATGAATCTTCCTCTTTGCGAGAAGGCAACAACTGACTTAGTCACCACTGTCAACGGAAATGAGATTTCCTCGGGACCAGTAACACATTCGACGACAGAGATGATGCTTTTGTGCCAAGATGGGCATCGGGAAGCCATTGTGTTCAATTTAATCAAGGCTCCACAATTCCAAATAATTCTGGGAATGCCATGGCTAGAATCACACAATCCTTGCATCGACTGAAGTGTTAAGAGGCTGACCTTCTCAGTCGAGTGTGCTCAAACTTGTTATCAAGCAGAAGAACTTTTGGCCAAAGAAGTGACAACAATCATGAGTTTAACAAATCCGCTACCCCAGGTATACCAAGACTATCAAGACGTCTTCCAGAAGGATCAAGCCAACACCCCCCCCATAGACCATACGACTGCCAGATCGACCTTATACCAGGTGCTCAGATTCCTTGTGGCCGAATCTATGCGCTCACTGAGCCTGAAAATCTGCATTTAAGAAAGTATCTAGACCAATACCTGGCAAACGGTTTTATCCGGCCGTCCAAGTCCCCGGCGGCCTCACCCTTATTCTTCGTGCCTAAAAAGGAAGGAGACCTTAGGACTTGTATCGACTACCGCGCATTGAACCAAGTCACTGTTAAAAACCATTACCCCTTGCCTTTGATTCCTGAACTATTTGACCAAGTTAAAGATGCACAGATTTACACCAAGTTAGACCTCCGAAGAGCGTACCACCTTGTACGAATTAAGAAAGGAGACGAATGGAAGACCGCCTTCTGTACTAAATATGGGCTATTTGAATACCAGGTAATGCCCTTCAGCCTGTGTAATGCCCCAGCGGCGTTTCAATATTTCATGAATGACGTCCTGCGAGAGTTGATCGATGTCTGTGTCATAGTATACATCGACGACATTCTGGTTTACTCCTCTTCTGAACAAGAACATGTGAAACACGTCCGTGCTGTTCTAGACAAACTTCGGCAACACAAATCATATGCTAAATTCGAAAAATGCTTCTTCCATGTTACTGAGGTCGAGTTCCTTGGGTTTGTCCTAACCCCTCGTGGTGTACGTATGGATTTGCGAAAAGTTGATGCCATTTTCAACTGGCCTTCTCCAACCTCAATCAAAGGAGTTCAGAGTATGCTTGGATTTGCAAATTTCTATCGTGGCTTCATTCCAGGTTTTTCGCATCTCGTGCACCCCATCACCTCTTTACTGCGAAAGAATAAACGTTTTCAATGGTCAGAAGAGGCGGAAAAAGCTTTCCAGAACTTAAAACAAAAATTCATCTCAGCTCCAATCCTGAAGCACCCTCGTCCAGAACTCCCACACGTGGTTGAGACCGACGCTTCCAGCTTGGCAATGGGAGCGGTCCTTTCGCAAAGAGATCCTCAAACGGGTCAACTTCACCCGGTGGCCTTTTGGTCACGGAAATTCACGGCACCAGAATTGAATTACGCCATAACAGACAAGGAACTTTTAGCCATCAAGGCAGCTTTCAAGGCTTGGCGGCATTACCTCCTAGGAGCAAGGCATACCATCACTGTAATCACTGATCACCGCAATCTACAATACCTAAAGTTGGCGAAGGCACAATCATCTCGCCAACTCCGATGGGCGTTATTTTTTGCTGAATTCGATTTTGTAATTACTTACCGGCCTGGTTGTCAAAATGGAAAAGCGGATACCCTGTCCCGTATAGGAGTAGATGATGCATATACAAATCCAGACCCAGTACCCATCATCCCTGGAGGAAGAATCCTAGGATTTACTGCGTCTCTAACATTAGATGACATTTACGAAGAAATCGCGCATCTCATAGATACCAACACTCTCCAAGAATGGTCAACCAAAAGTCCACACCACTCAGTCTCAAACCATTTGCCATATTTTCTTGGACGTCTCAATCTACCCTGCAAGGAACTTCAGAAAAAAGTCATCTCAAATGACACAAATCTCTGGTAGAAGGTCATCCTGGAATTGCTAAAACTGAAGCCAAGGACAAACGACACTTTTGGTGGCCAACATGGCGATAGGACATCAAGCAATTCGTATTATCATGTGGAATTTGTGCACAAAACAAGTCCCCAAAAGAAGTGATCACCCGGTCTACTGCAACCACTGGATATTCCGCCTACACCTTGGCACACATTATCTCTTGATTTTATCACTGACCTCCCCCCTTGCAATGGATTCATCACCATTTTAGTGGTAGTGGATTCATTTTCTAAAATGGCCCATTTCATTCCCCTAAAAGGCTTACCCTCAGCTTCAATCCTGGCCGAGGAATTCCTTGAACAGATAGTCCGAATACACGGATTTCGTTCCATCCTGATTTCAGACCGAGGCAGTCAATATATCTCACGTTTCTGGAAATTGTTTTGCTAGTTAGCTCAAATCGATGTAAGACTTTCTACCGGCCACCACCCGCAAACCGATGGTCAGAACGAGAGGACCAACCAGACTTTGGAGTAATACCTAAGATGCATGTTACACCAAACAGAAAGCAGTTGGAAGGATGTTTTGTGGATAACCGAGTATGCCTATAACAATTCCTTACACTCCAGCACTGGGCAAAGTCCTTTCTATACTATATACGGGATGCACCCACGAACCTCCAATCTTGATCCGCCTCAACTTCTGGAAATGCCAGGTGTAAGCAGCCTACACACCACCATCACTCAAGCCTTTAAACAAGCGACAGACCATCTGAAGCAAGCTAAGGAAAGATACAAGAAATCAGCAGACGTACATAGAAATGAAGCTCCTAGGTGTCAAGTTGGGGATGAAGTCTGGCTGGCCTCGAAACACATACCAGTGAAAGGAACTCATACCCTCAATCCCAGATATTTGGGTCTGTACACCATAAAGGCCATCATTAATCCGGTAGCAGTAAAATTGGACTTACCTCCACACATGCGGATTCATCCCGTGTTTCACGTCTCGCTTCTGAAACCAGTGCAACCAGGGACCCACGTACAAAAAACACCAAAACCAATCATGGTCGACGGGGAACCTGAATTTGAAGTGAAGGACATTCTAGATTAAAAAAAAATCATCAAATCAAAACTATTTGATTTGATAGACTGGAAAGGATATGGACCACAAGAAAGATCATGGGAACCCAGTGATCACACTCATGCCCCACGGTTGTTAAAATGATTCCATCATAATCATCCGAGTAAACCTGGACCGATGGGAGAACCCACCGTTAGGGAGGGCTTGGGGGGGAGTGCTGTCATGGTACATGCTCCCAAACATCTGGATCTGGCGGGCCTTCCCCAGTCACTGACACCCATAAGGGCTTATAAAGCCCCAAAGGGTTGCCCAAGGACTTCCTGGACTCAGTCCTGGCGCCGTTGGCACCAGGCTCATAATTTTCCATCTGGTGGTGCACTGCATGGGACTACATACAGCCCAGCCTAATGGGCTGAGCCATCCAGCCCATCCTGGGTGTGGCTGACGGACTACTTTACCTGAGATTGCAAAATGAGGCTGGAGGGACTATTTTATTGGAACTACTTACAAGGCTATTTAAACCACACCCTACAGAAAGAACACGCTTCACGTTATTCTGCACTCCTGCAGCGTAACGCTCACTGTGTCTGCTTAGCTCCAGTACCCGAACTCCAGCAGCCACGCCCGTTCTGGAATCTCGATTCATCGGCACCTGAGAAGAGAAGAAGAGAAGAAAGGAACAGGTATTAATACAGCAGTTGAGGCCTTACCTGAAGGATTCCATCCGAGCGGCCGCCCCTTCAGCTGCTCTTCGGCTCGTCGCACCTGCAGAGAAGAAAGCATCAGCATGTACAGCCGATACTCACCCAGAGACCGCTTCCATCTGGGATTCCTCTGAAGCGGATCTTCCGATCGCCGCTACGGAGCCGCGCTGCACCTGCATAGCAGAAAAGAAAAGAAGACAGCAGGTTAGTGGCGCATAGGAAAGAAACCATTATTAGAGACATTCGGCGCCACGCACGAGCGCTATACTCACCCGCAGGAAATCTGCTCAGCGTTGTAGGACGAGCCAAACCTTCATTTGAAAACTGCTCAAGTCCACGCCTGAAAGAAAAGTGAAAACAAGGTCAACACTAGAGTAATAAAGACATTAAGCAACTATTCCAAGCATCTATCGGCATAGAGACTTACCTGCTGAGTCAATCTATTCAAGACTCCGCTACAGCCCCATAGGATCAGTGAAGGAACTCGATCAAGGGAAAGACTGTCATATTGCGCCCCTGCAAGAGATCGCAGGATGGAGAGTCCACCATTAATAAATCCAAGGTGAGGCTGAAGCGGAGGGGGCATTAGGAGGTTACGGGAGGTGGGAACCAAACCCGCTCCTCACGGCTGCTCATTTCCTATTTTGACCTTTTAGGCAAACGCTTCCTGGGAAGAGACAGTGAGGGAGAAGTCGCGTGCAAGCTTCTCCAGCCAGCCCCGTGTAACGCCAGTTCAGACATCATTCCGGCAGCTTCGAGCAACGCCCCTGTGGAGACCAGGTGAGCGTGACATCCCCGGCCTCAGTTCTGAGGGGCACACTGGCCCCTCTCAAGTGCGATACAACCCGATATGTCCTCTGCAGCATGTGTCCCCTCCCGCTCGCCTCTGAAGTGTGGGAGGCGAGAGACTACGACCCGCTGACATCTGCGACCAGCTGCAGATCCAAGGTACCCACGCCGCTATCTCTCGGTAGCATATTATTGCACAGCCCACTCCTGCTATGGTTGCCTAACACGCTGTGCCCTGAGCGCTTCTCCAGGGCCCAGTGGCGTCTCCCTAGAGGGAAACACTCCTATTCCTGCAGCCTGGCCTTCCCGACATTCACTTGCCGGGACCCCCGTGCACCTCTCCAGAAGCGCGATCATTGCTGGACCCTCACGCAGCCCTACCTCTCCTGGCCTTGATCTTGGGCACACTTCAGTCTTCTGTGGAGTCTCAAATCAGCGGGGGGCCCACCACCAGCACAGCGGCTCCAGAGAGGCCCCTCCTTCTACCTCGACCTCCCCCAGCCGAGCACTGACTGCCTCAGCTTTGCCTCTGGCCACTCTTGATCCTACAGCCACTACCTGGGGTGCCCCGGCCCAGAGCCCTGCTCTCCTCCCGCAGCTACCAGCCCTACTTGTGCTCACTAGTGGATGCCTGGTCCTCCCCTCCGGTTCTGAAATAGTGAACTGCTGTCCCTCCGGGGGATGGACCACCTTCCTTTGGCCTGGTTTTGATTGCAACCCAGAGAGCTTCACGTTGCAAAGCTCAGCAGGTAGCGGAAGAGCCTGCACCTCGCTCTGCTCCCAACAGCAGGCTCTAATCACCTTAGTTGAACCCTAAGGGCCTCGCCTCGCCTCCTCTCCTCCAGACGAGCCTCCCAACCAGCGAGTGCCCTATCCAACGAGGACCTTAACGGGATACCTGCTACTTGCTCAAGTCCTAATCTCACCCAAAACCCTCCGTCCAGACTCCAAAGTCCCGCTCCTGGTCGCTCTTCCCCTTGTGAGCGCAGGGTAAGGCTTGGTGGATCTCTCCCGTCTGACTGGAGCAACAATCATCTCTAGGTGCCCCCCTCCCCTAAGGCTTTACCCCTCAGATCGTACAGGAGCCCCCTGACTGAGACCCGAAGAGATGGCTAAGCATCTCAAGCCCACCAAGAACTCAGATATTGCCACCATTCTATTATCAGTGGAAAAGGGGAAAAGATCCGACTCCCCAAAACTCACGCCACAAAAACCCCTGGAAGACAGAGGAGCGCTCGGAACCAAAGAGGACCTTCAGACTTTCATGTCTGATATCAAGGCTGAATTCAGATCGTGCATGTCGGAGCTCACCACTAAACTGGAGCAGACAGACCAGAGGGTCACTGATGTGGAGCACAGACTTGGAGAGATGGAAGACTTAACCCAGGAGCACGCAGCGGCCCTCGTAGAGGTTCAACGCTCGATCCAGACTCTTCTTGATAGAAGTGAGATTCTTGAATTTAAACAGGAGGATTTCAAAAACAGGGCCCGCCACAACAATCTGCGGATACTGGGAGTCACCTCCTTGATCCTGGACAAAGACCTGGCCGAGTATGTGGGTGACTTTTTCCAGTCATTGCTCCCGCATCTAAACCAAACTCAGCTCATCCTGGACCGCACCCATAGGCTGCGCCCTCGAAGTGGGGTGGAATCAGATCCCCCCAGATGTAATAATGAGGGTTCATTTCTACTCCACCAAAGAAGCCATCTCAGCAATAGGGTGATCCCGAGACGAGCTATTATTCCAAAGCTCTATGCTTCAAATTTACCAAGACCTCTCCCTCCTGATGTTACAGAAGAGAAGGGCCCTCCGGACTCTCACACTCTTTCTCCAAGACCACCAAATACGATACTGGTGGCTCTTCCCAACAGCCCTACAGTTCTCCTACAAAGGTACTCCTCATAAGATCAGCCACCTTGAAGATGCAGCCGTGATCCTACACACAGATCCTCCCGAGGGAGTGAAATACTCCACTACTGATCACTCAAGTGGCGACCCAGACAAGTCTCCCCCAAACCGAGGCACTCACCCTGGTTGAAAGCACAAAGAAACCGAAACACAAAATGATAATCTGGGACCATTCCAAATGAATAAATAACAGCAGAACATGGCGCTTTACCAACACGCTGTGGGCTTCACGCGGCTCGTGCCCAACTCCAGGGGGCATGCCATCTACCTTCCCTTGGAGTGGGACTCAGGCTTCACTAACTGTTTTAGCCCTGTTGGCTAGGGGAATGTCCGATATAAAGAAATCGGCTCCCCAGGTTTATGTCCCGGCCTCCCGTTGGAGGTCAATGTTGATACCTCTGCCCTTCGTCAGAGGTTGATGTTAAAACCCCAGCTGCATGATGACCCCAAGCTGATCAAGCCTCCAGACGATGCCTGACCGCTTCTCTTCCCAAACCCCACCTCCAGAGCTTTCGAAAGTCCACAATACACTCCCTCCACATCATGGACTAAGATTTGTCACACTAAACGTCAGGGGTTTTAACTCTCCCCCCTAAAAAGAAATCTACGCTGCAACGCTTACAGAACGAGGAACCCTCAGTGGTTTTCCTCCAGGAGACCCATTTGATTCCGGCAGATTTTTCCCACCTCCGCCGCAGTTTCTTCCCACAACAATTCCTATCTAATGGCACTAAAAAAGGGGGCACTGTGATTCTCTTTGCAAAGGGGATACGACCACAGATCTTGGAGACCCTGCGCTGCCCGTAGGGCTGCTTCGTGGCATTCAAATGCCTCATCTTTGGACAACTCTACTCGCTTGCCTCAATCTATGCCCCAAATGACAAGCAGGCTGAATTTTACAGAGGCTTGGAAGAGTCCCTCTCCCCATTTATCGAAGGCCAAACCATCATCGGAGGGGACTTCAACGGGGTCCCTAACCCGCTCAAGGACAGATTGCCTCCTTCGGCCCCCAACGACTTTAAACGAGTGACAGGTCTTCTCCATTTGTTCCGCACCCTGGATGTAGTGGACACATGGACACATGGAGAGTGCTTCACCCCAATGAAAGAGACTACTCCTATTCATAAGTACACAAAACGTTCTCCCTGATTCATCTCCTTATGGCTTCCCCTAAAGTTCTGGCCTTCGTGGAAAATGTCATCATTGGCCCTAGAATCCTTTTGGACCATGCGCCAATGGCACTGACTCTGCGGGCGCATGACTCTGATCCCCCGCTCGACGCAAGTGGAACCTATATGATCCTGTCCTAAACAACATGTCACACTTGGGATGCCATGAAGGCAGTGGTGCGGGGAGAATTGATCGCACAGGGAGCGGCCTTCCACAAATGCAGGCCGCAGTCCGACATGGAGCTGGAGAACAAAGTCCACGAAGCCAAGGCTATCCACAAGCGCAAAGGCTGGTCCCCAAAAACCCAGTGGGCTCTACAAGCTGCCCGAAAAAGACTAGAGTTACATCATGCAGAAGATACTTCACATCTACTGGCTAAAACCAGGCAAGGATACTATGCCAAAAACAATAAGGCAAATAAACAATTAGTGGACAAACTTGCGCAAAGCAAGGAAGCACGCAAAACTCTATTTTGGGCCTACGTGACCCCCATGGCATAGTGCAATTTGCAGAACGAGACAAACTAAAACTTGCAGTCATCCACCTTTCTGAGATAATGTCGGCATTAGGAACCAAGAAGTACAACTGTATTTGTGGGGTGCTGCTTGTTAGGAAAGAGTTCATAATTGTATGTAATTTTCCCTCCATGTTAGTAGAAGGTGGTCCTGACAGGGAAGAATTCAGTAAAGGCTAACGTGAGTGCCCATCTCTGGAAGGCCTAAGGAGACAGGCCTGCTCCCAGCTTGAGGGTGAACCTCCTGGGAAGCATCGGATTTACTGGGAAGGTGGGCTCCTGTATAGTGAGCCTACAGAGCCTACAGAAGGAGACCATAGGAGGTTGGTGGTTCCCCTTGCTGTAAGGCCCTTCCTCCTGCAGCTGGCGTATGAAGTGCCCCTTGCTGGTCACCTTGGAATTAAGAGGACCAAGCAAAGATTATCCATGCACTTCTACTGGCCCAAGATGGGGATGCAAGTAGAAAGCCACTGCAGGAATTGTGCCTCCTGCCAGTTATCTGGTAAGAGTGGCGCAACAATCCAAGCTCCATTGGTACCACTCCCAGTTGTGGGGGTACCATTTGAGAGGGTAGGGATCGACATTGTTGGTCCCCTTGGCCCCCAAACATCCTGGAACATCCTCAGGCAATAGGTTTATCCTGGTGCTGGTCGACCATGCCACCAGATATCATGAGGCCATCCCATTGAAAACTGTGACTGCCAAGTCAGTTGCAAAAGCTTTACTTGGCATCTTTACTAGGGTTGACTTCCCTAAAGAAGTTGTGTCTGACAGAGGCAGAAACTTTATGTCAAAGTATATGCAAGCTATGTGGAAGGAATGTGGGGTCACCTATATGTTTTCCTCTGCATACCACCCCCAGACAAATGGTCTGGTGGAAAGGGTTAACAGGACCTTGAAAAGTATGATTGGGGCCCCGGAAGAACCTCAAAGAAAAAAATGGGATCTTCTATTACCATGCTTACTGTTTGCCTACAGAGAGGTACCACAAGAGGGTGTTGGCTTCAGTCCCTTTGAACTACTGTTTGGTCACCCTGTAAGGGGATCCTTAGCCCCTTACAGGGATGGGAGATGCCCACTCCCCCCATTACTACCAACGTAGTAGACTATGTGCTATGGCTCAGAAAAAGGATGGTACTCCTGATGGGTCTGGCTAGTGACAAGCTGAAGGCAGGACAAACTCTGGTGAAACATTGGTATGACCAGAAAGCTTCCCTCATCAACTTCACACCAGGTCAGAAAGTCCTGATCATGAATCCTATAGGCCTAGGGCTTTACAGGACAAATGGTCAGGCCCATACACAGTGGTGGAGTCACTGGGTGAGGTCAACTATTTAGTGGACCTTGGAAGGCCTGGACAGGCTCCAAAAGTGTTCTGTGTAAATAGGCTGAAGGCTTTCATCCCAAGAATTGAAATCGCAGCACTGCTATTGGCTTCAGATGTTGAGGAAGAGGAGTCTGAACCTCTTCCTGACCTATTCCAAAGCAGTCCTTCAGATAGCTCCATTGAGGGTGTTCGAGTGGCCCCTCACCTGACTTCTGATCAGCAGGCTGAGGTGAAAAGTTTGCTTAGGCAATTTTACCCCCTGTTTCACAGTCCCCTGGTTTGACACCTTGGTGCAAACATAACATAGACACAGGAGACAGCGTACCTACCAAAAGTAGGGGATACAGAATGTCAAACAAAGTAAGGTCTTACATTAAGTCAGAGGTCAACAAAATGTTGGATCTTGGGGTGATTGAACCCTTTAGTAGTCCGTGGTCCAGCCCTGTGGTTTTGGTTCCAAAAGCAGGTACTTCTGAATTGAGGTTATGTGTGGATTACAGGGCTCTGAATGCTGTCACCTGGACAGATGCACACCCCTTGCCTAGAACAAATGAGCTGGTGGATACCTTGGGTGCCTCCAAGTACCTCAGCACGTTTGACCTCACTGCAGGCTATTGGAAAATAGCCCTTGCAGAACATGCCAAGGAGAAGACAGCTTTCTCAACTCCAGAGGGCCTTTACCAGTTCAGGGTAATGCCTTTTGGGTTGAAGAATGCTCCTGCCACTTTCCAGAGTCTTGTGAATCATGTGTTGAATGGGTTGGATGAATTCTGTCTTGCATATCTGGATGATATAGCAGTTTTCAGTGCCACCTGGGAAGACCATGTGAAACACCTAGGGATTGTGTTACAGGCTCTTCAGAAGGCCCACTTGACCATAAAGGCCACTAAGTGCCAGATTGGACAAGGATCACTGGTCTACCTTGGACATGAAGTAGGTGGAGGGAGGATACAGCCTCTACCCAGTAAAGTGCAAGCAGTACAACACTAGCCTACCCCCCACTACACAGACCCAAGTGAGAGCCTTCTTAGGACTCACTGGGTACTACAGAAATTTCATGGCACACTATGGCACCATAGCTACCCCTCTGTCTGCTCTCACTACTCCAAAGAAACCCAAGAAGGTAACTTGGACTGAAGAGTGTGAGAAGGCCTTCAATGGCTTAAAAGACTCCTTGTGCCAGGCCCTGTTGGTTCTCAGGGCCCCTGATTACCAAAGACCTTTTATTGTGCAGACAGATGCCTCTGACACTGGGATAGGAGCTGCGCTATCACAAGTAGATGAAAAGGGTAAGGAACACCCCATTGGCTTCATTAGTCCCCAGCTTAAGGACAGAGTGCTCAGATGGTCCACAGTAGATAAATAATGTTTCTCTGTTGTGTGGGCCCTAAGGAAGCTGAGGCCCTACCTCTATGGAACCAACTTCACTGTGCAAACTGACCATGAACCCTTAAAGTGACTAATGAACATGAAGGGAGAGAATCCAAAGTTGCTTAGGTGGTCCATAAGTCTGGAAGGCTTTGACTTCACTATTGAGCATAGGTCAGGTGTCCAACATAGCAATGCTGATGGGTTGTCCAGAGGGTAAATTAGTTCCCCCTGTCCTTAGTCTGGGGAGGGCGAGTGTTAGGAAAGATTTCATAATTGTATGTAATTTTCCCTCCATGTGTCAACCCCCAAAGTTTTTGCTGCTGTTTTAACACCATTGACTGACTTTGCCAGAGAAGCACAGCCCTCAGCTGCACTCCTCTGGGCTTTCGCTCACTTTTTATGGGGAAACTGACATGCCCTTAAGACAGACAGTACTGGGAGACTTTGTTTCCCTTAGTCCTTTCCTCATGTTGCAGCTTTTGTGCAACATGTAACAAGTGTGCAATGTAATTTACCTTACAGCACACTTGGGGGTCTCTAGTCATTCCAAAGGCCCTAGAAACTCTCGCTGGACTTTTTATGAACTGTGCAGATGTGTCATGGACAGGACTGGTGGCAGCTATAGTTTTCTTATATTTTTAACCCTTTCTTGCCATGTTAACAGCGTTTACTGCGTTTGGCACGAATAGGTGGCATGGCTCCAAAATGGCCATGCCACGAGGTTCTTTGTCCTGTCCTTTGGCCATCTTGCCCCTTCACCTTCCCCAGGTCGAGTCGACCCGGGTCAGTCCTTATTTGGTCATGCACTTTCCCGCAAAACCCAATGCTTTCGCGGGCTTCTGCATGCCTTTTGTGTGTGCCTCCAGGATGTGGGCTGGGATGTCTGTTCCCAATACACATCCTGCGTGCCAGAGAGTCTGGAGTGTCCTGAATGCCTGGGACCACCGTGGTCCATGATTGGTCCACGTTTGGAGTGAGTGTTTGTGAGCAGATCTCCCATTGGGTCCTCTCCGTTTTGGCGCGGAGGGAACTTTGGATAAGAGGAGGCTGAAAACACCACTACCAGGTCGATCTCCTGAGTTCACACCGAACAAGGGATAAGGAGCCAAGTATCCTGCAACAAGAAGCCGAGTCAAGGAACCGCTGGTGACCCACTGGAAGGTTTGGCACCCTGAGCCCGCTGTCCTCCCGTGGGACCCCTCTGCATCTGATCGTTCTAGAAGGTCTGCGAAGACGCTTCGACCCATTGGAATAGTGGGATAAACTATTCTCGGCACCTTCACCAAACCCTGCAAGTAAGACTCTTCGGAAGTGTCCCTGGGCCAACCAGTGGGCTGACCAGCTTACACGGGATGTTTGCTCTGTTACCGCCGCTGTTTCGAGGATGCTCTCAAAGCTTGGTATACTGCTAACTCTGTGTCCACGGCACCCTCACACTGAATTTCATACACTTGGCATCCCAGGTCTGAAGTGAGACGATTGCGCCCGGACCAGAGTAAACGGGGTTACCGTGTTGCCCTGCTGTGGCAACGACCTGTGCAAGTAAACTGCATTTGTGACCCCCTTGCCCCTGAAGACTGCTGCAGTGGATTTGGGCGGATTCTTCCACCTGGAGCAGAGAAATCGCCACTGTCCCGTTTAGGAATCCTCACTGTATCTCGGGAACTACGCGGTGTCGAGACGTCCCGATTGTCACATTCGAACTTGGCAGCAAAGTGGACCGTACTGGCGAAGTTTGGGTTTGCCTGCATCGGGGACCGGTGAGTAGTCCTTACCCCAACCGGTGGCCCCTAGCACAAGAGCCCATTTTTACGCACAAAGTGGCCCCTGAGGCCCCCTTTCGTTTCCACAGCTATTGCAAAATAGCGACTCCATCCCGCACTCTCAAACTGCCTCTGCCTTCAAGTGGAGGCCCTGCTTGAATAGTGGGAACGTGTTCTTCATCACCTTAAGTCTTTCAGTCACCCTCACCCCTCCTGAGACTTAGTCTTGACCGCCTGCCATAGCTACCCTGATTGGTCTGGCTTGTCCAGAGGTTACACTGTTCCAAGAAACTAGGTTGGCCTTCTGAACCTCTGCTCCTCCAGGTCAGAGTTTAGAAATCCTACTTAACACTGCTCTGTCCCGCCTCAAGGACTCTGTGAGGGAGACGCTGGAAGCCCCCATCTCAAGTGAGAAGGTTGATGCAGCCATCAAGTGTCTCAAGTCCAGAGCCCCGGGCCCAAGACGGGTAGACCACTCGGTTTTATAAAATCTTTCGCCCCCAACTCATAGCTACCCTGACAACCCTATTCAACTCCTTTGCTACTTCAGGAACCATTTCCCCCTCCATGCAGGAATCCATCACAGTACTCATTCTTAAACCAGGGAAGGGCCCCAGAGACAACAGCTCCTATAGGCGTATCTCACTACTAAACATCGATGCCAATATCTATTCCGAAATCCTGGCAACTCGCTTAGCAGGCACTCTCCCTGACATTATAGACTCGGATCAGACAGGCTTTATAATACACAGGTCAACTGGGGACAACATATGTAGAGTCCTGGACCTAGTAGATTTGGCGAATCAGGCCTCCCGGAAGCTTGCTTTTCTGGCCTTAGATGCAACTAGAGCGTTTGATAAGGTGGACTGGGAGTTTCTCTGACTCACGCTCGACTCCTTCCATTTTGGCCCTACCTTCCAAAAGCTAGTGATAGCGAACTAAAAGAGTCAATGGACTTTTATCTGACCCGATTCCTCTAACTTGTGGAACTAGATAAGGATGCCCCTTATCTACCTTGCTTTTCGCCCTGGCCATGGATCCCTCTTGCCCAGCAAATTCGTCTAAACCCAAAGATTAAAGGCCTTCAGGTGGGCTCCTCTAAACTCAAGATCGCACTATATGCTGACGATGTGCTATTGTCCCTTACTGATATTTCTGCTTCCCTGCAGCCAGCCCTTGAGGAGATTCGCAGATTTGGGAGGGTAGCAGGCTTCACCATTAACTTTGGGAAATCAGTCGCCCTGGGGGTCGGGCTGGCACCGGGGGAACGGGAATCCCTAGGAACTCTATGCCCAATCCAATGGAGTGAGAAAACCATTCCCTACTTGGGTGCCAGATCCCCGCCCGCCCAGGAGATGTCTATCAGGTGAACTTTCCTCCTCTCTTTAAAGAGCTGGAGGGCGATCTGGACCGGTGGATCTCACAGGAGATCTCACTTATCAGCCGCATCACCTCTTGCAAAATTAACCTCCTCCCGTGGTTCCTCTATGCTTGCTCCTCCTTGCCCACTACTATCCCCCTCCACCCCTGCGGCGCTTGCACAGGAAAATGCTCCGGTTCATCTTGAGGGGTAAGAAGTTGAGAATCCCCCAGAAGACCATGATGACCAGCTCTAGGCTGGGAGGCCTGCGGGTCCCTGACCTCTGCAAATATCAGGTGTCAGCGCAGCTGGGGCCTATTCAGGCTTGGGTTGTTGCTTCTGGGTGCCGGAAACGGGTAGAGGTGGAGCAGTCTCGTCTACCCCTGCTCACTCTGCCCTGCGCCGGCTCTGGCCAGGAATCTTATCTTCCACCAAACACACTGTCATGTTGATGTTTCCGGGGCAACAAGGGCGGGAGGAACAGGAGCGGGGGAGAAAGGGAAGTGACGTGGGAGGGCGGGGGTTAAGCAGTTCATGTTTGGGGTTGAAATAAAGAGCACGTTGGAAAGCACAGCTCCGTGTCTTCAATTCTTTAATATGCGGTGCGCCGTCCCATGCGGGACAGTACAATGGCGACGAGGATGGGATGACGAGCGGCGAGCCCACCTCCCTTCGGAAGAGAGGGAGAGACACACTCTGCCCCACGCCTGCGACTGAGAGCAGAGCACTCGCTAATGCGAACGCCGGCCACAGCACACGGAGGCCAAGGAAAACGCTGAAGCCCGGGAGCCCCGCCTGATCCCAGCGGGCACCGGCCGCGGGGAAACCCACGCGGCTAGAGCAGGAGCTCGCCCGCGCCCCGCCTGGCCGCATCACGAAGCAGAGGCCAGGCTGCAGCGGTGAAAGCACGAGGAAGTGAGGCGCCCTCCCCACCAGGTACAGCCCCTTCCCCCACCCTACAGAGCGCACGCTTCCACGAGCGCAAGCCCCGCAACAACAAAGAGCTGGAGAAGGCAAGGGGAGAAGGTCTTCAGGCACCAACAGCCCCGTGATCAAGGCCTAAGTGGGGCCCACGTGGGGTCCCCCACGGGGTAGAGATAATCAAGGAGAGAGAAACCAGGACAACGCCTGGTGCAAGTGGATGGTGCTCGTGCCTTAACAGGCGGCCATCGCACGGCAGCAGCAGGTCCCCAAGCATAAAGAACACACACAACTGCCAACATGTTGGATCAAGATGCTGGCCAGGGCGGGCAGGCCCCAGGGAATGGGCCTCCAGCACCCACAAACCCGACACAAGACCACGTACCATATCAGTTGCCGGACACACTAGCAGCACAAATGCCTGGAGCGCTTGATGTAACCGACACAAGCAACATGGGCCCCCGATGGACCAAATGGATCAGAGACTTCGACCTGTACATGGGGCCATGGGGCCCGTAGCAGATGCCAGGCAAGTGTGCCTCTTGAAGCTGGCGGTAGGCTCCGCCACCCGTGACATCATAGATGAGATGCCTCAAGACTCTATAGATTCCATACAAGACCTTAAAGACGCCCTGGAAGCCTACTTTACGCCCCACACCAATGTGGACTATGAAAGGCACCTGTTCCACACCACGAAGTAGGCAAAAGGGGAGACAATTGACGCATATGTGATGCGACTTCGCACCAAACTCAAACATTGTGACTTTGCGAATTACTCTAACACCAAGGCCCTTAGATCCCAAATAATATCAGGGTGCGAGTCCGAAACCTTTCGCAGGAAGCTCCTACAGAAATCCTGCACGCTAGAGGAGATCCTAGCGCTGGCCAGGGTGGAAAGAGCCATCGACTCCCAGGTGGAAAGTTTCAGGAACGCACCGGCAGGGGAAAACCTGAATAAATTACACCTCGAGAGGAGATCAGAAGAGCTGTTCTGTTACAAGTGCCGGGTTCGAGTACCCACATGAAGGGACATGTCCTGCTGTAGGGCAACGCTGCACTTTGTGTGGCGAGGAGGGCCACTTCAAGGCAGTGTGAAGACTATTCAAGGATCGAGGGAGAGAGAGGCCAAGGGACAACATCCCCCGATCGAGGAGTCGCTATACAGGGACACCCAGCAGCCACCTAACCCCAAGCACCTCCAACACCCAAAGCCAAGCCCCGAGCGATCCAAGGGACAAAGACTCAGGTGACGACCGGAAGAAACGGAGAGAAAGGCGAAGGTTCGTTATGCGGGCCAAACCAGAAAGAAGATCACAACGGCATGTACGCTACTTGGTGGAACAATCACCTACGGAGTCGGATCCCAGCTCGTCGGGGAGTGACCAGAAGAAGAAGGCGTATGTGTACGCTCTGGGCAACTCCACGGCGACGGTCCATAGCCCTACACTCATCATCAAATTGCAGGAAAGACCAACAGAATTCCTCATAGACACCGGCGCCACTGTCAACGTGGTGAGTGAACAAGTCTACACCAAATTGACCCCTAAACCAAAGCTCCAGCTGGCCACTGTCGACATATACGCCTATGGAGTGAAAACTCCCTTAAAGTGCTTAGGACTGTTCAGCGGGCTCTGCCGCTACAAGGGAAAAGAGATGAAGGTTCCGATTCCCGTCCTAGCCACCGAAACAGATAGCGGTTGTGTTTTGAGTTTTAAGGCAGCCGCGGACATGGGCCTGATACATATCCTCTACAACATCATGGTCCAAAAATACATAGACCCTGTGGACATGATCAACAATTTGTATCCTAAAATATTCAGGGGAATAGGGAAACTTAAAAATCGACAGGTCAAATTACATGTAGACAACTCAATATGCCCAGTAGCTCAGCCATATCGGGGAATCCCGGTAAACATTCAGAAGAAGGTGGAGGATGAGTTGAAGAAGCTGCTGGAGCAGGACATTATCGAAAAAGCCACGGGAGCAACCACCTGGGTCTCCCCAATCGTTCCCGTCCCGAAAAAGGGGTCTGAAGCCATCAGGCTATGTGTCGACATGCAGCGTCCCAATCAAGCAATCAAAAGAGATAAATACCCCGCACCACAAATTACCAACATGATACACTTGCTGAATGGGGCAAAGGTTTTTTCAAAGCTAGACCTACAGAAAGGGTACCATCAGCTGGTTCTACACCCCGAGAGCCGCAACATAACCACGTTCGTCACACACGTTGGGTTGTTCAGGTACAAGAGACTGAGCTTCGGGGTGTCCGCCGCGGAAATCTTCCAAGCAGAAGTCCACAATATAATAAAGCACATCCCGAATTGTCTGAATTATTCAGATGACATCTTGGTGTTCGCAGCTGACGTGAACAAGTACGACGAAACCCTCACGAAAGTGTGTAAAGCCCTACATGATGCAAATCTCACACTAAATAGAGACAAATGCGAATTCCGAAAGAACACACTAAAGTTCTTTGGTCATGTGTTCTCGGAGGCGGGGATGACCCCAGATCCAGACAAGGTGTCAGCCCTAAATGACACGGTGGCGCCAACTAATGTATCGAACTTAGGTCATTCCTAGGTTTAGCCAGTTACTGCAGCAGGTACATCCGGGACTTCGCCTCAGTCAGTGAGCCCCTAAGGAAACTGGCACACCAGAATGAAAAGTTTGACTTGACCAGTGACTGCCAAGGGGCCTTTGAAATCATCAGAGAAAGAGTCGCTAGGGTGGAGAACATGGCCTACTACGATCCCAACCGGAAAACAGAATTGACAGTGGATGCCAGTCCAGTCGGCCTGGGCGCCATTTCGGCTCAATTTGATCTCAAAGAACCACTACAGAAACACGCCGTGGCCTATGCCAGTCGCAGCCTATCGACCACAGAACAAGCATATTCCCAGGCTGAAAAGGAGGGTCTGGCCGTCGTATGGGCATGCAAACATTTTCATTTGTTCTTATACGGAAAGCCGTTTCAAGTGGTCACGGATCATCAGGCTCTGTTGTTCCTCTATGGCAACCCGCAAGCCAAAATGCCACCAAGGATCACCCGGTAGTGTCTAAGACTTCAAGACTACACCTTCGACATCCTCCACAGGCCAGGGAAGGGTGAAAAGCCTGCTGACTTCCTGTCCAGGCGACCCAGAGGTGAAAGCACGCCCCAGGCCATCCGTAGCGGACCGCTATATGAGGTACCTGATTCATCAGACCACGCCGGAGGGTGTCAACACAGAGGAACTGGCAAGGGAAACAGAGAATGACCCTGCATGCCGCATCATATGCGAAGGGTTGATGTCCGGACAATGGCGAAGGGCCAAAGAAAGAGGAAAAGCAGCAGGAGGACAAACGTGGGAAGACGTACAACGATTTCTCCTAGTGAAGGAAGAGCTGGCCGTGTCGGAGGATCACCTCCTGCTCAAAGATTGCAAACTAGTGATCCCAGCAGCAATGACAACAAAAGTCGTCAACCTCGCACATGAGACCCACCGAGGCATTGTCTCCACTCAGCGCATGCTGCGCCAAAAGGTCTGGTTCCCACAGATGGATGCCCAGGTAGAGACAGCCCTAAGAACATGTTCCACATGCTGCCTCATTACACCTAACCGACATCCCGAACCCCTGGGAATGTCTGAACTCCCACAGAACATAAGGGAAGTTGTGGCCGCAGTTGTGGGCCCATCGAGGGAGGAAAATACATCCTGGTGGTGATGGACGAATATTCGCGATATCCCGAAGTACAACTGATCTCGTCCACAGCGGCTCACCACGTCGTCCCCGTACTGGACCACATGTTCTCAGCATATGGCGTGCCCAAGGTGCTCAAGACGGACAATGGGGCTCCATTCTCTGGACACCAATTCGCCCAATTTGCGGAGTACTTAGGCTTTCGACACAGAAAGGTCACACCCTTATGGCCCCAAGCCAATGGGATGATCGAACGGTTCATGGCCAACCTCAAACATGCCCTCCAGGTCGCACGCCTCACGGACAACACTATGAACAAGTTTTGAATCAGCTGTTGAGGGACTACCGGGGGACGCCACACAGTACAACAGGGAAGACGCCTGGTGAACTCATGTTCGGGCGAAACACGCAAACACGACTCCCGCAGGCAGAAGCCATCATACCACGACCCACACTGGACGCTGAGGTCAGGGGGCAGGATGCTGAGGCTAAGGCAAGAATGAAGGAATATGCCGACACGCGACGGAGAGCTCAGCCATCTCATATAGCAGTAGGTGACGTTGTGGCTGTTCGCCAGCCGTCGACCCACAAGCACACGCCTGCTTTTCGAGAAGAGCCCCTTCTCGTCACACAAAAGAGGGGCTCCATGATCACAGCTCAAGAATCAACTGGAGCGATAATCCAAAATTCGTTTCACTTCAAGGAGCTTCCACAAGATGGGACAAGACGCTTAAGTGGCCGAGTGCAAGCTCCACCTGATGAGGAGTCTGGTGACCAGCTGGCGGATGACCCGTGGGAAGCGGATGAATCCGAGCAGGACAGAGAGTCAGAAATGGTCGAGAGTCGGGCGTCACCCAGATCTGGACCAACGCGACCACAACGAGTCCGGAATAGACCTCGCCGATGGATCGAGGAAATGGACTAGAGACTCACCAGAGAGCCGCCTGTTGCGAAGAATCTGGTAACTGTTTAAAAAGAGGGGAGATGTCATGTTGATGCTTCCGGGGCAACAAGGGCGGGAGGAATGGGAGCGGGGGAGAAAGGGAAGTGACGTGGGAGGGCGGGGGTTAAGCAGTTAATGTTCGGGGTTGAAATAAAGAGCACGTTGGAAAGCACAGCTTCGTGTCTTCATTTCTTTAATACGCGGTGCGCCAGTCCCATGCGGGACAGTACACACACCCTGAAAACGTGGGACTGGGCATTGAAACATAAGGGCATCACTGCCTGAACTACCAGGCTCTCTGGTGTGGGAGGTTTTGACAGATATTCAGGATTGCTACTCGAAGACCTGTACTTTTTGGTGAGGTTCTTGTTCACAGCTGAAATAGTTTTGGGTGCCTCCCAATTTGTATTTACCCTTTTTTGTGGGGCGATATGGAAAGAAAGTATAGGATCCTTCTGAGGCTCTTTATCATGAATGTCCGTCAGGTCATTTTGCTTGAATGGAGGAGCAGGCCGGCCCCATCCTAAGTATATTACTCTGGTCATACGTTGCTATAAGAGCCATCTGTGTGATCTGCTAGGTCCGGTTTGCCAAACTCGAGCTCTGGTGACAAGTCTATGGAACTTGACGATTGACGATTTTCATACGAGTCCTTTAGCCTGGACTCTTCAGAGATAAGGGCCTCTGAGACATTTGGTGTGCCAAACTCCAAACCAAAGGCAGGAGTCTCTTAGTTTGAAGATTTGTGTTCTTTACAAATGGAAGACAAAGGGATGAAAAAATCCTTCCTAGGTTAAAGATGATATGATTTTTCAATCTCAGAGACTTTTGCAGTTTTAGAGGCAAAAGACATGGAAGACGTAGACCCCAATGGTTTCGACAACGATGGCATTGATGCCCTCTGTTAGGGAGAATTCTCATTGATTACTAATTTCCCTCACCTAGTGAGTCCCCCAGCAGCTTTGCTGGACTTCTGGAGTTTATTTGTTTCCACTTGGTAAGAGTGTGAGCTTTTCCCCCACTCTTACCTGTGTTTTGCCATGTGTATTTCCTCTGTTTTTGTGATTGTGGACTCTGGAGTACACCACTTCAGTAGCCCCCTTCTTTTGTGTGTCACACAGCACCTTCAGTGCAGTGGCACAGGGTTGTCTTTGAGACTTCCCACCAACTCCATTTCTTCCATGTAGTACTGGAAAGGGTTACTTCGTATCCCTTTTTATCTGTACCTCCTAGAGCATTGTTTCGCTCTTTTAACATTTAGACTTGGCTGGTGGCAGTAGTATCTACCCTAACTTTTCTACCGCGATTATATTAGATAAACGTGGTATTGTTTTAGGCTATTATGAAAAAGACACCAGACTCATAAACAAAATTCACCAAATCATCCAAACCTGGATGGCCACACATGGCCTATGTTTTAACGACGATAAGACTGAGCTCTTAATCATTGGCTCCACCAATAAACTGAACAAACTACCCCAGCTTTACAACTCCATCACGATCGATGGCATTAAAATCAAGTTAGCTAAGGAAGTTAAAACCTTAGGTTTCTACTTAGACTCAGCTCTCACCCTCGACAAGCAAGTAAATGCTACAGCCTCAGCAACCAGTTATACCTGCAAAGTCATCCACGCCTACAAACCATACCTTTCCACAGACAGCTGCACCACCATAACGCGAGCCCTCATCCTCTCCAAATTAGACTACTGCAATGCACTGTACTTAGGCACCAGTAAACATAATATCAACAAACTCCAAACCCTGCAGAACAATGCCCTCAGAACAGCCCTAGGTATCCCCAAAGGACAACACATATCTACCCATAGAAGAGCCGTCAACTGGCTGGCCATCAATGACCGTATCAAATTCAAAACTCTGAACATTACACACAACTGTCTGAACAACAAAGCTCCCGCATACCTGACAGAAAAATTCACTAAGCACACCTCTGAACGCCCCATCAGAAAGGCCCTCTCAAACAGCATCAAAGTCCCCAACTTCAAACTGAAAAGAACCAGTGGGTCTAGCTTCCCGGTTCTAGCAGCGCAGCTCTGGAACTCCATCCCAGATGCACTTAGAGCCACCCCCTCCTTCCATGTGTTCAAAGCCAAAGCTAAACTCTGGCTTAAAACCAATGACTGCTAAAGGCCCCAAATGCACCAAATACTATGTATATTCACTGTAAACACTGTAACTTATCTTTACTGTAAGTCATCCGACAGTGCAACACAAAAAGATTATGATATATGTAACATATCTCTTTTGTAAGTAAGAATTGCTTGATGTATGAGCCTGCAATATATGATCCTGTAACTTAAGAAATGTAACGTACTCATGTACCTGTAACCCAAGATTTATTTTCTGCAAGCGCCCAGTTGCTCAACGGCCAGGTGCGCTCTATAAATAAATAAACAACAATTATATTAGCCTCAAACATAAACCTGCTTGACCAAATTATCTTTCTCTTGGCTCCAGTCGGGTTTATTTGCCATTTCTTTTTGTTAAAGTCCTTCTTGTGTTTTACTTTGCGCGGCAAACCAGGTTCGCCGTCTTTGTTCACCGTCTTTTGGCGGGCTTCTGCAGAGAAGCCCTCCTCTTGGCGCTGGGTGTCTAGGTGGGCTGAATGTGAGGGAGGGTTGTAGTCACCCCCTGCAAAGGGTATCCTAGGAAACCCAAGTCGCACTTTGCCATGATTGGCTGAGGTGGTTGTCCAGGCTGGAGAAGCGGGTAGAATGACAACTGCTGCAACTATCCCGTCCCGGTGAAGCCCTGCTGCAGTCCTGAGCTATCTACCCTTCGTCGACCAGGGAAGATCCAGTCGGGAGTCTTCTTCCCTTGAGCTTGGTGGGGATAACCAGCTCATCTTCCACAGCCAGAGGATCCTCTTCCTTGGTCGAAATTGCTGCACACTGCTGTAGTGGTCCCAATAGCCATCTGAAGAGCCTCTCCTGTTTTTATGGAGTGCACCTTTTATTCATCGTCGCTGCTGCCGGCCTCATCCCTGTGTGGTGCAGACCCCTTCAGACGTCCTCCTTCACCTCGAAGCTCCAGGAACCGTGGGTCTGCGGAAACCATCAGGAACAACTGCTAGGGCACCAGCTGCACCATTAGAATAAGGTACTGTGTTCTACTTGAGGAAACAGGGTGAACCCCTTTTCTTCATCTCCAAGGCTTGCCCTTGTCTTCCCTCCTTCTTATAACTTTTGCTTCTGAACATTGACAATATCAAAGTACTCGTGGCTTCGTTGAATCGTGAACTGTCTGACTGTGTGATCCTCGACAACAGGCCCCCGGTGTCACTTGACCCTGGCTCCGGCCCTTTGACTCTTGAACTCCTGTCAACGAGTGATTCTCGATTCTGTCTGCCTAACTATAATATTGCCTGTGATTTTTGCCTCCAACTCCCTCTGGGTA
Organism: Ambystoma mexicanum; assembly: GCF_040938575.1. Lineage (NCBI taxonomy): Eukaryota > Metazoa > Chordata > Amphibia > Caudata > Ambystomatidae > Ambystoma > Ambystoma mexicanum. Next base: position 46,404,315 of record NC_090927.1, read on the forward strand.
TCTCAGGTGCTAAGTGTGTTTTTTGCCCCGGTAGCATTTCACGTTACGGATACGCATTTATTCAGTAGACCGAACTGTCAAAAAGTGGTCGCAATTGTATTCACGGTAACGTGTTTTTTTGATAATACCGGTCCATTCAAACACAGGGTACTTACCTTGAGACATACTGTACAAAGTGAATTGGTTAGTTGTAGTATATTTTTCGTGTGGTTTTAAATTTAATAGAAGTGTCGTGTTTATAACAAATGGTTAAAAAATAAATGTACTTATATTTTTCTACCTGAAACCTTGAGTCAGTGTTTGCTTGAGTCACAGTAATTGTGGTCTATTTGTGTAATCTCTGCTACTGCTCATATACTCTTGAGATAAGTCTGGCTGCTCCACCACTGCTACCACTCTGACATAGTAGTACAGGCTTGTACCAAAGATAAAACTTGTATTACCACCTGTAGTCTTAATTGTGTGTAGTGGTCCCTAAGGGCACTGCACATGATTCTGCCTCACACCCTCAATGACTCTGGTGTCGATGGAGCCCTCGAGGGAGTCAAACCCGGACTCGATAGTCTTTGACAATTTCTTGTCAAGTCGAGACCTCGAAGATTTTCATGGGGTTTCTGGCCTACGTCCCGGGATCAAGGACGTGCATGATTTAGCCTTAGCCCTTTCCTTGTCAGCTTTAAATGGTGCAACAGGAGCATGACTTTTAGTCATTTCTTTCAAGCGGGTTGGGCCTCCTTCTCGAAAATGTCCAACATTCCCTGTCTGAATGCCTCCCACTTGGCAGGAGTCGACGACTTGCTTGGACAGGTAATACTTCTCTCAGGAGAGGAATCGGAGGAGGAGGTGGAAGGTGATCTATATCTCCTTTTCTTCATCTTCTTGGATGAAGATGAAGAATGGTGCAACCCACTCCTGGATTAAGAGCACTTTTTTGACCTTTTCCTTAGAGGAGAGTCTCCTCTCGACTCGTCGCACAATTGCTTTTTTGACAGTGTCATTGAGGGGGATTTTGTGGGGGGCTGAGCCGCCGCTCATTTCTACACAGACAGTCTGCTGTCCTATGCTCCACGGTAAGGCATCACAGACACACTCGATGACGATCCGTGAGAGACATCTTGGCGCCAAAATCTTGGTATTTTTTTAACCCGGTCTACGGGGTTGATGGTGTCGATGACGAGTCGCAATTTTCACTCAAACCGAAGCGCGCCGTAATTCTCAAAGCGTTAGCTATTGTGGAAAATCTGAACTGGACATGCTATATGTACCAGTGATGATGTCGTCCTCGAGACTGAGGGCCTTGAGGGACATCGAGTCAACTGCATCAACGCACAACGCCCCTGCCGAAATATTTGTTGCTGAAGCAGCTAAAGCTGGAAGGGAAGATAACTAAAGATGAGGAATACATACATGGGAGGACCCAATCTATTCAAAATGTTATTGCTCTAGAGTACTATTTATTCATATATTGCTTCATTCTTAGAATTAATCCAAGGTAATTGATTGTTGAATCGTGCCTTTAAAGTTCCACAAATTTTATTTTATGTAGTTTACTGTGTTGTTTTCCAAATAAACATTCATTTTTTTATTTTCGTTTTTTTGGATTTTGCAACTGGTTAAAACAAATTATTTTCTTAAAAAGAAATGGTTAAAAAATAGAATAGAATCTCGGACCTATACCAACAAGATGGTGGTTGTTGATGCTGACTCCTGTTGTTGAGTGGGTTCGGAGATTTGTTTCCTTAATATATGAGCTCCGTTGGTCAGTAGGTTTGAAGAAAGAAAAGAGAACAATAGGGTGATCCCTTCTTAGTGGTAGGGTCTACCTGCAAACTGATGTAGGGATCTTATCTGATCCAGATTTGACTACTCAGGTCGCAAAAAAAGCCGACCGGTTTCAGTGGTATTGAGACTGGATATCACCACTTTCTTCAGGGATATAGACGCGCACTGGTTTTTATTGTGTGGTCTGTAGAATTCTTCATAGGAGAACTGGGTCTCTAAGATCCAGGAGTGGAGAGTCACCCCAATAATGCTTTAATTTGCGAATCCACTGGGTTCGTTTGCCCACCTTCCACTCGCTTGTCGGAACGCCGCAGTCGTCCGTAGCGTTCCGACAAGCGAGTGGAAGGTGGGCAAACGAACCCAGTGGATTCGCAAATTTAAAAAACGCATGTTACCCGAATCCAGGACCCTGATAGATGGGATTTGATTAAAGCATTATTGGGGTGACTCTCCACTCCTGGATCTTAGAGACTACATAAAATAAAATGTGTGGAACTTTAAAGGCACGATTCAACAATCAATTACCTTGATTTCGAGTGTGATATAAAATTAGGGAAGTCCCGAGGTCTCGTTTCCCAACCCAGGTTCCAGTTTTGTGGATTGCTCTAGAGTAGTCATGAAGGCGATCTGATGGTACCCTGCATTGAGGTGAAGGGTGGTAAATACCATGGCACCTTGTAGATCTGTGAGGATGTCATCCAAGGTGGGTGTGTTAGGTAGCCGAATGTCCACACCAATCCGCACCCCTTCTGGGCACTTGGGTTTATTAGCGACTACTATGGGCGAAGCCCAGGGGATGGGTCCTTTCACTCGCTCAATGATGGCTTGGTACTCGAGCTTGATAGTCTCTTCTTCCTCTTTCTTGCGTAGATGAAACAGTATTTGTCTGTGCCCTAGAGCTATGGGCTGGACAGACGCGTCAACATGCAGGAGAATCTCTTTCCGCTTCAGGCACCCTGCACCCTCAAACAGACCTTGACATTTTCCTAACAGGAAGTGTCAAGATTATCAATTGGCGGGCGTACCCTCCTGAGCCTCCTCCTCACCTTGACCTTCTGAAGAACTGTCCTTAGGGTCTGTTTGCTTCTTCCTTCTGTTCTTTCTTGCATCGGGATCTTTCTTTTCCTTTGGCTTCTTGTCTTTTTTCTCATGCAAATAGGGTCTAGCTTCCTCAGAGGCCACCGTGACTGGTTTAGTTACCAAATCGCGAGGAACTCCAAGGAGCCAAACCGCTAGACCAGGGAAAAAACCTGCCAGCACCAAAAAACACTGGAAGATGTTGCTGCAGTTCAAAGGAGGTTTCATGATGATGAAAAATGGCTCAAACTAGTAGGTGAGTGCTTCTTGGAATACGCATGCAAGTTCACGTAGTGGAGAACCAGAAACAGCCAAATCCACGGAATAGCTTGGCCACTAAGGTCCACAAATCCACTTGAAGGGACCCAGAGAGGAATCCCAGGGTCCAGAATGAGCCAGACCCGTTATCAGAAGGAGGAAGGACTCTGCGACCGTAGCCGCAAGCAAGATAACAGAAGAGGGAGTTCAATCCAAGAGCAACGACGGGTTGACAAGGAAAGGCAAAACGTAACAGAAGCGGAGAGAAAGCGCTGCACTGAGAACGAGAGAGAGTTCTCACTGTGACCGAAGAAAGGCAGAGTCAGTACAAGTCAGAATTAAACAGAGTGAGCGTGAAGACGTGGAAATAAGAAGACAGGTAAGTAAGATACAGGAAAGCAGAATCTACGGTAAGAATCTGAGCAAAGTCTAGAAAGAAGCGGAATAAGCAGTACAGTAAACAAGATTACTGCTGTTAAGTAGAAGTGGAAAGATAGCGTTCATGAGAACGCAGAAGGAAAAGCACGTAGTAGAAAGAAATAAGAGCTCAGGCGAAATGCCAAGGAGCAAAAGGAACGAGCAGGAATCGAGAGGAACTGTGGAACACACAGCAGTGATGACCTTCGGAAATGACGATACAATGCGCTGTTCCGGGGGAAACAAAACTTAGATAAACACAAGGTGGCCATGATGGATGAGGACTAGACCGCGTCTCACACAGCATCCAGAAGACAATCGCTAGTGCTTCCATCTCTGCCACAGCTTCCAGGGGCGAAGCCTGACAGTGGGTCTATGTCATTCTGATACACTTGAAATACAAAATTGACTAACCCTAGGTCCTCGACTGTGGAGCAATTTAGCAGGTTGTCTTTGGCCACAGGGGTCCATAGACTGTTGCTTCCACCACCTCCTGCTCATGGCACACCTTTGTCCTGAACACCCCATCCAAGGGTAATGGCGAAGAGCCACCCTAGGTAAAGATACAGATTTTCAGAAGTCGTAGCACTGGTGTGGGCTTGAGTCTTCGAAACTGTGTTGCCGGCATAACTTTTACCGAAGCCCCAGTGTCAATGAGTATGTCCATGTCCAGAATGGACAGTGAGCACCGCAGCATCCTCCAGACATGTTGCTGAAATGAAGACTGCTTCTTCGATGTCGACAGCGCCTTTAAGTCTTGACAGCACTGACAGTACTGACCGTTGATCTTCAACAGCTGCCACCTGCCGCTATTGGGGTCTAGGCAGTATCGGGGTAGGTTGTGACGACTGGGCTGTCTGCCAGGGAGCTCAGAACATCTGGGTATAGTGGTTAGATTCTATCGCAATCCAAGTGAATCACACAGAATGCTATCAAATGTCATTATCTTTATTTCAGGTACATATTTACAGGCTGCAGCTCTCTCCCTTAATCCGCCACTAACTGACCCCAGTTCCAACATAAACATTACAAGGCTCAGTGATCCTGATGATGACACAGTTGTTGTGTTCCAGCATGGAACAGTATGACATAGCTACAGCAGTGAATGCAGAACACTGTACCATAATGTCATGCCCTCTTCCATCACGTTTTTACCGTTCCGTTAGTAATGGTCTAGTAGTTTTTGTTCTAAGATGACCGCCGCCAGGTTTATCCAGACACAACATCCGCGCCTCTGTGCGTTGCGCCTTGGATTCTTTCTGTGCTTTTTTATGCTCACTCCTTATCGCTTACTTTCTTCCCTTCTTGCTTGCTCCCTTCTCAGGATGTCTGCCCTTCGTTTCCTCTGGTATTCCTCTTTCATACTTTCTCGCTCCCTTTGGCCATCTCCGTGCTGGTCTCTCTCTCTCTCTCTCTCTCTTCGCGTGGCTCGTACACCTTTACTTTCCTTTCACCTTTCCCTATTTCTCTTCTCTGCGTCCGCCGACATTTCTGTCTCCCGTTCCACGGGATTCTTTTCCTTACCTTCCTCTTCAGCTCTGTCCTTTCCTTGGTTTCTCTGTTACCTTGTTTTCCAGGATCGCCGCTGCTCCCGAAGCTTTCCTGTAAGGCTAGACGGACTTCTTCCGTTCCGGCTAGTGGACTTGTCGGCTGTTAACACATTAGAGTGATGCTAGGTCCTGTAGATTCTTGTGATCGGTGTACGCGACAGTCTGATGCTTAGCCCCTAGAAGATGGTGTCTCCAAACCTGAAAAGCGTCCTTGATGGCAAGGAGCTCTTTCTCCGTGACCGTATAATGTGTTTCGGTTGACATGAATTTTCGTGAGTGATATGCCACTGGATGCAGATGACCAGTCGTTGGACAGGGCTGGGAAAGGACTGCACCCAGTGCGAACGAAGACGCATCTGCTTTCACAATGAAAGGGAGTCCTGGGTCCGGGTGTTGTAGGACCGGGGCTGTAGTGAAAGTAGTCTTAAGGGAATCAAAGGCAGCTTTATGTTCGGTAGACCAGGAGAAAGATACAAGAGGACTGGTCAAGGCAGTCAAGGGGTCAACAATAGAAGAAAAGTTAGCGATGAAACGCCTGTAAAAATTAGCAAACCCTAAGAAAGATTGGAGTTGCTTAAGGGTCTCTGGAACCGGCCAGTCCGTGATTGCACGGATCTTAGACTGATTCATTGCCAACCCTCCTGGAGAGATATGGAACCCCAAGAATTCGACTTCCTTAGTATGAAACAGACACTTTTCAGGTTTCGCGAATAACGCGTTCTTTCTGAGTCGGGATAACACTTCTCTGACGTGGACGATATGTTCCTCAAGTGTAGAGGAGAACACGAGTATGTCATCCAAATATACCACGACATAGATGTCTAACATGTCGCTAAATACATCGTTAATAAAGCGCTGAAAGGTGGCCGGAGCGTTACACAAGCCGAAGGGCATCACGTTATACTCATACAGACCTTGGCGAGTGCAGAACGCTGTCTTCCACTCATCCCCTCTGCGCATACGGATCAGATTGTAGGCCCCCCGGAGATCCAGTTTGGTGTATATAGATGCATGGGTCAGTTTATCTAAGAGCGTAGAGATGAGAGGGATGGGCTAGCGATTTTTTATGGTGACAGCATTCAATCGCCTGTAATCCACACAGGGGCGTAGATCCCCCTCTTTCTTCGGGACGAAGAATTTGGGGCTGGCTGCAGGCGAGGAAGAGGGTCTGATATGGCCCAGAAGTAGGGCTTGTTGGACATAATCTTTCAGGGCCTGTTCTTCAGAAGGCAACAGGGAATAGATACAGCCTTTTGGTATCGATGACTCGGGAACCAAATCAATGGGGCAGTCATACGGTCTATGTGGTGGCAAACCTTCAGCCGATGCCTTATTGAACACAACGTGGAAATCGTGATATACCGAAGGTATGCCGGTTAGGGTCGCCCCTACCGTATGTGAAACTCCAGCCGATACCTCCTCCCCGAGTGTTAAAGAAGCCACCGCCCCGAGAGCTCTTGCAGGGTTGAGCATGCCCTCTGGTTCCACCAAACAGTAGTGCTGACATACTTCGTACTCAAAAAGAACCTGGCCCGTACCCCAGTTAATAAGCGGGTTATGCTTCCTCAACCAGGGAATGCCGAGTATGATCCCAAACTGTGGTGTCGAAATGAGGTCAAAGGATAACGTTTCCTTATGGGTGCCTTGAATGACTACCTCCATAGGGGCGGTTTGTTGTTTGATCGGACCGGATGCAAGAGAGGTACCATCGACGGCCTGAACCGGTTCGTGATGCTTCTTTGAGATCAATGGGAGATTCAATGTGTTGGCCAATGCGATATCAATGAAACAACCAGTAGCCCCTGAGTCTATGACTATGTGTACGGAGTGTGAGCACTCCCTGGTGGGGTATAGCAGAGCATGGACTATGACTGGTTTTATAGGACCAAAGGCCGGGATGACTTCGGAGGAGTTTTGCAACAAGCTCGCCTTGTCCCCCGATCTCAAGGGCGAGCTTTCTGAAAATCGAATTCCTGTTTTTTGGGCGACGGGGACACTCCTTGACATAATGCCCATTGAGACCGCAGTAAAAACAGGCGTTGTCTGTCCTTCTGCGTTCTCACTCAGCACGGGTGATGGGGCTGCGTATCCCCCCTATTTGCATGGGTTCACTGGTAGTATCTGACGGAGGGAGGGATTGGTTGCTAGAAAGGCCGGCTTCTGCCCGACGCTCGGTTCTCTGGGCGTCCACCCGCAGGGTCAGATCGACCAAGTCAGAATAAGAGGCTGGGAGGGATGGAACAACCGAGAGGGCATCTTTCAAAGCACTGCACAAACCACTAAAGAACACCACAGCATTTTTGTTCTCGGGCCAGGACGTTTCTGCGGATAACTGGTTGAACTGTGTAATGTATTCTATTAGGGTTTGTCTGCCCTGAGTGATGTCTAATAACTCTAGGTCCCGGGATTGTGCCTTATACCTGGTGTCAAAGACCTTAGACATCTCGCTCTCTAAGAGGTCGAAATCGTAGAGGGCCGGGTGGTCACTTTCCAACAGAGGGTTCGCCGAGCTAGCAGCTACACCTGTCAAGTGTGAGAGCAAAAAGGCCGCCTTGGTGGTTGAGTCATGGAAGGCCTGGGGCCGGCACAGGAAGTGGAGTTTGCATTGGTTTGGGGACGTCCGGTACTTCCTGGGATCGCCCTGATATCTTTCCGGGGCAGCTAGAGGGAATGGGGTAGGGATCCCCACGGGAACCGGCGGTGTGGGAAGTGTGGAGGGGCCAGGATTTTGGGGCATGGAATCACCAAACTCAGAGTCCGCCGGTAGAGGGTGGCAGGCACTCTGCAAGGAATCCAGACGGTGATGGATAGCAGTAGTAGCTGCAGCCATGTCCATCCTAAGGGCCGTGACAGCTTGCATTAAAGTGGCCACGGGGTCCCCAGCTGAGGCTTCCATAATCTAGATGACCAGTAGGCTTTACAGTCTGTTAAGACTTGATGGTTGTGTAGATGATGAAACCTCCGTCCTCAAGTACCACACGGGCAAATAATAAAATCACTGCCCGTGCAATCTTTGAGGTCACAGGTGTAGAGTACTGTCAGCCTGGAAACAGGAACGCTGGAAGGACCCCCCTGATCACTGCAAGGCAAGCAACGAGGTTAGGCAATGGAAAGCAAATCCAATGAGACCAATGAAAAGGGCACACAAGAAGGCTTACCCGAATGCAGGTGGTAGGATGCCCCGGGTGTAGCAAATGGGTAGGGGTCTGTAGTGGTCGACGGCAGCAGGCAACAGATGGCAATTAGGATGGCACTCTAGGTAGATGGTGCACACCTGAATCAGCAGAGAAACATGAGCAAGGTACAATGGTAGTAAAATCTGTAATCAGTCCAGTACACAATCCGAGGTCAGAAACCAGGAGGTAACGTCTATTGCAGGGGAAATCCAAGAAACAATCCAGAAGACAAGCCAAAGTTAAGAGTTCCAGGTAAAGCAAAAATATGCAGAAGTACCAAGGAGAGGTCCGTGGAAGCAGTCCGTGATCGATTGAGCCAAATGAACGATAACAATGAAGACGCCAAACAGTACCTGCCGAGAGCAGCTGTGAAGCATTGTCTGGAGTCCGCTCGATTCATTTGAATGGTAGCGTGGTCACATGGTCGGATCACGTGACGCGAGTACCGTGTCACGTTCTTTGTCCACTGGGATGCCTTCCTGATCACGTGGATAACGCGATGCGTGATCAGCGTCCCTCCTTCCTCTCCTAAATAACTTCCTGGTCACGTGCTGATGCACGCGGCAGGCACCCAAGCAACGCCAAAAACCATGGTGCAGCATGGAGTGACGCCACGGCACTCGCCACCGGAGGAAAGGAGCCTGCCCCGGGCACAGGATCCTCCCGTGCCTGCGCCAGCAACTGTCACGCAACTGCCGTTATCGGGTGTGTGGAGGCAAGTGGGAAGCCGGGGGGAGTTGGTTCGTGACCGGGGACGTGACAGTAGCCCAACTAAGCTCAACCTTGGCGACAGCTTAAAAATAATAAATGTGTTTGTAAATCGATTAGTGCTTCCTGTTTTGTCAGGACTACATTTTTTTTATGTAAGGTTGTCAGCACGAGTGCTTCACATAAATTTGTGCGGCTACTACACAAGCTAATTGCATTGATTTCCTAATATATGAAGATGTCACTCCAGTGCGCCAACATAAGCAGATATTCAAAGGTGAGTCAAATTAATGGAAAATATCATTCAGTTAATTCTTCCAATAAAGAGATGTTCAAATTGATTTTTCTGATACATTGATATTTATTGGCTTTGTGTTGTTTTCACACTAATCAAATTATGACTTTGTTCCAAAACACAAATGGCCTTATTCTTGGTGTTGTGTGTCATAATTCAAATTTCACAACTTTAGACCCATTTTCCACATGACAAGTTTCCTTTCTCATGAAGTTTCCAAATTCATAACTCGTGACTAATTTGCCATCTACAAGTTTCTTTTCTCTACTTGTGTTTCCCCATTGACTTTTGCAAGGGTTCATCAGGAGAAAAAAAGGGAGATAGTATTGGTCTGCAGAAAAGCAAAATGGAAAGATAGAAAAGAAAAACATAAATATGAGGTTTAGATTCCCTTTTCGTTTTGAAAATGTTAATTACAACATAATTGTTTTCCAACATATTGATATGTAACTTTAAGTTTGACAGACTCACCCTATTTTGGTAATTAATTGCATTTGGGATTCTTGGACCAGTCATTATATCCAGAAAAGTTAGTTCTGTTAAAGCCACTACTGGTATTTTACAGCTTGAATCAATGGTAATCTAATTTTCCGTTTCTTAGTGTCTACAGGGAAGAGAAAAAGACAAAAAGAATATTGCCTTGATTAGTTTCCCTAGTAAGATGCTATGGTTTGGAGAAAAGCTTTGTTGCTGGAGGTAGTATTTTTTAAATTAATTAAATGTGGCTTTTTAGGTCTTACCTTCCTCCGAGTTTTTCCTGTTTTCAATTTTGTTGAGCGGGATTGCCTTGATAAGCAATTTGTTCGTCCTCAGCAGCTTTCGCACTGTAACTACGCCGAAATACGCTATTTATAGCGTGCCTATTGCGTGATGACATCACCACGCCACGCGCAATGGTTAGATTTGCATGACGCGATGATGTCACCACGCTTGCATGTTTCTGGCGCTTCCCGCGGCCATTTTGGGGCAAGACGAACACCTACGAATTCTTCTCTAAAGTTGTAGTGTCCTGGTACCTATTATAACACTAAATGGTTTGTACATTCTGTTTTCTGCATTCATTAATGCAATATATTATTTGTTTTGGACTATACTACTATTTGCTACTAACTTAGCCTAAAACAGTACCAAGGCTATTTTCATAGTCCGCGTTAGGGAAAAATGTAGATACCACTGCCACCAGCCAAATCTTAAAGAAAGGGGAACAAAATAATGAAACAGACAAAAAGGGATTACTATTAACCCTTTCCAGTACTCTATGGAAGATAGTTTGTACTAGGTCTGTGAATTTAAAAAGACTAGTAAAAGTCAATGGCAACTTTCCATGTTTCTGGGAGACAGTAGTCAGTCCCAGAAAATGGAGTTTAAAGTGGGAAGTCTGAAAAAGACAACCCTGTGTCACTGCACTGCGGGTGCTGTGTGCCAAACGATAAAAAGATGATGCCTATGGAGTAGGTGAGGCTCCATAGTCTATGAACACAAAATGTACAACACACACAGAAAAACACATGTAAGAGTGGAAAGGAAAGGCTCACACTCTTAACAGGTGAAAAAAATAAATCCAAGAAATCCAGCAATGCTGCTGAGGGACTCAGTAGGTGAGGGAAATTAGCCATTCTGGAAAATTCTCCCTAACAACTGGGATGAAGAAAACCACTGGAAGACTACAAAGTATGAGCCAAACAGAAAGAAAGGGCTTTGACAGTGTGCCGTGAAGTCCCACAGCAATGTCATAAAACTTGGAGGCAGGGACCATGGAAAGGAGAGAACCCACAATTTTCAAATCAGCTGGCCGGGGTTTGCTGAGAAAAACTTTGACACATGGCATCCGATACAAGAGAGAAGCTTAAACCAAGGTCCCAACGCAATGCGTGGGAAACAAGAAGAGACACAAGAGTGTAAGGCGAGGTCAAGGTGTTCTGAGCCAGAACCCGAGAGAAGCGGTGGAGTGATTGCAAGATAGCCAGAGTGGACCTGGAGGTCCGTTAACAATGCAGAGACCACCCTGACTAAAGGATTTCAGATATCGAACCAAATGAAGGAGGAACAGAGATACCATTTGTGACACCGCCGAGGAAACGGGATGCCGACCTGACAAGTGAAGGTCCTCGTCTGTTACGAGCCCCAGTGACGTTATCCCTAACCCACACAGGTAACGGGGAACGTGCGAGACTCGGGATGGAGGATAAAGATAGTTACTGAAATGCTCATACTCGTCTTAGTCAAGGTAAAGTATCAAGAATACATAAAGAAAGAGAAGTAATACTGGAACCATGAAATCTGTCCCAGTGAAGATAAAGTGTGGACATTAAGAAAAAGGAAGAGCTTGAGTTTGAATAAGGAGAAAGGAACAAACTTGTCCCAAGGAAGGAGGGCAACCAAACTAACTAGAATAAAACAAGGAGAATAAAAAGGAGAGAGAGAATAACCAACTGAAGGAGACAGCTGAAACTTGAAGAATCTAGTAGCAGAACTGTATGAGCTGATAAATGTAGTTACCAAGAAGTACCTAAGGGTACTTTATTGAACTGAACTTGGTGCAAAACCCCCTCACAGGAGAAGGGAGTCATTCTCCTGTACTGTGGTGGACTGACCTTAACTTGGACTCTCACTGACCACTGACGAGCACCCTAGTTATGTTAGGCAGGGAACACCCTTAGCATAGGAAAAGATGGGAGTACAATTCAAGGCAGCTACTACGGCACATCAATGCCTTTTATGGGAAATCCCCAGCCTATATGAAATCGCTAATGGTCCCTTATGAGCCATCAAGATCCCTCGACTCATCTAATTTGACACAGATGAGCTGCACAAATTTCAAACAAACTAATGGCCTAGGTACATACATCCTTGGCTGTCTGCTCAGCCAGAGTCTGGAACTCCCTTCCCCTGGCTCTAAGAGAAGAAGCTAACACTAGAATGTTCATGTGATCACTCAAAACCTTCCTCTTTGAGCAATCTTTTAACCCTTCACCTTCTCTCCTGATCCACTGTCCCGTTATATTTTTGTCTGTCTCTTCTGTGCACTTATGCGCCCTGATTCCCACGGACTCTGGCACGTTACAAATTAATAAAATAGAAAAAAAGGGTGTGTAGGTGTCCCAACCCCCTCTGAAGAAAATAGGTTGTTTCCTGGGTTAGATTGTTCTTCTCCCTTTTTCTGTTTCATAGATAAACTACTCTGGTGGGGCAACAGAGAGGATGTCGTCTTAAAATTCTCCAGGTTTTCTTTCTCTGTTAGGGAAGACATTTCCCTGGACACTGTAGTTAGAGGATCCTACATTTCACAAGGGGATGATCTCGAATAATTCAGAAGGATACACTTAATTTCTCCCGTACAGGACACACAGGGCTCGCCCCACCCTTCCTGAGACTCTGATCTGCTCCGCACTGTCTCCCCACCTGGTTGCTTTCATATCCCTTGTGGACAATTGCCCACTGCACCCTCCCCTGTTAGCGGCAGCTCCTTTTTTCTCTTCTTCCCTCACTGTGTTCTTCCCCGTATGATTGTAAAGCGCTCTGTTGCTTCCGGAAGCTAGGTCGCACTCAATAAATACCCTAACAATAATAATAAAAACGGGTAACACCCCATGACCCTTCTTCCGCCTTGATTTTCCCAGCAGAGTTACATATGTTACACACCTGGTGGGGACGGTTACCTGCAGGTCTAAGGTAATGATTGCCTTGCCTGTACGTGGGATCCAGTAATCACAAGGACTAAAGAGTTGACAATTATCAAGCCCACTGACAGTATTAACACAACTTCACCCTGACCACGGAAGCCGAATGGAAGTCGACCCTCCACCCTAGGTTGGCACAGGTTCCAGGTTTTGAAATAACAGGGTACCACGTGGCAGCCAGCGGGGGGGAAAGAGGGTTAGGGAGAAGTTGTGAATAGGTAGGGGGAATTATGGGGTTTAGGAACGCCAGAAAGAGGTTTAGGGAAAATGAAATGGATAGGTAGGGGGAGTAAGGGAAACACATGCATACATAAATCCTAGGAACCTAACAGTGTTAGCATATCCTAAACATGAATGTTCAGTCCTCTCCCTCTCTGCATATCCTGACCCTTGTTGTCCTTAATCAGAGGCCTCAACTCTTGTGCTGTTCCCGTCTTCCAGTTTTCAACTTGTGTACTCATTTCCAGCATGACCAGAAGCAGATGATGGCAGGGACAATGTACAAACAACATATAAGCACATAACCAGTCTCATAGAGACGCAAAAGCAACTAGCACAAAAGACATGTGGCACGTGACAACATTGAAGTATGACCATGGATTAGCGGCAACACAGACTCTCTCTCTCCTGGCATTCTCTCTGTTAATTATGCATCCATAGCATAGGAGAGGATGAGTACCCATATGCCCAATAGCAGTTCTTATTATGCTCCAGTATTGTCTATGGAACTCAAACATGCCGCCAACCCATTACATCCTCTCACACAATATGCAATTGTCAGCTTGGTACTTATTTCTGGCCTGGGGAACCGTCCTCGGTCTCCCCAGGCTGTCAAGGAATGAGTGTTGCACAAAACCACCTGCCCGCGATCGCTGCTGCAGGGAAATGGAATTAGAGTGAGTCGGTCTCCGGGCTGGCAGGAAACGGAACGGACGGTAAGGAGTGAAAAGCTCATAAGCATGCCGTCACTGCACCCACACTCCTGCTGCCTCGCTCACTAACTGCATCTGCTCATGCCTGTGCCTGCATGATTGTGAACCACCAGCAAGCAGCATGGGCCAAGGGAGGCTTAAGTAGCCATCTCGTCAGGCTCCTCCCACGTGTCCCATCACGTGCCTGCTGACCAGCCTGATAGGAAATGTAGTCTCCCAGGGAAATACAGCCTCCAGATGCCTGATCCTTCCAGACTCTGTTGGACCTGGACTCCAGACTCCTGACACAGCACATCAGTCCAGCACTCCACCTCCCAATCCTTATTTTATCATACATGCCAACATTCTGTGACCAAAAATCTGTAGGAATCTTAAAGTTTCAAAAATATTGAGAAAATCGGTATTTGTTGCCACTAAATTGGTAGGCGGTAGGACTACTTAAAAAGCGGTATCCTACCGCATAAATCGGTAGGGTTGGCAAGTATGTAGCAGGTGCCAGAGAGAGGGGTGCTGCATTGTGCAGCTATGCTGAAGAAATAGCATATTGCACTTGCAGGTGGGTGGAAGTGGCGAGACTCGCGCTGGGCGGGGCTGAAACGTGCGGTTTCCTCCCGGCTCCTGGCGCAAGCTCACACCTGCCAGAACTCATTAGGAGGAGTGGCTCTCCATTGCTTCAGCGGCTCGCCCCAGCATGTAGATGACTGGCACTGGGGAGCTGAGGTACAGTGAACCATGTGGCTGTTGATATCCAGAAGTGCTGGAACGGATCTCACGGGCACCTCTGACAGTCTGGAGAGGTTGCACTGGCCTGCTAACTGCTGCCAGTAAGAACACACCATTATAAAAGCAGCAGCTTGGACACATCCCCACTGAAGAACGTTCCTCTGATTCTGTGTACTTGTGCACCTTGCAACCGTGGCTGAATAAGCTGCTAAATCCAGGCCAAAAAAAAATAATAATCATGTTTGACGTCACATCAAGAATCACATATAAGAATGTCCCCAACTGGCATTGAGATCTCGTATGAGTCTGTGAAAACATCTCCATTGTGCTTTGTGGCAACAAAGTGGATATTAAAGACAGGAAGGGGAAGGCGAAATCCATAGTCTTCCACAGGAAGAAGAATCTCCAGTACTAGGATATTTCTGCCAAGAGTAACGACAACTTTGAAAACCCCTTCCTGTGGCTTGCAAGAAAGCTAATTGGTGATCCCAACTTGGAGTTTGTAGCAATGCCTGCCCTCGTACCCCCTGAATTGTTATGGACCCAGCATTGGCAGCACAGCAGGAAAAAGATTTACAGATTGCCCAAACCACTGCACTGCCGATGAAGACGACGATCTGTGGGGGAGTGCGGCTGGAGCCCAGCGTCAGAAGGCAACTGTCCTGTGATGTCGATGGTGCAGTGTGTTTGCCACTTTATTATCCAGCTGAGCAGAACATGTGCTTAATCTTTGGGATGCTGAAGGAGATGAATGGGCTTCGGAGTGAATGTGGCAGTAAAATGAATTCCTTAATATTTTGGACCTGCGTATTTAGCTGTTTTGGACTGCAATTACTTTACCCCTCAAGTTTCAAATCTAATTTAAAGACTGCTACAGTCACATCACTTCAGTGGTGAACCCTGTTTGTTACTGTCATTCCCGTTCCTTTTTTTCGTTTAGACCATAATAAAGTTGTATTTCAAATACCTAAGCAAGTGAACTTGTATACACTGTAAGTACTTCTTTTAAGGATGCAGTTCATGTGGAACCACCAATACTGTTTACTGTTTGTTTTAATTGATTTTCTGGTTCTGTGGCACTGTAAAGACACTAGTCCATTACCCTGTGTATTGAACATGCTACTTGAAAGGACTTGTTGCTCTGCTGGTTAGTGTGAAAGTGACTCCATGTTGGCCGGTTAAACCATGCTGAAATGTTGCTCTTGTCTGCAGCTGCAGATGTTAACTATTTGACAAGTCATTACTACTCCTGTCTGTCTTTTGGACCTCCGCTAGGAAAAGGGGCACCTCGAGATACTATATAGCAGTCTAAAACGTTACTGTTGGTGCTATCCAAGCTGGTGCAACCGCTGGCTTTGTTATCTAATCTCTCTCCCTGGCTGTTCAACCAGTATCTGGCACTCCTTGCCCACCGCATCGCCGCTCTCTGCCCTAATTTCCAGTGCTATGCGGACGATACCCAGCTCATTTTCAGGCTACCCTCAGCCTCCCCCTCTCCTTCCCTCATCTCTGACTGTCTGTCTGCTATCCAAGAATGGTGCGCCGCCAATGACCTCTGCCTTAATGCCAGTAAGACTGAGATTCTACTCATCGGTACTCCCACTCCCTCCTTCCCTGCAGCTCTCTGGCCTGCCTCCCTTGGCCCCCTCCCTGCTCCTACCTGCAAGGCAAAAAACCTTGGGGTCATCTTCGACTCCACACTCTCCTTCTCTCTTCATATTTCTGACGTCGCCAAGAGGTCACACTACCAGCTGCACCTCCTCAGAGGTATTCTTCCCTTCCTCTCCTTCCCCCAGAAGCTCACTGTCTCCCGAGCCCTGGTTCTCTCGAAGCTGGATTACTGTAACAGCCTCTATCTTAATCTGCCTGCCTCCACTCTCCGCCCTCTGCAACTCATCCAGAACAGAACTGCGAGACTTGTCCTTGGCCTCAAGCCCAGGGACCGTATCTCTCCAGGACTGAAATCTCTACACTGGCTCCCAGTGGCTGCGAGGATAAAGTTCAAAACCCTCTGCATTGTCCACAAGGCCTTCTGGGGCCTGGGTCCTAAATACCTTCAACTCTCTCTTCCCAAATATCTTCCTCCCCGAGCCCTTCGCTCATCCGCCTCCAACTCCCTCATGGTCAGCCGCTTCTCGAAGCAACGAGCTGGGGGTAGATCTCTCTCCGCGGCAGGGGCCTCCCTCTGGAACAGCCTTCCTGCCTCCCTGAAACTTGAGGAGAACCACCTCCGGTTCCGGAAGTACCTCAAAACCTTCCTCTTTGCTTCTGCTTTCTCTCTCCCTCTCCCCTGCTGAACAGCTAATTAATTCTTCACTAAACTGCACTGATCCTGCAACTGGACCACTCTAAACTGCCTTCGGTCCTGGGCCCAGCCACTGATCCCCTGGAACCCCTCTGCACTACGGGACTGTCTCTGTTTCCCTACAGCCCCCCCCCCCCTTCCCCAGCACTTGTTCTGCACTTACCTTGCCACCAGCTGGCCCTTTTTTATTTATTACTTTACGCCACTTACCTTTACTGCACTTCCCCCCCTCACCTTCCCCTTGCACTTTTCCCCCTCCCCCACCCCTGCACTTGCGCGATCTGAATGACACCTGGCCTAGTAGGATCGTTTGTTATGTCTCCCCTTGTTCCTCCCCTCCCTGCCTCGTCGCGCCTTGAAACACCTGTGTATAGGCGCGTTACAAATACCATATCATATCATATCATATCTCTGGAACATAGCATACAAGTTGCAGCTGGTTCATACGTGTCCGAACGGATGCCACTTTTACACGCCAATTCTAATTTTTCATTTTGATTGGTTTGGCAAAATGATAATTTGGGTGCTTTCCGCTGTAATCCGGGGTGTATACAGAGATGGAATATTGATCAAAATAGATTGCGTTGTGAATGGTTTGTAATATGGGAATTAAAATGTTGGAGAGCTTGGACTCACACGGACCCAATGTCCACATATTGGCTAATAAAATATTTAAAACCCCAGATTGCTCCAATTGCTTGACCTAAAGTTTTGCTTAAGTTTGATACAGTGCACCACCCTCAGAGTCTGTTTGAGTGCAAAACCATTCCCACCCTCAGAATTCTCAACATGTGCAGGTTACTAGATGCCCTCTTGACTGCTACGGATAAGGGCGGTGGCTCAGGGGAAGGTGGCAGAGGGCAGAGCTCAGAAAGATAAATCAGAGACGAGGCATGGTAGCTGAAAGGCAGATAGGTGGGAGCCGGGGTCTGGCTGCTGGTTGGTGCTATAGTCTGTGGGGAGCGCTGGGGGGTTCAGGATGCATGAGGGAACAGCCAGGTGATCCATACTGAGATGGAGAGACAGGGGAAGTGAGTTCCAGAAAGTGGGTACAAGGACGCAGACGCAGGCTCCTCCTAGTCTGGAGAACTTGAAGTGGGGGGACTACCAGGAGGTGTGTTGAACCTGATCTGAGTATTCGGGTGGGGCGGGAGCATGCAAGTTTGTTTTGGAGGAAAGCAGGGTCTTTCTTAATGATGGCACACATGGCTTTGAAGGAGGCCTGTCGGCTGACGGGCAGCCAGTGAAGTACCCTGAGTGTGGGGCAGATGTATTCTCTAGGGGAGAAGCCATGCTGCAGAGTTTTGGATATGTTGGAGCTTTCTGAGTTGAAAAGCAGGCCCCCTAGATAGAGGGAATTGGAGTAGCCTAGGTGCCAGAGGATGATGGCCATGATTGCAGATACTTTATAGGGGTAGAAGAGCTATGGAAAGATCTGCTTGAGAATGCAGAAGTCAACGGTGCATGATCTGGAGACAGCATAGAGGTGGTGCGAGATGTGGCGCGAGAGGGTCAAGTACGAGCTAAAGGTGCATTCTAGGTTTTTGACAGATGGCGATGTAGTGGCAGGGGTCCCATGGAAGGCGGCCATGAGGTAGGTTGGGGAAAGAGAGCTGTTTGGCCACAGATTAGGATTTCAAGTTTCCCAGGATCGAGAAGGAGGTGGTTGTTCATCATCCAGCGGTCTACGTCTGAGAGGCAAGATGCAAGATCTGGGAGGGGTGAAGATGGGGAGTTGGGGATCTTGAAGGTGATTTGAGTGTCATCGGCATAGTTGTAACAGGGGAGATTGTGGGTGCGGATGAGCACAGGAGGGACAAAATGTAGAGGTTGAAGGGGAGAGGGAGGCTCCCTAAGGGACTCTGGGGGGCACTGGGGGGACTGGGCGGGGGCAGAGGAGAAAGGAGGGAGGAAAATGATTTGGGAGCAGCCATAGAGGAAAGAGGAGATGCATCTAAGGGCAGTGTCCCTGATGCCTAAATTAAAGAGTCTGTTTGTGTGAATGGAGTGGTTGATCCTGCCGAAAGCTGCTGAGATCTGTGTACTGCATTCCACAATCCCTAGGCATAGGTGGTCATAGTAGGCACTGCATATGAAGGGCAAACAGTAACCATCCAGATGTTTTGGTCTACAACCCCCATGATCCTTCACCTATGACACTGCTGGTTAGGGCTGATGGGAATTGGTGGCCAAAACACATAGTGGGTCCAATGGGCTAGCCTTTTACATACATTTTCCTCTCACAGAGAAACCAATATAGGTTCTCGTGTCCCCCCGCTGAGAGGATGAGTGGAAAGGCCCAGTGACTGTTGGAACTCAAATGAATACATGGGGATAGATATCAGGAGTAGTATGAATCCTCAAATGCATAACACCTGGATTGGCCTTTGGTCTGATTTCCGAGCAATGCCTCAGCAAGAATCACTGCGAGGAAAGATGAAGCCCCAAGATTCACTGAACCTTTACTGCAGGATGAGCGAGCACATGGAGTCTCAATTGGGTGCCATAAGGTCCTTCAATCCTCACCAGAGATGGGGCTTTAGATGTACAGGACATAGCTGAGGCAATGCTAGTTCCTTGGTTTTGCAACAGGACTAGTTGTCAGAAGAAGGACCAAAGGATCCCTACTACCCTACTAGCATACTTGCCAACCCTACCGATTATTGTAAAAAAAAAAAAAATACATTTTTTTTTACAAAAATCGGTATTTGTTGCCACTAAATCGGTAGGCGGTAGGACTGCTTAAAAAGCGGTATCCTACCGCCTAAATCGGTAGGGTTGGCAAGTATGCATTATCCCCCTCCTCCGGGCCCCTTACAGGTCTGGGTTTGTCTGGATGCAACCTGTGAAACAGTCTTACCATCCTTGGAGCATAACTGCCTCTGCCGGCTCCCAAGAATTATCCTCCGGACCATACC
Organism: Ambystoma mexicanum; assembly: GCF_040938575.1. Lineage (NCBI taxonomy): Eukaryota > Metazoa > Chordata > Amphibia > Caudata > Ambystomatidae > Ambystoma > Ambystoma mexicanum. The sequence goes on from NC_090927.1 coordinate 46,424,136, forward strand.
CTGCCCATTCAATGAGATACCATAAGTGATTCCGCCTCCTTCTGGAGTCCAGAATTGGATGAAACTCATACTTATGTCCATTCTTCAGTAAGGCCGGCGGTTTCTGGGTCAGAGCAGAATTCACTGCAGGTTTCACTAAAGAAATATGAAAAACAGGATGTATTTTAAAGGTTGCCGGGAGCTTCAACCAGACTGCCGTTCTAGAGACACAATTCACAATAACATAGGGGCCAATATACCGGGGTAACACTTTCCGAGACCCAGGCAATTTCATATTTTGTGTAGACAGCCACACCTCATCTCCCAGCGTGTACCTAAGAACCCCTTGTCAGCGTACTCTTTATATGATTCCTTAGCCTTCATTAAGTGTTGTCGAGCTCTTTGTCTAACTCTGGCAATCTCCTGCTTCCGCTCCGTTATGGCCGGTACCTTATTGTCAGTGGGTAACACTTCAGGTAGCATGTTTAACTCTTGACCATATAAACACATGTTAGGGGACATGCTCTTAAGATAGATTTCTAAACTCTGAACTGGTGGTCAGAGGTTTAGGAGGCCACCCTAATTTAGTGGAACAGGGGAACCTTCTGTCAAGCCAGGCCAATCACGGTAGCTTGGTAGGTGGTCAAGACTAAGTCTCAGGAGGGGTGAGAGTGATCAGAAGCCCACAATAAGCACACAGTAAATCTCCACAGAACACGCTTAGACAAGTGTATATAAAAAATAAATACATATACATTTATTATAGGCCATCATAATTAAACACTACAGTTACCACACACGCCTTTCACTATTTAACATATATACTGTTACCTTTTTGCCTAATGTGGTAAAGGGGAAAACACAACCACAAACTGCAACAGAAGGGTGGGTTAACACAAATATAGCATTAGGCCTTTCTTCAGAATCATTCCCTAACTTAAGCAGTCCAGCACTACGAAGTGGGTAGCCTTATGCTCAAAAGTACAGTAGTGCGTTGAAAACGTGCGGTCGCGCATAATGAGAGAAAGTGTGTCCTCTTCAGGAAGCTGTAGCAGTTCAGGAAGTGGCTTGAGGTGTTGGTGAACAGTGTCCTACTATTCGAGAAGGGTCTACCCTTGCAGGCAGAGCGACCTTCGAGTTTCGGGAACAGGTAGGGAGCGCAGGCTAGCCCAGTATCTTTTTAGGGATTCACATGCATAAAGAACAATGGCTGTATAGGGGGCCACCGGTAAATGATGCAAGTACTCACCGACCCTCGACACAGTCCAGGCCAAACTTTGCCAGTCTAGGCCAGGTCTCTTATAGGTTCAACGCCTGCAGATTCACGTTGCTCCGGCTATCAGCGGCTGCGAGACGGGATATTCGTCTGTGGTGGGAAAGTAGCCTTTTCTCCATTCTCGGTGAAGAAAAGGAGACAGTTCCAGTGCAGCACGTCTCAGGGCACAGGCGGACAGGCTGGAAAGGCTCCTACAATGACCATCATCACAGCAGGGTGACACAGGGACCGCAAATGCTCACGGCGTGGCTCATTCTTAAATCGCAACCCAGAGAACCTAGGACTACAAAATATGGTGGGAGAGGGCCCAGGACCACAAGCTGGCGATTCCTTAAGTCTTGAGTGTCAACTTGGGACGGCGGTGCTCCTATGCGATACCTCAGGTTTGAGCTGGTCAGTTTGCTGGATGGCACAGGAACACTTCTGATGAGGCTCTTTGGGAGGGTAATCAGGAGGTACCGAGAGTAGTTGTTCCCACTAGTCCAAAGGGTCGAAGCGCCCTTGCAGGTATTCAGTGATCGATAGGAAAACAGGGGTGCTAGGAGACAACATTGGGCACAGGGTGCCAAACCTTGCAGCACATCTCTGACGGTTCCACAGGTCTGCCCTAGCATTTCAGGATACTTGGCTCCTTCTGTTATTCAGTGTGAACTTCAGGTAATTGACCTGGAATGGATGCCGAGCCCTTCTCTTATCCAAGATTCGTTTTGCGGTCCAATCTAGGATAACCATTCAAAGATCTGCTCTCTTGCATGCACGCCAGATCTGGACCACTCATGGTCCATGCTGGTCCCAGTTATTTAGGCATACCAGACATACTAGCACCAGTTGTGTGGATTGGGACTAGACAGTCCCAATCCTCTTCCTGGGCACTAGCACACGTGACATGCAGGAGCCTGCGAAAGTTGTGGTTTTTGCAGGAGGCTGCATGCCCAAATAAGGAATTCCAGGGAAAATTGCACCGAAGGGAAATCTTTCCTAATACTCGACCCTCCCAGACCAAGGACAGGGGGAATTAATCCACGCCTGGATGGGCCTCATGTTCAGGTCGACTAAACATTCTGGACAACCCATCAGCATTTCTATGTTGGACACCTGGCCTGTGCTCAATGGTGAAGTCAAACCCTGGCAGGCTGATGGACCACCGGAGCAACTTTGGATTCTCTCCCTTCATGTTCACTAGCCACTTTAAGGGCTTATGGTCAGTTTGCACAGTGAAGTGGGTCCCATAGTGGTAGGGCCTCAGCTTCCTTAGGGCCCACACAACAGAGAAACATTCTTTCTCTACAGTGGGCCACCTGAGCTCTCTGTCCTTAAACTGGTGACTAATGAATCCAATTGGTTGTTACTTGGCTTTTTCATCTACCTGTGATAGTACAGCTCCTATCCCAGTGTCAGAGCTCAATAATAGCACACTTGTAGTCTGGGGCCCTGAGGACAGGGGCCTGGTGCAGGGAGTCTTTTAAGCCATTGAAGGCCTTTTCGCACTCCTCAGACCAATAGACCTTCTTGGGTTTCTTTGGAGTAGTGAGTGCAGTCAAAGGGGAAGCTATGCTACCATAGTCTGCCATGACGTTTTGGTAATACCCAGTGAGACCTAAAAAGGCTCCCACCCGAGTTTGTTTAGTGGGGGTAGGCCGGTCTTGTACTGCTGCTTGTACTTTACTGGGTAGAAGCTGAATCCTCCCTCCACCTTTCTCATGTCCAAGGTAGACCACAGATCCTTGTCCAATCTGACACTTACTGGCCTTTATGGTCAAGTGAGCCTCCTGAAGAGCCTTCAACACTATTCCCAGGTGTTTCACATGGTCTTCCCAGGTGGCACTGAAAACTGCTATATCATCCAGATACGCTAAACAGAATTCGTCCAACCCATTTAGTACATGATTCACAAGCCTCTGGTAAGTGGCAGTTGCATTCTTTGATCCAAAGGCCATTACCCTTAACTGGTAAAGGCCTTCAGGGGTTGAGAATGCCGTCTTCTCCTTGGCATGTTCTGCTAGGGCTATTTGCCAATAGCCTGCAGTGAGGTCAAACGTGCTGAGGTACTTGGAGGCACCCAAGGTATCCACCAGCTCATTTGTTCTAGGCAAGGGGTGTGCATCTGTCCAGGTGACAGCATTCCGTGCCCTGTAGTCCACACAGAACCTCAGTTCAGAAGTACCTGCCTTTGGTACCAGAAATACAGGACAGGACCATGGACTACTGGTGGTCTCAATCACTACAAGATCCAACATCTTGCTGACCTCGGTTTTGATGTAGGATCTCCCCTTGTCTGACATCCTACATCCCCTACTTTTGGTAGGTACACTATCTCCAGTGTCAATGACATGTTGGCACCAAGGTGTCAATCCTCGGGTTAGTGAGAACAAGGGGAAGAACTGCCTCAGCAAGGTTCTTGCTTCCTATTGTTGATTAGGAGTTTGGTGAGGGGCCACTTTGACACCCTCAATGGAGCCATCTGAAAGGCTACTTTGGAATAGGTCAGGAAGAGGTTCTGATTCCCCCTCTTCAATGCTTGATGCCAAAAGTAGTGAAGCTATTTCAACCCTACGGATGAAAGCCTTCAGCCTATTTATGTGGAACACTTTTGGGACTTGACCCTGCCTCCTAAGAGCCACTAAATAGTTAACCTCACACAGCTGTTCCACAACTGTGTAAGGGCCTGACCATTTATCCTGTAGAGCTCTAGGCCTTATATGGCTTATAATCAGGACTTCTTGGCCTGGGGTAAAGTGTATCAGTGAAGCCTTCTGGTAATACCAATGTTTTACCAGAGCTTGACCAGCCTTCCACTTATCACTGACCTGAGCCATCAGGAGGACCATTCTCTTCCTTAACCGCAGCACATAATCCACTATAATGGAAGTGATATGAGTAGGGAGCTCCCACCCTTCCTTGACTATGGCCAGTGGTCCCCTTTCAGGGTGACCGAAAAGAAGCTCAAAGGGGCTGAAACCAACACTGTCTTGAGGCACCTCTCTGTAGGCAAAGAGTAAGCATACTAACAGGAGATCCCACTTTCTCCTTTGAGGTTCTTCCAGAGCCCCACTTATGCTCTTGAGAGTCCTATTAAATCTCTCAACTAAGCCATTTGTTTGTAGGTGATACGTAGATGAAAATGTATAAGTGACCCCACACTCTTTCCACATGGCTTGCATGTACTTAGACATGAAGTTGCTGCCTCTGTCAGACACAACTTGCTTAGGGAAGCCAACGCAAGTAATGTTTTAGCAACGGACTTGGCAGTCCCTGTCTTCAATGAGATGGCTTCAGGATATCTGGTGGCATGGTCAACCAGCACCAAGATAAACCTATTGCCAGAGGATGTTTGCGGGTCATGGGGACCAACAATGTCGATCCCTACCTTCTCGAATGGCACCCCCACCACAGGGAGTGGTCCCAATGGACCTGGATTGTTGAACCACTTTTACCAGAAATCTGGCAAGTGGCATAACTCCTACAATGGCCTTCTACCTGGACCCCCATCTTGGTGCAGTAGAAATGCATGGGTAGCCTCTGCTTGGTTCTCTTGATTCCAAGGTGACCAGCTAGAGGAAAGCCATGAGCCAGTTGTAGGAGGAAGGGTCTTAACTGAAGGGGTATCACCAACCTCCTATGGTCACCTTCAGTAGACTCTGTAGGCTCACTGTACAGGAGCCCACCTTCCCAATAAATCCTATGTTTCTCAGGAGGTTCACCCTCAAGCTGGAAACAGGCTTGTCTCCTTAGGCCTTCTAAAGATGGGCACTCACGTTGGCCCTTACTAAACTCTTCCCTATCAGGACCACCTTCAACCAATAAACTTTGGAGTTCAGAATCTCTTCCTCGTCAGGTTCAGGTCCTTGGCCAACTCAGGGCCGGTCTTAGACCAGATTGCACCCTAGACGGGAAGCATCGTTGGCGCCCCCCACTCTCCAATAAAATATAACAATGAAAGTTACAGATGTTGTCAATAGGGCACTAAGTAAAGAACTAGATGGAAACGAAATACAAAATGCATACATTAGACACTAAGTGACAGTCTTAGAATCCTACCTGTATTATGTGTTCAAAAGTAACTTTTGTTGACTTTTATCCTTGCAAATACATCAGCTTTTTAGAGTAGCAACTTCGGTTGGGTGATACTTTATGTAAATATGTTCTATGTAAAGTGTTTTGGTGAAAGCGCTGTGTATGAGCGCGGTGTATGAGCGCGATACAAATAAAATATCATATCATATAAAAAAAATATCATTATCATGACTTTATTTGTGAAACTTCCCCTCCAAACACCCTGCTCCCGTACAAGGTGGGGTGACTCCACCTTCTACGAAAGCAGGGTGTTCGATGGGGAAGTTTCGCAAATACAGTAATGATAGAGGCACCCACACTGTAGATTGGTGATCACTCTATTTAAACAGGCCTGGCTGAGGATGTGTGTGGGCCCATTTCAACAGGATTGTTGGGGCCCCCTCCTTGGAGCAAAAACAGTCTGAAGCACCTGTGGGGTTTATACATTACAATGGCAACAAAGATAGGGTTAATAGCCGCCAATTACCACGAGACGGAAGCAGTCAGGGAGCTTAAACACGAAATGCCCACTGAAGAGCTCTAAACCCTTCTTTGTCAGCAAATGGGTGATGTGGAGGAACCAGTTTTAGAAGGCAATGAGGTGGTAACACTTATGTATATCCCGTGGCAAAAGAAAACACGGCTGGTAATGCAAGCGCTGCAAAGGGCACTTTTTAAGCCCCAGAACGAGAAATTAATATATTGCAAGTCTGCCGATTGGAAACCTTGGTGCACTTGTAGGGGGGCCCCAAGGAGTGAGGTCCCTTTAATTTGAAAAGGTTGAAAGTCCCTGACCATGGAAAACAATTGTGATCACAAAGATACTGGGTCTTCTTTTAAATGTGTGTGCGCACCCAAAATGTACACCGATTCCAAGGACAGACCACATCTTTACATAGAAGTAACTCTTTTCAGAGACACTCCCCAAATCTTTAAACATCTTCAAAAAGGTTATTTCATTAACTTTGGACCAACTGAATATAAAATTAATTTCAGAGCTAATACATCAATGTCTCTCCATCAACCACCAGCAGGCTAAAATAAGTATTGCCATCATCATCACCAACACCAGCACATGTTGAGAAATCAGAAAAGGACTGACAGCATTGTAAAGTCGACGAAAGTAGCACCCTGAGCAGGTTAGTTAGTTCCAATAGGAGGCTTCCCCATTGAATCGTGGCCCTGAAAGTGGGGTTTAAAAGTGATGTTTGGGCTGCAGTGTTGACGACAAGAGATTCCTGGTATGAGCCACTTTTAACAGCACTTTGATTTAACAATGCAAGATTTGTAGTGCATCTTTTCCTTTCAACATTGTGTCAGGCGCTCAATGTGAAGGCACCAAGCACTGCACCACTTTTGTACTCTCTGGGGAGGCTCAATGAAACAGCTTGTTAAGGTTACCTGCTGGCATTGCCCCAGGCACACAGAGTGTGCAGTATCTGCATGGAAACTGCACTGAGGTTCAGTTTGATGTACAAAGTTGAAAAGTTGGACCACCATAAACTTTCATTGGTAGGCTGCAAAGAAAGTGCACAAGGGAAAATCAAAAGGACATTTCCTGTGGCCAAAATCTGGACAATTGCCATGAAAAATAGAACATTGTGATCCCAAGAGAGCCTTAAATGTACTTTTCTGCAAGACCAGTAGTCCATGCAGCTGAAACGGGAGAGAAGAGTTATGACTGCTAAAATGGGATTTGGTGGCTTGACAGGGTACTTCATTTTTCCTAGTGTTTCTACATTCTTCCGTGTGGTTGATGCAATCGACTTCTCCTCAGACGGTTTTCATTAGAACATGATTGTCTCCATTCTGTCATCCTATTCTGTTAAAAGTGCGCTCATTCGTCCACCAAACTAGAAAGTGTCTCGCCTACCTTCCGTTTTGCCACAGCAGAAAAGATGCTGCATAAAACTGACCTGAGAAAGGTTACTTTAGCAGGTCACAGGCAATTGCAAAATGGGTACTTGTTTGGCTTCAGGAAATACATAGTGGCTCTTTTTGATTCATGGACCTGTTCTCCTAGACCCAAGGCAACCTACAGTGCTGTCATGGCTGTTTTACTATTTTAGAGGGGCCGCTGGGCTTCTTTGCATAGAATGTGGAAAGTGTGCCTTTTGACAACAGCACCAGTGTTTGGATTCATGTTTCTGGTCCCGATATTTCTTTTATTTAGGGGGCCATTCTAAAGAGTTGAACATTCATACTGTAAACTCATGAACTGTAACTCTCCATACAAGAACACATGCTTTTAAAGGAAGACTGATTTTGGCAGCACCTCCTTTACTCAGTGGGGGAAGTGGGCTGCAAGTTTGGTTTCATACTATCTACTAATGATATTTTTCCAAACTAATGATGAGAAGGAAATGTTTCGAGACTTGTTTGGTATGCTTAAAATGGAATCCGAATCTGGGATGCTTTGCATATATTTTCGATGTGATGGATGCTTTTCATGTAATGTGCTGTTTTTGGATCATACTCTAATAATAATACAGTGTATTCTAACATTGATCTCGACAGGGCAAGGTTGATTATTTACTGGCTAAATTATGGATCGACGGGGACGCATTGTGCATGTCTAAAACTACAGTTATTTTGCAGGAATGCAATTTAAAAGAAAGAACAACTCCAAAGTTTACTGTTAATCTACAAAAGGTTGCCTTTCAACCCTGACCTGGAATGCAAAGTTGGAATATTTTATAAATCTTTCACACATAAGGCATAATCAGAATGTTGATACCTTGCATTGGATGAACTGAAAATAACTTGCTTGGTAAAACAGAGACCCACTCTACCAGCCTTTGAGCCAGGAATTGTGCAAGCAGCCGAACTGTTACTAAAAAAAGCCGGCTTTAGAGTTCCTTTCTGCAGGGATCTGACTATACAGTCTAGGTTACTCGGAGTCAGCTGTCCATCTACCGAGCACGCTGAAATCGTATTGCCCCAATTACAATACTGCTCTGAATAGAGTATGTCTCAGATACATCTACACATACAAAATATATGGTGTTTAATTTTATTTTCGTATGAGATAGTCGTGGTGGTGCTGGGTACTGGGTACGATTACAAACAAATCTTACTCAAAAAACACTGTATGGAACTTTAATGGCAATGGCACCTGGGGCAGCTTCTCTCGCACTGCTGGAGGTCCTTGCTAGTTGGAGTTGGCCGCATCAGCCCCCTGTCTGCTCCTGTCCTGTGCCTGGGCGGCTGCTGTGTTGGGGCTCTCTCATTCCTCCGAGCCCAATGATGGCAAATAAATCACTCCCTCTGACTGCACTGAGACGGACAGGGAGGAGGCACATGAGGTCAGGCCTGGCTGGGCCCGGCTGATAAGCAACAAATGTTGCTTTTTACCAAGAGCAGCTGAATAGCCGAAAATAAAGCACATGGAGCTGGCCTGGCTTGGCTGAACAGCAGCAGCAGCCAGAGCCAGGCATCTTGCAGTCAGTGCTCTGCTCGCTCTCAAACATAGTCTGATTTCAAGTAGCACTTTTATTTTACACAGATAACGTTACCTGCACCCTGATGACATACAGACTTTATGAAATGAAATGATGCAAAAGCATCAAACATCATTACTCAGTGTGGTTGATCCTCTTGGAGGACTCGGGCTGCACTGGCTGGCGCCCCCTAGAGGCTAACATGCCAGGCAGCCGCTTGCCTGGCCTTATGCAAAAACCGGCCCTGGGCCAACTACCTCCACCTTAGTGGCAGGTGAATTAGGGGGAATATTCTCTTACCCTCTTCTGATTCTTTTGACTCCCTTAGCCTTGGGTTTCCACTTTGGCTTTAGCTCAGACTTGGACTTGGCCAGGGCAGCCTTTGTTTGTGACCTTGTGCATGGTCTTTCTGCTGACCTAAGTCTCTGTGGTCATTTCCCAGCAGAACCTTTCCAGGGACTTGCCTCTGAACACTCACAGGTATCATTACTACTGTTCCACTAATGGTAAGATTTACACACATTACTGGGAACCTGAGAGAGGGGCCATCCGCTAACTTGGTGGGCATGGAGGGAGCTCTGGCAAGCCCTTCTTGGTTTACCAAAGTGGAATCCACCGCAGTTTTACTGGCCCCACTATCATAAAGGGCGGCGTGTCAACTCCATTGATTAGCACACTGGGCCTCATTACAAGTTTGCCGGTCCGGGAACTACAGTAGCAGTAAGCTTGCCGGTACCGTAGTTCCCAGACCGGCAAACTACGAGTTCTGCTTGTGGGTGGTATTACGGCCGCCAGGGCTGACGCGAGCAGAACCTGACGGTAGTAATGACCCAGTAATTGCCCATTCGCGGGTGCCGGAGAAAAATTGCAAGTTTGGCAGCAGCCTGCCGGTTTTACCGGCAAGGCTACTGCCAAACTTGTAATGAGGCCCATTGTCTTTAAAGTAGTGCTTAGTATTGTCAGGTATACTAGCATTGGCCTCTGAAACGCTAGGCTCCAAGGAACCCAGGGATACTAAGACTGCTTCAGACTCTATCCCACTGGGGAAGGAGTCCAAAGAGAAGGATGTCTCTGTGACAATTTCTTCTTCCTCATAAGAGGGGAAAGCCATACTCACAGAGTGGATCCCCACGGTTTTGACCTTACATCTGGGTTCCCCCTTCACATGGTCACTTGTTCCACAAGCCACACAAGATCCATTGGGTCTTGGGACATAGGGAGGCTTGCTGCCAGCAGAGCTATGCTTGGGAGGATGACTCCCACTACCCTGAATATTCTCATGGGACTTAACTGTATTAGACGTTTTGTGGCCCTTACAGGAGGAAGATTTATCAGTACTCCCACCCTCTATATCTTTGTGCTTTTTCCCCTCCTCCTGCTTACCAGGAGCAGGCGTGACCTTATAGAACACTCTGTGTGACACCCATAATTCTGCTGCAATCTATCTCCTTAGAGTCAGCCAAGTGCTGCTTAAGCTCAGAGGAACAAGAAGCAAAACTATGTTCAAGCGTGACTAAATACATCATCATACCCTCAAAGGTGGTGACCTTGTAACCTTCCACCCAACCAGTCAAGTTTTTTTAAGGAATCGGTCACATACAAAACCCAAGTATTACCTTCTTCTTTTTGCAATCTCCGAATCTTTTTAAGTCCTGGGAAGGAGTCTTCCCAAACTTCAAGACCAGAGTTTGCTTCAATTTTGCAAAGTCCTTTCTGTCAGCCTTTGACATTTCCATAATGGCACTGCAGCCAGAATGGGGCAGTCGACTGAGCAACCAGGCAATCTTATCAGCATCCACAACTACTTGCACTTCACATGCATACGCAGATGCCTTTAACCAGTCCATGATGTCAGTCTTGTCATCATACATCGTAAGCAGATCTTTTGGAAATCTTGGATGAGAGGAGGAGCCAGACCCATTACCAGATCCTCTAGAGGAGCCATTGGCAGCTTGTAACTTGGCAAGCTCCAATTGGTGATCCCTGTCCTTCTCTTTCTCCGCTTTCTCCAGTTCTAGCTTAGCCATGCAAAATTCAAGCTCCTTCTGTTTAAACAGCAACTCTTGTCTCTTGAATTCCAGCAGGGACTCGGCCTCAGAGCCAGTGAAAGAAACATGGGACACTGCATAATCCCTATTATCATCAGTCTCCTCTATGAAGGCAGCAACAGTCCTTTAATCACAGTTACTGGGAGCAGCCCCAGCACCTTCTGCACTGTCATAAGAGGGTAGGGCTGTGATTTGGCTTTCCTGCCATTCCATTGTTGTTGTGTGGTGGATGATAGGGGAGCATGGGTGAGAGTAGAAACCCATTTGTTTTGGTGAGGCATGATGGTGCATGTCTTTTGAGGTTGTGAGTATGGGTGTGAGTAGTACCCATTTGACGTTATGTAGGTATGTTGAGTATGATATGATATGATATGATATGGCATTTGTAATGATATGATATGATATGATATGATATGATATGGCATTTGTAACGCGCCTATACACAAGTGTTTCAAGGCGCGACGAGGCAGGGAGGGGGGAACAAGGGGAAGACAGACAACGATCCTACTAGGCCAGGTGTCATTCAGACCGCGCAAGTGCAGGGGTAGGGGGAAGGGAAAAGGTGCAAGGGGAAGGGGGAGGGGGGGGAGTGCAGAACAAATAAGTAGAATAGAAATAAAATAATAAATAAATAGGGCCAGCTGGTGGCAAGTGCAAGGTAAGTGCAGACAAGTGCTGGGGGGGGGGGGGCTGTAGGGATACAGAGACAGTCCCGCAGTGCAGGGGTTGCCAGGGAGGCAGTGCAAGTGAAGAGTGACTGGGCCCAGGACCGAGGTCGGTGAGAGTGGCCCAGTTGCAGAATCAGTGCAGTTTAGGTGAAGAATTTAGCAGGGGAGAGGGAGAGAGAAAGCAGAAGTGAAGAGGAAGGTTTTGAGGTGCTTCCGGAACCGGAGATGGTTCTCCTCAAGTTTCAGGGAGGCAGGAAGGCTGTTCCAGAGGGAGGCCCCTGCCGCGGAGAGAGATCTACCCCCAGCTCGTTGCTTCGAGAAGCGGCTGACCCTGAGGGAGTTGGAGACGGATGAGCGTAGGGCTCGGGAAGGAAGATATTTAGGAAGAGAGAGTTGAAGGTATTTAGGCCCCAGGCCCCAGAAGGCCTTGTGGACAATGCAGAGGGTTTTGAACTTAATCCTCGCAGCCACTGGGAGCCAGTGTAGAGATTTCAGTCCTGGAGAGATACGGTCCCTGGGCTTGAGGCCAAGGACAAGTCTCGCAGTTCTGTTCTGGATGAGTTGCAGAGGGCGGAGAGTGGAGGCAGGCAGATTAAGATAGAGGCTGTTACAGTAGTCCAGCTTCGAGAGAACCAGGGCTCGGGAGACAGTGAGCTTCTGGGGGAAGGAGAGGAAGGGAAGAATACCTCTGAGGAGGTGCAGCTGGTAATGTGACTTCTTAGAGACGTCAGATATATGAGGAGAGAGTGGAGTCGAAGATGACCCCGAGGTTTTTTGCCTTGCAGGTAGGAGCAGGAAGAGGGCCAAGAGAGGCCGGCCAGAGAGCTGCAGGGAAGGAGGGAGTGGGTGTGCCGATGAGTAGGATCTCAGTCTTACTAGCATTAAGGCAGAGGTCATTGGCAGCACACCATTCCTGGATAGCAGACAGACAGTCAGAGATGAGGGAGGGAGAGGAGGAGGCCGAGGGTAGCCTGAAAATGAGCTGGGTATCGTCCGCATAGCACTGAAAGTTGGGGCAGAGGGCGGCGATGCGGTGGGCAAGGAGTGCCAGATACTGGTTGAACAGCCAGGGAGAGAGATTAGATCCCTGGGGAACGCCACAGGTGGAGAAAAAGATGTCAGAGAGGAAGGACCCAAGTTGGACCTGGGAGGGTCGATTGGAAAGGAAAGAGGTCAGCCACGCCAGAGCCTGACCAGTGATACCCAGGTTATCACGGAGACGGTTGAGCAGGATGGCATGGTTGACAGTGTCAAAGGCAGAAGAGAGATCCAGCAGAATGAGAACACACGGAGTGTTGAAGTCGAGGTTCAAGAGCAGGTCCTCACGGATGTTCAGGAGAGCAGTTTCCGTGCTTCTGGCCGCTCTGAAGCCAGATTGATGGTCATGGAGACTATCAACAGCTTCAGCATGGAGGTTAAGCTGGGAGATGGCCAGTTTCTCCAGGAGCTTGCCCAGGAAGGGAGTGATGGAGATTGGGCGATAGTTAGCCAGACAGGAGGGGTCGGCAGAGGGTTTCTTAAGGAGAGGGTGCACAAGGGAGTGCTTGAGGGGGGATGGGAAGACTCCAGAGGCGAAGGAGTGGTTGAAAAAGTCAGCCAGGGCAGGAGCCAGGGAGTCAATGTGGTCCTTGATAGTTTTGGAGGAACAGGGGTGAATCTGTTTAGACGAGACTTTCATAGATCGGACTTGTCTGGAAACCTCGTCAGCAGAAAAAAGGGGAAAGGCAGAGAAGGAGGGAGGAGGGGTGGCTGCAGAAGGGCCAGAGGAAGAGCAGGGAAGAGAGGGGGGGAGGTGATAGGAGGAGAGTGACGACAGGATGTCCTGAGTTTTAGAGATGAAGTGGGAGGCCAGTGCAGTGCAGAGGGCCTGGGAGGGGACAGGAGAGGTAGAGACTGCAGCAGGGTTGGCAAGCTCCTTGCAGATTTTAAAGAGTTCAGCCGAGTTGTTAGATGCCGCAGAGATGCAGGCTTGGATAAGGGCTCTCTTCTTGGTGAGAACAGAGAGACGGTATTGCCTTTGGAGCAGGCGGCAGGCCAGTTTGTCAGAGGATGAACATGAAGCACGCCATTTCCTCTCTGCCACCCTGCACTTGCGTTTTAGGGTGACGAGATCCGAATCATACCAGGAGTTACATTTGGCTTTGGGCTTCAGGTGGATTTTCATGACAGGGGCAAGGATATCAAGAGTATCAGATATAGCAGAGTGGAGCAAGGAGAGGGCTGTGTCAGGGTGGGAGTCAGCCGAAGGGGGAGGAGGGGGCGAGAAGGTGGCAGCGAAAGCCGCAACTGACACGCGCTTCATGGGTCGGATGACCGAGAAGGTGGTTGGCAATGATGAGGGTGGCTTTGCCTGTGGGGTAGGGAGGGTGAGGTGGGAGGATAGGAGAAAGTGATCACTCCAGGAGAGAGGAGTGGAGAGAGGGACAGAGAGGGGAAGGTCAGAAGAGATCAGAGCATCAAGAGTGTGCCCTGCAGAATGAGTAGGCCCAGACGGGAGAATAGAGAGTGAGAGAGAGTCGCAGAGGTCACGAAAGAGTCCAGTGGGGGGGACAGGAGGCATCTAGGTGGATGTTAAAGTCCCCAAGAAAGAGGAGTTGAGTGGTAGAGGACAGGAGTGAGGAGGAGAGGTCAGCCCACTCAGAGAGGAAGGAGGTCATTTGACCAGGTGGCCGATAGATAGTAGCCACGGTAAGGGAATGGCTAGGAGAGAGAGAGAGTCGGCAGACAAGACATTCAAAAGAGGAGTAGGTCTGCGTAGGAGTGACAGTGGCAGGAATCCACTCAGGGAAGATAAGGGCAACACCCCCCCCTGCACGGTTGGTCCTGGGCACAGAGAGGATCTTGTAACCTTCAGGTAGGAGTGTGTCAAAGCTCGTGACAGAGCTGGCTGTGAACCATGTCTCAGTGAGACCGAGGACGTCAAGGTCCAGTTCCTCAAGAAGGCGAAAGATATCGGAGGAATGCTTGATGGCATAGCGAGAGTTAAGAGTGGCAAAGTGGAGAAGGTTGACCATCCTTGAAGGACTTCCGGGGAGGGGTACAGATCAGAGGTACGCCCTGCGGAGATGTAGAAGAAGGAGGTGAAGAGGGAGTGCGAGAGGGGGCAGGGAGGGGGGGTAGAGGCAAGGTAGCCGAAGACAGGGGGGGGGACAGCAGGGGAGGAAAGGAAGTTGATGAGGCGAGGGAAGCGTCTATCAAAGAGGTGAAGGTTGGCCTGAGGGCCTTGGACCAAGACGGTCCCATTAGCGTAGACATTAATGATGGCCTTAGAGGAGCGGAAGGGGGCCAAGAGGACATCCCAACGGGTGCCACCATTAATGGGAGAAGAGGAAAAAGGAGAGAGCACAGAGACCATATGAAGGGTCCATAGGTCAGGTGAAGGCACGAAAAAGAGGATGTCAGTGAGAGTTTCCTTAGAGCAGGCACTAGTGTAGGTGTCAGCGATAGGGAGGCCTGGGTTGGAGACCGGGATGTCCTTTTTAAACTTTTTCCTACCAGATTTAGTGAGGAGAGCAGGATAGTCAATAGAGAAGCAGTTAGAGAAGATAGGCGAGATAGAGAGCACCATGGAGTTGGAGGGGGGGGGGAGACAGATGATGCGAGAGCCCACAGACAGGAAGGAACGGCAAGACAGGTTACCACATTTCAGAACAACAACAGTATTGTGTTTTAGGAACACAGTGGAGAGGCCACCTAAGTTTGAGAATCCTGCGAGGAGAGAAAAACCCTAGTTACCACAACTGTGGAACACAGTGAGGTGAAGACACCGTGCAAATGCAGTGGCCAGGTGTGGGTGGGGGTGGGCAGGAAGAAGGTGGAGAAGGCGAAATTACTTGCGGCTTGCGTCCCCTGCGGACACCTGCAGACACACAGGGAGCCGCAGCTGCAGGAGTCGCCCTTGGCCTTGGGGCCCTTAGCCGCAGGGGGCTGCCGGGCAGAGGGCTGCCCAGGGGCAGGGTGGTAATAGAAGAGGGAGGAGAGGAAGGGGAGGGGGTGTGGGCGGGCAGGGAGGCGGGAGAGAGAGGAGGACCAGGAAGTGGGAGGGGAGGGGAGAGCAGGCACAACAACGCGCTCAGAGCGCAAAGGCAACAAAAATTCATTTTTTTTTTTTTTAATTTCAGAAATTCACTCACAGAGGCCCGCTAGGGCCAGGCAGGGCTTCCTGGCCTGCAGTTCCCTCTTGGCTACCGGCGACCGCTCTCCCACGCTCAGCTCAACAAAGAAGCGAGCAGGGGGAGCGGGCGTCGAGTAGCCCAGAAGGGAGGCAGCCAGACAGCCAATCAGAGGGGGGGTGGGCGGGCAGGGAGGCGGGAGGGAGAGGAGGACCAGGAAGTGGGAGGGGAGGGGAGAGCAGGCACAACAACGCGCTCGGAGCGCAAAGGCAACAAAAATTCTTTTTTTTAATTTTTTTTTTTAAGAATCACAGAAATTCGCTCACATCCTTCCTGGCCTGCAGTTCCCTCTTGGCTACCGGCGACCGCTCTCCCACGCTCAGATCAACAAAGAAGCGAGCAGGGGGAGTATGGGCGAGAGTAGCACCCCATGGTTTTGGTGTGAGGCATGTTGGTGCATGTTTATTATGTGGTTTTGAGTATGGGTGGTGGAAGCCCATTGAAGTAACAGGTGTGGGGCAGGGCCCTGTCTGCATACTGTTGGTAGTACAGGTGTGGTTGGGACGCCTTCACATCTCGTTGTCAGTTTTTACAGTGTCCAGTTGTGAGGCTGTTGGGTTTAACTGGACTGGAGTGGTCCTCATTCCCAATAGTTGGAATAAATCCAGAGTTGGAGGATCTGGATGGAGTGTCAATGTACGTTTTCTGATTTTTGTTTTGTGTTTTCATTCTGTTCACAGTGTATGCCAATTAGACTGGTGTATTTCTTATGATAATGTGGCAATTTTAGTTTCTTTTCCATCTGGTTGCTGTAGGTTCATTTTGTGTGTATGAAGTGTTGGATTCGGTTTGAGACACCCTTGCAGGCCTTCAGTGATCAATGCAAAAACAGGGGTTCTATGGGACAACAGTGGGCTTAGGGTGCCAAACCTTACAGCACGTCTCTGGAGGTTCCACGGGTCTGCTTTAGCATTTCAGGATACTTGGCTCCTTCTGTATTTCGGTGTGAACTTCAGGTGATCGACCTGGAATGGATGAAGTGCCCCGGCTCTTATCCAAGATTCGGTTTTGCCCTCAAATCTGGGAATGTCATGACCGCAGCCTCCAAGGAGTCAGGTTTAGCCCAACTGCCTTGGAAGCTGGGTCACAACTTCATTTCCAGGCACCCATCGGCTCCCATAGGGGCCTTATGGACCTTGTCCTGGCGCCAGTGGCGCCAGGCTCATAAGGGGACCCAGTCCCGGCACAGGACGTGCCGGGCTCATGATTTAAGGAATGGTGCTTGGGTGGACCTACCTGCTGCAGACCATGCTGCTCACTCACCTGCAGGATGAAATCCTCATCCATCCATGGCTGGAACTACTTTACCTTCTGGGTGTGGCCAGCACCACTCCCTGGGACTGGATACTGGAACTATTCTGGAAGCTGGGACTTCTTACCTGGGCGAGGCTGCTGTGGAAGGAGACACCTAAGCACTCCAGTAAACTATTTAAACCACGCCCGATCAGAGCAACGTGCTTCGCGTTATTCTGCAATAGCAGCAGGACGCTCACCGTGTCAGCTCCAGAGAATCTTCAACTTCTGCATCTGGGGAAGAGAAATCCGCAATCTTACCTTCCGAAATACCATTTTCGTCTTCAGCAGCATCTGAAAAGGGAAAAGAACACCAGATTAGCACGAGATAAAAACCAGCGCAGCACTTACCCAGTCCATTGGTGCATCTCAAGCCACGGGCTGCAGCTTTCCATTTTTCCGGCACCCTGTGGAAGCAAAGACATTGGTTAGTAAACCTCCGTGAAACTTTCCTTACCTGCGCTGCATTCTTCTCGCCTCCGCCGACGCTGCTACTCGCATCTGCAAAACAAAAGGACATCATTAAGAAATACAAAACTCCATCTATACGCACGTGTTTTGGGCAGCGCTCATCTTTCTCACTCCTCGGTGCATTCCTCGACATCCATTTTTCTACCCAGCTGCTTCTACGACCTGAAAAAGGAAAAGAGACATTAAGAAGTGCTTTTAACTTCGAATTGACATTTTCTACTTACTTGCCTGCAATACCTTCGCCATTCCATCGCTCTCCAGACCTCCATATTCAAGCAACCGCCGTTCGTGCTGCTAACAACGGCCTAGCTCCAAATCTTCATCCTCTGCAACCAAGAGGCTGGACGATTAACCAGTGAAGTAACTGGCTTCGGCGCCCCTGCACAGACGCAGGATGGAGAGCTCTGCTTTCACCTACATAAGGTGAGCACATTTAGCCTACGAACTACTTGGGAGTACCAGGAAGGGGAGGCAGCTTACCCAGTCAGGCTTATATATCCATATTAACCCCTTGCTCTCATAATTGCAGACACCTCACCCTTCAGATCAAGATCTCAGTGAGGAAAGGGCCTTTCCAGGGTGGCATTCGAGGCCTGCACGTGACCCTAGAAGACTCAGAGAACCCCCAGCCCAGACCTGCGCCTCCGAGGGATTCAGGTGAGCGTTACAGAACGCGAAGCCTACCGCAATTTTCCCACCCAGGCGCAATGGAAACCTCGGACACAGATCAACTGGCTCAATTGCTTGGGGAACTAAGGGCAGAAGTACACGCATCTCGCCAAGAAACAAACGCTTTACGAAGGGAGTTGATCATTGCCAAGGAACGGACGGATGATCTGGCCAGACAGTTGCTACAGGCTCAAGCGGGACAGACGCCACTGCCTCCCTATGGAGGGGGCGGCACTCCTACAACCTCAAGTAATCCGGTGCAAATTAATCTGCCAGGGAATGTGCCTTTGGCCCCGCCCGAACGTTTTTCCGGTGATCCAAAGCGATATGCAGTATTCATCAATCAATGCCGCTTGCACTTTCTGTGTAGACCTGCCGCATTCCCAACGGACCAAGCCAAGGTAGCGTTTGTACTTTCCTATCTTAGCGGTAGTGCTGCAGATTGGTCCATTCCTCTTGTGACACAGGATGACCCGCTCCTCTATAACTTTCAAGACTTTCAGACCAGTATGGAAAAGTTGTTCGCAAGACATTCACAGGGGCAGGCCTTGGACAATGAACTCCTGTCACTCAGACAAGGTAATCAGGATCTCCTGGCTTACATAGCGTCCTTTAATAGACTGGTGGTTGAGACCAGGTGGCCTGAAGATAAGAGAATCACGCTCTTCTACAGAGGTCTACGTGGGGAACTTAAAGACGTTTTAGCACAGGTGGTTAATCCGCCGCAAGACTGTTCAGATTATATCGACCTAGTAGTCCAATTAGATCATCGGCTACAGAACAGGAAGACCGATCGATCCAGATTTGAAACCCGGGTACTTTCAAGACCTCAGAGCTCCTCTAAAGGGAATGACTCCGTGGAACCAATGCAAATAGGAGTAGTAAAAGGACCATTAACTCAGAAAGAACGGGAAAGAAGAAGGCAATTACAGCTGTGCCTATACTGTGGGAATTCTGGACATTTCCTTCGTGATTGCTCAGTGAAACCGGTCAAGAAGACCGTAGGAGTTTCTGATAAAAATGCTGAGAAACTGGAATCGGGAAACGACCTCGCCCGACAAGCGTAGAGGTCCGCTTGCCGAGCGTTAAAACCAGTTCCTTGACCTCGCATTTGGTAATGCCTATGGTCCTCATAAGTCCCAATAGACCAGATTGCATGCATGCTATCAAAGTATACATTGATAGCGGAGCAATCGGTAATTATGTGGACCAAGACTTGGCTATCAGGATGGATCTTCCCCTACGTCCCAAGATGGTAAAGGACGTAATCACTACAGTGGATGGTACTGAAATAGCTTCCGGACCAGTTTCTCATACCACCATGGAGGTAACGTTGTTATGTCAAGACGGACATTGGGAGAAGATCGTGTTTGATGTAATCAAGGCCCCGCAGTTTCAGGTGATTCTGGGAATGCCTTGGTTGGAAAAGCACAATCCTCAGATAGACTGGCGAGCCAAGGTAATTCGGTTTCCAGAATGCGCTTCAACCTGTTATTCTCAGCCCGAAATCAAGCTAGCAGCCATCACTTCCGAGGACCCCCGATTACCTCTGGAATACCAACAGTTCAGCGACGTCTTTCAGAAAGATCAAGCCAACACCCTGCCTCCGCATCGGTCATACGACTGCCAGATAGACCTAATACCTGGGTCCACCCCTCCGTGCAGTAGAATATATGCCCTCACTGAACCAGAAAACCTCCATCTCAGGCAATACTTGGACCAGTACTTGGCTAACGGATTCATCCGTCTCTCGAAATCCCCGGCTTCCTCAGCTTTGTTCTTCGTCCCGAAAAAGGAAGGTGACCTAAGAACTTGTATCGATTATCGCGCCCTGAACCAGATTACAGTCAAAAACCGATACCCGTTGCCCTTGATTCCTGAATTATTGGACCAGGTAAAAGGCGCCTGCATATACACAAAGTTAGACCTCAGAGGAGCTTACCATTTGGTACGCATTAAGGAGGGCGACGAATGGAAGACGGCCTTTCGCACTAAATATGGATTATTTGAGTATCAAGTAATGCCCTTCGGACTATGTAACGCACCGGCCGCTTTCCAGTTTTTCATGAATGATGTCCTCAGAGAACTTATTGATGTGTGCGTAGTCGTTTATATTGACGACATCCTGGTATACTCAGCCTCAGAAACTGATCATCGTAGACACGTCACAGCGGTTTTACAGAGACTTCGCCAACACCGCTTGTTTGCTAAACTGGAGAAGTGCACCTTTCACGCAAAAGAAGTGGAATTTTTAGGATTCATCTTGTCACCCAACGGAGTTCACATGGACTCAAGAAAAGTGGATGCTATCACCAAATGGCCTTCCCCAACTTCCGTGAAAGGTGTACAGAGCATGCTGGGCTTCGCTAATTTTTACCGAAGGTTCATTCCTGAATTCTCTCGGGTAGTCCAACCTATCATGGCTCTTCTGAAAAAGAATAAAAAATTCGAGTGGACTCCAGAAGCCGAACAAGCCTTCCAAGAATTAAAAGCCAAATTTATCTCTGCTCCAGTCTTAAGGCATCCCCGTCCAGAACTTCCCTACATCGTCGAGACAGACGCTTCCAGTCTTGCAATGGGGGCGGTGCTGTCACAAAGAGACCTCGAAACGCACCAGTTACACCCTGTAGCCTTTTGGTCTCGCAAATTTTCGGCTCCTGAGATCAACTACACAATTACGGACAAAGAACTCTTGGCAATTAAGTCCGCCTTTAAGTCCTGGCGGCATTATCTTTTGGGAGCCCGGCACACAGTAACTGTAATCACGGATCACCGTAACCTCCAGTACCTGAAGTCAGCTAAAGCTCAATCTTCGAGGCAACTACGCTGGGCTTTATTCTTCGCAGAATTCGATTTTGTAATCACATATCGACCAGGCGTTAGGAACGGAAAAGCAGACGCCCTTTCCCGGATAGGGGTAGACGAACTTACAGCTAATCCGGAGCCGGTGCCAATAATTCCTGAACAAAAGATACTAGGAGCAATCAACACACTATCCCTCGAAGAGATTAAAGCAAGGGTCAATCAACTCATAACTCCCGAAGATTCATCGAATTGGCAATTGAAAGGAAAGGATTTTACAATAGATCAGAACCTATTGTATTTCCAAGGAAGACTATTCTTACCCTGCGTTGACTTACAAAAACAGGTCATCACCTGCTACCATGATTCTCTAATGGAAGGACATCCTGGAGTTGCCAAAACCTCAGAGAAAATTAAAAGGCATTTTTGGTGGCCATCTTGGAGGAGAGATGTTAAAGAGTTTGTGGCTTCTTGTGGTATCTGCGCACAAAACAAGAGTCAGAAGGAAAAACCAGCAGGATTACTACGTCCAATAGACATTCCACCAGGCCCTTGGCACACGCTCTCGATGGATTTTATCACGGATTTACCCCCTTGCTCTGGATACAACACAATTCTAGTGATCGTGGACCTTTTTTCAAAAATGGCTCATTTTATCCCACTGAAGGGTTTACCTACAGCTTCCATTCTAGCCCGAGAATTTCTTGAAAACATTGTCCGGTTGCCCGGTTTCCCTTCAGTACTAATCTCTGACCGAGGGAGCCAATTTATTTCCCATTTTTGGCAGAGTTGTTGTCGTTTAGCACAAATTGATGTACGACTTTCCACCAGCCATCACCCTCAAACCGACGGGCAGACTGAGAGAACTAACCAAACTTTAGAACAATATCTGCGCTGCATGTTGCATCAATCCGAGGGTACTTGGAAGGATGTCCTTTGGATTGCTGAATACGCTTACAATAATTCAATCCATTCTGGGACGGGAAAAACCCCTTTTTTCCTGCTGTATGGAAGTCATCCTCGAACCTCAAATCTGGACCCACCTCAAGCTCTCGGAACACCTGCTGTTGACCATCTGCATTCGACGATAACTCAAGCATTTAAAGAAGCCACAGCTCATCTTCAACGAGCTAAAGAATCATACAAAAAAGGAGCAGACCAACATCGAAAAGAGGCTCCTCAATATCAAAAAGGAGATCAAGTCTGGCTGTCCACTAAACATTTATCTTTAAAAGGGCCACGCACCTTCAACCCAAGATATTTAGGACCCTACTCGATCACGGCCGTGATTAACCCAGTGGCTGTCAAACTAGAATTACCTACTCGAATGAAGATACGTCCTGTCTTCCATGTTTCTCTCCTGAAATCTGTGCAACTCGGAACCCGTTTGACTAAACCTCCTGAACCAATCCAAGTTGACGGAGAATCCGAATTTGAAATTCGAGACATCTTGGACTCCAAAATTTCCAAATAAAAACTATACTACCTGATTGATTGGAAGGGATATGGACCCCAGGAGAGATCTTGGGAATCCTCAGAATATGTACATGCACCTCGTCTAGTCCGAAAATTTCATCGGGCTTTTCCCAACAAGCCAAAACCTCCGGTAAAGACAAGCTTGGGAGGGGCCTTGAGGGGAGGTGCTGTCATGACCGCAGCCTCCAAGGAGTCAGGTTTAGCCCAACTGCCTCGGAAGCTGGGTCACAACTTCATTTCCAGGCACCCATCGGCTCCCATAGGGGCCTTATGGACCTTGTCCTGGCGCCAGTGGTGCCAGGCTCATAAGGGGACCCAGTCCCGGCACAGGACGTGCCGGGCTCATGATGTAAGGAATGGTGCTTGGGTGGACCTACCTGCTGCAGACCATGCTGCTCACTCACCTGCAGGATGAAATCCTCATCCATCCATGGCTGGAACTACTTTACCTTCTGGGTGTGGCCAGCACCACTCCCTGGGACTGGATACTGGAACTATTCTGGAAGCTGGGACTTCTTACCTGGGCTAGGCTGCTGTGGAAGGAGACACCTAAGCACTCCAGTAAGCTATTTAAACCACGCCCGATCAGAGCAACGTGCTTCGGGTTATTCTGCAATAGCAGCAGGACGCTCACCGTGTCAGCTCCAGAGAATCTTCAACTTCTGCATCTGGGGAAGAGAAATCCGCAATCTTACCTTCCGAAATACCATCTTCGTCTTCAGCAGCATCTGAAAAGGGAAAAGAACACCAGGTTAGCACGAGATAAAAACCAGCGCAGCACTTACCCAGTCCATCGGTGCATCTCAAGCCACTGGCTGCAGCTTTCCATTTTTCCGGCACCCTGTGGAAGCAAAGACATTGGTTAGTAAACCTCTGTGAAACTTTCCTTACCTGCGCTGCATTCTTCTCGCCTCCGCCGACGCTGCTACTCGCATCTGCAAAACAAAAGGACATCATTAAGAAATACAAAACTCCATCTATACGCACGTGTTTTGGGCAGCGCTCATCTTTCTCACTCCTCGGTGCATTCCTCGACATCCATTTTTCTACCCAGCTGCTTCTACGACCTGAAAAAGGAAAAGAGACATTAAGAAGTGCTTTTAACTTCGAATTGACATTTTCTACTTACTTGCCTGCAATACCTTCGCCATTCCATCGCTCTCCGGACCTTCATATTCAAGCAACCGCCGTTCGTGCTGCTAACAACGGCCTAGCTCCAAATCTTCATCCTCTGCAACCAAGAGGCTGGACAATTAACCAGTGAAGTAACTGGCTTCGGCGCCCCTGCACAGACGCAGGATGGAGAGCTCCGCTTTCACCTACATAAGGTGAGCACATTTAGCCTACGAACTACTTGGGAGTACCAGGAAGGGGAGGCAGCTTACCCAGTCAGGCTTATATATCCATATTAACCCCTTGCACTCATAATTGCAGACACCTCACCCTTCAGATCAAGATCTCAGTGAGGAAAGGTCCTTTCCAGGGTGGCATTCGAGGCCTGCACGTGACCCTAGAAGACTCCGAGAACCCCCAGCCCAGACCTGCGCCTCCGAGGGATTCAGGTGAGCGTTACAGGGAAAACCAATCCAAGATCTGTTCTCTTGCATGCATGCCAGTCGTGGACCAATCATGGTCCACGGTGGTGCCAGTCATTCAGGCATACCAGACATACTGGCACCAGTAGTGTGGATTGCGACCAGACATTCCCAATCCTCTTCCTGGGCGCTAGCACACGTGACATGCAGGAGCCAACAAATGTTTCGGTTTTTGCAGGAGGCTGCGGGCCCAAATAAGAAATTCCCAGGTCTGCTCGACCCTGGGTAGGGCAAAGGGACAAAATGGCCAAAGGACAGAACAAAAGACTTCATGGCACTAGCCACAGTCTTGAGCCAAACGCGATAAACGCAACATGGTTCATTGAAAAGAAGTAGAAATACTATAAAAGTAAACTGCTGCCACCAGTTCGTTCTAGGCACACCAAATCCTTAGAGGGTGTCTAGAGCCATAAAATAAAAGGTCCCCTAATGCGCAGTGCTTTAAGTACTTGGCACATAGATAAAAAGTTACCAAGAAATGGCAACATAGTCAAAGATTAAGGGAAATAGTTTCCCAGTACTGACAGACTGAAGGACGTGTCTGTTTCCCCATAACAGCTGAGCAACTGGTAGCCACAACGCCTGCACCCAAGAGGTTACTCCGTCTGCAAAAAAGCAATGGAGAAACGGTTCCATTGTCTGTTTGATTCAGTTTGCCCATCAGTCTGCGGATGATAACTTGCAGACAGAGCGCAGGAAATTCCCATTATGGCACAAAGGCTCACCAAAACCGGGACAAAACTGTGCTCCCCGATCTGAAACAATCAACAGTGGAAGACCATGTAACCTTGCTACATGTTGTAAGAACAGTGTGGCCAATTCCCTAGCATTGGGTACCCACACACAAGGAATAAAGTGGGCCTGCTTGGAAAGGTAATCTACTACCACCACGATAGTGTTGTATTCCCCATCCTTAGGGAGATCAGTTACAAAATCCATAGTAATGTCTCCTAGAACGACTAGCTTTAGATCTCATACATGTATCACAGTGCTGAATGTAAGCATGAGTATCACAATTCATTCCTTGCCACCAAATGTATCTTTGTAACATTCTCACAGTCTTCCTTTCATCTGCATGGCCCGCCAACGGGGACTTGTGGCACCACAGCAGCGCCTTCTCTCTCAGGAATTGAGTGGAGAGGAACAACCTGCCTGCTTGGTAAGGCAACCCATTCCGTATACTCCCATCATTCCTGTCCTCCCAATTCTGAAATTCCCTTGTGGAATGTTACCAGATGCATTACTCCATCTTCTAGTCGTTGCGACATAATTTCTCTGATCACTAAATTGGATACATCCATTTCCACTTGAAAAGGCTCCTCCAAATTCAGATGCTGATCGGGGCTTCCGTAAACGCAGTCTTCAACTTCAGAAATGTGGCCTCAGCTTCCTCAAACTGACCTGAACCCAGTGGCCTTCCTCACTAGTCGCGTTATTGTGGTGATGATATGTGAAAAATTGCTAATAAAGCACTGGTAAAAATGGACAAACCCCCAAAAAGACTGAACGTCCTTTACACACCGAGATGGCCCCTGTGTGACTGCTTGTATCTTCTTCCCATCCATGATCACACCAGCTGGAGTGAGGATAAATCCCAAAAACTCCACTCAGGTGGTATGGAACTCACATTTCTCCAATTTTGCAAATAGATGATAGTTTTGCAACTGTTGGAGCATGTCCCTAACCTGTTGAACATGTTGTTCTACTGAGTTAGAGTAAATCAGAATAACATCTATTTACACAATGACGAAAACATCCCAAAAATCTCAACAACTCCAGCACAAAGTGCTGAAAAGCAGCAGGGACATTACACAGCCCAAACGGCATCACCAAATATTCAAAAAGGCTGTACATAGTATGGAAAGCCGTATTCCACTCTTAGTCCTCCTTTACACAAATCAAATGATAGGCCCCTCTCAAGTCCAATTTGATATAGATCTTGGTTGTCTTCAATTGATCAAGTAAGCCAATGGCCCTGGCTAGGGTAAGGCAGTTGTTCGGGTGAGGAATTTTCTGAAAAGGTTGATTAACTTGAGGGAATAAGCTGCTGAGGAGATCATTGCTTAGACATGTTTCTGCATGTTTAGTTCTGCGTCAAGGTAAACTCCTAGCGTTTTGACGTGGGGTGGTGTTCCTGTCGATGCAGAAGGAGGTGAAAGCAGGACTGAGGTGTTTGGGGCGGTGTGGGGAGCCCAAGATAAGGAGCTCTGTTCTTTCAGTGTTCAGGCACAGATGGTGTGTGGCCATCCATGCCTGAATGATGTTATGTTATTTGGCATTTATATAGCGCCCTCTATATCATTAGTATGATCTCAAGGCGCTTGTGGGTGCACGTCGTCAGGATGCATGTCAAACCAAAATGCTGTCCTCTGTCCAAAACCACTATTCATTCCCTGCCAAAACCAGGAGAATGGGTCCCTTCTCCTGGGATATCAGAGACAGCCTTGAGGGCTGGGTGACAATACATTCTTACCAAAATCTTTAAAAGTCTCTTACTTCTTCCGAAAGATTCGGATGAATTTGTTTCAGGGTCTTATCAATTCTACTTCTTATACTTGTTATTTCTCATGCTTTTCCTGGACCCTGTACTTGTCCCCTGTGGGTGAGTGTACTATTCCCAGACAGTTCCTGGTTATTTACACACTTGTCTACTTTATTGTAGTCACCACTATGACGAGGGAGATTACTCCCAAGTGATGCTGGACTTAAGTAGCTATGAATGTCACTACCATGACAAGGGAGATTACTCCTGAGTAATGCTGTGCTTACAGGACTTTGGGTTTCACCACTGCGACGAGGAAGATTACACCTGAGTGATGCTGTACTTCGGTACCTCCCCGATCCCACAGGATTTCCCACGACTCCCTTCACCTTGCTGGGTGATGGAGTGCTACCGGTTCTTCCCTTCTTTCTCAGAGCGGGTCTGCTGAGCCAATGTTGTAGCGTTCTTAGTACTGTTTATGGACCAGCCTGTCCACTTCCAGGAGGTCATGCCACTGCTGGATTCTTCACGTCTGCACTCTGCTGTTTCCTTGCCGAGGACCGACTGCCTCTCAGGACGTCTGCTTCTGCTTGGAACTCTGCAGCGCAGGACAGGTAAATGCCAGTGTCCCTCGCGATATTCCCTGCTTCCCCTCTCCATCACTGTATGTCCTCCTTCAGTTTTTATAGAAGGAAGCTGGGCCCACCCCAGCGCACCTGGGTCTTTTCTTAGTGTCTGTTGGGTGATCATCAAGTCTCCTTGGAAGCAATTATTTGACAGTATTTTTAAAGCTCAACCTGTTGGTACTCTGCATGTTTCCTTGGCTCGTCCTCGACTCAGTCATACTAGGTTTACAGAGGGGAGAAGAAAGAAACCCTACAAGAAGCACTAGTATCTTCAGGTTCAGTTTCAGTGCTATTTCCAGGGGACAGGCAGGCTCTCTAGGGGAAAAGGGTTTTGGGAGTTACTTCACAGAAGGAGAGTCCCGCTTTCCACAACCCCTAACGGGACTATTGGGTAGCAGTCTCACCTCCCTAGCCTCACAGAGAAGGGCTCTCCTGTGGGCAGAAGTGACAAGATCCTGTGAATCATCACAGTACATAAACACTGTTCATAGTAAAACTTACTATGCAACAAAAACAATGTACATGCAAAAAAGTGCTCATTAGAAAACTAACATAGCACCAATATGGTGCAGGTCTACTTAACATCCCTACTGAGGAGCAAAATATATTAGTCAGGAGAGGCTGTTAGGTAATGAAATTAATGCAATGAACCAACCTGCCGAGGTTAATCTATCAGCTTTGCTCTAGGATGATACTGTGATCCTGGACAGACCATCGTAACCGTGCAGTACTGGGCTGTCATTGTTAAAAAAGGTTTATTTCCTCACATTCTGGTGGCAATCATTGGAATTTTGCCTGCCCCTTACTTTCCTCTATGCCTTCTGAGCTAAAAACGTCCTAGGCTGGAAAGAGCTGGTCAAATATCAAAGCCCTCTGGTGAGCTTTTTTGACCCAAACTCTTTTCTTTTTTCGAGTATTTAAAATGTACTTCTTCACCTCCTGAGGAGCAATCTGCAAATCGGTGTAAAGCAATGACTATATGCAGGTGAACCTATAGCACCTTTTCTTTCACCTTGAAGTATGACAAGACCTGGGAAGCAATTAAGTTGGTGCTGAAATGGTCTACTGGGCTGTGATCCCAGCTTCTCCACTTCACCAGAGTATGTGATCCTGAGCAACACATTTAATCTCATGAGGTCAGATTCTCAAAAAAGCAACGCGGATGAAAGAAGCGCAGAGAATGTGCTCAGGTCAGTTTATTCACAAAGGTGGAGCAAGTATTTCTGGACGGAGTGTACTGTAGCGCTGTCATGGTGCGCAGCACTCCACAGTCTCCGGTGCACAAACCGCATAGAAACTACTGTTTCCATCTGCGTCCCTGGCAGTTGCCATGGCGTCTCTCGTAGCGCCAGGCACTGTGGGAAACTCATGGTGACATAAGTAAGACAAGAAAAAAAGGAAAATTAAGGTGTCTTCACCTTGTTTAAGACTGATGCTCACAGTTGGCCCTTGTCCGGGCTGCACAGGTAAATAGGATGCTTTTCAAAGTATTTTTTCTTTTTCAAAAATACACAAAATCAGTAAAAAGTTTAACAAGGGAAATGTTAAATTCACATTTCTAATTTTCCGTGTCTCGTATTTTACTCTTATTTAGTGAGGCAACCAGTAAATACGTAGGTCAGTTTGCTAATAAGTACATGTGCCAATGCATTTCGTTCTATGACCATCTTCAGGGCTGTACTTGAAATCATATTAGATATTTCTAAACCGTTGTAACAAGTAGGACAATGCATCATATTACCATAAAAAATGTAAAACACATACCCCAAGTAGATCCGGAGGGTAGAAGTCAAAAAGGAGAAACAAGAAGCACAAATAATGTCAGAAACACTCTATATTGTAAAAGACAAGTATTGCTACCGTGTTAATCTGAACAATCTGTACCTTCTGTGTTGTTGTTATCCTCACGGCTACGTGTACATAATTCTTGTTGTGTCCAATGCTCCTGTTAACCATGACAAAAGACAGTCAAAGCTCTTCTATGTGTTGGGTGTCTCTTCTGTGCGGTGTGCATGGAGGTCTCTTACCTGCTAGTTTGAGCTTGCGTTCTGGACCAGGCGCAGGGAAAGCGAAAGCGAAATGCGTGCGAGTGCAGACGCTATGCTACATTCCCCTGGAAACCGGGGCAGGGCGACGGGCAGCAGCGCGAATGCCGCTGCACAAACGCCTCGGGCCCCACCTCTCCATGAGGTCACAAAAGGGTGGGGTTGTCGCCATGGGAATACTCAATGCTTAGCAAGCTCCGTGTGTGTACGTAGATGCTATCTAAAACCAATTAAATGAAAGTGATGAAGCATATGGTGGCGGTTTGAAAGCTACCGTCTTAATCAATCATGGGGTGAGTGGATGCGTAAAGGGGTGGGATAATGAAGCTTATCAACAATGCCCTCTAACTCTTCATATTAAAATGACCAAGGTTCTCGCTATTATTATCCTACAGTTAACATGGATACTGAAGCTATCTATTTATAACTCGATTGGAAAATCTAAATTAGGATGAAGGAAGTCTCGCATTTCTTTGAATAAAACCTAGACACCACATTTGAATATCATAGAATCAACAATGCATAATGAAAGTTCTCAATGTTCAGGTTTAGAAAATACTTCTCTCTGGATCATAGGAAGCACATGTAGTTGATCTCCTCATTGATTCCTTTTAGTATCAAAGAGCTCAGTCTGTCAATCCAGAACGTCTCACGTTGATCAAGATTTTTTTTGGAAATCTTCATGCTTCTCTCTTCTTTGGACTCTTTCTAAGATTACAAATTTAATTTGGGCCAAGTTGTGCTGTTTGTTCTGCCAATGTCTGGCCACTGCTGAGTTTGCAGTCTTATTCCTGATACAACGATCTGTGCTCGTTACACCTTGCCTTTGCTGTGCGCTGTGTTTTGCCCACATAATACAGACCACATGGGCATTTGATCCCATAAATAATCTCTGGTGTATCACAAGTTGCTTAACATCCAAGTTGTATCTTCTCTCCGGTGTAAGGATGGTTTACTGTTTCTCCTTTCATAATGTAGCTACAATTGCTGCAATTCAGGCATAGGAATGTTCCTATGCGGTCTGTGTTTTTCTTCTTCTGTGGTGGCCTGGTGTGGATTAATCTGTGTTTTAGGTTTGCACTTCGTTGGTAAGCAAACGTAGGAATTTCCTTGAACAATTGCTCAACCCTTTTATCACATGTTACATTGTTCCAATTTTTCTTGATGATTGCCTCTAATTCGATTGCTCTGGCATGAGTACTTAGATACAAAAACAAGTGGTGGTGTCGTGTCCTTCTTAGTTGTTCTCGGCTTGAGTAAATCTTCTCTGTTTTGTGTGGCTGTGCGTAATTCCGCCGATGTTACTTCTTCCTCTGAATATCCTCGTGCCAAGAATTTCTTGCCCATCTCTTTAACTGCTGCATCATAGTTTCTTTAGTTGCTGACTATTCTCTTCACTCAGAGCATTTGACTCTAAGGTAGATTTTAATCAGGCTAGCTTGTTGGAAGCTTAATCTTTGTAACAAACTGTTTCTGTCTGTACTCTTCTGATAGATCGTCATCTGGTATTCTGTTTCTGGGATTTTTATCTCAACATCTAGAAAAATGTATGGACTCACGTGAGTATTCATACGTGGGTCTATGTTGTTAATATAGCCAAAAAATTCATGGAGTCGCATTTCTGTGCTTCTCCAAATACCAAAAATATCATCAATGTATCGAATTCAGATGATAAGGTCTTGGTTCCATAGATGATTCAGAAGGATATGTTCAGTTTCAAATTTATCCCTAAACGCATTTGCATATGCAGGGGCCATGATGGCCCCCATAGCTGTACCCGCAACTTGCAAGTAATTTAAGTTCTTCTACTGAAAATATGAATTATTACTGATGAATTCAAGAAGTGCCATGATAAATTCTTTTTGGGGAGGTATTTCACCTTCCTCCAAATGTATCAATTCTACTGCTTCCCTACCTAAATCGTGAGGGATAGACGTATAAAGACTTTTGACGTCAACTGTGACACAGATGTTGTTGATGTTAAATGGGACGGCTCTCAGATGTTGTAGAAAATGTGTGGAATCTTTGATGTAAGTGCTGGTTTTTTGGATGAGTGGTTGTAAAAAATAGTCAATATATTTGCCAAGTGGTTCCAGAATACTATTGATTCCTGCTACTATAGGTCTTCCCGGTGGTTTTTGCACGTCCTTATGTATCTTTGAAAGAGTATAAAAATGAGGTATCTTAGGATGTGTGTTCGTCAGGAATTTCTTTGTATTGTGGTTGATCCATTTGAGTTCTTCTGCCTTTTCCAAAAGTTTCTCTAAGTTACATCGAATTTCTTCTGTAGGATCTGAGTTAAGTGGAGCATAGGTGTTGATGTCACTAAGTTGGCTTATGCACTCTTCTTCATAGTCGCTGGTGTTTAAAAGTACCAAGCCTCCTCCTTTGTCGTCAGATCTTATCGTTATGGAGTCATCTCCATATAGATTCCTAATCAGTCTGAGCTCATGAGGTTTCATATTCTGATTCATGGGGTGTTTGAATTTGACTTTCTCCAGGTCTCTTGTCACCTGTTTTTGGAAGATATCTACAGAAGGAACAGTTATCGGTGGAATTAAATTACTCTTACTTCTGAATTCCTTAAGATCCAAATCGTCTATATCTCTAGGGTTGTCATCTTCCATTTCGATAAAGAACATTTTCAATTTCATTTTGCCAACCAATTTGTATAGTTCAATTTTAGAATCAAATAAGGTACTGTCATAGGTTGGGACGAAGCTGAGTCCTTTTTGTAAAGTTTTAGTTTCACTTGAAGTAAGGATTCTTGAGGACAAATTGATCACTATGTTTTCTTCTGTTGTAGCCTCGTGTTCGGTCTTCCTCTGTTTTTCTTTTCCCCCTTCGTGTTCTCTTCTTCCTCCTCCTAAAAAAGGCACTCTGTCTCTATCGGATGTTTCTGCTGTGTACGCTGTTCTAGACGTTCCCGGGGTGGCTTCCTCTGCTTGGTTGGTTGTTTCTCTTTCTGTATCCGTGCCGGAGCTTGATGTTTCACTGATATAATTTGTCTTAGGTTTTCTTAGTGGGGGACCATATTTCTCCATCCAACTATATACTTCATCTTTCAAATAATCGTGTGTATCTCGTTTAAATTTTCGAATTTTCTTAACCTCCAGTTCTGTTTTATATCTGGACAATTTATTCTAGAATAGAGTCCACTTCTTCTCGATTGAGGGTTGCCACTAATACTTTTTTCTATTTCCTGGATCTCTTCTCCCAACTCTTTTAAATTTTTGGCCAATTCTTGTATAGTAAGTAGGATCAGATCTAAGAAACATTTATTAAGTATGGCTTCCCATTTTTTTTACAAAAGCTTTACTCTCCTTGCATAGGGTGGGTCGCAGCTGTATACGTAGACCTCTTGGTATTCTTTGGCTTTAATGGTATCTCCCCAGCATAATCGCATGGAGTTTGCGATTAATCTCCTTCCTTATTAGATATTCCAATTGTTTAATTTGAAGAGTTGGATCTTGTTTATTAGTGCTTGGTGCACTGAATCCGCTGTCAGTAATCAGACCAAGTATTTCGTTTGCCTCCTCGGCTGTGAAACCTAATGTTTCTGCTCTGTTTGTCGTTAAGCCTTCTATGTCGGCAAATGACATTCTTTCTAATGGAAATTCTTCAATGTTTCAAAATGTGTGCCTCCACCTTGGGTATGCCTAGACCAAGTTCAAGAAATACAAAGTATAGGTGGGCACCTATACTTTGTATTTCTTGAAACAAGTAAGACAGACAAGTCATCACAGTTCAAGGGTTTTAATTGAACAATGAAAGATGTTGTGTGGGTTGGAAAAACACCTAATCTAAACCTAAATCTAAGATGGGGATGGGTGTTGACCATCAAATGAAAAATAAGGCAGTCCTAATGGTGTTGTGTCAAACAAAAGGGCCTATACTAATAAAAACCTATTTCCAATTCCTTACGCTCAGTTTCAATTAAAAAAAAGTGTTCTCAAATAATAAATCAGGAGGCGGTAGCCTGGGTCTCCCTTGCCCAAGTTTTGACCATGGGGTAAAGTGGAGTTGGTGGAGCACAGTACAGTCTCAGGCTTCTCTAGCATGAGACATTTCCAATGGCCGTTCTCAGGACCATCGATGGCTAAGTCTCGTTTCTTCAGAAAGTCTCTTTCCTTTGGGGCCTGATGTATTTAAACAACAAAAACAACAGTTCCTTCAACAAATAAAAGTATGTTTCCAAAGTTCAATATGGGTGATGGTTTCACCCCTGGATCCCCGTATTCTGGGCTGACCCTTTGTGTATTGTTATTTCACAATTTCTGATAGAGTGATAGCTTCACCGTCACTCTTCTGGGCTGACCCCTTCTCAATAGTATTTCTTTGGAACAATTCAGATGTTTGCGGGCGTCATGTCCATTTTCCTTATTTACCATTTGAGATTCACTTCCCTTACTTTCATGCCAATTCCCAAACCAAAGTCTTTCTAATGTAGGGATCGTTTGCTCGACCTTCACGTATTACCACTTTGCGTTCCTTTGGCAGCCTTTCTATGCCCTTCTGGTTTCTGTAGTTTCTCAATATGGTGCTCGACCATAGTCTCTTGAGTTGACACCCACGTGGTGTCGATTTCCCTCTGCCGCTGATCTCTCCTTCATACCTTTTACAGTTCACTTATAGTTCATCAATTCTAGTTTCAGAACTCGCCACTTTGCGATTCTCACCCAACACCTCCCGGCTTCTATCGCTCTTCCCCTCAACTCACTGGGTGTGCTTAACCGCCTGGAATTCTGCTTCTTTGGAGTCAAGGCCGGTAACATGAGCACGGGAGCCTCCTCTGCTCCGCCTTATCAGCATAGGCTGGCCCTGCGTACCATTGAAATCTGCAGCATGACACTGGGGCTATTGTCTGCTGTCTTAGATTCTCATCGAGGAAGGTTCCGTGGGTCTGGGACGAAAGGGGCAAGGTCACTTCTAGCCTCGCCACCCTCTTGATTCCTGCCACCTTTCTCCTTTGTTTGAACTGGTGCATGGTAGCCATCTTGTCGTGCTGTCTGCTGTACTCGCCTTCTCTGTACTATGCTCTCTGGCTCCACCTTTTATCCCTGTGCGGAAGGGAAAGGTCCGTCAGGTGTGTGTGATTCTGTTCAATTGCCTGACTTTGCGTGACCCTGGTATTGGGACATGTCAGGTAAACGGCTCTAGTGTTAGTCCGTTGTCTGCTGTGTTGTACGAAATTATTTGTGTTGGAAAAGGGGATGGGGCAGTGATTTGGAATATCCTATGTGAGAGGATGGGGAAAAGGTGTTAATGGAAGGGGAATACCGCGTCTCACCCATCCGTGTCCCACTCTCACTCCCCAAGGACCCCCAGGAACTGGATCATATACCGATGGCTGTGTCCTGGCCACCTGGACGACAGATCCCCGGGGACCAGCTAGGGAGGCTCCTTCAGGTTTCTCACAGCACACACATTACAAACGTGATGCGACAGTTCAGTAGCGTTCCAATCGCCATGTTAACGACATAGGAGCTCATCGTCACGGTCCCCGATCGACTGTAACACAGCCTTACTAACCATCTGGTGCTTCTGATTGAAGTTGGTACGCGGTTCGCTACCTTCTTGTATTCGTATCTGGAGTTCTAGTTCTTATTACTTGTGCTTTGTTTTCTGCTCACACCCTGCTGACTCCGGCCTACTTTACAGACTGTTCTTGGCTTATCCCTATACTGGCTTCCTGTTTGAATGCTGCCAGGCCACAGTTTGTTTCACAGACTGCCTTTCAGATGTTTCTTGTACTTTCTTGCTCGCATTCTAATCGACCTCGGCTTGTTTCATGGACAGCAACTGGATATATGTTTCTGCAATGTTGCTCGCCCTCAAGACAGAATTCTGCAAATGACGTATATACACGGGAGCCAGATCCGACTGATGCACGCCTGCACTCTTCAATATCGCACGCTTTGGTATCACATGAAACAAGAAAAAGAAAATATAGGGCCTCATTACACGGTAGGCGGTAAACCATGGTGCTATTAGCGCCATGGTTCATGCCGGTAAAATACCGGCACCGCCTTGGCGGAAAGGGGAATTACTGCCCTATTCCAAGGTTTGCGGGTGGTAATTCCCCCTTCCACCATTGCCCTTCCCCATTCCCATTTTTGCCCCATAGGGCTCTATGGGAATGGGGAAGGCGCTAATTACGGTACCGCAAGTTGCGGTACCGTAATTAGCTCCACTGGTCCCTTTGCGGGAAGGTTTTTAACGCCTGCAAAAAGCAGGCGTTAAATTCCCCAACCCGCAAAGGGACCTCGTAGTAAGGCGGTAAGGATTTACCGGTACCGGTAAAATACTGGTACCGGTAAACCCTTACCGCCTACCGTGTAATGAGGCCCATAGTGTCATACTTGCCAGCATAATAACATCACATGTCATATGGCACTCAACCACAAGGTTCTAAGCATAACAATGTGAAATAAATAGCAGAGGTAATGGTTTAAAATGTGCACTTACAACCTGTGCTTGCTGGAGCCCTTCCCCACCATCATTTCACATGGGCACACATGCCAACCCTCCCAATTAAGTCAGGAGACGTCTGATTTTTCTGTGAAAAATGTTGATATTTTTCACGTTCTCCCACCTAAAATAATTCTAGCCCCAATTCATTCCTATGGGAAACTTTAAGTCTCCCGATTTCTCAGAGGAAATCTCCCTCACAGGTGCCTCGGAATGTTGCATGTATGGTTGGGTATACCGAAGTGTTATCACCTTGTTGCCTTTGACACCAGTTCCTCTGCATCAGCCACAAAGAAGGATTTATAGATTTCCAGTGGGCATTTATTGTTTTGACTCTCCGATAGCTGGAAGTCTCGTGATAATCGGTGGCAATACGCCCCCCCCCTGGTATTTCTTTGTCTCCATTAAAATGTATGCACCCCATGGGTGTCTTGGACTTTTTCTGCTCCAGTCAAGGCCCCGACTTCAACCGTCATGTTGCAATGGGCCCTCACATATCTCTAGTCGGGCCCATCCAAGCACAACCACTGTTAACACCAGCCGGCGCCACTGAAATACACTCAACCAATTCTGTTGCCAAATCTGCATGCAGGCCAAAGTCTTTGCCATGCATGTGCTCCGTGCAACTCTGTTCTAACCCAACTGCAATATCACGTGATTCGGGGGGCTACTAAGTCACTCTACAGCTAGTAGCCCAGCACACCAACCGCGGTCATTGTATGCTGACTTCATTTGTGTTCCATACCCTCCATATGTGTGTTCTCTGTTCTGCACACATCATCTAAGCTCTGGGCATGTTTAATGTACTACCTCAGACCCTTTGGAGTTAGCTTACTTCCCATGTGCTACTTGCTTCTGTACGCATGGGCTTGTGCTTTGCTTACTCAGATGTGCTGTATTTCTGAATGCCCCTAAGTCCCAGACGAAATAATGCAGTACATTTCTTTCAGGGAGATCAGGATATAGAAATAAGTAAAAACAGCAGGAAACTTGCCCCAGTGAGTACTCGAGGTAGCCAGGAAGAATGCTCATTCTGAATAAATGTAGTTTTGGGTGAGGCAATAGTTCACAGCATTAGGAGAATGCTGTGATCAAAATGGGCGAGAGACTTGCAGCCTGTGCATTTTCCGTTGCTACAAGCACAAATGATTTAGGCAAAAGCCCACTGTAAACATCGACGTGCATATAGTAATACGTAGCTAATTGCAAATAACGCTGCCTCAACTTCCTGTGCCCCAGGCCTGTAATTCTTCTTCACATAATTCCTTGCCTAAGCACAGCATCCTGTATTACACTTTACCGCCCGATTCTTCCATTAACCCCCCCATAGCTGAGGCTCATCTGAAAACAGTGAGATGGGGCCTTTAAAAACACTCTCCTCAAAGTGATTGCTCTGGGAGAATATCATTTGGAAAGTCAAAACAGAACATTGCACATTTGTTCCTCTAGCAAATTAATAATATGCTTATCTGGCCCTTCAAATGATAATGGCAGAGAACAAGACTCGTCTCATTCCATCTGTGCTTCTTCTCGCACAACTGATCAACATTCACACCATTGCTTTATTACCTTCACTTGAGACCACAGCTTCTGTTTTTTGTTTCCTCCTTTTTGGAAACTTGACAAAAGCCGCTAAATCTTGAGTTCAAATGCACAAGTCCTTATCAGTCTGAACACACTTGAGGTGAAATGCCCCACTGACAACCTGACGTTCTCTGCACACATGTGCCTAGAGTGGTTCTATACTAATTGACCTTTTCACAATTGACCTCGGGAGAATTGACCTCGGGAGAATTGACCTAATTTAGAAGGCCAATTAGGACATATATAATCAGGGGGAATCCCCCTGCAGCCCCCACCCAATCCCCTTTTATTAATTATAATCCAAAACCAACCCAATACATATATAAAATAACTAACTAAATAACTAAAATAATATAAAGGTCAATTTTGCAGAAGGTCAATTAGGACCACTATAATTAGGTAAATTGTGCAAAAGATCAATTGTAAAAGGTCAATTTGGGTAATACCCCTAGGAGTTACATCAGGTCAGTCACAGTTCATCACGTA
The DNA here is from genome assembly GCF_040938575.1 of Ambystoma mexicanum. Lineage (NCBI taxonomy): Eukaryota > Metazoa > Chordata > Amphibia > Caudata > Ambystomatidae > Ambystoma > Ambystoma mexicanum. Next base: position 46,461,772 of record NC_090927.1, read on the forward strand.
AATCAAATAAATGACTTCACACCCACCCACCAGCTGAAATCGAACGCTTTCATTTTGCAGCTCTGCAGCTGCTGGCTCTGTGTCTTGATCTTACTCCGAGACATGAGCGCCTCGGGACCCATAAAGCAACTTCACAGACAGACTAAAAAGCAGTAGGATCAAACACCCTAATCTGTAGGCGGTACAGTGCTTAAAAAGCAGCAGCCTACCGCCTAAATTGGTAGGGTTGGCAAGTATGTAGTGTGTATATTTGTCATGTAGACCGACTTTTGCATACATTTACTTGATCATTTACCTTAAGAAGTGGATTTCAGTTGGCTATATCTGATGTCATGTGACTTGAAATGTTGCTGTTATTGAAGCACTGCTACTGTTGTTTATTTCTGCACCGATATCGGGCGCCATATTGAATCTCCAGTCTGTTTCATTGATGGTAATGTTGCAGGGTGTGAGTTTATTTCTCACTGCTCTTTTGTGACCAATAGTTTTCAAATAGTTTGCCAGATATGAATAATGCTGAGACCCAATGACTAATAAAGAAAACCAAGAAATGCAGCTATAATCCCCGAGAAATGTCAGGCACGATGTGATGTCTCTATGACACACTGACATTAGAGTCTGTTTCATAACTCAAGTAACATACTTACTGGTGGGCAGACCGGCACCCGCAAGCACAACTCGATGAATGCACCGGCTTCCCCATTCCCATTGAGCCATTCTGGGCTCAATGGGAATGGGGAAGAATATTTTCTGGAGCCTGGGAATGGGCGATTACTGGGTCCAGCAAGGTCGTAATGACCCAGTAATGACCCAGTAATTGCCCATTCCTCGGTGCTGGAAAAAATTGCAAGTTTGGCGCCAGTCTGCCGGTTTTTCCAAATATTGCTTATGGCATTCCAGACGACCATATATACAGCAATATTTTTGGTGGGGATAATATGTAGTGAAACCCTGAGAATGAGGGCTCTTAAAGAACGTTTTTAGTTTTGGAAAAATGGTTTGCTCCTTAGAGATAATGGTAGAGTATCCAAGCGTGGTCAAATCCTCGTTATATGGCAACGACTGGATGGAGACTACGGACCAGTTTCACTCCTATGCATCTTTAGTGTACCTTATGGAATATTACAAAAGGAGGTGGCATTAGCACCTTTTCTTAGCATTTATCCCAATAAATGGACCTGTGCCACTTTTATCCGTTTCCGGTGGAACCTGCTTAATACAAAACTAATTATGATGAGACATAAGAAGATACCAGCAAACTTGAGAGGGTGCAGGTTTCGTAAGGCTATGGGAATTTTAGAACCTACGAAACACTGGGTAACAATCTGTCTGGGGCTAAATGGACTTCATGAGTTGTATCTGGGCAGGTTTCTTCATTCGGCTTCGGAACTGCACTTTGGAAAATATATGTCTGGCGGGGCGCACAACATCTATAGTAATCGGTATTACTTCTTTTATTAGAGCACTCAACTTCGAGGATCTTTAGTACGCTTAACAATTGCGATTAGTTTTCCTATTGCTGAGTAATGCTGCTGATTAAAATGATTTATCTATTTTAAACTTAGTATTATCATATTACATCTTCTATGTTTGAAGCTTTAATTAAAAGTTGATTTTTTTTATCAATTAAGAATAAAAATGTTTAAAAAGTACTACTACAAAGAATAAGTGTAAAGACTGGACGGGGTGTCTGTACTTCTGTCTACTATTTGGGTGGGGAAGAGGCAAAGAGGCGCCACAGCCAAGGCCCTCAAATGGTAAATGTGGGCAAGCAACCAAGGCTGGTACTCAATGGAGGGGATGCAGGGTGGTTCTTAGGTACAAGGTATGTCTACAAACTATGTTACGTGCTACCACAGATCTTTTATTCAATAACAAAGGTTAAGTGGATATATACAAATAAATAAGACTCACTTTTACTAAAAACCCGACTTCAATAGTCAACACACTATATACAACACTATGTGGTACCGCAGTTTATCTTCGGTTCAACAATAATGCATAATGCACCCTCTTCTGCTGCAGCACAGATGACATGATGGCTTCTGGTGAGTTGGACCCAGCACTTGACTGCCCCGCACACCTCCACCAAGTCTAGACCCTCAAAACTCTACCTTTGGTTTGGAATGATGGGAAATCCATCGTAGGGCAGTTCACTTCAGGCAGAGACACTGGACTTCCTCAGCCATAAAAGATAGACAGATGTCGAGGTTGCAATGCCCCTTGAAGATTTATTCCTTGGTTGGAACTTATGAACCGCCGGGCGTCGAGCAGCACTATGCCAATGTACCCCCTCTTCCGGGTGATGCACTGCAATCCAGCTTTCCAGTGATCACAAAAAGCCTCTGGACCCTGGATGATGCTGGTGGATGTCTTGGGCTCTAGATTTCTGAACACTCTTCTTCTGGACACATGAAGATACCTCTGCAGGATGGCAGACACTCAGGACTGGTTTCCAGGACACTTCGGGTAAAGAGCAGCAGTTGCACGATGTCCCCTCGTACCTACGGGAAGAGGTCGCCTGTGCAGGCCCTCTCTTGATCAATCCTTGAATCAGCACGGCACCAGAACAACTTCCTCCAGCTGGATTCAGGATACAGCCTCTAGGCTTACTCCAAGCTTCTGATACAGAGGTAAGTGAGGGGTCTTCAATCACAGATCAGTGCATTCATCAGGCAGCACCAAATCAGGCTCACAGACATTCAGGCCATTCACCCAAAACCAGACACCCAAAACAGTGGATGTGTATTAGGGACAGCTCCCAGCCTTTCACAGCACACACTGCATAGTACACGATTTCAACATGGAAAACAAAGAAAACTACGTAGATTCACTGGCTTTTAACTTAAAATGTTGAAAAACACTTACAGTTGCTGGTCATCAGGATTCCATGGTGAAATAGGTGAAGACTCCAAGAAAAATCCATAAATCCTGGTGTAAAGCTACATACCATAGGAATGATCCACGAAAAAGCCAACAAAAAAACCATATTCCAGTGGCAAAAAAAAAAGCTGAATCCAGGCAAAAACCCAAACCAAAGAAAACAATATCCACGCTCCACAGTGACTTGGTAAAAAAAAGAAAATAAAAATCCAGGGAAAGAATCCATAAATCCAGATGTGAAATTGCAATCCTTATGTCTGTTCCAAGAAAAAAGCCAAGAAAAAACCATAATCCAGGAAAAAAAATGTATTAATCCATACGAAAAAGCACGCTGTTCGAAAAAAAACCTGACTCCAGGAAGCATCCAAAGAAACCCAGTAAATCCATTGAAAAATGCAAGAAAATCTGAAGGAAAACCAGAAAAAATCCAAAAAATGAAAGACTGAAATAACGGAGACGCGACCGCGGGAGAACCATTTGGAGCATTAACTTTAAAAATGGCGCTTACGTTTACGTAGCAGGACGTACCGTGCGTAAGAAACAAAAACAAACTGGTGTTATTAGTTTACATACATTTTTAGGTCAATAGCACCATCTAATGGTCATTTAATATATTACAAGTTACAATGAAATTTAAACTCAAGATACAGTTATTTATTTATTTAGATGGTTATATGCGTTTAAAAGTTTATATTTAAAAACTATATTTAGATTTATAATATAATAAAAAAAAGAAAATAAGGATACATTACCTACCTATGATGAATTCTTCTTATTTTATATTTTACTAATATGTTATGTTAATAAACAAAGAAAATAAGGATACATTACCTGTCATTCATTAATTTTTCAGCCGGCAACTGAGCTGTTATATGGGTCGGTAAATGGCCACAAACTTCTCTAAGCACAGATCCGCTAGCTTCCCCCTGATGTTCAATGGCTTTTCTTTTCAGTTCTGTCAAGGTTTTCCTGATGATTATATTAATTTGATCAGGCATATGGTTGTGTTCATGTTTACCTTGTACTTCTGAGCCGAATGTTATTGCGCGTGTGTTACATTTATTTTTTGTATATTCTGCGCAGCGCCAGTAAATCCGTTCTTTTCTCTGAAGTTCTTTATAGAACACGTAACCATTCAAAATTAACTGCTTTCCGTCTTTTTGACTGCTTATGAATTCCACTTTGTTTTCCATTGTATAACCTGAAACGATAGATAAAATTATTTTTTGTGTTATTTCATACTATGCGTTTTATAGTATATTTAATTTTCTTTTAATGTTCGTTTGTCTTACCTGTTTTGAGTATGAATGAATTCTAATCTATTGCCTGCAGTACGCTCTCACGAGATGTTCTGTCAGGTAATGACGATTTTCCACAGCCGTTACTGGTTTCCTGCTACCAAAACAAGGTTCTTTACTCAGGATTGTCACCTATTGTGTTAACCATTTCGTAACCTACTTTTTTCGAGTATGTTAGACGAGTGGGTGATCACGGGCGAGGGGGAGGGGAGGGGGTGTTTGGATGGTTCGTGATGTAGGGTGAGGTTGGGGGGTTGGGGGGGAACCCCCCAATAATCAACGGTATTTGTTATGTTTATTTATTTCGTGTTATTGACAATGTTAAATTATCTTTTTTTTCGACATTTTTTTTCGGAAAAATTGACTTTCTCCATTATATGCATAGGTTGTCGACATTATTGTTTTCGACATTTTATTTCGACATTTTTGTTTGTCGACATTTTTTTTCGACATTATGACTATAAACCTTGCAAACTATTAGAGTCAGACTCCCCTAAGGCAAGTAATCCTTTTAGTAACACCGAGGATATGGATTTACCTCGCACTTCTCCTCCCCCTAGCCCCTACTCATTTTCTGTTATTATCAGTATACTAAGACTTACTAGATAAAGGACACGATTTTACACATATGGAGTTAAGAGAAATGAAAAATGTATCGAATGCAATGATGTACAAACTAAATCATCTTGAAGGTTTCATTATGGCAAAAGAGGCCAGTGCTCCGATTCACTGTCATTGTGTTTATGGGTCAGGCCAATTAAGCAATCTAAATGAAAGACCTATTCAGGTAGATAAGCAAACTCAGTACTGCAATACTCGCACAATTGTTGAGCCTCAACTGCTGAAAGAGGATCCTATTCAACCTTTGGATCTTTGTCCTGTTACATCCCCAGATAGCTGGTTGAATGATATTGACCTCATCAAACAGGATTTAAGGGAAATTAAGATGAGTTTAACAATAGGATCCCGACCTGCTTCGCCCCCTCCGATATCTCAAGATCCAGTAACTGCTGATAGTCCTTCTGTTCTTGTGAAAATCATTGAAGAGGCTGCACAAGAAGAGGGCAATGAGTATATTCCTAAAGAAAAATCTTTGTTTCTATCGCGGCGCTTGAAAAAAACAAATCTCAGAGCGGTTTAATGCGCTGAGAAGCGCAGGAAAGAAAAATTGTTTATAGAAAAAAATCCACCAATAGACCATTAGAAAAGGTACATATTGATCTTGAAGAGACGAAGGTGATTCCTTGCCTTCAGGACGATGATGCAATTGACGTTGATCAATGGTCTGAGGAGAGTCGTGCTCTTCTTCTTCCTACTTTGCCTACAAAAAAAGAAAAATAATAGTAATACACCTCTTAGTATCCAGAACATAGATGATTGTGATAAGCCCTCTTCTCCTCTTAATAAGGTGAGTATTTCAAATTCAAACGAAAAGGTTCTTCAGCCTCGAGGTCAGATAGGCTTGCCTCAATCCTCCCACAACGAATGTCATAAAAACAGCGTGATTTGATTAATTACTTTCCTAGTACTGGTATGAAGTCTAGTAACAAATTGGTGAATACGGTGGAAAACCATGGGCATTCAAAGGTGGAAGTGTTTACTAATAAACCTACAGATGACAAATTGGTGATCTCCGAGGCTCTTGGTGCAAGTGTTGGTACCACCTATGCTAAGGTTTGTAGCTCGGTGCATGGAATTGCTAATTTACCTCATCCCCTTACTAAAAACGATTATGTTATAATTAGCGGACCGGGCAAATGTAGAGGACTCCCTCATTCAGAAGTGAGTGATGCTTTACCTAGTATGATAAGCGTCCCTTCAGTCTTAGTACAAAATCCCGTTGTTGTAGATATGCATCCAAGTCCAGCAAGATCGTGGTTCATCTCCCATGTAGAGTGCCACTGGCCCCCAGTTTTGATGGCAAAACAAGTGGCTTCCTGATGAACTCGTTAAGTTATGCCAATATCATTCACTTCTTGAATACAGTGCTTGAAAGCGGTGTAGTTTCATCGCAATCACTGGCTAAGGAATTGAACTTAACAGGAGTGGAACAGCATTCGCGGCAAGATGGGATGACAAATAATGTGAATCCTGTATCTTGTGTCCCCAGTATTGGTGCATTGAAATCAAGCCCATCCATTCTGTCATTGAATGAGGGGGGATCGACCTCTAGTCTGGAGTATCACGTTGGAGGTGCCATCGCTCCATTAAACATGCCACTCCAGGCTTCCCACTCTGAACCAATGAGTAACGCAATGGCATCTCCTCCCCAAGAGTTTAACATTATTGAATTAGAGGGAAACCCTGATATCCTAAAAGGTGAACAAATCAATCGAAGATATTTCTTGGATGTTATTGCCTGTATACCTTCACTCCGTATCCTCACTACTGGGGATTTTGATCGGATTGTCCTTGCTAGTCTGAACAACTACCGAATGATATGCTATGTATCTAATGTCAGGGTGTTGAAACACATCTGGGGATTTAGTTCCAACTTAATGGAATTGGGCTTCTGCTTGTACACATTCAACTGTGAAATTGGAGCTGATGAGTTCTTGCAGAAGCCGGTAGTAAGGAATGAGGACCCCCTCCCCCCCCCGGAGCATCGGATGGCACATTAGTGGAGGACAACTGATAGCAATGATGGCAGGAAAGCATGATTTGGCCTGAATTGAACCCTTACTTTGTTCAATCGCTTCATTCAAAAATGCAAAAAACCACGATTTAGCAAGTAAGGAAATCGGGTTTGGATATAGTTTCATGGAACTCTTGTGGCCAATTGATGCTGAATGGGTGGTTGACTTATTTCCTTAGTAAAACTAATTTAGATATTATTCTGCTACAGGAAATGATGAGTGTACATGGAATAATCCTGGAAGGTTTTAATACATTTTGTAGCCATGCAATTAAGGGTAAATTGGGACGTCCGATGGGAGGACTTGCGATTGCAATCAATTACAGGATTAAAGGTAAATCTGACATTGTGTATTCATTAGTAAACGTGTTGGCAATCGCAATTGATGTTTATGAAGAAATCAAAGGTCCTCTAATTATACTATCGGTGAAATTGAAATTGAAATTATTAGTGGAGGCCATGTTTGACGATCTAGATCTATGTTTAGAAAGCATCTATATACAAAGGCCTCGCTGCAACATTATCATTGCTGGTGATTTTAACTCAATATGCATAGATCTGAATGGGGAAATGTTGCTTGAACGAAATTCAGGAAAGAGCTTAGCACAGACTTGTGGTACTAAATTGATTGCTTATTTTGGTACGTGGGAGATAGCATTTGTGAAAATGTCTGAATCAGGACATACATGGAGTCAGGGTCTGCTGTCTCGACGATTGATTTTTTTGCTACCTCTAACACGTTGATGCATTTACCTGCACTGGTCTTCATTCACCCGATTACATATGGAGACCATGCTCCGATACAGTTATACCTGGATATGTCCTACCACTGTTATAAGGTAAACCACTTCCTTCCCCTTACTGAAGATAGACCGCCTTAAGACTTCAATTAGGTGGAATCCTCGCCTATGTAATGAGATTTCGGATAAGGTATGGAATGAATTTGCAAAGGCAAAAGCATTACACAGCTATCACCTATCTCCCTTTTTAAAATAAATAATCATAGGAGATATTATAACTCACGCCATACAATCGATAAGGGCCAAACCTGTAGTGAATAGAATCCCTAATGCTGATAAATATGACCCTGAGGTTCAGTTGTTAAAACGCAAAAAAATAAGGAACTCCGCCATCTTAAAAAACTTGTAAACGATTTACTCCAGCCCAGGTATCTAAAAAAACGAATTCTTCAAATGTATAAAAATAAATGGAGATTCTTGCGAATTACAAAATTTTACAATCAAAATTGTGAGATTATTCGCAAACTATGCAAACATGATTCTAGGGCGGTATGGGCCACCATACGTAATACAAATTTAACTTACTCAGTAACCATTGAGAATACTATATCTGCGCAAACATGGGCTAATTATGTTTCTGAGAAATTATCCTGCCCCCCACGCTTCAAATGTAATGGGATTGTGCTGGGTACAAGTATCAAATGGGATTGCTTTGATTGCACTGAACATGATATTATTTGGGCAATGAATAAACTTGGCCATTCTAAAGCCCCTGGCCCGGACGGGATTCCTTCATGTGTGTATAAATCAGATCCTGTTTTATGGGCTTCTATTCTTAAGATCAAATTAGATCCAATAATAAAATAGGGAATACTCCAGAACAATGTGGCACATCTATAATTGTCCCAATTTATAAAAAAGGAAATCTAAATGATCCCCAAAACTACAGACCAATCTCCTTAATAGATACCTGTGCTAAGATATTTTCGAGTCAACTTTTACATGACCTAGAGAAATTCATAGCACAGAATACCATCCTCTCCAAAGCCCAGATTGGATTCAGGAAGGAAATGGGGACTGCATTGAATGCAACTTTGATTTCTCATATTATATCTAATACAAAAAAGAAAGGAGGCAATCCTGTCTAGATTGCAAGCATAGATTTGTCAGCTGCGTTTGACTCTGTGATGAGGGATTTGCTCTGGCGCATATTACTCATCTTGGGGATACCAGAAGGAATAGTATTCTGGCTGATGAGGTTGCATTCCGCTACGGCATATAGGGTTAAAATCACCACACAGGGAGCAATGACTGAGTCCATTAAAACTGTTATTGGACTCAAGCAGGGATGCAACCTTGCGGCGATCCTTTTTAACTTATATCTGTGCGACCTTGATGATTTATGGAGTGGGATGGGTATGTATCCTATTAGATTGGGCAATCTTAGATTGCATTGGCTCACATTTGCTGATGAATTGATCATCATGGACTCTACACCAGCAGGTCTTCAGGTCAAACTCCAGCTATTTGAAAGTTATGCATATGACCTGAATTTAGTACCGAATGTTGGTAAAACCAGTATAGTTGTTCTTCATGCAGGTAGAAAATTAAAATAATTTACATGGAAAATTGGCAAGTTGATTGTACAACAATGAACCGAGATACGTTATCTAGGTTATCAAGTGAGCTGTAATTCATCTGTTGCTATATGGAAAAAAAGCCTTAACCAGAAAGCCCGACCACTAGCGAGTGAAATGAAGTTGATTCTTTCTAAATATTGCCTTTTTTCGCTTAAACCATTAAGGGATTTTTTAACAATGAAAGTACAAGCAGTTTTAATTTATATCCTTGATATGTGTCCCTTTGATTTAAGTAACTACCTGGATTCTTTACAAGGTCGTCTACTCAAAGGAGCCATGCATTTAGCATTATCCATACCCAATTGTGTAATCAGGCACAAATTTAGTCTTATTTCGCTCTCATGTAGAGCTTTCTGGCTAATTACGCAAAGTTTTTAAATTCCCCGAATAATTGCTTGTATAGTGATTTGTATATCCTGATGGAAGAAAAAACGGTCTACTCTATTAACAATTATCAAAAACGTATGCAGCATATACTCTTTGGGCTTTCTGTAACTCAATATGACCTTTGTTTTAGAGCTGCTTTCGTTAAAAAGAAACTTTTTGAAAACTATTGCATCTGTACATTAGATCAATTAAAGCAGTATTCTACTTATACAGAATATGCGAAATTTACACGCAAGAGATTGTCATGCTGCCCCTACATTTCTACTTTTCCTTGCTCACTCATAAGAACCTACTACATTCGATTTAAATTAAATTAATTTCAACCCAAGGAGCGATGTAGATACTGGGCAGATCTGGCACTGCCTATGCAGATGATGAAATGCAGGTTTCCTCATTGTAAAGAACCAAATTAAACTTTGAAACACTTGGTGCTTGAATGCCCGCAGTTTAAAATACCTCATACTTTGTTTTTACTGAAATTTGTTCATCTTGATTTTGCAGATCGCACTGTATTTTTATGGGATAGACTTATGTATGGTTCCCACTATCCATTAATTTTTGCACTAGGTCACTTCTTAAAGTTTATAGAAAAGGACCTAGCATTTTTTGAAAAATATGAGGGAACATGAAAAAGATGAAACTTTTAATACTTCAATGCTGAATATCGAATATGTTGTCTTAGTAATTGTTTTGTGATGTTTTTATGGATGTATTTTTAATGTATTGTATTGTTGTGACACAATTCTTATCTATGATGATTCTCTTTGTAAAGGTTTTATTAACCAAATACAAATAACATTTAAAAAATAAGCATGTAGCTGCACCAGCCCATACCCTATTCTGTGGGGCAGCACACAGGTGCCAAGAAACATACATTCAGGGTACAACGGTGTACCCTTACCCATGGGTACCATGGGGTACCATAGGGGTATCCCATGGGTATTGTTCACAAAAAAAGTAAAGATGAAGAGCTGCAGTGCCAGGGGTCCAAACTTGATTCCTGTGCAGAAAACACACACAGAGTAGTGGAATAAGGACAAGGAGGCCTTGTCTCTCCAAAGCATTTCCAGCATCACAATAAGATGATCTCAAAGTGGCATGGACACTATCAAATCCTGTAATGCAAACGTCAGCTTTACTATCTGGTCTCCCATCCCGACTGAAGATAACAAACACAAAGCTACCATGTAAACAGATTAAAGTGATCTAATGGCCCTTGGAAAGGAGCCTCTGTTACTGGATGGCATCACACCACAATACAGAGTCCAAATAACCGGACAAAGTCAAGACAATGGCAAGTTGCTGTTTTATTAGCAACTATCTAAAACAGGAAGTTTACAATGAACATCAACAGACGTACGCTCATTCTCTCAGCGATTTCCACATGAAATATAATGATATACTTCTTTATACGTCAGAATGACGTCATGCTACGTGGCAATAGTAAAACACCTATCAAGGGCTGGGGTTGGTTATGGGACGCATCTAGATATACAATCATATAGGAGCTGAGTTTGTTATTGGCTGACTTGGCATCTTCTGTGTTCTTTCTTGCACCTTAATGTGAGAGGATTCATCCAATGTACACATGTTCCTCTTCAGCATAGATAGCTGACCTCGACTTCCCAGTTCTCAGGCCAGACAGCCTCCCAACGCAGCTCCAACAACCTTCTATTCTACTGCGCCACAGCCTCTTCATAATTCTTTGTCTTACTTATTTCATGATACCAATGTCCAGTTTCTGTACAATGGCAGCTCTGCCTGCATTCTATTCACTACTTGTAGCTAGCCTGTACGATGACTTAATCTATTTTGCGTTTCAGCGTATGTACATTCAATTTACTTCTGATTTCTGCAGCACTTTTTACGGTGTAATCTTCTTCTTTTATACTTTTAAGGTTCACTTGATTCTTTACTTCGTTATTTCTCCTCTAGGATTCATGCATCGTATTCATTCAGTATTTCAGGACTTTGTGCACACTTTCTTATGACGTCACCAATCCATTTTCTTAGTTCTTTCTCATATTCCTTCAGGAATCTCCTCCTGCAGGCTGTCATCAACTCAAGGGCACATTCGATATGATTGTCTTAATGGATACCATCTTCCAAATAATCGCTGCGGTATTGGTACAATAGTTGGTGTTAGACAGGGCATGGTCTCATGTCTCCAATAAAAGGGAGGTAGGGGGGGGTAGGATCTCCTGTGGATGTGTATGTCTGCTCCTCTATATTCACCCCTCTGGTCGAGTCCTCAACCACCTCAAGTTTTCCTGCTTCTTTGAAACTTCTCTTGAAAAAGGGTTTCTTTGGTATCCATATCTTTGTTACCCCCCTCAGGGTGCCTGCATTTTTGATGTGTTAATCCACACTCCAAGTCATGTAATTACATTCACCCCTTGGGGTACAGGAGACCCAACGTCCCACATAATTTTTATGATCTCTTGGATACAGGAATACTTGCTTTTATCTGGTCTCTAATGGTACTTTCAGTCTGTGCATTGTCTTCTGTTTCATCTTTCACATCGATCATGATCTTCATTCCCGCTGTTTTCTGGCATTGTCCAATTATTATCCTTATAACACAGAATCCAAAAATGATCATCACCAATATTGCTCCAAGGAACTTGAACACATTTGCCATCCAGTCAGGAATCCATGCAAACAGAAATGAGAACCAATCGTCATCTCCAATAGCTTTTGTCTCCTCCTCCATTTTCGTGTGCAGTTCTGTCAACATAGTTATAGCATCATGTTGTGGAGAGCTCCGCACAAATTTACACCACGCCAGAGGAGGAACTTCAGAGGGGTTTATTTGAGCAGCAAGGTAACACAACCCCCATCCTGGGAGCCAGATGCCAACTGACTCTCCAGAGCTTCCCTCTCCCAACCTCCCCACATTCCACCTTCCAAACCACAACATGTATACTTGGAAACCATTGTCAGGCACAGAAGATTCTTAGAACAACAAAGCCCCTTGAAGGTGAGGCTTACAGTAGAGATCAATGCAGGCACAACTATCTACAGCATAGTTACATGAAGGAAACCTCCTACAACTATAAACAGCATGTTTACATGAAGAGAACTTCCTGGGCTGAGTCCTCTCCTAACACCTCCCTTCTTTCCAAAAGAATTTTCCACAAGGCACAGAAATGCAAAACTGTAACATGGCTACCCATTCTCCACACCATCCACACCACTTTTGATGAATGCCACTCTCTCTTTGTTCCACACTGCTCCTCCTTCCACCAGAACAGATGATCCTAAATCTTTTACTACCAATTTGGATTCCGAATAAACAGCTGCTCCCTTCCCCACCTTGCTGGTAGTTTTATCTTAATCCAATCACCTTCCTTAACCAACAGGTCCCTGCAGCAGTTTATGCGGTCATAACAGATTTTTGACTTGACACCACTCACTCGCATCCTCACTCTCACACTCTCAAAATCAACGCTCACCATTCTAGCTCTTTCCATCCAGGCAGGACACAAATGAGAATTAGGTTTCCTTCCCCGCAGCACCTCGAATGGAGATACCCCGGTGACACTATGCGGCGCCAAACGGTACTGAAATGTCCTCCTCATTATCGTTCTCAACCAATCTTCTCCAGTGGCCACCGCAATTCTTATGGCTTCCACAAGCATTCTATTGAATCGCTCGACAAACCAGTTCCCTTGGGGATGATAAAAGTGCTGTGTTTACCTGTTCCACACCATACTTTCTCAGAAATTCTCTGAATTCTCTAGATACCAGCTGTGTGCCATTGTCTGATTGCATCTCCTAGGAAAACCCTCTCTCCAAAACAGCTGGTCAAGAAACTGAATAATTTTGCGGCTTGATATTTCTTTAAGTACACACACTTCCAGCCATTTAGAGCGAAAGATCAATTACAACTAACAAGTGATCATCTCTGGAGCCACGGATATTAAAGGGTTCTAACAAATCCAGCGCTACCTCATCCCAAGCAAAACCGGACTCTCACACACAACCATGGGAACCTTTTGAACTGTTAACCCTTTATTACCTTCAAAGCATTCTGAACAAGCTGAACCCTGCCCCTCTACATCTTTATCTAACCATGGCAACCAAAAATCACCCCTCACTAAACTTTTAATCTGTGCCAAGCACAAATGACCAACATGGGCCAGATCAATTACCGCACTCCTCATCCCCACGGGCACCAAAGGTTGGTGTCCACGATACAGGTAATTTCCTTGAACATATAACTCGTCTTTTACCTTCCCAAAGCCCACCAACATGGGATCACTTCCTTTAATGCTCTTATTCGTCACCATCGAAAGAATGTTATTGTACAAACCATCCTCCACACATGCGGCATCCCACGCATTCCTTTGTATGCGGTCTTGGACCTGAAAAATGTCCACTACCTCCTCCTCCTGAATCTCACCGGCACTTCCAGCCCTGCTCTGCTTCACCTCTCTTGACAGAGCATCCGCCACAAAATTATTCTCCCCACAGATGTGCACCATGGAAAATCTCAAACCTTGCATTGAGGTCACCCATTTCATATTCGGCGAGATAGTCCCTCCAAACCCCCTTTTGAGGGAATACTGACTAGCGGCTTGTGGTCAGTGCATATAACAAACTCCCTACCACACAAACATCTCTTGAATTTTTCTACACCCCACACACACGCTACTGCCTCCTTCCCTACCACCGAGTACCTGCGCTCAGCTCCCTTCAAGCTCCTGGAAGCAAAAGCTACGGTATGTAAACCTCTGCTGTCTTGCTTCATCAGTACTACACCAAGTCCATAGTCACTAGAGGAGTGTCCTCCGATTTTCCTCAAAACCGTCCAAAATGGGAACATTGACTACAGGAGCTTTCACTTCCTCAAATTCAAGTTCACATTTCGCATCCCAGCAAAAATTCACACCCTTGCATGCAAGTCTCTGCATACTCCTTGTTTTGTCTGTCAAACCTTTAATGAACTTTCCATAAAACTCAATTAATCCTAAAAAGGACAAAATATCTCCTTTACTTTTCGGAGCCAACATGTTTTTAATCGCCCCCACAGCATCTTCCTTGGGTCTAACTCCACTCCCCGAGATCTCGTGACCCAGATAGACCACCTTGCTGGCCCTGAAAATACATTTCTCCATGGCTATCGTCAAGCCAGCCTCCTCCATAATTTTCATAACTCTCTTCAATCTTACATCATGTTTTACCTCATTTGCACCACAAACTAGTACATCATCATGGTAGCACATCACACCCAACTCTCTACTTAGCAACTTGTACATGATGTTTTGGAACATGCTGGCAGCTGGTACCAGTCCAAATGGCATTCGTACACACCTGAACAGTCCTATGGGCTTTATGAACGGTGTAAGATCTTTGGAGTCTTCATGGAGTTCTATTTGGTAGTAAGCTGATTTCAAGTCTAGTATGGAAAAAACCATCACCCCTGAAACTCCCACCAACAAATCATCAATTCTGGGTAGAGGAAATATTTCAGCAACCACCATACTATTAAGATGTCGGAGGTCAATGCATAATCTTATCTGCCCACTGGCCTTTCTAACAACTACGATGGGACTAATCCATTCTGATGTCTGCACCCTCTCTATAACTCCATCCTTCTCCATTCTCAACAACTCTTCCTCAACCTCTTTGTCTAATTCCAGGGGTACAGTACACAGCTTGGCAATCTTGGGAATAGCTCCATTCCTCAATCTGATCTTGTGAACAAACCCTCTCAAACAGCCAAGTTTACTTACCTTTCGCTCACCCACCGTTTCAATGACATAATCTCGTGACTCAGCACCATTCACAGATAACACCTGCTCAGGGTTACCAGCTTCCAATATAATCTTGAGCTCCGCCTGGTCACTCCAGGACAACAGCTCCCCACCCTTGGTTGCAACATATATGGTGGACATAGCTCTCCTTCCCTTGAACTGGAGCTCCCCCTCGAAATAACCAACTATTTCTATGGGAATATCTCCATAAGCATTCGCCTTGACATTGTTTTCTCGTAAAGTCCAACACAAACTCATTTCTCCACACCTTCACGCTGATCAAAGTGTAGTCAGCACCACTGTCAATTAACATCTTTACAGGTATGCCTTTGATCATCACTTCAGAATAAAGTTTAAGAATTTTTACTTTGCCTGCCACAGCATTGACTGAAAATACAATCTCTCTGCCAGCTCCATCAGCATCACACATGTCATCCCACTCATTCACTTTTCTGAATTGACCAGCAGTAAAATTCTTGCAGCACCGTGCCAAATGCCTTTTCCTCTCGCATTCATGACAAATTATGTGGCACGCAAGGCACTACTTGTCAACAGAAAAATGCGTGGTACTCCCACACCTGAAACACCTTTTACCGGTTATGTTCCTGGAATCTCTAAACATGCCACCTGCACCCCTTGAGGACAACCTGGGGTCCTTTGATAACCCCCATGACTGTCCACTGCCTCTGTCGCCTGGAAACTTTCGCTCGTCTCCTCTCCACTCAACCTTCTTGGACAATTCAGTGGGAAATCGCTTTGATGACGTCTTGTACACTCTGGGCCTCATTACGACCTCGGCGGTAGCCATGCCGCTAGTGGCGGCATGGCTGCCGCCAAAATCGCGTCTGGGTCCGGGTTCCCAGAATGAGGAATTACCGGGCCATTCCGAGTGCAGAGGGCCCGGTAATTCCTCTTTCTAGGAACCCAGACCCGGACCTTCCCCATTCCCATTTCAGCCCCGATAGGGCTGAATGGGAATGGGCGAGGGAGCAAACAACGGGCCGATTACGAGCGGCCCGTTGTTTGCTCCCTCCTCTCCTCGCGGGACCCGCTCTGCCCGACGTGCAGACCGGATCCCACGAGGGGACCTTGTAATCAGGCAGGACGGGGTTGACGGCACCAGCACCTTTACCGGCGCCGTTAAGCCCGTCCCGCCTGGGTTGTAATGAGGCCCTCGGTGTACCAGACCCTCCTCAAGTTTGGATCTGTCTCTTGTTTGATCACCTCCTTTATCAGATTGGAGACTGCTGATACATTTCTCTGTGTGTGCCACCATTTTTGAAATTTCTATGGCTTTGTCAAGAGTGGGATTCCTTTCTCTCCACAGTTCCTTTCTAATATTGTTCTTGGCACACTTAATCATGAGTTGATCCCTCAAATGTTCATTGTGGCAGTGAGTGAACTTACACTTCAATGCCAAAACTATGAGCGTTGTTACAAATTCCTCAATGCTTTCGCCTTCTCTTTGTTCTCTGGTGGCGAACTTGTAACGCTCCAGAATATTGTTTTCTTCTACTCTGAATTGTTTGTCGAGTTTTGCGAGAGTCTTTTCATAGGGACCAGCAACCCCAAGATCAGTTGGCTCCGGTACCTTCCTTAGGAGATCTTGGCCGGCAGGCCCCAAGCAATGGAAAACAAGAGCTTCTTTCCTTTCATTTGAGTAGTTTGCACAAAAAGCTGCCAGTGCATATTTTATGAAACCCTCCTTCCAGTCATCCCATCTGACTCTAGGCTCTCCTAAACTGGTCAAGAAAAATACTGGGGCAGGAATATTTGCCATGTTCCTCAAATCACCAATAATGGAATGTCTGCCAAACTAAATACAGATACTATCATCTACATAGACCTGACTGTTCACTGGCATCACTCACTGACAAAGGGCAAAGAGGCCACCCAATCAGCGCCCTTCTTCTCTTGTTTTGGAGAGCCTTGATCAGTACAGAGTACCATCGATGATCCTCCACAAACCCAGTGGCTGTGGCTTCAGGTATCCCACACGGGGTCACCAATCAGCTGTCCCCACTTTGTTTTGTTGTAGCAAACGTCAGGGTTCATTCACCGTACATACTGCAATTATCCCACTCACCTTTGGTATAGGAACGTAGTGTCCGGATGCCTCGCAGGTCCGGGTAGGACCGCAAGCCCTGCGGTGCTCCTCCTCGGGCAGCCGAAGGTCTGCAGACGACCTGGCTTCTGCGCCCTCACCAGGTTCGCGGAAGCAAGTACGGCGTGCCCTCAGCACATGATGCACTCCGGTGCTTCAAGTAAGCCAAGCACCTTTCAAGCATGCTACACGCAATGCCTACTGTGATTGGGAAAGGAGTCAGCGTCCCTCTGCGTCCAATGCGCCTCCGCTCCAGCCAGAGACGTCCACCACCCCGCATCAATGTCTCTCAATTCTGCTCCATTGTTCCTGTTCGTACCGTGGCCCTGGTACGTGACTCCAGGAGCCTGTGCCAGCTTCCTACCTTTCGTCGGAGATGTAAGTGCTCCCAGAGGATCACAGCGACAGCAGCTGCTGGTCCAAGGACTGCCCATGACATGCTGGCTTCCTGCCTTTAGCCGGAGGCACAGCTGCTAACAAAGGGTTACGTCGACAGTCACTGCTACTCCCGACTGCCACTCCTTGCCTTCTCCTATCCACCTGGATATAAAGCCGCTGGGGGTTGTCTCTTCGAGCCGAATCCTTGTCGCCAATATGTTGTGGAGAGCTCTGCACAAAATGTACACCACGCCAGAGGAGGAACTTCAGAGGGGTTTATTTGAGCAACAAGGTAAGACAACCCCCAGCCTGGGAGCCAGATGCCAATTGACTTTCGAGAGCTGCTCTCCCCCAATCTCCCCACATTCCACCATCCAAACCACAACATGTATACTTGGAAACCGTTGTCAGGCACAGAAGATTCTTAGAAAAACAAAGCCCCTTGAAGGTGAGGCTTACAGTAGAGATCAATGCAAGCACAACTATGCACAGCATATTTACATGAAGGAAACTTCCTACAACTATATACAGCATGTTTACATGAAGAGAACTTCCTGGGCTGAGTCCTCTCCTAACACATCCGTCAGAGTCCCGTTCTCACTGTCATGGGATGGTATGAAAGTAGAGCAAGAAGGCCCGCCCTTGGCACAAACATCTCCTTCCTTTGCTGTAATCATGTCAAGGACATACCAGTTCTGGACGGTCATTAACCTTATGGCACCCAACTCTTCCTTTATGGTGTTAAATCCTTTTAGTGGCGTTGATTGTCTGTAACAGCTCCCATCTGGTGATCTGCAGCCACTTGGCATTCAATGTTGCTTGGAGTCCAGGCATAAATATAGATGTCATTATCATAGTAGTCTTGCTGAACAACTTGCGCTCATCCGGAATCTCATTATAAGCTTCTATTGGCTGAGCTGAGAAATAATTCGCTCTCTACATCATCCTGAGTGCAAGTGACCTTCTTTTTCTCAAGTGCTCATCCACCTTTGGAAATCCCTCGGTATTCAGGTCGCTCTGGGGAATCACCAGGGCTGGGACATGGATGAGTACAATGGAACACACTCCTCCCCAGTTCCTGGGCAACTTCATATATGCTCTGGATCCACAGGCCCAATATTGATCCATTAGGACAGCAGTCCCTCGCCTCATTGCTGGAATATCAATTATGTTCTTGCACCCTTTATTCTCTCCAACTCAGACTTTACCTTTGCTTCAAAAGCACACTGTCACATTAGTCAATGGGACTACAGCCACTGGTCCAGATTCATCATCTATCCATGTCAGCAGTTTAGAGTAATTGGCTCATGACTTTAGGCACTCATCGGTCACTTTCTGCACCTCATGCACTGGTTCCTTCCTCGTTAGATGAGCTGCACAGGACATCATCCACTCTTCCCATCCGTTGGTCGTAATCACTCGTCCGTAGCTTAACAGCTGTGAGCCCTCCCAGCCTCCAGGCATTCCAGTCTTTTCATTTTTGTCATAGCAATTCATCCTCTTCATTTTTTTAATTATTACTTTGACTTGTCCCATGGAAGGATACCCAAGCATCTTGTCTGTCCATCCAGGCTCTTTTTCCATTTTCTTTGTCTTGGTATAATCATCCTGGCATGAGAAATGTCTGTCTTAATCACCATCGCAGGGTTTTCCAGCTCTCTTGGAACTGTCCTCTGGTAGTATATGCTGCTAGATGGCTGAGGCACTTCGCATCATGTGCCGGCATCCCTTTTGAAATGAATGCTCTTACTGTACTCATGGCATAGGGGGATGAGCAAACAGACATAACAGCTCTTTTCAGATGCTCTCTTCCCCACCTTTTTCATATGTTGGTGCCACATATTATTCCTCAAGTGAGCCAAATTATCAAGATATGTATTTATCCCCATGTTATCTTCTTCTGCACCCCTCTTTTGTCATCTGACATGCCACAATAGGCTAAAGAAATTATCATCATTTTTACTTATACTGGGAAAAATCACGTGTCATGTTTTCAGTCGAACCATCAGAATGATAAAGATTTCGGAATGTAAGATACAAAAAGAAGAAAAGAAAGCACGTGCATACATATATGATGCACAAGAGTCTAGAAAAACATTTTGTGTGTCATGCCATTTCTTATTGAATTGCTTGCCTTCTTGCAACTGCATTTTCTACTCCCTGAATAATTTTTTAATACATATACTCAAATCACATTCGTAGTTGCACAATCTCCTCGATTATTGCAATCAAAAGCCTTCTTATAACTCGGCAATTCTTTGGATGTTGGAGAAAGGGGAGAATATTAACATCTCTCCTAATGGGGGTAGGGTATGAACGAAGTATAAACAACAAAAACTTCAACTACAAACCTATGCGTGTCACTATCGACTGGTGTCATATGTTATTTTTGCAATATATTTTCTCAAAATGAATCTGGTTATTGATCTCTCTTCCAGTTTTCAATAAGGATTTGACACTTAGGCATAGGGCCAATATGATTTCACTTTTTCAAAGAATCTCTAAAAAGTACATTTAAGCTCCGGAATTCACTTAAAGTCTATGCAATTCCTGTTAGTATTTAAGTTTAAGGAGTGCCCAATGAATTCCAGTCCAAAATAAATGTTTTTTAATCACACGCTGCTTTATCGTCCTTCTTGGTCATCGATCGAGCCTGCACACACATCAATTCTTCTTCTTGTCTTGCTTCCCAGTCAGTGGGTACTAGAGAGAGGGTCTCCCCTTTGCAGATCTTTACGTCACCCAAATGTAACCACGCTCTTCTTCCAGACACCCAAACTACAGTAGGGGAAACGTCCTCCATTTGATATGGTACAATACATTTTGGCTTGTGCCAGCTACGTGTAAAGTTTTTGATAAGCACTTGCTCTTCAACATACAACTTCAGTGTTGGCAATAATTCACTTGGATCAGTTACTCGGCCGTCCTCTTCCTTGTTCCTCAACCCCTCCCTCTGATGCTTGACTTGATCTGAAATGAAAGAAACACTGGTCAAACATGTCAAATAATTGTGCATCTCTTCACCTAGAGTCTGTGCTACACTCACTTCTAACTCTAGATGGGGCGGGAGGGGCATCCTCATGCATTGCCCTGTTAATAATTCATGGGGCATAAGGTGATGGTCTGAACCTGGCTGATTTCGAAGGGCATACAAGGCTAGGGGTAGGCAATATGGCCATCCCTTTTTCAAAGTTAATCTAATCTTTGCTATTCTTTCTTTTGTGGAGGCTGTTGAGCCTCTCACATATTCCCTTTGCTTGTGTGTGATAAATAGAAGAAAACATATGCTTTATGTACAATAAAAGCCCTATTTGTTCAAATAGCTCATTGACAAAGTTTGGCCCATTATCAGAACTTAATATTTTGCACACACCCCATCTCGAAAATACCTTGCACACTAAGAACTTCCCTGCGCAGGTGGCATCAGGATGTGTACAAGGACCAGCTTTGATCCATCAAGAAAAGGGACACACCACCAAATATAGATACCTATATCCATTACATGTCTGCAGCATATCGACGTAGTCAATATGTAAATGCTGAAAAGGGCCATTTGGATGGGGGTATTACTCCTCTGATTGTTCTTAGTGTATTCCCAGCTTTAAACTTCTGCACACAATGCAATTCACAATGAACTGTGCAACGTGTTCCAATAGATAGGGAACAAACCAGTCCTCTGCAATAGTGGCAGTATGACTTTCTTGGGTTATATGCGCGGGGAAATGCAGCTGCTCAAGTGCGATTTTTAGTAATGCTGCTGGCATCACTGGCTTTTCAGTGCTTGCCTGTCTCAATAGTGCTTCCGTGGGGGATAAAGAACACCCCCTCCATATCCATAGCTCCTGCTCTTCTTGCGGGGCTCTACCCCGTATCTCTATTAGTTGGGTAATTGACAGCATATTAAACCCCTCTCGTACTAACATGCTTCTAGTTGATACTTCTTTGACATTTCAGTTTTTGAAACTTGAAATTTCAGAAGAATACGCAACCCGTTTGGCTTCTAAATCTGCTGCTTCGTTTTCGCAAGAAATAAAGTCTGTTAATTTAGTATGTGCTGCGCATTTTACGACTGCTATGGCCACTGGGAGTTGTAGTGCCTTAATGAGCCTTTGCAAAAAGACGCATGTTGCACTAGAGCCATCTGCACAGAGATAACCCCTCCTTTTCCAACGTGACAGCTGTGCGTGTACGGTTGATGTCACTGTACACCGTCACTTCCTGGTCTTTCTGTGTCTCTACGCAACAATAATCACTACCAATTCTGCTGCCTGTGCTGAAAAATTAGATGATAGTCTAGCACTTGCCTCTATCTCAAATTCACCATTTAACCTGTATCTATCTTAAAACTGCGGATCCTGAATGCCTCTCCCCATTGGTGTGATACATTTTTGACAAACCACCAATAAAAAAAATCTCCCTTCCCGCTTAAGCATTTTCTTTCACACAGGGTATATAATCATAAAATTCAACATAGTAAGTGCAATTGTGTACATGATCACCTTCTTCCATAGGTTCAGCTACAAACGTGGCTGGGTTCACTATTTTACATCTCACAATTGTAATCGCTGGATTGGAACTCATTACTTCATATGCGGAAGCTCTTTGTGTCATCAATGTACTTTTGGGTTTCTCTAAAATGGCAAATAAGGCATGCTCCCCATATAGCGTCATGGAACAGCACTTGTAATACTTGTGGACAGCTCAATTGCAAATGCGGCAGCAGCCAAAGATTGTTAGCATGGAAAATGTCCTCTCATGACTGGATCTAAAATCCCACTGTAATACTCCAAAGGTTTATACCCTAGTGTTATTCTTTGTGTGAGTATGGCTGTCATTACTGATCCATTGGTGTGTGAAAACAAATTCTGCACTATAATTGGGAATTTCAAAACTGGAGCTGTACACATTGATCTTTTTAATACCTGAAATCCTTCCGCCATTTCTTTAGTCCATTCTATCTTTTCCTTACCAACTTGTGCTTGCAAAAGTGCTTTTGTGTATGTGCTATAGTCGAACACCCAGGCCCTACAATAACTGCACAAGCCTAGAAATTGCTGCATTTGCCTCACTGTATTTGGCTTTGGTGTTTTCATGATAAACTCAGCTCTCTCAGGTGTCACTTTCTTTCCTTCATGTGAAATTAACTGGCCTATGTACAACACCTTTTCATGGCAATACTGTACTTTCTCCTTATCTATTTTGTATCCCTTATCTGCCAATACAGTCATTAACTGAACAGAGTCCTGCCTACATTCATCCTCTTTTTAACTATTAATATGTCATCTATGTACTAAATTAACACACTCTTGAGTTCAATAACACTTAAATCCATCTCTAGGACCCTATTGAAAATTAAAAGGGACTCACAGTACCCCTGAGGCAAACGAGTATGTTTTAGTCTTTAAAATGGTGTATTCCTGGAGTAGAGCACGCTATTCCTTGATCAGTGAATGAAATCATCATGTTAAGTTTCATCATCAAATCTCTACCCCGAATGTTAACTGGCGTTTGTCACAAATATAACAAGGGGACAGACATGTCACATTCCCCTATGGAAACAGGTAATTTATCAGTAAAAGGAACTAAATTCGTAGCTCCCAAGATCCCATCAGAATTCATGGCATTACCTGACATTGGGTATTTTCCCTCACTTATACAAGAGCGAGTCACCCCAGTGTCTACAAGAAAAGAAAAGGATTTGCCTCCTATCGTCACATCGACACTTGGTTCCTCCTGGGGGTCTGGTGTTACTGATAGTACTGAACACATCAAGTCACCCTGTGAGCTGTCCTATTGAGGGTACAAATTCATCACTGTCCCCGTAAAAAGGGTTTCCTTCTACCACAGTGACACCCCATATCCTAGGTGCAAGTGTTTGCCCTGTGTTAGCATTCCATTGTGTCTGCATAGGTGCTTGCTGCGATTGACCTTGCGTTGGGTACATTTGCCATTTTCACTGGCCCCTGCTGTTGTGCCTGCTGTGCTTGTGGCGCTAGTGTATGATAGGATGTGCGATCCTGGGTACAACCCGTGTGTTTGTGTGCTGTATGGCGGTGGATGACCTGACACCCCTCCTGAATTCTGTCCATTCTGTTGCAGGTTTCCTCGACTTCTACATACACGCGCAATATACCCTACTATCCCACAATTCCAACACAATGGGGCTGGCCCTCTGGCAAACCCACCATTATATCCTCCCTGAGTGTTCTGACTTCCACCTTGGGTGTTCTGAAGTCCACCTCCTCTTCCTAGGAATCCTCCACGTCGTCCTCATAGCCAAAGCCCATAACCACTTTGATCCACTGGGTGTACATTATTCACCTGCAACGCATACGTTGTTTCTTGCGTTCCTCCTTCTCCACTTGTCAATAGTGCCCCTTCTATAGCAGATTTTGGCAATTTCTTCTGAACTAACCTGGCTTCCTCAACGACGTATTGGGATACTGTACCCTGAGAGCCCTCCAAACATCCACCCTACAATTATTAAATGGTGCTCCATCATGCGTCGTGCTTTGTGCTGTCACACTTGCATATCCCGCTCGTTTACAAATGTCATCAGCTCTCTCTCCAAGAATAGCTGCCAATAGACCTTTTATGTCCCCTATGGCCAAAGTATTTCCCCCTGTCATTTTCTCTAATTTGTATATCCATTTTCCAGTTCCAAAGTCAAACAAGGTAACTTACATTTTAAGTTATCCTTATCCATCTGAGGCCATGGGGCATATTGCAGTCTTGCCCCCCATTCTCCAGCAAGGGGAATTGTGTGAACCCCATCCCATAACAGGACCCTATTATTCGTTTATTCAATGCAATTGCTCCTGTTTATCTTCATGCTGGTAACAACCTTAACCTACTCCCATAAGGGGGGGGGATTCTCCTCTCGCACTATATAATCATCTTTGGGAAAGTACAGGATATGGTATAGGATCGGGTGTTCTTTCGTTAGGGTGTTCCAGATCTGACCATCTTACCTACTTATCCAGATGTTGACTTCACAAGAGGGAGCATGTACCCTCCCCTTCGATCTCACTAACTACCTGTCTTCTTGTGACATTGCTACACCCCAAGTGGTGTGACTATTCTCCTCCTCTTCGCTATCTAAATCGAATCTCCTCAAAGACAATGCTCTGCCTTCATCACTGAACATGTTTTCCTCCTCATCCCATATTTTTGATATCGGGGATCGTCTGGCGCTCCCCTGAGTCCCATACTCACTGTTCTGCCTATTTGCTGATATAACTTATTGATCCTCTCTCCAATACCTTCTGCATCATATCTTTCCTCTTCTTGTGCTACTTTTGGTATTTCGTGAGCCACTTCTCTAAATTGGGAAAATATCTCTTATCATTTCCCATCGCCACTGTATTTCTTTTCTTGGTCTTATTCTTTCTTTAAGAACAAGACTGGCGTCAAGATCTCTCACAAACCTAATTTCTTTTCTTCGTTCTTCTCTTCTTCTCTGTAATCTTTGTTCCTTCACTCGTTGTGCCTCCTTTTCATCTCTTTCTTTCTTTCTTTCTTTCTTTCCTACCACTTTCTTCTATTTCTTTTGGCCACCTTTCATACTTCCTTTGCCTGCTTTTTGTCTTGCTCTTGGTCTTCTCTATATATCTTTTCCCATCATTCCCTGCTTTTCCTTCCTTGCTCATCCTCCCTAAACTGCTTTTCTCAGTCCCTTTCCTTCTTTTCTTGCTCGTCTTTGTCTTCCTTTTGCCTGACCTCAATACTTTTGCAAATAGATATTCCTCCTTTGTGAAAAGTACAGTGAGCAAAAGGCAATGGCGGCGGACTCTCAAAGTGGGTAAAAAACACTGAACAGGTTATCATGCCATGTTGTTCCTAGAGAGGGGCGCCTTCTTCCTTTTTGTATTTTTGCAAGGAACTTGGGTTTGGTCACCCTAAGTTACCTGGGGGAACCCAGACGTGGACCTCTTGCTCACTGTGCTCAGAGGCACAGCTCCACCTCACTGATGAGGCCCAACAAGGCTGAAACACGTGTCTGGGGTTTCTGTTGGTGCCCTTGTTCAAAGGAGGTTTGCCTGGCATTTAGGTGCTGGACTAACCTTGTGGGCAGGACAAAGACTGAAATGCAAATGGATATTCCTCCTTTGTGAAAAGTACAGTGAGCAAAAAGCGATGGCTGCGGATTATCAAAGTAGGTAAAAACCACTAAACAGGTAATCATGCCATGTTCTTTCTAGAGAGGGGCACCTGGTATCTTTTTTGTATTTTAACTAAAAACAACTTCAATTCCAAATTTTCATGATTTATCACTTTTCAGAACTTCAAACATCAAATAATAATCAAAATAATAACATAATATACATAAAACAAACCCAGTGATCACCTTCTCTTTTCCCTATAATATTTTTAGTAAGAGGTATTCTTTCTACGCCTCCAACTATATTACCCCGTACAGAGTTTAAGGCGTCACCTTCCACGGTCCAGACTGTGTGTATCCTCTCTCTTAATATTCCGACTGGAATTTACGACCTCTTCTTCTATCGCCCTTGAAAAAGGATTACCTAAGCGTTCCTTTATCTATACAAAATTCCAGTTACCCAACTAATTTTCATAAAATATCACAATCCCGCCCCTTTATATTGCCATTTCCCTTAGTCTACTTACATCCTTTTAATCGACTTGAGTCCTTCGGTATCGTCTCCTCCTCCAATCCGACCACTTCGCCTTCCGTCCGTGGAGCACCTTTGGAAACTGAGCAGGGATTTCTTCAAAGGGAGACCTGCCCACCGTTCCGTTTTTTCTTGCAAATGCATTACTTTTGGCCGTTCTCCACAGGAAACTCCACGATCTTCCAGCTAATGGCAGAGGATGCCAATCGTCTGAAACTCTGAAGTCAAACTAGTTTAGATCGAAACCATCTGCACCGCTACCACATGAGCTAATGTCCCTTGGAAACGTGCATCTGTTACTGGATTGGATTACACCAGAATAATTCTGAGTTGAAATAACCAGACAAACTCAAGAAGATGGCAAATTACTGTTTTATTAGCAATTATCTAAAACAGGGAGTTTACAACGAACATCAACGTGTGTACGCTCATTCTCTCAGCGATTTCCACATGAAATACAATTATATACTTCTTTATGCGTCAGAATGACATCATGCTATGTGGCAATAGTAAAAAACCTATCAAGGTTGGGATTGGTTAAGGGACACATCTAGATATACAATCATATAGGAGCTATGTTTGTTATTGGCTGTCAGATATCAGGTGGACAACCTTGGACTACCTCTTCATACGTGTCATTTAAGAAAAATAAGTTACACAGTGGGCCTCATTACGACCCGGGCGTTAACCATGGTTGACACCAGCATTTTACCGATTGCGCCATGGTGGATGGCAGAATTACCGCCCCATTCCAAGTTTGGCGGGGCGGTAATTCCCCATTCGCTCTTCCCCATTCCCATATTTGCCCCCATAGGGCTCAATGGGAATGGGGAAGGCGGTAACTACGGTACTGCAAATTGCGGTACCGTAATTACCTCGAAAGTCCCTTTGCGGGTTCCTTCCTTAACGGCTGGTAAAACCAGCCGTTAATTTAGGGACCTGCAAAATGACCTCGTAATTAGGCATTAAGGGGTTAACGGCGCCGCCACCTTTTACGGCGCTGTTAGCCCCTTAACGACTGGGTCGTAATGAGGCCCAGTGTTTCATTGGTTTCTCAAGCTATGAGGTCCTTCGTCATATGGACTAATACATGTGGTTTGGCACGCTTGTACCATCTCTGGTCATTTGTTTCAATTAGCAGCACATAAGCCAAAACCCAGGTGCAAGTAGCTTGCACGTGCAGCTGCCCTAGCACCCAATTAGCCCAACACCTCTCATCACCCATGCCTTCTGCCATGAAATTCTCTTTGTACTTGTCCTTGCAGAGTATTCTTGTCCTAGGAATGCAATGGGAGTGAGGGCACTCGCTATCGTTTCTGGGCTATTTTCACGATTCTGTTAATTCTGCAAGCTTTTAAATATTGAATGAATTAAGAATTGGCACCTTCTATGTTCTTTCTTGCACCTTAATGTGAGAGGATTCATCCCCTGCGCACATGCTCCTCTTCAGTGTAGATAGCTGACCTCAACTTCTCAGTTCTTGACAGCCTCCCAACGCAGCTCTAACAACCTGCTATTCTACTGCGCCACAGCCTTTCATTTTCTCTTCATAATTCTTTGGCTTACCTATGTCATGATACCAATGTCCAGTTTCTGTACAATAGCGGCTTCCCCGGCATTCTATTCACTACTTGTAGCTAGCCTATAAGCTGGCTTGATCTATTGTGTGTTTCAGCGTATGTACATTTATTATACTACTGATTTCTGCAGCACTTTTTACAGTGTAATCTTCTGCTTTTACACTTTTAAGGTTCACTTGATTCTTTACTGTGTTATTCCTCCTCTAGGATTCATACATTGTATTCATTCAGTATTTCAGGATATTGCGCACACTGTTGGATATATTCTGGGGTTATATCTATTACTTCATGGTATTTTTTATTATGGTGGATTTTATAAGGAATAAGTTACTTACCTGTAACTGTTGTTCTCCAGCATGGGTCTGGCATGGATTCACATGCTCATCAATTCCCCGTTGTCAGGCTGGGCATCCTCGGTAAAAGAACAATCAGTTTCAGTTTCGTTTCTAAACTGTCTTCCTCCCATAAACCAATAACTGAGCTCTGGGTCATACTGCCTCCAGCCAATGACTGCCCTCTACCAAAGCCTCTCCTCTTGCAGCCATCTTCAGATTTGGTAGCACGTAAAGTGGCAGTAGGACCAAGAGAAAGAGCTGCAGAGGGGCAGGCGGAAGGGTTTTCATGTGAATCCATGCCAAACCCATACAGGTAAGTAACTTGTTCCTTCTCCAGCACGGGGTCTGGCATGGATTCACATGCTCATGAATAAAGAATAAATAGCATCACACACATGCACAACCATGGGAGGTGGCAAAGCTCAACAGAAGCAATCTCTTACCTCCTCACCAGGCTCACCTTCAAGCAAACAGGTTGCGCAGCACTGCTTGGCCGACTCTGGACTCCTCCCTGGAATCCCTGTCGACACAGTAGAATTTCGTGAAGGTGTGCGTCGACCTCCACCTAGCAGCCCTGCAGATGTCCAGCAGGGGTACACCAGACAAGAACGCCATTGTAGCAGCGATCGCTCTGGTAGAGTGGGCTTTCTGACGGCCAGCCAGCGGTCGGGTTGCCAACTCTCGGTAAAAGTGAGAGATGCAGCCGGAGAGCCACCTGGAAATGGAAGCCTTGGACAAAGCCTGCTCATGGTTCACAGGACCAAAGTTCACAAACAGCTGAGAAGTCTTCCAGAAACTCTTAGTGCGGCCCACATAAAACTTCATTGCTCTAGCCACGTCCAGCGATTGCAAAGTCTTTTCAGCCAGCGACAAAGGCGTCAGAAAAAACACAGGTAACATCAAGCATTTGTTTTGTATGGCAGTGCGATGGCACCTTGGGCATGAAGGAGAGGTGTGTCCGCAACACCACCTTCGTCTTGTGAAAAGTTAAGTAAGGTAGCTTACAGGACAGGGCCTGGATGTCACCCACCCGTCGTGCAGAGGAGATGGCCATGAGGAAAGCGGTCTTCCATGGCAAAAACATCAGTGGCACTGTCTGCAAAGGTTCGAAAGGAGGGCCCATGAGCCTAGTCAGTACCATGTTGAGTTCCCACACCAGGACCGGAGCCTTCACTGGTGGGAACGAACAGAACAGTCCCTTGATGAATTCCTTGACAAGATGGTGAAACCACAACGAAGACCGTCCCAGGGATCTGGTGTAGGGAGAGATAGCCGCCAGATGAACCTTGATGGAGGCTTGAGCCAGTCCCAATTTAGCCAATGACAGCAAATATGGCAGTACTTGAGGGGCTGTGACCCGAAAAGTGGGTCGATCTTCTGTGAACGTCACCAAATTGCGAATCTCTTTCATTTGTGTCTGTAGTATTTTAAAGTAGATGACGCCCTGGCCTTGGCGAGCACCTCCTTGCAGTCCGCCGGAAGATCGTAACCCCTGAATTCTAATGCTGCAGGGGCCAGGCCTTCAGGTTCAGCGATCCTGGGCTGTGGGTCAGTATTGCGCCTCCTTCCCTGGCGAGAAGATCCGCAACCACTGGCAGCTCGACTGGTGGGGATGCTGACATGCTGAGAAGGTCCGGGTACCAGATCTGCCTCAGCCACGCTGGTGCGACGAGGATCATCCTGCACCAGTACCGTCTCGGTCAATTGATGAACGGAAGAAGCAATGGCAAGGAAGAGAACGCATACAGAAACAGGCCATCGCAGGGGAATGAGAATGCGTCCTCCATGTTCCACAGCTGGGGCCACTGCTGGTGAACCTCCGGCACTTGGTGTTTGTCACCATCGCAAACAGATCGATCTGAGGATTGCCCCATTTGTCGAACAGGTTGTCCACTTGGTCCTGCCGAAGCTCCCACTCATGGCAAGAGCATAGCTCCCTGCTGAGAGAGTCGGTGACAGTGTTCTTTACTCCTGCCAGGTAGAACGGAATGAGGAACATCCTCTGGGCGACAGCCCAGTGCCACAAGTCCTGCGCCTCCCTGGAGAGCGCTGGGCACCTGGTGCCCCCCTACTTCCGGATGTAAAAAATCATGGTGGTATTGTCTGTGAAGACCCTCACCACTTTGCCCTTGATGGACGGCAGAAATGACTTGAGGCACCAAAACACAGCCTGTAGTTCCAGCACGTTTATGTGCAGGGTCTTCTCCTTCAGCTGCCACAGGCCTCTGGCGTGAAGACGTCCGGTATGGGCTCCCCATCCTTCCAGAGATGCATCCGTCGTGACTGTCTCCTGGTATGGGGGCTCTGGAAGTCCGTGCCTCCGATGATATTGGAGCGCACGCCCCACCATCTGATCGCTTGCCAGAACTCCTCGTCGAGGGCAATCTTGTCCTGGAAGCTTCCGGACACCTGGACCCAGTGGGCATCGAGGAACTCCTGCAGGGGTCGCATCCGCAACTTGCTGAGCAGAATCAGGTATATGCATGATGACATCATGCCGAGTAGTGACTTGATGGCCATCACTATGGCGATCCTCAGTGCCAACAGCCGATGCACCTTGCCTTAGATGACCGATATCTTTTCCTCTGACGACGGCGCTAGTCATGACACCGCGTCGAGCCTGGATCCCAGGAACAGAGCGTCCTGCGATGGAATTAAGCAGGATTTTGTATAGTTCACCGAGAACCGCAGATCCGTCAGCAGTCGGCCGGTCCGCTCTGTGTGTTCGACGGCGAGGTCCCTTGACTTAGCCCAGATGAGCCAGTTGTCCAGGTAGGGGTAGACATTGATCCATTGTAGTCGCAGATGGGCCGCCACCGGTGTCAAGCACTTGGTGAAGACTCTTGGCGCCGACTTCAGTCCGAAGGGAAGAGCTTTGAACTGATAATGCTCCCCAACGATGAAGCGCCGAAACTTGCGGTGTCCTTTGTGTACGGGGACCTGGAAGTACATGTCCACCAGATCCTATGACGACAGGAAGTCCCCTTCCTCCTGCTGGCCGAGCACGTGCTGCAGCGTGACTATCCTGAACTTCGGACACTTTATGTATTTGTTGAGCCGTCGTAGGTCGAGAATGGGTCTCCAGCCCTGGGTCCTTTTTCTCCAGAGCCCGGGAGTCAATGTGGAACCAGCTCTATCGCCCCCTTCTGTAACATGGCCCGGACCTCCAACAGCAGCTGAGGGATGTGAGTATTTGCAGACACTGTCGTTGGAATTCTAAGGTGTATCTGTGGCCGAGAGCATCCAGCACCCATCTGTCAGTGGAGATGTTCTCCCACACCACGATGATGTTTGCCAGCCGGCCTCTCACCGGGGTGCGTGGGTGGGGGCTCTTACATCCCGGCTGGTTCAATCCTGTTTGGAGGTCGACGGGCCGCTGTGCGGTCCCCGATGACCTCCTGTCTAAAGTTTGTGGCCTTGAGCCAGCCACGACGATGAAGACAGACTCCATTTCCCATTTGGCAGAAACCCGTGTCTGCGATGTCCAGGGTCACCATGATGGCGTGGTCCGACGTCACCTCTCCTTCATGAAGGATCTCCAACGCTTCAACCTGCTTGTCATCGGGGAGGAAAACCAGCAGTGGGGCCAACTTGAACCAAAGCTCCCGGTTGTATCTGGCCACGATCGCGAGGGCGTTGGCATCCTTGATCGACGTCACTGCAGATTAGATAACCTTTCTACCCATCGAATCCAACTTCTTTCCCTCATTGTCCAGAGGGGTGGAGGAGGAAGAGGACGCAGAGCCCAACGACTTCTTCCTGGCGGCTGCCGGGACAACCAAGTCCAGCGATGGCTGAGACCGCAAGCACTTGGGTGCAGAATCCGGCTCCCTGTACTTCTTCTCTAGCCTGTCACTCTTTGCTGGGGCTGTAGAGGGGTTCTTCATCAATGCCAGCCCATTTACCCAAACACTGTCCAGGAGATGGACCAAAAGGATGGTCTTCCTCTTCGCCTCGTGGCGCTGATATAAGAAGCCTTCCTTCTTCTCTTCCAGCATGAGCTGTAACAGTTCTGATGCTTGGGCGATCATCGCATGGAAAGACCCCACCTTGCCCGGTGGAGAGGCTCTGAGAGGAGGCGACGGGAGGTCCCCCATCCCGCCGTCTTCATCCATGCATGTTGTTGCTGTGTCTGTGTTCATCCCCTTTGGGGGAGAGAGGGTGATGGAGAAGGGGGGAAGGGTGGCATGGAGGCATAGAATGCCTCCTCCTCTTCTTGGCTGGTGGTTCCTCCTGGTGTCAACCGGGCGGCTGGAACTGGTGCATTGGGAGGAGCGGGCGCTGGAGTCCCCGGGATCCTCCTCTGTATCTCCGACACCAGAGTGTGGAGGGTGGAGAGAATGTCCAGTGAAATGTCTCCAGGTGGTATCTGGGGCACAGGAGCGTTAGGCTCTGGGACCTCGTTGTCCTGGGGCCCCTCGTCATCGCTCTGTGGACGGTATCCCCATCGTTGTAGTTGCCCCCATTGTGGGGTGAGTCTCCGGTATTAGCCTTGTCATCACCGCCCCCTGTACCCTGTAGGCCTTCGACGCCCCCCCCTTTCTTCAGGTCCGTTGGGGTTAGTCTCGGGCTGCGGTCCAGCATCCTCTTCTCCGGGGTCTTCTCAACAGGCATGCTCGAAGACTCCCGTCTGGGAGGAAGAGATACCTTGGCCTTCGCCAGGGAACCCTGCGGGTCTGCCCCTATGGCCTATAAAAGTGACACCACCACCTCGAGGGAGGGCGACGGCTTTGCATGGTGAACCTGGGCCTTCACGGAAAGGCTGGTCCCCTTGTCCGGTTTGGTCTTTTCCTTCCTGGCCATGTCGAACACCTTGTCCTGCTTGGCCTTCTCCTTCAGGGCCTTGTCAGACACCTTGTCTACCATGGCTTTCTCCGTCGTGGGTGGGTCGGACACCGCCCGTGCCTGACCTTATGCAGCTTGGCTTTCCCCAGATTCTCTCTCAAGTTCCCCGTGGTAGATGACTTTCTCTTAGATGACGATCCAGGGTGGCGGCTGGAGACCGATGCCGATGGAGAGGACGATCGCGCCCTGACTGTCGCAGGACCCGCAGTAGCAGCGACCCAGACGGAAGTGGACTTGCGGTGCTTGGCCTGGTGTTGGGCCCCCATGGATGGGCGCCCTCAAAGGACCCAGAAGCTCGCTCAGGTTTGCTGGATCTGGGAGAGGCATGCCCCTGGGTGGCAACCGGGGTAGAGGTCTTGGACTGCAACCACGCTTCCAAGCGTTGGTGTCGATCCCTCAACGTGCGCTTCGAGAAGTCACAGCAAAATGCACAATCCTCCTCCTTGTAGGTCGGGTGCAAGCAGTACAGGCACTTGGAAGGCTTATCAATTCGTGGACACATTCCGCAAGCCGCAGTCGGAACAGAGCTTGAAGAGGGAAGCCCCGTCCTTCTCGTCCAACATGTTCCACGCGGCGTAGGCCTGAAGAATCTTCTGGAAGCCTCCAAGATGAACACTCAACAAAAATAGACCTTGAGGAGCGCTAAAAAAAAATAAAAAATAAGAAAATGGGTTCCCGTTAGTCGGATGATCGATGGAGCCCAAGGGCTCGAAATACCAAAAAATATTAACTCTCGAGGACTTCAAACACTTGAATGTGCAGTAAATGAGGATGGTTGCCAGAAGGGGGGCTTGGGTAGAAAGCAGTAATTGGGTGGGAGCAGTATGACCCCGAGCTCAGTGATTGGTTTATGGAGAAAGACAGTTCAGGAACTAAACAGATTTTTCTTTAACCGAGGATTCCCAGCCTGATGATGGGGAATATTCATGAGCATGTGAATCCATGCCAGACCCCATGCTGGAGAATCCTTGGTAAAATGTTGTGGTAACTTGCTGGGGTATTTTTATAGTGGTGAGACTTATTTCAGAATACTGCCTAATCATTATTACCAGGGTCACTAACAACAAACAAAATACTGGACTTGACACACTCTGGATAGATGGCTCATGCCTCCTGTGATACCTTATGTATAATACCACACTACGCTCTTTTGGATGAGTTTCAACAATTGGAAAGCATGCAATTGAAATACTGCACATTCATTCAATCTCTCTAGATAAACAGCTCATGGCGGCTACTTTACTTTGAGATATTTCTTACGGCTTATTTATCTCTCCAAACATGTCAAATGAAATGGACTGAATGCAGAATAAATGTAATGCGTTACTTTTGAATCTATTTTTCTTTTATCGTAAAATAGAAATATGCAAGTTACACAGAATGACAATAGCTTTCAACGCTTTATCATGAAATTTGGCAAGAGAATACACTTTAAAATAAACACAATACGATTTTGAAAACTATAAAAACAGGATTACATGGGCGTTAAAAATAGATAGCACCTAAAATGAAGTGAGCTACATAACATAGACTGCCTTGTCTCATTCACAACATCAGCCCCCCACTTAACGTCATATTTACCTAGATTTGTTGGTGGGAATTTCTGATTCATTTTGGCATGGAAATCTTCCCCAATCTTTCTGTCTGCCTCGCACAGGGTCAACCCAGATAAGGACAGCTTCAGCATCAGACAGCTTGCCAGCATTGAATTCTGTCTGCTTAGCCAGCCCTCTTCTGCTCCTTAGTCTCCCAGTGCCCGAAGATGAATGAAAGCTAGTCTGTCTCCCAACCCTTTTTGACAAACCCCTTTGTCACTCAAGGAAAACACGTCCCCTTGAACAGATCATTCCACTGAAATGGCACGTGATACATCTTTCCTGTGCTTCCTGCCCTTATACAATGCCTTGTTTTACGGTGAACGGATCTTCAAGTTTTTCTTAGTTTATCACCCAGCGCATAGTCAGCCTGCATGTTTAAATTCCCATTTCCAGAGCACCATGCATTTTCAAAATCTGCATTCAGCTTGTTTCATCATGAACTCATTTGCACTAAATGTAATTAAGGGATTCAGTTACATGTTAGCTGGGGTTGGTTTAAATGAGTATGTTATTTTATGTTAGTATTTTATTCAGTGCAGCTCAGTTCATTGGAATATTACCCTGAAGCAAAGTGCAATTTCAATCATGTGCTCTGTGCATTGGCATCTTTTTAATTCTGCCTGAGACTCACACTCTTGAGTCCAGTAATGAGTTTCACACCCTGGGCCCCAGTTGCAGTTCAAACCCACGCTAAAATGTGCATGCTGAAATGATGAACCCAACTGTTAAAATTCAGAGCCCCTTCTCCTACAACACTTTCTTATGATATCATCAGTCTGTTTTCTTAGCTCTTTCTCATATTCCTTCAGGAATTCTCCTCCTGCAGGATGATATCAACTCGAGGGTACATTCGATATGGTCGTATTAATGAACAGGTCTTACAAATACTTGCTGCGGTAGTGGTACAATAGCGGGTGTTACACAGGGCACGGTCTCATGTAAAGGGAGGTAGGGGAGTAGGATCTCCTGCGGATGTGTACATCTGCTCCTCTACAAAAGTGTTGGAGAACCAATCCACTAGAGCAAAGCACTGTAACTATAGCTATGCTCCTGGTGGAGGATCGCAAAGACCCAGCCTAATTCCTGACAACCTCTGTCAGAAGCAACAGGTGGACTACCAGGATTTACTACTGCAATTCCAGGTGAAGTTTTTTCAAACGACCCATGGAGAGTTCAAAAGTGACTTTCATTCATTCAGAATACCTTCTGAGAAATTGGTCCAGCTAAATCCCTATTTCATCCCTGAGGTTCAAAAAAATAATATAGCAGTAGAAAATGTTAAAACTGGGGGTAATATAAACATCAGAAAGCCCCTGGTTCTCTCCCATCATTCTCGTTGCAAATGCGGACGACTCCTGGTGATTCTGCATAGACGTTTGAAGAATAAACTCCATCACAATCTTCAATAAATACCCTATGCCCAGAATCAACATGTTGATAGAATGCCTGGCGAATGCCAAGTGATTCACGACTTTGGACTTGGTGAAAGTCTATTGGCAGGTTCCGTTGAATGCGGATGATCAAGAAAAGAAGCTATTTGCACACTGCGGGGTCTAGATCAATTTACAGCTCTTACATTCGTTCCACCTGGAGCCCCTGCTACATTCCAAAGACTCATGGATACAATCTTACGCCCCTATTTGTCCTTCACAGATGATATAATGATCCATGGTGCCAGGTGGGAAGATGATCTATGCCATCTGTATGAGGACACTACCACCTTGAGGAGGGCAGCACTCCGTGCCAACCCAAAATACTGTAAAATACAGGGTATCACGCCAAATCATTGAATGACATTACTGTGAGTCACATAACATGGATTTGTTTTTAATCTCATTTTTGTGAAAATATAGATGGGGTTGGGATGGGGTCTTCTTTAAGGTGGGGGAAATGGGGAGGCTTCAGGGGAGTCTCCCTCACATATAGTCCTGGGTAAATGGATTACAATGCAATGTTTTGTGACATGCAGTAAAACAAATGGAGGTTTTGAGGTAGATCCAAATACGTATGGTACATTGTTGGCAATGGATTAATACAAACCCAAAGCGAGAAAATAAAAGTAGTGACCTGAACGACCACCCCCAAAACCAAGCAGTAGCTTAGAGCCTTCCTTGGGCTTCCAGACCATTATCGATGGTTTACCCAAACGTTTCCACCTTTGCTGCTAATTTGACAAACCCTAAAAAACGAACAGCCCAACAAACTGCCTGGACTAGGGAAAACCAAAATTGCTTGGATACCCTGAAGAAGGTGATGTGGGATGAACCAGTCCATATGATGCCAGACTTTATCAAGGAGTATATACTCCAAACCAATGCATCCAAAGAAGGACTTGCAGCTGCCCTGTCCCAGTTACAAGAAGACCAAGAACACTGGGGTTTTGTATACAAGTAGGCCATTATTTCCCTGAGGACAAAATTATGCTACTGTGGAATTGGAGGCTCTGGGTATCAAGTGGGCCATTACCACTATGACATACTATCTAACTGGAAGACAATTCAGGCTCATTGCAGACCACTTGCCTTTAACATGACTGTGTCTGAGGAAGGGCACCAATGCCAGGGTGATGAGGTAGCATGTAGACCTACAGCCTTTTAGCTTCATGGTAGAACACCCAAAGTGCAAAGACTATTGGAACGTACACTTCCTCAGCTGTTATCCCATTGGTCGGCTAGAGGAGGCCTTAAAGCAAACAGTGGCAGTATGTGACGAATCCAAGGAGCTCATCCCCGCTCCCCAAAGGGGAGCCACCGCCTTTGGGATTATGGAGGTGAGCCTGCTACACCAACACCCCCTAGCGTACAGGGAGAAGGGGAACCCCATTGGGGGACAGGGAATCCCCAGAAAGGGATATGTTCTCCATTACCACTAAACCCTAATACCTATGATGGCAATTGTCCAGCTGTTTTTGAGCTCCTTGTCCATTTTCTCGTACACCTCTGTTATTTCTTGAATGCTTGTTGCAGGCTAGATGTTAGTAACCTGTAGTCCTTTCTCTATTCTTACTAATATTTGTAGTGAAAACTTCCAAACTCGCACGCTATCTCCTCATATTGAGCACTCGACATGCACGTCATACCATGAACTCTTATACAAAACCAAAAGGACGTGCGCACAATTAATGTCTATAAAACTGCATTTTACTTAGGGGGCTCCGAGCTTCATAATCCATAAACACTGAAACCCAGAATTTGACAGAGTGGTAAAACATCCTGTATTGAAAAATACTTCCTGTTTTACCACTGCTGATAAACTCTTAATCAGGACAATAGGCTTTATTGCTGGACTGAGGGAGGGTGGTGAGAAAAGAATTGACACAACTTCATCTTTGCACATTTGTTATGTAATCAATGGCTGCTGATTCTGCCTGTAAAGTCAGTTTTCATAGAAGGCTTTAATTGATTAAATATATCAATGTCTTAAAGTTTATTATTGCAAACATGTTCTGATGAAAATATTATGAATTTAATCTATTTCACTTACTTGCAGTTTCACGTTTGAAAGGTGCTCAGAAATATGAGGGCGGCTGAGATAAAATGTGGGCACAAAAGGGGAGATTGTTCCGATTTAAAGCAACTAATCATATGGCAAAATTAAACATGAAACAAAATACAAACTAAGTAGTTAAATAAGAAATGCAACTTTGGACGGTACTGTGGCAAAGATTTAGTCACTTCCTTAATAGCCTCTAAATGGTCTGTTGGTAATAAATACTATGAAGTAAGGACTCCCCCCCACCACCCTCACCCTCCATGTAGCCGTCGAGTGCAAGGTTCTGCCACCTGCGGCTCTCCCAAGGTTTTAGTCTGGATGCCCATGATCCTTCACCATGGACTATGCCACATGTAGCCATCTAGTGCAGGGCTCTGCCACCTGCGGCTCTCCAGAGGTTTTAGTCTGGATGCCCATGATCCCTCACCATGGACTATGCCACATGTAGCCATCTAGTGCAGGGCTCTGCCACCTGCGGCTCTCCAGAGGTTTTAGTCTGGATGCCCATGATCCCTCACCATGGACTATGCCACATGTAGCCATCTAGTGCAGGGCTCTGCCACCTGCGGCTCTCCAGAGGTTTTAGTCTGGATGCCCATGATCCCTCACCATGGACTATGCCACATGCAGCCATCTAGTGCAGGGCTCTGCCACCTGCAGCTCTCCCAAGGTTTTAGTGTAGGACTCCCATGATCCCTCATCATTGACTATGCCACATGCAAGCATCTAGTGCAGGGCTCTGCCACCTGCAGCTCTCGAGGGGTTTTTAGTATGGACGCCCATGATCCCTCACCATTGACTATGCCACATGTAACTATCTAGTGCAGGGCTCTGCCACCTGCAGCTCTTCAGGGGTTTTAGTCTAGGATGCCCATGATCCCTCACCATTGACTATGCCACATGCAGCCATCTAGTGCAGGGCTCTGCCACCTGCAGCTCTCCAGAGGTTTTAGTCTGGATGCCCATGATCCCTCACCATTGACTATGCCACATGTAACCATCTAGTGCAGGGCTCTGCACCCTGCAGCTCTCTAGGGGTTTTAGTCTGGATGCCCATGATCCCTCGCCATTGACTATGCCACATGCAGCCATCTAGTGCAAGGCTCTGCCACCTGCGGCTCTCCCGAGGTTTTAGTGTAGGACTCCCATGATCCCTCATCATTGACTATGCCACATGTAACCATCTCGTGCAGGGCTCTGCCACCTGCAGCTCTCGAGGGGTTTTTAGTATGGACTCCCATGATCCCTTACCATTGACTATGCCACATGTAACCATCTAGTGCAGGGCTCTGCCACCTGCAGCTCTCTAGGGGTTTTAGTCTAGGACGCCCATTATTCCTCACCATTGACTATGCCACATGTAACCATCTAGTGCAGAGCTCTGCCACCTGCGGCTCTCCAG
This sequence comes from Ambystoma mexicanum, assembly GCF_040938575.1. Lineage (NCBI taxonomy): Eukaryota > Metazoa > Chordata > Amphibia > Caudata > Ambystomatidae > Ambystoma > Ambystoma mexicanum. Next base: position 46,501,481 of record NC_090927.1, read on the forward strand.
AGGTTTTAGTCTAGGACGCCCATTATCGCTCACCATTGACTATGCCACATGTAACCATCTAGTGCATAGCTCTGCCACCTGCGGCTCTCCAGAGGTTTTAGTCTAGGACGCCCATTACCCCTCACCATTGACTATGCCACATGTAACCATCTAGTGCAGAGCTCTGCCACATGTGGCTCTCCAGAGGTTTTAGTCTAGGACGTCCATTATCCCTCACCATTGACTATGCCACATGTAACTATCTAGTGCAGGGCAGATGCATGGATTTGGCAGTACTTTGATATGTCATCTGTTTTTTTCCAAAAGACGCAACAAATTTGAAACCATAAGAAATGTGGACATCAGTCGGTTATATATTCTTTAGGCACCCTAACAATAGACAGGCACTTGTTTATGTCCCATAAGCAGATAACTATTAATGTATTCACAATTGATTTATCAAGCACCATCAGTGAAAGGCAGTCCCTTCTTGGTGTCGCACATTGGGAGGGGAGTTGGGGCTTCTCTCATTCACAGGCTTAGAACTGTGAACAACCAGAGGGTGTTTCACATCCTAATCCCAGGGGATCCCGTACTCAGGGGGCCCGGGAAGGGCCATCGCTTTTGGATCCCGACCCTGGGGGTGGTGGACAAGCGAGGGAGGGTCACCCAGGTAGGGGGTTCTCTGGGACTGGGGGAGAAACACCTCATGGCAAGACATGGTATCCCCTTTTCCAACCGCACATTTAACCCCTGTCCCTACCTATTTTATCGGAAACTACAACACCCATAATTCCACCCCACTTTTTTTTTAATTTTATATAGTTTATTACCAACCTTTACAATTCTTTTAATAAAAACAACCTTAACCCCCCCTCTTTTATTAAAATGCAAATGTCTTTCTTATAAGTTTAAAAACACAGCAGATTGATTAAGTTGAATTTGGTCCATTTATCAATCAGCACCCTGTTAATGTCTGTATGTTTTTAAGTAATTTCTGCTCAAGTCCCGTCCTTTGGTCCAGCTTTTGAAACAATTGCCCTCATTACGAGTATGGCGGTAGCGGTGCCGGTAAAACCGTCAGGCTGCTGCCAGACCCGTAGTGAATTACCGGTGCTGGACTTGGCGCATTTACAGGGGCATCACAACCCCAGTTGTCCAGTAAATCCCGGGCCGGCAATTCTGTTAATCCCTATTCCTGTGGAGTCGCATAGGACTCCACAGGAATGTGGACAGCGGAAACGCTGGCACCATGTGGTAATGGTGCTGGTGTTTCTGAGACCGCCTTCAGCCGGGTGGCGTTATGCCCGCCAGGTCAGAACCCGTAGTTTGTCGGTCTAGAAAACGGTGCCGGTACGGTTTTACCAGCACTGTTCATTCCGAACTGGCAAACTTATAATGAGGGCCACTGACTTTAGGAAGTTGGCAATGGCATAGTTCACTTTCTTGTCCGCCATTCCATATATCAAATCCGACCATTTTTCTGCATCTAGCCCAGCTTCCTTATATATCTCGTTCAACAGGTGGGTCGATCTTAAATCCTTTAGATTCGGACAAAAGAGAAAAGGTGCTTTAATGTTTTTCTCTCATTTTCACAAAATCTTCAATCTTCAGATTTGTCTTTTTTATATAGTTTTAAAGTTGTTCTGTTTTGCAGGACATTCAGCCGCAATCTCATTAGCCAGTTTCGGTCAAGACTATTCGGAAACCTTTACAGATAAGATCTTGTTTGGTTTAAATTACTAATGGTGTTCTTGTTCAAACAGTGAATCTTTTTCTTGATGGAACATCCCAATCAATTGCCAGTATGTTCCTTTTTATTAGCATGGGACTGTTGCAAAGAGTTGCCTTCGACAGCTCCATGTCAGTGAGGATGCAATCACATTTTATCTTCCAGGATTTCATGCAGGCATCATCTTCGCCATCCTCTCTGCTGTGTAAACATTTGAATTGCAAGGGGCCTATTTATTATGGCTTTCCTATATAATGCAAGCGTAATCCATTAGATTATGGCACATGCAGTAATAAAGGCCTAATTCATGGCATATAGTAGCCACAGGAATTGCTTGGGGGAGCTGTAAAATCTTCATTCAAATGTACCCTTCCAGGCGATCCCATATCTCTTTTTGTATACCCAGGCAGGCTTCTGCTCCTTAAATTAGAACAGGTCTCACCTTTTGTTTGTAAAAATTCAAGGAAGGCGTCAATGAAAATTTGCCAAATCTTTTGTCCATAGCTCTCCCCCGTGCAGTCAACTGTTGCATCTTTTTCCATCATTTTTGTATCCTTGGCTTTTCACTTTTGTATGTACTTATGTGTACTCCAAGATATTTCATTTCTTTAACTGCATGGAGTCTTACATTATCCAGCCACCAAATGTTTCTAAGATGTGTTTGTCTAGCCGTCTCTCCGTACACCATGATGACAGTTTTTTCTACATTTATCTTCAAGTGATTTCTTTCAATGCAAGACTGGAGTAGTAAAAGCTTTCTTTGTAGACCAATTTTGGTAATCTCTAAGAGTATTATGTCATCTGCGTAGAGAAGGTATCCAATTTCTCTACCATTTATTTTCGGTGGAAAAGTTGTTTTACTGGTTAGGTCCACTTTGACATCTTGGATGAAGAAGTTAAACAGCGTTGCTGCCAACGGGCAGCCCTGCTTTAACCCCTTATATGTTGAATTTCTTTTTGACAAGTTACCGTATCCATCCAATCCTGCTTGTAGAGTTGTGTTAGAGTACAATTCTTGAATGGCTTCCATTAAATCAGCTGGACAGCCTTTTACTTTGAATCTTTTCCGGAGCAAAGTGTGATCAATGCTATCAAAAGCCTGTCTTAAATCAACGCTTGAGAGGTCGATTTTTTCTTTGTTATTAATAGCACGATGTTTCAACAGATCTAAAAGTTGTAGGTTTGGATTGCCTCCTACCTCGCTCACAAATCCAGTTTGATGGGCGTCAATCGAATGTGAATCTTTGATCCAAGCCTTTAGCCTTTTTAGGATCACCATGACAAAAATCTCACCCATCACATCTAATAACGCGATCGGTCTATAATTATTGGCCTCGTAACCTGTCCCCTTGCTCAAAAATGGGGATTATTATTGCAGTCTTCCAAGACTGAGGAATTCGTTTTTCCTCCTATATTCTTGCAAAAAGCGTTTCACAAAAAGAGGCCGTTTTCATATGCTTCTTTCAAGAGGGAGTTTCATAACCCGTCAGGACCTGGTGCCCTCGAAGAACTGGATTTCTTGATTAAACTTAGGATTTCCCCTTTGTCAGGTGCAAGGGACCATCCATGGGTTTTAGACGATTGAAATGTACTCGAAGTTGTTACTAATTTCTCACCCGTGTTTCCAAATAAGGCTTCGAAGTGGGTCATCCATTTCTCTTCCGATATTGGATTTTCTAGGAGCAAGTCAATTGATTCACCTTTTAGTTTCCATAGCTGCCAGAAGTATCTGCTGTTGGCATAGGAGATAGCTCTCAACATGTTTTCAGCAACATTTTGGAGAGTACTTGCCTTTTTGCTCTTTATTCAATTTCTGTATTGCTGTAATCTTTTCTTTATATGATCTTTATTATTTGATTGATATGTTTTTTTGTGCGTTCTTACGTCTTTCCTTACCAGTTTTTTCTGGTGAATTGTTTTTTGTTATACACATGTGCGTTTAAACATTTTGGCTTTAATGAGCCTTTATTGATTTCTCTGTAGGCGGTTAGAGTGTGTTTGTATTCTACCTCTTTTTTGTTGATGTTAAAAAAGACTCCTAACTTTTTAGCTATGATAGCTGCGTCTTCCGAGCGAATATTCATTCTGTTTCCTCCTCTTTCCGCATCTATTTTGTGATGCCATCTGAGCCTTTGATTTGTCCCTGGTCCTCTTAAGGTTACAATGAGCGGGTCATGATCACTTTAGATCAACTTCTCCACCTTCATGCTTATCACACTCTGCAATATAGTGCCTGATCCAAAACAATAGTCAAGGGTTGCATGTGATTGACCATTTGTCCAGGTGGGAGCTGCCGGGATGTCTCCTTTGATGTTACCATTTAAAATGTGAAGGTCTCTTAGTTTCATCTCTTGTAACATCCGGATCATCTCCTATCCTTCATCGATTCTCTGGGCTTATGTTTTTACATCCCATTTTGATTTTGTCTAAGGCAGTTTGCGTTTAGTTCTCCGTATATGAAAAAACCCACATTCGGGTCATCTTCTAGGCAACGACCTATTAAATCAGTGACTGTATCCAGAAATGTCAAACCTTCTTTTACGTCTGGGTTCCAGTATAGATTCATTATGTTTAAGATATTTCCTGTGTTGGTTTTATTGTTTTATTGGATCCTTATAGTCTGAATATATGGATTTGGGCTTTTTGTTTGAATAATTTGAAAGTTTCAGCTGTTTTTTATCAGTACCATTAGGCCAGCAGATGGTAATCCTTTTTTCCACCACTCACTGGGTTTAAATGATTTGTGAAGCCATCTAAGTGCAGTGGTTTCATTAGCCAAGTTTCCTGTACACATGTTATGTCAGCTTCTAATATTTTCGTAGATACGTCATTAAATAGGTGGCTGGAGCCACGAGTGTTCCAGGTACCTATTTTCTAGTGTCCGTCCAAGATGTTCTTCTGGCTCTATTCATGATGTTTTAATACAAGGGCTGCAGCTAACCATTCGCAGGAATTGTCATTCTTCGCTTTGGTTTCTTTTTCCTTTGGTCTGACAACCATGTTGGGGACGCCACTTCGGTCTTTACGTTGTATTGTTACTTTGATTTTCTGAAGAGTCGTTTTGGCTCCCATTTGAACCGACTGGTTTAAGTCAGAATCTTCGAGTGTTTTTAGGGCTGGACTCCCTGTCACACTCGTTTGTTGCAAGTCAGAATTTGCATTTTCAGTACAAATCTTTAACAATCCCTTTTGATTTGTGTTTGTTACTTTTATAGGCAGAAAAGTATTTTCCGACACATTGGTAGAGTTTTTGTCTCGATCTCTTCAACTTCAAAGCCAAGCGAACAAAGGTTGTTCTTTGCTTCCGTGATTGTTGTCAGCAAAATCGGAGAGCTCAGGGACAGTATAATTTTGTCATTTACCTTCTCATCCGGGAAGCTAATAGTTTTTATATCTTTGGAAGATACCACTCGTAGTCTCGGTACCTGGTGCAATAATGTCATCAAGTTTCCGGTTTAAGACCAATCTATTCTTTAATTTTTTAATTCGTTCTATGAGTAAACAGTCTTTTTTTATGGTTTCTCTCTTATTTGGTGAGAACTCTCTCTGCAGTGAATTTTTCTTCCATCTTTTATCGTTTGTTTGTTGATGCTTTTTTTGTGTGTTTCTGTTTGACCTTAATTGCAAGTTCATGGATTTTTCAATCAACTGTTTCATCAGGCCGTCATGAACCTCTGGTTTTGACTTTAGTAGTTCAGTGGAATAGATTTTATTCCATCAATCGCTTAAAGTTAAAAAAAGAGGAGATTTAGTAACGACTCGCATTTCTCCCACAGGTTTGCGATCTGTAGTTTTTTCAGGATTTATTGATACAATTTGTTTGGGTGTGATCGGGGCATCTGAACTTCCATCGTCATATGTCGAGAAGTCTAATAGTTCTATTAGACTTTGATTAATTTCATCAAGAGGTAGGGTCTCAGTGTTCTTAGAGGTAAGGTGTAATCCGTCTGTTTTTAGATGTTATTTTTAGTTGCAGCACTTTATGTGCTTTTGGTTGCACGTTTGCCTGTTTCAGTTCTTTTTTGGCTGCAGATGACACGATGTAAACATTTTCTCCATTCACATGATTTCTTTTTAATTGATTTTTTTAATGTTTTTTTAGTTTTCTGCAGCATATTTTGTGTGTTAGCCCCTTTTACTTTTTTGCCTACTTTTTGACTTGACTTAAAAATAGAAAATGGGTTTACGTTTATATCATTTGAAGACCCAACAAAGGTTTCTGGTGAAATGTTAGGAATTATTATTTGCAGAGTCTTTGCAGTTGTCGAATTTTTGGAACATCCATGCACTACTTTTTTTCTTAATCAATGGTCCTTTGTTGTTGGCAAGGAATGATTTGGAATCTGGAGTTCGTCTTCGCAGCCTTGCAAGGGGTACCATGATTTTTTCTGTTTCTGTGTCGATTTTATTTCTAGTTTTTGTTAGGTGCACAGTGTCAGCAGGTTTTTGCAATTCAGTTTCAGCAGATGCCTCGCTGCACTGATCACATCTTCTTTCTGATGTTCCGGACACTGTTTTTATCTGACCCACTATCTCTTTAACTCCTTCCAAGAACACTTTTTTATCAGCATTTGCGTCTTGGAGCGCCTCAATTAGTGATTTCAGAATAATTCGTTCTAGTTCCTTTTCTCTTCTCTTTTTTTCTCTCATTGCTTCAATTAAACTTTCCACATGAATCAATTTTGAATTCCTTAGGGCCATCAAGGTTGAGAGGTCCTTATAGATGTCACTTAGAGCCTCGTAAAGTTTTAAATACGGGGAGAGATCATACTTGAAGGAAGACGATTTTGGTTAACAACAATGTTCTCAGCCACGATTAAACGTCCCTCATTTAACCTGGTTCCAGTCCCACTCTCCCTTTCCACCTCTACCCACAGCAATGAAGGTTTGTTCGCAAGCAAGTAGGACTTCTTGTCCTTTGTTGTTGACCTCTCGCATCATGATCCTCCATATCGCACTCCAGATCTGCAGATGCGGAGATAGTGGGAGTGCTGAGAGTGTAGCTGAGTGTTTTGTCACACATCAGGGAACACTCAGCAAACACTCCACGACGCTCCACATCTGGCGTAAAGGTTTTATGGGTATTGCTGGTGTAGAAAGACTCACTGTCACTTATTCCAAGTCCCAAACCGTTTCTAAGCAGGAAAGTAAAAGTGTTCCTTCTCGATAGAACACTCAGCAATCACTCCCCCCACTTCACTTCTACAAAACTACTGAGACGAAGAAGATGAAGAATAAGGCCAAAAGGATTACCTCCTAGGTTTTACAAGAGACCGGTCCTGTTAATAAGATCAGGCAGTCAGGCATGCAACTCTAATAATACACACATGCCACTTGTTAACACTTTGTGTCATGATAAAAGGTGGCACACACAAGCACACTTTGAGCGAGGCTGGATACGTGAAGGAACAACTCTTCAAGAGCTGAGGGGAACCACGCTGTCAAAGCGGGAAGTACAAAGGACTGTGCAACATTTGCCAGGATTACGAGCGAACCCAGTGAGAAAATCACGCATTGCAGAGAAGCCCTAAGTGTTCTGAGATGGAAGTTGAATGAGAAGGAGGGGCATACCTTCCAAATGTTCCAGGGAGGCTTGCTTGCCTCCCGAACAGGAGATGAGGTCGGGAAGCCAAAAGGGAGATGCTGGTGCGAAGAGGAACCCGATTAACACGACTGGTGAGTCCGGTCTGTGTTCAAAGTAAATGAGAGAGAGTAACAAGAGTTGAAGGTTATGTGATGACAAAAGCTGAATGCGGAAGACAATTACTGAATGATTAGAAAAGATACAAGGTAACAGAGTGGTGCTGCAAGGAGGGTTCACACATTCGAAAGACTCTGAACTAATGCAGTTGAAATGATGTTACACGCTAAACTGAATGCTAGAAAGTAATCGCAATTGGGAGCGCAAGTTGATCAAAAGGAAAATCAGAAACATGTGAACATTATGAATGCCAAGAGGGAAATAGCACAGAGAAATTGAATATTGTGAGAACTACAGCTACAAGAACCAAGAAGCCTTTGTGTTGCAAGTTTTTGAATGTTGCGAAAGCTGGGAAATTGTTCTAAGGAAAGTTGAAGTGGTCATGCAAATGTCAAAGCAAAATCCTTTGCAGTCTCAAAAGTATTTGACAAGAAAAGCTAAATTATATCTAAGTGGATTGAAACTTGTGGAAGGGAATCCCAAGGTGTAGAAAAGAGAGCAGGCTCGAGCCCGGCAGAGGGAGGCCTGTGATGAACTGTTGTGAATGCAAGGCGGAAAATAAGAGCGGCTCGGGCCTGGATGAGGGAAGCCTGGGCGGAACTGTGATTCATTACTTGTTACTTGAATTCTACATTGATGACAAGGTGAAGGAAGCCTGAAAGATCTGTTGAACGGTTATGTTATTCCAGTAAACAAGAGTGTGCCAAAGCTGATAGAACTGTGCCAGCCACCTGTCCCTTTTCACTCTCAAGACCCAGTGCCTTTGAACATGGGGAAGGGAGTGGTTACTGTGAGAAACCAAAGGGTGTCTCACCCACTAGTCCTCGGGCACTTGTCATCCAGGTGGCCAGGACACAGACATCACTTTTGGATCCAGTTCCTGGGGGTCGACCAGTGTGGGAGGATCACCTGTGTGAGGGGTCTTTGAGGAGTGGGGTGAGACGACCGATGGTGAGACGCAGTATTCCCCCCTTTCCTGTACCCTTGACCCCTCCTATTTCCGAGGATTTTCCAATGTCCCAACCCCCTCCCCTTTCTACACAAACACTGGGCCGAGAAAGAGAGCGACTGAGATTAAAGAGGCTAATCCTTACACATTTAATTGGACATGTCTCGCTAATCAGGTCAGGCAAAGTCAGGCACTTGACTTTAACTGCATACATCGGACAACCATTAGCTCTCCCCAAATGGATAAAAGGCAGAACACAGAGACACACTCTGAGCAAGGTGGAACACGAGAAGCAGCAGAACTTCTGGGGCGAAGACGAACCTACTGGAGCAGAGCAACGGATCGAGGGATGAGAACCACGGGTAGAGGAACCTAGGAGTTACCTGCAGGAGGTCATTGCCTCCAAAGAACCATAAGAGATACGTGTTGAAGGCAAATCCCAAACAAGAAGACTGCATTGTGTTTTGAAGGTACCCACGACCCTCCCAGGTGAACGACAGAATTGGGGAGTCAAGGCCAAACCTGTGGTATTAACCTTGATCATGAATTAAAAAGCAAAAGACAAGAAAGGAATGCACACAACCAGTGAGTTGGTGAGCGAGATGAAAGACTGCTGTGTGTTAAGGAAAGATTGAAGTGGCAACAATATATCTTTCAATTGAAGGCTGAACGTGTGTGGATGAGGCGAGAAGAAAGGCACACTTGTGGTGAACTTTAAAATAACCGATAACTGTGAAGCCCACAATACAGAGTAGCCCAGTGAAAGGAAGTAGCCCACACCAAAGTCTCTACAAAAAGGTGAAATGTTTGTGTTATAATGCACAAACTGAATGAACTTTAAAAGATGATCAAGACTGACCCCGACTAAATGGGAAATGGAAAGTGAATAAACTCTTGTGCTTATAATCTTGTACTCCATAGACCAAGAAACACTGGGGCAAATAACACAATAGTGCGAGTCGAAGGGAAAGTCGAAGTGGTCCTGCAGAGGTCTATAGTAAAAGACTTGCACATTCGAAAGTCTTTGACAACTGGAAGTGTGATAAGTTGGGGCAAGGGAACCCATAACAAATGTGAATAAAGCTTGGGGAAGGGAACCCCTAAAGTGCTGTGATTAAGAGGTCCGAGCCTGACAGAGGGAGACCTACCTGAACTATTTGTTGAACTATGAAAGAACTATTTGAACGCTGGAAAAGTGACTTTAACGTGGAAGGCCAGGCAGGCCTCAATCCACATTTTGAACTGCTTTGTTTTGAGAGCCTGAGCCACAGTGTGTCATCCTGTCTACAGGGACTGCCTTACTCCGTGCTGTCTAACGTGGGAAGGAGAGCTAACTCAGCCACTTTGATTCTTTATATTCTAACACTGATTTTTAGAATATTTTATTTGCATCGCGCTCATACACAATTGTTTCAGAGCGCAACGAGGCAAGAGAGGGGAACAAGGGAGGACAAAACATCAATCTTATTAAGCCCAGTGACATTGAGAACGTGCAAGTGTAAGGGAGAGGGAAGGGGGAGAGTGCAAGGGAGAGGGAGAAATGGAAAGTGCTGAGCAAAACAACAAAACAAATGGTAGTGCAGCCAGCAAGATGGCAAGTGCAGGTTTAGAGCACAGACAGGGGGTGTCTGATAAGTTCAGGTAAGGGGACTGTAGGGTTACAGATACAGACCCAAGTGCAACGGTTTCCAGGAGGAAGTGCGGGTGTGTGGCTGGGTGTGCAGGGACCTGGGCCCGAAATCAGAGGGTAAACCAGGTGCACGGTGCCGAAGCAGAGCAGATCAGCAAGGGTGAGGAAGAGCGAAAGCAGAAGCAAAGAGGAAGGTCTTGCGGTGCTTCCCGGAACCGAAGATGGTTCTCCTCAAGTTTCAGAGTGGCAGGGAGGCTGTTCCAGAGGGAGACCCCAGACAAGCAACGAGATCTACCTCCAACATGTTGCTTGGAGAAGCGACTGACCCTGAGGGAGTTGGGGGTGGAGGAGCGAAGAGCTTGAGAGGGAAGGTATTTACAGCAGAAGAGTTGAAGGTATTTAAGACCCAGGCCCCAGAAAGCCGTGTGGACAATGCAGAGGGTCTTGAATGTAATCCTTGCAGCCACTGGGAGCCAGTGAAGAAATTTCAGGGCTGGAGAGATACGATCCCAGGGCTTGAGGCCAAGTACAAGTCTTGCAGTCCTGCTGTGTATGATTTGCAGGGGGCGGAGAGTAGAAACAGGCAGATTTAGGAAGAGGCTGTTACAGTAGTCCAGCCTGGAGAGGACCAGAACTCTAGAGACAGTGAGCTTCTGGGGGAAGGAGAGGAAAGGAAGAATACCTCTGAGGAGGTGCAATTGGTAGTTTGACTTCTTAGAGACTTCAGAGATGTGAGGAGAAAAGGAAAGTGTGGAGGCGAAGATGACCCTGAGGTTCTTAGCCTCACAGGTGGGAGCAGGAAGAGGGCCAAGGGAGGCCAGCCAGAGAGTTACAGGAAAGGAGGGTGCAGGTGTGCTGATGAGGAGAATCTCTGTCTTACTGGTATTAAGGCAGAGATTATTGGTGGCACACCACTCCTGGATAGCAGACAGACAGTTGGAGATGAGAGAAGGAGAGGAGGTGGCAGAGGGAAGTCTACAAACGAGATGAGTGTCATCCGCATAGCACTGAAAGTTGGAGCAGAAAGCAGCAATGAGGCGGGAAAGGGGTGCCAGGTATTGGTTGAACAGCCAGGAAGAGAGATTAGACCCCTGAAGAACACCAGAGGTAGAGAGTGAGATGGAGGAGAGGAAGGACCCAAATTGGACATGGGAGGGTCGGTCGGAGAGGAAAGAAGTCAGCCAGGCCCGAGCATGATCAGTGATACCCAGGTTATCACAGAGGCAGTTGAACAGGATGGTATGGTCGACTGTGTCGAAGGCAGAAGAGAGATCGAGTAGGATGAGGACAGAAGGGATGTTGCAATCAAGGTTGGAGAGCAGGTCTCCACAGACGTTCATGAGAGCAGTTTCCGTGCTTCTGGCAGTTCTAAAGCCAGACCGATGGTCATGGAGGCAACCAGCAGAATAGATGAGCAGATTAAGCTGAGAGATGGCCAGCTTTTCCAGGAGTTTGCCCAGGAAAGAAGTGATGGGGATCGGGCGATAGTTAGCCGGGCAAGAAGGGTCAGCCGTGGGCTTCTAGAGAAGAGGGTGCACAAGAGAGTGCTTCAGAGGGGGGAGAAAGCTCCAGAGGCGAAGGAGAGGTTGCAGAAGTCAGCAATGGCAGGAGCAAGGGTGTTGATATGGTCCTTAATGGTTTTGGAAGACCAGGGAAGAACCTGTTTTGACAAGACTTTCATAGATCGGACTTGTCTAGAAACCACGTCAGGGGAGAACAGAGGAAAAGAAGAGAAAGAGTGAGGGGGCGACTGCAGGACGATCAGAGTTAGCAGATAGAGAAGGGGGAGGAGAGGAAGAGAGGGTGGACAGAATGTCCCGTTTTCTTTAGATGAAATGAGAGGCAAGGGCTGTGCAGAGGGCCTGTGAGAGGAGAAGTAGAGACTGCAGAGGGATTGGCCAGCTCCTTGCAGATTTTAAAGAGTTTGTCCGAGTTGTAAGATGCTGCAGAGACACATGATTGGATGTGGGCTCTTTTTTTAGTTCGGACAAGGAGCCGCTATTGCCTTTGGAGCAGGCGGCAGGTCAGTTTATCAGAGGATGTACAAGAAGCCCGCCATTTCCTCTCAGCCCCCCTATACTTATGTTTAAGGATAGCTAAGTCAGAATCATACCAAGAATTGCACTTGGACTTGGGCTCCAAATGGATCCTTACGACAGGGGCAAGAACATCCAGAGTGTCTGAGATAGAGGAGCAGAGCATGGAAAGGGCTGTGTCAGGATGTGAGTCAGCCAGAGGAGGAAGGGGGTTGGAGAGAAAGTGGCAGCGAAGGCCTCAACTAACACACGTTTCATGGGTTGGATGAACGAGAAGGTAGGTGGCAGTGTTGCAGCCTGTGGGGTAGAGAGGGAGAGGTGGGAGGAAAGGAGATGATGATCACTCCAGGAGAGAGGAGTGGTCAGAGGGGTCATGAGGGGAAGGTCAGAGGAGATCAAAACATCAAGTGTGTGCCCTGCAGAGTGAGTCGGTCCAAAGGGGAGAATAAACAGGGAGAGAGAATTGCAGAGGTCACGAAAGAGTCCAGAGGCAGGACAGGGAGCATCCAGGTGGATATTGAGGTCACCAAGTAGGAGGAGTTGAGTGGTTGAGGCCAGGAGGGAAGAGAAGAGGTCCGCCTACTCAGAGAGGAAGGAGGTGATCTGACCAGGAGGCTGATAGATCGTAGCCATGGTAAGAAAATGGCCAGGAGAGAGAGAGAGAGCCTGCAGAGAAGGCATTCGAAGGAGGAGTAGGTCTGTGTAGGGCTGACAGAGGTAGGAATCCACTCTGGGAACATAAGGGCTACACCCCCTCCGGACTGGGTGGATCTGGGCGCTGAGAGGATCTTGTAACCATCAGGAGGAGAGTGTCAAAGGTCGTAAGAGAACTGGCCGTGAACCTTGTCTCAGTAAGACTGAGGACATCGAGGTCAAGTTCTTCCAGGAGGCAGCAGATGACAGAGGAGTGTTGGACGGCTGAACGAGAGTTGAGTGTGGCAATATGGAGGAGGTTCCCATCCTTGAAGGACTTCCGGGGAGGGTTACAGATCAGAGGTACGCCCTGCGGAGGTGTAGAGGGAGCCCAAGGGTGGGCAGGAGAGGAAAAGGGACAGGGGGAGATAGGTAGCCAAGGGGAGCGGAAGGGGACAGCAGGAGATGAAAGAAAATTGATGAGGCATGGGAAGCATCTATCAAAGAGGAGGAGGTTGGCCTGGGGGCCTTGGACCATGACTGTGCCAATAGGGGTAGACATTAATGATGACCTTAGAGGAGTCAAAGGGGCCAGGAGGGCTTCCCAGCAGGTGCCACTATTAATGAGAGAGGAGGCGAAAGGAGAGCGCACAGTGATCATATGAAGAGTCCATAGATCTGGTGAGGGAACAACAAAGTATGTCAGTGAGTGTTTGTCTGGAGGAAGCGCTGGTATACGTGTCCGCGATTGGGAGATCAGGGCCAGACTTACTGAGAAGGGAAGCTAATAAGTGGAGAAACAGTTGTAATAGATAGGAGAAACGGAGAGAGCCACGTGAGAGTTCGAGAGAGAGGGAGGTGAAGCAGCGGGGAGGGTAAGGATTGGACAAGCGGGGTAGAGTAGCACAATGCAGTCACTGGGCCAACTAAGTAAAAGGAAAAGCATGCAATACAACCAAAGGGCAAAGCACAAAAGCACAGCTACAATAAAAAATACAGCTAGATTCAAAACATAGCTATAATAAAAAATGTAGCTAGATTTGGGGGGGGCGCTGTTGTGCTTGATAAGAGTATGGCTGCCTAAAGGTGAAGCTCCGTGCTGGTGAAGACATACTCGTCCATATCTGCGGTTGTACGGCGACTTATGGAAAAGAGACTGGTGGATTACTGCTCATGTTCCCCTTCAACCATCATCCAACTCCTGGGCTAAAATTCGCCCCGACCTAAAGATATCGCTGTTCAAAGCGGCCAGGAGGTGGCACCACTCCAATCCGACGCTCGACTCCAGTGAGGTTGGCCCACTATGTGCCCCGCGCTCTCCAGATTGCCATCAAGAGAGCGGTTACTAGCACCCTCCCTAAGGGGACTGGTGGGTGGCCATCCCCGTCGCACTTCTGGTGCTGCTGCCCCTCCCCTCCCACCAACCGGACTGAAGCCTGGCTCCCCGTGGAGTTGGGCGGGCGCCAGAAGACCTGCTGTGGGCGACCGTCTGCCTGCAATACGCGAGCCCCTCCTGTCCACTACTCGTGGAGTGGGAGCCGATGCGGAGGACATTCCGCCCACTCTGATGGCGGCACCCCCAGATCCTGATTTCACTGAACTGACGACGGAAGAAGACACGGCTTTTCAAGATCTACATAGGGGCGCCTCACATGATCCTGTATAGTAAGTCGTAGGGACGCTGAGGGGCTACAAGCAGCGTTTCTACAAGCAGCGTTATCCTACTCTGGTCCTCATTCGCCTCGCCCTCCACCCATAAATTGAGTGTTCTATCCATGATACATCGCTACAACTGCTGAATCACCCATTTAATGTTCTGGACTCATTGCAACGTGCGCACACCCGCAGCCCCGCTCCTAACATCAACATTCTGGGTGTGCGCTTCCTCTCCTGATAGGAGCCGAGCTCCTTCACATACCTTGTGGCCTACCTTCTATCATCGAGCGGTAAGCGGCCCCCTCCACTAACACCTTGTCATTACTCAGGCGACCGGGTTACTGCTGCACCCTCCACAACACGTGGGAGGACACAGTCCAAACAGACACTGCTAGGATCAGCCGTATCGAACAATACTACCTGCTACATCATCATTATTAAATGGACCTATCAACACACATTGTTCTACGGAGAACTCCCTCTGGGACTCACAAGTTAGTGATTGCTGGCTTGCTCAGACCCCTGGACCAACACCCAACATTACGGGGTTACGTCTCTTGCATCTTGGTCAAGGTGGGACCAGTCCTGCTCAGCTGTAACTATACTTGCTACAGTCATCAGGCAGCGAATTGTGTTATATTATCTGACCCCTGTACCTCTCTGGATGTATATGTTGACATAATCGTTTGATGCTAGTTGAGGAGACCATCTACTTTATACTTCAGCATCTCCATAATTGATCCTAAACCTGTCTGCCTCTCCCGATTTGCTTAGAGTACATTCCCATCTGGCTCTCTGCCTCAAATACACCTGGTGACCCTGGGAAACACTACACATTTTCCCCTTCAGAGTCCTTCTCCTGAAGTCTTTATACAGAATCTGCATAAGATACTATCGTACCCAGAGCTTCTGGTCGAAGAACTGATTTGAAACATATTGCCACAACGAGCCCACATCCACTTACCACAATCAAGTTAGTGTCTGCTACAGCACCCAGAATCCACTGGCTTATTAATTTTCGTTTCCATCCACTCGATTGGGCATTGCTCTCTGGCTCGGACGAGGAGCTTGCTCTGCAGAGTGCCTAAGTGTCATGATGCCTGACTCCAAGGAGCCAAACCAGGCCCGGCACCCTCAGAGACAGACACCATGCATTCAAGGGAAGTCCCAGCAGCCCCAGATGGGGGCCCTTTGGACTCAGTCCTGGCGCCGTAGGCGTCAGGCTCATAGGGGACATCAGTCCTGGCGCCATCGGCGCCAGGCTCATACAGAAGTAGGTTGGGAGTAGTGCTTGGTGTAAACTTACCTGTGCAGACCATGCTGCAACTTCCAAGACTGGAAGGAACTATTTTTCTAGGGACTACTTGATCTCTAGGGTGTGACCGGTGGAGGAATACATATTTCTGGGGGAAGAATACATACCTGGAACTACTTGAAAGGCTATTTAAGCCACACCCAAGCAGCAGACCACGCTTCGCGTTGTTCTGCACTTAGCAGCTGGACGCTCACCGTGCCTGCTCCTGCCTTGGTCCTCCATCACGCCTGCCAGCATCCTGGAAACACCTAAAGAAGAAAAGGGAAGAGAACAGGTGAAAACAAGAATCTTACCTGATACATCTGCACTCCGGATTCTGCACGCCGACGATCCTGCAAAGAAGGCAAACATTTTAAACGCGCATCGCGTTGCGCGCAGCACGCTGCATTTCACTCACCTGCACGTGGCGTTTTCGAGTCCTGCGACGTCCATCCGGAGCTTCCACCGCCATCCCGCACCTATTGGAAGGAAGGAGAAAGAGAGGTGAGAAGGGAAACACGAATCTAAGTAGAACTTACCTGTGGTTCAATTCCCTCTCCGCCTTTGGGTTTGTGCCATACCTTCGGCATCTCAGCACCCCGGCCCCTAAGGGGAAAAGAAACAGACATTGTATTAGTGAGAGCATGTGAGAACATTAGCAATACGCTCACTCAAGACTTACCCATTTGCAAGAGAGACACAGCAGCTCTTTTCGGGTCGGCGCCTTACCGCCGGCATTGCCGTACTCTGGCCCCTATGGGGAAAAAGACATTGGACATTAAAGGAGATACTTAAAACTGCAAAGGAATCTCTCATCGGAATTCTTACCAGAATTTGGCTTCATCCAAATCGCCTGCAGCCCGGAATCTTCTTCAGCACCTGCGAAAGAAAAGAACAGATGAGTGAATATAAACCCAAACTTGCCATAAACATTTGCGGTACAACGGGAATGGACAAACTAGTTTAAACTCATCAATCCAGTGAAGTAACTGGAATCACAACGCGCCCCTGCATCAGAAGCAGGATGGAGAGCTCGTCATTTTGGTCCCTAAGGTGTGTCTTCGCAGGGAATCCCAAAAGGGTTTCACGGAGGGAGAGAAGGGAAGTGGGAGGTCGGAACATCGCAGACTATTAACCCTTCCTTTTCACACACAGTGGGATATTCCTCCGAGCCAGAAAAGCCAGGTTGGGGAATCCAGTCCAGTCCATCTTCCGGGTCTTACGCATCTCTGCAGAAGAGGTCACAGCAGTCCCAGCCACGCCCGTGCCTCCGTGGGAGCCAGGTGAGCGTTACACTAAGCTCCTCTTGCAGCAACCAGTTGTCAACAGGAGGCCCTGCTAAAACTATGACAAAAAGAGCTGGCAAAAAACAAAGCTCCATCAACATGTTCGCAAAAGCTCCATCTAAACTAGCTGGTGATATCCCAGAGCCAGAACCTACCACATCAACACCTCCTGAATCCATGGAGTCGCAGAAGATGATGGAATTTATGAGTAAGGGGTTCACCACTTGCACTCCAAACTTGATGATATGAATGGAACCATATCATCAATTAAAGCCCACATGGAGAAAACTGACACTCGGGTCACGGTGGTCGAGACAAGGGTGGGCGATACAGAGGATGACTTGGTTGCCCTCTGAGCGGAGGTCTCCACACTCTCCAGACAGGTACTTGAGGTTACCAAAAAGAATGAGCATCTTCAATCGCGTTCTAGACTCAACAATCTTCGCAAGGGACCATGGAAGACTTTATTGGTGTCAGGACCCTTGCCCCTGACCCTCACTGGCAAGTCAGCTTCCCAGCCAGGGCCAGGTTCCAGGCCTCTATTGTGGGCTCAAGGCCCTTAGCACCTCATCCAAGACTCTCTTGGAGTCAGTCCTGGTGCCAGGCTCATAATCATTATGGAGACCAACATTAGGATGGAACTATTACATGGGACTACTTTATTTGGAGACTTCAGCTAACATGGAGGCACTCGCATAGCTCAGGAACAAAGAACTGAGCTATGCGGTATAGTGTTTAGGGTGTGGCTGGCCTGGGACTACATTACATGGACTACTTTACCTGATACTATTAAAACCACACCCAAACAGCAGAACACGCTTTGCGTTATTCTGCTGTTTGCAGCGTAACGTTCACCGTGTCCCCATTCGGTCTCCAGTGTTCCTTGATGCCGCTTCACCCGACTCCATGAACCTGAAGAGAAAGAGAACATCGTTAACTCAACCTTACCTGTGATCAGCATCCTGTCTTCAACACATCGCCGGCAGAAGATTTCGCTTACCTGAAGATACTCGAGTCAGTGAACCCCACTGCCTTCTGGAATACAACAACCTGGAAAGAAGAGAGAGAAAGACAGCATTAGTGAGCGCTTACTCACGTTTTCTCCCGAACGACGAAAGCCACAAGATTAGTCTGGTTAATTAACCTGGTTAGTCGTCTTTTGGTCAGCATTGTTTCTGGACATCGCAGCGCTCAGCGAAGTACACAGCGGCCTGCGAAGAAAGGGAAAAGACGCAGGTTAGCAAAATAAAAGGACAAAACAGCGCCGCACACCGCGCATTCACTTATCGGCTTGTGCTCATCACCAATCTGCATGACAGCGCCGAAATATCTTTCCATACCTAAAGGGAAGAAGAAAGACATTATTATTTAAATAGAGAACTGAATACCAAGACTGTAAAGCAGCAAACCTGCCGTGTCAAAACGGTGTCGCAGCAGGCCTGCACTCCAGCAGGGCTTGCACCAGTGAAGTAACTTGGTCGCTGCACGCCCCTCATCAACTCGCCCCTGCTACGAGGAGCAGGATGGAGAACACACCTCAAAGAATTAAGGTGAGGAGAAGGCCGAGGGGAAGGGTTTGAATCCAAGGGAGGTGGGAAGGCACCCTACAAGAGAAAGCCAAGTCCTGAATCCAGTTCTCCTGTATTTCAGGCCTCATTTCCATCTGAGAAATTACCCAGGGATCGGTGAGAGGGTTCGAGGTGCAAGCCATCCAACCAGGGCTGAGTGGCATCCCCGTGGATACCAGGTAAGCGTAACAGAACGCAAAGCCTAAATAAATATTACCCACCCAGGCGTCATGGAAACATCAGAGATTGACCAATTGGCCCAGTTGTTGGGACATTTACGCGCTGAAGTACATTCAGCCAAGCAAGAAACCAACGCTCTCAGGAGAAATTTGATTGTTACCAAAGATCGTACCAAGGAATTAAGTAGACAATTACTCCAATCATAGGCAGGACAGACCCCATTGCCTGGAAATATTCTGTCAGTTCCAGCACCAACCAATCCGGTACAAATAACCCTTCCTGGGGCAGTTCCTTTGGCCCCACCTGAACGATTTACGGGGGATCCCAGCAGGTACACAACGTTCATGAAGCAGTGTCGTCTTCATTTCCTTTGCAGACCAGGGGCCTTTCCTAATGACCAGGAGTGAGTTGCCTTTGTTTTATCATACCTGAGAGGCAGCACTACAGATTGATCGGTACCATTAGTAAGTCAGGATGATCCGTTGTTACATGACTTTGGGGGTTTCCAGATGGAAATGGAGAAACTCTTTGCCCGCCATACTCAGGGACAAGCATTAGGTAACAAACCTTTGTTACTCCGTCAAGGAAGTCAAGACTTGATAACATATATAACAACCTTTTACAGATTAGTCATTGAAACTGGGTGGCCTGAAGATTAAAGAACCACGCTATTTCATCAGGGTCTAAAGAGGTGAATTAAAAGATGTCCTTGCTCAGGTGGTTAACCCACCCAAAGCATGTGCAGAATTCATCAACCTTGTGGTGCAACTAGATCACATGTTACAAGACCGAAAAGCAGATCGGACGAGAATGGACACTTGTGCTATGTATTTCCGGTCGAAGGATATTTCACGTGCATCGGAGAACACAGTAGAACGCATGTAAATTGGAGGTGTACGGCCTCCTTTAACTAAAATCAAAAGAGACAAGAGAAGGCAACAGTAATTATGTTTATACTGTGGCAAATCAGGCCACTTCCTCAAAGAATGTCCAGTGAAACCTCCAAGGAGAATTGTTAGAGTCACAGAAAAGGAAGACACAAAAATCAACAAGGAGTCGGAAAACTACCAAGCCCGGCAAGCGTAGATGTCTGTTTGTCGAGCAAGAAGGATAAGCCACAGACCTCAGACTTTGTAGTACCAGTAATTTTGATCAATCACCAACAACCGTCTCGGATGCATGCTGTTGAAGCATACATAGACAGCGGAGCAGTTAGAAATGATATAGACCAAGGTCTGGCAGCAGTGATGGGGCTTCCCGTATGCTCAAAGTCGACTACTGAAAAACAGACTGGGACAGAAATAGCTTCCGGACCAGTAACCCAATGTACCGCAGCATTAACCCTGCTGTGCCAGGACCGACACCGAGAAGCTATCGCTTTCAACCTCATCAAGGCACCTCAGTTTCGACTAATCTTAGGGATGCCGTGGTTAATGGCTCACAATCCTCTGATTGGCGTACAAAGAAGTTGGCCTTTTCCAATGACTGTGCCCTCACCTGCTACTACCAAGGAGAAGGAGAACCAGATTGACACACATTTGCAGCTTCCAGTACGGGGGGATTAGTACTGGGCGTGACTAGTACTCTACCAAGTGAATACCAAGATTTTCAGGACGTGTTCCAGAAACAACTGGCCAATACCCTACCACCCCAAAGGCCCTATGACTGTCAGATTGACCTCATACCTGGTGCGCAAATTCCTCGTGGCCGAATCTATGCACTCACTGAACCAGAAAATCTCCATCTGAAATCTTATCTAGATCAGTATTTGGCAAATGGGTTTATCCGCCAATCTACGTCACCGTCAGCCTCTCCCTTATTCTTCGTGCCGAAGAAGGAGGGAGATTTGAGGACTTGCATCGACTATCGCACATTAAACCAGATCACTGAAAAATCGCTACCCAATGCCCCTTATTCCCGAATTATTAGATCAAGTTAAGGACGCCCAAATCTATACCAAAGTAGACCATACCACCTAGAGTAAAAAAGGGGGACGAATGGAAAACCGCCTTTCGTACTAAATATGGCTTGTATGAATACCAGGTGATGCCTTTCGGACTTTGCAACGCTCCCGCTGCTTTGCAATACTTCATGAACGATGTCTTGTGGGAATTAATCGACGGTTGTGCCCTGGTGTACATTAATGACATCTTAGTGTATTCTGCTTCCAAACAGACCATGTCAAGCACGTCCGCTCCATTCTTACAAAACTCCGCCAACATCACCTGTATGCAAAACTTGAAAAATGTTCTTTTCATGTCACCAAAGTGGAATTCCTCAGTTTTATACTTACACCGAAAGGTATCAGAATGGATATACACAAGGTAGAAGCCATTTTGAATTGGCCGTCACCAACTTTGCTAAAAGGAATCCAGAGTATGTTGGGCTTTGCAAACTTTTACTGCCAATTCATCTCAGATTTTTCTCACATAGTGCATCCCATTACATCACTGTTACGAAAAAACAATAAGAAGTTCCATTGGACCGAAGAAGCAGAGAAGGCTTTCCAAGAACTTAAGAAAAAGTTCACGTCCGCTCCAATTCTACGGCACCCTCGCCCAGACCTCCCTTATATAGTAGAAACGGATGCCTCCAGCATGGCTATGGGAGTTGGCCTCTCACAAAGGGACCCAGAAACTGGCCAGTTACATCCTGTGGTCTTCTGGTCACGAAAATTCTCACCCCCAGAGCTTAACTACGCTATCACAGACAAGGAACTCTTGGCTATAAAATCAGCTTTTAAGGCTTGGCGACATTATCTCCTTGGTGCCAGACATACAGTCACGGTAATAACAGATCATCGAAACCTGCAATACCTAAAAACAGCAAAGGCTCAATCTTCACATCAACTACGGTGGGCCCTCTTCTTTGCTGAATATGACTATGTAATCACATACCGACCAGGAGTCCGAAATGGGAAGGCTGACGCCTTGTCCCGCATGGGCATTGATGAAAAGGTATATGCAACTCCAGATCCAGTAGCAATCATTCCAGAGGACAAACTCCTGGGCCTTACAAAAACATTGACACAAAGTGAACTTCAAAGCAAAATTCAATACCTAATGGATCGCGAGCCGTGGCGAGGGTGAAGACTGGAAGTATGGTGTCGGAGGCTTGGCCCATCCAAAGGGGAACCAGGCAAGGGTACCCATTATCGCCGATGCTATACATCCTGGGCCTGGAACCAGTGGCAATCTATTTCAGGAGGCAGCTATTTGATTGCGGCATTAACATCGTCGGAATAGACAACATCATCTCCTTGTACGCTGACGATGTCCTTCTATATCTACGGAACCCCAGAGAGAACGCACCCACCGCGCTGGACATCCTCGACAACTTCGCCAAATACTCTGGGATAAAGTTTAGTAGACAGAAATCATGCTCTTTTCCCCTTGCAAGACTCAGAGAGAAAGAGATTGGGATTCAATGGTAGGTGGAGGCCTTTCGCTACCTGGGCCTCACCATCGCGCACTCCCCACTTTCCACTCACGAGCGCAATACTGAAACTGCATTGTGCGGGGTACGCGGGTCCATCAGATTCTGGTCGAAACTTCCCCTTTCGGTGATGGGCAGAGCTGCAATATCCAAAATGATAATATTGCCAAGGTTCCTCTATTACTTCACCAACATTGCGTACTATATCCCCCCCTCCCCTCATCAGGAGACTAGAATCCCTGCTTCGAGACTTCCTATGGGGCCAGACGAGACACAAACTCACCCTGCACATCCTCACGCTTCCCCATGCTGAGGGCGGCATCCAACTGCCCGAGTTCCAGAGATACTATCTGTCGGCACAACTAACACATGTCACCAAGTGGCTTTCGGATGAGCCCTCGGCTGAGACTGGCCTCCTGCACTGGCTGATCACGCCAATGCACCCCAAGGAGGTAATATGGAGTTTACTGGTGGGACCCCCCCCGACCCACCCATGATAGTGACGCTGGGGAGACAGGTCTGGAACAAGGTCAAATCACTACTTGGCCTTCAGCACCCCTACATGCCTGAAATCCCCATTCTGGCTGATGTTTGCAAGACCCCCCTTGAACTGCCAATGATGAGGAGCTGGGAGACCTGCGGCCTCTACACATGGGGAGACTTGTTCAACGAGGGATCATTCAGAGACTTTGACTCGCTTCAACTAAAAGATGGGCTCTCACCGGGCCATTTCCTATGGTACCAGAGGGTGAGACATGTAGCCAAGGCAAAATAGAACACATGGCCCGAGGAGCCGGAGACACACCCTCTTGTACAGGAAATGTACAATCTGAGCGACGGCTGGAAGCCGACATCGAGACTATATGCCCAAATAAACGCCCAATCTAACCGAAGAAGTGCACACCTGAAGGAGAAGTGGGAAGCTGACATTGGAACCGAAATCACGGAGGGCGAATAGGCACGGGCCCTGCTGCAACCGAAGGAGGTTTCACGGAACGCCAGGTTCAGGATGATTCAGCTGAACGTCCTCCACAGGACCTATATGACACCGCACAGAATATCCACTTTCAACGACAGCATTCCCTCGACGTGCCCATGGTGCTCCTCTGAACACGCCGACATGATTCACATGTTCTGGGCCTGTCCCAGATCACAGAAGCTCTGGCTAGCTGCCGAACAGACCTGCAGGAAAGCTGGATTGGAAAGGTACGAATGGGCCCCAAGGAATGCCTCTTGGGCACCTACCCGAGACTCATTAAAATTAGGCATCTAGTCAAACCTATGGACATGGCGTGCATACTCGCGAAGAGAACAATAGCGATGGCCTGGAAGTCGCCTGCAGGCCTGCGATTCGGACCCTGGATCAAGGAAATGGAGAGATGGACTGCCGCTGAAACCAGAGCCTGGGAGGGGGGGAACAGCAGGGGCCGAGAAGATGTGAGTGCCACACTGGAGTCCTGGAAGGCCTTCATGAGAGACATGATCTTCTGGACGAATTTCAAACCCCCCTGAGCAGAGTGTTGTGGCATGAACTGCAAATTAGCCATCCTGATGAGACCACCAAACCTGCGCACGTCCCAGCGCTCCCCCCGAAGACTGGCACGGAGAACGACGGCCCCGATATTGAGCCTACACGTGACGAGTGGACCGCATTGTAACAGCAGGAGAGAGGACAGTCTAAGTTGTTGTTATTGTTGTTATGTTGTCACTTATTGTTCATTTGGCGAATGTGTCACACAATCAATATCATGAGACATAACCTATGCCTAACTGCTTTATGCATGACCATAAATGCCCATAAAAACATTTAAAAATAAACTAATGGATCGCGAGCTCTCGCAAGAATGGTGTGCTCAAGTATAGCTTTACACAATTAAAGATCAACTACCGTACTTTAGGGGCTGTTTATATCTGCCAAGTAAGGAATTACAAGAGAAAGTCATTTCAGGCTATCACGATTCCCTGATAGAAGATCATCCTGGAATTGCCAAAACTCTAGCCAAGCTGAAACAAAATTATTGGTGGCCCACTTGGCGCAAAGACATCATCCGTTTTAATCAATCTTGCGGTGTGTGTGCACAGAACAAATCTCAAAAGCAGAAACCAGCTGGACTCCTTCAACCATTGGAAATTCCTCCCACGCCATGGCACACACTCTCTCTCTATTTCATTACAGATCTACCTCCCAGTCAGGGATTCAACACCATTTTAGTGATCGTAGACGTATTCTCAAAAATGGCACACTTTCTTCCTTTTAAGGGTCTTCCAAACGCATCCAGTTTAGCGAAAGTATTCCTGGAAGAGATCATACGGTTACATGGCTTTCCCTCAGTCGTGATCTCAGATCGAGGTAGTCCGTTCATAGCCAACTTTTGGAAGAAGTGCTGTTCTATGGCCCAAATCGACATTCGGTTATCCACAAGTCACCATCCTCAAACAGATGGCCAAACAGAGAGGACAAACCAAATGCTCGAGCAATACTTGCGTTTCATGCTACATCAGGTGGAAGGGAATTGGAAGGACCTGTTATGGATAGCTGAATATGCCTATAATAACTCATTACACACCAGCACACGACAAACCCCTTTCTACACCATATATGGTAGGCATCCATGTACATCTGAACTAGATCTTCCATCCACTTTGGAAATGCCAGCGGTAAAAACCTTACATGCAACCATATCCCATACCTTCAAAAAGGCGGCTGAACACTTACTCCAAGCTAAGAACAGACCAAAGAAATTTGCTGACCAACATCGTCGAAAGGCCCCCCGACTATCAAGTTGGAGATAAAGTCCGGTTAGCATCAAAATATGTGCCCATAAAAGGAACCCGGACCTTTCGTCCCCGATATCTAGGACCTTACTCTATTAAATCCATAATAAATCCAGTAGCTGTTAAACTAACCCTACCACCAACTATGCAGACTCATCCTGTGTTCCACGCAGTGCTTAATTTGTGCCGGTGGTAGGCGGTGGGGGCCACCGGAACTCTTTTTTGGGGACCGGAACATCATTGGGCGGCTGGCGCACGTGTAATTCCTTTGTTTGTTCACACTTTAACTAGTTTCATGATCATCATAAATCATTCTGCTGCTGCTCTCCTTGCAGAGACATGGCTAGCTCCTGGCTGGCTGTGCCTACAGAGTACAACAACAGCCAATGAAAACCAACATTCTGTTGTTACTATGTGTTAGGCAGAATCCAGTGCAGTTCCCTTAGGGAGTACTACACCAGATTAGGACTACAGGTGAGAGCAATAAATCCCCTTTGCTATCAGTCCGTACCACAAAGATTTAGTTGGTAGCCGTGGCTGAGCAGTCAGACTTATCTCAAGAGGGAGATGGGCAGTATTCAGGGTTTACACATTAGGCCCAGTAGACTATGGAACAAGGAAACACTGACCAAAGCTTTGTAGTTAAAAAGTATATATATATATATATATATATATATATATATATATATATATTTTATACACTTCTAATCAAACACATGTATCACAAGTATCAAGCAATTTAAATTAAGTCAAGGAAAAATATACACACTCCTTATATGAATTGTAGACCAAGTGAATCAGAGTGAAAACTGAGCAAAACGGCACAGTGACAACTACGCACAAGGGATCCTCTAACAATTCCTCACAAGGGAGGGAAAGCACACGTTATTCAGAAATGGGTTCTTATGTACCCCAGCAACACTTCCCATCAGTTGTGAACCAGTTCAGCAGAACAGTGCATCAATATAAGCAATACTTAGAAGGAAAACTGAGCAAAATGGCATTTCACAATGATTATGCAGTGGGAAGAAAGAGTAGTTATAAGAAAGGGGTGCACCACGCAGTTGGAAATGGAGAATCAATCTCGAGAAGGCAGATCTAAGAAATGTGACCAGAGTCAGTAGGCCTGTGCCAGAGTTAGTGGTACAGGGCAAGGGCCCAGGAGCGAAATGTTCTCGTAGCTGCAGTCAAGTCTTTGGTTAACGATATTTGAAAGGGTAGTTGCAAAAGTTTGAAAGACAATGTTAAGAGAAAGGGGGCGGCCAACCCAACACTACTGCGAAGAAAGGGCAGCCTGGCGGAACAATGTACCTTAGATGAAGAAGTGGCTCCTGCGATGGCGGTTGTTCCTGGTAGTTCCTGCAGTTCAGGTGATCCAGCAGAGGAAGAAAGGCTCTCGTCGTGGAGGAAGGTTCGAGTTACTGCACTACCCAGGGATGAAACCAGCCGCGGTGCTGCTCGACGAATAAAAGGTACGTTCCTTTAAATCGCAGTCCGGGTGGACTGGTGCCTGGCTATTAGGCCTCCGAGTACAGGGAACGGGAGATTCGACCAAGGCAAGTCCGGGAAGGCGATTGGCAAACTGGTTGGCCCCACCAGCTCAAGGGAAGAAGGCTCTTGCAGGTGAAGATCATCTTTCGTCGTGTGGAGAAAAGTGGTGAGATGCTGCAGCAGGGCTTCACCGGTGGTTCAGTCGTTGCAGATGTCTTTGGCTTCTCTCCCCTTCGGCTTCTTAGTTCCAGTTGCGACGTCTTGCTCTTCCAGTCCTCAGGACCCTGCTTTTATGCAAAAAGATCCCCATTCATACAGCCTAGCTGTCACTCACACAGTGGAGTGGTCATCTTGGCGGGAGACCCTCCAGCCTATCAGGATAGAATGCGACCTGGGTTGCGGAGGCAACCCTGTCCAGGGGCCCTACTCCCCCTCCCACATAATGGATCCACCCCGCCAAACGGACAAACAAAGGATCCCCGACCTGGGTTAGGATTGTAGAGAAAGACACGAGAAAGAAGTTATTTTAAAGTTCTGGCAATAAAAAACGACAGGAGCAAAGTTAATATTAAAATGCACCGGCGGTATGTTAGAGGCTGTCAGAAAAAGTGGTAGCCTCGAACAATAGGAAAATCCGATAGAGAAATATTTGCGGTCGAATATTTATGGTAGTAACCACTGCCACCAGCCAGAAACTTTTGAGAGAGGGACTTTAGGGTACCCCCTCGAAAATGAACATAGGGGAAAAACTATTAACCCCTTCCAGTACCTCCATAGTAAGATGGGTTGTACTGGTTTAGTTCATAGGATTTGACTAGTAAAGTTAATGGGGACTTTACATGCCCTGGGAGACAATAGTCAGTCCCAGGGTATGGAGTCTATGTTTGGGGGTCGCTACGACACCCCTGTGTCACTGCACTGAGGGTGCTGTGTAACACATGTGCATAAAGGTGGTTTCTATGGGGTTGAGAAAGATCCCATAGGCATTAAACACAAAAATAGCCTAGAACACACCTAGAAAAAATGCCTAAGAGTGGGAAAAAGAGTCTCACTCTTAGCAGGTAAAAAGAAACAAACACTTCAAATCCAGCAAAGCTGCTGGGGGACTCTATAGGTAAGGGAAATTAGCCATAGAATGAGAATTCTTCATAACACTATGCAGTATCTGATACATTCTGTATAGTAACACAGAATGTACAGTTTTCATTGGCTGTGTTGTTAACTTGTTGACTCCAGACTCCAGCCAGTGAAATGACATGATGACGTGAGTGTGTGGGGGTGGATGAGGCACGTGGGTCTGTTGTTGAGCAGAGGCAGGATTCACTTGTTAAGGCGTGGCGTGAGGTGAGGGTGAGACTCGTGTTCCGTTCTGTGTGCTCTGCGGCCCGGGCCTACTCGAGTTCCTCAGGGGCAGGCCGTGCTTGCTGAACAACGTGGCGCCATAACGGTAAGTGAAGTGAAACTAAGCTAACTTGTCTTTTTTTTTACTTCACTATCTGTGTTGTTCGGACCTGCGTCCACCCGCCGCCGTGAAATGTACATGCTCAGTTCTGTGACATGACATCCACGCGACATGCCGCCATCGGCCATCCATATGTGACATGTCCGACTCAGAGTGCAGTGCGACCGCCCCCCCGCACCCGTCCAACTTTGACCACGGCTGCTGGTGTCGGTGTGGCGTGCAATGCAATGCTGCATGCATTGCAGCAGTGTGTGTGCCAGTGCCGCCCCGCGGCCCCCGCGCCTGTTCTGCAGCCGGGCTGGGCTGGCCCGAGGCCAACTCAGCAGCAGGCCGCGGCCCGCGAGACAATGCGAGCGGGCTGGCAGCGGCACTGGCTAATGGGATCATCTGCATGCACCAATATTGATGATGCAGATGAGATCCCATAGCCAGTGCGGCCGCTGCCTGGCCCCGCAATAAGGCGAGCATGAAGTGCGGAAAGGCCCCGCCCCCGCGGCAGCCTTGGTCGGACTCGGACGACCAAGGCTGCCTACAGCTGAGCGGCTGAGCCTGCCAATCTGCGACATCATGTTGCAATCACTACCTTCTAGAACACTCTCATCGGCAAGGCGTCTGTATCCATGTTGCAATGTTCATGGCTTCAGACTCGCCCTATCTCTCCAGTCACCTTAATGCACTCTTTAATGTGTAGCTGACCGCAGGTGCATGCTGGGATTTGTGCTTTTGATTTTTTACCATGACTACTCTGTGGACACATGTGCCAGCATGCAAAGCTTATGGCTAAAAATCAAGAGCATGTGGCCGGCAGGCAGAGTGTGTACAAGCCCCCACGCAGAAAATGTGCTAATCTGTGCATCAGGGGTGGACTGGGAGCCGAAAGAGACCCTGGAAATAACATTTAAAGTCACCCCGTGTTACACGTTTTCAGAAACGCCAACCCTTTTAGTATGAGAACATGAGGCAATAAAATAGGTTACCACACAAAAGAGGCCCAATCACTTGCCGTTCGAATAAGACAGCACTTTTTTTCCACAGTTTTGCTTGACATCCCATGTCACAATGAGTCAAATTCCTGTTTGAGGCCCCAAAATGGACTTGGGAGCGGAGCTTGGGGAACCTTGTCTAACAACTCACTGAGGATATCTGTGTATTCTTTCTTGGACTTCAAAGGACACATACGCCTGCAGAAGTTTTCCATGCGCATGGAAGCCACCTGTTCATAGCACCTACCAAAAGCAGGAACATCACATAGGAATCCGTTGCAAATGCTGTCTTCATGGCATAATTCCCACGCGCCATTTACGAAATGGAGAGTAAAAGCAAAGGGTAAAAGTGATTTTGCCTGTTTTTACTTTTGCCCACTTCATTGTTTAGTTGAAATCTGCGTTGGAGGTCTGCTGCATCCAATTAAAATCCTTTTTACAAAATGACCCCCGGAAGGCTGCACAGTTACAGCTGGAGTCCAGATCCCCACACTACCTTCATCAAGATTGTTTCCCCTTTTCTCTGTTTCAACCACTCCCATCGCTCCAAACATATGTCTTGCTGTCAGTCTCCCTCATTCGCTGTCTCTTTATGCCTTATGACCCTTCCCAAATCTCCCCATCCGCCTCTCTCTCCCATTCTCACACTCAAACTCCACCTCTCTTTCTGTCTGTCCCCTTCTCTCACGCTTCAACTCCCCTCTCAAGCTCCGTACCTCTCTCGGGCCCTATCTATTCCATTTATTCTTCCTTTTCAACTCTGTATGCCCCTGTCTCTTGTTACTAACTGTCTTTCTTGATTTACTCCTAATCCTGTCTGGGGTTGCCGGAATGCTGGAACCACTACACCTACCATAACAAGTAAGAGTTGTCCAACTTTAAAGCATTATACTTTCTCAACATGTGTGCCCTTCCCCATCTGTCCCACTACTAGCCTGTGCCAGCAGTTGCTGCAGCGCCAAACATGTGACATGGAGCAGCAACAGTGTGATGGGCTGCTGGGTGGCCGATCTAGGTAGGTCTAGCACTGAACTGGCACAGTGCGCGTGTCCGCACTGCGGGGTGGCGCCGGCGCCGCGATGCACTGCGGAGCGGTGCCGCGCCCGGCATTATGGGGCCAATATTTTTTGGGCACTGGCACTTATTTTTTTTACAAATTAAGCACTGGTTCCACGTACCACTCCTGAAACCGGTGCAACCTGGTACTCGGGTTACAACACCGCCAAAACCAATATTGGTCGGCGGAGAACCAGAGTTCAAAGTAAAGGATATCCTGGGCTCAAAATACACCAGATCTAAACAGTACTACTTAGTTGATTGGAAAGGATACGGTCCTCAGGACAGATGGAACAAGTTACTTACCTGTAACTGTTGTTCTCCAGCATGGGCCTGGCATGGATTCACATGCTCATGAATATTCCCCGTCGTCAGGCCGGGAATCAGTTTCGTTTCTGATCTGTCTTTCCTAGTAGTAACCAATCACTGGTATGACCAAGTGAAGAGCCGCAGAGGGGAAGGAGGGAGGGTTCGCATGTGAATCCATGCCAGACCCATGTTGGAGAACAACAGTTACAGGTAACAGGTACTGGAATCCCGGTCGACGCAGTAGAATCTCGTGAAGGTGTGTGTCGACCTCCACGTAGCAGCCCTGCAGATGTCCAGCAGGGGCTCACCAGACAAGAACGCTGTGGTAGCAGCGATCGCTCTGGTCGAATGGGCTCTTGGACGGCTGGGCAGCGGTCGGTTTGCCAACTGGTGACAGTGCATGATACAGCCAGAGAGCCATCTGGAAATGGAAGCCTTCGAGAGAGCCTTCTCTTGGTTCACAGGTCCAAAGTTCACAAAAAGCTGTGACGTCTTCCGAAAACTCTTTGTGCGGTCCACGTAGAACTTCAGCGCTCTAGCCACATCCAGCGAGTGCAAAGTCCTCTCGGCCGGCGACAAAGGCGACAGGAAAAATACTGGTAACACCAAGGGCTCGTTGAGATGGAAGTCCGACGGCACCTTGGGCATGAAGGAGGGGCGCGTCCTGAGCACCACCCTCGTATAATAAAAAGTCAAGTATGGAGGCTTGCAGGATAGGGCCTGAATCTCTCCCACGCGTCGTGCAGAGGTGATGGCCACAAGAAAAGCTGTTTTCCATGACAGGAACTTCAACGGTGCCGTATGCATAGGCTCGAACGGGGCCCCCTTGAGCCTAGTCAGTACCACGTTGAGCTCCCACGCCGGGGCAGGGGCCTTCACCGGCGGGAACGATCGGAATAGTCCCTTCATAAATTCCTTCACCAGGCGATGAGACTACAAGGACGCCCGTCCTGTAGTCCTGGTGTATCTGGAGATAGCAGCCAGATGTATTTTGATGGAGGCATGAGCTAGTCCAGCCTTGGCCAACGACAATAGGTACGGCAGTACTTGAGGGGCCGTAATCCGCAGAGGGTTAATCTTCTGTGCACGGCACCAGACAGAGAGCCTCTTCCACTTGTGTCCGTAACACTTGAGAGTTGAGGACGTCCTGGCCTTTGCAAGAACTTCTCTGCAGTCAGCCGGGATATCGTATCCTCCAAACTCTAGTGCTGCAGGAGCCAGGCCTGCAAGTTCAGCTACTCTGGGTCGTGATGAAGAATGGCGCCTCCTTCTCTGGAGAGAAGATCCGCGTCCGCGGGCAGTTTGACTGGTGGGGACACCGACAAGTCCAGAAGGTCCGGGAACCAGATCTGTCTCGGCCACGCCAGTGCGACGAGGATCATCCTGCACCGGGAGCTCTTCAGCTGGTTGACGAGCCGGAGCAGCAGTGGCAATGGAGGGAATGCATAGAGGAACAGGTCGTCCCAGGGGAACGAGAAAGCATCGCCCATGCTCCTCGGCTGGGGGAACCTGCTGGCGAACCTCTGGCACTTGGAGTTTGTCGCCGTCGCAAAATGATCGACCTGGGGTCTGCCCCATAGTCGATCCACTTGATCCTGGCATAGCTCCCACTCGTGGCACGAGCGCAGCTCCCTGCTGAGTGAGTCGGCGATGGTGTTCTTTATCCCTGCCAGATGAAAGGGTACCAGAAACATCCCTTGGCCGATGGCCCAATGCCACAGATCCTGGGCTTCCTTGGATAGGGCTGGGGATCTGGTTCCGCCCTGCTTCCTGATGCAGAACATCGTGGTGGTGTTGTCGGTGAAGATCCTCACCACCTTGCCCTTGAGGGACGGAAGAAAGGACCTGAGGGCCCAAAACACTGTGCGGAGCTCCAGAATGTTGATATGAAGCGGTTTCTCCTCCGGGAGCCAACGGCCTCTCGCGTAAAGGTTTCCGGTATACGCTCCCCACCCTTCCAGGGAGGCATCCGTCCTCACCGTTACCTGGTGAGCTGGGGTCTGAAAGTCCACGCCCGCCATCAGATGAGTGCGGGTGCCCCACCACCGGATCGCTTGTCGGAAGGTCTCGTTGAGCGGGATCCTGTCCTCGAAGCTGCCTGCTTGAATCCAGCATGCGTCGAGGAACTCTTGCAGCGGGCGCATCCGAAGCCTACAAAGGCTTACCAGGTATATGCAGGAGGACATCATCCCGAGAAGGGATTTGATGGATCTTACCCTGGCCACAGGAAATCGTTCTCCTCCAGCTGTCCCAGCACGTGCTGGAGGGTGACCATCAGGAACTTCTGAGCCTTGATGTACTTGTTCAGTCGCCGCAGGTCCAGGATGGGACGCCAACGTCCTGTCTTCTTCTTTACAAGGAAGTACCTTGAGTAGACTCCGGATCCCCAAAGCCTCTTTGGGACGAGCTCGATGGCACCTTTCTTGAGCATCGCCCTTACCTCCAGCAGCAGCTGGGGGATGTGGTTTTCCTTCCTGGCCACGGGTGGAACGCGAGGGCACTTCCTTAGGAATTCGAGGGTGTGCCCCTGGGCCAGGGTTTCCAGCACCCAACGGTCAGTGGAGATGGACTCCCACACGCTGCCGAACTTCGCCAGCCGGCCTCCCACCAGGGTGCTTTGGTGGGGGCCCGACGCCACGGTTGGTTCAGTCCTGTTTTGAGGCCGCGTTGGCCTCCCTGGTGACGACGGCGGGAACCACCCGACTTGCCCCGTCCTCTATAGGCTTCCTGCGATGAAGAACGGGCCACTTGACGGTAGGTAGAGGAGCCGCTGCCGGAACCTTTGGAGGCCCCTTGCTTGCCTCTGGTGTTCCGAAAGGACGGCCGTCGTTGCTGGAGAACTCCCAGGGCCCGGGCAGTCTCCGTGTCCATTTTGATGGCTTGCAGGGACTCATCGACTGTTTTCCCAAACAGGTTGTTCCCGTCGAAGCGCATGTCCAACACTTTGGCTTGTAAGTGCTGGCGGAACTCTGTCGCCTTGAGCCATCCGCGCCATCTGAGGCAAACACCGTTGCCCAACCGGCTGAAACCGGTGTCAGCGATATCCGTCACCACCGTTATGGCGTGGTCCGAAGCCACCTCGCCTTCTTAAAAGATTTCCAGGGCTTCTGCCCTCTCTTCGTCCGGCAGGAAGTCCATATACCATAGCTCCCTGTCGTAGCGGGCAACAATAGCCAAGGCGCTGGCCGCCTTAATTGTTGTCACCGCCGATGTGATGACTCATCGTTCCATTGCATCGAGCTTCTTTCCCTCGCTGTCGGGTGGGAAAGTCGATGTTGAGGCCGATGCCCCCCCGCCTTCTTCCGGGCCGCCGCCGAGACGACTGAATCCGGGCTCGGCAGTGCCCTAAGGCATAGAAGGGCTGCGTCGGGACCCGGTACTTCTTTTCGTATCGGTCCCTTTTTGCCTGCATTGTGGACGGGTTCTTGAGAAGGGAGAGTCCCTCGTCCCAGATGTCATTCAGTAGAGGCACCGCGAGGACCGTCTACTTCTTGGCCATGCGACGTTGATAGAGGAATCCCTCCTTCTTTTCGGGGCAGAGCTGGAAAAGCTGGATGCCCTGGAGATCATTGCATGGAAGGATCTCATCGGGCGGGGAACCCCGAGGGAGGGGGGACAATGGGAGGTCCACCCCGTCGTCGCCGCCGTAGTCGTCCGTGCCCATCGTGGCCGTGTCCGTGCCCGTGTCATCCCCGCAGACCATGGACGGGGATGAGGACTGAGCAGGCCTCGAGGGTTGGAAAGGTGTAGGAGGATGTGTCCTTTTCCTCTGACGGACTTGCCCCTGGCTCCTCTGTCGGGCCTGGCTCCGGTTCCTTCGTCGGGGGTAGAGGCAATCTCGTCCTTATTTCAGTACATAAGGATTGTATTGCCATCAAAATGGCCGCCGAGTTGTCCTGCGGCACTGGCTGCGACGGGCGCGACGGTTTATCTGGGGTCTCATCAGCGCCGCCGTCGTCGCTTTCGTCGTCCCCGTTGTCGGGGTGCCTCACGACGGGCTGGGCCTCCTCCATGCCCGCGTCGTGGCTCTCAAGGAGTTCGATCAGCTCCTCCTCGGAGGCTGTGTCTGTATCCACGACGGCCACTGGCCCCCCCCTTCTTTCTCTGCCGGGGACTTCGCGGGGGTCCTTTCGATGGGCTTGAAAGATACCGTACTCCGAAGTGGCAAGGAGACTCTGGGCCCCGAGGTCGCTACCACTGGTGTACCCCGACAGGCTGCGCCAGGGTTGCCGCAACT
The DNA here is from genome assembly GCF_040938575.1 of Ambystoma mexicanum. Taxonomy (NCBI): domain Eukaryota; kingdom Metazoa; phylum Chordata; class Amphibia; order Caudata; family Ambystomatidae; genus Ambystoma; species Ambystoma mexicanum. The sequence continues at coordinate 46,535,873 of NC_090927.1, forward strand.
TTCTCGATAGAGGCCTTGGCTGGGTGAATCAAGGCCTTCGTCACCGACTGTGCGCCTGAGGCCTTCACCTTGGGGGAGGGCTCCTCGCCTTGCTCCCCCTCTGCCGGAACCTTCGAGATCGACCAGGGCCTCTTCAGAAGCTTGGCCGGGTTCTCGGATTTCCTCTTACCCGAGCCAGAGCGTTGGCTCGTGGTGGATAGCACCGGGGAGGATGCGCCCTGCCTGGCAGCCGAGGAGCCTGACCGTTCGGCGCTCCCTGTGCTCGCAGACTCGTGGTGCTTAGCTTTCTGTTGGGCCCCCGTCGCCGGGGCACCCTCACAGGACTTAGAAGACCGCTCGGATTTCTTCTTTTTCTTCTCACCTGACGGGCTCTTTCCCGCCAGCCAGTTGGCGAGACGAAGATGGCGATCCCGCATGGTCCGCTCCGACATGTTCCCGCAAAACGCACAGTCCTTCTCCACGTGCGTTTTGTCCTCATGAAGACAGTAGAGGCATAAGGAATGCTTGTCTTCCTTGAACACATTCTGCAGCTGGCATCCAGGGTAGACCCTGAACAGCTTCCCGGGCGTCGAGCTCCCTTTCTCCTGGGCCATGTCCGGGGTAGGCCTCAGAAACTTCTGGAATCCTCCAAAAGCGTTGCTCGACGCAATCTTCTCCCTTGACGGGCGTAGAAACTTCTGAAACGGGTCACAGTTGATCGGATGTAGAAACGGTGGAGCTTAAGGCTCAATTTAACCAAAAAATGAGAAATTCTCTTTGAAAAAGCACGAAAAAACGCAGCAGGAGCTCGAGAGCTATAGCACGAGGACTCCCAACACTTGAACGTGCGGTAAAAATCTGAGGATGGCTGCCAGGGGCGGGGCTCAGGGAGAGGGCAGTCATTGGCTGGGGGCAGTATGACCCAGAGACCAGTGATTGGTTACTAGTAGGAAAGACAGATCAGAAACTAAACTGATACTGATTTTTTCTGAACCGAGGATTCCCGGCCTGACAACGGTGAATATTCACGAGCATGTGAATCCATGCTAGACCCCATGCTGGAGAACATGGGAACCTAGTGAACACATCCATGCACCACGTTTGATTAAAAAGTTCCATCAGAATTATCCCACCAAGCCAGGACCAGGCAGAAGTACTACCGTGAGAGGGGCCTTGGGGGGTGGGGGAGGGAGTGTTGTCATGACCCTTGCCCCTGACCCTCACTGGCAAGTCAGTTTCCCAGCTAGTGCCAGGTTACGGGCCTCTATTGTGGGCTCAAGGCCCTTAGCACCTCATCCAAGACTCTTTGGCGCCAGGCTCATAATCATTACGGAGACCAACTTTAGGATGGGACTATTTACATGGGACTACTTTATTTGGAGACTTCAGCTAACATGGAGGCACTGACATAGCTCAGGAATAAAGAACTGAGCTATGCAGTATAGTGTTTAGGGTGTGGCTGGCCTGGGACTACTTTACATGGACTACTTTACCTGAGACTATTTAAACCACACCTAAACAGCAGAACACGCTTCGCGTTATTCTGCTGTTTGCAGCGTAACGCTCACCGTGTCCAGATTGGGTCTCCAGTGTTCCTTGATGCCGCTTCACCTGACTCCACGAATCTGAAGAGAAAGAGAACATTGTTAACTCAACCTTACCTGTGATCAGCATCCTGTCTTTAACTTATCGCCGGCAGCAGATTTTGCTTACCTGAAGATACTCGAATCAGTGAACCCCACCGTCACGGCGCCACATGCCTTCTGAAATACAATAACCTGGAAAGAAGAGAGAGAAAGACAGCATTAGTGAGCGCTTACTCACGTTTTCTCCCGAATGACGAAAGCCACAAGATCCTTACCTGGTTAGTCGTCTTTTGGTCAGCATTGTTTCTGGACATCACGGCGCTCAGCGAAGTACACAGCGGCCTGCGAAGAAAGGGGAAAGACGCAGGTTAGCAAAATAAAAAGGACATAACAGCGCCACGCACCGCGCATTCACTTACCTGTTCGTGTTCATCACCAATCTGCATGACAGCGCCAAAATATCTTTCCATACCTAGAGGGAAGAAGAAAGACATTATTTAAATAAAGAACTGAATACCAAGACTGTAAAGCAGCAAACCTACCGTGTCAAAATGGAGTCGCAGCAGGCCTGGACTCCAGCAGGGCTTGCACCAGTGAAGTAACTTGGTCGCTGCACGCCCCTCATCAACTTGCCCCTGTCACGAGGAGCAGGACGGAGAACGCACCTCATCAAGAATTAAGGTGAAGAGAAGGCTCAGCGGAAGAGTTTGAATCCAAGGGAGGTGGGAAGGCACCCTACAAGAGACAGCTAAGTCCTGAATCCAGTTCTCCTGTATTTCAGGCCTCACTTCCATCTGAGAAATTACCCATGGTTCGGGGAGAGGGCTGGAGGTGCAAGCCATCCAACCAGGGCTGAGTGGCGTCCCTTTGGATACCAGGTGAGTGTAACAATTGAGCATACCTTGAATATGTTGCTGGACTCTCCAAAGCTCTCACCACAATTTGCAATAGAGAGGGCCCACCGCGCCCTGACGGCGAAACCAAAGCCCGGCACACCCCCACGTCCTATCACTGCAAGGGTCTTAAATTACTGTAATCGAGATACCCTACTCAGGGTAGCGAGAGCTAAATGAGAACTCTTCTTGGGATCCTCCAGAATCCACCTATACCCTGATTTTACGGTAGCTGTCCAGCAAGAATGCAAGACCTTACTAGCAGCCAAGAAAAGATTGCGAGAACTGGGGGTCAAATACTCAATGCTATATCCTGCCAAGCTTAGGATCGAACACTCTAATCAGGTTTTCTTTTTTACAATCCCGGCGGAAGCCTACAAATGTATTGATGAACATGCAACCATGTCATTTGCTGAGAAATATATGCTAGATCTAGGTGCGCCCTGGACCCTGTTAGGAGGTCCTTCAGATCAGTCCCGTACTGATTGGTCATTTCTACCCTGGTATAGTTAAGCCCCATGGCCATGCTAGACCACCGGTCTTATCCACCACTTGTACTAAACACCGGTCTTATCCACTACTTGCAGTAAGTACCATGAAAATCCTTAAGTTGTTCCCAGCTCGGAGCATTGCCGCCAGGCCAGCGCGCAGGCCCCCAGGCGTTGATGCTGTTGTTTTGGGTTTCATTAGATGAGAATTGGGTTTTCATTCCTCTGGTTGGGGGAGGGATGTGGGTGGGGAGGAATGGGGGTGGGAAGGGAGGGGAGTTATGTTAAAACAATGCTTGACATGCAAGGAAGCAGTAGAGTGGGTTTATGCAAAGGTGGGCTTGATCCAGTAGGAGATGTATTTGCTGGGTCCAGAATTCAGACCCTTGGCTGCTGATCCAACATTTTACAATGTTTATTTTCACTATCTACCTTAATGGCTGATAACAATCTGGTCTACATGAGTTGGAATGTACGGGGACTAGGTAATTACAGGAAAATGCAGAGTTTACAGCTATATGCTTAATGTTATGGTACGAAAATACTTTTTTTTACAAGAGACGCACGCTCGTACTGAGGGATGCAAGAGATTTGCTAAGGTATGGGGTTCCCAAAGATACTACACTGATTACCCTACCCAAAATCGAAGAGTCATGAGCCTGATTCACAGAAGTGTCAACTTTCAACACAAGGTATCTCACGTGGACCCCCTCGGTAGATATGTTCTGCTCTATGGTCCTTTGCAGAACAAGGAAGTTGTGTTACTAAACATATACGGCCCAACATGGATGATCCTGAGTTATATATGCACCTGGCTTCTCTTCTTGTCGGCTTCCCCCTTGTACCGATCCTTTGGGGAGGGGATTTTAATACGATACTGGATGTACGTTTTGACAGATCGGGCTCCAGACCCCGCCAACTCTCCAAAGCGGCCAAAGCTATCCTTGAAATTCAGCCCCAGCTGGTGGTCTCTGAAACGTGGAGACTGCTGTACCCGGATTCTCGAACATATTCCTTTTACTCTTCGGTACATGATTTGCATTCAAGTATTGATAGATGGTTAATATCAGACATACTTATTAGAAACATCACACATGTCAATTCTCCTGAGGACTCACTCAGACCACTCCCCGGTGGCTATATCCCTAAGGTGGGGTCCAGATTATAACAAAACACGATCATGGAAAATGACGCCACAGTCCTTACTCGACACAGGGCTAAACTAGAATCCGACATATATGACTATTCTGCACTGAATACGGGCTCAGACCGCACACAGGCCACCCTCTGGGAATCATTTAAATCCTACATTAGAGGCATAGCTATATCCAAGGAAAATTGGATACTTGGAGTGATTCGGAGAGACATCCTTAAGAGTGAGACAGCACTTTCTGCCCTTGAGTCCCAATACACCCTACTGCAGACCCCTGAGATTCTAGCTGACATTGGTACAGAACCAGGGGGTAGAGGAGTGGCTAGAGGGCCATGCAGTAGGATGCGTCTTCCGAGCTGCTCCCGACGATCCGATATGATCCTGCGTGAAAATAAGTTAAAAAAGGCATGATCGTGCTCAGAAATACACTATTGGATGTGTAAAGGCATGGGGCAAGTTTGATAGAGAGCTGAGTCCTTGATGACTACAGGAAGATTGGCAAGATCAACTGAAAGTTTGTAGCCGCAGTGCGACACCCCAGACAAAATGGACGGCGCGCTAGAACAAATGAGGCTGAGGTAGGCCCAGCAGACCCACGGCGGACGAAGGCTGGCAGAGAGAGCGCAGCGTGTGGAATGTGAAGTGAAAGGCAACTGCGGCTGAGAGAACTGCACTGGGAATATAGAACTAGTGGGACACACCGTTACACTGCACGCCTGGCATCGAAGAGGCCCAGCCGTGAGACGAAGAAAGAAGGGGCCGAATAGCCCACACGAACGGGGCGAATAGCTGAGGGGTTCACTCGACCACCCAGCGTGGGGGACCTGTAGAGACTTGGAAGGAGAAGCGGACCGCAACACAGTGCACGAGCTGCTCACGACGCATGTGAGCTGTAACAGACTACCCTCAAGAGCGAGAGGTGTAACCCCCAGAAAGTGGACCGGGATAAGGCGCAAGAGACATATAGGCCTGGCAGTGCCACACCACACTACAACCACGGAGAAGGAGGAACGGGGAAGCAGGACCCGCACGCTACAGAAAAGCTGAGCCCCAGTACATAGGCAGGTCTGCACAATATCGGCGAGAGGAGGCAAGACCAAGAGCAAGCAGCCCACTATGGACATTTTTGCCAAGCCGCAACAGACTCCAAACACCCCGGTACAGGGTGCGGCAGCCGCGCCTGCAGAAATATCCCCAACAAAAGAGGATCACTTGATCCTAACAGCCATTACGGAGTTGAAAGCCTCATGGGGGACAGTGATGGCGGACCTAAGAACCGCTTTGTAAACCAAAATAGATGCGGTTGGGCTAGAGGTCAACCTGCTGCGACAAGACGTGAGAGCGCTGGCTCAAAGAACAAGCGGCCTAGAGAGTGTAGTGAAAACCAATACGGAAACCAGCACAAGCAACGCAAAGGAAGTCCACATACTGAAGCAACAGGTAGCCAACTTCGAGAACCGCGTGGAGGAGGCTGAAGGGAGAGCGAGACGAACAACATACGGGTGGCCAGCCTACCGGAGGGAGGGAAAGGAAGGACAGGACCCCACTGACTACGTGGAGAATTTGATCCTGCAAGAAATAGGAGCCTGATGAGGAAACCACGACCTGGAGCCCCCCCTCGGGCGATAATAGCAAAGATCTTGAACTACAAAGGCAGAGATGATCTTGGAGTACTTTTGCAAAGGTGGAACGATCGAAAGGGCATCTGCAAACATCACAGCATACCCTGACTACACCATGTTGGTGCAGAGACAGCGTTATAGCTATGTGGCGATCAAGAGGAGCTTGCGTACGGCTGGAATAAAGTACATTCTTTTGTACCCCACAAAGCTCAAGGTCCTGCACAAAAGTAGGGTGTACTTTTCTGACATCTCGGAGGACGCGACGGCATTGCTGGATATGCAGGGTTGTCCGGAACAAGGCGAGAAGCAAGATCACGAGGATCACGATAAGTGAGGGGGTCACATTATGTAGGATGCAAGGATGGAGAGTGGGGGGCCCCGGGGAAAAAATAAAAGGATTGTTGCATGGGTAACAGGGGTGGGGCGAGAACAGATAACATTGAAAATTGCAATAAGAGACATTTGGACTTGTTGGACTAGAATATAAAATGTGAATGTAAATTGGGTAGCACTAAGCGCGCATGGAAGCAAACGGGAATGGCAAGATAGAAACGACCTACCCACAGGAGTTAAAGTAGTAGGGCCGCCATTAGGGCGACTTCACCGTGCTGAGCCGTGAGTTAAGGTAATTGCCAGAAAAGGGCTAGATACAGGGTGCCTGAGATTCAGGGATGGAGCTGGGCAACAGTTGGGCAGGGAAGGGAGGCGGAAGGGAGGGAGGGAGGTTGGGAAGTTTGAAGTGTTTGTTATTTGGGGACGTTTATGTTGGGAAACGAGACTGGATAGAATGGAAATGTACTTGGTCATGGACTGCACTTGTGGTGGGAGGAGAGAAACCCTGATATGCCATGGAGGATCGTAAAAAATTACTTGGAACGTCAGAGGGCTCAATAGTTATCTAAAGAGGAATAAGGTCATGCTATATCTACGCAGACAGAAAGTAGACATAGCTCTGCTGCAGGAGACTCATCTTACGCAAGACACGATGGAGATGATCCAGAATAAATGGAGGAGGACTGTGGTGGGTGCATCATATTCGGCCTATGCCAGAGGAGTGATCATTTGGGTGGCACCACATGTCCCGTTCCAATTGTTACAGTCCACGGTGGAGGCAGACGGGAGGATGGTCACGATGAGAGGGCTGGTGGAAAACAGGGAGATCAGCATCATAAACATGTACGCCCCGAACCAAAACACGGCGGCATATTTTAGAACCTTATGCAACAAACTCAGTACGTGCTTGGGAGGAGCGGTGATCTGGGGAGGTGATTTCAATTGCGTGTTAAACCCCGGGGTAGATAGGTCAGATGGTAAAATAGATAGACCCACCCCAGCCGCTAGAGCACTGCATACGCTGTTGGATGATTTCGGGTTTGTGGATGTATGGAGGTCACACCACCTCCGGGAGAAACAGTATTCACACTACTCAGCCCCAGAAAACCTGCACACTAGATTGGATTATATATTTGCCACACAGGAGCTAATGACTGAGATGACGCAAACGGAATATAAAGCGAGGGTCCTCTCAGACCACTTGCCACTAATACTGAGGTGGCAATACCGACCCCCGAGAGCAAAGATCCCGACATGGCGCCTCAGAGCAGAGGCGCTGAAAGACACCATCTTCAGGGAGGACATGAGGGAGGAAATAATAAACTAATTTGAGATAAATACTGGCAGTGTTGAGACAGCGGGTATGCTTTGGGAGGCCTTTAAAGTGGTAATGAGGGGGGGTCCAGAGGGCTACAAGGAGGGATCCAGGCTGAACTGCAAGATACAGAGAGGAAACTAGAAAGGGCATTAAGTGAGGGAGGTAACACCAAGGTAGAAAATGAAGTAATACTTAAACTGCAGCAGAAATGTGCGGGGCACTGGGAGAGATTGTGCAATCTCAACTATAAGAAGTATATAGAGAGGCAGCATGCGGGGAGATAAACCAGGGAGGGTCTTGGCATGGCTATACAAGAGTGAGACCCCCCCAGGCCCACAATCAGAACAATAACGAGGGAGGATGGGAACATAGTGGACACCCAGGAGGGAGTTAACCAGGAATTTGTGGAGTATTATCAACTCCTGTACGGAGATGATGAGGACAGTGATTGTACACAAATAGTAGAAACACTGGAGGATATAGAACCGCCGCAGATCAGTGCCGAAGAGCCTGGGGAGCTGGATTCCCCGATTACCTTAGAGGAGTTGGAAGAAGTAGTGAGACAGTTGCCCACTAGCAAGACCCCGGGGACTGACGGACTTCCAAGTGAATTTTATAAAACATATAAGGATGAGGTGCTTACTCCACTTTTAGAAATGCTGAACCAAGCGTATGAATTGGGAAGGCTGCCAGAGTCCCTTAGAGAAGCGACAATTATACTGCTGCCCAAACCCAATAAGCCCGGTCAGAACTGTGGCTCATACAGACCCTTATCAATTCTCAATCAAGACAGTAAAATATTGACAGCTGTTTTGGCAAATAGAATGAGGAGGGTTATTGCTAAACTAATACATCCCGACCAGACTGGCTATGTCCCAAACAGGAACATATCCAACAATCTTAGGCAACTCCATCGAGTTGTTGAGCATGCAAATGAGGATGAAGGCGAACTGGCAATTGTATTGCTAGACGCAATAAAAGCCTTTGATTCGGTCAAATGGCCGTGGCTGATGGCTGCCCTGGCTGGCTATGGGATAGGGCCTGGATACTTACAGTGGGCTAAAATGTTATATAGCGCGCTGTTGGCTAGAGTTAAAACAGGAGCGGTCATATCAGAGAGGTGGCAACTTCATAGAGGTACTAGGCAAGGATGCCCGTGGTCTCCTATGCTGTATATTCTTGCCCTGGAACCCTTGGCCATATACCTGAGGCAACAGTATGACCTGATAGGCATTACTGTAGGAGGGGAAACGCATCTAATCTCTTTGTATGCCGATGACATGTTGTTGTATTTAAGGCACCCGGAAGAAAACCTCCAGTACATTCTGGAAGTGATGGAGAGATTTGCAAGGCTGTCTGGCATAGCTGTGAACCCCCAAAAATCTAGTATATTTACACTGGGCAGGTACAAAGGGATCCCGTTAGAACAGCTACCGGTGCTACAGATACCATTGGCGGTGCGCACGTTCCGATATCTTGGAATAGATATATACAACACGGTAGAAGAGGAACACCAGTATAACACAGAGGAGGTGATCAGGAAAATTGGAAATAGCATGAAGTTTTGGGTGAAGCTACCCCTAGCGATGATGGGGCGAGGGGCAATGTTGAAAATGGTGGTCCTACCGAGACTCTTGCATTATTTTGGAAATATCCCATACCTTATAACAATGTGGACCTTTGCTAAGATAGACAGCATGTGCAGGAATTTCCTCTGGCATGGGACGAGGCATAGAGTAGCCCTTTGGAAGCTACAAAACTTATATGAGAAAGGGGGCATAACACTGCCAAACTACGAAATTTACTACATAGCAAGCCAGCTGCAATATGTAGCTAAATGGCTCTCTGAAGAGTCAACCTCGGAGTCCAGGCTGTTCCGACAGGACTGTGTCCCATACTTCCTAAAGGAAATGATGTGGCTGCCTAAGCCAGATATGGAAGGGCGCCCAAGGATGATGATACTAGGGTGGAAGATATGGCGCAGGGCCTGCCAGCTGATGGTGAATTCATTCCCGTGCTCCCCGTAGGTACCACTAGTGGCGCTGGCGGGCAAAGACAAGCAATTAAGGATGATGATTGGGAAACACTGGGAAACAGTGGGGATAGCAACCATGGGTGATATATGGCAGGAGGGGAACATAAGGGACTTTGTGGTGTTAGAGGAAGAAACTGGGTTACATATGCACCAGTATATTACATACCACAGGATGGTGTGGAAAATCAGGGAGACATGGTCCGAACTAGTACTAGAAGAAGAACCGGACACTACCATAGAAACAATATATGACATCGCAGAGGGGGGACATGAGATATCCAGAATATATGAGCTGCTGATGTCTAAGGTGGGGAAGGAGGTGGCACAACTGAGACAGGACTGGGAAGAGGAAGTGGGTACCCCCAATGAGTGATGGGATTTGGGAACGAGCCCAAGGGTACCACATAAAAGTGTTGAGGAATGCAAGACTGCAACAGATACAACTGTACGTAACCCATAGGGTGTATATGACGCCCCAGAGAATATTGATATTGAAATTTTATTTCTATCGCGCTCATACACAAGTGTTTCAGAGCGCGACAAGGCAAGGGAAGGGGAACAGGGGAGAACAAAAACAACGATCTTACTAAGCCCAGTGACATTGAGAACGTGCAAGAGCAGTGTAGAGGGAGAAGGGGGAGAGGTGCATGGAAGGGGAAAGAAAAGGAGAGTGCGGAGCGAGAAGGAAAAAACAAAAATAATAATAAAATAATAAATCAAAAGGCAACAAACAATGGGAGTGCAGCCAGCAAGTCGCAAGTGCTGCAGGCCATGTAGGTCTGAAAGTGCAGGAAGAAAACGGGAGGGCTGTATGGGTACAGATACAGACCACAGTACAGGGGTGGCCCGGAGGCAGTGCGTGAGGGTGGCAAAATGAGCAGGTACCTGGGCCCGGAGGACAGAGGGTGGCCAGGTGCATGGTGCCGAGGGAGAGTAGAATCAACAGGGGAGAGGGGAGGAGAAGGCAGAAGCAAAGAGGACGGTTTTGAGGTGCTTCCGGAACCGGAGATGGTTCTCCTCAAGTTTTAGAGTGGCAGGGAGGCTGTTCCAGAGGGTGGCCCCAGCCGAAGACAGAGATCTACCCCCAGCTCGTTTCTTTGAGAAACGACTGACCCTGAGGTAGTTAGAGGTAGAGGAGCGGAGTGCTCGAGATGGGAGGTATTTGCGTAGGGATAGCTGAAGGTATGTTGGACCCAGGCCGCAGAAAGCCTTGTGGACAATGCAGAGGGTTTTGAATTTAATCCTTGCATCCACTGGGAGCCAATGGAGAGATTTCAGAGCTGGAGAGATACGATCCCAGGGCTTGAGGCCAAGGACAAGTCTCGCAGTCCTGTTGTGGATAAGTTGTAAAGGGCGGAGAGTAGAGGCAGGTAGATTAAGAAAGAGGCTGTTGCAATAGTCCAATTTAGAGAGAACCAGACCTTGAAAGCCAGTGAGCTTCTGGGGAAATGAGAGGAAAGGAGGAATACCTCTGAGGAGGTGCAGTAGGGGGTTTGACTTTTTTGATACATCAGCGATGTGGGCGGAGAAGGAGAGTGTGGGATCAAAGGTGACACCAAGGTTCTTGGCCTCGCAGGTGGGGATAGGAGGAGGGCCAAGGGAGGCCGGCCAGAATGTGTGGGGAAAGGAAGGTGATGGTGTGCCAATGAGGAGGATCTCTGTCTTGCTGGCATTAAGACAAAGATCGTTGGCGGAACACCAATCTTTGATGGCAGTTAGGCAATCAGTGATGAGAGAGGTGGAGGAGGTGGCCGAGGGCAGCCTGAAAATGAGTTGAGTGTCGTCTGCGTAGCACTGGAAGTTTGAGCAGAAAATGGCAATACAGCGGGCAAGAGTTGCCAGGTATTGGTTGAAAAGCCAGGGCGAGAGGTTAGCCCCCTGGGGAACACCACAGGTGGTGACGAAGACAGATGATGGGAAGGACCCAAGTTGGACCTGGGAGGGTCGATCAGAGAGGAAAGAGGTCAGCCAGGCCAGAGCCTGATCGGTGATGCCCAAGTTATCCCTCTCCAGTACTTTAACGGTGGGTAGGGGCACGAGGCAGCTTCAAAACTGCTGCCATGCCCCCCCCGCTAAATCTGTTTCCTCACCTTAGTAGGTGCTGGTACTCTGATCGATCACTCGATAAAACCATGATCCTTACAAAGTGGAATTATTAATAAATCCAATAGTATTGGCAACGCGGCGCATGCTCCGTGCGCGTCCTTAGCAACGACTGCTGAGGTGCGTGCGCGCAGCACCACGATCAGCCTGAGTAGAATCTTTTGGAGGATTTGCCCATACAAAGATGGCGGTCCGCGTTGGGTGCGCGCATGCGCTACGGTTCCCTGGGCAACGATTATAGCTTGGGTGAGCTGTGCAGCGCGTCCTCGAGGCAGGCTGCTACACTCAGTGTTCTACAGGCGATTTCTTTACTTACAAGTAAGTTACAACAATAACCGAAGCGAGCACTAGTAATTAAAAGGTCACCATGAGTGAATGAGTGTACAGAGGCGGCTTTTCCACCTCTCACCAACGACATTTACTACGAGCATGTATGCTTTGAAGTCACCCTCCTCTTCTTTCTTCACAATTGCAGTCGCTCTCGGTTGAAGTAACTGCCCGACACTGCCACTACACCCGGCGAGACATCTACGGTCTTTTGACCGGGTGAGTTACGATTAAATTATGTTCACAACACTTGAAAATCTGATCCCTCACCAATGATCTGATCCTTACAAGCTGTTTCTGTCATGTCATTTTAACTATACAGGTGGCCATGATTTTTCTATGGGTACCAAGGAAAGCAGGTTAGTTTTTCTCTACCTCTGTGAGATACTTATTTGAGTTTCTCCAAATTCTGCATGAATCTAATTAGTGTATCCTTATACCTTTAGGAAACCCCACTGAAATTTGAAAACTGAAATTTGAATCTTGTTGAAACCAAAAACACATCCTGCCCTGAAGATGGATTTCCTACAATCCGAAACGCGTTGGCACTGACAAACCTAATAGGAGTGTCTTTAGGAATATGCCTCTGAGCTGAGTGGATGTGATTGCTCAGAAGCAGGGAATTTGAAATTGGACAATTATTGTCTGTCCCGTTTTGTATATGAATAGCTCAGTCAGACTATACTGCTAAAAGGTGTATTTTACTTTTGTTACCTACTGTATATATGTTTTGTTACAGAGCATTCTGTCCAGATCAACTGAAATGCAATCCTTTGTTTGTGTACTATAAACTTACTTTTACTTAGTATGCTGTGAATTGAATTAATTGAGTCTCACACCTTTTACACATTGAAGTGTGGGAAGTTGAATTGATTTTCAATGTGAATGATACAACTTAATGGCACCTAGGCCAACCTATTACCTGTTCTGAGCCCAGCCGAATTCTATGTTCACTGGGGACCTACAGCGTGAGAGGTCTGTGTACACCTGCAGCACCATTGCAATACTTTAATACTTGAACAAGCTGACCCCTTTTCTTTGAACGTTTTTGAAAATTTGTCCTACTGAACTAGTATTCCCACAAGGGAGTCCTCTTGTTTCAGCCAGGCTGAATAACCAGTTGGGATTTTATTTCCATTAGGAGTGCAGCACAGGGTTACCGACTGGCAACAGTCTGTGCATGTTTTGTTCCTTAGCTGAGAGATGGCCAGCTTTTCAAGGAGTTTGCCTAAGAAGGGGGTAATGGAAATTGGGTGATAGTTGGCCGGACAAGAGGGATCCGCTGTGGGTTTCTTGAGGAGTGGGTGCACAAGGGAGTGCTTAAGAGGGGAGGGGAAGGAACCTGAGGCAAAGGAGTGGTTGCAGAAGTCGGCAAGGGCCGGAGCGAGGGTTTCAATGTGGTCCTTGAGAGTTTTAGAGAAACAGGGATGAACCTGTTTTGACGAGGCTTTCATAGATCGGACTTGTCTAGCGACCTCATCAGGGGAAAAGAGAGGAAAGGAAGAGAAGGAGGGTGGGTGGGGGTGGCTGGAGGAGGGTCGGTGAATACCGACAGAGAGGGGAGAGGAGAGGGGGTGGAGGAGAGTGTGGACAGGATGTCCTGGGTTTTTGAGATAAAGTGTGAGGCCAGGGCATTGCAAAGAGCCTGAGAGGCAAGGGGAGGGGTAGAGACTGCAGCAGGGTTGGCCAGCTCGTTACAAATTTTTAAAGAGTTCGGCCGAGCTGTTAGATGCCGCAGAGACACGGGCTTGAATGTGGACTCTCTTCTTGGTACGGACAGAGAGACGGTATTGCCTTTGGAGAAGGCGACAGGCCAGTTTGTCAGAGGATGAGCAGGAATCCCTCCATTTTCTCTCAGCCGCCCTACACCTACGTTTAAGTGTAGCTAGGACGGAGTCATAGCAGGAATTGCACTTGGCTTTGGACTTCAGGCGGATTCTCATGACAGGGGCAAGAACATCAAGAGTATCAGAAATAGAAGAATAGAGAGAAGACAGAGCTGTGTTAGGGTGTGAGTCAGCCAGAGGAAGAGGGGGTGGGGAGAAGGTGGAAGCAAAAGCCTCGACTGACATGCTTCATGGGACGGATGTCCAGGAAGGTAAGTGGCAGTGTTGGGGTAGGCTTGGCTTGGGGGGAAGAGAGAGAGAGAGATGAGAGGAGAGGAGGTAGTGGTCACTCCAGCAGAGGGGAGTGGAAAGAGGGATAGATAGGGGGAGGCTAGAGAAGATCAAGACATCAAGTGTGTGCCCTGCAGAGTGTGTTGGGCCAGAGGGGAGGATATAGAGGGAGAGGGAATCGCAGAGGTCGCGAAAGAGCAATGTAAAGGGACAGGGAGAATCAAGGTGAATGTTGAGGTCACCAAGGAGGAGGAGTTGAGTGGTTGAGGCCAGGAGAGAGGAGGAGAGGTCAGCCCACTCAGAGAGAAAGGAGGTGATTTGACCAAGGGGCCAGTAGAGAGTGGCAACAGTAAGAGTGGCTAGGAGAGATTGAGAGCCTGCAGACGAGGCATTCGAAAGAGGAGTAGGTCTGAGTGGGAATTATAGTGGCAGGAATCCACTCAGGAAAGATCAAGGCTACACCCACACCAGGGCGAGTGGATCTGGGTGCGGAGAGGATCTTGTAGCCATCAGGGAGGAGAGTGTCAAAGCTCGTGACAGAGCTGGCTGTGAACCATGTCTCTGTAAAACCAAGAACATCAAGGTCAAGTTCTTCAAGGAGGTGGCAGATGTCAGAGGAGTGTTGGACAGTCAAGCGAGAGTTGAGAGTGGCAAGATGAAGAAGGTTGCCGGTCTTAAAGACCGTCCGGGGAGGGGTACAAATCAGAGGTACGCCCTGCAGAGTTGTGGAGGTAGCCAGAAGATGGGCAGAGGAGGGAAGAGTGGGCAAGGTAGCCAAGGAATGAGATGAGGGGACAGCCGGAGAAGAAAGGAAGTTGATGAGGCGAGGGAAACGCCTATCGAAGAGGAGGAGATTGGCCTGGGGTCCTTGGACCATGACAGTGCCATTTAGGTAGACGGTAAGGATGACTCTGGAGGAGTCAAAAGAAGCCATGAGGACTTCCCAGCGAGTGCCACCATTTATGGGAGAGGAGGAGACAGGACAGAGCACAGAGATCATATGGGGAGTGCATATATCAGGTGAAGGAACAACAAAGAGGATGTCGGTGAGGGTCTGTCTGGAAGAGGAGCTGGTATAGGTATCAGCAATAGGGAGACCAGGGTTGGAGGCCAAGATATCCTTTTTAAACCTCTTCTTTCCAGACTTAGTGAGAAGGGAAGGATAGTTGATAGAGAAGCAGTTGGAAAAGATGGGAGAAACAGACAGCGCCATGAGTATGAATAGAGGAGGCAGGGGGAGGAGAAAGCAGGTGCAGCGGTATGGAACAGTCACTGGGCTAGCAGGATTACAATCAATGGGCAAAGTTAAATGCAGAATTACACCCAACTTTGACTTTCAGGTTAAATGCAGAATTACACCCAAGTTTCACTTTCAAGTTAAATGCAGAATTGCACCCAAGTTTGATTTTCAAGTTAAATGCAAAAATACACCCAAGTTTGACTTTCAAGTTAAATGCAAAAATTCACCCAAGTTTGACTTTCAAGTTGAATGCAAAAATTACACCCAAGTTTGACTTTAAAGTTAAATGCAAAAATACACCCAAGTTTGACGTTCAAGTTAAATGCAAAATACACCCAAGTTTGACTTTCAGGATAGATGAATGTCCTGTAGTTAAGGAGACAAGTGGGAGTCAGATGGTAAGGGAGAGTAAAGGCACGACTACAATTTGAGAACATAACAAGGAGAGCTAATAGCCAAATTTAAAAATGTAGGACGACAAGCATGCCCCAAATGTGATGAGGAAAATGCTGGAATGGTACATGTTCTGGTCATGCCCAGTCATTGAGCGTTTTTGGGGTGAGGTGGCGCACAGGTTGGCCGAAAAAGGAATCAAGATTGTGGTAGATACGGTGTGGGCCTGTTTGATGAGAGGGTTTCCGAGACCACGCAAACTCAAGCATGTTTTTGATTGATTGATTGATTGATATTTTATTTCTATCGCGCTCGTACACAAGTGTTTCAGAGCGCGACAAGGCAAGGGAGGGGAACAGGGGAGAACAAACAGCGATCTTACTAGGCCCAGTGACATTGAGAATGCGCAAGTGTATGGGAGAGGGGGAGGGGAAAAGTGCATGGAAGGGGGAGAGGTGGAAAGTGCGAAGCAGAGGAGAAACAGATAAATAACAATAAATAATAAAGGCAACAAACAGTGGTAGTGCAGCCAGCAATTTGCAAGTTCTAGGTTTAAGGCAGCAGACAGGGTAGGTCTGATAAGTGCAGGAAGAAAAAGGGGGGGCTGAATGGGTACAGATACAGACCCCAGAGCAAGGGGTGGCCCGGAGGCAGTGCGGGAGGATGGCAGGATGAGCAGGTACCTGGGCCCAAGGGACAGAGGGTGGCCAGGTGCACAGTGCCAAGAGAGAACAGATCAGCAGGGGAGAGGGGGAGCGAAGGCAGAAGAAAAGAGGAAGGTCTTGAGTTGCTTCCGGAACCGGAGATCGTTCTCAAGTTTCAGAGTGGCATTGAGGCTGTTCCAGAGCGAGGCCCCAGCCATGTGAGTAAATTAAAGGATCCAGTCCAGCGTATGCACTTGCAAAGAGGAGAATTGTCATGGGGTGGAAGGTATGCCAGAGGATACGAATAGAAGTATGGTGGAAAGATCTACAGAAATGGGCTGAAGCGGAAACTGCGGTATAGCAAGATGCACGTAATGTCGGGGGGGAGGAAGAGGCTGAGACCCTGATAGCCTGGAAACAATTAATAACAGAGTTATTTGGGTTAATACGAGACCCAACGGAAAACATGGAGGAGGAATCCTTATCACAAGATGCAGAAACAGAACACGGAAGGGAATAGGCTCGTAAGGGGGGAGGGAAGGGGAGAAGCAGTGGACATGTTGAAGCGATGTAGGTTTATAATGTTATTGTATGCACTGCAAGTTTGGTTTGTATTGTTTGTTGAAATAAAATTAATAAACATTTTCTTTTTTTAAAAAGACATTGGTACAGAACTGGATACGTTCCGTACACATGCAGAACGTGAGAGAAAATATATTGATAACCCCCGCCTTGCACGAAGATATGGGGAGGGAGAGCGACCTGGCAGGGTGCTGGCTAGACTCATCTGCCAAGAGACTGGTTCTCCAAATATCCCGGCTATAGAGAGACCCGACGGCACCTTAGCCCTATCGCTGCAAGACATTAATGCGGAATTCCTATCTTTCTACGAATCTCTTTATTGTAATGCAGATAGCGTCAATACAATTGATATTGACACATACTTAGACAGTCTTCCCCTTTCCGTTCTCTCAGACAAGACCAGTAGCTGCCTGATATGCCAATTACGACTGAATAAATATCAAAAGCTATTGATTCCCTGGCTTCAGGCAAAGCTCTGGGTTCTGACGGCCTCCCGTTCGAATTTTACAAACAATATAAATCCTGCCTGGTCCGTCAGCTGCAGGCGCTATGGGAGGAATCCTGCGAAGTGGGTACACTGCCTCCCTGTTTCCGCGAGGCTATAATATCTGTACTACTTAAACCGGGCAAATCCCCCACTCAATGTGGCTCATACCGTCCCCTCTCTCTCATTAACTCTGAGGTTAAGATTTATGCTAAAATACTAGCCTTGTGATTATCCCCTTACAATGTCCTACATCATTCATCCAGACGAGGCAGGATTTATTCCTTGGCGCTCCACTTCCTTTAATTTGCGATGCCTGTTCAATATTATTAGTCCAATTGATCCGAACATCCAGGCAGTGGCAGCTACCCTCGACATGCAGAAGGCTTTTGACTGTCTCGTGGAATTACCTCTGGCGAGTCCTCAAGAAGTGCAACTTTGGGCCCCGTTTTCGGTCCTGGGTTAAATTGCTCTACTCTGATCCGATGGCTAGGGTCTGCACTGAGGACAGATGGTCACCCCTCTTTCAAATAGCCAGAGGCAAGAGACAGGGCAGCCCCGTCTCCCCTTTAATCTTTGCCATAGCCATAGAACCATTTGCGGATATGATGCGACAGGTCCATGCACGCAAAGGTCTGAGATTGGCGGGTCAGTCGGACATTACCTCCTTGTACGCCGATAATGCTTTACTCTTTATTCATTCCCCAGCGCACAACCTGGCCCCTATCCTGAAGATGTTGTCCACTTTGGACGGATGTCGGGTCTTAAGGTAAACTGTGCTAAATCGACTCTATTCCCACTTACGGAGGTCACGCTTCCCCCTTCTGACCCTATGGGGTTCACCTGGTCACAATCCAAGTTCACCTACCTCGGGGTAGAGGTGGCACGCCAATATGATTTAGTGTTTGAGGAAAATTACCAGAAATACCTGACGGCACTCACTAGGAAATGTCTGGGCTGGTTGAAGCTCCCAATTTCCCTTGCGGGCAAAGTCAGTATTTTGAAAATGATCGTGCTCCCCCAACTTCTATATCGATTTCTCAACCTGCCCATGTGGCCCGGCAATGATTTTTTTCAAGCACTGAACCGCAAAATCAACACAATTCTGTGGCACCCTGGTGCAGTCCGCCTTAAACTAGGCACATATACCACCCCCATGTGTAGCGGCGGCTTTGACGCTCCTGATTTTGGATGGTTGCCCGGGCTCAATCCGCATCGCACTGGTTTAGCATTGCAGACCCCCCGCTCCACATATTAGGCTTGAGCGTCTAGCGGCCAAGGGATGGGACATCCGGGACCTGGTTCTTTCTCCCCTGAATCTCAGGCATGACTCACTTGATCCTGTCGGTAGCACGTCCCTGGCTCTTTCCAAAATATGGAAATTATCCAGCGTCTCTCACCCCTTTCACAGTAGCCTGCTTCTCTGGAACTTCCTCCCAGAAACTCCCTGTATTCCCTTGTGTGTATTACTCCACTGGGCTGCCATGGGCTTTGAGACTATCCAGGATGTTTTTGACCAAGGAAACTTCCTTGAGTGGCCAGACCTGCCTGAGGCTCTACAACGGAAGCCATCAGTCTGGCTCCAATACTAGGGCCTCCGAAGAATCCTTAAGCTAAGATATCCTAATTTCCCCACTATACCCCCTGATGGCCCCATACTTGCTGAAATTCTTAATGTCAATACTTCCAAGGGAAAGGTCTTCAGATTGTATGCTTTACTGCAGGACACAGCGACTTCTTTGTTTGACAAACTTAAGCGTTAATGGGCGGAGGACCTAGAAGTGGAAATGACAGATCAATGCTGGAGTCGTATGTGTGCACGTACCCATAATGTATCATTGAATTCGCGCTTTAAATGAATTCAATTCAAAGTCCTGCATAAATACCACTACACCCCAATTAGACTGCATCGCATGTCACAGGACGACGCCCCCAGATGTCCTAGGTGTGGATCTGAAAATGCAACACATACATACATATGATTTGGCCCTGCCCACGCCTGGCTCAAATCTGGGAGGAGATCTGTTCTACTGCATCTGAAATTCTTGATTACACTATTACCCCGTCCCCACTTCAGTGTCACTTTCATGATTTTCCTGGGCTAGGCCGGGCTTCCAAAAAGCTGGCGGGGCTCTGCATGCTCCTTGCAGTGCGCTGTATTCTATTATACTGGCTCCGTTCCGGAGCGCCCACACACACACAATGGCTCAAAGCCGTGAACTGGGCCTCGGACACTGAAGAAGCCTGGTCAGACCAGCAGCCACTGCTGTCCAAACCTAGGAATGTCTGGTCCCAGTTTTGCTCTTATATTGCCTCTACTTCAATGAACGAAGATGATGGATCCTCTGTACCATCTTCTCCCACCAGTGGCTCTATCTGAATTGATGCGTTGCTTATTGTTTTACATGTGAGGTAAATTGCTATGTGATGTTTCAGCCAGTTCACCTATTTGTTGATACTGTATTCCAACTGTATATGACGGTTCTGTAACTGCCAAGCATGGTGTACTGCTCGTTCTTCCGCTGTTTTGTCAAGCTTAATAAATAAGTTTTTTTTAAAAAAATGCAGCTAGATTTAAAACATAGCTAGAGTCAAAAATGCAGCTAGGTTCAAAACACAGCTAGAATCAAAAATGCAGCTAGATTCAAAACACAGCTAGAATCAAAAATGCAGCTAGATTCAAAACACAGCTAGAATCAAAAATGCAGCTAGGTTTAAAACACAGCTCGAATCAAAAAGGCAAAAATAACATTTATAGCAATGGTTGTAAGCACAGTGCAAAGACAGACTGTGGCGTGGGAGACAAGGCGAGATGGAGAAGGAGGAAAAGGCAAAGGGGTAGGAGTGTGTTCAGTAGGGTAGAGCTAACCCATTGTCAAGGAGGTGGAAAAGGTCATGGAAGTCCAGGTGCCTTTGAGGTGCCTCATGAAAGCTCAGGTGAGGGGATGCAGAGCTCACCTTACAGCTTACCGACAGCGGACAGGGAGCAGACATGTGCCTTCGTTCTGGACCTTAGTGGTACGGGCCGGCTCCTGCCTCCCAACTCCCGGTTGCTGGTATTGGCTGGAAAAAGACCAAGTCAGCCAATCAGAGGGGGCAGGCCAAGAAAGGAAGGCAGAGCTGCAGGCTCAATGCGGGTCCAACCATAATGAAAGGCCTTGATTAATCAGGGAAAGTAGCACAAGGGAGTTGATCCGGAGCCCCACGGGTGAAAAAACAAAAACTTCCAGGAAGGTGTTGCACGCACTGAGGGCAGTGCTCACAGGGATAATAGCCCAAGATTTCAAAAAGCAGCTACAGTTTCCAAAGCGCCACAGTGCACATCCACAATAGCCCCAATAAGAAAAGCCTTACCCCAAATGCAGCAAATTGCATGGGGAGGTGGAGGGCTGAATGCAGGGCTGCCCAGCACAGCAGATGGTCTTTCAGGGAAGTTGAGGTAGAGAAATGCATACATATTCCCCTTTACACACTTTTTGTATAAGGGATAGGGCAGGCATTCGTTTTTTTTTAGTATAGGCCATTTTTATTTGACAGACTGACTAGGACTATGTTTTCTTTATTATTTGATAGTAGAGACTACTCCCATTTTAGATATAGGGCAAAGTAGGAGTTTTTCCAAACCCCGAGAAATGAATAAAGGTTTTACATATTGCACCTTTTGTGTCAGTGTCATACTTATGTTTCCGTGCCTCCCTTGCATAGCTTTTGCCATTCTGACATTTCTTTTGTGACACCATCTTTTCTTTTCTTCCCATTACACACTTGTTACTTGAGAAGGAGGGCTAGGCTTGTTTTCATTTATTATAGACCTTTTTATTTTGACTGGACTGACATGGACTTGATTACTCCCATGTTTAGATTAGGGCTAGTAAGGAGTTACCCCAACCTTGCTGAAAGTAAAATAAAGGTTTTTGACGCGTACATCTATTGTCCTTGTGCCTACTGTCGATCCCATGCCTTTCTTACAGAACACTGAGGTTAGATGAGTATCAAGGGAGAGGGGGCAGAGGGAAAGAGGAAGGAGGATACATGCAGGGACCCACACATTGCAATGAAAGGCCACACAGAAATGCAGGGCAAAAGAGCCACATCAAAACAGCAGAACAAACCATTAACAGAAGAGAATGGAGGGAGGTACAGCATCATCAATACTCTCAGGAGGCCCACAAGGGATAAACAGCACAGTAAACCATTAACAGAATAGAATGGAGGGAGCACAGCATCATCAATACTCAGGAGGCCCACAAGGGCTAAACAGCAGAGTAAGCCATTAACAGAGGAGAATGGAGGCAGGTACAGCATCATCAATACTCTCAGGAGGCCCACAAGGGCTACAAAAAAAGACAGGACTCATGAATGCCAGTTCCCAGGATTTCTTTGCAGGTCAAATAAGCTGAACAGAAAAGTAATGAGCTCAAAAACATCAAGTCTCTCACAGGACGTGATGCGGCTCACTTCTCAGACACATGGTCCGTTTTTCCAGGAATTCCTGGACCATTCAAAGTCACTTGGTTTTTCATAGCAGGCTTCCTAGGGGATCCTGAAATCTATGACCAGCCCTAAATCCACAAGAATTATTCCACAAGCAATTCCTGTTGGCACCACATCCTGCTAAAAGGTAGGTGTAGTTCCTGTCAGGTTGAGGTTGAGTCAGAAGTCGACACTTGCCCTTCATAAAACCCTAGGCATACTCGGGGCTTGACACCATTCTTCTACAAAGTTTGAGGCTTCTTCCTCTTTGTCATCCTGCCTATTCCTCCGCTGGCATCCTTGCCCGAATCTTGTTCCGTCTCCCGAGCCTGCCTTTGGACATCCTGGCCTCCTCCTGCCTTTCTGATAAGTCCTGTTAGGGGGGAGTCTCCCTCCTCCTCCTCCTCTTCTTCTCAAGCCCGATCTCACTGCATGTTATTGACTCCTCCTTACTACATCCACCTGTCCCCATCTCTCATTGTCCCCAATACCTCCCTAATGTTCCTTGTATTGTTCTTCAACTGTATGACTGAAGCTTCTCTAACAACCAACACTGTCTGAATGAGCTCTTTCAGTTTTAAAGTTCTCTTCCTTTTCCCCTGGGATGGGCTTTTGGTTATGGTATTGAACTGTGTTCTCTAATTGTGTCAGGATTGGGATTTGTTGCTGCTCCTAGTGCTCCTGGAATCACTTTGGCAGTAGCGGGATGGCCCTGGCTTGCATCTGATCTGTCCGCCATATTGGATGCCACTTCTCTCTACCTGCTACTCTCTATTGTTGCCCTACAGGACCTATATAGTCCCTTTTTTCTCAGCATGTGAGCTGAATGTTGGAAAAACTCTTGGTAAGGTTTTAAAACCCTACATTTGTACAAGAAAATGGGCCTTATTACAAGTTTGGCAGTGCAGGACAAAAGTGGTGGCAATCCAGTTACTCACCCTCATTCCGAGTTTGGAGGTAAGGGAAAAACGATGCCGGTGAAGGATTACAGGCATCGCTTACCGCTACGGGCTATTCTGACCAACCAGACCGCTATTAACGGCATCGTAAAGTATGATGCCGTTAATAGAGGTCAGGGTGCACTCACGCGACACACCATGCCGGCATTAGCGGCATGCCGTAAACCGGAGAAGATCACAAGTGAGGCGGACATGCAAATAACAGCCTCATGAAGGCGGAAAAAGTGCCTACCGGCATGGTGTAAATACCGGCATCGCCGACCAGGCGTAAAGAGCCCTGAGCAGTGTTTCCAACTGCCACAGGCACACACAATCAGCACGGGT
Source organism: Ambystoma mexicanum (assembly GCF_040938575.1). Taxonomy (NCBI): domain Eukaryota; kingdom Metazoa; phylum Chordata; class Amphibia; order Caudata; family Ambystomatidae; genus Ambystoma; species Ambystoma mexicanum. The sequence continues at coordinate 46,558,926 of NC_090927.1, forward strand.
GGAGGCAATGGAGTCAGGCCCAGTACAAAAGGAGCACATGCACACACCACACCCCCTCCCACACCAAGATGATACCAATAGTAGTAGCATTACTGGAGCTGGAGGACCTGCTTGCAATGCCTCAACACCAGCAACAACAGCCGCCACCACAGAGGAGACGCAGGAGGGGAAGGAGGGTGAGGCAGGGCCAGCATGCCCCACCAGTGCAGCCACCATTACCACGCAGACAGCCCCCAATCCCTCGCAACAGAGCCAGTCCATTCAATCTAACCCGAGCAGATCTACACCCTGTACCGGCTTGACCGGGACACCATCACCACCATAGTGGACCGCATACACAATGACATAGTGAGCCTCCTAGAAATACGCACCGCCATCCCACCTCTACTGAAGATAGTGTCTGTGCTCCACTTCCTCGCCACAGACACCTACCAGCACACATTGGGACACATGCATGGCATATCACAACCCTTATTTTCCCGGATTCTGAACCAAGTGCTGGATGCCCACCTCAAGCACACAAGGGACTACATATCCCTACCACGGACTCCCCAGGAGATATTCGATACAAAAGTTGCCTTCCCTGCACTGGCAGGCATGCCAAATCGTGTAGGTGCCCTTGACTGCACCCACATGGAGTTGGTGGTCCCGCATGCCATGGAGGTGGTGTATCGCAACCGCAAGCAATACCACTCCATCAATGTGCAGACAGTATGCGACGCCAGCAAGATCATCACACATTGCTGTGCCCGATATCCCGGATCAACCCATGACTCTATGGTCCTGCGGAACTCCACGCTACCACGCTTCATGGAGCGACATGCTGGATGACGTGCCTGGCTGTTTGGTGAGTTGCCTGACAGGGCCATGGCAGTTCATCGGGGTTGCGAGGTGGGTGGATGCATACTCCACCTGGGCGGGAATGGGGGGATGCATACTCCACCTGGGTTGGGATGTTGATGTGACTGCACGATGTGCACATCACCGAACACTGTGCCCCAAAGCATCAGAAACGGTACATGACACCGAAATCCCATAGTGATGAAGTAAGGTCGACACCTATCATTACATGACTAACAGGTAACCAGCCCACATCCCACAACACATGCACCACTCATCAGCGGCCCTCACCCACCGTGAGGCCATCCTGCACCATGCAGTGCATATGCACTATGTTGCTGTCTCCAGCATATCACCACACAGAACAATCATCCCTGGGAGTGCATTGAACGAGCCAACTAGGGATTCCACAGTGTGTCATCGGGTCGGCACACCCATAGGAGTGCTGCATGTCACCATGAGAATGATCAGCGCAGAATGCCCAATATTGTACAGACTACTGCCAGCGCTCCTTACTAGTAAATCTCACAGAACACAACACATCACTAATTTGACTCCAACAATGCTGTTTGCATATACGATGCACGTGCAACAAGATGTCAGTGCACACCATGAATCATCTTGAAGATGCAACCCACACCATTAGCCCATGGCTCAGGACACATAGAGGGACCTAAAATGGGGTCAAAGCATCCAGGGACATGTGCATGTGGGCAACGATTACCTGCAGGCATGTGAGACTAGTACAGTTGTCCAACATGATTCTTCAAACAATTACCTTCATTCCCCTCTCATGCAGGTGACGGTGGCTATCCCTTGAAGCTGTGGCTCCTGACCCCTTTCCGGAACCCACAGAACAGGCACGAGAAGGACTACAATCGTTCCCATACCCGTACAAGTGTGGTAATTGAGCAGACCTTTGGCCTGTTGAAGGCACGATTTCGCTGCCTCAGCCGTTCGGGTGGGGCACTCCTCTACAGACATGAGAAGGTGGCCAAGATCACTGTGGCATGTGTAATGCTGCACAATATGTGCATCCGCCGGAACGTGCCCTTGCCCCCTGACATGGAACTGATACCACCTGATGATGATGAAGGTGATGATGAAGATGTGGCAGGACCTCATCATGTTGGCGATGCACAGGAGGGACGTGCTGTGTGCCAGTCAGTGATCGCACAATATTTCTGACATACATGTCAGCAGAGGGTGACATAATGGTTGGACATAGGGCACTGGGTGTGGGGGTACATGTAAACTATGCACTGTCCAAGATTAAATGACACAGGTACAATGATGAATGTCCACTCTGGTCTCTTTTTTTACACAACCGGTGTATTGAAAGTAACAATAGTAACGTGAATAACAAAACCCTCCACCACCCCCCCTCATCCCCCCCACAACTCCCCCACACACCCTCACCCACCTCCACCTCCCAGCACAACTCCCCCACACCCCCTCACCCCCTCACAAGTCCCATAGGGTCCACAGAGCCTACATGAGGCTGCCAGTACAGTCACTCAGCACTCCCAGGGCCAGGGGGTGGCATGTCCCGTCGGCGCAGCGCACGGACCGACCAGTGGAGTGGGCTGGTCTGTGTTGAGCTGCTTGTTGATGGTGTGGCCTCATGCTGAGGCTGTTGTGCGGGAATAGCTGCCTCCAAAGCATCAGTGATGCACCCAAGCAACTCGCAGAGGTGGTTTGTGTTATCAGTGATGGACCGGCCCAGTGCCCTCAAATCTGTGCGCCACTCCTCCCTGGCCTGACGGTTGTCCTGGACAAATTCCTGTATTAGTGCAGTGAGCTGGTCAGCCCGCTGTGCTCCTGCGGCTGCACCAGTGGCCCTGCTGGGAATCTGGCTGGCATGCCCAGCCTGCTCATCCTCCCCGGGACTGTATACCAGACTGAAATGTCCGTGTGTCTGGTCTTGCCCAGACTGCTCCGGGGTGTTGGTATCAACGGTGTCACTCTGGGGGGATACCTCGGGGGATGCCAATTGTGTTGGGGTGTGGACAACATCCACTGAGTCGTCATCAATGGTGCCCCAGATGTCATGGGGGCTGTCTTCGGCTGTGATGGGGGCCGTGGCTGCCACCTCCCCAGCCACACTGGACTCCTCTGAACGGGGCGTTGGACAGGTGTCTGCAGGCAGTGCAGTGAGGGGTGGGGTGCTGTGCCCTCCACGGGCCTTGGTGTTGCTGGTGGTATGTGTCTCTGTGGTGGCTTCCTTGCTGGGACACGGCGCCCCCTGGCTTGGCCCCGGGATATTGAGGGACGGTTGGTGTCCTCTGCAGGAGTGGTGTCATGCTCCTCACTGTCATGCTCACTGCCTGTGGGGGTGAAAGAGAGGGACGGCATGAGTGATGTTCGGATAGGCATCATGCATACATTGGTACGAATGCACATCCACACAATTGTGGGTAATAGGCATTTGGGTTGGGAACGGCACGTAATTCCATACATGGGTGGTGAATGCAGCCATATGTCGGTGTCACTCATGTTGACCAGGTACTGTGCTGTCTGACATGCTCACAATTTAAGTCATGCACGGTGTGTGCCTCATGGAATTTCCTGCTTTGTGTGGTATGTGTCATGTACGTTACGCCCTTGCACCAGGCACTGGCATGTGTCTTACTTGCTTCGGCATACTTAAAGGGGAGTGTGTGTGGCCGACCATGGCGTCACTCTCTTTGGACAGACACTGGCATTGACTTTCATCAGATTTGGCTTAGCTGTTTTTACTTTGGACACTCACCTCCATCAGCAGAAGACGTGGCGCCACACTCCATCTCTCCTACGCCTTCTATGGATTCTGGGCCAATCATGCTCGCACATGTTTCCTCCCACGGTGTGAGCTTAATGGGAGAACTTGGTCCTCCTCCAGTCTCCAAGGCCTGGGTACGGTTTGCCGAAAGAATGTTCCGCACCCACAGCCGCAGGTCATCCCACCTTTTGTGGCAATCCTCGACCGTGCGGGGGGTGTTGCCCACTGCACTGACCTTCTGCCCAACTAGTGCCCAAATCTCCTTTTTCCGCAACACTGCCTCCCTCCTCATGTTGCTGTTGAACACTGTCCCTGCGTGCTCATGCAGGGTGTCGACGAGCATCTGTAGTTCATCCTGACTGAAGCGCTCCTTTCGGAAGCGGGCAGATCCCTTCTTGGGTGCTTTAGGCATTCTTGGAAGGTAGGATGTGCTTTTCTGACGATCACTAGTGTCCCAGGGGTCCTGTGTGGTGAGGATGGCAATGGATTGTGTTTTTAAAGATGGCCGCCGTGCTCCTTCCCGTTCCTCTGCGATGATGCTATTTCCGGTTCCACTATTTAATGGTGACTGTAAATAGCGGTGACCGCTAATTACGGCCACCGCTATTTACGGTCACTGATAATGCCACTTTGAACTATGGCGGTAGTGTTATCTATGGTGGGGTCCTTTTGCGACGTGGCGCTAGGTACCTTACCGGCATGGCGCAAAGCTTGTGCCTGCGAAGTTGTAATAGTCCTCTATTAGCGGGCTGCTGCCAGCTCGGACACGCTATTTGCGCCATGCCGGTAAGGGACGATACTTACCTCCGAACTCAGAATGAGGGCCACTGACTTATTTTGGTGGTAACAAAATAACTACCGGTTTTCACAAACCGATGAATCATACATTTGGAGGTAAAGTGGAGGATTTCCCTACAACAAGGTGGGATTTCCCTACCTAAATAAACTAAGGATAGTAGGAGTCAGTGAGTTGAACTTAAAAGTCTGTCTGTGTCCAAAACCTACACTTGCCCTCACAACTAAAACTAAATAATGTGTGGGGATATCAGCAACCAAAGGAATAGTGTTCAAACAATTGTTCTGAGCTTCTTCCAACTCCTGGCTTACTCTTGGCTCCCTTCCCCAAGTTCAAGACAGATCCACCAAATGGCCTCGGGGTTCCCTTCGCCAAGTACAACACAGTTTCGCCAAATGGTGTCAGGGTTCCCTTCCCAAGTTCAACACAGTTCAACAGAAGGATCTTAGGGTTCCCTTCCCCAAGTTCAACAGAGTTTCACGAAAAGGGTCTCATGGTTCCCATCCCCCAAGCACGCAGCTCTTCTGGCTTCAAATTCACAGTCAAATTAACTTGGTTAATTTGCCTTTTCTTTATGTCACTTAAAAAATCTTATGCCGACCAGCCTCAGCCTTTTGACTTCTCCTGGTTTACTCCAGGTAAGGGTTCCTCGGTCTAGGCGCAGTTGTCGGACCACACGGTCAACCCATCACAAGTTGCGCAGACGATAACCTTGGCATTTTGCAACAGTTCATTCTTTCTCATAGGACTTCCTTGACAACAGAGGTTTCCTTTCTGTATCTGTGTTATATATGTTTCTGTTTCACTTTAACAGCTTCTTGACTTTACCAGCATGTGACTATCGCACACTTTCCTTTGTGGTATTTTCATTTTGTTCGCAAATGCACATCACCTGCTGTTTCAGTCATTCGATATACTCATATCTTTTCCATAGTTCAGCATTCAAAAATCATTATGTGCATGGCAACTCGTTCGGTATTCAATAGTTGACGTTTGGTCTCCAGACCCATTTGTCATGCATTTTCACTTGACTCGCAGCCATTACACACACCATGCCCCTGGGGCACCTCGGCATGAGTGATCCTTCCCTGTCACTCACCGGTGTGCGCCCGCTCCTCCAGGTGCTCTGGTTTCACTCTCGGGTTCTCACTGGCTCCTCTCTCACTCCTCGGGAGCTCCGACGAGCAGCGATTGCTTCCTTCAGATTATCTTGCAGCAGTCGGTGGCCTCAGGGAGATTTTTGTGTTCCTCACTCCCAACGGGGAACACACGGCATAGGGCTCTGCACAGCTCCTGATCCTTTCTTGGCACGCTCTGGCCTCTGCATCTTTCTAGCTTCTCTGCAGTAGTTGCACCCTTTTCACCGGCCCATATTCTGCCTGCTCTACCTCGGATTGTCACGCTCTCTTGCCCACCTGGATCTCGACCTCCACTCTGCTTCTGATTTCTCCTTTTATACACCTGCAACCATTTAAGAGGTTGTAGGTGTTGCCTGACCATAGTCATGTGACATGCCTGACCCTCACAACATTCCCCCTGCCTCTTCCTCGTCTCAGTACCAGAGTGGTGCAATGAAAAGTTAGTATGTACTACTCCTAGTCGCCTCTTCCTTGTGCCAGTACTATGGTGATATGAATGTGGGGAAATGAGGGGAAGTGATTGGTAACAGCCTATAAAAGGCAGAGGGAAGGGATGGTTGTTCTGGCATTCTGTGCACCGACTAAGGCTTTCTCTGCCTGGCTTCTCTCAGGTAGAGGTTGGCTGCTTTTCTGACAAGCATTTCTGACATTCAGAGCAACAATAAGGTTTGGCTCCTGTATGGCTCCTCTCATGTTTAGTTAGATTGCTTTTCTGACTGTAGCATGTTTGACATTGCACTGATAAGGGTTGGCTTAGATCCTGTGTGACTTCTCTCATGAGTAGTTCGGCTGCTTTTGTGACTGAAACATTTCTGACATGCAGAGCACCGATAAGGTTTGGCTCCTGTGTGGCTTCTCTCATGGGTAGTTAGCTTGCTTTTCTCACTGAAGCATTTCTGACATTCAGAACACCGATAAGGTTTGGCTCCTGTATGGATTCTCTCATGGATAGTTAGGTGGCTTTTCACACTGAAGCATTTCTGACATTCAGAGCACCAATAAGGTTTGACTCCTGTGTGGCTTCTCTCATGGGTAGTTAGCTTGCTTTTCTCACTGAAGCATTTCTGGCATTCGGAGCACCGATACGGTTTGGCTCCTGTATGGATTCTCTCATGGGTGGTTAGGTTGCTTTTCACACTGAAGCATTTCTGACATTCAGAGCACCGATAAGGTTTGGCTCCTGTGTGGATTCTCTCATGGATAATTAGGTTGCTTTTATCACTGAAGCATTTCTGACATTCAGAGCACTGATAAGGTTTGGCTCCTGTGTGGCTTCTCTCATGGGTAGTTAGCTTGCTTTTCTCACTGAAGCATTTCTGACATTCAGAGCACTGATAAGGTTTGGCTCCTGTGTGGATTCTCTCATGGATAGTTAGGTTGCTTTTATCACTGAAGCATTTCTGACATTCAGAGCACCGATAAGGTTTGGCTCCTGTATGGATTCTCTCATGGATAGTTAGGTTGCTTTTATCACTGAAGTATTTCTGACATTCAGAGCACCGATAAGGTTTGGCTCCTGTATGGATTCTCTCATGGGTAGTTAGGCTGCTTTTCACACTGAAGCATTTCTGACATTCAGAGCACCGATACGGTTTGGCTCCTGTGTGGCTTCTCTCATGGGTAGTAAGGCTGCTTTTCACACTGAAGCATTTGTGACATTCAGAGCACCGATACGGTTTGGCTCCTGTATGGATTCTCTCATGGTTAGTTAGGCTGCTTTTCACACTGAAGCATTTCTGACATTGAGAGCACTGATAAGGTTTGGCTCCTGTGTGGCTTCTCTCATGGATAGTTAGGCTGCTTTTCTCACTGAAGCATTTCTGACATTCAGAGCACTGATGAGGTTTAGCGCCTGTGTGGCTTCTCTCATGGGTAGTTAGGTTGCTCTTCACACTGAAGCATTTCGGACATTCAGAGCACCGATAAGGTTTGTATCCTGTGTGGCTCCTCTCATGGGTATTTAGGCTGCTTTTCACACTGAAGCATTTTTGACATTCAGAGCACCGATAAGGTTTGGCTCCTGTGTGGCTTCTCTCATGTTTAGTTAGGCTGCTTTTCTCACTGAAGCATTTCTGACATTCAGAGCACCGATAAGGTTTGGCTCCCGTGTGGCTTCTCTCATGTTTAGTTAGGCTGCTTTTCACACTGAAGCATTTCTGACATTCAGAGCACTGATAAGGTTTGGCTCCTGTGTGGCTTCTCTCATGGGTAATTAGGCTGCTTTTCACACTGAAGCATTTCTGACATTCAGAGCACTGATAAGGTTTGGCTCCTGTATGACTTCTCTCATGTTTAGTTAGGCTGCTTTTCACACTGAAGCATTTCTGACATTCAGAGCACGGATAAGGTTTGGCTCCTGTGTGGCTTCTCTTATGGGTAGTCAGGCTGCTTTTGTGACTGAAACATTTCTGACACTGCATGCACTGATAAGGATTTGCTCCCGTATGGGTCCTTTCGTGTTGAGTTGGATATGTTTTCTGACTGAAACTGTTATGACATTCTGTGTACTGATGAGGATTTTCTCCTGCATGAGTTTTCTCATTTTGAGCGAGATGGGTTTTCAGACGGAAGCTTTTATGGCATTGATTGTCCAGGCAAGGTTTCTCTGGGGGTTTCATTTCTCCAGCTTGGATTGTGTTTAGCAAGAATGCCACAGCAAAATTAACCACATTACAGCGTCAGACATTTGTATAGAATGTTCTATATTCACTTCTCAGTGTTTTTCACAGGTTTTCCCATTTGGATGTTCTCAGAGAACCTTAATGCTTTAATGTTTCATGTTCTTTTCACAATCAGCATACTAACATGTTTGTTGGAGTTACTGAATATAACCTTGGTAGTGTTTTCTAATTCAATGCATTGATATGGTTTTCTACTATTTACAATCTTTATGAATAAAAAGCTCTGACTTTTGAATTACATTTTCATCCGAATTCGAACTTGCTTTGGGTCTTCTGCTCACCCGTGTATTTATTTGTAACTTTTCAGAAGCATTTCCTTCTTCCGGTTACTGTGACACTCTGAATACTGAATATAAGTGATAACAGAAATAATGTTCTTAATCTACAGCTTACTCCACCCCCAGTTCCTGACCAGACTGTGCTTCTAGAAACTTCCATTCCATGAGATAGCCAACGTCCTCTCTTTTGTTCCAAGTAAAGCCATTCTTGCAGGATTTCACTTCATTACTCTTTTCTTTTTCTGTTCAGGCTTCAGAAAGCTGTAAGAAAATGGACACATTATCTTTCTAAACAAAGAACTGCGTAACATTATGCATTTATAGTTTCATTATTGTTGAAATTGTGTTTTATTGGTTTACAAATATTTCACATGTCTTTAAGGCTTCAGATTCTAAACCAAGGTCGTAACATAGCCAAAACAAAGGCAACCTCCTTTCCCCTTAAAGCTCCAAGCCATAATATTGCACCTTTCAGATCCTCCTATTTCTCTACAAATCTCCTCTGCATTTTATTCAGTCTTTGAGCAGAGCCCTAAATGGATGCAGATGCCTTAGTGACCCCACCCTTCCCTTTTCATTACATACTCTACAAATACTATCAATATTCGGAATTTTAATGCGATCTCCCAGCACCCATCTTAACTGGTTCACCCAGAGCTCCTCTTTCAGCCATTTCAGAAATATACTGGGGTTTCCGTAATGTCTTATATCCAAATAAGAGTGCTCTTGCTCTACCTGGCAACCCATGTATTAAAACCCAACTCTGAATAAAGATACTCCATGCAGGAGACGTTCCGCAAGCCAAGGGATATTCTCTAAAGTGTGTCCTCTATGCACTTCAGTTAAGTGGCTGCAGTACATTTTATCAAACGTCCACAGATCATTCATAATCAGGGAGGCGTTTATTGTTTCAGACTGATGAGTAACCCACATTATTTTAGAGCTTGGCTATTACTACTTTTTACAGAGTACAACTCAATATATGGGTTATATTGATGTTGGTCTTGGGTCATTAATTTGGAACACATTTCTGATGAGAAATAAGGTTTCTTTGCAAGCTTATTTGTACTGTGAAAAAAACATGTGTGTATCACAACCATTGAAGATGTTTTTTTCCTGGATTTTTAGGAGGAAATTAAGGCCTTATTAAAATAATCTCCCTCAACCAAACGAATTAAAAAGAGTGGCAAGGATGTAACCCTGCTTTAGGCGACTGCTCATGTGACTATTGTCCAGAAGCTCCACCCTTTAGTATCTAGACGCCCCTGTAGTGGTGCAGTAACTAAAGCTAGGTTTTTACCCAATACACATGATAAAATGATTCAGAGAAATCTATAGATGGATGTTAGGCAGAATCCTGTGCAGTGCCCTTAGGGACCACTACACACAATTAAGACTACAAGTGGTAATACAAGTTCACCTTTGGTACAAGCCTGTACTACACTGTTAATGTGGTAGCAGTAGAGGAGCAGCCAGACTTATCTCAAGAGCAAATGAGCAGTAGTAGAGATTACACACAGGACTACAATTACTGTGACTCGAGCAAACACTGACTCAAGGTTTTTGGTTAAAAAGTAAGAGTACATTTATTTTTTTAAACCATCTGTTCCCAAACACTTCACTGCTATTAAATTAAAACCACACTTCAAATACACTACACACAACCAATTCCCCTTGTGCAGAGCGATTCAAGGTAAGTACCTTTGGTTTTGACAGACCGGTGTTGTGAAACAAAGACGTTACCGGAGGTACATATGCAATCACTTTTTGACAGTAATGACAGTTCGGTCCTACTAAAGATAAGCGTACCCGCGGGAAGAAATGTTACTGGAGTTAAACACACACTTAGCACATGAATCAACACAAGAGAGTTGGGGATGAAAATCATAGGCAATACTTTTCTCAAGGCAGATAGAATCAGAGGACACTTTCCTGCAAGTGAATAAAAGTCAATAGGCCTGCGCCAGTGTCAAGTGGAGCAGGGTTCCTGTTGCCGAAGCTCACACTGTTAGTACAGTTCACGACTCGAGATTGCCAGGAGTACTTGGATATTGTCAAAAGAGGAAGCAAAAATTATAAGAGGGAAGGAAGATAAGGACAAGCCTTTAGTGAGGAGAAAAGGGTTCACCCCAATTCCTCGAAGCTGGACACAGTACCTTATTCGACTGAAGAAGTAGTTCCTGCAGACTCACGGTTCCTGGAGCTTCAGTCGTGGGGACAAGAAGGACGACGTCTGGAGCGATCTGCACTACACTGGGATGAAGCCAGCAGCAGCAAAAGCAACGGTGAATAAAAGGTACGCTCCTTTAAAAACAGGAGAGGCTCTTCAGATGGCTATCCGGACCACTGCAGCTGTGTGCAGCGATTTCGACCAAGAAGAGGATCCTCTGCCTGTGGAAGGTGAGCTGGTTGATCCCATCAGGCTCAAGGGAAGAAGACACCGGACTGGATCTTCTCTTGTTGTCGAAGGGCAGATAGCTCAGGACTGCAGCAGAGCTTCACCGGGACTCGGCAGTTGCAGCAGCAGTCTTCTTCTCCGCTTCTCTTCGGTTCCTTGCAGTTCCAGTGGCGACTGACTTCCAGCCCAAGAGTCCTGCCTTTTATGTGAAAATCCCCCATTCACACAGCCTGGCTGTCAATCACACAGGGGGGTTTTCCAGCCCGGACAACCACTCCAGCCAATAGACACAAAGTGCGACTTGGGTTTCCAAGGAGACCCTGTGCAGGGGGTGACTGCACCCCTCCCTCACATTCAGCCCACCTAGACACCCAGGCGCCAGAAGGACCTACCTTAAAGGGGAAAAAGGGAATAGTACTTTAACGTACCGTCGTCACGCTTTGATCCTGTGCATGTCCGCGAACATGGTGGTACTTTGCAGCCAGCAGATATCACCAACGGGGATTCAGGGGTGGAGACGCATGTAAATGAGAATGAGCAAAGCTAGGGATTGGTCCATAAAGTTCAGTAGGTGTGTTCTGACCGACATACTTTAGTAAGACCGTCTTCTCCCTCACAGGAGACCACACACCCATGACTTTCCATGCTCGAAAACAGATTATCTGGATTTTTGGAGACTCATGGATTCATTGTTTGAAAGTGCATGCAGAAAGCTGCAGTTTATCTGCCGATCTCGGATTTCCTCATGTAGAAGTGCACTGGCATGTTGTGCGTGGCATGAGTTGGCTGGATTTGGTACCTCTCTGTGTTACTTTACTAACAGAGCGTCCTCCAGATATACTGATCATTCATTGCGGAGGAAACAGTTTAGGCCATGTATCTGGAATTTCTTTGCAATTTGCAATGAAGGAAGGACTCGCGAAGCTCATGTACATGTTTCCAAATTGTCAAATACTTTTTTCCCGTATTGCACAAAGACAAATATGGCTGCGTTCTTCTGCGTTTGGTCCACAAATGGAGAAAGCGAGATGCAATGTGAATAAGGCTGTGTGTGCCTTTTTAAGAGATGTTGGCATGTCCTCTTTCCACAATGAAAACATTTTGTTTTGCAGCACTTTCATTTTCAGCAGAGATGGAGTCTACCTTACATATGCTGGCAATCAGAATTTTCTTTGCAACGTACAAAATGCATTGCAACCTCTTTTGCAATCACACTAACCTATCTGACAATCCGTTTTCACCAGTCCACAGTTTTTGACCCACACAACACACCACCGAAAGGCTCTTTTCAGAGCCGCCACTTACTCCCAGCGTACACTTCATTGTGTTTGCTCCACTTGCACCCTCCGTTTTTCCCCCTATGACTGTCCGCAAACTTTTTCAGAACTCCGCGGGGGTCTACGACCGTCACTTCATAGTTCTATTAATATCCTGAGAAAGGCGGCTGTGAAAAGAGCCTTTTCTGTAATTTTTGTTGCTTTTACGTTTATTGCTTAAAAGCACACGGTACACTGGGAGAAGAGGCCAAAGAAGGGTAAGGAAGGGACACCAGCCATGGGGATAAGAAAGGGCAACTGAACAGAGAAATATTTAGGGTGAGCTTTATTTAGGTAAGGAGCAGTTCTTCTGGTGCTCTGTGACTGCAGCCTCAAAAGCACTTTGAAAACTCTCCCCCCTGCAGAGTACTGCATCACAATACGTGCACACTACTGTCACCTTTGAAAGGTAAGGGTCAACAGCATTGCGAATGGCTTGTGAGGCAGCTGGAGGGAGACGCTCCCCCACAGGAGTGTCTCTTGTGGTGGGAGGATCGGACACAGAGGATGCTGTGGAGGGACTCAATCGACTACGCTCTTCACATGGCACCACCTTGCAAATGTCCGCAGTGTGGAACGAAGTGAGGTGTCACTTCATGGTTGTCGTGCCAAAACTGTACGCACCATATCTCCCGCGACTCAGCACCACGTCGCACTGGTTACATTTCACCAGGTTCGTACGTTCCCATAAACGGAAAACAACCGCCACACCCACGACTCCCGCCGAGTGCTCTTAGTGCAGAGTTCCTCCATTTCATTCTCTTCCTCCTCTTCTTCCTCGCTCTCTACATCCTCACCCATATGTCTCTCTGCAGGCCCTTGGGGAGGTGGTGGTGGGTTTGGGGTGGTGCAGAGGCTAATGACCCAACAGCAGCCATGGAAGCCATACCGATTAGTTCCCTTTTGCTCACTACAGCAGTAAATGCAGTACACCTCAATCTGCTATAGCTAGAAGGACAATGGAGATGTGCTCGGTGGTGTGGCCATTTGTAGGGGTGGAGGGGTGTGCCTCGTGACCCTCTTCATCCCTGCAAAGCGGTACAAAAATATTACACAGCAAGTCCTGAGGTCAGCTATTGTCTGGGATATGTGAAATTACATTTTTACCCTCTACAATACTTTGCCTTCTGTCTACAAGTTCTTTTGCACTGTTGCGGAAGCACACCAACCGCGCAAATAAGTCCCCACGCTCAGCGTGGGTGCGGTCACATGATGACGTCCTCAACACACCCGCGCCAGTAGTGGAAGCCCCTGGACAGCAAATGCAGAGTATCAAACGTCAGCATGCGCACAAGTGTCCTACGGACAGTGTTCGGGTTCACAAAGTAATTCAAAGTGCGACACAAGTGAGACAGACAATTACGGACAGGCGCGATGTTCGCTATACTTACGTTTGTACTGCGCATGTGCACGCATGCTATCTTCACTGTACGGACAGTTCCAGTGTCCTTTGGACAACTCCATATTGTTTGCCTATGAACTTGCCGCCACCGCGCCTGTTCTACGGACAGCTATACTGTCCTTCATACACTCCCATTTTGCTCATTTACACCCATTCCGGATATCCCATTCCAGATATCTTGTGTGTTCTACCCCTTTCTGTTTATGTACGCACAATTTCAACAGATGATGCAGTCAAACATCAAATCCATCCTACTTGCCATTAGTAAGGGTAGGTGTACTGCCTTTACAGCACCCACATTCCATTCCTTGCGGATAGGTCGCACAGGTGTGCTGTTCGCGAACATTTTACGTCTTTTTAAAAAAAAATTTAAACACAAACTCTTTCTCTACAACTATTGTACAAAAACATTGAAAACACACACAAACACACATCATTGTAAAGAAATAGCGGGGGAAGCGGACATTGACACAAATATGGGGGAATTAGGATTCAACACGGGCTGGTTAGGAGGAGAAGATTTGTGAGGGGAAGAAGGGATGGATATTTTGTCAAAACGTCTATTTTCCTCTTGAAGGTTTGGGGATGAGTCACTAGGGAATGGAGAAGCAGGGCAGGTGCAGGTGGGGCAATGATAACGAACTTTTCCTCTCACACAGTCCTCCAGAAAACGCCCGTAAACTTTTAAAATTCTCGTTCAATATGTCAATTTTCTTCTCTATCCTTTTCATCCTGTCTTCTTCTGTCTCGTTTGTTGCCCTTTCCTCTTTTCTTTCCTGGTCTGTTGCAAAAGAAAATACATAAGTTAAATGCCTATAAAATACTGGTCATTATTTTGCATATACAGATCAATGTCTACCATTATTGTCGCTGTTTTCAGACATTTCCCCATGCGGGAAATACTCCTCCAGCCACTCCAAAGTACTAGCCATTTCTGAGTCAAAACAACAGAAATAAATTATTATTTCTGCACCACATACCAAAAAACAACCACACCCATATAAAAAAATTACCTGCACTCACTCTTTTGCTGTAAATCTCCCTTCGTCCGACTGCGTCCGTCCACTAAGTTTCTGTGAAGTGATTATGCTGGAGGCATCCTTTTTTTTAAATTTTTTTTTTTTTTTTTTTTTTTTTTTAAAAATGGTACCATCCACTTCTTTCTACATGGTTATTAAATGTGTCGTTTTCTTTTCCCATCTTCAGGTTTCCATATTTACTTATTACTACTTATAATATCTTTATGTCCTTCTTCTACGTTGCAGACTTTTTGTGTAAGACAATAGTACATTTTCGGCTACCCCCGCCTCTTTGGGTAATGTTGATCCTGTCCGCCCCCGTCCAAAAACAGGCACTCAGTCCGTCCCTTTCCAATATCAATAGGGAGGGGGTTCTGTATGTTCTATGTTAAATGTATGTCAAGTATGTACATTATACTACATATCTCTCTAAATCACATGATTACAGTGTATATTCTGCACTACAACTTCATTGCCACAATGTCATGCTTAAGTTCCACCTTCCAAAAACCTGTGCAATTCACTACAAAAAAACCTTTGTTGAGGGGACGTTATGGTTAAGTTTCCCTAACAAAAACCTGCACACTTCACTAAAAAAATACTTTCCACCTCCCCTTTATGCTTCCAATTAAAACCGAAAACCCCCTGAAATTCGACAGTTATGGTGAACTAAGCCCCCAACCCTGCCACCACTCCTGTGCACTGCTAACACTAACACCCAGACCATGAAAGATGTCATCTCAAATGTCAATGATGACATCAATGACGACATCACTTTTTAAGCCCCTTTCTTTTCCTTCCCTGCCATACTTATGTACATTCAGTAAAAGAATGTCACTAAAAGGAATGTTATACTTCACAGTGCAACCAAAAACCACTGCACATTCGCCCATCATGGTAAGCTAAGCAACCATAACTCGCACCATCTACGTGCATTGCTAAGACTAACACCCAGGACATCAAAGATGACATCACAAATATCATTGATGACATCACTGATGACATCACATGTGTGCCTCACTTATTTTGGTGCATTCAAAAATGTAGGCCAGGTGGTTTTATTCACTGACCAGCACCATATGAAAATTGAAAAGGTGCTGCATAGCAAAACGTTACCTTTGTCATGTGTTCTTAAAGTACTTTCCTTAGGGTGTGGTGTGAGCTCATGATGCACATGAACGGGGCAATGGCAGGCCTCAAACACATAATTCATTTGTATAAAGGACTATAAACTGTCGGATGCTGCTAGTTCTTTCTTACTTACTTCAGTTCCCCTGTATGTGCCGCTCATTTATATGCATTGGGTCGTCGTATGTATTGTTTGTACTAGCACAAGTGTGTATCAAGTCTAGATTTGTGAGCTAGTTATTACATGTCTAATATTACACAATCACCCCTGACATCTTGCTACCAACATAATAGAAAGAACCCCTTGTAGGTAGGGACTTTTTAGGAATATTATTTTCACATGTGATGTCATCAGTGCCGTCTCGTTCTTTGTAGGATCTTTACATCGAAGGGTTTCTGGCAGCTGTCATGCGAATTATCAGACCGCTCTTTTCTAGAATATCTAAGAGATAACCATTTCCTTCAGGTTACAATCGGCTGTTATTAAGATAGCTTCTAGAACTTGAACATTGTTATTTAATGTATCATTCACAAGTTTAATGTCGCTATGTACCCAGCATATTCTATTGCCAGTGAAGTTCGTAGTTATTTTGGCGCATTTCTGAATTGGCTCTAATGTAGCTTTTAAATTTGTTGTCCAGCATAATGCGTCATGATCGCTAACCCTATTATGGAGTACAGATATTGGGCTACATAACAAGCTCATTTCCACGTCCACTATGACATAGTCAATTAAATATGTTACGATACCATTTGACCACATATATTGTGGTTTAACATGGCTACTTGGCATGATACAGAGAAATTCAAGATAGTAAAATTCAAACAATTTGTGCCAGGAGTGGTTCTGTGCCAAACTGTTAGTGTCCAACATATGTAAGGATCGTCCGTTAAAGTCGCCGGCCAACAAAACCTGGCCGAGTGCTGAGATCTCCGACCAGCGAGATATTGCATCTATTATTAAGGACTGTATGGATGTAGTGTGGATGCCTCGTAGTGGGTCATAAATGTTGATGATTAAACTTTCCACAACAGGCAGTGTCAAAGTCTGCACTATGCCCAACAGTACATTCAAAGACTGTTTCTCACTTGTGAATGGCAACAATCGTAGATGCGCCTTAGCTCCTATTGTAAGACCTCTGCTCGCCCTCCCCCTCTTAGGCCGGGTGGCGTTCTTAAACAGGATTTGGTATCCGTCTATGTGCAAGCACTTGTTGCTCCAGGTTTCTTGAAGCAGAAATACATCCGCATCTTGTAATAGTGCCTGTCCCTTCGGATGGAGCAAAAAGGAACAGTGTCCTCGTGAATTCCATGAGACCCAGGACAAGTGTAGTGTAGAATTCCCTTGTCAGTTGGCTCCATTACATGAGTGCATTGGCATCCAAAGAAATGTCTGTTATTTTGTCCCGTACCTGTAAGCTATGATTGTGTAGTGCTCTTAGGGTTGCTCTCTCCGTGGGCTGTGTTAGGATTGGTAAACTTTTTATTGATGTTTTTGCAGGTTGAAGTTTGTGCCCTGGAATTTTCAGACATATTAGTGTATATTCTGCCTTGAACAGCATCTCAGCATGTGTTTTCAGCATAGCAACCATTGGTTACCAGACATTTTGTCGAAAAAAAATGGTCGACAGGACATTTGGTCGAAACCATTTGGTCGAAAACCAAATGGTCGCATTATTTTTTATTTTTATTGTCACTTTTTTTTTTTTGGGGGGTTCCCCCCCTACCCCCTTTTTTTCTAAAAAAACATTTTTTTCCCTAAACTAAAACCTAAAAAATATATATATAAATACAAACAAAATTTGACCATTTGGGTTTCGACCAAATTCCGTCGACCAAATGTCTTTCGACGAAATGTCCGGACACCGCAACCATTAAGAGTGATGCAAACTCTACCAACACCCAGTTTGTATTGCTGTTCCATCGTAGCAGCTCCATTTTCCGTATATCTGTAGATCGAATGAGCTCCAGGTATGCCAGCTGCTTAAAAACAGATAGCAACACTGATCTGTTTAAGAATGGGCTGAGAGGAGTTGGGATGTTCTCTTCCAGGATAATCCTGGATGAATAATCGGCAGTGCAACATTTGGTTCCAAAGGATATAAGGTGGTATGCTCTTCATTATCCAGCTTTTGGGGATCCTTGTTCTATAATTGCCCTTTTTTAGGGCCCAAGTTGCTCAGTTGTTGACTTATCCCCTTGGCATTTGGGTCTTTAGCCTTTGGCCCCTGCAGATGTACTTGTCTGTTAAATCCATCAGAGGCACAATTTTGAAATCCAAAACCTTTACACACACATTGCTTCGCGTCCTTCTGATCTCCTTTGTTTGTCTGCGTTGACTCAAGTTCAGGTATATGCAGAGCTGATAAAGTGTGTGTTTTCTGGGGTGAACGTTTATTTTTTACTGCCTTTTTTAACTCAGTAGGCGGTGAAATATGGACTTCCTCCAATTCCCAACTCGTATTAGGATTTCCAATAGCCCGACTTACTGTCGCTTTCTGCATTACAGCCAATTTTTCCTTCTTGGGAGTATCCTTCAATTCTGCCAGTTTAAAGTCAATATTGTTTTGCCCCAAGTCCTTTTGTTTATCCCAGAGAATTATGATGGTATCAACTTTCTTAGACAAAGATATAATTGCATCCAAAAGTTTCAGGGAAAGTTTTTTACTAGCACCAAGCTCGTCCATTATAGATGCCAGTATTAAGGATTGGGCGTCCATATTACACCCCAATGCGACCATATAGTCCTTTTTTGCAACTTGATTGGGCAGACTTATTCCAGAAATATCTGATTCGCTATCTGCTCCAGACTCCGTTATGTTGGGAAAATCAGAGTGTGAGGCATTGCATGTATTACCACTTCGTAGGTTGGCGCGTTTCAGGTGTTCTCCGTTGTTCTGTAAAGTCGCGTTACGCGTCATTCCTCAACTTGTGTAGGTTCCAAAAAAAAACACGTTGTTATGATTTACAAGGTAAACAGCATCAGTGGAGACTTCAGCGTTCAGGAGAAACAAAATCGGTGCATGGGAAATCAGCGAGGCTTTGCTGCTTACAATAAAAAAAGACCGCTTTGCAAAAGATTCTGAAGTCACTGATAGCAATAAAATCCCCAAGCATATGACAGGGCGCTGGCGTATTTAGATTTGCGTATGTCTATGTGGTTTTAAAGGCAGAGGCAAACATAAGAAAGTAAATAGCCTTTAAATAAGTACAACGCACCCACTCACAACGGCTTACCTCAGGATTAGGTCAAGCAATGCTTGGCGTGAAGCCATCAAAAGCGAATATTTGGACTTTGTCTCGGCTCGTAATACAGCTTCAAGGTAGACCAAATTCCAAGGTAGGCGTCTCCCTGTCCACCCGTCCACCGGAACACACTGCAGCACACCGCTGCGCTCCGCCAAGCAATGAGTTTATGAGGGGTTAGACACCTCCCTCACGCAGTGCAGCAGCCTAGGCAGAGTAAACAGACTCAGCCAGAGTTTCACAAAGGTAATTCCAATTCCGACAACACACTGCTGCGCTGCACCAAGCAAGGAGCTTATGAGGTGATAGATACCTCCCTCATGCAGTGCAGCAGTGTAGGCAGAGTAAACAAGACTCAGCCAGAGTCTCATGAAGGTAATTTCAATTCTGACAACGCACCGCTGCGCTCCGCCGAGCAAGGAGCTTATGAGGGGATAGACACCTCCCTCACGCAGTGCAGCAGTGTAGGTAGAGTAAACAGACTCAGCCAGAGTCTCACAAATGTAATTCCAATTCTGACAATGCACCCTGCATACAAGGTGATGTACTTTGATCTTCGTATCGCTCTGGCAGCCTTTCAATGCCTTATGTGGGTTTACCTTGATGATATCCTGCCGTTTGCGCCCTCTGAGTCATAAGTGTGTCATGTTCCAGAAGTCCTGGAGCGCCTCAAGGAACAATGTATAGGCCAAACTGGAGAAATGTATGTTTGATGTCTCTTTGATTGACTTCCTGGAGTACGTACTCAGCCCTGAGGGTATTCAAATGGAGATATGGATATGGCTGCCAAGGCCTGACCCTGCGTACCACAGACACTGAAAGCAGAGAGAATCAAGGGAAACCAAACAAAAAACTCTGACCTTCAATTCCACTGAGGGAATTGCCTGAAAATTGCAGTGATTCAGCGCTCCTTATCTCTGTAATCTTTTAGCAAAGTCTGGACCGATCTCTCTGCTCGACAAGCTGCTGGAACAGCTGATCCCTGCTTAAAGGAGCTGCACATGCACCTTAGCGCGTGCGTTTGTGGACGGAGTGAGACTGAGTGACTCATGCTGCTGGAGCTGACTGGCCAGGGCTAAGGTAAGATCTTGGTATTTAACCTAAATGACTCAAACCAATGACTCCAAACACGCTACATGTAACAAAACACTATTAAGGAATTCAGGACTGAAAACTGCTGCATGACCAAAGCACAACGCTCCGATAAGAAGAAAAGAAACACTAGATCAACTTTGATACATCAATAAACAATTACGGGTTTCTTGGAACCCGCAGGAATAAACCTTACCCAGATGGAGGTGGAAATTTAGAACACTCATACAGCTTACTCTCTACACGACAATTCTGATCAAATGGTTTCCCCCTCTATTGATAACAATAACTCTCTCCTTAACCTATGTATTGGGTTTCGGACAGCCTCATTAGGAGCTGACCAAGTGATTCAAAAATCCACAAAAAATTTGGATTTCGAGGAAAGCTTTCAAACACACATGACTTGGCGGTATTGGGTGCCTCATCGGACTCCACGGAATGGACACTGAAGCCGAACTAAAAGCAAGGCCTCCTTTGAACTCCATAGAGAATCTCTTACATAAAACAACCAATATGTTAATGGATGAAATTGATCCCTCAACGATGCTGCTTGGCCCAATGGTGAGGGATCACACTGAAGTCAAAAATACCCTTGCCAGGATTCTGGAAATATTGTTGAACAATTTGCATGAAGAACAAAGTTTAAAGAGGTCTAAACCTGCCTTATTAAAGCCTAACAATGGCCCATCTCAGGCAATAATGCGAAAAACACAGACTAAAATGATAAATCAGGGTACCCACTCTAAAAACACCAGCCAGGTCGGCTCCGATACCAGTAAAACCTCCTACATTGGATAAAAACATTGAAGAGGCTAGTTTGCTGAGCAAGAAACGGACTGGGATTATGAGGAAATTCATCTCCCAGCTCTAATACGCGCCCCGGATGTGGGGCATTCAAATGACATTTGTAATTGATAGCAACAAGACCAGATATACGAGGAAAACGTATCCCCAATATTTTTGCGAAATGTGAATCCTCGAATATTTTACAAGATGGCACTACTCGATCAGCCTGGCTGCAGGGTCCGATTCCTATATCAATACAACCATCATTAGCCAAGTCTACACTGCTAGGCAAGGAAGAGCCAAAAATTAATCACAAGAGATCTATTACTTCTACTGTTCAGTCTAAATATTCCATGCTCGAGCCCAGTGGAAAATTCATCACCCTTCTCCACAGTTCATAAGCACAAACAAAAGGACGCCCAAAACACAACCATAATTCAAATAGATTTGACCACAAACAACTTTGCGCAGCTATTGGAAGAGACTTCTGATTTGGGAAAGTGGACAGTTTTGGAGGAACTGCAACCTACCAATTACAACAGCATTTTCCTAAACCTTTCCCATCTCCTGATAATTTTCAAACAAGTTCATCAACTAAACCTGCTAAGCTCCACGGATATACTGAGGATTGAGCTACCGCCCGTTGGACGCCCTACAAATTGGCCTCTAATAGAATTTTCAACTCCTTTGATCGTTGCTCTTTTAAAAACAAACGCTGACGCATTAAATGTCCTGGGCTTCTAGCTCACCATCTGCAGGAATTCTAGGGTACAGGCTCCATCACAGGAGAGCAGACCCTCTACAAAAAGAGTTGCAGGACTTAAAGCCGCGCAGCCTTCTGAACTAGCTACCCTACGTGCAATTCAGCAGGCAAATCTCCCCCAATCGATTATAATATCGATAATCGATAATCAGAAATATGTCAGAAATTGAGTCCTAGAACATCTTGTGCCAAATAAAAACTGACATTCTGAACTACAAAAATCATACGAAACGGATTTCTTGAAATACAAGGGGACATCGCTCACTCTTGTCATGACCTATGGGGGTGGCCTTGCTCCTTGACCAGGATGTTTTCTATTGCAAGAGACCTGCGCTACACAAAGATTCATTATTGATGACTATAAGACTCTTCACAGTTAGGCTATCCCTGCAGCGATAGGGCGACCCAGTGGCGGGCTAGCAATAGGGGCAAGGTTGAACTATACCCTGCTCCCCTACTTTAACACGCGAGCCACCCCATATGTAATGTTTCCCATTTTTTCCTCAAATGAGAATACTGCTGATGAGATCTTAATTGCCAATATTTACGATCCACTAAGTGGAAAATATACCCCCACTATATGTAAAATCATGGGTGAGGCATTTACTACTTGGCTAGAATCCCACCCCGGTGGCACTATCATAATTGCGGGTGATTTTAATTTTTAGAAATGTTCATCACAAAATGACTCAAGCCAACCATATGCTTAATCGATGGAAAGTTTTTGTGAGAATGTATAATCTTGTATTTATTCAATATAGAGATGATAAAATTGGGATCCAAACATACACCTGGAGCAATGATAGCTTCAGATCTCATATTGACTAATTACCAGCTGTAATATGGTGACCAGGTGTGGACCAGTGGAGATTTGCTCCACTGACATTTGTGACCACAGCATTCGCTCATGGAAGGTTGATATGACGACATTGAGGCGGAAAAACCAAAAAACACAGAATCTGGAGGTTAATGCGAGAGGTAATCACATAAAATGGAGGCCGGGCACAATGAAGGACTTGGAAATCCTTTTACGAAGAAAAACAGGGTAAGTCCCTACAAAGGCTCGAAAGATGCAACATGGACCATGAAACTATGATAAAGAGTCTAGACAACAGGTTACAGCAAGATGGTACCCACCCTCTTCTAAAGAAGCAAAACTATGATAAATTGTTACGCTCATCTGGTATCCACGGGGACGCCACCTAGCCCTGGTTGGATTATTTGCACTCTCAAACCCTCTCCCGGTCCCTTGGTAATGCCTCTGGTTAAAGATGGGTCTGCAATATAGGAGAGCTGGATTCAATACCAGATTGTGTTACGCTCACCTGGCTCCCACAGGGGTGTCGAGCGGAACTGGACAGCCACGGTCTCCACCAACGTGATGCGTAGTGCAGAGATGACTGACTGGACTGGCCCACCTAGCTTCGCCTGCTTGACAAGTAGAAGTAGTCTCCTTATAGTTTTGTATGATGAGCTCTCCATCCTGTGAAGAATGCAGGGGCACGTTGATGGCCAGTTACTTCACTGGCTTGAGGATATTGGAAGAGTTCTGGACAAATCTTGGCTCCAAACCTCCGGGCGAAAGGCCGTAAGTATGTAGTTCTAATGAGTTCAAAATGTCTGATTAATCACTCTTGTCCAATTCCTTGTTTCTTTTGCAGCTTAGACCCAAAAGATGATCGTCTTGTGACAGCTGAAAGCGTTCAGGTAAGAGTCTGTGTTTTGTAACACTGTCCGGTAAATGATGCCAAGGTTTAACTCGCTGCCTTCTCTTTTCTTGCAGGTGCAGCGTAGGAAGATTTGGCGTGCTGGTGGATAATACCTCCTGCGGTAAAATCAGGTAAGCATATGGTGGCAAGAGATTGTCCTTGTTTGTTCCCTTGGCTCACCTTGTTGTTTTCTTGTCCCCCTTAGGTGCTGGAATGCGGCAACCAGGTGATGGAGACAGCACCAGATCGTAGAGATGCTGCGAGGAACGGTGAGTATGGCGTGGCGCTGCGACACGTTTAAAATGAAGTCTGTTTCTGGTTCGAAGATGCGCTGAATCCGAAATCAGGTAAGAAATCCAGTAAAGTTCTTGTTCTAACCTTTCTTCTTCTTTCCCTTCTTTCTAGGCGCTCTGGACTCGAGGCGGGCGTGGCAGGATGCTGGATGCTGACTGCAGACACGGTGAGCGTTACGCTGCTGGATGCAGAATAACGCGAAGCATGTGCTGCTCTTCGGGCGTGGTTTAAATAGCCTTCAAAGTAGTCCCAGGTAAGTATTCCTCCACAGCCACACCCGAGCAACAAAATAGTCCCTAAGCTAAAATAGTCCATTCAAGCCTCACATGGGCTTCGATGCTTGGATCCCTTGCAGCATGGTCTGCATCAGGTAAGTTTTAACATATGAGCCTGGCGCCATAGGCGGCAGGACTGATGTCCCATATGAGCCTGGCACCATAGGCGCCAGGACTGTACGCAGATAGCCCCTAACAGGGGTTGGTGGGTTTGCTCCAGGTAACATGATGCCTGCTTCCGGGGTTGATGGACTTGGTCTGGATGCCCGGGGGTAGGCATCATGACAGCTTGCCTTTATGTTTTCCCACCTCCCTTGGCCTCAACTCCTTCCTCCCCCTTGGGCCTTCTCCTCACCTTAATATTGTAAAAGGTGGATTCTCTGTCCTGCTCCTCGTGGCAGGGGCCCGTAGATGTGGGGGCGAGCAGCGACCAAGTTACTTCACTGGTGCAAGCCCCCCTGTGGGAATCCAGGCCTGCTGCGACTCCGTAGGTTTGCTGCTTTACAGTCTTTATATGCAGTTCTTATGTTCTTCTTAGTTTGAATAATAATGTCTTGCTTCTTTCCTTTTAGGTATGGAAAGTTATTTTGGTGTTTTCATGCAGTTTTAAGATGAACATGGGCCGGTAGGCGAAAGTGCGGTGTGCGCGATGCTGTCTGGTGAGTAATGCACGATGTGCAGCTCTGTTTCGCCTTTTATATTGCTAACCTGTGTCTTTTCTCTCCTTGCAGGTTGCAATGTTCCTCGCCGAGCGCCGTAATGTTCCAGCAATGATACTGACCAGGAGATGACTGGCCAGGTAAGAATTGTGTGGCCTTCTTCATTCGGGAGGAAACGTGAGTAAACGCTTACTAATGCTGTCTTTCTTTCTCCTCTTTCCAGGTTATGGTATTCCAGGATGCATGCGGTGCCGGATGATGGAGTTCGTACCTTCAGGTGAGTGGAACTGAGGTCAGCGATGGATTGAAGACAGGATACTGTTCCAGGTAAGTTTCGTAGTGTTCTTTCTCTCTCTGCAGGTCCTTGGTTTCAGGTAAGCTGGCATCAAGAACTGGACACAGTGAGCGGTACGCTGCCCACAGCAGAATAACGCAAAGCATGTTCTGCTGTTTGGGTGTGGTTTAAATAGTCTCAGGTAAAGTAGTCCAGGTAAAATAGTCCCAGGCATGCCACACCCAAAGTAGTCCAGGTAAAGTAGTCCCAGGCCTGCCACACCCAAAAGACTAGACCGCATAGCTCAGTTCCTTGTAACTGGGCTATGTGTGTGCCTCCATGTTGGCTGAACCCCCCACCCCAAGTTAAATAGTCCCAAGTAAATAGTCCCATTCTAATGTTGGTCTTCATGATGGTTATGAGCCTGGCGCCACTCGGTCAGAGTAGTCGGGAGAATTAGCAGCTCAGACAGATTGTCCGCCCACAGAGGAAGCAGCCGAACACTAACGCGGCCCACACGCACCAGCCGAGCGCATTTCATGCTCCGTGCTGCATGTGGCGCGTCCGCGCGAGGTAGGTTTTACACCTGATTTGTTTTCCAAGTTCGCTACTAAGCATATTTAAATACTGGAGTTCAGCGGGACCATAACTGAAGAAGGAAACTGCAGTCAAGAACACCTAAGTGGCGGATCCCGCCCTAAAACTCGCTCCCAGTAAAGGCTGATGAACAGAACAGCATCTCTTTGATTTATTTATGATTATGAATGAATACTGACAGACACAAATTGTTTTTGGTTCAAACAAAAGTTTTTTACAAAGTTTGGAGTTGGGAGACCCTAATGAATGAATTACTCTGGATATTCCTTTACCTGAAGAAGGGCCGGATTGGCCCGAAACGCGTAGTAGCTAGATAGATAGGTATAGAACAACATTACCTTTCTTTTGATTTGGAGATCCACATACACACATATATGTTTAGATGTGTTGGAAAATGATGTTATTTGTTTATTTATGAATACAAACTTTTATGTTTTTTTTCATGAGAAATTGAATGAAAAGTTTATGTATATATTATTTGGTGAAATTAAAAGAGTCTTGAAAAAAGATCGACACTTACCTGGAAGTGACACACATGCTTGATTATTCATTAAGTATTGAACAATTGAAAAGTATTTGTTTCGAATGTTTGTTTATGACCTACTCCGTTTAATTAAAATACTGAACTAGGTAGTTCTTTGTGTGTGCCCCTAGTTATACCCTGTTATTTCAGGGCATCTTCTTTTGCACCTAACTGGAAGTCTGACATAAATGGGCCCTTTGATATAATTATCAATAACAACAAAAACATTAAATAGAGCCAAACGCAAACTAAGGGCAAATCCTGACCTGGATGAATTAGAGAAAAGGACGAGCATCACTAGACGGACTATGGCATATAGACGAGATAGCACAAACATTCTTTGCACAATGCAAACTGGAAGCTACTGGCTGGCTGGCTAAGGGGCAATGACAGCAAAGGTTTCTGGTCTAAATTTAATAATTTCTCTAAGTTCGGCAATCCACCTGAAATAAATCCAGGGTCTGAGACCTGTTGGAAGGCCCACATCGAAGAACTTTACATTGGCCCCAAATACACCCGCACTCATATTGACAGATTAAGGGCAAACCTTTGGGAATCTACCAGGATGATATTTTAAACACCATAATAATACTGAAACCTACTGCTGCTCCAGGGCCTGATGGTATAACCAACACATTTTCTAAGGAACAGTCTGCTGTCTGGTCCAAATTATTGTTGAATTTATTTGACAAATTTGAGGAAACTGGGAAAATTTTGGGGACTTGGCATAAATCTCTCCTGGTCCCAATACACAAGAAGGGTGACAGGCTGGACCCATCAAATAACCGGCTCTTGGCGATGATGGAATCCAGCGAAAAACTCTTTGGCACTCTCCTTCAATGAAGGAGAGTGTACCAGTTGGGCCAAAGCAAGTAAAATTATGAGCCCGTGCAGATGGGGTTCGCAAAGGCTATAATTCGATTCCCAATTTATCGCTCATTCTATATCTTATAGAAGAAGCAAAAAAAGCGAGTAAGAGACAATTATATTGTTGTTACGTCTATTTTAGCCAAGCTTTCGACATGATCCCATGCCCCTTGCTCTAGAAAAAACGAAATGGGGGAATGCCCCCTTCTCTTGTACCATATAAAAACTTTATTCACACACTGTTTCAATTCGTTTGAGTCAATCGGGATCTTATTCTTGTCTCAGCTTGACCACGAGGGGGTAAAAACAAGGTTGTGCACTAGCACCTATACTTTATAATTTGTTTACCTCTGACATACAAGCTCAGATAGGACTGGCCAAAAATTCTCCACCAAAAATAAACAGAGAGAAGAGCGTCTGTAATACATATGCAGACGACAATCCTTTTAAATAAGATGCCGATAGGAATTCAATGTTCAATAAATGCTCTTAATGATTAAGCTAGGGTAAACAAAATGCAAATAAATATGGTAAAATTAAGATCATGGACTTAGGGGGTAAAACCAAAAGGAAACCCCCAATGACCTGGAGACTTGGCAGCCAAACACAGGTAACGGTGAAGGAATACAAATATTTGGGCTTCTCGATAATATATGATCCCATGAAGAATTATTATATGGATGCCACCTTGATTAAGGCATGGAAAAATGGATGGTGGCTTAACAATTTATCGTTAAGGAGGATAATGTACAAGCCCCATTGGATATCTATCGCACTAGCATAGTCCTCAGTATAATATATGGACTATCAGTTCTTCTATACCGCTTTGTTAAAGGTTTATACAAAAAAACGAGGCAAAAATCCTCCGAACGATTATCAATCTTCTCTCCTCCGTTCCAGTCGAGGCGTTAAGACTAGAATACGGTCAATGCTCATTGAGAATTACTTGGGGGGGTTCAGCAGCTGCTTCTTTATATCAAACTTATGCCTATGCAATACAATTTGAATTACATTTTGAATTTGTTACGCGAAAAGATGCTTTCAGGGAATAAAAACAATTACCTGATTGATCTTAGCCAAGATGCCCTTGAAATGGCTACTCTTCTAAATTTTGATATGGCTACGCTAATGGATACACCTAATTTTGAAACCCTAATAAAGGAAAAGGCGAAGGGCCACGACAAGAGCTACAATGTTGACAGGTTAAACCTGACCGTTAGATATAGGGAATTTTCACACCAGAGTTTCTTATCTAATACTCCCTGTTACCTGACGAGATATAGCTCAAAAAAATGTAAACGATTCCTCCTGCGTCTTAGACCAAATTTACTTCCCACCAATGTAGAGACCCCGCTCCCCGTTCTGACCTCTTGTTCTGAACTAAAATGTCTCTATTTGAGAGGCTATTCACACTTGGTCACAAATATTGAATCTATTGAAACAGATCAATTGTGGTCAAACATTAATGGGGTCAGATCTATGGTCTTAGTATCCGCAACTCACCATATCTGGAAAGTGGCTGCTCTGATGTTTTAATTTTCCCTATACAAGTTCATCAAAGCACTGATTAAAAATCAACAATTTGTTCATACTTGCCTACCTGCTGAGTAGACTCTCAAACTATCAAGTGGTCATTAGCGGTTTTATTTTTTTTGTTTTACTTGCTTTGTACTATTTTATTTAATAGTTACAATATAATGTATTGTTTTCCCTTGTATTTTACGTATTAAAAAAATGTGGTTAAAGTTAACTTAACTAAAATGCACAATAAAAAATAAAAAATAAATATGGCCTTCAAGGTACAGGCCATCATAAACTGGAAAAGCCCTCCATTATCTCAAGTCTGTTCAGCGTTTCTTGGCTTTGCAAATTATTAATGTGGTTTTATAGCAGACTCTGCACAGCTATCACAAGATCAGACCCATCTTCTGAGCACCAGACGAAGATTCCAGTGCGCTGATGGAGTCGACAAGGCAGCATCCAATCACTCAAATAGGCTTTTACTACGACTCTGGCGTTTTCTCACCCCAGACAATGCCCTACACTTTGTTCTGGAAACCGATACCTTGGACCAAACCATAGGTGTCAGGTTGTTGCAAAAAAACTAAAAAGATTTTTATTTTTAAATGAGGTTGCAAGTACAACATTCCGAGGACTACTATTCTAGGACACCAACTGCTGTGAGAAAGGCATGGTGCTCAGCGGTATAGACGGACACAAGGATGTACGGTTCAAAAACCTTTATTTATAGAAATGGGGTTTGGGGAATTCCTAATTTGCCCTATTTCTAATAGGGGTAATCTCAACCATTAAAATAAAGGAAAAAGAGTCCACAAGTCCGTTGGCTTTCTTCCATGAATCCTTCTAGGTTCTTGGAGACAGGGCACCCTCACCACGCTTTCACCTGCTTCAGCCTGCAGCCTTGTAGCATCCCGGCGTCCCGTTCTCTCAAGCCTGGTTCTCAGTAGCCTCTGCTCAGCTGCTCTCCTTCTCGAACTCGCCAATGTCTACCTGGCTGTCCATACTCCCTTTGTGAATCTAGGTTCCTCCTTTTATACTTATTTTGGTTCTCCATTGAATTCAGGTGTTGGCGATCATAGTCAAGTGCCTGACTTTGCCTGGCCTCATTAGAGGGACATTCAAAGAAAGAGAAGAGTTCTTTGGAGTGTATGTGTTCCGTCATGATGTTATTAGGACGGGAGAAACATTGTCTCTGGGGAAACCAAGGGTCTGGCTGACAGTAGACTAAGGCAATGTCGGGTAGGGGGTTCTCTGAGAAGGGGGGATACCATGTCTCACCCTTGGGTAATCCCTCCAAGGGTGGAGGGTCCCTTGGGATTGCACCCAGGTGATCTTCCCTCGCTAGTCCGCCCCCAGGGTCGGGATCCATAAGCGATGGCCATTCCCTGGCCACCTGTTTAGATGGTCCCCCGGGAGAGGGAAGGAGAAAACCCTCAGTGTTTTCACAGTGCCAACAACTACTTCTCGATCGAGTAGTTTTGTTCACTGGCAATCAAGGTGGCATTTGAGGAGTGGAGGCAACACTTGCAAGGGGGAATCAATAGTGTTGAAGTCTGCACAGATCACTGAAATCTTCAATAGTTCATACCCAACAATGCAGAAACAGTAGACTGGCCTAGTGGGCACATTCCTTTTCCTGCAGTACTGTAACCTTTCTTCCAGTAACTCAAAATAGAAAAGCGGAATACTTGCCTTCTTCTCTACATGAATCAGAGATAAGTGAAACACTGGGTTATATCCTCACACCCACTAAACATATTCTACCAGCAGTAGTTTCCATGTTACAACAGGTTCAACATCACAAAGCAGTGGATGCGGCCTCAACCTACCCCTTGCTAATCCCAGGAAACTGTACAGCGGGTGACCTTCGGTTTCATAACAATCGTCTATACATTCCTACAGCTGATCTGCAACGTCAAGTTCTGTCTAACGTGTGATTCAAAGCTCGCCAGACATAGAGGGGTCTGAGCGAACACAGAATTACTACAGCTGCAGTTCTTTGGGCCCAAGATGGGTCTTCAAGTGCAAGAATATGTACACTCTGTGTCCAGTCTGCACCCAGTTGAAAGTAGAATGCAAGAGACCCGTAGGACTTATCCACTTGATGTTCCACCGTGGCCATGGCTT
Organism: Ambystoma mexicanum; assembly: GCF_040938575.1. Classification (NCBI taxonomy): domain Eukaryota; kingdom Metazoa; phylum Chordata; class Amphibia; order Caudata; family Ambystomatidae; genus Ambystoma; species Ambystoma mexicanum. The sequence goes on from NC_090927.1 coordinate 46,589,417, forward strand.
ACCATCACCACAGATTGCATTGCTGATTAAAGGAATGGTTTGCCCAAAATGTTTTATTGCAAAAAAAGATGGGCAATAATAAATAAAAATAAAAAATCGATTGGCATTTTTTTTCAAGTCTCGGAACGAAAAACCGCAGCATTTTCAAACACAACCGCGTTGTGTTTCTGCTGCCGTGGCTATCATTTTGGGTCTCCGGTGCTCCCAAGGCAGCAGAAACACAACGCGGTTGTTTTCTGAAATGCTAAACGCTGCAGCGTTTCTGCCTAAAGCTGTTTTCCCATTTGGGGCTTTCGGGCTCCCCGTGGAGCGGCATGGAAACACAACCGCGTTGTGTTGCTGCTGCCTTGGCTTTCACTTTGGGTCTCCGAGCACCGGAGACCCAAAGTGATAGCCACGGCAGCAGAAACACAACGCGGTTGTGTTTGAAAACGCTGCGGTTTTTCTTTCCGAGTTTCTCAGGCTCCTCCGAGCCAGACGAGCCTGAGAAACTTGGAAAGAAAAACCACAGTTTTTTCAAACACAATAACGTTGTATTTATGTTTGCGGTAGCTTCAAAAGCAACATAAATACAACGTTTTTAAAGCTGCAGTTTTATTTCTAAGTTTTCCGGGCTCCTCCAGCCCGGAAAACTAGAAAAAAACGCAGCTAGTGTTTATTTTTATTAAAAAAATAGCACTTACCGAGATGCAGCTGCAGCTTTTCTGCCTGTAGTCTCCGGTCTGCGTCCTCTGAGTCCCGGCACCAATGAAGGAAAAGCTACCCAGTGGTAGCCTTTGTATACTACAGCTGGCTGGCTTTTCCTTCATTAGTGCCGTAAAAGCCAAAGCCAGCACAGCGGCGGGCATCCATTTCACAAAATGGATGCCCCCATGTGCTTTCTTTTTTAAATTTTGAGCTTGATTTGCTCAAAATTTTACATAGGGACCTGAAAAAAAAAATGGGCCATCGTTTTTTGCAATAAAAAATTTTGGGCGAACCATTCCTGTAATACTTTGTCTGATGGGTCTATTTGCGTTATGGACCTGGTAGACTGCTTTTCTAAGATGGCATATTTTGTTCTGAGACCCGTCCTTTCAGCCAAACAGATGGCAGATGCCTTGAATCATGTATACCAGTTACAAGGTATACCGACAAAAATTGTTTCCGACAGGGGTTCCCAGTAGACGGCCTGATTGTGGACTTTATGTAAGCTCATCAGTGTCCATACAGCCTTCAGCTCTGGCACAGTACATACGCTGCCTTACTAATACAATCTGATTACTAAGGCGGAAGTGGCCTATAACAATTCCTTGCATAAGGCCACTGGATTGAGTCCATTATTCTGCTGCTTTGCTTTTCACCAGACCTTATGGTCTATACCCCCCATTGTTCCAGCCATTGCTTCCAACAATGTAGCTCCTCGTCTACAAGCTGTGCACCGCCAAGTGCAGGAACATCCGTCTACCACCTGCTCTACGGTCAGGGTTGCAGCTGACAAGAGTCTACCCTAACGTAATGTGCCGTGCAAGCTGGCTCCCAATTACGTGGGACCTTTTGCATCTTGCAGTGCATTTTGGCAATGGCTTACTGTCTTGGTCTCACTATGCATGGCAAGTCCATCCAGTCTTCAATGCTTCTTTTGGGAAACCCTGTCTCCAGGACCATTTTCACCAACCTTTGCCCCACCCTGACCCCCTATTGGTCTTTGCTGTTCCTGAAAGACATCTGTGACTCCTGTATCCCCCCACGGTGGCCTCTACCTTTGGGTTTCTTGGAAGGGGTGTGCCACGTGTGATCATTCTTGGGAGCCAGCCTCCAATGTTCGTGCTGTGACTGATCCACCGTTTCTACCTGCGTTATCCTTGGAAACCTGGTGCTTGATAGGGAGATATTTCATTTGTATGCCAAGTCCCCTCTACCTGTGAGACCACCAGCACTTGTTGCTGGACTCTTGGATCTATTTCCTATTCCCCTGAATGAGCAGAGCCTTTTTCCCCTCATTCCTTTTTTGCTCTGACTATGGGTACCCTGGCTCATCATGATTTTATTTCATTTTATGGAGTCTTGCTTTCCTCCATACTTTGTAAGGTATCTGTAATTTACTTTTGCAGCACACAGGACCCTCTGTGCAGTGTTGCTGGGCTTTCCTTTTTATATTCTTTTATTTTACTTAAGAACTACTGCTCTCAAGGTTAGAAGGCCACATGTATCCTCCTTATCTTTTCCTTTTGTGTGATCAGCACACACCACCCTATGTGGAGTGCTGAGGGGTTATGATAAGATATTTTATTTGTATCGCGCTCATACACAAGTGTTTCAGAGCGTGACAAGGCAAGGGAGGGGAACAGGTAAGTCAGATAAGTGCAGAAAAGAAGAATATGGTGGGGGTGGAGGACTGTATGGGTACAGATACAGTCCCCAGTGCAAGGAGTGGCCGAGAGGCTGTACAGGAGGGTGGCAGGGTGAGCAGGTACCTGGGCCGAGGGCACAGACGGTGGCAAGGTGCACAGTGCCAAGAAAGAGCAGATCAGCAGGGGGTAGGGGAAGAGAAGGCAGAAGCAAAAATGAAGGTCTTGAGGTGCTTCTGGAACCAAAGATGGTTCTCCTCAAGTTTTAGAGTGTAAGGGAGGCTGTTCCAGAAGGAGGCCCCAGCAGAAAACAGATCTACTCCCAGCGTGTTTCTTTGAGAACCGACTGACCCTGAGGGAGTTAGAGGTAGAGGAGCGAAGAGCTCGAGAGGGGAGGTATTTGCGGAGGGATAGCTGAAGGTATTTTGGACCCAGGCCCCAGAAAGCCTTGTGGACAATGCAGAGGGTTTTGAATTTAATCCTTGCAACCACTGGGAGGCAATGGAGAGATTTCAGAGATGGAGTGATACGATCCCAGGGCTTGAGGCCAAGGACAAGTCTTGCAGTCCTGTTCTGGATTAGTTGCAGAGGGCGGAGAGTAGAGGCAGGTAGATTTAGAAAGAGGCTGTTACAATAGTCCAACCTAGAGAGAACCAGAGCTTGGGAGACAGCGAGCTTCTGGCAGAAGGAGAGGAAAGGCAGAGTACCTCTGAGGAGGTGCAGTAGGAAGTTAGACTTTTTAGAGACTTCAGAGATGTGGGCGGAGAAGGAAAGGGTGGAGTCAAAGATGACCCTGAGGTTCTTAGCCTTGCAAGTCGGGGTAGAAGGAGGGCCAAGGGAGGCCGGCCAGAGAGTGAGGGGAAAGGATGGTGAAGGTGTGCCGATGAGCAGGATCTCCATCTTGCTGGCATTCAGACAAAGATCATTGGCGGAACACCAATCTTGAATGGCAGTTAGGCAATCAGAGATGGGAGAGGAGGTGGCCGAGGGCAGCCTGAAAATGAGTTGAGTATCGTCAGCGTAGCACTGTAAATTTGAGCAGATAATGGCAATGCAGTGGGTGAGAGTTGCCAGGTATTGGTTGAAAAGCCAGGGCGAGAGGTTAGACCCCTGGGGAATACCACAGCTAGAGAGGAAGATAGATGATATGAAGTAACCCAGTTGGACCTAGGAGGGTCGATCAGAGAGGAAAGAGGTCAGCCAGGCCAGAGCCTGATCAGTGATACCCAGGTTGTCACAGAGACGGTTGAGCAGTATGGTATGGTTGACCGTGTTGAAGGCAGATGAGAGATTGAGTAGGATGAGGACAGAGGGACATGTTAGAGTCAAGGTTGGAGAGCAGATGTTGATGGATGTTCAGGAGAGCAGTTTCCGTGCTTCTGGCTGCTCTGAAGCTCTGGTGGTCATGGAGACTACCAACAGAATTGGAATGAAGGTTAAGCTGAGAGATGGCCAGCTTTTCCAGGAATTTGCACAGAAAGGGAGTAATGGAAATTGGGTGGTAGTTAGCCGGACAGGAAAGATCAGCTTTGGGTTTCTTGAGAAATGGATGCACAAGGGAGTGCTTCAGAGGGGAGGGGAAGGATCCTGAGGCAAAAGCGTGGTTGCAGTAGTCCTTTTCTCACTGCTACTCTAACACTTCGGTTGGTGACAGACACACATTTTTGGCTTGTGGCAGTGGACATGTTCCGATATTTGGGTAATTTTTACTCGCAGGCTGTCTCCACAGCTGTGGTTATACACAGAATGGTCACCACTGACCCAAAATGGTGGTTTCTTTCTTATATCGCCATTTTTTGTGTGCTTGTCCTTTCTTGGTCCTTCTGCCGTCCTGGGTGGGGGAGGTCCTTGTTTGACTTTTGTCTTTGGCGGGAATCCTTTGTAAAGCCTGCCAAGGCTCCAGTGTGTCTGCGAGGACAGGAAGCAGGGAAGCAATTTAAAACTCTGCTGTTCTTTGTCTTGTGGGATGCCTGCCTGGAACCAGTTGCAACTGGGCCAGCCACCCCCCAAAGTTTGAATGTAGCGAGTGTTGATTGGCTGGATTCCTGGATAAAAGGTGAGGAACCTGAGGCAAAAGACAAGTCGACCACTCAAACAGAAGACTCGAAGAAGACGACCAGAGACACCTGCAGCCCCTTGTAGCAACCGGAGATGCCTGCTGAAGGACCGCGGCTGTCCCGACCCCTTTTTCAAATTGACATCCCAAGAGGATGACTTCATCCCTTGGACTGGTGGGCCTAATCAGTCCTAATACGACCTTCAATTCAAGCCATCCCACAAAGTGGTGGAACCTTCTTGGGCTGTAATCCGCCAGTACCCTGGAACCTCGAGCCTGACTGCAGTGATTCGTTGTTCTGTGAACAAACTCTCCCGAAACTTTGGTGGACTCTTACCAGACCTCCATAGGCAAGACACCCCTCTTCAAAGTTCCCCTCACCAGAGTGCAGGATTAAGGAAGCGAGGTAAATCGTTCAGACGAGAACCATTCCCCATTGGAAGCTGTGAAAAGGCGGCAAAACTGCAGATCGATGTTGGAGTACGAAGAATCCTTTGTTCTAAGTCCTTTCTCTCGACTGCTGCTGTGACATCCCTTCCAGAGTTCTTCCTTTCGTCACCACACCACGGAACAGGAGACCGGGTCCAAGCTGCTGCACTGTGAAACAATCCAGCTGTATTTTTTTCATCACTCCTCAGGTACTGTGGGACTGGGGGTAGTACTTACCTTCAGTCATAACTATTTTACTATAACTTCTAGTGTGTATGTGTTTCTTTGGGCCTCTGTATATACTGAGTTCATTGAACTTGCCTACAACTCGCATCTCCCGCCCAAGATAAACCAAAACCTTGAGTAGTACATACTTATTCTAGAAGTTGGGGCTCTGTATAGCAAGTGACCATTTTATAAAGTCATACCACAGGTAGACTTTAGGAAAACACCCCAAACAGTGCTCCATCTGATCCATGGGGTGGGCAGCAAATCAAAATACCACCTTACCTGGGACACAGCTCACTCTTGCTGCAGTGGCGACATTAGCCACGATGGCGTTTGGTGAGCAGGGGATTCAGTCTTGTTACCATTTATGCAGCATTCTGCAGCTCGGTGGCCTCCTGAAATGGGGGCGCGCCATGTTTTTCATACTGTGCAGGTGTGGGGGACCAGCAGCAAAGTTCCATGCATGCACATTGTGTGCTCCGTTACCCTGATCATGTTTGCCATTTTCAGATTCAGGGTTTGCAGGGGTGACCCCGCATAGTGGACACCCCTAAGTAAAAATTAAAAAAAAGGAAAGGACCCTTTGGCGCCAGTTCCGAAGCACGCAAGTGAAGGGGACCGGTGTCGCACAACGAGGTGTGCCGCTAAAAGCAAAAGGTAAGGAAAGGGGGAGGCTGGAGGGAGGGTATTTGTGGGCTATGTTTGGGGAGGCATTTGCTTTGAGTCGTTTGACCCTAACGGTCAAGTTAGCTATAATCTTTTCAGCCGCAATCATTTTCATTACGGGCAAACAACCCAAATCCGATTATGCCTACTGTTGTGAAGTTTTTGTTGCTAAGAGATTCTTGGCCGGGTGTAAAGCTAGCGAGCTTACAGTTATTTTTGGTACCATCTGCATTGTACCTTACAAGCATTAGGATGACATATTGGCCATCTGAATTTATTTTTATGCTGGAACAATTGTCTCAATTGCAAAAAGGGTATAATATGTCATGATTGCATTCGGCAGAAGCTGGTGAAATGTAATGGATTCATAATTTGGTATGGATACATAGACAAATTGTTCATTAGGGATGTGCTCTTGTGATACATGGTTGCAGAGAGTCTGGAGGATTTCAATCATAGGGAGGTTTTTGGGTTTCTAGTACTTGTAGGAAATACATTAGGGATTCTTGTGGATCTTCCTGGTTGTTTATGGTGAATTTTACCATTCCTGTACAGTAGTCCAATTCTTGCCTTATACCTGAGACACTGTAAGTGCTGTCCGGATTAATTGTGGCATTTCTATGAAGGACGAGCATTTGCAAACACAACTGGTCCGAACCGTATAAGTAAATGTTATGAACAATTGGTGACAATTGAAAGAGAACATCGATTGCTACCTTTGCATAGCAATTTACTCCAGTTGTATTGCTGAATTTAAATGGACCAGAGAGTTGTGCCTTTGTATCCTTTGATGGGCCTGCTTTTGTTTTTTGAGAAGAGACATTTGTCTCTTCGTCTTCTGATGAATGCTCAGTTGTTTTTTCTCTAGAGGGTTTTGTGGTTGTTTTATTTGATGGAGCAGCAGTTCTTTGTTTTTTAGTGACAAATCTTGGAACTGCAGTGGAATTGTCTGCAATGTACTATGTCTATATTTGCATTCCACAAGAGCGCAATGATTGCATTGCAATCATTGATGTACTTGAATGCTTCGTCCCTTTTAATGGATGTGTTTTTAGGGGATTTCCCTTTTACACTGCGTCTAACAGAAAGTAAAGCTATTTACTTGCCCTTTTGTGCAAACTGATCTAGGGAAGCCAAAGTAACATTAGGCATAGTACTTACCTTTGTTTTTATATCGACGTCGGCAGGTTTTGCCACACTTATGTTTTTGGAAGCGTAACACTTGTGTATGTAGGTCACTATGTGTGGTTTCTGAAGGGATGTTGCAGGTAATTTATTTTTCAATAAATTGTAAGTGGCATCACTGTCATGGCCAAATTTGGGAGCATCTTTTTATCTTTCTCCGAGTGGAGGGGTAGTTTTATTGCAGATAAAGTGCAGCATGGCAATGACGCAATGGTGAATGTACCTTGATACATTGACAGTCAAGAGAACAGAGTTATCCTGGTGTTTTTATATCTATTCCGTCTTTATTTGGGTTTGCAGTATGTAATGTGAGAAACCTGAAGGTGTCTCACCCGCTAGTCCCCAGGCATCTGTCATCCAGGTGGCCTGGACCGGGCCATCGCTATTGGATCCAGTTCCTGGGAGTGGACCAGTGGAGGAGGATCACCTGGATTGTGGGGTGGGGGTCTTTGGAGAGTGCAAGTGGAACACCGAAAGGTGAGACGCGGTACCCCCTTCCTTATGACATATTTCCCCCATCGTACCCAGTAGGATATATAGAAACTCTACCCCCCTTTTAGTTTAGTTTACTTTAGTTTATTACTTGTATTGCGCACCAAACCCACAGGTAGTCGGGCGCATCATATGGGATTGCTCACAGCTTAGTTGTACATAATGTACAATACAATACAATACAATATACATTATATACAAAATGCAATTTTACAATTTTTTACAATTTACATGGTAATAGCGCAGAGAATATTTATACATTATATACAAAATGAATTTATGCAAAACCTTTGCGAACGGCATACCGAGTGGGGTCCGGAGTAGAGGAGGGTAGGTTCTAGGTGAAGAGGGCGAATGCCAAAATCACGCTTAGCCATCAGAATCTTTGAACATTTTTATAAGGATGTGGCGAAATTTTGTGTAGGATGGTTCTAGTCTGAGTAGGGTAGGGAGTGAATTCCATAGTTGGGTAGCCTTGACCTGGAAGCTGTTACCTCCCACTTTCGCCAGTTTGAATCTAGGGGCCAGGAGGCAATTAGTGTTTGACTGTCTGGTTGGTCTTGTCTCAGATTTAGTAATGATTCTGTCCATAAGATAGCGAGGGGCCGCTTTGTTTACGCATTTATGTGTAAGGGAGGCGACTTTAAGTTTTATTTTGTCCATTGTCGACAGCCAGTTGTAAGCTCTTATGGTGTCCGAAATATGGTCTCTCCTGGCAATTCCGAGCGCGGTTCTAAGGGCGTTGTTTTGCAGGAGTTGGATTTTCTTAGTGGTTTGCTTGCTCGCCCCAATATACATGGCATTGCAGTAATCAAGTCTTGATAATATAAGAGCTCTAGCAAGGGTGATACAGCTGTCATTAGAAAGGAAGGCTCTGCCAGCTCTGATTAATTTATAGGTATAGGCTGTGGCCGAGGACAACGTGTTTACCTGTTTGTTAAACGTTAAGGCAGAATCCAAGTAAAAACCTAATGTTTTTACTTCCTTAGCAGTTGTAATAATGTTATTGTCGACGCTAAAGGCAGAGTAATTTGGGCTTAGTTTCTTTAACGATAGTTGTGTACCCAGGATGATGATCTCTGTCTTGTCATCATTCAGGCACAGTCCATGAGAGGCCATCCATGCCTGGATGATGAGGTAAACCTTATTTACCAAGGCCAAATCCTTTTCATAATCACCGGTAATTGGTAGGAGGATCTGCGTATCATCTGCATAGTTAGTGTAGGTGATACCTAGATGATCCAAATCATCGAAAAGGGGCTTAGTGAAAATATTATATAAGGTAGGCGAAACACATGAACCCTGGGGAACACCACACGTGATAGGGATAGGGTCGGCTGAAGCAATGGGAGAGAATACTCTCATGGTACGATCACTGAGGAAGGATTGTATCCAAGCTATAGCTTCTGGGGAGAAGTGTGCTGCTGAGTCCAAGTGGCTGCACAAGACCTGGTGATCGACCAGGTCGAAGGCGACCGATAAGTCCAGAAGCAAGAGGAGAGCTAGGTCGCCTCTGTCCCTGAGGTCATTGATCTGGGCCTTCAAGTCAATTAACGCAGTTTCAGTCCCGTGTTGGGGCCGGAAGCCTGATTGTCTAGATCCCAGCAGATGATTGGATTCCAAATGTTTTTGAATTTGTAGATAGGCTATTTTATCTATGATTTTCAGGAGGAATGGTACCCTGGTAATAGGTCGGTAGTTCGTGGAAATTAGAGGGTCTAAAGTTTGTTTCTTTAGTAAAGGGAGCACCCAGGATTCCTTAAGGTTAGTGGGGATGCTGTTGGTCCTAAATGATGCGTTGATCAATTTAGTGATAAAAGGTGACAGTTCTCTGGCTGCATCTTTTATGAGTTGGGCAGGGCACTGATCACCATGGCAGTTAGAGGATTTGAGTGAGAGTATTGTCTTTTCTGTTTCGAGAATAGTAACTTTTGAGAATTTGAATCGTGTTAGTGTGTCAGAAATAGTGGGTGGGGTTATAATGGTATTGTTGGGCAAGTTGGTTAATAGTGAGGCTTTTTTATTCTTAATTTTTGTTTGAAGAGTAGCAACTTTACCTGTCAATGCTTGTTGGATATTCGAACACCAAGGTTTGTCCTTAATGCAGTTGTCAGGTACGGGGATGGGTGCTTCAAGTTCTTTGAGGATAACAAAGAGTTCCTTAGTACTGGAAATAGCTTGGGCTATTCTTGAATTTTAAGATTCACGTTTGGCTAGGAGAATTTCTTTTTTGTAAAGGGCAGAGATAGCGCGCAGATTAGTTTTATTTTCTTCAGAAGGGTGAGCTTTCCATAGTAATTGGCATGATCTTTTTTTAGTACGTAATGTTTTTAGATGGGGTGTGTACCAAGAGTTGAGGTGCGCCTTAAGTTTGCTTTTTCTGAGTTTAAGTGGCGGCACAATTGTATCCAGGGAGGTGGTCATGGTATTGTTGAAAACTTTGATCAGCGCATCTGGTCCCAGGTTTTCTGGGAGGGCATTGAGGGTGGGTAAGATGAGGGGGAGAAGTTTATCGCAAGTGATGTTTTTTTGTTGCGAGTAGGGACTGAGGGAGCTAGTGGTGCGGGCGGGGCAATAGTTTTCTCAGTGTTGATGGTGAAGGTTATCAGATGGTGGTCTGACCATAACACAGGGGAATTGGAAGAGATGGTCGCATTACTACTCGAACACTTTCTTACACTGCAAGCGACAACAGACTAACACCAGACATGTTCAAACAGATGGGTCAGGCAGAGTCAAGCAGTTGACGATAATTACACACACACCTGACTGCCCTTTCTCTTCCTAATAGGGATAAAAGGCAAGCACGAAAGCACACTCTAAGAAAGGCCAAATGCACAAGGAAGCAGCGATTCCGCGACGGCAGTTCAAACGGAGGAGAAAGGCTGCGAGGCCTGAAAGGACGAGGTGGGAATTGTCAAGAAGAGAGAGTTATCCCAGTGTTTTTCTATCTATTCCCTCTTTATTTTGGTTTGCAGTGTGCAAGAGGTCATGCAAGTCATCCCTTGCATATTCTGCACAATTTAGTAACAAACCATGTGGGTCGGCCTATGTTCCTTAGCATACAACTTACCTCAGTGTGACGTCGGAACCAGTATTCATTTGTACCATGCATGTTTGTCAAGAGAGTTGTGATACTTAACTGCAAAATGTCATCTTTCTCTTTTATCTTTTGAAGCAGTTGGGCAGCAGGCATGTTTAAGAAATTAGAGCCTGTTATTAATGATTGTGCAACTCCATAACATAGAGTTGCTAGTTCACTTTCGAAAGAGGAGGTGGAAAATGTATTCTACATTTTGACTGAATCTTGGGTCGTCAGAATACATTTGTAAAAAAGCGATATCTGATGCAATTGCGTGGATGCTTCATCGTATCTTCCTCCTTTTCCTGTAGGAAAGAGTAAAGCTAAACAACATGCTTGTACACTTTTCTCCCATATGCTCGTTGGGGATCCTTTGGCTCGATGCATTTGATATGTCTCTATTGCATCGTCTATGGTGTCTTTGGAATGTAGTGGGTGAATTGTATATTGGTCTAAAATGTTGGCTGCAGAAACAGGATCTACACGTTCCGATTGGCCAGTTTGTGGTGAACCTTCAATTATTTGGGTGGTTTCTGTGAGGAACCTGAAGTTATCTCCCCGACTAGTCCCCTGGGATCTGTCATCCAGGTGCAGGACACGGCCATCGCTATTGTATCCAGTTCCTGGGGGTAGACCAGTGGGGGAGGATCACCTGGATGCGGCGTCTTCAAGGAGTTTAAGTGGGGCACCGACGGGTGAGATGCGGTATCCCCTTCCTTATAACAATTCTTCCCCATCCCACCCCATAGAATATCTGGAAGCTCTAACCCCCCCTTTTCCGACACATATTTTTGTACACCAGTAAAAACAACGGACTAAGAGCCGTTTACCTGACATGTCCCAACACAAGGGTCAGGCAATTGACAATCACACAAACTTGATGGCCCTTTACCTTACCCACGGGGTTAGAAGGTGGACCACGAGAGCACACTACGAGAAATGCAGACTGCATAACAAGGCAGCTATTCCGAGACTGCAGTTCAAGAGGAGACGAAAGCCGGCGAGAACCGAAAGGAAGACAAGGAGAGAAGAGACCTTGCACTTTTCAACCCAGACATGCAAAGCCTCCGAAAAAGGAAACCTAAGACCGCAAACAATAGCCAGAGTGTGCTGTAGCAGATGTCAACAACAAACAGAGCCCTCCTACGCTGAGGATCAAGGCAGAGAGGGGAGCCAGCTACCGTGGTACCGGCCTTAACTCCAGAGACAAGAAAATCCCAGTGGTTCATCACAGCCAGTGAGTCGGAGGGGGAACCGATAAAGAAACCGTACTGTGTTGAGCAAAGGTTGCAAACGGTAACATACGGTGAAACAAAGAACTGTTAGAAGCGAAGGGGAAAGAACAGCTGCAGAGTGGTTCAGCACCACTTAGGTGCTCACTCGAATGCCTCTTGCTGGTCCTTCCCCCGTTATGTTTGATCAAACTACCGGTACAGAAGGCCCTAGGAGAGCCTCACAGAGAAGGTCGTAGTGGTCATACAAGGGTCGAGTAAAACCCCTTGTACAGTCTAATGTATTTGACCCGTGAACAAAAGTACGCTAAGGGAAGTAAAACCTGTGTGGTGAAAAGCAGAAAGAACTGTGTAATTGGCAATTGCCAACCTGACTGAGGGATGCTTGCAGAACGGGGTGAAGTATAGTAACCCCACGAACATTGTGTTGACAAAGTGAACCTGATTGAGGGATGTCCGCAGTGGATTGGTTAAAAAGACATTAAGATTTGTGGATGCAAAAGATGAAGTCTCTTGAATAAAAGCCATGGTGAACCGGATGGAGGAAGGCTAATATTCGAGAGGGGTCTAAGCCCAGAAGATGGGTGACCCAGGGGTTAAAAGTCCTCATCCAACTTGCATATGATTAAGAACTTATTTGTGTTTGTAATCGGAACATGTCAGGTCCTCAGAAGCAAGAGACTTTTTGTAGAAAAGAGACTTAACCACCGAAGGTCCCGATACCCGAGAAAGGAACCGTAGCCTTGCACGGAGGACGTCCGAAAGTGTGCTGTGCTCAGGAGTCCCGCCTTGTCCCGTGCTAAAAACATGGGGAAGGGAGACCCCGGCTATCCCATCCTGACTTATCATTTGTGACACTTCTTTCTTTTATTGTGAAACTCCATCCCACACTATTTTTGTTACTTAGCTGTAAGGTTTTGGCAATAGGATTTTTAGGATAGGCCATTTTTATTTGACAAGACACTACTAGCAACTGCTTTATTATTATTTCGATGGTTGTAGCTTGCTCCCATCTTAGATTTAGGTTTAGATTAGCTGCTTTTCCAACCGTTCATACAGTTTAATAAACCCCTTGAACTGCGATAATTTGTGTCTGTCTTTACTGTTGCCACCACAAGTACTTTACATTTCTGTTAAGTTTTCCCTTATGTTCATATCTCTGTAGTATTCATTGTTTTCTTTGAGATATTGTAGGGCTTGTCTAAATTTGTTTAAGTCGACTAGTTGTTGTCAACATTTTTTGTCTTTTGTTGGTAAACCATTAACTAGTACAATCAAAGATTGATTTATTGGCCGTTGAACTCCTAGAGCTTCTACATTTTCTTTAAGATCTAACGGCAAATGTACTACTTTGCCACAGATGCCTTTTATTAACTCGGATGGAGGCAATTTGGCAGTTTTTGGTTAAAGGTGTTTTATAGCTTGAAATGGATGTACTGTTTGAATTATGATGCTCTCATGCAAGCTAAGTTGTTGGAGTGCTTTTGGAAGTGGGATGATTTCTAAGTTACTTGTGATAGCATGTGATGGCATTCGGTTATTGTCAAGCTTTGTATTGCAGAATGTGCAAACCATTGAGGGGTCAGTTATTTTGTATTTATTTTCTGCTGTTAGATATAAAACTAATTGGAACCATTGGGATTTCTCGGAGGAGTTCTTTGGCTGTTCCATGTAGGAGAAGGTTATTTAAATTTTGCAATTCTACAGGAGGACTTTTTGCAGAGTACATACAGTCTATGCACAAGGTTTTGTATAGCGGAATGGTGTGTTGCTAACATTTTGATGTGGTGGAAGGTGCTTTTGCAAGCAGTTCCTAAAGTGCAGGCTAATGAATAATGTCCTTGTAGTCCAGTGTGGATGCCTACTGGGTAGGAGTCCATGGTTTGCAGGGTTTTCATTCTACTATTGTCTTTTAGTTTTACATAGTGATTGAGGAATTGTCCTTAAGATTTGAAGGATTGTTGCCGTATGTTACATATTGAGCTGCATGTCCATTTGTACACTGGACGGTTTGTTTGTGCAAAAGGAACATTTGGTTGAAAGTTTGTTGGTGACTTTTTTTCTATAAAGGTTTCTTTTGCCATAGTAGTGTCTCCTACCACTTCATAGCCTCGGCCATTATGGTCTACGGCAATTGGTTTTTTCATTGAAATATGGTTCTGTGCTGCTGGTGTGAATCCATTCCCCTTCACAGAAGTTGAAAATGTATCTATATTGACATTGTGCATGTTTAGAAGTACTTTTAGTAATTTATGGATTCATTTAGTTAGTGGTTTCATTTGGTTTAAAATTATTATAAACAAACAGATTATACAAAAAATAATTAATATAAACAACCTTTTCTTTAGTAGAAATGTGCTGTAAATTAGAGCTTCGAGGATTTGTTTTCTGCAGTAGTTCTTAAGGGTAGATTGTGACTTTTTAGCTGTTTTAAGGTTTTCTATACATTGTTTTAGAGGCGGATGACTATATGGTGTGAGAAACCTGAGGGTATTCACACTCCTACTCCCCTTGGATCCTCTGCGCAGGCGGCCAGGGAAAGGCCATCGCTCTTGGATCCGGCCCTGCGGGTAGAGAAGCGAAGGAGGATCACCTGGGTAGACGGTCCTTGAGGATTGGGAGTGGGGTGCCCTTGCACGAGACATGGTATCCCCCTTTTCCCAATGACGACCAACCTAACCCTCCCCTAAACTTCATGGGCTGTTTAAAGCCAGTTCTCCTCATTTCTCCCCATTTGACAATTGACAGTAATGGGATGAAGAAGAGGCAACTAAGAACAATGAAGACCACTTTTACCACTCTGGTACTGGGACAAGAAAGATGCATGTGAATAGTTATGAAGGTCAGGCATGTCCCATTGACTGTAGTCAGGTAGGGCTGATAGGACATCCACACCTGCAGGTGTACAAAAGGAGACCAGCCCAGCAGCAGGAGAGACATTGGGGTAACCTGTGCATGTAGGAGCAACAGGAGCAGCAGCAGGAAGGCCGGTGTAAGCATGGCGTTGGAGCTGGGGCTCCGTGGAGCAAACCAAGCATTAAGAAGTTAAGAAGCGATCGGTGTGGAGAGGCTGGCCTTTTTTATGTGTTCAAGATGCTCTTTCCCATGTGTTGGGATGTCGACACAGGGGTGCCTGAGGGGCAGGAGTGGGACCCCTGATGTGAGGGGCAGAGGCTGTTTGACCCATGCTGCTGGGAAGCCTTTGAACGCGACCAGTGAGTTTTTAGTCAATGAGAAACCCAGTGTGTAAACGTTTAAAATTGGTGGTTCGAGAAATACTTGGTATCGGAGTGGTTGTGTGTTGGAGAGGACACGTTTTTTTCAAAAGTCTCCAAAGGATGTATATTACATTGAAGTGAATCAAGGAAATATTACACAGCGGGTTGCATGAAAGATGTGGTTCTTGAATACTGAAATGAATGAAAATCTAAACAAGTGCAACCTGTTACGCTCATCTGGTATCCACGGGGGACGCCACCCAGACCTGGTTGGATGATTTGAACTCTCGAACCCTCTCCCGGTCCCTTGGTAAGGCCTCTGGTTAAAGATGGGTCTGCAATATAGGAGAGCTGGATTCAATACCAGATTGTCTTTATGTTTTCCCACCTCCCTTAGCCTCAACTCCTTCCTCCCCCTTGGTCCTTCTCCTCACCTTAATTTTGTAAAAGGTGGATTCTCGGTCCTGCACGTCGTGGCAGGGGCGCGTAGATGTGGGGGGCGAGCAGTGACCAAGTTACTTCACTGGTGCAAGCCCCCCTGTGGGAATCCAGGCCTGCTGCGACTCCGTAGGTTTGCTGCTTTACAGTCTTTATATGCAGTTCTTATGTTCCTCTTAGTTCGAATAATAATGTCATGATGCCTACCCCCGGGGAACCAGACAAGGTCCAGCAACCCCGGAAGCAGGCATCAAGTTATTTTGAGCAAGCCCAAAAACCCGTGCTAGGGGCTGTTTGGGTGCGGTCCTGGCACCTATGGCGCCAGGCTCATATGGAGAGTCAGTCCTAGAGTAGAACTTACCTGATGCAGACCATGCTGCAAGCTTACCTGATGCAGACCATGCTGCAGAGCTCCAAGCCAAATGAGGCTTGGAAGGGACTATTTTACCTAGTGACTATTTTTGACTCGGGTGGGGCTGGGGAGGAATACTTACCTGGGACTACTTTGGAGGCTATTTAAACCACACCCGAAGAGCAGCACACGCTTCGCGTTATTCTGCATCCAGCAGCGTAACGCTCAACGTGTCGGCAAGCCTGCATCCAGTCTTCTGCCATGCCCGCCTCGAGTCTGCAGCTCCTGGAAAAAGGGAGGAACAGAAGGAGAAGAGCTTAGAATAAGAGCAAAACCTTCAATCCTTACCTGAATTCCGGATCCACCACGCCTTCGAGCTGGAAGAAAGAAGCATTTTACGCGCGCGGCCTCGCCTGCTGCAGCGCCGCGCTGAACTCACCGGCCTTTGCAGCATCCTCACAATCCACTGCATCCTTCTGCACGTTCCCGCCGCACTCTGGCACCTAAGGGGAAAACAAGAACAGCAAAGGTGAGCCAAGGGAATAAACAGAGGCAATAGTAACTACCCCCATAGACTTACCTGATTACCGCCAGGGGTACTATTCCTCTTCACAGGTCGGCGCAGTCTCCATTGCATCCTCGCCATACCCTGGCCCCTAAGGGGAACAAAAGGACAACAAGGTGAGACAAAGGGACAAACAAGGGGAACTCTTCTCACCACAATAGACTTACCTAATTTTACCGCCAGAGGCATTATTCCCCGAACTTCATATTTTCTCTCCACGCCTGAATAAGGGAGCAAGCAACAGGTTACATTCTGGCCTTATTTTATTGAACTGTGTAGGATAAGCCAAATCCTTACCTGAACTTCGTCAGCTACCACGAGGCACTCTTCGCTGGGGTCAAGCTGCAAACTGCAAGGAATCGGACAAGAGTGATAGTCAGACATGTGAACTCTTACGAACTACATACTTTTTGGAGTCAATATTGTTCTGGAACTCACCAATTCCTTCGAGCCAGTGAAGCAACTGGTTATCAACGCGCCCCTGCGCTCAATGCAGGATGGAGAGCTCATCTTTTCAAACCATCATGTGAGACTATAAGAGGGGACATCAAAGGTGATCTGTGGGGAGAACAGCGGGGTTGGGGGGGGATTTACGCTCAACTCCACGGGTGGTTAATTCCCTTTCTCCATTTGCAGAAAAATATTCCTACGGGCCAAGCAAACGAAGCTAGGTGGGCCAGTCCAGTCCTCGGCCCTACGCGTCACATTGGTGGAGACCGCAGCTGTCCAGTTCAGATCGACGCCTCTGTGGGAGCCAGGTGAGCATAACAAATAATGTCTTGCTTCTTTCCTTTTTAGGTATGGAAAGGTATTCTGGTGTTGTCATTCAGTTTGAAGATGAGCATGGGCTGGTAGGCGAAAGTGCGGTGTGCGTGATGCTGTCCGGTGAGCAATGTACGAAGTGAAGTGCTGTTTTGCCTTTTATATTGCTAACCTGTGTCTTTTCTCTCCTTGCAGGTTGCGATGTTCCTCGCCGAGCGCCGTAATGTTCCAGCAATGATACTAAACAGGAGATGACTACCCAGGTAAGAATTGTGTGCCTTTCTTCATTCAGGAGGAAACGTGAGTAAACGCTTAATAATGCTGTCTTTCTTTCTCCTCTTTCCAGGTTATGGTATTCCAGGATGCATGCGGTGCCGGATGATGGAGTTCGTACCTTCAGGTGAGTGGAACTGAAGTCAGCGATGGATTGAAGACAGGATACTGTTCCAGGTAAGTTTCGTAGTGTTCTTTCTCTCACTGCAGGTCCTTGGTTTCAGGTAAACTGGCATCAAAGAACTGGACACGGTGAGCGTTACGCTGCCCGCAGCAGAATAACGCAAACCATGTTCTGCTGTTTGGGTGTGGTTTAAATAGTCTCAGGAAAAGTAGTCCAGGTAAAATAGTCCCAGGCCTGCCACAACCAAAGTAGTCCAGGTAAAGTAGTCCCAGGACTGCCACACCCAAAAGACTAGACCGCATAGGTCAGTTCCTTGTAACTGAGCTATGTGTGTGCCTCCATGTTGGCTGAACCCCCCAAGTTAAATAGTCCCAAGTAAATAGTCCCATTCTAATGTTGGTCTTCATGATGGTTATGAGCCTGGCACCAAAGGCGCCAGGACTGACTCCATGAGAGTCTTGGATGAAGTTTTAAGGCCTTTGACCTGGCCCTAACTGGAAGGATGATTTGCCAGTGAGGGCTAGGGGGAAGGGTCATGACACAACCTGTGCCTTTTGAATACCGAATTGAGTACCATCCAGCATGTGAAATAGATTTGACCGTCGGAAGCGGCTGCACGTGGGTACTGTGTTTATGTGAACCTGCGTAGTCCGGCTTGACGGTGTAACGTGTATTCCAGATAGGCGCTTGGTCCATTCCTCTAGTACGGCTGACAGACACGTGTTAGGAATGCACCTGCTTTCATCTTTATTCAACAATGTTAAATGTGCCCTGCTTGTTACCAGGCCTGCTAGTAGTTACAGCTGTGTATATGTTTATATTATTGACCCTCTGTCTGCATGCATCATCGTCATCATGGAACTTGGAACCTGCTCGCCTTCAGCTCAGGGGTTCCAGGTTCCATGAAGTGCCTGTTGGTGTGGGCATGCAGCTGGGTGTCGCTGCTGGATAAGTCTTGGCTTGCCTCAGTTATATTAAAGCCTTATCCCCAAGCTATCAGCGTGTGCAGAATATTCTTACCTTTGAACTGATCGTAACAACTGGTGATGAGGTTTAAGGGAAGCAGCGACCTCCGGCACCTCATACCCTAGAAGCAAGTGGATCGCGCAAGCCCTGCCTTGGCCTACGACAAGAGGAAAGCAGGCAGTCAGCTGGATGCAGTTGTGGGCTGCGCCGCGTAAAGCAAGCGAAGGAAACCAATTAAAGTCACATCGGGTCTCATTTGGGTGCGCGAGCCACAGACTCAACCTAGTCACGGCTGCTGGTGATACGCATCTGGGTCAGAGGAAAGGACCCAAAGACGTTCCAATACGTGCAGCAATTTTGAGGGAGAAGACGCCGACCATGTTGCCTTGGCAACAGCCACGGCAAGGACGCGGATAAGCAAGTTGGCTCTGAGCTTTATCTTGACAACGCAGCAGCCATGCAGACAGACAGGAGGAGGAGACAGCGATTTAAAAAGAAAAAAGGAATTTCCAAAGAGGAACTACCAAGCTTCAGTGAATAAGCCCAAAAGTGCAACCAAGCGCATTATCATTGAATGAGCACAAAAACTGTAACCAAGCATAAGTAAACTACTAGTATTGTGCACAAAGAACCACAAAGATCAAAGAATCAGTGCAACAGTGCAGGCATATACAATGTACTGCAGAGGTTTGTGGAATCAATGTAAAACAGCGGAACCAAACACAAACGTAGCGTTCCACAGCGCTGCAAGGAACATTTAGCTTCACACAGTGTTGCAATGGCCAATGGGCCACACCCAGTGTTCTTTCTACCCACACCAGGTGACCCCCAGAGGTGGTTTCACAAAGTATGTATTAGCGGTGTTCAGCACAAACGTAGTCGAATGACAGGAAGGAGGCCCTACTATTCCATTGCCTTGGACCTGCAGGGCAGGAAATCCTAAAAAAGTTACCAAACCTTTTAGATTAGGAGAGGTGGGTCTATATGAGAGAACTAGATAAAGATTATGAAGTTCAGGAGAACATCATATTAGCATACCACTCCACATTGCTACCAGGCAACAGAAGGTGGGTGAGAGCATGAGGAATTTATCACAGCTTTAAGAGGTCTGGCCGTCAAGTGTCAATTTACGCATTGTCAGAAGGAGCATCTATGAAAAGAGATGTGAAAAGAGCGGAACCCTACTTTGGGAAGGGCCATTGAAATTGCAAAACGTATAGAACATACTCTGAGAAAAGTACCGAGGGTCACAAGATGGCATCAGATGAAGGCTCTGTGAACAAGAACACAAAGACTTCACAGAAACAATGGTTGGGCGCTGGAAGGAAGAGTGACAAGAAAACAATAGAGACGCAAGGTGACTTGATGTCTCGCAGTAATAGAAGCACAGGATGATCGTGAGGTTCTCCGAAAGAGTCCAGGCCCACTTCAGGAAGAAGATGTTACAGGTGTGCTAGTAGTACCCACTTAGCCAGCGACAGGGAGTGTGTGGCCATCCACATAATTTGTTGAGAGTGTAGGCGTAAAGGACAGGTGGCATGCTGCTGCAAGAATTTCAGATCTTTCGGACAAGTGAGGGAAGGCACTGACGAAGAGTACGACGAATATGAAAACATGGGTAAAGAGGTGATCAGTTCCAAACAGGTTGTCTCAGGAAAAGTCAGAAGAAAGAAACCCTATGCCATGGTAGTCATAAATGGGGTGCCCATCTCCATGCTAACAGACAGCGGTGCTGACTACACGCTGGTGAGCGTCCAAGTTGATTTGTTTCTTTTTTTTATTTGTATAGCGCACCAAACCCAGGGGTATCTGGGCGCAAAGGTTACATGTGTACTCTAAGCTTGAAAGGTTTGCAGACATTGCACATAAGATATAAACAAGATACAATTGGAAAGTATAAGAATATCCGGGCAAATTGAAGAAAAATAAAGAGGACACTGCGTTACATAGGCCAGTGGTGAATACGAGAGACAGAATAGTGAAATTAGACCAGAGTGGGAGCTATGTTACATAATACAGTAGAATGTGCCTGAACTGACAGAAGGCAGCAGAATTTACTTGTCGTTTGTTCTAAGCTAGTTTAAGGTATTATGCCTGAAATTGAGGAAGGATTGGTTCACTATCAGGGAGTAGGAGAGTGCCTTCCAGGTCTGTGCTGCCATGACCTGGTGTCAGGATCTCCTCACGTGTTAACCAACGGCAAAAGAATAAGAAAACTTGCCGAGTTATGGGACGGGCTGCAGCCAGGAAGAAAGCTGCGTTAACAACGCCTCTTGTGGCACCACCTCGCTTAATTTGTCCTCTATTGACTAGATGCATCGGACATAGGTTGCCATGGCGACTTTGGCCTCCGATGCATTCCCGTTCCAGCATGTGATGTTATAGGGGACGAGTATATTCCATGCCAACTCCGTGGAATTCCTGGGTTATGATATTACTGACAGGGGAGTACACATGAGCAGGACTAAGGTCAGGGCTTTTCTGGACTGACCAATTCCCGCTACTTTTAAACAACTGCAATCATTTCTCAGTTTTGCGAACTTCTATCGCCGCTTTATTAAAACATTCTCTACTGTAGCGGCTCCTTTAATATCTCTTACCAGCTCCAAGAATACTTTTGTCTGGAGTAGGGCAGCTAAAGAGGCCTTTGATCTTCTAAAATCCGCTTTCACGACAGCACCTGTTTTGCTACATCCTAATCCTGCTTTGACTTTCGTTGTAGAAGCAGATGCTTCTGACGTGGCAGTTGGTGCTATCTTGTCACAAGAATGTGCGGATACGGGAAACCTGCACCCAGTGGCTTTCCATTCGAGAAAACGGACTTTGTACGAAGCCAATTATACCATCACTGAAAAAGAATTGTTGGCTGTTCGTGATGCTTTCTTGGTTTGGCGGCATCGCCTCTTGGGAACTATGGCTCCCGTACAAGTTATCACAGATCATCGTAACCTTTTGCCCTATAGTCTGTGAAATGCACTACAGCACGACATGCTAGGTGGCATGAATTCTTTTCCATGTACCATTTTGAAATGACGTATCGACCTGGTGTGAAACATTCCAAAGCTGATGCTTTGTCCTGCATCCATGGTGCCCCCTCTCGAGAGCATGAAGGTGAGTCTCTCTTGCTGCCACATAATGTCGTTTGCGCTTGTGTCATGAAGAAACCATTACGTACCTTCTTGTTATAATGGGTTCGTTCCAATTCAAGGCCCATACTGCTAAGCCATAAAGACTGCCTATGGAAACTAAGGCACAATAACCATATACTATAATGACACGTCAGACGCGAGGTTCGTTTTCCAAACAAGTCTGGTTTTAGTCTGAGTTTCTCAGTCGGCCGACTGGGTCTCAATGCCTCACGACGTGTGTTCCCAGACCTTGTGAGATGGGAGAGAGCGAACAGCGCTCACGCAGCAATATATATACACATCATACATTATCTTTTGTTGAGGCATTTCGACCCGCCCTCATACATGTCATACAGGCTAGGGTTTAGTGATTAACAATTATGACACGTTCTGACAAGTCTTCATTGAGCCTAAACATAGTTATTCCAGCAAAGACAGCTTTCTGTTATGGGGAACATGGAGCTTTGGTTTGGTGAGGATAGTTTCTTCTTAGCAGAGAAACATTCCATACTACGTTATCTGTGTGTTAAGGCTCATGAGCAAAGGGTCAGATAGTTCTGAAGCAGAGAATACCATTCTCCGTGAAGGAGCACCGCTAGGAGAATATAATTCATGTTTAACTGCCTTTTGCAACAGTGCTTGCAAGACAAACCGGCACTTGGACTACTGATTAGATGCGGCTTCTGTTTGACTTCAAGGACTTAGTGAGAGAGAAAAACAATGTATTTCTGCACAGTTCGACATTCCTGTCTGCGTTAGCATTTCAGCGTTCAAGCCTTGGCCTCGCACTGTGTGCGGATCTAAAGCATAGAATATATTTGCAAAGTGTTTAACAGAAAAGAAAAAAGTAAATGGCCGGCATTTCACAAAATGGACTCCCTTTGGTTACATTCATGTTTCTTGGATTGCGATGTTTGTCACATGATGTGATTCACTTCTGGCCAACATACTATATGTATCATTCGGCTATGGGATTACTTTCCTGGTCTACAATACAAGAGTTGGACTTGACCATTATCAAGGGTCTTCCATATCATCTGGGTTTAATTAATCTCCCCGATACCGATACCCGCAATACCGCTCTACAATGTGTTATGATTCTAGATTTGCGGCACATCCTGGGATATGTAAAACACTGGAGTTGTTACAGTGATGGTGTTGGTGGCCTTCAATGAAGGAGTATTTGCCTGAATACATCAAGTCCTGTCCTGTTTGTGCCCAGTGTAAGAATATTTCTGCTAAACCCATTGGCCTGCTACGTCCCTTGCCTGTTCCCGACAACCCTTGGACTAAATTGTCCATTGATTTCATTGTCGAGCTTCCAAATTGTCATGGCTACGACACTATCTGGGTGGTCATTGACCCTTTCTCTAAGATGTCCCTTTTTGTCCCATGCAAGGGTCTTCCTTCGGCTCCCATCCTGGCGGATCTTTTTTTGCAGCAGGTGTATCGCTTTTTTGGCCTTCCCAACATTATTGTCTCCAACCGAGGTGCACAGTCAAAGTTTAGGAGGGCTCTCACTAAATCTTTGGGTGTGGAGGATCGTTTCTCTTCCGCTTATCATCCTCAGACGGATGGTCAAACTGAAAGCTTGAATGCCACTTTAGAACAATATCTAAGGTGTCTTACCCCTACATCATCAAGATACGTGGTTGTCCGTTTTGGTTATGGCAGAATTTGCTTATAACATTTCCTTGCATACCTTGACGGGTACTTCCCCCCCTTCTTTGCAATGTACGGTAGACATCCTCGTACACTGCCTTTAGAGCCTGTAATCTCACAATGTAATCCAGCCGCTATGGCTTGTGTCCGTGATCTATCCAAAGTACGTGATGCTAGTTCCGCCCATCTGCACAAGGCTAAGGCACGCCAAAAGGCTTTTGCTGATGTACATCGATCATCTGCTCCGTTTTATGTGGTCGGCACGAAGGTGTGGTTATCTACCCGTAGCTTGCGCATCCCGGGACGGCGATCTCTTCTGCCTCGTTATGTGGGCCCTTATTGCATCAACTCTTTGGTAAACCCGGCTGCTGTATGATATGATATGATATTTTGTTTATATAGCACCTATACACAATGTGTTTCAAACCGCTTCAAGGCAAGGAAGGGAACAAGGGAAAATACAACGACATTCTTACAGGCCATGAACAGTAAGGATGTGAAATTAACTATCGCACTGGGCCTGACGACATGTCAGACAGTGCAAGTGCTAAGACATAGATAAGGAAGGGAGGGGGAGAGTGGGAAGGAAATAGAAACAGACAGGCAACTACCGTACTAGGCATGATAACATTTATGGTAGAGCCGGAGGAAAACAAAAGGTGAGGGAGAGGGGTGTAGAAAGGGAGGGGATGAACAAAACAAGTGACTATTGTACTAGGCCTGACAACGTTTCAGATAGTGCTGGAGGGGGGGGGCAACAGTAAGGGGATAGGGGAGCGACAGACGAGGTTGCTATCATAGTAGGTCCAGGGACAATTCTGATAGAGTAAGTGCATAGAAGAAAGTAAGGGGAGGAGGGGAGGACTTGGCATCCCTACCTCTTGGCGCATTCACCAGGTTTTTCATGTTTCTCTTCTCAAGCCTTTTCATCCTGGCACGCGGCTACCTTCTCGGCCCCCTACACTTACCGTTCAGGGTTCTGATGGATATGATGAGGTACGGCGTATCCTTGATACCAAGGTTCGTCGTGGTAGGCGTATTTTCCTTCTTGATTGGAAAGGCTATGGGCCCGAGGACAGGACCTGGGAGCCTGCTGGGAACATTCATGCCCTGGCCTTGTTGGCTAAATTCTGGTCTTCCTAGCGGGGGGCATCTTTGAGGAGGGGAACTGTCAGGATCTCGTCACGTCTTAACCAACGGCAAAAGAATAAGAAAACTTGCCGAGTTACAGGACGGTCTGCAGACAGGAAGAAAGCTGCGTTAACAAAGCCTCTTGTGGCACCACCTTGCTTAATTCGTCCTCTATTGCCTCGATGCATCAGACATAGGTTGCCATGGCGACTTTGGCGTCCGATGCATTCCCGTTCCAGCATGTGACGTTTTGGGGAAGGAGTATGTTTCCATGTCAACCCATAAAAACGTCCGCGTTATGCAGATCCCTGCTTCTGATTTTGCAAAAATCACGGCTTTGTACTCTTTGGTACTCTGTATTGATTTCTTGTGTTTTGTACCTTGTCTTGCCTTCTCATCATCCCATTCCTAACCCGGACCGTTGTAAAGGAATTGCTTTTTGCACACTAAACTGCTACCTCACTGCCCGCACGTTAACAGTAAAACCATCAAGGACCACATTGACTCCCTGGCTCCTGCCCTGGCTGACTTCTGCAACCACTCCTTCGCCACGGGAGTATTCCCTTCCCCCTGAAGCATTCCCTTGTGCACCCTCTTCTTAAGAAAACCTCTGCTGACCCCTTCTGCCCTGCTAACTATAGCCTAATCTCCATCGCTCCCTTCCTGGGCAAGCTCCTGGAGAAACTTGACATCTCCCAGCTTAAGCTCCACATTGAATCTGTTGGTTGTCTTCATGACAATCAGTCTGGCCTCAGAGCTGCCAGAAGCACGGGAACTGCTCTCCTGAACATCCGTGAAGACCTGCTCTCCAACCTTGACTCCAACACCCACTGTGTCCTCATCTTGCATGATCTCTCTTCTGCCTTTGACACGATCAACCATGCCATCCTGTTCAACCGTCCCCGTGATAAACCTGAGTATCACTGGTCAGGCCCTGGCGTGGCTGACTTCTTTCCTCTCTGACCGACCCTCCCAGGTCCAACTTGGGTCCTTCCTCTCCTCTATCTTTTTCTCTACTTGTGGTGTGCACAAGGGGTCTACCCTCTCTCCCTGGCTGTTCAATCAATACCTGGCACTCCTTGCCCACCGCATTGCTGCTCTCTGTCCTAACTTTCAGTGCTATGAGGATGACACCCAGCTCATTTTCAGGCTACCTCCGGCCACCTCTTCTCCTTCCCTCATTTCTGACTGTCCGTCTGCTATCCAGGAATGGTGTGCCACTAATGACCTCTGTCTTAATGCCAGTAAGACTGAGATTCTCCTCATAGGCACACCCGCTCCCTCCTTTCCTGTAGCTCTCTGGCCGGCCTCTCTTGGCCCCTTTCCTGCTCCCACCTGTAAGGCTAAAACCCTTGGGGTCATCTTCGAATGCACATTCTCCTTCTCTCCTCACATTTCTGATGTCTCTAAGAAGTCACATTACCAGCTGCACCTCAGGAGGTATTCTTCCTTTCCTCTCCTTCCCCCAGAAGCTCACTGTCTCCAGAGCTCTGGTTCTCTCTAGGCTGGACTACTGCAACAGCCTCTTTCTAAATCTGCCTGCCTCTGCTCTCGCCCTCTGCAACTCATCCAGAACAGGACTGTGAGACTTATCCTTGGCCTCAAGCCCAGGTATCGTATCTCTCCAGGTATGAAATCACTGCACTGGCTCCCAGTGGCTGCGAGGATTACTTTCAAAACCCTATGCATTGTCCACAAGGCCTTCTGGGGCACGGGGCCTCAATACCTTCAACTCTCTCTTCCTAAATATCTTCCTTCTCTAGCTCTTCGCTCATCCGCCTCCAAGTCTCTCGGGGTCAGTCGCTTCTCCAAGCAATGAGTTGGTGGTAGATCGCTTTCTACGGATGGGGCCTCCCTCTGGAACAGCCTTCCTGCCTCCCTTAAACTTGAAGAGAACCATCTCCGGTTCCTGAAACACAGCAAAACCTTTCTCTTTGCTTCTGCTTTCTCTCTTCCTCTCTCCTGCTGACCTGGCTGCTATCGGATCGGCACAGGATTACCCGGACACCCTCTGATTCGGGCCCAGGTCCCTCCCCCGCAAGTCTCTCACACCTGCACTGCCTGCCTGTCAACCCTCGCACTTGGAGACTGTTTCTGTATCTGTACAGTCCCCTACCAGCACTTGACACCCGATGTCTGCACTTACCCTGCACTTGCCACTTGCTGTCCGTTACTTATACTTATTGTTATTATCTATTCCCATGTACTGCTCTGTCCCTTCCCCCGTCCCATGCACTTGCGCGATCTGAATGACACCTGGCCTAGTAGGAACGTTGTCTGTCCTTCCTCTATTGCCCCTCCCTTGCCTTGTCGCGCCTTGAAACACTTGTGTATAAGCGCGTTATAAATCCAATATCATATCATACATACTAACTGCTTCTTTGGGCAGGCGAGGCCTCTTGGGACTGGAAGACTCTGGGAGGGAAACATCTTCGAAAGACAATCTTTTCATTTTCAAGAGCATGTTGCATTTCCAATTCCCTGAGTTTGATGTCCTAATGTTTGGCTTCAGCTTGAGCTTGCAACCTTTTAAATTCCAACTCAAGTCTAATTTTCTCAAGAGACACATATTCTGGACTCAGTGATATGTATTTGTTTATTATTTATATCGCGCACCGAACCCTGAGGTAACTGAGCGCTGGAAAAAACTTTGGTGTTACATACAAGGAAAAAATACGAGACAGCAGAAAATAGGGTGACCAATGTTTACAGGTAGGTCGGGCTCATGAGACATAAATATGACATAGCATAAGCACAGGCCCCAGTCGACATAGGTTGAGGCAAAAGGGCCTGCTGAGGTAAAGAGGGGCTTCCTTCCTGGGACACCTCTCTTACCTCTGACTCTTCTAAGACATTAGAGTTAGACTCTGAATTATCATCCTCACTTTCTGGACTAGTAGGAGATCCAGGCCTACTATCCAACCGGTGATGATCTAACAACCTTGTTATTTATTCTATTTCTTTCCTTTAACAGAGAGATTCCTGATCCTACACACTTCTTTCAGTTCTGCCACTGTTAAAATGATCAGGGCTTCCTGTCTGAAGTTAGTTGAACAAAAAGCAAAGCAAATACTCAATGCAACAACTCTACAATAGATCCTCACTGCCTGCCACCAGTGTTAGGCACGCTTGTGTGCGGTACCCTTTGGGAGACTACAGCTACCTTGACCTATTGGATATAGGAACCCAACCACACCGGTTGGTTTTGTGGTTGAGCAGCCAGGCTTATCTCAAGAGGGGTCAATGTGAGTAGTAGTGAAGTTACACAGAGATTCACAATGACATTTATTCAAATAAACTCTTACACTCAAGGTTTCTTGATTAAACAATTATTAATTTAACAGTCAGTTATATAAGCCTTCTTCAGAAGGGAGCAAAACATATAACACTTCAAAATACACTTCAAAACACACTGTTTTTCTAAATCAGATGATACCCATTGGGGATGGCACACAGACACTTCCTACACTCTCAGGTTACTTAAATAGCTAGGACACTGTGGACATTGATTTATCACTGGTACATTTACAGCAATACTGAGTTTGGTGCAAGGGTTAGATAGGGGAATAAACCAAAGGTTAACACATACTTCATAAAACTTGTAAGTACTTTTTGAACCCACCAATGCAAAGTAAATTAACCCTTTCCTGGGGCAAAAGTAAAGACACAACGTCAGAGGTAGGAAGAGTCTCTCGGGGAGCCAGGTCAGCCAATGTTAGTTGAGCAAAGTCTAGGGGAGCTGAAGATCTTCTTTGCAGGCAAGTACAAGCCCTGCACAGTATTTTTTAGAAAGGTTTGTAGAAATAAGATTCACTTGAAGGG
This sequence comes from Ambystoma mexicanum, assembly GCF_040938575.1. Classification (NCBI taxonomy): domain Eukaryota; kingdom Metazoa; phylum Chordata; class Amphibia; order Caudata; family Ambystomatidae; genus Ambystoma; species Ambystoma mexicanum. Next base: position 46,617,558 of record NC_090927.1, read on the forward strand.
CCACAAGCTGAGAGGCTTGTGAGGGGCAAAGATGCAAGCAACTCTGCAAGGTTTACCAAGACATGCCTGAACTGAGAACAAGTAAGGCTACACCCCCTGTGAACTTCTGACCAACGATGGCACCCTCCCTCCAGCAGTACTGCGCTACTGTATAAAATACCAAGACCAATGCCGGTATCTTGCCTCCACCAACAATACTGCACTACTGTATAAAATCCCAAGACCAGTGCTGGCACCCTCCCTCCAGCAGTACTGCGCTACTGTACAAAATACCAAGACCAATGTGGGCACCTTCCCTCCAGCAGGAATGCGCTACTGTAGAAAATACCAAGACCACTGCTGGCACCCTCCCTCCAGCAGTATTGCGCTACTGTATAAAATACCAAGACCAATGCTGGCACCCTCCCTCCAGCAGTACTGAGCTAATGTATAAAATACCAAGACCAATGTTGGCACCCTCCAGCCAGCAGTACTGAGCTACTGTATAAAATAAAAAGACCAGTGCTGGCATCCTTCCTCCACCAGCAGCACTGTGCTACTGTATAAAATACCAAGACCAATGCTGGCATCCTTCCTCCAACACAGCACTGTGCTACTGTATAAAATACCAAGACCAATGCGGGCAAGCTCCCTCCAGCAGTACTGCGCTACTGTATAAAATATCAAGACCAATGCGGGCACCCGTGCTCCAGCAGTACTGCGCTACTGTATAAAATACAAAGACCAATGCTGGCACCCTCCCTCCAGCAGTACTGCACTATTGTATAAAATACCAAGACCAATGCTGGCACCCTCCCTCCAGCAGTACTGCGCTACTGTATAAAATACCAAGACCAATGCTGGCACCCTCCTTCCAGCAGTACTACGCTACTGTATAAAATCCAGGCCCAATGCTGGCACCATCCCATCTCCACCAGCAGTACTGCGCTTATGTATAACATGCCAAGACCAATGCTGGCGCCCTCCCTACACCAACAGTACTGAGCTACTGTATAAAATACCAAGACCAATGTTGGGATCCTCCCTCCACCAGCAGTACTGCACTACTGTATAAAATAGCAAGAACAATGCTGGCGCCCTCTCTACACCAACAGTACTGCGCTACTGTTTAAAATACCAAGACCAATGTGGGCACCTTCCCTCCAGCAGTACTGCACTACTGTATAAAATACCAAGACCAATGATGGCATCCTCCTTCCACCAGCAGTACTGCGCTACTGTATAAAATACCAAGACCAACGTGGGCACCCTCCCTCCAGCATTACTGCACTACTGTAAAATAAATACCAAGACAAAGCTGGCATCCTCCCTTCACCAGCAGTACTGCGCTGCTGTATACAATACCAGGACCAATGCTGGCACCCTCCCTCCAGCAGTACTGTGCTACTGTATAAAATATCAAGACCAATGCTTGCACCCTCCCTCCAGCAGTACTGCGCTAATGTATAAAATACCAAGACCAAAGCGGGCATGCTACCTCCAGCAGTACTGCGCTACTGTATAAAATACCAAGACCAATGTGGGCACCCTCCCTCCAGCAGTACTGCACTACTGTATAAAATACCAAGACCAATGATGGCATCCTCCCTCCACCAGCAGTACTTTGCTACTGTATAAAATACCAGGAGCAATGCTGGCACTCTCCCTTCAGCAGTACTGCACTACTGTATTAAATGCCAAGACCAATGCTGGCATCCTCCCTCCACCAACAGTACTGCGCTACTGTTTAAAATACCAAGACCAATGTGGGCACCTTCCCTCCAGCAGTACTGCACTACTGTATAAAATACCAAGACCAATGATGGCATCCTCCTTCCACCAGCAGTACTGCGCTACTGTATAAAATACCAAGACCAACGTGGGCACCCTCCCTCCAGCATTACTGCACTACTGTAAAATAAATACCAAGACAATGCTGGCATCCTCCCATCACCAGCAGTACTGCGCTGCTGTATACAATACCAGGACCAATGCTGGCACCCTCCCTCCAGCAGTACTGCGCTACTGTATAAAATACCAAGACCAATGCTTGCACCCTCCCTCCAGCAGTACTGCGCTAATGTATAAAATACCAAGACCAAAGCGGGCATGCTCCCTCCAGCAGTACTGCGCTACTGTATAAAATACCAAGACCAATGTGGGCACCCTCCCTCCAGCAGTACTGCACTACTGTATAAAATACCAAGACCAATGATGGCATCCTCCCTCCACCAGCAGTACTTTGCTACTGTATAAAATACCAGGAGCAATGCTGGCACCCTCCCTTCAGCAGTACTGCACTACTGTATTAAATTCCAACACCAATGCTGGCATCCTCCCTCCACCAGCAGTACTGCGCTACTGTATAAGATACCAAGACCAATGCTGGCGACAACCTTCAGCAGTACTGCGCTACTGTATAAAATACCAAGACCAATGCGGACACCCTCACTCCAGCAGTACTGCGCTACTGTATAAAATACAAAGACCAATGCGGACACCCTCACTCCAGCAGTACTGCGCTACTGTATAAAATACCAAGACCAATGCGGGCATCCTCCCTCCACCAGCAGTACTGCGCTACTGTATAAGATACCAAGACCAATGCAGGCACCCTCACTCCAGCATTACTGCGTTACTGTATAAAATACCAAGACCAATGCTGGCACCCTCCCTCCACCAGCAGTACTGCGCTACTGTATAAAATACCAAGACCAATGCGGGCACCCTCCTGTTGTAAAACACTTGAGCTAAGCTTCAGCTAGAAACAAACTAAGTAACAAGGAAAGCAGAATACAAAAAGGGGACATGGTTGGGCCTAGCACCTAAAATAGCAAAATGTGGAGATACGCAAAACAAAAAAGTAATGTTGTGCCTGCAATTCAAGATGACGATACACATTTTAACAAAATATGCACCACATTTTGTTAATTTCCTTCTTTTGCAGCACCTAATATTTCAAAACCCGCACACAGTCTAGCAAGCAACATTTCACCCCGAACATGTTCATTTGTAAATACATTGGGGCTTATTAGGAGTACGGCGGTGCAGTAAAAATCGACAGTAACAGAGTGGTAAATCAGTTACTGCTGCATTTATGCACCGCAGTACTACAAGTTAGGCGGTGGAGTGGAGGATTCGTCTCCAGCAAAAAGTTGGAGGAAAATCTGTCACTTCACAACAGAAAAAACTGCTAAATTGGTGGAATTACCGCCAGCGGTAATTCCATTGAAATCCCCATGAGTCCTATGGACTCCAATAAAGGGGGACTAACGCTGCCTACCAATAACCAATAGGGAACATATTAGCAGAGAAGTCTCACCAACATACCTGGATGTATTTTCCTTATTTGCATTTTCTTTACACAGCTGAACTGGCCTTGCACAACGCCCTAGTCAAGGATTACCTCCTCCATCTCCGATGTTTCATGGGTGCATCGTTTCTGTTAGAAATGACAATGTTCAATAAGTTAAAGAATAGCCACCTAGTGAGGCCTTACTGTATATCCATCTGAAGTACAATTGTTCTCACTTTTGGTGAAATGGCATTGCTGCTCAAACATCTTATCGTACATACTGCAAGCTCCAACACATAGTGATTTAGTCCCCGCTGCAGACTATACTGCACCACTCTCAGCCCACCACCACTCTCCTTAGCACAGACAACCCCAACTCACCCACTCCACTCAGCTGAGCCTTTCCCTGTACTCAGTCTACTTTCCTTTTTTTATTGTTGCATTCACAGTTTATAGAAAACCTTACACAACAAAAATATTACAAAACACTAAAACATGTATCTCTCATAACACTTATAAAACTTAGAACAATAAATAAAAATTCCTAGCCACTGAGGGGGGGGGGTGCAGGAGAACCAGCTGTTTTTGTGAGACTGTCCAGAAATGACAGCTTGTTGGGTCCCGCGTGGAACAGAGCCCCTGCCGGGGATGCCATAAATCCTCCCTTTGCTTCAGGCAGCCTGATTGGGGGTATGCAGGCCGCAGAGCCCCCCTGTAAATTCGGCCTTGCCAGGGCTTGCGCTTGTGTGTGAAAGTTGGAGCTCCAGGAGCAGCGCAGCTCTCCCCATGCCTGTCACACATGTTCAGGGGTAGACACTGATGGGGGCAGGGGGCTACACGCAGGGGCTTTTGCCCTTCAGGAAATGTGAATGGGGAGATCTGATATGACATATGATATGATCGTTTACTTATATAGCGCCTATACACAATGTGTTTCAAAGCGCAGAACAAGGGAAAATACGACATTCTTACAGGCCATGAACAGTAAGGATGTGAAATTAACTATCATACTCGGCCTGACGACATTTCAGATAGTGCAAGAGCTGCAAAGGAAAAGAGGCTGGAGGGCTCCTTAAGAGGGAAAAGAGCAGCAAGCAGGAAGGTACCAGGTGGGTAGGGCTTGCTAAGTGGTGAAAAAGAGCGGCAACCAGGAAGGCACCAGGTGGGCGGGGCTTAGTCCAGGTGACCTAGATCCACTTACACCTGCTCCCCAGCTGCAAAGGAAAAGAGGCTGGAGGGCTCCTTAAGTAGGGAAAAGAGCAGCAAGCAGGAAGGCACCAGGTGGGTGGGACTTGCTAAGTGGTGAAAAAGAGCGGCAACCAGGAAGGCACCAGGTTGGCGAGGCTTAAGCCAGGTCACCTACATCCACTCACACCTGCTCCCCATCTGCAAAGGAAAAGAGGCTGGAGGACTCCTTAAGTAGGGAAAAGAGCACCAAGCAGGAAGGCACCAGGTGGGCGGGGCTTGCTATGTGGTGAAAAAGAGCAGCAACCAGGAAGGTACCAAGTGGGCGGGACTTAGGCCAGGTGACCTAGATCCACTTACACCTGCTCCCCAGCTGCAAAGGAAAAAAGGCTGGAGGGCTCCTTAAGTAGGGAAAAGAGCGACAAGCAGGAAGGCACCAGGTGGGCAGGGTTTAGACCAGGTGACCTAGATCCACTTACACCTGCTCCCCAGCTGCAAAGGAAAAGAGGCTGGAGGACTCCTTAAGTAGGGAAAAGAGCGACAAGCAGGAAGGCACCAGGTGGGCTGGGCTTGCAAAGTGGTGAAAAAGAGCGGCAACCGGGAAGGCACTAGGTGAGCGGGGCTTAGTCCAGGTGACCTAGATCCACTTACACCTGCTCCCCAACTGCAAAGGAAAAGAGGCTGGAGGGCTCCTTAAGTAGAGAAAAGAGCAGCAAGCAGGAAAGCACCAGGTGGACTGGTCTTGCTAATTGGTGAAAAAGAGCGGCAAACAGGAAGGTACCAAGTGGGCGGGACTTAGGCCAGGTGACCTAGATCCACTTACACCTGCTCCCCAGCTGCAAAGGAAAAGAGGCTGGATGGCTCCTTAAAAGGGAAAAGAGCAGCAAGCAGGAAGGTACCAGGTGGGTGGGGCTTGGTAAGTGGTGAAAAAGAGCGGCAACTAGGAAGGCACCAGGTGGGCGGGGCTTAGGCCAGGTGACCTAGATCCATTTGCACCTGCTCCCCAGCTGCAAAGGAAAAGAGGCTGCAGGGCTCCTTAAGTAGGGAGAAGAGCAGCAAGCAGGAAGGCACCAGGTGGGCAGGGCTTAGGCCAGGTGAGCTAGATCCACTTACACCTGCTCCCCAGCTGCAAAGGAAAAGAGGCTGGAGGGCTCCTTTAGAGGGAAAAGAGCGGAAAGCAGGAAGGCACCAACTGGATAAGATTAGTATCACGTTACTTTGCCTGGTGCTACTGTGACCTCCTATACAGGATGGCGAGAACAAAACTAAAGTCGCACAAGTATTGGTCAACATATTCTTAGGACTATATAGTTTAAGTTAGTTTGTTATGAAAGGCTAGTTTATTATAATGTGGGTTCTTGTCAAGGTGTTGCTATAAGGAAAGGATTATTTAGGCACATGAAACTCAAAGAAAAACCTTAATAAATATTTATATCAACTAAACGTGGGAATATATGTGTTTAATTGTTCACCTCCCACTTTCTGCATTTAACCAGAGTTTATGTTTCTTGGTTTATAAAAGGGGAGAGCCCAGGATCAGCCAGTATGCCCCCGCCGCCCTGGAATCTCAGCCCTGGGCCGGTCTCCTCCCAGGTCACATTCTTCGGCCTTAAACATATTAAAAAAATAATTTAAAAAACACTGCACGTTTACCGGCCTCGAGGGCAGAGCGCACGAGAACGTCCAGCTCCAACAATCTTTACTTATCAATCTGAGCATGCGCAGATCATCGCTCCCGGAACCATCTCTATGACGTGGCTTTGCTACAGAGCATGCGTAAATCTCCGCTTTCGGCAACAAATAAGTGAAGTTCTTTGCTACAGAGCATGCGTAGATTTTCGCTTCCGGCACTATCTCTGTGACGTGGCTTTGGTATAGAGAATGCGCAGATTGTCACTTCGGATCCGGCTCACGAATATAGTGTCTATACCTAGACGCATGCGCAGACTCGCGATTTGTACAATATCAGTTTAGTGTCATCTTTCTTAGCTATGCGGTCCCATACTGTGGTATTCTTCCACGTGGACCGCCTCACGCAATTGCACCGATCACTCATCCACTCACACAAGGATGGGGCCGACACAGAGCTGGGGTGCAACACGTCTTTACTGGAATAGAGCCAGCCTCGAACTGCTCACTGGGCGGTAACCCCGCCCCTTAACACCCGTGGGTCGCAGCCCACTAATAAACAGAAACAGACAGAGGACTCATCCTCTAACAAATACAAGAGTGGCGACACCACACCCTCTTGTTACTAAACCTTAAGTCCTGCCATCAGTTCATTTCTTCAATGAGGCGATGGGGTTTCGTTCTCGTTGGTCGACACTCTGCTCTGGCCGAAGGGTCTGTCCAGGCCTCTGGTGCCATGTCCCCTTCAGAGTCTTCTCCGTCTCCTTCATAAGGAGCATCCCATTTAGAAAAATTGTCACTCAAGTTTGTGTCGCCTGAGGTTGGGGTTCCAGGCATCAGTCTGAAGTGAGATGAGTTTCTCGTTATGGACCTACGGTCTCTTTCCGCGGTGATGAGTGATCCCTTCTTCTTGACGATAATGAACGGTTTCTCACTGAATGGCGCTATGTTTTTGCGATGTTGAGATTGGCGGACCACTACCAGGTCTCCTGGTGCTAAGTCGTTCACTTTGGCTCGGCGGGTGGCATCCGCAGTCCTTTTCATGTTCTCCTTCATGAACGTATCTTTCTCTCTCATTTCTGTGTCCTTTTCATATTTATCTTCGTCAACTGCCACATGTGGTATTCGTGTTCTAATTGTTTGCCCAAACATCACCTCTGATGGTGTTTTCCCGGTGGTGCTGTGTGGACTGTTCCTGTAGTCTCGCATGAGTTAGTATAGCAGCTTCTCGACTGGCTCTCCAGTGATGCGTGCGATTTGTGTGGTGCGCTTAATGATGCTCATGAACCTTTCTACTGTTCCATTCGCCTGTGGCCATAGGGGTGTCACTTTTCTGTGCCGAAAGCCCATGTATTCTGCAAATCTTTGGAGGTCTTGCCCCGTGAAAGGAGGTCCATTATCAGACTTTACTACCTTGGGTACTCCGTAGGCTGCGAACATCCGATCTAGGGTGGGTATGGTGTGATGTGCTGATGTGGACGGCACTATCTGCAGGTCGGCGTATCGGGAGTATTCGTCCACGGCCACCAGAAAAAGTGGTCGACAGCTATTTCCTCCCATGTTCCTTCGGGCAGTGCGGTCATGTTCAGGGGTTCAGGGGATGTGTGCGGCTTTACAAGCGCACAGGTAGGGCAGTCTTGCAGTAGTTCTTCCACTGAGGTGTCTAGTTGCGGGAACCATAATTTCTGTCTTAGCATCCTTTTGGTAGATACGATCCCTCGGTGTCCTTCGTGGGCTAATTCTAGTACTTTCTGTCGCAGGCTGCGTGGAATCACGAGCTTGGTGCCCTTTAACAGCAACCCTTCATCTGATTTTGCGAGTTCTTCTTTCACGGCTAGAAAGTATGTGATGTCTTGTTTTGTGTCATCATTCATTGTTTCTCTGATCTGTTTGGCATGTTTCCATCGCCCTGTTTCTAGACATCGTAGTATGATTTGTATCCCTTGATCGGTGTTGGACTCACGAGTTATGTGATCCATGTCAAGTCCTTGTGTTGTGTTGCTGTGAATGACATATTTTATGTACTGGTCAGCTATGAAGGGTTCTGGTCCGCATGTGTCTTTCGGATGTCTCGAGAGGAAATCTGCAGGGTTTCGCTCTTTCCCTGGCCTGTGTGTGATGGTAAATTGGTAGTCTTGTAGTCGAAGTGCCCATCGGGCTATCCTGGGTGGCATTTTTGCCCGAGGGTTGCCATAGATGAAGACGAGGGCCTGATGGTCCGTTACAACTACGAAAGGCTTTCCATACAGGAACAAATGAAAATGTTCGCAGGCCCAGACCACTGCCAAACCTTCTGCCTGAGAGTAGGCTTGCTCGGTTTTGGAGAGGCTTCGACTGGCATAGGATACTATGGGCCTCATTACACGGTAGGTGGTAAACCATGGCACTATTAGCGCCATGGTTCATGCCAGTAATTTACCGGTACCGCCTTGGAGGAAAGGGGAATTACCGCCCTATTCCAAGGTTGGGAAGGCGGTAATTCCTCCTTCCTCCATTGCCCTTCTCCATTCCCATTTTTGCCCCATAAGGCATAATGGGAATGGGGAAGGCGCTAATTACGGTACTGCAAATTGCGGTACCGTAATTAGCACCCCGGTCCCTTTGCGGGTTCGTTTTTTAACGCCTGCTAAAAGCAGGCGTTAATGTACCAACCCGCAAAGGGACCTCGTAGTAAGGCGGTAAGGGTTTACCGGTACCGGTAAAATACCGGTACCGGTAAACCCTTACCACCTACCGTGTAATGAGGCCCTATGTGTTTTCCGCTTTCCTCTCTTGTCAAGTTGTGTTAGGATGGCACCTAGGTCAACTGGACTGGCGTCAACAATGAGTTCTGTGGTCTTTTTGGGGTCAAAATATGCCATATTTCGGGCGTCGGAGATGCGGTCCTTGATGATTTGAAACGCCTCTTGGCACTGGGGTGACCAGATGAATTCTGTGTTGAGCTTGGTGAGGGCTCGGAGGGGTTCACTGATGGAGGCGAAATCCATTATGTATCTGGTGCAGTAACTTGCAAGTCCCAGGAATGATCTGAGGTCTGTAACGCTCACCTGATTCTCGCAGAGGCGCCGGTCTTGACTGGGCGACTACCGTATCTTCAAAAGTGATGTGCACCACCCGGTTGGCTCTTTGGGCTGGACCTCTGTGCACTGTATGCCTGACTCGAAGAGTAAGATGTCTGCAGATAGAAAATATGGGATTAATGAACTGGGGTTATTGGGGTGTCTTTCCTTTTCTCCTCTCCTGTAGAACCCCAAAGGTTAACGCTCTCACCTTAGGTAAGTGAACGCCGAGCTCTCCATCTGCCTCGGGGCAGGGTGCTGTAACCAGCTCCTTCACTGGATAGGTAGCGCAGGCCTCTTGACTTCAGAGGACTGCTGTCCGTCGTTTACTTCACGAACGGTGAGTTCCGAATATTTCAAATGTCTTTAAAAGTCTTTTGTAATGCTGTCTCTTATTTTGCAGGGTTCCGGCGATGGCGGTTGACTGGCTGAAGTGAGTTGAGGATGGACCCGTATGCGGAATAGAAGAGCCTGGAAGCGCGTAAGTAAGCGCTTGTTGCTTGCTTCACGATGCGCATTAACTGTCCTTTTATTTTGCAGGTACCAGTTCGGAGCTGCTGAAGGATGCCGGAATGCCCACTGAGTTCGGCGTGGATGGAGTAATGGCACGTGAGTATTTAACGTTACCCAATGTCTTTAAACGCACCTTCTTTTGTCTTTCAGATGCTGGAATGCAGTGCGATGACCTCCGGAGCGCGTGAAGAGTAGGTAAGCCTTTGTCTTTCAGATGCAGGAATGCTGCGCGAGGCGTTGATGACAGCCGATGGACCAGGTAAGAGATGCGCTGTCACTGAAGACCATAGTGCTAACCTGTTCTTTCTTGTCTTTATAGATGTTGCTGAAGACTGGATTCAGGATGGTAAGCCTTTTTCCTTTAGGGCCAGGATCAGATGCAGAAGACACGATGAGCGTTCTGCTGCAGAGGATGCAGAATAACGCAAAGCAAGATTCATCCATCGGATGTGGTTTAAATAGCCTCCTGTAGTGCTTAGGTATCGCCTTCCCCAGCCACGCCTAGGTAAGAAGAGTTCCTGCTTTCCAGAAGAGTTCCAGTGTTCTGAACCTAGGGAGTGGCTCCTGCCCCACCCAACAGGAAAAGTAGTCCCAAACAGAAGAGGATCAGGGGTTCAACTGGCAGGTAAGTAAGCAGCATGGTCTGCTGCAGGTAAGTCCACCCAAGCATTATGAGCCCGGCGCTTGCAGCGCTGGGACTGGGCATATTTATGAGCCTGGCGCCAGGACAGGGTCCAAAAGGTCCCAATTGGGACTGGCTGGCACTCAGAACCTGGGTTATGGGTCTGCTTCCAAGGGAGTTGGGTAAGTCCTGGCCTTTTGGAAGCAGAGATCATGACAGTACCCCCCCCTCAAGGCCCCTCCCAAACCAGGCTTCCCCGGGGGTTTTGGCTTGTCAGGAAATGTTTGATGAAATCATTTGATTAGAAGAGGAGCGTGGACATATTCTGCAGGTTCCCAGGATCTTTCTTGAGGGCCATAGCCTTTCCAGTCAATTAGGTAAAATAGCTTAGATTTGGAGATCTTGGAGTCCAGGATGCTTTTGACTTCAAACTCGAGTTCTCCATCAACTAGGATAGGTTTTGGGGATTTAGTTAGTCGGGTTTGAGGTTGCACGGGTTTTAAAAGAGAGACGTGGAAGACCGGATGTATCTTCATGTGAGGGGGCAAGTCCAACTTGACCGCTACTGGGTTTACTATGGTAGTGATGGAATAGGGACCAAGGTATCTTGGGTTGAATGTGCGTGGTCCTTTTAGAGGTAGATATTTGGTGGATAACCAGACTTGATCTCCTACTTGATATTGGGGGGCTTCCTTCCGGTGTTGATCTGCTCCTTTCTTGTATTGTTCCTTAGCCCTTTGAAGGTGAGAAACGGCTTCCTTAAAAGCTTGGGTGATTGTAGAGTGCAGGTAGTCTACTGCTGGTGTTCCAAGATCTTGGGGTGGATCCAACTCTGAGGTTCGAGGGTGACAGCCGTATAAAAGAAAAAACGGGGTTTTCCCAGTTCCTGAGTGGACAGAGTTGTTGTAGGCATATTCGGCTATCCAAAGGATATCTTTCCAAGTTTTTTCAGTTTGTTGCAGCATGCAGCGCAAATACTGTTCCAGAGTTTGATTGGTCCTCTCGGTTTGTCCGTCGGTTTGAGGGTGGTGACTGGTCGATAATCTCACATCAATTTGAGCCGACCGACAACAACTTCGCCAAAAATGACAAATAAATTGACTACCTCGATCCGAAATTAGCACTGAAGGAAAACCGCGCAGTCGGACAATGTTTTCGAGAAATTCTCGGGCCAGAGTTGTTGCTGTTGGCAAGCCTTTGAGTGGAATGAAATGCGCCATCTTGGAGAATAAGTCCACGATTACCAGGATCGTATTGTAGCCGGAGCATGGAGGTAGGTCGGTGATGAAGTCCATAGAAAGCGTATGCCAAGGGCGAGGTGGGATGTCAATAGGGCGTAAGAGGCCGGCTGGTCTTTCCTTTTGACTCTTGTTTTGGGCGCATACTCCACAGGACATTATAAAGTCTCTGATATCTTTTTTCCAAGACGGCCACCAGAAGTAGCGCTTGATCTTTTCTGAGGTTTTGGCCATACCGGGATGTCCTTCCATTAGAGACTCGTGATAACAAGAGATCACCTTTTTCTGTAAATCTGTGCTGGGCAGGTATAATCGTTCTTGGAAATACAATAAGTTGTCCTTTACTGCAAAGTCCTTTCCCTGCAGATGCCAATTCTGTATTTCTGCTGGAGTTATAAGTTGCCTGGTTTTATCCTTAATTTCCTCTATGGATTGTGTGGTTATTACACCCAGAATTCTTTGTTCGGGAATGATAGGTACAGGTTTAGGGTTGGTCAAATGTTCCTCCACTCCCATCCGAGAAAGGGCATCAGCTTTACCGTTTTTTGTACCAGGTCGATAGGTAATTATGAAGTCAAACTCGGCAAAGAATAGTGCCCAACGGAGTTTTCTAGAGGATTGGGCTTTTGCGGTTTTCAAATATTGCAGGTTTCGGTGATCCGTAATCACAGTAACGGTGTGTCGGGCCTCCAGAAGATAATGCCGCCAAGCCTTAAAGGCAGACTTGATAGCCAGAAGTTCCTTATCAGTAATAGTGTAATTGATCTCAGGAGGCGAGAATTTGCGAGACCAGAATGCCACGGGATGTAGCTGATTGGTTACTGGGTCCTTCTGTGATAGAACTGCCCCCATGGCAAGGCTCGAAGCATCAGTTTCAACGATGTAGGGGAGTTCGGGGCGAGGATGTTTTAGAATTGGTGCAGAGATAAATTTTGTCTTCAAATTCTGGAAAGCTTGTTCCGCCTCGGTAGACCATTCAAAACGTTTGTTTTTCTTTAACAAGGCAGTGATGGGCTGGACTATTCAAGAGAATTCGGGGATAAACCTGCGGTAAAAGTTGGCGAAGCCTAACATGCTTTGAACCCCTTTTAGGGAGGATGGTGATGGCCATTTGAGAATTGCATCGACCTTCCTTGAATCCATACGCACTCCGCTAGGTGATAATATGAATCCCAAGAATTCAACTTCAGTCACGTTGAAAACACATTTTTCCAACTTAGCGAAAAGTCTGTGTTGACGCAACCTCTCGAGGACCATTTTCACGTGTTTCCGATGTTCAGATTCCGATGAAGAATAAACGAGGATGTCGTCAATGTAAACGACAACACATACATCTATGAGTTCTCTGAGGACATCATTCATAAAATATTGAAAGGCGGCCGGGGCATTGCAAAGCCCGAAGGGCATGACCTGATATTCAAATAGCCCATACTTGGTGCGGAAGGCCGTCTTCCATTCATCGCCCTCTTTTACTCGTACCAAGTGGTAGGCTCCTCTAAGATCCAGCTTTGTATATATGCATGCTCTTCTGACTTGGTCCAGGAGTTCAGGGATTAAAGGTAACGGATATCTATTCTTAACGGTGATCTGGTTCAGGGCGCGGTAATCTATACAAGTTCTAAGGTCCCCTTCTTTTTTTGGAACGAAGAACAAAGCTGAAGAAGCAGGGGACTTAGAAGGACGAATAAACCCATTCGCTAGGTATTGATCCAGGTATTGTCGGAGGTGAAGGTTCTCAGGCTCGGTGAGGGCATAAATTCTGCTACACGGAGGAGTAGATCCAGGTATCAGGTCTATCTGGCAGTCATAGGACCTATGAGGAGGTAGAGAGTTAGCCTGATCCTTCCGGACTACATCTTGGAATTCTAGGTATTCGGGAGGTAACTGGGGAGTCTCCGAAGAAATTGCTGTAGAGCAACACCAGGTGGAGGGTGACAAGTAGAGACACATTCTGGGAACTGAACCGTTCTTGCTCGAGAATCGATCCGAGGATTGTGTTTCTCTAACCAAGGTATCCCTAGAATAATCTGGAACTGAGGGGCCTTGATCACATCGAACACGATCTTCTCATGGTGTCCATCTTGACTTACTAGCGTCACTTCTTGAGTGGTATGCGTTACTGGTCCGGAGGCTATCTCCGTACCATCCACCGTAGTAATGACGTCCTTTACAGCCTTGGGACAAAGAGTTAGATTCATCCTCAAAACCATTTCCTGATCCACATAATTGCCGATGGCACCGCTGTCGACGTAAGCTTCAATCGCATGTAATCGACCTGGATGATCAGGGCTAATGAGGACCATAGGTATCACGAAATGCGAGGTCACGGAACTGGTTTTAATGCTCGGCAAGAGGACCTCTATTCTTGTCGGGCGAGGTTGTTTCCCTGCTCAGAGTTTGTGACCTTGGTAACTGCAGCTCCTACCGCCTTCTTGGCTGGTTTCAACGGACAGTCTCGAAGAAAGTGCCCTGAGTTTCCGCAATAGAGGCATAATTGCAACTGTTTTCTCCTTTCCCGCTCCTTTTGTGTTAATGGTCCTTTCAGGCCCCCTATTTGCATGGGTTCCCCGGAGTCTACTCCTTTGGAAGGAGTTGGTGGTTTGGAAAATACTCGAGCATCAAACTTGGAACGATCGGCCTTCCTGTTCTGCAGTCTGTGATCTATTTGAACGACTAAGTCTATATAATCCGAACAGTCTTGTGGGGGATTCACTACTTGGGCTAAAACGTCTTTGAGCTCTCCACGTAGACCTCTATAAAACAGTGTAATCCTTTTGTCCTCAGGCCATTGAGTTTCCACTATTAGTCTGTTGAAAGATGCAATATAAGCCAAAAGGTCTTGATTACCCTGTCGCAACGAAAGAAGCTCATTGTCCAAGGCCTGCCCCTGTGAATGTCTTGCGAACAGTTTTTCCATACTAAGCTGAAAGGCTTGAAAATCATGGAGAACCGGATCATCTTGATTAACTAGAGGAATCGACCAGTCTGCCGCATTGCCACTAAGGTACGAAAGCACAAAAGCTACTTTAGCTTGATCAGTTGGAAAGGCTGCTGGCCGGCATAAAAAATGCAACCGGCACTGATTGATAAATACTGCAAACCTCTTTGGGTCACCAGAAAATCGTTCGGGCGGAGCCAGAGGTACATTCCCAGGTAGGTTGATCTGCACTGGATTCATAGGGGATATTGAAGGAAGATTTGCCCCTGATGCGGGTAACGGGGTCTGTCCGGCTTGTGACTGTAGCAATTGTCTAGCAAGATCGTCTGTTCGCTCCTTGGAAATAATTAGTTCCCTTCTTAGAGCATTCGTTTCCTGACGAGCTGCATGCACTTCTGCCCTTAGTTCCCCAAGTAACCGGGCTAGGTGGTCGGTATCCGAGGTTTCCATAGCGCCTGGGCGAGAGTTTTGCGGTAGGCTTTGCGTTCTGTAACGCTCACCTGATTCTCGCAGAGGCGCCGGTCTTGACTGGGCGACTACCGTATCTTCAAAAGTGATGTGCACCACCCGGTTGGCTCTTTGGGCTGGACCTCTGTGCACTGTATGCCTGACTCGAAGAGTAAGATGTCTGCAGATAGAAAATATGGGATTAATGAACTGGGGTTATTGGGGTGTCCCTATCTCTTTCCTTTTCTCCTCTCCTGTAGAACCCCAAAGGTTAACGCTCTCACCTTAGGTAAGTGAACGCCGAGCTCTCCATCTGCCTCGGGGCAGGGTGCTGTAACCAGCTCCTTCACTGGATAGGTAGCGCAGGCCTCTTGACTTCAGAGGACTGCTGTCTGTCGTTTACTTCACGAACGGTGAGTTCCGAATATTTCAAATGTCTTTAAAAGTCTTTTGTAATGCTGTCTCTTATTTTGCAGGGTTCCGGCGATGGCGGTTGACTGGCTGAAGTGAGTTGAGGATGGACCCGTATGCGGAATAGAAGAGCCTGGAAGCGCGTAAGTAAGCGCTTGTTGCTTGCTTCACGATGCGCATTAACTGTCCTTTTATTTTGCAGGTACCAGTTCGGAGCTGCTGAAGGATGCCGGAATGCCCATTGAGTTCGGCGTGGATGGAGTAATGGCACGTGAGTATTTAACGTTACCCAATGTCTTTAAACGCACCTTCTTTTGTCTTTCAGATGCCGGAATGCAGTGCGATGACCTCCGGAGCGCGTGAAGAGTAGGTAAGCCTTTGTCTTTCAGATGCAGGAATGCTGCGCGAGGCGTTGATGACAGCCGATGGACCAGGTAAGAGATGCGCTGTCACTGAAGACCGTAGTGCTAACCTGTTCTTTCTTGTCTTTATAGATGTTGCTGAAGACTGGATTCAGGATGGTAAGCCTTTTTCCTTTAGGCCCAGGATCAGATGCAGAAGACACGATGAGCGTTCTGCTGCAGAGGATGCAGAATAACGCAAAGCAAGATTCATCCATCGGATGTGGTTTAAATAGCCTCCTGTAGTGCTTAGGTGTCGCCTTCCACAGCCACGCCTAGGTAAGAAGAGTTCCTGCTTTCCAGAAGAGTTCCAGTGTTCTGAACCTAGGGAGTGGCTCCTGCCCCACCCAACAGGAAAAGTAGTCCCAAACAGAAGAGGATCAGGGGTTCAACTGGCAGGTAAGTAAGCAGCATGGTCTGCTGCAGGTAAGTCCACCCAAGCATTATGAGCCCGGCGCTTGCAGCGCTGGGACTGGGCATATTTATGAGCCTGGCGCCAGGACAGGGTCCAAAAGGTCCCAATTGGGACTGGCTGGCACTCAGAACCTGGGTTATGGGTCTGCTTCCAAGGGAGTTGGGTAAGTCCTGGCCTTTTGGAAGCAGAGATCATGACAGGTCTGAGGTGGTGGCGGGTGGCTTGGCTTCTCGGAGCGCACTGACTTTCTCTGGGTCTGGTGTCATGCCCTTCTCAGAAAATATGTGTCCAAAGAAGCGGAGTGTTTTCTTGCGAAATTCACATTTCTCCTTGTTTAGTGTGAGCCGTGCGTCTTCTAAGGCCATGCGCACTCTCATTAGCGTGTCATCGTGTTGCTCTTGATTTTGGCCGAAGACCAGGATGTCGTCGCTGTAGTTCAAACAGTTTGGCACGTGCTTGATGACGTTGTGAATTTCTGCTTGAAAAATTTCAGCCGCGGAAGACCCCAAATCTTAATCGCTTGTAGCGGAAAAGTCCCAGGTGGGTAGCGAACGTTGTTATGTAGCGGGAGCTCTTGCAGAGTTCCAACTGGTGATACCCTTTGTTTAAGTGCAGTTTTGAGAACACGGTCGCCCCGTTCAAGAGAATTACCATGTCAGTGATTCGAGGGGCTTGGTGACGTTCCCTTAGAATGGCCTCGTTTGGTCTCCTCATGTCTACACATATTCGGATGTCTTGGGAGTCTCTTTTTGGCACAGGTACGATGGGGGAGACCCATGGGGTGGGGCCTTCTGCTGGCTCAATGATGTCTGCCTCCAACAGTTTGGTCAGTTCATTTTCAACTTGCTTTTGAATGTTGATGGGGATTCCCGGTAGTGTTGGGCTATGGGTGGGACGCTGGTGTCGATGTGGAGTTCGATTTGTTTGTCCTTCAATTTGCCAAGGCCTTTAAATAGTGACGGGAAGACTTAGTCTATGCTTGCTGTAGGGTCTAGATATTTGTGTACCATGAGGCGATATAATATGTGGATGAGTCCCATCTCTATGGCTGCTTGATAGCTCAGTATGCATCTGCTCTCAGTGGCCGCTTCCAGCACGTGCATGGGGATTTTTTTTGTGTTCTTTGTATCGGCACGACGCCATGAAGAACCCTTTGCATGCCAAAGGGGTCTTTGAGCCATATGGATAGATAAGTGTTCGAGCTGGTTGTAGGTGAGGGGCATTTGGTATGCTTTCATAGACTTTCTCACTGATTACATTCACGGTTGCCCCTGTGTCAATTAGAAATTCGGCTGCCGTCTGGTTAACTTGTATTCTGAGAATCGGGCTATGTTCTTTTGCCGTGTTGTTTCCTAGTGCGTATAGATATCCCTTTTTCCGTGGTGTTTCCTGTTGTCTTTCTGGTCGGCGGACTCTCTCATCTGATGATGCACTTGACACGCTGTCAGACTGTGACTGCTCAATGCGGCACCGTACATACTTTCGGGGTCTTCTCCTTGTTTTGGAAGGTAGGGTCTTGCTCTCCCTCCAGTCCCTTCTGTCTTGTCTTCTTTCTGGTTGTTCGTCATGGTGCTTGTGGCGCCCTTGCTCGTGGGGCTGGTATGCTCCCCGGTGGTAGTGTGTCAGCTGATTTTGTTCCGGTTCTGTTATGGGTTTGTTGCTTCTTCCCGCCCCTCTCATTTTGTTGCGGAAGATCAAACACACGGCCTTGTAATGGTTTTCCCCGTCGCACGCGGAGCAGTTCTGACCCGTTGCAGGGCATGTTCTTTCGTGGGGGTATTCATGTCCACACCGGTAACAGAAAGGGTCACTGGAACATGGAGCTTGAGGTCCTGCGGTCTATCAGCCTTCACATGCAGTCTGCCTGGGCATTCTTCCAAACCGCTATATATAAAACCGCTATATATAGAATTTCATATGTGTATTCTTGCAGATTTGCTGCTATTCGAGCCAGCCTTGGCATGGAAGTCTTGGTGCCTCTTGGGCTCATGTGAATCAACAGTTTGTGATTGGAGACCAGTCTGAACTTGGTACCCCATACATACATCCTAAAGTATTCTGATGCCCAGGCGCATGCCAGCATCTCTTATTCGACGGTGGAGTAGTTCTTCTCTGAGTCAGAGAGTGCTTTGGATGCAAATGTTACTATATGCTCTGTGTCACCTTTTCTTTGTCTGAGCGTGGCTCATAGCCCATAGGTGCTTGAATCTGTGGTGGTATATGTGTCCGACATCGGACTGAATGGTTTGAGGCATATGGCGTGGACAATTCTTTCCTTGACTTTGTCAAAAGCGATTGTTTGGGATTGTCCCCAGTCATACTCTGCACCCTTCTTCAGAAGCTCCCTAAGGGGGGGCGGTTGTTTCAGAGAACCTTGGTACGCATTTTGCATAATACTCTGCAAGTCTGAGGAATGATCGTAGTTCATCTATTGACGTCAGAACAGGGGCTCTTATAATAGCCTGTAGGAGATCCTTCTTTGGGCTTACTCCTCCTTTTGAGATTCGGTACCCGAGGTACTCGACTTCTTGGGCTCACAGTACGCATATTTCGTATCTTGACCGAACCCCTGCCTCTTGGGAGTTTACTCAACACTGTCCTCAGTGCTTTATAATGGTTTTCCATCTTCAGCATAAATGAGGATGTCATCTCGGGAGGATAGCTCAGCGGCAACGTGTTCGCCTTGGAAGCAAGGCGACAGGAAGCAACACAGGTTCGATCCCCGGGTCTGCGCTTAGAAACCGCTGGGTATTTAAGCGTGTTATAAATACGCAACTAAGACAAAAAAATTCAATTACGCAACTGAAAAAAAAATGTCTTGTAATAGCGCCTCGTACAAATGTACAAATTCACCTTTGGTACAAGCCTGTACTTCACAGTAAAAGTGGTAGCAATGGCTGAGCAGCCAGATTTATCTCAAGAGCAAATGAGCAGTATCAAATAGTTACACAAAGGACAGCAATTACTATGATTCAAACAAGCACTAACTCAAGGTTTCTGAGTAAAAGAATATACATTTATTTACACATCAGTTGTATAACATTTCACTAAAGTAAAGCAGTTGAAAAATCACGTTACCAATACACCATATCACTCCCAATAGATTCTGGACAAGTTTAAACTCAAAACAAAGTGTGAGTAAAATGGCACTCCAGCAATTTAAAAAGGGAGGGAAAAACAAAGTTAGGCTAAAATTGAGCAGCACCAACAGGTAAGTAAGCAGGGCAATCTAGAAAGAGGAACTACAGTGATGGAATCAAATCAAATAGGCTTAGGGCCAAAGTCAATAGGACAAATGTCTTTTGCTCAATATCACACAGTTTAGGGTAGTTCATGGTTAAGTCTTTGCCAAGAGTTCCGAATAATGAAGTTGGTCGGCAGAAAGGTTAGTTTAAAGAGGAGAGAAGGACAAGTCCTCGAATTGGCAAAAGGTTTCACACACCTTCACCGTGGCTGAACGAAACAGGAAACCGGATTTGCACAGTACCTTTAAATGGAGAAGAAGCTGTAGCTGATGTGGACGTTCCTGGTAGTTCCTGCAGGCTCACGGTTCCTAAAGCAACTGTCGGACTGACACGAAGTAGGAAGACTGGAGAGTCCCGCACTACCCAGGGAAGAAACCATCAGCAGAGTAAAGCAACGAATAAAAGGTGCGCTCATTAAAACCCAAGCAGGGTCCGACCTTCCTGGCTATCCGGTCCACTGTAGCTCTGTACAGCGAATTCGACCAGAGGAGGGAGTCCTGGCTTGCAGTTTGGGCGAACTGGTTGGTCCCACCACCTCAGGGGAAGAAGATTCCTGGAGGATCCTCTGTCGTGGAGTCTGAAGATTCGGACCTGCAGCAGGGCTTCACCGGGCGGTTCAGTCATTGTAGGGGACCTCTTTTGTCAGCTCCTCGTCGGTTCTTTCGTTCCAGAGGCGACTCTGCCTTTCCAATCCCAGAGACCTGCTTTTTATGCAGTTTTCCCCCATTCACACAGCTTGGCTGTCAATAACACAGCAGGGTGGCTGTCCTGGCCGGACAGTCACCCTGCCAATCATACAGAAGTGCGACTTGGGTTACCAAGGGAACCCATGGCAGGGGTCCTAAAAGTCCTCCCTGCCTACCCAGACTTTCAGGCACCAAAGGAGGGCTTCTGTGTAGAAGCCTGCGAAGAAACGGTGAACAAAGGAAGCAAACCTGGTTTGGCGCGCAGAGAAAAACACAAGAAAGACATTTTCAAAAAGAAATGGCGAATAAACCCAGCCAGCACCATATAAAAACGTATATGGTGTAGCGGGTTTAAGTTCGAAGCTACCAAGATAGCCTAAAACAATACCAAGGTTATTTAAGATAACCGCGGTAGGAAAAATAGGGTAGTTACCACTGCCACCAGCCAAGTCTTGATGAAAAGGGAGTAAAACAATGCTCCAAGAGAAACAGACAAAAGGGATAAGTATTAACCCTTTCCAGTACTCCATGTAAGATGGTTTGTACTGGGTGTGTGGATTTAAAAAAACAAATAAAGTCAATGGCAACTTTATATGTTCTGGGAGACAGTAGTCAGTCCCAGAAAATGGAGTCTGAGTTGGGAAGTCTCAAAGACAACCCTGTGTCACTGCACTGAAGGTGCTGTGTAACACACAGTAAAAAGATGATGCCTGTGGAGTAGGTGAGGCTCCACAGTCTATGAACACAAATCCAGCAAAGCTGCTGAGGGACTCAGTAGGTAAGGGAAATTAGCCATTCTTGAGAATTCTCCCTAACAGTATCCCAGCAAGTCTACTGACTGACCCCCAAAGACTGTCGGCCTGTGCTTGGTACTTCCACCAACTGCTGGCCCACCACGATTTTATATGTCCTGATGGGGATGATCGTCATATCTGAACCGGATTTCCCATCACTCAGGTATCATTGCCGTCCACGTTTATCATTCAATGGGGTTTCCCTGGAAGGGTGAACTCTAGCCTTCTGGCACGGGTAGAGTTCACCATGACGACGGCTGGCCTGTCAGCATCCCCTTCATTCTTGCTTGTGGATCTTTCGCCCTCAACGCTTATGATGTGTTTTTCCTTCCACGTGCAGGCAACTGCGAAATGACCAAATCTCCTGAAATTTGAACATTATTTGTTCCTCGCTGGGCAGTCTCTGTCATTTGCCAGGTGCTTTGTGCTGGTGCACCGAGGACATGTCAAGGGCTCACTTCTTCCGCTGCCACCTTCATTGTGTGCAACTCTCCTGAGCTTGTCGTGGCGTGCATGCCACTGTATCGCTGTCATCTCAGCACATTCCTACCATATCTTTTCGTATGCTTGCCGTTTCTTCAGCCGCAATCTGGACGGCCTCGTCCAGGTCCAGTTCTTTCTCCAGGATAAACTTGTCCTGTACCGTCCTACTATTTGTGACATGTCGTTTTCAGCATTGTCTCCAAATCCACACAGGGCTGCCAGCTCTCATGCGGGTTATATAGTCATCAACGGGCTCACAGCTCTTTTGCTTTCTGGTGTAAAACCTCATTTGGTGTAGCACTATGTTCTCTTTACTGGAGAATATTTTTACGATGCAGCGAATTGCCTCTTTGCCCATGTCATCACCTTCACCCCCAACCGGCTCTGGCTCGAGGCCCACAAAGATCTGCTGCCCTTCAATACCCATTGCCTTGAGCAGCATGGCCTTCTTCCTAATCGCATAGTATCCTGGCCCTCCCAAGGCTTCCAGGTAAGTTGTGAACAACGGTTCCCATTGTAGCTAGGGTATACCGGGCTTCCTGGGTGACTGGAGGAACGGTGGTATTATTGTACATGTACAGATGCATACAGCATAAAGAGAGTCTCTGCGATAACCACTGCACTGGGATTAAGTCTCAGTTAATGTCTGTGCATGCAGCCAGGCTGGCAACTACTGCTGCTGGACTCACAGCAGTAGATTTATGCCTGCAGTAAGTTTCTCTAGCAATGCTGGCTCAGTAACACTACCAGGCAGGGTGAGCCTGGTGGTAGTATGTACACGTCAGACTGAGTGTCACGACTCTCCTTAGTAAAACACTGCCGCATTCCAACATGGCGGCACTTTCAACCCGCTGCAGTGCCTGCAGCAGTCTAGTGGTTGACTACCAGGATGCAACGCTGCACTCCCGGATCACTTTCTCCTCTGTATATCAACACGTAGAACCAGGAAGAAGACGCGTTGCTACTCTTAGGAGCCCTCAAACGCTGCTTAAGTTCGTGTTAGGGAGGTTTACTTCTCTGATTACTCGCCTTACTTGCTTTCCATTCCTCGACTCCTGTTTGTTACTTTAAGATCTATTCTGTTTGTTGTTTAGAACTTCACGGGTCCAGCTGAATACGTTAATCGGCAGAAGCTGCAGAAGCCGTCCGATCCATAAGCTCCGCCCTTCCCGTTTACGACTTTTGTTTCTCACTATACTCCCTTCTGGTAGTTGCCCTTCCGGGTTTTAATAGATAGGGGGTATTGTGTTATTACGGTCTAAACATAGGTTTCTGTTCTTGCTTTAGATATTAGCGGTCTGAGACAGCCTTTTGCTGCACAACGAGACCATCTCAAATCGCCTTCTTTAGAGCCGGTTTCTTCCGCAATCAGGTACGCGGTTATTTTCAAACAGTCATTACGGTTTGGTCTAAATCACATCTTTATCATAGAGTTACTTATTGACTATTTCTACCTATTTTTTCCTTTCTTCAGTTCTATCTTCACTAAGGTTTCTGCCTTGCTCTGTTCAACAACTCACTGCCCTCCAAACCAGTGGTAAGACTTCAGGGCTCAAAACATAATTTCTCTCATAACCAGTTTCTCATGTTAATTGCTCAGTCTCTCCTCTTTCATACTTACCAGTCATTCCGGCATCTCAGGTCAGGAACAGATCATCTAGACTCACGCCAGACCAGACTCCCGGGATAGAATAATCTCCATCACTGGGACATCCCAGGAGCCTCCGCACTCTAGCAGCTCCCCAGGGTTTTTTTCCCCATGAGGGTTTCCCTGAGGTCTTCCCGGTGATCAAGCTTCTTAGCCGGGCCATCTGGAGATTCTCAGGGGGATTCCTACTTACATCTGGATACGGTACGAAGTCTCATCATCCAACCAGATTACTTAATTACCATTACCAGCCTACATCCTTCATTCAAATCTCAGGTGAGAGTCCTGTTTGTCTGTTCGGTTCTTACTTGGGACACTTATGATTGTAGTTTAACTAAGAAGTGTACATTAACCATAACAGATAGCAACGCCTAAAAAGAATGTAGACATATAGCAATCAATTGCCCCTGGTGGAATTGAACAGTCAACAATTGATTGCTGTCGTTCAGTCTCCAACGACGGAGGTGCTGCAGCTAAAACAAGAAAATGCATCCTTGAGGCAGCAGCAACAACAGGTAACTCAACAGATTGCACAAGCTGCAGTGTGTCGTATTCCCCATTGTTCGGAGGTTCTACCCGGGCCCATCCCGGGCGGGCAATTCGATGGGAATCCTCATAAGGTGAAGGAATTCCTTGATGCATGTGCTGTACAGTTTACATTTAAAGCAAATTCTTTCCATACAGGCCAGGACCAAGTAGGTTACATGGTATCCCAGATGACAGGACCAGCAGCATGGGCTACTCCTTTAATCACTAACAACAATCCAATATTAGACTCTCACACGGCCTTCTACAATAGTATTCACACTATGTTCGGTCATCAGGAAATTAGAGTAGCTTCACAATAACATCTCCTAGAACTTAAACAGGGTAATTTAGATATATTACCTTACATCACAAAACAGATGGCAAGTGAGACCACATGGTGTCATGCCTGTGCCACTGGCGCACTCATTGGCAAGAATCATGGACTATTTGGAACTTATTTATCTTCAGAATACTCTTTGAACAACCCCTATTCACACTTTGGTCCTTAATTTCCATTTGCACGACTTTGGTACTTTCTTATTTAATTCTGCTAACTACATGTACCATAATGCACCTTGCTACAGTTATCAATTCCTGGCTATTCCCATTCATCAGTATTGGAACCACAATCCCCAGAAGCCCGAGCGATCAGTGCTGCTTCCACCTTCTCAGGACCAGAGAGGGAGGAGGCAGATTACCTTCAGGTGTGCTGCCAATTAGCCTGCCTCAGTACAGGGCAGGGCTGTATTTAAGCAGCTGCCTGCAGTAGCTCAGTCTCTTGCATCAAGAGTTCTCCCAGTCCCTTTTTGCCTTGAGACACGGATTGTATGCTGTTCCTGTTGCCGTATTATCCTGCTTCTGATCAGTGCCCTGCTCCTCTGGGGTCCCTGCCTTGCAGACTGCTACACTCCTCTGCCTGCAGCCCTGGTCCTCTGGGCTCCCTGCCTCGCAGCCCTGTTCCTCTGGGCTCGCTCCTTGCTGCCCTGCTCCTCTGGGCTCTCTGTCTGCAGCCTACTACAGCTCTCTGTCCTGCTCCTCTGGACTCCCTGCCTTGCAGGCTACTACAGTCCTCTGCAGTACTCAACAGTTTGCCTGCACCTTGTGCCATCCGTTACTCCAGCCCCGCTTCCTTGTTTGCAGCCCCCCTGTTTCCTGGCTACTGCTCACTTGCTCTCTTCCTTGTTTGCAACCCCTGTTCTTGATCCCTGTCCTTCTCTTCCTTGAGTCGTCTGTCCTCCCCTTAGGTTATCCATTTCAGTTATACTGTTTTCTGTACAGACACCCACAGCTGTTGTTCCCACCCATTTCTGCATACACCCCAAGAGGGAATCCAGTTTGTTTGTACCTTTGTATTTCCTGCCCCTTTTTGTCCACAGCTACTGTTACCTATTCTTCTTTCTTGTTGAGCTTCCTGCTGTGTGTGCTTATCTGTCACCTTACATCAGCACAGCCACCCAAAACCTACCTGGGTGCTCGGTGCCACTCTTGACAGAGTGCCATCCTTGACACATGGTCTGACGATGCGCAGGTTACAATATTTAAGAGGGGATTATCAGAGGATCTCAAGGACGAGGTATCTCGGGTACCACGTCCGTCAACTCTCACAGAATTTATACCCTTAGTCATGCAGATTGACTACAGGATGAAGGAAAGGATGACAGAAAGTAGGAGAGGAAGGACCACAAGAACATCTTTCGTTCCTTCTGCCCCTCAATCCCAGACTACCGACGAGCCCATGCAATTGGGGTCTGCATCACGAGGACCTCTAAGTCCGGAGGAAAGAAGTCGCAGACGAAACCTGGGATTGTGTATGTATTGTGGCGCCAACACCCACACTGTCCAAGAATGTCCAATCGCACCGATCCGGCGTTCGGGAAACACCAACGCCCGGTCATAAGGGGAACCACGGCCGGGGAACCCATGTCTAAAAAAGGTTCCTCACAAACTTCCCATTCATCTTACTGTTCCAATCATTCTACCACCAACATGGTGGTACTTAAAGTTTCCACCATCGGAAACCGAATTTTACAGGACATCCCAGCTTTAATCGATAGTGGGGCTGCTGGGAATTTCGTGGACGATCAATGGGCCGCTTCACAGAACATTCCACGTTCTTCCAAAATGGAACCCATTCCTGTCGAAAGCATGGATGGTAGTCCTTTGGTTTCAGGTCCCATCAAGGATCAAACTGAACCAATCTTAATGTTTATTTCATCCCATCACGAAATCTTAACTCTAGACATAATCAGAGCAGCTCATCACCCTGTCATTTTAGGTTTACCTTGGCTCAAGAAACACAACCCTTTTATTAACTGGACAGCTGGGTCTTTCTTTCTCAGTTCTGAATTTTGTTTGACACACTGCATAGGAGATCACCAGAAAGTGTTCGTAGATTCATCGTCTTCCCTTGTAGACACAAAGGGGATACATTCTATAAATCAGATTGCTGGCCTCCCAGAGGTCTATCAAAGATATCAAAGTGTATTCTCTACATCCGAATACAATCAGTTGCCTCCGCACAGGAGAGATGGATGTGCTATTGAGTCAATACTGGATCAGCCTCTAACCTTCGGACGGATATACTTCTTATCTAATAAAGAAAAGGAGGTCCTTCGTGAATATCTTCGAACCAATTTGATGAACGGTCTAATAACAGAGTCCACGTCTCCAGCTGCTGCTTCATTATTTTTCGTCGCAAAGAAGAACTCTGAAGAACTTCGTACCTGTATCGATTACCGTGGCCTGAACAAAATTACAATCCCAGATAAATACTCCATGCCGTTAATCCCAAATATTCTGGAAGCAGTAAAAGGGGCCACTATTTACACAAAGTTAGACCTGAAGGGAGCATACCACCTAATACGAATTAGATCAGGCGACGAGTGGAAAAACGCATTTAGAACACCGTTTGGACACTATCAATGCAGGGTAATGGCCTTTGGGCTGTCTTACGCCCCAGCAGTTTTCCAACGCTTCATGGACCACATCTTTGCTGATCATCTCTTTCACAGTATAGTTGTCTATCTAGATGACATTTTGGGTTTTTCATCCTCCTTGCAGGAACATATTCAACATGTGCAAGAGGTACTACGACGCCTGCAACAAAATCATTTGTTTTTTAAACCAGAGAAATGTACCTTCCATCAGTCCAAAGTAACATATTTGGGGTACATGCTGTCAAATAAAGGAATAGCAATGGACCCGGAGAAAGTGTCCGTAGTAAGGGACTGGCCCACTCCTATTTCAGGGAAGGATATTCAACGCTTCATAGGGTTCGCAAACTTCTATCAGAGATTTATAACCCGAATTCTCAAGGCTTACTCAATCACTTACCAATCTTCTAAAGAAAGGAACCACTTTTGCCTGGTCTCCAACAATTGATCAAGCCTTTTAAGACTTAAGATGCTATTTACCTCAGCACCTATTCTTCTAACCCCTAACCAAAACCGCAGATTCATTGTGGAGACGGATGCCTCACAATATGCGCTGGGAGCGGCTCTGCTTCAGCAGGGTGATCTCGACCAAGAACGACCAGTGGCGTATCTTTCCAAGACACTTCTTCCTTCTGAATTAAATTACACAGTATTGGGAAAAGAACTCCTCGCCATTAAACATGCTTTTGAGGAGTGGCGTCATCTACTCCTTGGGGCAAAATTTCCGGTTGAAGTCCGGACAGATCACCACAACCTCAGGATACTTCAGTATTCCCAGACCTGTAACAGCCGTCAGGCACGGTGGGCTCATTTCTTTTCACCATTCAAGATCACCTTTTCATTCATTCCCGGAAAGGATCATTTGAGAGCTGATGCTCTGTCATGCAAGGAACATCCTTCCAACAACCTATTCAGGTCTGAACCCATTTTTCCCCTGATAGCTATGGGACTGATCTCAGCTCCAGATTTCCTGACCCGCCTTAAATCCCAGTCCAACTCTACGGCGAAGAAACAACTCACACGTTCCGCTAAATTAGCACTGATAAAGGAAGCCAGTTATTTATTCGGAAATGGAGCATACGTTCCTACTCGATTTCTCCAAAAGGAAGTGTTGGACATGTGTCATAAATCCAAGACGGCGGGACATTGTGGGTTCATCTCCACGTTGGACCTAATTTCACGTTTCTTTTGGTGGCCTACCTTACGAAGGGATACCAAGGAATACGTTGGGTCATGCCCCATTTGCCTCCAGAACAAAGTACCTAGAGAAGCTCCTTTGTTGACCTAACTCAATCTCAGGGCTACTCTGCTATTATGGTCACCATTGATACCTTAACGAAATTGGCCCATTTTGTTCCACTTGTTGGGGTACCTTCTGCAGCTCAGATGGCACGTGTTTTCATAAAACATATCTTTACCTTCCATGGATTACCGGAAACAATCATCTCAGACAGAGGTCCACAATACACCTCTCAATATTGAAAACTGGTATGTCGATTCCTTGGGATATCTCGAGCCCTCAGCTCCGGTTACCACCATCAATCTAACGGGAAAACAGAGAGACTGAACCAAACATTGGAAGGATACCTCCGGAGTTACGTATCCGCAGCCCAGGACGACTGGAAGGACCTTCTGCCTCTGGCTGAGTTTGCATACAATAACTCGTATCACTCGGCCATTCACACATCTCCCTTTCAATGCACTTTTGGATTTAGTCCCACATCTTTTCCCACTTTGAAAAGATCGGACACTAAATTTCCAGACATAAACCACTTAATGGATCAGATTCCACAAGGTCACCACTCTGCGATAACCGCCTTGCAACATTCCCAGAATAGAAGAAAACATTTCGCTGATCGACATCGGACTCCAGTTCCCGTAATCATACCAGGAGATTGGGCATGGTTGTCCTCCTGTTTCCTGCCACAGCACTTAGTACCTTCTAAATTCTAGCCTCGATTGTTTGGTCCATTCCGAGTGGTCGCTGCTATAGGGACAGCTGCTTTCAAACTTAGTTTAGCCAAAACCTGGACACGGATACATCCAGTATTTCATGTGTCGCAATTAAAACCAGATAATTGGAGCATGTTCCATCCCACAATCTCGGATCGTCCTGAACCAGTTATGTTTGATTCGGGGCCGGAATTTGAGGTTAGAGAAATATGTGACTCCCAGTACCATCGGGGTCGTCTTCAATATTTGGTTGACTGGAAGGGTTATTCTACTGGGGGGCATACTGTCACGACTCTCCTTAGTAAAACACCGCCGGATTGCAACATGGTGGCACTTTCAACCCGCTGCAGTGTCTGCAGCAGTCTAGTGGTTGACTCCCAGAATGCAACGCTGCACTCCCGGATCACTTTCCCCTCTGTTAATCAACACGCAGAACCAGGAAGAAGATGTGTTGCTACTCTCTTAGGAGCCCGCAAATGCTGCGTAAGTTTGTGTTAGGGAGGTTTACTCCTCTGATTACTCGCCTTACTTGCTTTCCATTCCTCTACTATTTATTACTTTATGATCTATTCTGTTTGTTGTTTAGAACTCCACGGGTCCAGCTGAATACGTTAATCGGCAGAACCGCAGAAGCCGCTCGATCCGGAAGCTCGTAAGTTCCGCCCTTCCCGCTTACGACTTTCGTTTCTCACTATACTCCCTTCTGGTAGGCAGTTGCCCTTCCGGGTTTTAATAGATAGAGGGTATTGTGTTATTACGGTCTAAACATAGGTTTCTGTTCTCGCTTTAGATATTAGCGGTCTGAGACAGTCTTTTGCTGCACAACGAGACCATTTCAAATTGCCTTCTTTAGAGCCGGTTTCTTCCGCAATCAGGTACACGGTTATTTTCAAACAGTAATTACGGTTTGGTCTAAATCACATCTTTATCATAGAGTGTTACTTATTGACTATTTCTACCTATTTTTTCCTTTCTTCAGTTCTATCTTCACTAAGGTTTCTGCCTTGCTCTGTTCAACAACTCACTGCCCTCCAAACCAGTGGTAAGGCTTCAGGGCTCAAAACATAAGTTCTCTCATAACCAGTTTCTCAAGTTAATTGCTGTGTCTCTCCTCTTTCATACTTACCAGTCATTCCGGCATCTCAGGTCAGGAACAGATCATCTAGACTCACGCCAGACCAGACTCCCGGGATAGAATAATCTCCATCACTGGGACATCCCAGGAGCCTCCGCACTCTAGCAGCTCCCCAGGGATTTTTCCCCCATGAGGGTTTCCCTGAGGTCTTCCCGGTGATCAAGCTTCTTAGCCGGGTCACCTGGAGATTCTCAGGGGGATTCCTACTTACATCTGGATACGGTACAAACTCTCAGCATCCAACCAGAGTACTTAATTACCATTACCAGCCTACATCCTTCATTCATATCTCAGGTGAGAGTCTTGTTTGTGTGTTCGGTTTTTACTTGGGACACTTATGATTGTAGTTTAACTAAGTAAACTAAGAGAAAGGACACCAAGCTACCTTTAGATGTCCCCACAGAAGGAAACAAAGATGAATCTCAAACCATATGTGTGTCCAGGCACACCATTGATCTTTTAACAAATATAAAGAGATGGAAGGCTCAATTTTAGCAAAAAATATCTCATATGTTTATTTTATATAACTCAATCATAAAACAGACCATCTGCTCACATTTACAAATCTCAACATTATTTAAAAATATTAAACATAAAAAGAGAAAAGAAAAAAGAAGAAACAGTGAATCAACAATGATATTCGCATTCATTCACATAATAGTATGTGTCATAGGTGATGTTAGTAACACATGGGTGACTTGACACTAGCATATATATATAATTGCTTAGATTTTGGTGTCGACACGAATGAATCAGTTTCCAGCCTCAACATTTATTGGACAGGCCGACTTGTCTTTGCTCTTGCACTGGTCGTCTGTGTGAGGCTCATCAAGCCTCTAATTAGAGGGTCTTAAATGGCACAACTTGTATTGTAGATTGTTTCACAATATCTATAAAAACAGAGATATATATGTCAGTGTACACCAAAGGGACCTGAGTCTTTTCTTTTTTGTCAGAGTTATTTCACTGTATACAGAAGTTGTTTGAGAACATTTGTTTATCCTTTCAATCTTTGAGTGGGCATCATACTATTTATTTACTATAATTCCGCTGTCCCAGTGATACAGCCTTCAAACATTTCTTCAAAGCACAACAACAACATCTTTTTAGAAAAAATAGGAGATGGAGTTAACCCATTTCAGTGGGCACCTTTAATACTACTGCTAAATTAATTCTTTGTGTGTCTGCATACCTTAATTCTGTATATAAGCAACATGTACTTTTCACACGTAAATGATCGTGTGCCAACCCAAGATCCTGCATACCTATTATGGTTCTTTGTTGATTATAGGTTCATTCATTGATCAATATGGCATCTTTTGTACGGGCCGTTATTTTCAGAGAACTATAATTTCTTAGATATGGCTAAATAAAGGAAAAACACATCGCGGTCTTTAGGTGTTATAACATAATTGCAGATGACATGTGCATTGAATATGTTCTGGGTGCCGAATTATAAGTATATTAAGCAACCGACCTGCTGCAGCGGTGACTACTGGTCTACAGGGAAGGCTGGAATTGCGGCTTGTGTTGTGTGGTCTGCAAACGCATATAAGATGAAACCAGCATCTAATGAACGAGACAACAGCAAACGCGTACGAAGCCGTAATTAATCACATAGCTATGGAGCCAGTCGGAAAGATGAAATCTCTTGTCCATTTCGAGAGACTTACTTAATAGTCCATCGGTAATCCCAAAATGTTCATATCACTGGCGGCACGGCATGTATTGTGAAGCTGTATTCGAACGATTAACCCACAGCGATCTGCGTCTTTTGGCCATTTGGTCTTTTTATGTTTATTTAATGACACTCTGTGCGTGCGGTCACATGACCTAGGCGTCGGCACGGGATACTCGTACTTAGATGGCTTGATTGTATCAATTTTGATAAATTGTATCAAAGCGAGATGGATGTCTTACTAGAACAACACGAGAAAACTGAAGAAATGTCCAGAGAGCAAAACTGTGTTGCTTACAAAAGTATCAAAATGTTTTTATTTACCATGATACAAAAAATTTGAAAAAGTCAGTTAATGACATATTACTTTGATGAACATCAATTAATCACATAACACGACAGCATGGGTGAACAAAATACTTGGCTAAAATAAATCCATCTCAACAGACATTCATAGTGCAGCATCCAAACCATACATCATACATAGTGACATTCACCAACCAACAATGGCTAAAAATGACTGAATTGATTAACATTGCTTGCCAATTGGGAGTGGGACAAACATTCATCACATCCCATTTAATTATTTTAATGTTTAAAATGTATTTAACAAACAGCAATAGAACTCATTAAAAACAATCTATCACAAGGGTGGATCTGAGAAGAAGAATGTTATGTAGATCACATCCCTAAAGAGTAAGCTCTACCGGTTTCGACGTAGAGTGTATAATGGACAACGTCTTCATCAGTAGATACAAGGCGAGTGGTTTGTATGAGTAGCCATTAGCATGCAGAATGGAAAAGAAGGGTCGTATGCTGGAGTCATACCGCCAAAGGAACTGTGACTGTAATTAGCATAACGCTGCTCTTGGTGGCCCCCTCCAATAATAAATATGATGGGGTGGCCTCCTGGATGGTAATGCAGCGAAGAGAGTCGTGTCAGCGGAAGTGCGCCTGATGTATTGGGACTTGCATCAGGAGTGGCGTGGGCGGCTGAAGTTAAAGGAAAAAGCCCGGCCGCAGAACGCAGTGTTCATGCTGCCAACAACACTACAGCATCACAGTAAGGCTAGACAACCTGTAGTGGATATATCCTCATATGAACGATGTCCAGTGTATTATCCTCACCCCACTGTACTCCATGTCGGTCGATTATTTGTGTAAAAATAGACCCCATTCGATGTATAGATTGAGGCCATGTTTGACTGAGTCCAAATCATATATCCACCTTTGTTCGAGTCTTCGTAATTTTAAATCACGGTCACCCCCACGAGGATGGTTATCAATCTTTTGTAGTATACAACAAAACATATCATCATGTGAATGATTTGCCTTTTTGTAGTGATCAACCAATGGTTTATCAATCGTGTGGTTTTTAACGCAACAGCGGTGTTCACCAATTCTGGTCCGTACTGGCCGTTTGGTCTTCCCTATATATATATTAGCCCACATGGGCATATAATACAGTAAACCACCCATTTCGTCGCACAGTTGGTAAATGTGTCCAACTTCTACGTTTTACCTTTCAAATCAATGGTTTTCAGATTCTTCGTGAATTTGCACATACTACATTTGCCACATTTGAAGTGTCCTGTTACCGGAGGTAAATGCCACAATGTGGATTGGGCATTAGCAGTGCTTTTAGATAACGGGTAAGTGTGGACAAGTTTGTCTCCAATGTTAGTAAGGCGCTTAAATGCACATTTTCCAATTATTCAATATAGTTTTTCTTAACTTGTTGCTAATCACGAGTAAAAGAAGACACACACGTGATTTTGTCTAGTACGGTTTTGTTTTGTTTAGTTAAACACTCCGTCCTAGAAATATTAGCAGCCTTTTTGTATGCTCTTCTAATGATGTAGGATGGATAGCCTCTTTCTTTTAGGTTTGCTTTAAGAGTCCGACTATGGTTTTTAAAATCAGCTTTATCAGAACAATTGCGCCTGATACAGAGAAATTGGCCGAATGGTAGATTTTCTCTCAATGACTGCGGATGGTAACTATTGAATTGCAATAGCGTATTTTTCTGCGTAGGCTTCTTGTAAAGGCTGGTACCGACCTTGTTGTCAGGCAGACGATAAATGAATAGATCTAGGAAGGCAATCCTGTTGGCATCAGAATCGCATGTACATTTTATTGAGGCTTCTCTATTGTTGAGCCATAGGGTAAACACCTCTAGTTCTTCTTTCGTGCCTCTCCACACCATAAAAATATCATCTATGATACCAGGCCTTGATATTTCCTTGGTATGGGTTATCATCCGCATAGATGTTGTTAGTTTCATAGTTGTCCATGTACAGGTTTGCTAAGTCGGGGCAAATGTAGCCCCCATACTTGTGCCATGTAGCTGTTGAAAAAAGGTTCCATTCCATATCAAGACATTTTTGGTCAAGGCTAGACTGATGCATTCAGCAAGAAATGCTGACGGAGGGTTTTTATCCTCACGTGTTTCCAAAAAGTTTACCATCACCTCCACGCATTTAGCTTGCGGTATGTTAGTATAAAGGGATGCCACGTCTAATGTAACCAGCAGGTCTTGTGGTTCCACTGTAAGTTCATTAACAATTTTTATCATGGAAGTGGAATCTTGCACAAACGATTTCATCTTATTGACAAAAGGCCTGAGGAACATGTCTACATATGCTGACAATGGTTCAAGTAATGAATCAATAGCCGAAACAATTGGGCGATCTGGAGGTATAGTTACATTTTTATGAATTTTTGGTAGACAATAGAAAGCTGGAATGATGGATTGTCTATTGATGAGAATGAGAAACATTCTTTCATCATCGTTGATCCACCCCTCCTGAGAGGTGCGGGTCATCAGGCTTATTATCTCCTCCAAGATCTCAGGCGTAGGATCAGTTGGTACGTTTGTACACCGAAGTGTACAGAAGTTGTTTTTCCACTTCTAGTTTGTAAAGATTGGAATCCCACAGAACAATGCCCCCCCCTCTTTGTCTGCCGGTTCAATAACAAAAAGTGGGTTATTTTTAAGATTTTTGAGAGCCATGCGTTCTGGTTTTGACAGATTGTCTTTATAATGAATTTGGTGTTCGCAGAGATGTTTCATCTCTCGAAGAATCTTGTTCTCAAAAGCTAGAATTTCAGGTGACACCATGGATTGGAGTGGTGCGAATGTCGAAGGTTTTTTTTTTCCCGAACGATTATCATCAGTGGTTTTATTAATTTCTTTATCACGGAAGAAATATTTCAGCATGATGATGCGAAAAAAGTTTCACATTTCAATTTCAGTCTGGAAGGAGTTGGCCCTGCAAACAGGGATGAAAGATAGGCCCTTACTTAACACAGATATTTCAGCGGCCGATAGTGTATGTGTGCTTAAGTTGAAGATGGGGTTTACCAGGGTTGCAGAGGAACCCACTGCCGAGTTTGCATCGGGTGGTGGTTCCATGGTCTGTTCCTTCCGCGGTTGCCTCGTTGTTGAAAAGATTGATGTTTTGAACCTCTTTGTGGTGTAGAAACCCACCTAGTGCTTGGGCCACTCTGGGTAGAGTCAGAATCGCTGCTGTTAGAAGAGTTGGAAAAAGTTACCAACTTCTTATTGCGTTGAAATTTATTTTAAGCTTGCCGATTATTTTGGTTATTGTTATACTGCTGGAAGAACCCTGGAGTCAAATATGGGTATGTATTTTCCTCTTTATAGTTTGCAATATCTTTTTTAAGCTTCCATATTTTTTTATCCAGCGTGAAAGTTTTAAATTTGGCCATTTCGTCCTTCATTTTTTGCAGACTGGTTTTAATGTCTGGAATAACAGATTCCTCTTTAATTTTTGCCTCAAGGGCATCAAGCTCTTCTTTTTGTTTCTTTCCCTCTTCTTCTGCTGTCTCGATTATTAGGATCACCCAGTCAAGGGAACATTTATTTCCGACACCACTAAACCCTTTCATGAATTTTGGATTATCTAGAAAGACCTAACTAAGAAGTGTACATTAACCATAACACTGAGGGTCTTGATCCATAAAGAGGAGTGCCGGGGAGCATCCTCCTGTCTCCCTGTTCGCTGTGAGTTTGACGATATTCCGCGAGCTGTGTGCGCTTGCTGCGCATAGTCTTGCATTGCCGGGATCTCGCAAGGATGGTTCCTCACTACAACAACCAGGGGCAGCAACTCCCTTGCCTTGGTTCCTTCTCTTGCCAATTCTTTATTTCTTGCAACACAGCAACCAGGGGCAATGACTGCCTTGCCCTGGATCCTTCTCTTGGCAATTCTTTATTTCTTGTAACACAACAACCAGGGGTAATGACTCCCTTTACACTGGTTCCTTCTCTTGTAGGTCCAGGACCTCTGCTCCTCTCTCTTTCTGCTTGGGCAAACTTGGTTTACTTCCCTGAAAAGTATGGTCCTTAGTAAAAGTCTCTTGGAGGTCCCAGACCTCTGCTACTCTCTCTCAGGCCAACTTGGTTCACTTCTCTGCCAAGTATGGTCCTTTGTAAATTGCTCTGTGGTTTCCCTTCTTCTGATGGGAGTGGGTCCCAGACCCCGCTTCTTTATGTTCGGGTACTTGGAGCCCTCTTCTCCCAAGTACCCCCACGAGAAAGATGACTCATGTGGTTCTCATATAGTGGGTTGCAGACCCCTCTTCTTTGCATGCAGGTATTTGGGCCCCTTTTCTCCCATGTTCCCCCACTCAGAAGATTACTTGGGTGGTTCTTCTGTAGTGGGTACCAGACCCCTCTTCTTCCCAAGTAACGCAACAAGGAAGATGACTTGTGTTACTCTTGTGCGGTGGGTCCCAGACCCCTTTTTTGCGTACACTTGCTTGAGGCCCTTTCCTCCGTAGTACGGCCATGAGGAAGATGACTCATGCTGCTTCCGTTTGGAGGGTACCAGAGCCCTCTTCTTTGTGTGCGGGTACTTGGGGACCTTTCCTCCCAAGTACCGCCACGAGGAAGATGACTTGTGTTGCTTTCGTTTTGTGGGTCCCAGACCCTTCAGTTTCTCTTGTTGCGGGACAGAACAGGTTCACTTGCCTGCCAGGTACTGTGACTATGTCAATGCTGACTGCACCTTCTTAGTTTCCCACCAGCCACCCAGAGTGCTCCCACTACCTCTAGGTCCATATGGGATCACTGCAGTATCAATCTTTCCCTGGGTAATGCAGTTTTCCCTTCACGCGCTACCCAGGATTCAGGAATACCAGGCGCTTCCTTCTGCCAGCTCGCCTTCTGGTCCTTTCACTCTGGACTTGCCATGGTCCATCCAGCTCCCCTCTTGGCATCCTGGTCTGATTCCTACAACCAGTCTGCACCATGCTAACTCCTCTAGGGAGGAGTAGACAACTGCTTCCTGAGTCTCTCTTCCATTTCTACTCTAAGTTGACCAATGAGCAGCCAAAAACAACGAAACTGCTCATTGTGGTTCATAGGAATATTCTTCATGCTTCCTCCTCTTCATCCCAGTACTTATTACAAGTTGTTTAGACCACTCTTGTTGGTTCTGTGGGGCATTCTGCATTCCTCTGTGGGTCTTCTTTGTCTCAGTGGCTGTCAATAGTAGATCCTTCAACTCCTCCCTATTCTTCATCATCTCAGTATTTCTACCCTTGATCTCCCTGTTGTGCTCTTCATAGTCTCAGTACTTTCTAGGGAAATGGCAGCGTGACTATAACTCATGAGCCTATTAGGGAACAGGTTGTTCTTGGGGTTGTAGGAAGGGGGTCTAAGGTCGGGTGATTGACGGGGATGCCACATTCTCTGGGGAGGGTCATCTCTAATCCGATAAGGGGTTTCCTTTCCCAGTCCCAGGGGGACTATTGTACTGAGTGTTAGGGAGAATTCTCATTCTATGGCTAATTTCCCTTACCTATAGAGTCCCCCAGCAGCTTTGATGCATTTGAAGGGTTTGTTTTTTTCAGTCAGTCAGTCAACAAGTTCATTCGGATTGAAAAAAATCCATCAAACACAAAGCAAAAACAACACACAAAAAGCAATTACAATCAATAAGCCATATAATCGAGTAGTACAGCAAAGAGTCTCTTAGGGAAAGAAAAGGGTGAAACAAAGGACCCCATCACCCTCTGGATAACTCCCCTTGCCTGGGCCTGGCCCCCAAAAAGCCTGACCGGTCACGGCCCAGGGGAGTGAGGTTTGCCCCAGACAGGGGGTAGGTCCTCCTGACTGGCCTCATGGGGGATTTGGAGCCTAAATAAGAGTGTGGGCTGATTAGGATTCCGCTCCCTGCCGTCCCTCCCGTCCCTCCCATTGACCCAGGACCCTGCTCGCCAGTCTCCAGTCCCAAAAGGCCAATTCCACTATGTCCTCCGAGCTCTTGCCCAAACTGGCCAATCTCCGACAGCCCATCAAGGTTTCCCTGGACACGAAGGAACAACCTCTCACGGATCGTAGCCAGTGAACACTTTTGTTTACAAGAGACTCCCTGGACTCCAACATGTTCCTTTCCATTTTTGGTACCCCGTGAAGATTCACTGTAGCTTGACCAGTCTGGCCTTGAACAGGAGGCCGAGATGGACCGTC
Source organism: Ambystoma mexicanum (assembly GCF_040938575.1). Classification (NCBI taxonomy): domain Eukaryota; kingdom Metazoa; phylum Chordata; class Amphibia; order Caudata; family Ambystomatidae; genus Ambystoma; species Ambystoma mexicanum. Next base: position 46,655,272 of record NC_090927.1, read on the forward strand.
TCTGTGCCGTGGACCACAAGCGATCTTCCCCCCCCATGATTAGGGCTTTTTAGACCTACTGGATTTGGGGCATATTCCGCCACCCCACTGAGCTCACTGTGCTTGGTGCCCCCTGCCCTGGGAACTTTTCCAATATCCGAATGTACAATCCCAGACAACAGGCTAGGGCAAGAAGATGTTGGGGCTATAGTCTCGGGACATAGAGGGTCATGGTTCTTAGGGTGTACCATAGAAAAGTCAGAGAGACCCTTACAATCGGAATGGGAAAGGGCTCCCCCTCCCTTTGCTCCCACCCCTTAATGGCTATTAGTGTTGTAAGCAAATATCTAATAGCAGCCAACTCTGCCAAAACTTGGTTGCACTTACACCCCCCGAGTGACAGCTCCACCTCGACTGGTGGGTTAATAACCGGCCCTGCAGCCGGGGAGGTTTCACATTTTGGTTGCTTGAACACCCTAAGTGGAGATAGGTGGAGAGAGGGGCTGGCCAATAGGCACACTGTGGGCATAGGTATACTCCGAAACTTCTATTGCCCAGGGGGAGGTTGCATACAAGTTTGTCGTCAATAAAAGAGCTGCCCCCCGCAATTGGGCTAGCCAGAACAGAGCTAGAAAGACTTTCCCGGGCTGGCACGAATGTTAGAGCTTGATGGCGGGGTGGAGGCCGTGATGTTGCTTGCAGGAGTGGAGCTTACTGAGGGATAGCTGCTGACTAGTACTCCGATTCCTGCAGTGTCTCCCTCATTGGACTCCGGCATCTCCGTTCCGGAACCAAGAATTCCGGAAACGGATAACACCTTGGGGGGACTGAAGCTCAGGGTGGGGACAAGGGGAGAGAGCACATCTCCAGGCCTGGATGTCTTCCTCCGTTGGGGCCTATGATAGCCTGAGGCTTAGAGGTACAATCCCCTCCTTCACAAGGATCAGACAGACTGCCATGGTTGGTAGGTATTGGACCTTCCCTGATCCCTTGTCCTGCGACTATACTGTCCCCCTGTGGCAACCGACAGCCCCCATCTTTCATCTCTAGTGAGGGTTCGGGGGAACATGTGAAGGGCTCACCCGCATGTACTGGGACAGAGTTTTGTACATCCAGAATTAAGGCTTTCACTGGCGCTCCCTTTTGATCCTGGGAGCGAAACCTCTTCACAGCCAAGACCTTTCGCTTGGGTTTGGGGCCACTCTCTTGGTGGGCGAGATGAACCTCTGAACAAAACGAAGGGAGGGGGAAGGGTTAGAGTGCTGGTGACGGAGGGGGGGGTTTCCTTGGTGGGCTGTGGGCTTTCAAAGTTCTCAGGGACTTGAGGAGTGACATTGCGGGTTTAACAAGTCCACACCAGTGTTTCAGCCCTCTTGATCAAGACAAACAGACAAACAGCTCCTCATACAGTCCCTCACCAGCACTTACTTCACCCTCTTCTCCCATGCGGATCCAGGCCGGGCCTTCCTCTTCAGCGCCTAAACACTACGTCCTTGCGCCGCCTCAGGGTCAAAGTCCAGATGGTACACCTCCACGGGTCCGCAAACACCATCCGCGGGACGCCAACACCCGCGCCCTTGCTCCCCCGTGAGCTTCCTGCCCTGCGGGGATAATGAGGAGAAAAAATAGGGAGGGGGCGTGACCTCCCCTCCGTGAGTACGGTGGCCCTCCTGGGCTTCAGCAAACATCCTCCGTGGGACGCCAACACCCGCGCCCTTGCTCCCCCGCGGGCTTCCTACCCTGCAGGGATAATGAGGAGAAAAAATAGGGAGGGGGCGTGGCCTCCCCTCCGTGAGTACGGTGGCCCTCCTGGGCTTCAGCAAACACCCTCCGCGGGACACTGACACCTGCGCCCTTGCTCCCCCGCGGGCTTCCTGCCCTGCAGGGATAATGAGGAGAAAAAATAGGGAGGGGGCGTGGCCTCCCCTCCGTGAGTACGGTGGCCCTCCTGGGCTTCAGCAAACACCCTCTGTGGGACGCCAACACCCGCGCCCTTGCTCCCCCTGTTTTGTTTCTCCTGCTAAGAGTGAGACTCTTTTTCCCACTCTTAGACATTATTGCTATGTGTGTTCTAGGCGATTTTTTGTGTTTAATGTCTATGGGGTTTTTCTCACCCTCATAGGAACCATCTTTATCCAAAGGTGTTACACAGCACCCTCAGTGCAGTAACACAGGGGTGTCATAGTGACCCCCAAACATAGATTCCATACCCTGGCACTGACTACTGTCTCCCAGGGCATGTAAAGTCCCCATTAACTTTACTAGTCAATAGTTCTGAACTAAACCAGTACAAACCATCTTACAATTGAGGTACTGGCAAGGGTTCATCATTTTTCCCTTATGTTCATTTTCGAGAGGGTACCGTACAGTCCCTCTCTCAAAAGTTTCTGGCTGGTGGCAGTGGTTACTACCAAATATATTCGGCCGCAAATATTTCCCTATGGGATTTTCCCATTGTTCGAGGCTACAACATTTACTGACAGCCTCTAACATACCGCCGGGTTATTTTTATATTAACTTTACTCCGGTAGGTTTTGTCAGAACTTTAATAATAATTCTTTCTCATGTCTTTCTCTGAGAGCCTAACCCAGGTCGGGGATCCTTTGTTCGTCCTTTTGGCAGGCTTCTGCCAAGAAGCCCTCCTTTCGGCACCACTGAGTCTGGGGTAGACCCATCGTGTGGGAGGAGGAGTACGCCCCCTGGACAGGGTTGCCTAAGCAACCCAAGTCACACTCTGCCCTGATAGGCTGGAGGGTCTCCCGCCAGGATGACCACTCCACTGTGTGAGTGACAGCTAGGCTGTATGAATGGGGGTCTTTTTGCATAAGAGCAGAGTCCTGAGGACTGGAAGAGCAAGACGTTGCCACTGGAACTAAGAAGCCGAAGAGGAGAGAAGCCAAAGACATCTGCAATGACTGAACCACCGGTGAAGCCCTGCTGCAGTGTCTCACCACTTTTCTCCTCACGACGAGAGGAGATCTTCATCTGCAAGAGCCTTCTTCCCTTGAGCTGGTGGGGCCAACTAGTTTGCCAATCGCCTTCCAGGACCTGCCTTGGTCGAATCACCAGTGCCCTGCACTCGGAGACCGGATAACCACTGCGATTTAAAGGAGCGTACCTTTTAATCCATTTCGGCATCACCACGGCTGGCTTCTTCCCTGGGCAGTGCAGTAACTCGAACCTTCCTCCACGACGAGAGCCTCTCTTCCTCTGCTGGACAACACGAACTGCAGGGACTGCCAGGAACCACTGCCACCGCAGGAGCCGCTTCCACTTTTCAGGCACATTGTTCCGCTAGGCCTCCCATTTCACGGGGTAATGCTAAAGGTGTTTGAAATCCTTTACCTACCTCCTGGGTTGGCCACCCCTATCGACTAACATTGTCTTTCGCCTTCTGCTACCGCCTTTTCGAATCGTTTAACAAAGACTTGACTGCAGCTACAAGAACATTTTGCTCCTAGGCACTTTGCCCTGTACCACTGACTCTGACACAGCCTTATTGACTCTGGCTAAATCTGTTATAACTGCCTTCTCTAGATTGCTTCTCACCTAGAAATGTGTTGGTGCACCTAACTCTTATAACTACCTTTTCCTTCCCTTTCTATAAACTTGTGAAGTGCCATTTTGCTCGGTTTTCAACTCAGTATTATACATGCTAAAGTACTGCCTTGCTTAACTTGTTCACAATCTTCTTGGGAAGTGTTGCTAGGGTGTTTAAGAGTATATTCCTGTATAACTTGTCCTTTCCCTCCCTTGTGAGAAATTGTTAGAGTGCCATTTTTGCTTGGTTTTCACTGTGCCATTTTGCTCGATTTTCACTCTGGCTAAAACTTGTCTACAATTTAAATAGGGAGTTGTGTATACTTTTCTTGACCATTTTTAACTTGCTTTTATAACTGTGATTGATGTGTTGAACTAGAATTGTGTAAAATAAATAGATAATACAAAGCTTTGGTCAGTGTTTCCTTGTTCCATAGTATTGTAGTCCTATTGTGTAAACCGTGACTGACTGCTCAGCCACAGCTACCAATTAACAGGCCGATTCATGGAATTAATGTGCGCTGAAAATTTCCGTGCAAGTGTGCGAAAGTGTGCGAATCGCAGCGCAAGTGCCAAAATCGCAGCGAAACCCATGCACAGCGATTCATGGAAGTCTGTGCACGTGTTAAACCCTGGATTTGCGCTAAAATCCTGCATGGCGCATGCTGACGCACACATCTCCAAACAGTGTGCACTACGCGCACAGCGAAAGCTCACATAGCGCAGCACACACAACAAAAGAAGGCGTAACAGGGGCGTAACACGCGGAATGGGGAACAACACGTGAAAATGTGGGCGTCACGGGGGAAGTACAGGAGACAAATGCGCGGAAAGCCCACACGCGAGCCTACAACATGTATTCATGGAATCAAACGGGGCTAACGCGTGCGCCAAAAAAGACGTGCTAATCCGGAAACATGTACGCCAGCAGGAAGCAGGCATACGTGGACCCGCGCAGCATAAAAGTGCACGCAAACAACAAACAAGCTTAGACGCCAAGATGAATATACCATTCCTACCAGCAGTGGTCGTGGGATACCGCAGGAGGAGGATAGTCAGGCCCAGAATTTTTACACCCAGAACTAGCCTTTTTGGGATGCCTGATGACCAGGTGTATGGGAGTTACAGGTTTCCACCTCACATAATACTGGACCTGGTGAGTGAGTGGCAGGATGACCTGACATCACCCACCCTGTGCTTCCAAGCACTGAGCCCCCTGAAGAAGGTGCTTAATGTACTGCACTTCTTGGCCACTGGATCATTTCAGCAGACAAGTGCAATAGTGGGGGGGTGTGTCACAGGCCATGCAGTCACGCTGCCTACACCAGGTCTTGGCCATCATGACTGCATGCCCTGCATGCCCATCAGTCCGCAGGCACATATACCTGCCCAGAACACCTGCAGAAAGGCAGGCTGCCGTCCAGGATTTTTATGGGGTGGCACAATTCCCCAAAGTGCTAGGTGCCATTGATTGCACCCATGTGGCGCTACGTCCCCCCAGGGCATCTGAGCACATCTATAGAATACGCAAGCACTGGCATTCCATCAACGTGCAGGTAGTATGTGATGCAAAGGGAATCATCACCTCAGTATATGCCAACTATCCAGGGTCCACCCACGACAGTTTCATTTACAGAATTTCAACCCTAAACCGGCACCTAGAAGCTGGGCGGCATGGCGATACATGGCTGCTTGGTGAGTATAAATGCCACTGCACATGCATGCATGTCAGATACTGAGTAATGTCACAACCCCACTAATGATACCCATCACCACCTCCCCCGGGGACAGTGCCTACCCTCTGAGCACCCAGATGATGACGTCAATTCGGAACCCCACCACACCTCCCGAGGTAAGATACAACATAGCCCATATTGCAATCCAGGGCATAGTGGAGTGCACATTCGGAGTGCTCAAGTCATGCTTTCGCTCCCTTGACCGTTCTGGTGGGCAGCTGCTATACGCTCCCCCAGTAGTGTGCAGGATCATAGTGGCAGCATGTGTCCTGCACAACGTTGCAACACGCCAGGGCCTGCCGGTGGACGTGGACATGGTGGTGCCCCCACATCCCCAACCACATGCACGCCCGCTGCCATGGGAGGGGAAAGGGCATGTGGTGAGGCAGCCATACGCAGCTGGTGGCTAATTACTTCACATAAAATCACACCCTGCGGAGTGCACACAGCCTGGCACATACCAGATGACAACCAATGATGATGACATATGGGACAGTCAACTGTCACAACCATACCATCCTGAGATTGGTCACCTAGAAGTGTTACATTGTGTGCATCCCTACCTACCGAAACACCACCAATGCTGTGTCATCAAAAGACATACATCTATGCTGCTAAATTGATTACCCCCTTGCAAAACAGAACATGAAAACAGCACCATGTCATCCAACCCCTCCCCAGCTCCGCCACCCAACACACCATGGCATGTCATTCAATGTGAAAGCAAACAAAGCAATGCACAAAACCTGACACAAGTGTCACAAAGTACACTGTCCCAAATGGAAACTGGCCACAGACAACATGCTCCCAGTAATCTATAACAAACAGCACACATTACCAAATACTTACCACCAACACAATGCAGCAACACACCATGAAAAATTTCAAAAACATGACAGTACTAAATGAAAGTAGTGGTAGTCTTACAACCTGAATAAGCCAGCACATTGACCCCTTCCAACTGTAGAGTGTTGCTGCCACGCAAATGTGTCAGTGTACTGCATACAACATGAACTCCATCTGCAAAGTAGACGGCCTTGTGAAGACATGAGGAAGGAACCTGCAAATTAGGAGGAAGACATGGATGCACAAGCACATATCAATACACCATGCAATGTACCATACAACAATATCCAAGAGGGATGTCTACACAGTATTGACTACAGACTGCCCACACAGCTCATGGGAGCCCAATGTCACTGTGTAAGTCACTGTCACTTGGTCGCATCTTTTGCAAGCCCATGGAAACGGGAAGCAGGAGGGGTGTGTGTGTGTCACGAACCCAAGCATCTAACCCAAACTCAGGACAAGCCTGCATGTTCCCAGCCGGAATACAGTGGATGCCCACGGGAGCCACACAAGACAACACACTGTAAGAAAAATGTTAGGATGTTGGAAAAAAAAAAAAACCTCCTTGGGCTCATGGCCTGCACGGCTATGCCATTGTGGGAGAACTGCTGTCGCTCTCTTCACCCTCTGCAGCTGCATCAGGAGGTGGTGGCACTATGGGAGGCAGCCCACGCAAAGCCCTGGTATAGTCCTCCATGGCAGCAAGCATGCTGGTCTGGAAGGTCTGATTCTGGAGGATCATAGTGCGGAGATCCCCCATGCAGCACCTCATGGGTTGCCCGCATTTCTTCACGCATGGCCTGCAGCTCAGCTGAGAGCAAACGTGTGAGTTGCTCCAGCTGCTGTTCTGCCCTTAAATTTCGGGAAGCCTCAAGTTCAAGCAGAGTCTCCCTGAGATTATGGAGTTCTACCCTCGGGGCTTCCCTGTGGCCTTGGGACTCTATTGATATGGATTGGTGCAGAGTCTCCAGTGCCGCCCGTCGGTCTCTGTTGGACGCCAACATGTCTTCCCTGTGTGATTGGCAAATGGAGTCTGTTGCCTGCTGTTGTTGCTCCATTTGCCTTTCAGGGGGGATAATGGAAGTGGCCACCCTCTCCATTGCCTGACCCATCATTTCTACTGATGCTGCCTGCTGGGTTGCCATACCGTACATGGAGTTTTCCCATACAGTATTTCCCGGTGGCGCACGGCCACCGCGTTGGCGGGCACCACACCTGTTTGGGGCAAGGCGATCTGCACCTTGCTGTGCTGGCACTGCCTGAGGCTGCAGGACTGCATTCCCCCTCTGATCTGCTGGCCCAGGAACAGGATCAGATGCTGTGGAGTGTGACCCTGCATCCGTAACCGCCAAAGGCGGACCTACCAACACTGACATCCCCGTAGAGTGTTCTATCCCTGGTGCAGGTGGGTTGGACAGCACAGAATCCCTTCCAGAAGCACACACCTGCGACAGCACATAAATCTCATCATCCGACTCAGCACCTGAATAGAGGTCTGGGGAGCTGCACCCAGAGACACCCCTCGACAGTATGGTCTGCAGTACTGAAGTGTTTTCACCCACCACCACACCACGTCCCCCACTGGTGCCTGGTCGTGGCTGAGAATCCCCCTGGGTCTGCACCATCTCATGAACCTCACCAGCATCAAGTGCGTCGTCACCTGCAAATACATGAAATACAACAAATGGAAACAGGCATGAGCACCATAGCACACACATAGGCCTGACAAGACAGATATCCTGTACATGGTTTACACATGTCCCACATGACTATAAGCCATCCATGCATGCACTGTCAAAGAGTTGGAAGGGGAGTCAAAAAGGCAGACACTGAGACCAAGATGGAAAAGCAACACATTTGCAGCATGTTGGGTTTCACTGGCATCACACATCAGGCTGTGAGTGCCATGTCCAATACACATACATGACACATGCCAGCACACAGATGTCATGTACCATAGCCATGGTAAATTACAAAACTACAGCGATATGTCAGTGAATGAGTACTGTCACACATCCATGTCACATGGACATGATGCGAAGATTAATGCTGAATAGTGTTGCAGAATATGCATGTGCCGCACACTGCAACACATCCAGTGTACAATTAGACAGTGATTGTAGGCTGAGGTACACATCAATGGCTGGTCACTTCAACATGACAGGAAACAACTATCATGTTCCACATGCAAACAGGCTCTAAAAATAAACTTCAGCAGGCCAATACTCTATTGCCCTGAATGGTCTAATCATTCACATAACCCTGTACAAATAGTGGCCCAATGTGGGCTGTAAACAATGACTGAAGCATGTCACATATGTGGCATTAGGTCTGAAAAATGTGTAGCAAAAATGGGAGTGTGTAAACAATCAGCCTGAATGAACACTTAAAAAATCTGAACAATGTTGTTGCAAGAAGACAGTTCAAGGGCAACTGCAGTAATGTGGCGCTAATTGGCTACTGTGGGCAGAAGGGATACTGTCATACCCAAATCCAAGGCACGTGAATGTATTGGAGGAAGCAGATGGGTGACCCATAACACTCAGGAGTACACACCCTCACCTGGCACTCAATCAGAACCCGTGACCCAAACAACATACACATGGATTACACACACATGCATGGGCACTCACCGGACAATGCGTCGTAATCAGGTAGGTCTCCCACACCTTGGATCTGTTCCTCTGTGACAAAGGTCCCAGCAACAGACTCATGTTCAGTGAGTTTGTTGTCCTCTGGTGGAGACCCACCGCTGGTCACCAGAGTAGCGGCATGATTTGAGGCCAGCTTGCTCTTTGCTCTGCGTTTCAGGTCATTCCACCGCTTGTAACAATCATCAGCTGTGCGCCTCACAAATCCAAGGGCACTTATGCGGTCCGCGATGGTCTGCCAGTGTGCCCTACGTTGACCAGGTGTGGTCTTGCACCCTGCAGTCACCAACATTTCGCGGCTATGTGCCGACACATAGGTCACAAGTGCATCAAGTTCGGCGTCATTAAAGCTAGGCTTCCTTGACGTGCCAGAGTGTGCAGCCATGTCTGGGGCCTCAGCCTGTAGTGCCAGAGCACCCTTCTTCCTCTTTTTCAAAGGTGGAGCGGAGCCTGAGTGGCTTAAGCCGCTCTAGTCAGTAGGGGCAGAAGCGCCGGTGAACTGGGTACTAGGAGTGTGCGAATGCACAATGACCATAGGTCTTGGTGCAGGCATTGGCTGAAGTGTGATGTTGGCAGGGGCAACGTCGGTTTGATGGACCTGGACCGACACTGTCCCGGCTGGGTTACTCAGAGCTGGGGTGGATACAGCTGCCCCTGCAGCCTCCCCACCCCTGCCTACTTGGGGCAGCAGATGACATTGCTGCCCCAGATCTACATGGCCTGGTGACACCAACTTGCACCGCCACACGTGGCTTAGACTTGCTGACCTGGAAGTCAGCCTGGGAGTCATCCTGTGCCGGGTCTGGTGCCACAATGGGCTGGTGCAACAAGGGCTGAGCTGGGATGGTGTCAGCCACGTTTCCCTCAACCATGGGGGGGGCATGGGTGTCCCTGCTTGGTCCTCCACACATGGGGGTCTAGGGGAACCCTGCAAATCCTGGCCACATCCCCTACCGCGCCCGCCACGGCCACATTTTGGAGGTCGGCCACCTTTGCCTCCCTTACCGATAGGTCGCCTCCCAACCATGGCACTGATGATGTTGTGCGTATGGAGTTGCAGTAAACAATTGTCCTGGGCAATTGGGAGTGAAAGGGGTAAGGTACTAGATGGAATTCGTACCGTAGTGCTCTAGCAAGGCTGTCTGTGACCCCTGGGGGAGGATGACGGGTCACGCAACGCACAGGCAGCCCAAAATCAACAAATAACGTGCACGCAACCCCTCGTAGACCACGTGCGTGAAAAAATGAACCCGCACTACGCTGTGGCACCCAGAAACACAAAAATAAGCGTACGCGTAATACACGCAGACTACAATGACCTCTGAAGGGGTACGTGACACACGGGGCAAGCACAGTTGTTAAATACGTGCGCGACTCACCGTCTGCCTGGAAAAAGAATGTGAAAAAGACACGCGTGTGCACGTTGGCAACACCCCCGCCAAAAGAAGAATTGTACCCTGTTTGAGGAGACAGGACAAAAGAAGAAGCGAATGTTGTTTGAGGTAACAGGCCCAACCAAAAAAATGAATGCAGTCATAGGTAATAGGGAGTACGAACTTGAAACGCTGCGAAGTAATCGCGTGTGAACCGACAAGAAATACAGAATTCACCCACTCGCTCGCTCTCCACGAAAAGCACGTACAAGGAAATGGCGTCCTACACGTACCTTTTAAACCGGCCTACAGGTACAATGTCACTTACGCGTGTACGCGCTAAGGCCCTTTACTCCAATTACACGAGCTGACACTCGAACGTGCAGTTCTTGGATGTGTACAAATGCACCCGTGCTGAGGGAAACGCCCGCGCGTCACGCCACAGACGCATAGGCCCTTTCCTCAGATTACACGCATTCACACGCGGACGTGCAGTTTTTTCACGCGCCATGAACCACTATGCCCACAAGGGAAATGCCCGCGCGCGTCACGTCACAGACGCGCTTATGCGCTAAGAGCCTTTGGTCCAATGAAACCGTGTACAGGTGCTGACGCGCTAAGGGCCTTTCCTCGAATTACACGCTGACGTGCAATTTTTACACGTGCCAAATCACTCCGTATCAAGCTGGCCACGCGAAAACACACAGAAGACCACGCTCCTGCCCAGAAGGCCAAATTACTGCCCCCCAGAGCCCCGAGCATGCTCCCACCTGCCATCTGCTGCTGCCTGCCTGCCTGCTGCCCACGTGCCCTGCAATTTGGGGCCTGCACGTCAGTCAGGGGAGCCATGTCGGGGCAAACACCATCTGAGACCACTGGCGACCCCCAGCCAGAGAGGCAGAGGGCCACCAGCTTCAGTGTGAAGGAAGTTGGTGTCCTGGTGGAGCATGTCCTGGGGCATTTCGATGCCCTCTTCAGAACATCACGTGCCATCAAGGAAGGACGGGAGAGGATCTGGGACGTAGTGGTTGCCATCAACGCGGAGGGGGTGGCAACCCGCTACATCAAGCACATCAAGAAGCGCTGGGAGGACTTGAGGTCCAGGACCCTCTACAAGGCCGGTGCCTCGCGGAGGGGGGCCGGGTCAGCATGAGTGACATCCAGATGAGGGTCCTGGAACGCGTAGGCTCCGCGCTCCACACCCAGATCCTGCAGAGGAAGACCCGTCTGGAGTTGAGCGGTAAGTGGCCAAGCATTGGTGTGTGAGACAGGGCATGTTGCAGTGTGCTGGTAGTCTGATACTTGCCTTATGTGTGACATAGGCCATGTATGGATGTGTGTGTGCAGGGACATCATGGTCATGCATGTGAGACCAGTAATGTGTGAACCACATGGTTGGTGCATGAGTTACAATGCAACATGGGTAGCTGTATGGCAAATGCACACATGAAAGCATGCCAGTGTCTGTTCTTGCACATGGTGGGGGTGTGAGGGATGGGTGCTGCTGTCATGTACATGTATGGTGCACATGTGTGTGTGTTTGAGAAGTGCGTGTGTGACTTAGGTATGCCATGGATTCATGACACATGTCTGTGATGATGTGTACATTCACTCATGCAGTGCGGTCACCGTTGTATGCACTGTGTCTATCCACTGTGTCTGTGGTGTACAAGGCATGATGCATGACCCTCCGGTGATGTGTGTGCATGGGATCAGTGCGAGCCATGTTGCATGTGAGTTTGAAGGCAACATTTTGGTTAATAGAGGCCCTTGTACATGGATGCTGATTGCAGGCGCCGTGCCTGTTCATGCATGTGTGTTGCGTGCATTCACCCATGTGTTGTGGAGGGACAGGATGGAAGTCACGTTAGACACTGCCACTCATGTTTTATTGCTTCCTGTCTAGGGGAATGTTGTACTGTACCCTGATGCTTGTGTTCTCTGTCTCCCTCTACACAGCATCAAGTGAAGAAGAGGGCGGAGACGGCGCTGTGGAGCCAAGCGACAGGGATGCCTCCACCGGGCGGTGACGGAAGGCCCAGCCACCCTCCCAGGACTTGCAATCATCCGGGAACAAGGGGGCTAGTGCCGCGACTGCCACTACGGCTGGGGCGGAAGGGCCGGGTGAGCCCCCACAGGGGCTTGCAATGGCGGAAGACGGTACAGAGACATCCAGGTTGGTGGTCTCCACAGAGGAGGAGGAGCCAGCTACTGAGCCGCACATGCCACTGGTGCAAGTGGTGCAGTCCAGGGCCAGGGTCAGGAGGCAGCACAGGTCACCGCGGAGGGGCCTGTGCATGTCCCTGTGCTTGACCCTGTGACTGCACCACCATGAACCAGCAGGGATGCCCCGTCCCAGGCCCGTCCGCAGGTAGGGGAGAGTGCCATGTCATCTGCCTCTCCACTACCTGCGGACGAGGGGGTCCCATGACCGTATGGACTCCGTCCTGATTGGTGTTGCGTTGTGCACGCGTGACATTCGGTGTGACGAGCGTTCTTCCTGGGCGGAGAACGCATGCCATCACGAACAGCAGCGTCGCGACGTGGCACTGTTGGGAGGGGCCCTGGTCGGTGGGTTCCTACATGTGTCGTGCACTCTGGTGGACCTCTCCTCCTCTGTGGAGACTATGCGCCAGTCGTTCTCCCTGCCGTCTTCCGGCCCAGATTCCACCAGGGCCCCCTGTGGACCTGGCCCGACCAACACAGCCAGCTTGATGGAGCTCGCATCCCTGCCACAGTCGGGAGTCGGCGGTCCAGCAGGGGTGGACACCACAACTGGAGACCAGCTGATGGAGGATGTGCAGGCACCATCAGACAGGGCACATGGACAGCAGCAGCAGGAGCAGGCTCTAGGTGGGAGCAATGATGGCTCGGGGCCATCAACATCGGAGGGGCAGGCATCGGCCAGAGGGCAGGAGGACCCAGGAATGGGAGTGTCTTCCGTGTGGCAACGGTTGGGCCAGCGGATAGATGTGGAGCGGCGGCGGGCGGAAGAGGTGCGGCTCATCCATGGTCAGGGCGGAGTTCTCCATGCGTCGGGCGTTGAGGCGGACAGAGTGCCTCGAGGCAACTCGCAGGGAGTTGGAACAGACCATGAGTGCCTCCCTGCGAGGCCTCGGGGCCAGGGCAGAGGCCCGCCTCCGGGACATCGACATGGAGTTCGATGATGCCCTGGCCAGCACAGAGTGAGCCGCAGGACTTGCCCGCCGCCATTGTATATAGTTAGATAGTGTTAGGTTTCCTTTATGTTTTTGTTTATTTTGGGGTGCTTGGACTGTTAGGAAAGATTTCATAATTGTAGGTAATTTTCCTTCCATGTGGCAACCCCTAAACTTTTTGCTGTTGTTTTACACTCTGATCTAGACTTTGCCAGAGAAGCGCAGCCTTCTGCCGCACTCTTCTGGGCTTTTCGATCACTTCTACTGGGAAACATCGTTGTCCGTAGTTCTTTTTCTCAGGTTGCAGCTTTCATGCAACATGACACAAGAGGGCACTGTAAGCTAAGTTACTGCTCTCTTGGGTCTCTAGTCACTCTACAGGCCCTAGAAACTTTCATTGGATTGCTAACGAACGGTGCAAGTGAATCACGGACGGGACTGGTGGCAGCGATTGTTTCTTTGTGTTTTGAGCTCCTTTTGGCTGTTTAAGCGCGTTTCTCGCGCTTAGCCCAAAACGGTGGCATGGCTTCCAAAATGGCCAGACCACGAGGTTCTTTGTCCTGCCCGCTGACCGTCTTGCCCCCTTCACCTTCACCAGGTCGAGCTGACCCGGGGCCTTCCTTATTTGGGCATGTACTTTTCTGCGAAACACAGATGCTTTTGCGGGCTTCTACAGGGCTGGTGTAAGCCTCCATGATGTGGGCTTGGATGTCTGTTCCTAATACACATCCTAGGTGCCAGAGAGTCTAGTGTGTCTTGAATGCCTGGGACTACTGTGGTCCGTGATAGGTCCACGTCTGTTGTGTGTGTTTTAAGAGCAGATCTCCTATAGGGTCCTCTTCGTTTTGGCGTGAAGGGAACTCTGGATAAAAGGAGACTGAAAACCCCACTACCAGGTCGATCTCCTGAGTTCTCACGAACAAAGGATAAGGAGCCAAGTATCCTGCAACTAAGAGGCTGAACCGAGGAATCGCTGGTGACCCGCTTAAGGACTGCTCCTCTGTACTGCTGTCGCCCTGTGAGACCACTCTGCCTCTGATCGAACGAGAAGGCCTGTACTGGCACTTCGACCCCTTGGAATAGTGGGAACAACTATTCTCAGCATCTTCATCATCTCCTGCACGTAAGCCTTTGGAAGCGTCCCTGGGCCATCCAGTGGACTGACCAGCCTACACAGGAGTCTTGCTCTGTCACCGCCGTCAGGTTGTGCTGTATTCCGAGTCCCCGCCACTCTCACACGATTCGTACACTTGGCATTCCCAGGTCTGAAGTGAGAAATGTACATTGGACTGAAATATACACGGCCGCCGCGTTGCCCTGCTGTGCTAACAATCTGTGCAGGTTCGCTGCATTTGGGACATCCTCAACTCTAGCTTCTGCTGCCGCGGAATCTACACGACGCCGAGACGTCCCCTGCCAGCACTGAAACTGACGCGGAGAAGCCTGGGTCTGCCTGCATCGGGGACCGGTGAGTAGAAACGCTAGGAACTGGTCGCCCTCCTGCAGTAGCCTGTAGCTTTTCCTCGCTGTGTCAAACAGCACGCCTTTTTCGCACTCGCGCCCTGCTTCTGCCCGCAAGTGGAGGCTGCGCTTGAGTAACAGAGATCTGTTCGCCCTTGTTTGTTCACCTCTCTGAACTGACTGATTTCCCTGAAGACACTCTCCTTGGCCCATTGGCACCAGCGTGTTCAGGTACTTTTGAGCACAAGGCTCCACTCTTCGTAGGGCTCAGACTTCCTTCTAGTTAGGTGGCCTCGGATGGGGAACTGGGTCTAATGATTATTTGCACTGCCTATTTTCCTCCCCATCTAGGTGGTCTACATATTTCGTGTTTCTAACGCTTTAGACCCTTTGGGTCTTGTATATATATATATTGTATTGAGTGTGATGTGTTGGTTTACTTGAGTTTTTACCGTGATTCTTTACTATGGTCAATGTTATAGAGGCCTTGTAATAAATGTGTCTATATTTTTAATATAACACCTGCTTGGAGTAATTTGTAAGTGTCCTTGTTGTGTGTGCTCATTGCGGGCTTTCAGTCACCCTCACCCCTCTTGAGACTTAGGTCCTCATTACACGGTAGGTGGAGGACCAAGGTGCTATTAGCACCTTGGTCCATGCCGGTAAAATACCGGCATCGCCTTGGTGGAAAGGGGAACTACCGCCCTATTCCAAGGTTGGCGGGGCAGTAATTCCCCTTTCCCCCATTGCCCTTCCCCATTCCCATTTTTGCCCCATAGGGCTCTATGGGAATGGGGAAGACGCTAATTACGGTGCCGCAAATTGCGGTACCGTAATTAGCACCCTGGTCCCTTTGCGGGTTGGATTTTAACGCCTGCAAAAAGCAGGCGTTAAAGTCCCCAACCCGCAAAGGGACCTCGTAGTAAGGGGCTAAGGGTTAACGGTCACTGGTACCATTAACAGTGGCCGTTAACCCTTACCGCCGTCCGTGTAATGAGGCCCTTAGTCTTGACCGCCGCCATCGCTACCCTGATTTTCCTGGCTTATCCAGAGGTAAACCTGTTCCAAGAAACTAGGCTGGTCTTCTGAACCTCTGCCCCTCCAGGACAGAGTTCAGAAATCCGTCTTAACAAATTGGTGTACAGCGGTGGGATAGGACTGAAGGTACCCAGTGTTGCGCACGAGCGAAGGCATTTCAAGTCATTCCTACCAGGACACGTAGTGAATTGTCTTAGTATAACTCTTCAAAGGCCATAGTCCTATCAAACAGTATGGAAGCAAGTACCTTGTTAACTTTAAATGCTTCTAGATCTGAAACATTGAAAAAGATGTGTGCTGAGAGATGGGTCTCCTCTCAAGGCACAAAAATGGAAATGATCCAAAGAATCATGGTGTGGCAAGAAGCGCAGCTTAGCGCTATAACTTCTGAGGACAGTGCGGAAGGAGGTGGGGCTGATCTCACTGGCAGAACCGACGGTTCTGCCGCCGCACTGGTTTCCAGCGACCATGAAGACAGGGAGGATGTAATGTCTAATGTTTCCTCTGCCAGTGCTGAGGGGGAGGCCATACTTGAATTCAAGAAGCAAGAACTGCTGTTTAGGCAGAAGGAGCTTGAGTTCAATATGGCCAAACTACAAATCGAACAGGCAGAAAAACAGAAAGACAGGGATCACCAGTTGGAACTGGACAAGCTTCAAGTTGCAACTGGATCCAAGGGTCCTGGACATGGGTCTGGGGCCTCCTCTCATCCAAGGTTTCCAAAAGATCTGCTCAGTGTGACATTATGTACTGGCTGAATACATTTGAGCATGCATGTGAAGTTCAACAAGTTGACAATGCTGATAAAATTGCATGGTTCCTTAGCAGACTGCCCCATTCTGGCTGCAGTGCCATTATGGAAATGTCAAAGGCCGAGAGAGCCGATTTTGCAAAATTGAAGCAAACTCATTTTAAAGTTTGGAAAGATTCCTGCCCAATATTTAAAACGATTCCGAGAGTATAAGAAAAAAGAAGGTGGTACTTGGGTATCTTATGTAAACGAATCCTTAAAAAACTTGACTAGTTGGGTCGAAGGTTATAAGGTTTCTACCTTTGAAGGCATGAGAAGTCTTGTTATGCTGGAACATATTTTTGCATCTTCTTCCCCTGAGCTTAAGCAGCATTTGGCGGATTCTAAGGAAATAGATCCGAGGATACTTGCCATTGCAGCAGATTTATGGGTGTCACATCGAGTGTCCCATAAGGACAAGACTCATCCTGGTAAGCAGGAGGAAGGGAAAAAGTCCAAAGATAAGGAGGGTGGAGAATCTGACAAATCTTCTTCCCAAAAGGGCCACAACAAGAAAAATAAGGGTAAAACACAAGAGAACTCACAGGGTAGTGGAGGTCAGCCTCCGAAACAGAACTCTGGTAATGGTAAGCCTCCCTATGTAAACAGACCCATTGGATTGTGTTTTGCTTGTGGAGCAACTGACCACGTGAAGGGGGATCCCCGGTGTAAGGTTAAACCTTTGGGGGTCCACTCGGCTAATCTGGCCTTCTCCTCCTACGAGGAAGAAGAGATCACAGGAGCATCCTTCTCCTCAGACTCCTTCCCCAGTGTCATGCCTGCGCCATGGGCGCATACATTGCCGATCATTATGGACTAATTGTTATTCATTTATCTACAGAAAACTCCTGGATCAACCGTTATTCACTTCTTGGACCTTATTTCCCATTTGCGAGACTTTTGTGCTTTTCTATTTTTCCCAAGAAACTACACTTACCACAAAGCACTTGGCTATAACTATCTATTCCTGGCTATTCCTATTTGTCATCAGTGGAACTACAATCCCCAGAAGCCCTAGGGATCAGCTCTGCTTCCACCAGCTCAGGAACAGAGAGGGAGGAGGCAGATTGTATGCAGGTGTGCTGATCTAGGTGCAATCAATTAGCCTGCCTCTGTGCTGGGCAGGGCGTTATAAAAGCTGCTGCCTGTAGGGACTCAGTCTCTTGCATTAAGAGTCCTTCCAGCACCTTTTTGCTTCGAGCTACGGATCTTTGTATGCGGTTCCTCCTTACTCCTGCTTTGGATCCAGTGCCCTGCCGGGCTCTCTGCATTGCAGCCGATCATGCTCTGCTGCTTTCCAGCCTCCGCCTTTGCCCTTCTGGGCTCTTGCCTTGCAGCCGATCACGCTCTGCTGCTTCCCAGCCTCCGCCTTTGCCCTTCCGGGCTTCTGCCTTGCAGCCGATCACGCTCAGCTGCTACCTTCCGCCCTTGCCTTCCGGGCTTCTGCCTTGCAGCTGATCACGCTCCGCTGCCTTCAACCTACAGCCTTCGTCCGCTGGGCTTCCAGCCTAGCAGCCCTCTACAGTCCTCTGCAGCCTGCTACAGTCATCGGCCCTGCTCCTCTGGGCTTACTCCTTGCTGCCTGGTCCTTCTGGCTCCTTGCCGCGCAGCCTGCTTCTCTCCGCTGCCAACAGCCCTTGTCCTCGGGGCCTCCTACCTTGCAGTCGATCTCGCTCCGCTGCTTGCTACCTACAGCCTTTGCCCTCTGGGTTCTCAGCCTAGCAGCCCTCTACAGTCCTCTGCAGCCTTCTACAGTCAGCGGCCCTGCTCCCCTGGGTTCACTCCTTGCTGCCCGGTCCTTCTGGGCTCCTTGCCGTGCAGCCTGCTTTACTCCGCTACCCTAAGCCCTTTCCCTCTGGGCTCCTTTCCCTACAGCCCTGCTCCTTTGGGCTTGCTCATTGCCTGCCTGCTCCTCTGAGCTCTCAACCGTGTACCCTACCGTCCTCTGCTATCCACAACAGTTTACCTACATTATTTACTTTCAGTTATTGCAGTCCCCCTGTTTCCTGACTGCTGCTCCCTTGCTTTCTTCCTTGTTTTCAACCCTCTGTTCTTTATCCCTATCCAGTCCTGTTATACGGCTTTCCCTTCATTTCCTTCTGCTAGTTTGCTTATCGACTTCCTTTTTCCTGGATTTGTCTGTTAATGTCTTCTAATGTTCTGTTTGTAGAGCCCTTTGTACAGAGCTTGTCTGTTGGTTTCCGTCAGGCAACCTCTGCCCCTTCCCTTGTCTCGTTTCTGTGTTACAGACACCCATAGCTGTGTTCCAAGCCTGAGCAAACAGTGTGGGCCTCTGTTATAGCAAACTGTGCAGAAGGCTAGAGTTTTTCCTAAGGTCTGTGGAATACTCTTTTCCTATATCTGCATACACCCCAAGAGGGAATCCAATCTGTTGTACCTTATTTCCTTGCTACACTTGCCTACTCTTCGTTCTCTTTACTTTCAGCTGTGTGTGTACTTATCTGTCCACCTTACTTCGGCACAACCACCCAAACCCTTCCTGGGTGTCCTGTGCCACTCTTAACATAGTGCCATCCGTGACAACCAGTGGGATAGAAGCTGAGGTAGTTTCAGTTTCCCTGGGTTCCTGGGAGTCGCAGAGGCGTATGCTAGGATTCCAGATAACACCAAGCACTACTTTAAAGACAGTGTGTTCATCAATGGAGTTGATACTCCCGCTCTTAGGGATAGTGGGTGCAGTCGAACGGTAGTGGAATTTACCTTGGTAGACTCAGAGGAAGTTGCCAGAGCTACTCTGATGCCCACTAAGTTGGCTGACGGCCCACCTCGCATGTTTCCCGTAATACCTGTAAATCTTACTATCAATGGTACAGTAGACAGGATTCCAGTGAGCATTCAGAGGAACGTCCCAGGAAAGGTCTTGTTAGGCAATGATCTCAGAGCTTTAGGGCATGTAGGAGACACTGCCAACAGATCCTGCACACGGTCTCAGAAAAGGTCAGCATTGGCCAAGACCAATGCCCTGCCCCAGCCAAAGGGGAAACCCAAGGCTAAAGGAGTATGAAAACCAAAACGAGGGAAAGAAAATATTCCCCCGAACCTGCCTACCACTGCGGTGGAGGAAGTTGGTCAATCGCCCGAACCTGATGAGGAGGTGGCGATGCCTGAAGTACTTGACCCCAAAGACCATCCTGAACTAAACGACTTGTTAGTAGAAGGCGGACCTGACCGGGAAGAGTTCAGTAAAGGCCAACGTGAGTGCCCATCTCTGGAAGGCCTAAGGAGACAGGCCTGCTCCCAGCTTGAGGGTGAACCTCCTGGGAAGCATAGGATTTACTGGGAAGGTGGACTCCTGTATAGTGAGCCCACAGAGTCTACAGAAGGAGACCATAGGAGGTTGGTGCTTCCCCTTGCTGCAAGGCCCTTCCTCCTGCAGCTGGCACATAAAGTGCCCCTTGCTGGTCACCTTGGTATTAAGAGGACCAAGCAAAGGTTATCCATGCACTTCTACTGGCCCAGGATGGGGGTGCAAGTAGAAAGTCACTGTAGGAGTTGTGCATCCTGCCAGTTATCTGGTAAGAGTGGCTCAACAATCCAAGCTCCATTGGTACCGCTCCCTGTTGTGGGCATACCATTCGAAAGGGTAGGGATCGACATCGTTGGTCCCCTTGACCCGCAAACATCCTCAGGCAATAGGTTTATCCTGGTGCTAGTCGACTATGCTACCAGATATCCTGAGGCCATCCCATTGAAAACTGTAACTGCCAAGTTAGTTGCAAAAGAGTTACTTGGCATCTTTACTAGGGTTGGCTTCCCTAAAGAGGTGGTGTCTGACAGAGGCAGCAACTTTACGTCAAAGTATATGCAGGCTATGTGGAAAGAATGTGGGGTCACCTACAAGTTCTCTTCTGCATATCACCCCCAGACCAATGGTCTGGTGGAACGTTTCAACAGAA
The DNA here is from genome assembly GCF_040938575.1 of Ambystoma mexicanum. NCBI lineage: Eukaryota > Metazoa > Chordata > Amphibia > Caudata > Ambystomatidae > Ambystoma > Ambystoma mexicanum. Next base: position 46,675,764 of record NC_090927.1, read on the forward strand.
CGTTAAAGAGCATGATTGGGGCTCTGGAAGAACCTCAGAAGAAAATGGGATCTTCTTTTACCATGCTTACTGTTTGCCTACGAGAGGTACCACAGGAGGGTGTTGGCTTCAGCCCCTTCGAACTTTTGTTTGGTCACCCTGTACGGGGACCCTTAGCCATCGTCAAGGAGGGATGGGAGATGCCCACTCCCCCCATTACTACCAATGTAGTAGACTATGTGCTAGGGCTCAGAAAACGGGTGGTGAAACATTGGTATGACCAGAAAGCTTCCCTCATCAACTTTACACCTGATCAGCAAGTCCTGATCATGAATCCCATAAGGCCTAGAGCTTTACAGGATAAGTGGTCCGGCCCTTACACAGTGGTGAAGCCTCTGGGTGAGGTTAACTATTTAGTGGACCTTGGAAGGCCTGGACAGGCTCCAAAAGTGTTCCATGTGAATAGGCTGAAGGCTTTCATCCCAAGAGTTGAAATTGCAGCACTGTTGTTGGCTTCCGATGTCGAGGAAGAGGAGTCTGAACCTCTTCCTGACCTGTTCCAAAACGGTCCTTCAGATAGCTCCTTTGAGGGTGTCAGAGTGGCCCCTCACCTGACTTCTGATCAGCAGGTGGAGGTGAAAAGTTTGCTTAGGCTGTTTCCCACCCCTGTTTTCGCAGTCACCTGGTTTGACACCTTGGTGCAAACATTACATAGACACAGGAGACAGCGTACCTACCAAAAGTAGGGGATACAGGATGTCAGACAAAGTACAGTCTTACGTCAAGACCAAGGTCAACAAATGTCAGACCTTGGGGTGATTGAACCCTCTAGTAGTCCTTGGTCCAGCCCTGTGGTTTTGGTTCCAAAGGCAGGCACTTCTGAATTGAGGTTCTGCGTGGATTACAGGGCTCTGAATGCTGTCACCAAGACAGATGCACACCCCTTGCCTCCAAAAGAGGAGTTGGTAGACACCTTGGGTGCCTCCAAGTACCTCAGCACGTTTGACCTCACTGCGGGCTATTGGCAAATACCCTTAGCAGAACATGCCAAGGAGAACACAGCGTTTTCCACTCCCGACAGTCTTTACCAATTCAGGGTAATGCCGTTCGGTTTGAAGAATGCACCTGCCACTTTCCAGCGGCTTGTGAATCATGTGTTGAATGGGTTGGATGAATTCTGTCTTGCATATCTGGATGATATAGCAGTTTTCAGCGCCACCTGGGAAGACCATGTGAAACACCTCAGGATTGTGTTACAGGCTCTCCAGAAAGCCCACTGAACCATAAAGGCGGGCAAATGCCAGATTGGACAAGGATCTGTGGTTTACCTTGGACATGAAGTAGGTGGAGGGAGGATACAGCCTCTACCCAGTAAAGTACAAGCAGTACAAGACTGGCCTACCCCCACTACACAGACCCAAGTGAGAGCCTTCTTAGGACTCACGGGGTATTATCGCAATTTCATGGCAGACTATGGTACCATAGCTGCCCCTCTGACTGCCCTCACCACTCCGAAGAAACCCAAGAAGGTAACTTGGACCGACGAGTGCGAGAAGGCCTTCAACGGCTTAAAAGACTCCTTGTGCCAGGCCCCCGTCCTCAGAGCCCCTGATTATCAAAGACCTTTTATTGTGCAGACAGACGCCTCTGACACTGGGATAGGAGCTGTACTATCGCAAGTAGATGAGAAGGGTAAGGAACACCCTATTGGTTTTATTAGTCGCCAGCTTAAGGATTGAGAGCTCAGATGGTCCACGGTAGAGAAAGAATGTTTCTCTGTTGTGTGGGCCCTACAGAAGCTGAGGCCCTACCTCTATGGGACCCACTTCACTGTGCAAACTGACCATAAGCCCTTAAAGTGGCTAATGAACATGAAGGGAGAGAATCCACAGTTGCTTAGGTGGTCCTTAAGTCTCCAAGGCTTTGACTTCACTATTGAGCATAGGCCAGGTGTCCAACATAGCAATGCTGATGGGTTGTCCAGAATGTTTAACCGACCTGAACAAGAGACTCATCCAGGGGTGGATTAGTTCCCCCTGTCCATAGTCTGGGAGGGGCGAGTGTTAGGAAAGATTTCATAATTGTAGGTAATTTTCCTTCCCTGTGGCAACCCCTAAACTTTTTGCTGTTGTTTTACACCCCAACTAGGCTGGCTTTCTGAACCTCTGCCCCTCCCGGACAGAGTTCAGAAATCCGTCTTAACATGGACAATGCACCACGTTTTTGTATATAGTTCTTTATTAGATAGTCTTTTTTGTAGGTTTCATTTCATTTGTCGGGCTCATGGACCCTGGATTGGTGATTTGTAACAGTGGATTTGTCTCTTTTTTTTTTCATTTCACCATGGAGCAATGGATTTCACTTTTTTTTCCCCTTGGATTTGCTTTGTTGGACTGAGACTTTGGACACATTTTCATTTGGATTTCTTTGGATTCCGATTTCATATTTTTGATTCTTTTCCGGACATGTTGCATTTTATTTCTTATTCCCATTATTTTGTGTTTTATTTTCATTACATTCATTTTGTGTTCAATACATTTTTGTTTCATACTTCGATGTGTGGTATTCTCTCATTGGTTTCATGCATGTCATGATGTGGGTTTTCACATTCACTTGCACCCATTGTGTGTGTGTGACGGACATGTGTTCATGTACATACTTGCCATTCGGGTTGTATCATGTAATGGCCATTTCTATGTGGGTGGTTGCAATACTAGGTTGGGTCTTTGGGCTGGGGTGGCGTGGGGTGTGATATGGGTGGCCATAAGGCCCATGATTGAGGATTGTCATGACGTGGGGGCAGGGGGACATGAGTCGGGGCCTGCTGGCAGGTGCCCCTCACTGCTGGGGAGTGGGGGTGCTGGGGGACATGAGTGGGGGCCTGCTTGGAGGTGCCCCTCACTGCTGGGGGGTGGGAGTGCTGTGGGACATGAGTGGGGGCCTGCTGGCAGGTGCCCCTCACTGCTGGGGGGTGGGGTGCTGGGGGACATGAGTGGGGGCCTGCTGGCAGGTGCCCCTCACTGCTGGGGTGTGGGGGTGCTGGGGGACATGAGTGGGGGCCTGCTGGCAGGTGCCCCTCACTGCTGGGCGGTGGGGGTTCTGGGGGACATGAGTGGGGGCCTGCTGGCAGGTGCCCCTCACTGCTGGGGGTTGGGGGTGCTGGGGAACATGAGTGGGACATGAGTGGGGGCCTGCTGGCAGGTGCCCCTCACTGGTGGGGGTGGGGTGCTGGGGGACATGAGTGGGGGCCTGCTGACAGGTGCCCCTCACTGCTGGGGGGTGGGGGTGCTGGGGGACATGAGTGGGGCCGGTTGGCAGGTGCCCCTCAGTGCTGGGGGGTGGGGGTGCTGGGGGACATGAGTGGGGGCCTGCTGGCAGGTGCCCCGCACTGCTGGGGGGTGGGGGTGCTGGGGGACATGAGTAGGGGCCTGCTGGCAGGTGCCCCGCACTGCTGGGGGGTGGGGGTGCAGCGGGACATGAGTGGGGGCCTGCTGGCAGGTGCCCCTCACTGCTGGGGGGTGGGGATGCTGGGGGACATGAGTGGGGGCCTGCTGGCAAGTGCCCCTCACTGATGGGGGTGGGGGTGCTGGGGGACATGAGTTGGTGATCATATTGCAACGTGACATGTGGCTTGGCTGGGGGGCATGCCCATGGTGGATGGGCTGCCTGCGGGACATGACCAGGGGTGCAGGGTAGTGCCCTGTGGTGTGGGCTGCCTGCAGGGCCCGTGGAGGGGGGACACCTGGGAGGACCCACACTGCCAATTCACGTGTGGGACTGACTCCCCGCGCACCCCACTGGATATAAGTACCCCGCTCTGACAGCGAAATTGCATGTGAAAGTTCCCGCGCACACCCGAAATACACGTACCCCACTTGCACAGGGCCTATCGTGTGTGAAACTTCCCGCGCACCCACAAAATACACGTACCTTGCTCCATTCGTGTGTGAAACTTCCCACGCACCCCCGAAATACACATACCCTGCTCCAATCGCGTGTGAAACTTCCCGCGCACATCCGAAATACACGTACCCCACTCGCACAGGGCCTATCACGTGTGAAACTTCCCGCGCACCCCCGAAATACACATACCCTGCCCCAATCGCGTGTGAAACTTCCCGCGCACCCCCAAAATACAGGTACCCTGCTCCAATCGCGTGTGAAACTTCCTGCGCAACCCCGAAATACGCGTACCCCACTCGCACAGGGCCTATCGCGTGTGAAACTTCCCGCGCACCCCCGAAATACACATACCCTGCTCCAATCGCGTGTGATACTTCCTGCGCACCCCCAAAATACACGTACCCTGCTCCAATCGCGTGTGAAACTTTCCACGCACCCCCAAAATACACGTACCCTGCTCCAATCGCGTGTGAAACTTCCTGTGCACCCCTGATATACACGTACCCCACTTGCACAGGGCCTATCGCGTGTGAAACTTCCCGCGCACCCCAGTAATACACGTACCCCGCTCGCACAGGGCCAATCGCATGTGAAATTTCACACGAACCCCAGTAATACATGTACCCCGCTCGCACAGGGCCAATCACGTGTGAAACTTCCAGCGAACCCCAGTTAAACACGTACCCCACTCGCACAGGGCCTATCGTGCATGAAACTTCCTGCTTACCCACGAAATACATGTACCCTGCTCCAATCGCGTGTGAAACTTCCAGCGAACCCCAGTTATACACGTACCCCACTCGCACAGGGCCTATTGCGTGTGAAACTTCCTGCTTAACCACGAAATACACATACCCTGCTCCAATCGCGTTTGAAACTTCCCGCACACCCCCGAAATACACGTACCCTACTCCAATCGCGTGTGAAACTTCCCGCGCACCCCCGAAATACACATTCCCACTCGTACAGGTCCTATCGCGTGTGAAACTTCCCGCGCACCCAGTAATGCACGTACCCCGCTCGCACAGGGCCAATCGCGTGTGAAACGTCACTCAAACCCCAGTAATACATGTACCCCACTCGCACAGGGCCTATCGCCTGTGAAACTTCCCGCGAACCCCAGTTATACAGGTACCCCACTCACACAGGGCCTATCGCGTGTGAAACTTCCCGCGCACCCACCAAATACACCCTGCTCCATTCGCGTGTGAAAATTCCCGCGCACCGCCGAAATACACGTACCCTGCTCCAATCGCGTGTGAAACTTCCTGCGCACCCCTGAAATACACGTACCCCACTCGCACAGGGCCAATCACGGGTGAAACTTCCCGCGAACCCGTTATACACGTACCCCGCTCCAATCGCATGTGAGACTCCCCGTGCAGCGGGGTACGTGTATTCAGAGGGGTACGCAGGGAGTTTTACAGGCGTTTTCGTGGTTGGGGGCCTGTGCGCCATGTACGGGATTTGTCCGCTGTGCATGGCGCACAGGGAGGGGTTGGGGGTGTAACTGGCGCTGCTGCAGGGTCGCTGTGCCACGGCTGGTTTTGGATGCTAAAATCCATGAATACGCTGTGCACGGAAATGGATTTTAGCGCACACGGCTAGCGCAGAAAGTCGCACGCGCACAATGTGCGCCAGCCGCGCGCGCCACTTGTGCGCTGAATTCTATGAATTACCCCCTAAATCTTTGTGGTACAGACTGTTACCAAAGGGGATTTATTGCATATACCTTTAGTCCTAATATTGTGTAGTGCTCCCTAAAGGTACTGCACAGGATTCTGCCTAACACTGAGGACACACCTCCCTGGCCCCATGGGAAAGTTCTCCCCCTAGGGGAAAAGGGACGACATCTAGAGATTTCTCACAGCATTTATAACTCTCCCCCTCAGAGGTCGTGCCATGCTATAGTGCATCATTCATTCTGACCACAATCTCCTTTTAGCACTATTTGTGGCAAAAGGTATGGACACAATTAACTACGTGCTTAGAAGACGTTCACCCACATGTCTCGTTTTTCAAGATCAGTAGACTCCGATAGAATCAGAGACTTAAGAACCACCCAGTCGCCCTTTTCACTATCCAGTACTCAATAATACATGTGCTCCAGATGTACATGTGATGACCATCCTCCTAGGGTTCAAAGGCTCAACGCCCGCAGTCACCCTCTAACGATGGAAAGCTAGCAAGTACCTGGAAAGAATTGTACCAGTCACCAAGGGCCAGACTAATCAAGGGCTTTTTACAGAAAAGAAACTTACAATTTCGATTGACTAGAAACCCTGCGCCCCGCGCCGCGCACCGTGAACAGTAAACAGTACTTCTTGGTACTTGTGGGTGCGCTGGGTTCTGGGTATTTGTTGCATCCAGATGTTTAGGCACACTGTTTCTATTATGGTCCAATGCAAGCAAGCAAGGTGAACCAAACGTACACAGTCACCTTTTTTCCTTTCTCGAGGCCAGGCAGGTTGGAGTTGCACACTAAGACATCCTCTGAGAGGTTGTTCACACATGCAGCATTGAATGTTCTCAGCGCGCAGCAGTAGAGCTGAAATCCACGGCACTCCAAAAGTGCTCCAGCAGCGATTCGGGACAGTAAACAGTACTTCTTGGTACTTGAGGGTGCGCTGGGTTCTGGGTATTTGTTGCGTCCAGGGAGGGCATCACCACTCAGGGGGCGGAGCCACCGTTCAATAGGAACACCTTCTTTCCTTTCTCAAGGCCAGGCAGGTTGGAGTTACACACTAAGACGTCCTCTGAGAGGCCGTTCACACACGCAGCGTTGAAAGTTCTCAGCGCGCAGCAGTAGAGCTGGAATCCACGGCGTTCCAAAAGTGCTCCAGCAGCGATTCGGGACAGTAAACAGTACTTCTTGGTACTTCTGGGTGATATTTCATGTCACTAAGTTTGCGTTGTGATGTGAAAGGTTGCAGTGCCCACCAACTGAGGAGCCGGAACAACCTGGCCCTGAGATGGGCAGGAGAGCGAGAACCCATGGAGGGTCAAGAGACCGGCACCCAGAGAAGCCACTTCCAGAGTCCCACATGAAGACAGTAGGAAATAAGAACGCAGAATCCAGTTGACGTTTCGAGTAAGTGGCTCCATGTTAGGAATCACGATCCTCCCGGGGAGCATCGCAGAGTAGACGAATATCTCTGGGGAGCAGGGAAGAGGGCAGCAAAGGCAAGACAGGGGAATACAGAGAAGCTGCAAGGCAGGGAGAATAGAGAGAGACCCCAAGGTGGGGGAAAATAGGACAGTGCAAGAGTGGGGAGGACTGGAAGAAGCCCCAAGATGGGCTGAGTCCAAAGGGATCCCAAGGCTGGGAAAATACAGAGAAACCCCAAAGGCGGGCGAGGAGAGAGACCCCTAAGCATACATGCCAACGCTCCTTATTTGGGCAGGAGACTCCCAATTTCTACAGCATAAATGTTGCCATTTTTTCGTTTCTCCCTCCTAAAATATTGTTAACCCCTATTCAATCCAAAGGGAAAATTTATTTCTCCCGATTTCTGTTATGAAATCTCCCTCCCAGTGGTGCTAAAATGTTGGCATGTTTGAGTGTAAGGACAACCCCTGAAGCAGGGTGAAATATGAAAAACCCCAGAGTGGGGGCCAAGAGGGAGACAAGTCCCAGAGTAGGGATATGATCAAGAGGTCCCCGAGTGGGAAAAGAGGAAAAGAACAACCCCCTGGTGGGGAGTAAGAGGCTGAAGGAAACCGCGGTCTGGGGCAAGGGATAAACACTGGTCTGGGAAAGACTGAATGAATCCCAGACTAGAATAGAGAACAACTTTTTGATAGACTTGAGTTGCGAAGGAAAGAGACTGAAAGACACCCAGTGCATGTTTGTGATTGTGCATCTAGGCGAGTCACCCATGGTTAAGAGATACTTGGGGGGTCAGAGAACCAGCCACCATCTCTTTATTCGGGCAAAGGCCGAGAGTATGTCTTTGTTCTATTTGTGTTTTTCTTTGCAGTGGTAGGGAGAGAACTTGGCTTGGAATAGGATCCTGGAACAAGGACTTCATGTATGCAAGACATCCTGACTAGCACCCGTTGATGTATTTCTTTGTAGAGTAGGTCACACAATCCTATGCATAGGGACACTTTAGGCCTTGGTCTTTCTTAAAGAAAGAATAAAGAAGTGTTCAAACACCATGAAGAAGCCTTTGGAAGGGCTCCAAAGAAAAAGGGTTGGAGCAAAAAAGATCACCTTCTTCACCAAAAAGAACAAGTTACTTACCCCATGTAACGTTCTTTTGGCTGGATGTTCCTCCCACATATTCCTTATCTTTGATATTTCCAATATCCAGTTTGGCTGCTTTGGAATTTTCATTCAGCATGGGGTGCTGTGCATTGATACCTGCTGACTCGATGTCCCTCGGAGGCCCCCGTCTCAATGTCGACGTCACCAAAGGTATATGTAGCACGCGGAGCGCCCGTTGGCCTCAGTTAAATTTTTACGAGTGGAGCATTTACATTGAGTTCGACGGTTACTCCCCATGAGAGAGCGTAGACTGCAACCCGCAAGGGAATTCTACTACGGGGTAGGTTGGGAGGGGCGATAAGGACTACATGGGAGGAACATCCAGTCGAAAGAACGTTATCAGGGGTGAGTAACTTATTCTTCTAATGGATTGTGTCCTCCCATGTATTCCTTATCTATGTTACACTCCCAAAGCAGTTTACGTAATTTGGGGGAGGGAGTAGAATTTAGAATGAAATGAGTATTTTTTGAATGTGTATGCACAGAATGCAACACTACTTTTCCAAATGCAGAATCTTGACCCGTGGAAGAGTTTAAACTGTAATGTTTCGTGACAGCTGGCAGCTGCACATATACCTCTTATCAGAACTCCCCTCTGTAAAGCAGACAATGTTGCCATTCCCCTGGTCGAATTAACTCTTAGGTGTTCTGGAGGATATTTACCTGCCAGCAGAGGCGGATCTAACGGTCGTCAGCCATACAAATGGCGAGCGGGCCCCTGTGCTAGGGCCCCCCCTTCCACACAGCACAGGGCCCTTTCTGCTGTGGCAGGCCTTGTTTGCGGTGGCGAGTTCTCTGCTCCTTTTCCCCCTGACTGCTGCCAGAGAGCACACGTGCCATCGCCGTGTGGATCTTAACACTGTTTGTCAGCCCTGAGGGAACATTCCAGGCTTTTATGTGACAGCTTTCACACCATAAACCAAGCCAAACAAGGTTGGTGCGCGAAATGAAGAGGGGTTTGGTCACTGGAAAAAACAAAAACCTGCAGTTCTAGTGGCGTGTTTTGCGTGTTGGTTGTCACAGGGTTAGGGCTTTGTTATACCCAAATGTCAGTATCGCCTTCAAAATACATGCTGCAATGCAAAGGTTTTTAAATATTACGGCAATCCACATCAGCATGTTGTTTTTTTGTTTTTTTTTTACTTTTCCTTTATTTAGGAAGTTTATGGAGCACAGCCCTACCCTAGAAGACACCATATGGCCCGATTTACAAAAACACTTTTCAATGGAAAAATCTCACTGGAAACGTTTTGTAAATCGGGCACATAGGGGTGTGGTATGGTTGGGGAGTGTCACAACATTCTGTCATCCTTTGGGAAAAAAATGTAATTAATAAACTAACAGATACAGTAACTGGTCTTACAGCGATCACAAGCAGCTCATCACACTATTGTCACAAAAATCAATGATCTTCTTGTTTGTTTTTTAACACCGTCCACATTGATCTGTTTTGCCTCTAAAGTAAATGCAGATACAAAATATTGTACAGGGCTCTGTAATTCCATACTAGTACACCCTTATACATATCCGAGGTTTTCACTCTCCAACCCGTGCAGCAAAAGCTGAACACTATGCAATTCTGCCATTTTGCAATGCATGGCTGCAGCAACGCCAGCACAAACAGAATGACATCACTTTTCTGCTACAAGGACGCGTATTTTCTCAAGGTTTACAATATTTAGCATTGATAGCAAAGCCTGCTGAGGAGGCTAAGCTCTTTCTAGTTAGTCAGACCCCTACGTAACTGTAATGAAGACAACTTAATAAAAAATTGCTTTTGTCCCTAAAGTTTGCCATTGTGCACTGTAACCACAATTAACTCCGCCCAGCCAAAGCTCCGCCTCCATGACCCACCCACCTAGGGCCCTGTGACAGGTGCTGCCCACGGGGCCCTTTGCCTGAAATCTGCCACTGCCTGCCAGTCTGTAGCATTCCGATATTGTTAGTATGATCCATCTGGATATAGTTTGCTTGGTAATGGCCAGTCCCAATTTATGACCTGAATAGCCCACAAATAACTGGTCATCCTGTCTTAATCTTGCCAATCTGGAGATGTAAAAGTTCAGTGCACGTTTAGGGTCAAGCCTGTGAAGTCTTTCCTGTTCCTTCCCGGGATGTGGCAGAGGATAAAAAGATGGTAACGTATCTTCTGAGTGAGATGAAACTCGGAGACAATTTTGGGGAGAAAAGTTGGCTTCACTTTTAGTACTATCTAGTCTTTATAAAAGAAAGTATAAGGAAGCTTGCAGAATAAAGCCTGTAGCTTAATCACCATTTGGGCTGATTTTACTGCCACTAAAAAGACGGTTTTTAGAGTTAGAAGTCTCAAGGGACAAAAGTGTAAGGGCTTGAAAGGAGCTCCCATCAAAAAGCTTAACACCAAGTTAAGATCCCACAGTTGTACTGAGAAAGGGCTACCATCTTGAACGTGTCCTTCCTGAGGAACTTGTTCAAGTCTCTTATCCAAGATGGGTCTCAATCCTCTGTCCTTTTTGGGGATTCGAAAATACGGGGAGCATCAACCCTTGTTCCTCTCTGCTACAAGTACTAGTTCTATAGCACCTTTCTCTAGCAGGGTTAAAATCTTCTGCATAAGGAGTGGATCTGGAACTTTCAAATGTTGTTCCCTGGTGGATGACTCTGAGGTTTTTCAAGAAAAGGGAGGCAGTAACCTTGGGCAACTGTTGCCAATGCCCAAGCATCTGCAGTAATAGCCTGCCATTCTGTCAGATGCTGTGACAATCTGCCTCCTACAACAGTCTTGTGTGTCAAGTCATCAGAGAGGTTCTGGAGCGGCTGACGCAGTGGCTGAAGGTAAGGCAGCCGCTGCTGCTGCGGTCTTCGTTCCTCTTCCCCGTTCACCACGGGGGAATCTTCTCTGTCCTCTTTGAGCTGGCTGTCCTATGCCTCTTCCAAACGTGGAGCAGTGACCAAAGGACCTATCCCTCCAGGGTGTACCTGTACGGTGGTTTGGAGTTTGTCTTATTGCAGCCCCAAGGGATTTGGCTGCTGCCTTGGAAGTTCGCAGCTTCTCCAAACTTTCATCAGCTTTGTTACCAAATAAATGAGTGCCGTCAAAGGGCATGTTGAGCAGCCTGGATTGTACATCTGGGGCAAATCCTGACTTTCTCAACCGGGCAAATCTGTGCATCACTGTACTAGCCGCCATAGCTCTGCTGATGCCGTCAAACGAAAAGGCCTTGCTCCCTCCCTGCAGCTCCGCTGCGAGGAAGTCATCTGCTGCCTGCAAACACTGCCCCACGGACATCGGAGAAGAGTTCCTGCTATGCGCTGCCACTATTGTTATCCACATGCAAATCTACCACACTCTGGCTGTGTAATGGCTGTACTGGTTGCCCAGGCAACAAGCAACAATAAGCTGGGGTCCGGGAAAATGCCAGCGAGAATCACTGCCGCTGGCCCAGCTCCTAATTCGCTCTCGCTGCCCACTAGCTCCTCCCCTCCTGCTTTAAATGGAGAGGGAGGAGACTGGCAGACGAAGCCACGCCTTGCTCCCTCTCTGCTGCTCGACAGTGGTGGACAGTGCCTCCCGTTTCATCCTCCAAGGTAAGGCTCACCTCAAAAGTCTTGGCAATGTGTCGCCCATAAACTACCCTGCTATGCATAAACCCTGCCTCTATGTATCACTCAACCCGCCATGCAACTCTGCACCCGTACCCTGCCCGCCCCCCCCTCTCCTACTCGTTACACCCACTCCACTGCAAATTATAGCTCGGAGCCAGGCGCATACACCGTCTGGAGCACCCATTGGGTCTGGAAAATGCCAATGCATATGCCCAGTCACCGGTGTGCATTCTACCCTCACCCGTCCGTACTCGCCTCCATGCATCCGGTTCCCCCGACAAACTGGCCACGACAACAACATCCACTGCCTTGCAGATCTCTACAATGTCCATCAGTTCCAGGACCCTGGGGCTTCATGACACGAGGACAATGCTCGTTCAGATGCCCAGAAGTATCACACTCTCACTGGACCCACAGCCATTCTACTCTAATCTGCTGCTTGCTAACAATCTCTCCACAGCACCACTGCCACCTCTGAGCCCAAGGCACTGGCCAGACCTACGTTTGGCAACCGCTTGCAATATCTTGACATTACGAGTTTCAGGAATCCCACCACTAGCTATTATCGCATGCATATGTTGAATGCCCCTCACCTGCCAATGCCTGAGGCCCATGCCCTGCACATGCCTCCCCTTGCCCTTGATGTTAACACTCCACTACTGCCGGCACTGCAGAGTACCCCCAAGCATTCCAACGCCTCCACTGTGGATTTTGCAATTGTTGTTCCTGCTACTAATATGCCCTGTAATGGTGATTCCTGTGATGATGTTGATGTCGCTCGTGCCTCCACTGTTACTCATGCCTCCACTGCTGTGAGTGTGTATGCTGTCCCTGCGACACTGATGCCCACCCAGGCCTCCAATGTTGACTATTGTGATGATGTGGTTGTTGATGGTGCTCATGCCTCCACCGTTATTCACGCCTCCACTGTTGTGAGTGTGCATGCTGTCCTTGCAACACTCATGCCCGCCCAGGCCGCTAATGTTGATTCTGATGAAGTACTTAGCTTGCCAGAACCTACTGTACACTCACCTACCCCCCTTGCGACCCCTACACCCTCTACTTCATCCTCTCCCATTCTTAAGTGTGCCCTGGTCAATGCCCGCTCCATACCAGCCCATGCCCTAGACATTCATGACCTCATCCACAAGGATAACATTGACCTCCTCATTATCATTGAGACCTGGTTGAATGAAACCTCTGGCCCTGCCCTCTGCCTCGCCATCCCAGAGGGGTACAATATCTACAGGCAGGATCCTCTCCACCAGAGGGGTGGAGGGGTGGCTCTCATTGCTAAGGAAACCACTGCTATCAGGAGGATTGAAAGGGAACTCAGTCATCATTGTGACTACCTCCTACTCAGAATTAATCTTTCTCCTAACCTCACCTTTTACTTCCACATCATCTATCGACCCCCAGGCCCTAGCGCAGAATTCCACGAGGCATTGATCCACTCACTCATGCCACAGCCTTGAATAAAGCCCTATCCACGCTTGGGTTCTCTCAAGCCATCACCAATCCTACCCACATTAAAGATCGATCATTGGACTGGGTCTCCCATCACAACTGTTCTGTGATAATTACTAAAAACACCCCCATTCCATTACATTCAATTTGATCTCAATACTCATAAAGGGGCCGCTAAGCCGGCAATCCCACTTCCGGCGGCTCTCACGAGAAGCTCACGCCAACTCACCGTGGATAAGATCACCCACTTCCTCAAAGTACCGGCTCTCCAACCCCCTTCCTCCAATGACCCCGACACTCTTGTGAGTGCCTTCAAACTGGCATTAGCCCAAGCCGTTGATGCCATTGCCCCTCTCACTACCAGGAAACCTAAGAAAGCTAAGCATTCTAATGCCGGGTTCTCTCCGGAGCTCTCTGACCTACATTCCAAGAAAAGAGCAGCGCTCTCAGCCTGGAAAAACAACCCAAACGAAGCCTCTAAGATGGCCTTCAAGGCTATTTCCAAAGACTACGAGTCCCGTACAGTCAAGGCCAAAGCAGAATCCTTCAATACGAGGATAGCGAATGCCAAATCAGGCTCAAAAGAGATCTTCAACATCTTTAGGGAGTTGGAAATACCCTCCACCCGGCCTCCCACCCTACTTAAGGATGAAAACTGCTGCAATAACATTCAGTCGGCCATGCTGGACAAACTGAATACCTTGCAAAATAAAATCCTAGCCCATCAACAGGCCCTTACTCACCTAATCACTAACCAGCACAGTAACCCACATACGGTCACCAAAGCTAACTCATCCCTGTCCTTTGACTTTAAGGATATGAGTGAATCCGAAGTCATCACTCTCTTAAATCCATTAAACCATCCAATTGCAAAGGGGATGCCTGTCTGGCAGTGGCGTTGCTAGGAGGGAACCTGGGGGGCCAGCCCCCCCCTGTGAAACCCTGTGCCCCCTTTGTGCCCCCCCTACCTAAGACGAGCAGTGACCATGATCTCCCCCTACTTTTGTCTTTGGGCCCCCTCTGTGCCCCTCCTAAATTTGATTCTTGGCAACGCCACTGCTGTCCAGCTCAGCTCATTAAAGACTGTGCCCCCCCCCTTGCACCCTTTCTCACTGTTTTTATTAACTCATCCTTTCAGTCTGGCCATGTCCCAACTGACCTCAAAGAAGCCTAGGTACGCCTGCTCCTTAAGAAACCCTCCCTTGACCCAGCAGTGCCAAGGCCAGAAATTCCTTGAAGACAACCGTCTTTTGGACCTGCGGCAGTCTGGCTTACATCAAAGACATGGCTCTCCTAGACCTGAAAAATCAAATGGACGACCTCAGAGATGCAGGCAAATTAGTGCTCCTTCTGCTCCTTGATTTATCAGCAGCATTTGACCTGGTGGATCACAACACCCTGCGCCATCACCTCTCTATTGCAGCCAATTTCTCCCCCAAGGCATGTGCTTGGATCACCTCATTTCTGCAGGAAAGGGCCATTAAAGTCTTTTCAGCTTATCAAGAGCATAATCAGGTCAACAGTATGTCCCGAACCTTATCTAGTCAACTAAACACTCAATCAGACATGCGGAACAGTAATACCTCAAACCGCCAAACCTCAAAGACGAAAGAGAGTAACCAACAAAGCCACCTGTCTCAAGGCTTACATCGGTTTATCTTAGAACAAATCGAATCCTCGGACGACTTAATTCTAAACCGCCACAACGTCTTGTGGCTGTGTCACTTGATTTCAAGCTTAAGAGCAATCGAATCTGAAGATCTGAAGATTGTCGAATTTTGCAATGAAAAGAAAAACGATGCTGTGATACTGCATTTGCAGTCCAAACTCATAGCCGATGCACTGCTTGACGCCGGTCGAGTGCTGATGTCATTGAGGTTTGACATCTCAAAAGCAGATGAAAGTTTGCAGTCCAATGTGCCCAAGGCCGACTCCTACAACAGAACAAAACGTGCAGTGAGTCGATCGAGGTCACAAGAAAAAGACCCAGGAGCATCTGCAGCGGTGACACAGGCCCCGCCGCCCACAAACTTTTCCAACGCTGCCCCGCGGTACCACCATACACGGGGGAATTAATAAGGATAACAGTCAACGGAATAGAAAACTCTCCTGGCACGATGGACGACGATATACCAACAAACAATACGACCTACATAGACGACGACTGGTCGTGGTTGGCTGCAACTCTAAATACGGTCCAAAATAATTAGCGCCAGGTAGCAGAGGCTGCAAGCACCTGTACCATGGGATCGTGGAACACTAGAGGATTCTCTCACTCGTTTGAATCATCGTGGGCGATCAAGCTCGATCTTCTGTGTTTACAGGAAACTTGGCTAAGTGAAGTCCCACTCTTAGAAGGGTTCAAAATAGCAATTAATCCAGCGATTAAGCAACAAAAGGGCAGACCTATGGCTGGATTGCTGCTCGCCGTCAGAAAGACATCAGGACTCAGGATACTGAAATCTATCAATTTAATGCCATTTATTCAGGTATCCACAATTGGCGTCCAGTCGAATAATAAGGCCAATGATTCATCCCTATACATCATCAATGTATACTGGAACCACTCATGGAAAGATGCAATGACATTTATCGATCAAGTGACAACGGTGATTGATACTTTACTCGAAAATGAACACCCGCTGGACTTGATTGTATGCGGTGACCTGAACATCGTATGCACTCCGAACACAGCACCTGTTGGAAGTAAAAAAAGCCAACTGAATCACACTGCGTCCAAATGGTGTTTGGAAATGGATCTCCGTGGGTTGTCGATGCTAAATGGTAACACCAGGGGGCGATATTCCCGCCAAGCCAACGTGGAAACGGCTTGATCAAAACTCGGTCCTTGACTATATATTTGTTTCCGAAAATATCCACAAGAGAGCACTGCATCTTGAAGTTCTCAAAATGTCTCACAGTGACCACGACATGGTACAACTCACAATTAACAACAACAACTCTTCGCTCCATCAGCCTCAGCAGATCCAATCCCCATAACATGCGGTGTTCCACAAGGGTCTTGTGTGTCACCCACCCTCTATAAAGTCTTCACGAAGCCTCTCTTTGATGAAATGGATCATCTGGGTATCGCCTACACTAACTACGCAGACGATACCCAGATCCTCCTCCCGCTCTCAGGAGACTACGACAAGGACCTGGCCCTAGTGAACAGGATCTATAGCATCGTTCAGGCATGGATGGCCACACACGGCCTATGCCTGAACGATGATAAAACTGAGCTTATCATCCTGGGCACCACTACCTATATATCCAAACTCAGCCCTGATTACGACAACTTCATTATTGATGGGAACAACATAAAAGTAGCTCATGAAGTAAAAACCTTAGGATTTTACCTAGACGCCACCATGAACTTTACCAAACAAGTTAACTCTCTAGCTTCTGCCACAGCATATACATGCAAACTTATCAGAGCGAGCAAACAATTCCTCTCCACAGATAGTTGCATTACACTTGCCAGAGCCTTGATACTATCCAAATTAGACTATTGTAATGGACTTTACATTGGAGCTAATAAACACACCATCCACAAAATTCAAGTGCTCCAGAACAATGCTTTGAGAGCAGCACTCAAGATGAATAGAAAAGAGCATATATCCTCTACAAGAAGAGAATACAAATGGCTCGCCACCGTAGACAAAATTCATCTCAAAATCGCTTCCCTCACCCACAAATGTATCAACAACAAAGCTCCACCTTACCTCATGGATAGATTACGTAAAAGGACTTCTTCCAGACCTACCAGAATAGCCAACGCAAACTGCCTCCAAGTCCCGCGTTTCAAACTTGCCACTATAGGAGGAAATAGCTTCCCGGTCAAGGCTGCGCAGTTATGGAACTCCCTCCCCCATGACGTCAGAGAACCTCAGCCTTTCGCAAAATTTAGACAAAACCTCACTAGGTGGCTGAGAGCTAACGACAGCTAACTAGTCCACTTGTCACATTGTACATTACTGTATATAACTATATATTACGTGAACAGGAGCATGCTCCTTGCTCCCCTGTCCTTGATCTGTAATATTGCTGATGTCTATGTCTACACTTCCTGCCTTTTCCTGTACTTGCAATTAGCCGAGCATATCTGTAACCAAGCTCAGCGCATCTCTGTACCTCCATCTGATTTCTATGTACCTGTAACTAAGTTGAGCATATCCTTGTCTGTTTGCGCCCTGATACTCCAGGGTATGGCGCGCTATACAAATAATAAACTAAACTAAACAAAACTAAACTCTTGCGTTCAAGAGAATTGGTCGTATGTGGTGAACACAGGCTCCAGTAGGATTCGCCTAAATCTTCTGGACAAAGAAGTTTCAGTCATTAAATCTAACTTTGAGATGAATACAGTGGGCCTGGAATACCAACACCTCCTGACCCAATACGAAGAACGCAAGCATACTCTGAAGCATGTCGAGTTACGGCCAAAACATAAATTTGACGTGTTGGTCCTCCAACGAAAAAGAAGGATGAGGCAGGAATTAAGGAATCTAAAAGGCCAAAACAACGAAACCATGAGAGAGAGCAAAAGGGCAATCAAGCAAAAATACAAAAACTGGCTTAAAGCACATGCGGCCACAATGCTCCAAAACGATTCAGAGGACATGTTGACTAAGATGGAAGGAAAGAATTCAGCAGAATACTGGAAGCTGATAAACAACAGTCTGGCGCCTCAACACGCCTTACAGGCAAACGCAGTCTCAGAAAAAGCATGGGCAGAGTTCTACACGGCCATATTTGCCAAAGATGCAGGAAATGCAGTCTGTGAACCTAATGCCGTTACCCAATGGGAACTCGTGTTTGAGAGGGAAGACATCCTACTCGCAATTAAAAACGTGCGTGAATCCAGAGCCCCAGGGCCCGATGGTTTGACGAACTATACGATCAAGCGTAACCCGGAACTTTGGGCAGATTTCTGTGTCATCCTATACAGCAGAATTGTTAAGAACCGCTCCACCCCTAAGTCATGGAAAAGCACTGTGGTGGTCCCAATTTTTAAAAAAGGGGACCAAACCAACCCAAAAAATTACAGACCAATAGCGCTCCTCGACGTCTTGGTAAAGATGGAAGCAATTAGATCGAATTCTAAGATCTACTTGGCACTGATAGACCTATCCCACGCGTTTGACAGTATCAAAAGGGAGTTGCTGTGGAAAAAATTGACCAAGTGGAATTGTTCTCCTAGTTTGGTGGACGCAATTCGTGAATTACACATTGACACCTCCATCAAGATTCGACTAGACATGAAGGGCACGCTGTCCTCCCCTATTAATGCATATAGGGGTGTGAAACAAGGCTGCCCCTTGGCAGCAATCATCTTCAACTTTTCATCTCCGATGTAAATGAGGCATTCCACGGCGTAACCACGTTTCCGCCTAAAATCCACAGCTCTCCTTTTATCTAGTCTACGCAGACGACATCATCCTGGCAGATCAGACCCCAATAGGACTGCAGCACAAACTGAACCTCTTGGATGCCTAAATTTCATCTAACGGGCTCCACATCAACAAACAAAAATGCGAAATTATAATTTTAGAGAGAATATCTGGTCCCAGCGAAAAAGCAAGAAGATGAACTGGTACCTTGCAAAGGAACGAATTCAGGTTGTAAAAAACACCACATACCTATGCATGAGGATCAGCGCAAGTAGGAACGATGCACCTTGGGCTGAAGTGGCAAAAAGCAAGTGTCAGCAGTTAGCGTGTCAAGCCTCGCTGATTAATAAAAAATGTGGCAAATTCTCACTAAAACCAACCATCATGTTCTTCCAGCAAAAAGTCGTCCCTGCCCTAATTTATGGCGGAGAAAACGCTTTTGGGTGCACAAGTGATCTGTGGAGTTCGCTTGAAAACATATTCTGGACCCTAGTGTTACAGCTTCCGAAAGGCACCTCAACTGTCGGCATACGGTACGAATTGGGCTACATCTCAATTCACGCAAGAGTCTCATGGAACCTGTTGTGCTTGTTCCGAAAAACCATGATGCAGGCTTCAGCTGCCCAATTTCGTATCTTGCACAAACCTGACACGGACAAAGCATATACCATCCTTTCTAAATGGAACTGCCTTTGTCAAGAGGTGCTAAAAGAATACGACATCACTCTCCAGATGCTAATAGGCAACCCAGACATGGCAAAGAGGAAGATCTGGAGACTAGACTGGATTAAGACCTGCGACTCAAGACTAAAATCGAAACTGATGAGAGAAGTTCCAGGAGAAGCAAAAGCTTATGGTCGCCGCCGCACTTACCTATCTCGCCTACCAAATCAGCATGCCAGAGCCCTATACATGCGCTTTAGACTAAACATACTCCCAACGAAAGAACGTCTAGGTGCTTGGGCGAAGCATGCCGAACGTGATCTTCGCTTCTGCAAAAATGCTAATGAAACTTTAAAACATCTGATCATGCCATGTCCGGAATTTCAGCATCAGAGAGGACTCAACTTTGGCCCAGTGATTAACGTCCATTTGACTCGGAGTGTTGTAGAGTGGTGGAAAGTCCTCTTTCAAGGGTCTAACAGAGCAGTATTGCTTGCTTTGATAAACTTTCTCAGAGTGATAAAAACGCGGCTAGACGACACGAAAGTAAATTAACCAGGGAAGCTAAAGCTGAAAGTCTGCTGTCCAAGGCTACGATCAATGGACTAGCGAGTGGAAAAAAAAATTGGACCTGTCAAATGGAAAAGGAGGGAGAGAGCGAGGGAAGATGATGATGTGTTATTTGTTATGTTTTCTTTTTAAAGGTTGAATAAACCAATAAATAAATAAATAAATAAAGTATTTTCTGACTCGGCCGGTGCCTCACCAAGCCACATCAAATGTGGAGTCCCCCCAGGGCTCTTGCATTGCGCCTACCCTGTATAACCTGTTCACCAGGCCTCTATTCAACATCCTAGACGCTCTGGGCATCTCATACACCAACTATGCTGATGACACGCAGGTGCTTATCCCCCTCACAGGTGATTATGAGGGCAATATGAACACCCTTAACTTCATCTACTCTATGATCCAATCCTGGATGGCAGAAAATTGGTTATGCCCCAATAGCGAGAAAATTGAACTTCTGCTAATTGGGTCGCCAACCACGCTGGGTAATCTGGATAAACAATACACCTCCTTCACCATCGATAACATACCTATCGTAGTGTCCCAAAACGTTAAGACCCTCAGGGTCTATTTGGACTCCAATCTCACTATGAATAGACAGGTCAATGCCATTGCCTCCTCCTTGGCCTACTACTCCAAACTTTCAACGCAGTAAGACCCTTCTTATGACATAATTGCCTCACCATTGCTAGGGCAACTATCGGCTCAAGACTGGACTACTGCAATGCCCTCCTCGCAGTGACCTCCTGCAAAAACATTGCTAAACTCCAGCTAGTTCAAAATAATGCCCTTAGTGCTGCCACAGGAATTTCCAGAAAGGACCACATCTCAGAGGTCAGGAGGCAGGTCCATTGGCTGCCCATCAAAGAGAGAATTGTCTTTAAAACCCTCTCTCTCACGAACAAATGCCTCCATGACCTGGATCCCCCCTATTTGGCCCAGAGAATAGCGAAGCCTTCCCCCTCTAGGCCATTGACAGCAGCCTACACTAACATGATCTCCACCCCCAAGACCCGGAGACTGCGCCCAGGTGGCACTAGCTTCCCCGCCCTTGTGGCCTCCCACTGGAATGCCTTACCTACGCACCTGAGGATGATTGACTCACACCTTGCCTTCCGAAAAGCTATCAAAACTCTGCTATTTGTGTGACTTGTAAAACTCGGATCATCTCGCCATACCATGGTGGATGATCAGCTCTGCTGTCCTTTGCAAATTGTCTAAAATGTACCTCTGCCATTACTACAGTAAGCTGCACACTGTCTCGTCACTAATGTAACCACTAATTCTTGTATGTAACCTAATACCAATTCCAATGTAACCATACCAATGTACCAATGACCACAATGTTTGTAACCAAACACCAATGTGTACCAATGATCACCTTGTTTGTAACCAAAGGCCAATGTTTCCTAATTCACGCATACTTACAACTTCATGTAACAGCGCCTCGATGCCTGTGGGCTGTAGCGCGCTTTATAAATGCAAATAAGTCGAGACCAGTCTGGAGGGATTTGCACATTGCATCTTTCCCGTCCTTGACAATGTTAAGGAATCCGTCTCGCTCCTCCTCTTCGGGGATATGGTCTACCGCCATGGAAATGCTCTCCCAAAGGGTGCGTGTGAACCTTGCTAGCGTGCACGTAGCATTGGCCGACTTCAAGGACATACTCCTGGCCGAAAAAACCTTTTTGGCCATGGCATCATAACGCTTGTCTCTATCCTGAGGGATCATAGGATAGGCATTTTGCTTACCCGTGGATGTGGCTGCCTGAACTGCCAGACTTTCTGGTGTTGGGTGCTTGGAGAGATAAAAAGGGTCAGAGGGGGAAACTCTGTACTTAGCAGTCAGGTTTTTATTCACAGCTGGAATAACCTCTGGTGCCTCCCAATTATTAGCCACATGCCTCTGTAAGGCTTGATGAAAAGGGACAATTGGGTCCTCCTGTGGTACCTTGTCCAAGATATCTGTGAGATCATCTTGTTCAAAGGCTGGTGTAGGTCTTGACCACCCCATGTATTCCATGACCCTTGACATCAGTGGTCTGTATGTCACCTCAGCGTGGTCACCAGGGTCTGCACTGCCAAATTCAACCTCAGGAGAGGTGTCTATCCCACTAGCCTCATGAAGGCCTTCTTGCAAGTTCTTCATGCATGAATCCTCTGATATCAATGCTTCAGGCACTGATGGAGTTCCATACTGTACCCAAAGGGTATCTCTTCATCAGAGGATACCTCTGCCTCTTCGTAAAATGAAGAGAGGGATTTAAAGAAATCTGAGCGTAGCAGAGGAGTAGAAGTCTTTGCAACCGAAGTTGACATATTTGTAGTCACAGGAGCTGAAAATGTCGTAATTGATGACGTCTTCGACAATTGCGTTGATGGTTTCGACGGTAGGCTTTAACTGTTCGATGGCTTTGACACACGTGGCGTTGAGGAGATCGACGCTCGAGGCATCGATTGCTTCTCCACAGTTATTGGCGCTGATGGCGTCAATGACGGACCATTCGGTTCTGCTGGAATCAAATCCTTTGATGTCGAGGACAAAGGCTTAGCCTACGAGGGGGATTTTTCTTGAATCGAGGGATGGGTTCGCTCTCGAGGAGACTTGGCCACCAAGTTTGAGGATGCATGGCTCCTGTGCTTCTGAGGTGTTTCGACCTGAGCATCGCCTTTAGGTGCAGTCGAGGGGGGCAATGCTGCATTCTCATAAACCCTTAACATTCAGAGTCTAAACTCTTCCCACTGGGCCGGTGAACTATATTTTGTGGGGCAAACAACCGGTTCCAATGAACTAGAAGATTAGTAAGATAGCGATCTATGGTGTCGTTTCTTTCCATGTCTCAAAGTCGGTGAATGGTGTGAACCACTTCATGAACGGGAACATTTGGACTTCTTTCGGTTAGGAGAAACTGTTCTGGGCTCTTCCGAGTTTTTTTGTTGTTGATGAAGTTGAAGGGGATGTTTGGGTTTCACCTGCAGCAAACTTCCCTTTAAGCTCTCACAGGGCTTTGGCCATCATAGATAGGTAATCAGGTAATCCTCACACTCCGAAGACGGATGAGTCGACTCCAGGCACCGCAGGCAGATCCTGTGAGGTACCATCACAGACATCTTTGCCCGCAGTCACAGCATTTTTTGAAGCCGGATCGAGGAGTGGACGACGCCGAAGACAAAGCCATTTTACGTCAGAACTTGAGAAATATAGAAATTGTCGAAGTAGATTTCGAAATAATCCTGTCAGGAACAAGGTGTACCACATCCGAAGCGCAAGCGCAGCAAATCGGAACTGAGGCCAACGGGCGCTGCGCGTGCTACATATACCTGCAGTGGCATCGACATCGAGATGGAGGCCTCCGAGGGACATCGACTTGACAGGCATGGACACAGTGCCACCTGCTGAAAAAAAAAATCAGAAGCAGCAATGCTGGATATTGGAAATATCAAAGATAAGGAATATGTGGAAGGACACAATCCATTCAAAAGGTTTATTATGCCGAAGGTATCTGGAAGGAAGATGGAAGGAGATGGAAGCCATGAGAGCCAATTGGTCATTCCTTGGAGTCGCAGAAAGATAGTCATGGAGCTAGGCCATTCCCATTTAACAGTGGGATGTCAGGGAATGGGGAAAACGCAGGATCAGGTCCCCGTCAACTTTTACTGGCTCAGTGTCTACGCCAATGTCAAATCCTGTATAGTGCGACACATCCCAAGGTATCATCACTACTGTAGTTGGGGAATCCCTGCCACCATGATGCTATGGTGGTGACGCCGCTACCCGATAGTCCCCCTGGGGGTGGTGCTGAGCAGGAGGACCTCATGGGGAAGGTGCATTCCATGGAGGGCAGTGACCACATAGGGAGAAAGCAGTACCCCTTTACTCTCCAACCTTTACCCAAACCCCTTCTCTGCAGCCTCCTCCCAGTAGCACAATGTACTGTTGTAATGTTTCTCCAGTAAAAACCACTGAGGGAAAAGACACTCATACAGTAGCCAATGACAGCACTGCGATAAGGGAGAGAATGCAAGCAAAGAAGATCGCCCAGAGGAATGAAGGCATACATTCTAGTCCTTGTGATGATGGGATTTGTCAGCTGTCATTTAAAGCCAGCCAGGATGAAAAGGATTGCATCTTGGATATCAGCTCGGTGCCGACCAAGCACTTCACTGAGGCTGTGGAGAGTTGCAGCAAGAAGGAACCGATGGTGGGAAGAGGGAAGGCAAGCCCACGGGAGACTGACAACACAGGTGGCGGAGCAGGAAGAACAATACATTACCTTCCAGTTACCGGAGCTGCTACGCTGGAGCCGATCCAACGGAGACCTGCAGCAAGGATATGCGAAGAACCGTGGAAGATCCCGCTGAGCCCTAGAAGCCACCATGTCTCCTGGGAGACACGCGAACAACCAGAGGCGACAAGACCCAACAGGCACAAGGGTGGCCAGTCTAGGGGTTGGTGAGACCCATGGAGCAAAAGGGGCACAAACCGAAGGGAAGCATGGACAGCACCGGGGTAGGGGCTCCTAGAAGAGGGGGTCTGGGACCCAAAGCAAAAATCCATACCACGTGCAGTGACAGGTGGCAATACAAAATGTATAAAAGTGAAACAACATTCACAGACCTTGGTAGAAGAGTGAATCAAGCCTGTGGAGCAAAGGAAGAGTGAAGAGAAATATCATTGTGTGCAGCCAAGTAGAGGGGGTCTGGAATCAATATCAGAAAGGCATACTCCAATTCAAAACAAGGGAGATTACAAACCCTACAGAAACCAGCGACATTCACAGACCCTGGCAGGAGAGTGACCCAGGGCTGTGCAATAGAGAAAGATTGGAACAAAGCAACACTGAGTGAGCACATGAAGGGGGTCTGAGACCCATGCAGGGAAAGCACTCCCCAAACAATACTTCACACGGGTGTGAACTTTGTATGGTCGAGCAACACTTATCAGGAGAGTAAACCAAGGCTGTGGGTGAGCTTAAAAACACAGAGACAAAACTGGGAAATTGAAGAACATGGTGTACCAAATTTGTCTAGAGAGCGGACCAAGAAGAGGGTATCAACAGGAGACTCCAACAAGTGAGAGGAAAAAGCAAAACAGCTTCAAAAAGAGAACTCGGCTATTTTACCTTGTCGCAGCCCCTGGGAAGTGGGTCTGCCAACAAAGAATAAACTTGAACAATATTTGGAAAGGCTCTGCGGAAAGGTTATCAACCCCCAGCCTTGTGGATCTTCTGTTTGCTTCCCTCCACCAGTTTTTGAACCTCCTTGTAACAGTTCTGGAAGGCAGGCCTGCCCACAAGGGAGATGTATGAATGAAGCTGAAAAGGCTTTGAGGAAAGGGGATCAACCCCCAACCCTTTTGGAACTTTCTGTTCATTTTTCTCACCCTGGTAAGACTTTGGAAAAAAAGGGAGTCAAACCCATTGTCGAACCTTTGTCTGCTCTCTACACCGTTTTTGATCTTTTCATTTGGAGCTGTACAGCTGGGCTGCAGGGCAGCAGCCAAGAGACATTTCCCTTTTACATCTTTTTATTAAGCTTAGATTTGTGAGGGATAGATTAGGAGCTAGGCACAGGACGGCATTCTCATTTGGACATTCTGAAACTGACAGTTCATTGGATAGTTTTATTAAGGCAGGGAAACCCCTCTCAGAGATAGGGCCAGTTAGGTTTTCCTCCAAACCCCCATCTTCATGTTATGAATAAAAACTTTTATCAATCAAAATACCAGCCTTGTTTCCGTCACTTACTCACAGATCCTCACAATAGCCACATGTGAAATTTGTCGGAAACCTCCATTGCCCCGGTATCCTGAGCCCCATTACAGCCCCTCCCAGTTCTTGAAGTTCATTTACCCGGATAACCACGGACATTGCGGGACCGCTCAAACCCTGCAAACTGGGTAACAAATACATCTATGTAATCTTGGATTATGATACCCAGGTTCCTGAAGCTTTTTCCCTGAGAAATAACACTACCTAGCATATTCTGAAACACCTGATTCCCAGGAAGGGTTTCCTGAAGAAATATGGATGATCAGGGTGCGACCTTAATGTCCCACCTTATGCAGGAAGTGTAGGAAATTCTGAACATTAAAACACTACAGACCTCCGCATACCATCCACAAATGTAGCTACAATTCCTTATGATTTGGGCATAGTTTCTCTTAAATCTCGTGTTGAATGGAGATTTCTTCTCTCCTAAGGAAAATTGTAATACTG
The DNA here is from genome assembly GCF_040938575.1 of Ambystoma mexicanum. NCBI lineage: Eukaryota > Metazoa > Chordata > Amphibia > Caudata > Ambystomatidae > Ambystoma > Ambystoma mexicanum. The sequence goes on from NC_090927.1 coordinate 46,701,809, forward strand.
GCCGAGAATTCGCTATATGTTGATTTTAAAGTTCTCTATATCACACAGTGTTACCCGAGAATGAGGGCTCTTAAAGCACTTTGTAGTTTATTTTGGAAAAGATTGATTGCTCCTTTAAGGTAATGGTAGAGTATCCAAGCGTGGTCAAATCCTCGTTATATCTCCACGACTGGATGGAAACTACGGACCAATTTCAATCCTATGCATCTTTAGTCTACCTTAGGGAAGATTACAAAAGGAGGGGGTATTAGTACCTTTTCTTAGCATTTATCCAAATAAACTGACCCGTTCCACCTTTATCCGTTTCCAGTGGAACCTGCTTAATACAAAACTAATTATGATAACACAAAAGAAGATACCAGCAAACTTGAGAGGGTGCAGGTTTTGTAAGGCTATAGGAACTGTAGAACCTATGAAACACTGGGTAACAATCTGTCTGGGGCTAAATGCACTTCATGACTTTTATCTGGGCAGGTTTCTTCATTCGGCTGCTTCGGAACTGCACTTTGGAAAATATGTCTGGCGGGGCGCACATCATCTATAGTAATCGATATTACCTTTTTTATTAGAGCACTCAACTGCGATTAGTTTTAGGAATGCTGCTGATTTAAATTAATTATCTATTTTAAACTTAGTATTATTGTATTACATCTTCTCCGTTTGAAGCTTTTATTAAAGGTTGATTTTTTTTACCAACCAAGAATAAAAGTTTTAAAAAGTACTACTACAGAGAATAAGTGTAAAGACTTGATGGGTTGTCTGTACTTCTGTCCACTATATGGGGAACAGGCAAAGAGGCACCCCAGCCAAGGCTCTCAAATGGTAAATGTGGGCAAGCAACTGAGGCTGAGACTAAAGGTAAGTGATTCAGGGTGGTTCTTAGGTACAGTGAAGCCCAAGACAGCACAAAGGAATGTCTACAAACTATGTTACATGCTACCACAGATCTTTTATTCAGTAACAAAGGTTAAGTGGAAATATACAAATAGATAGGACTCACTTGTACTAGAAACTCGACTTCAACAGTCAACACAATATATACAACACTATGGTACCACAGTTTATCTTCGGTTCAGCAATAAAGCACCAATTGGTAATGATCTTAAAAATGCACCAAAATTACTAAACACTGTGCAACAGGAGCGTCAAGCCCAAGATAAATCCGGGAACCTGGTGTTACCCAAGCAGGGGGAAGTCCTCTTCCTCATCACAGTGCCTTGGGTGCCTTGGAAGGTGAAGTGGTCAAGTCTCTCAGCTTCACTAGATGATGCCCTTCGAGGGTGGGCCCCTCTGGAAGAAATAAACACTAGGCCGTTGCTGTCGAGCAGAAGAAGGGAACCAAGCAGTGTCAGAAAGGGAGCAGTGAAAGTCTGTCTCAGTAGTTTCCTTGGTCAGGTTGCTACGCCGGCTGCGGATGTCCCACAATGCTGAAACTCACTGTGGACCATGACAAGGCGTAGATGGTGAAGATACGTTCTTTGGATGTCATTGGTGACCTTCGGTGGCAACGGGTGCAGTGAGAGACGTAGGTGTGGGTTCTGCAGTTCGGGGTTTGTCGCCATTCAGTTTCTCTGTGCTGCAGCCGCAACACAGATGACAGGATGGCTTCTAGTGAGCTGGACCCAGCACTCGACTGCCCTGCAGACCTCCACCAAGTCTAGACCCTCAAAACCCTACCTTCAGTTTGGAACGGAATGGTGGGAAACTCATTGTCGGGCACTTCACTGCAGGCAGAAACTATGGACTTCCTCAGCCATGAAAGGTAGACAGATGTCAAGGTTGCAATGCCCCTTGAAGATTTATTCAGTTGGTTGGAACTTGGCAACCGCCAGGCGTCGAACAGCACTATGCCAGGGTACCCCCTCTTCTGGTTGATACACTGCAATCCAGCTTCCCAGTGATAACAAACAGCCTCCAGACCATGGATGATACTGGTGGAAGTCTTAGGCTCTAGATTTTGGAACACTCCTCTTCTGGACACATGAAGATATCTCTGCAGGACAGCAGGCACTCGGGACTGGCTTCCAGGACATTTCGGGTAAAGAGCAGCAGTTGCACGATGTCCTCTCTTAGCTATGGGAAGAGGTTGCCTGTGCAGGTCCACTCTTGATCAGTCCTTGAATCAGCACAGCAGCACAACAACTTCCTCCACCTGGATTCAGGATACAGCCACTAGGTTTACTCCAAGCTTCTGACACAGAGGTAAATGGGGGGTGGGGGGGGGGGTCTTCGGATGTACACAAATTCCCCCTATTCACTCAGTCAGGCTGAGCTAAGTTCAGTCATCCAATCAGAGATCCATGCATTCATCAGGCATCACCCAATCAGGCTCACAGACATTCAGGCCATTTACCCAAATCCAGACACCCAAAACATTGGATGTGTATTAGGGACAGCTCCCGGCCTTTCACAGCTCACACTGCATTCATTCAGTTGCAGTAAGGGCTGGCTCAGGTAGGACCACAGGCATTGTGACACACAACCAAAACTATGAGCTTTCAACACAGAATGCAAATGGACTCTCTCCATTCAGTCGGGTCACACCCCTTGGGTGCACCTAAAACAAGCAGTCTCTTGGAAGGCTCCTATCAGTCTAGCAGGGGCAGCCAAGAAAAAAAAAAATATATATATATATATATATATATATATATATATATGGTCCTTGCACCCAACATACAATCAGGGGGGCAGGGCCAGAGGTTCTCAGAACTTGGAAAAACAAGGGGGAAAGGCAAAAGAAACCAGGAGGCCCACAGTGACCACTTTGTTTAGTAATGCAAGGATTCCTATGGCAGGGCCTGGGTGACACAAAATGGGGAAGACCCATAGACACTGCAAATACAGCATGTAGCTGCACCAGCCCATACCCTATTCTGTGGAGCAACACACAGGTGCCCAAAAACATACACTCGGGGTACAAAGGTGTACCTCTACCCATGGGTACCATAGGGGTATCCCATGGGTATTGTTCACTAAAAGAAGTAAAGTTTACGAACTGCCCTGCCAGAGGTCCAAAATGGACTCCTGTGCAGAAAACACACAGAGAGTAGTGGGACAGGGACGAGGAGGCCCTGTCCCTCCAAAGCATTTCCAACATCACAATAAGATGACTTCAAAGTGGCATGGACCCTATCATATCCTGTAATGCAAACGTTACCATAACTATCTCGTCTCCCAGCCCGACCAAAGATAACAAACCCAAAGCTACCATGTAAACATATTAAAGTGAGCTAATGGCCCTTGGAAATGACTGGTTGGATTACACCAGAAACATTCTGAGTTCAAATAACCAAACAAGCTCAAGAAGATGGCAAATTGCTGTTTTATTAGCAATGATCTAAAACAGGGAATTTACAACGAACATCAACGGACAGACGCTCATTCTCTCAGCGATTTTCACATGAAATATAATTATATACTTCTTTATGCGTCAGAATCATGTCATGCTACGTGGCAATAGTATAAAACCTATAAAGGGCTGGGATTGGTTAAGGGACACATCTAGATATACAATCATATAGGAGCTAAGTTTGTTTTTGGCTGTCAGATATTAGGTGGATAACCTAGGACTACTTCTTCAAATGTGTAATTTAAGAAAAATCAGTTACACAGTGTTTCATTGGTTTCTCAAGCTACAAGGTCCTTCGTTATATGGACTAATACAATTGGTTTGGCACGCTTGTACCATGTCTGGAACATTCGGTTCAATTAGCAGCACATAAGCCAAGACCGAGGTGCAAGTAGACAGGACATGAAGCTGCGATATCACCAATTAGACCAACCACTCTCATCACCCATGCCTACTGACATGAAATACTCTTTGTACTTGGCCTTGTAGAGTATTCTTGTTCTAGGAATACAACGAAAGTGAGGGCACTCGCTATCTTGTCTGGAACACCAAGTTCAAGCCCTACTTACAGCCTCGACTCACGTGACAAGGGAGCACGATTCTGTTCATTCTGCAAGCTTTTAAATGTTTAATGAATTAAGACTTGGCATCTTCTGTGTTCTTTCTTGCACCTTAACGAGAGAGGATTCATCCCCGCACACATGTTCCTCTCCAGCGTATATAGTTGACCTCGACTTCTCAGTTCTTGACCTCAGGCCAGACAGCCTCCCAATGCAGCTCCAACAACCTGCTATTCTACTGCAACACAGTCTTTCATTTTCGCTTCAAAATTCTTTGGCTTACTTATTTCATGATACCAATGTCCTATTTCTGTACAATGACGGCTCCGCCTGCATTCCATTCACTACTTGTAGCTAGCATATAGGAAAACTTGATCTATCTTGGGTTTCAGTGTATGTACATTCATTATACTTTTTATTGTGTAATCTTCTTCTTTTACACTTTTAAGGTTCACTTGATTCTTTACTTTGTTATTTCTCCTCTAGGATTCATACATTGTATGCATCCAGTATTTCAGGACTTTGTGCACACGTTCTTATGAAGTCATCAGTCCATTTTCTTAGGTCTTTCTCATATTCATTCAGCAAGCTCCTCCTGCATGCTGTCATCAACTCGAGGGTACATTCGATATGGTTGTCTTAATGGATACCTTCTTCCAAAAACTTGCTACAGTATTGGTACAGTAGCTGGTATTAGACAGGGCATGTTTTCATGTTTCCAATACAAGGGAGGTAGGGGGGTAGGATCTCCTGCGGATGTGTACGGCGGCTCCTCTACATTCCCCCCTCGGGTCGAGTCCTCAACCACCGGCTCAAGTTTTCCTGCTTTTTCGAATCTTCTCTTAAAGAAGGGTTTCTTTGGTATCCATATCTTTGTTACCCCCCTCAGTGTGCCTGCATTTTTGATGTGTTCGTCCACACTTCAGGTCATGTAATTACATTCTCCCCTTGGGGTACAGAAGACCCAACATACAATATAATTCTTATGATCTCTTGGATACAGGAATTTCATTCCTTCAGGTGCCACAATACTTGCTTTTATGTGGTTTCTAATGATACATTCAGCCTGTGCATTGTCTTCTGTTTCATCTATAAACATCGATCATGATCTTTATTCCCACTGCTTTCTTTACTGTTTTCTGGCATTGTCCAATTATTATCCTTATAACACAGAATCCGAACATTATCATCACCAATATTTATCCAAGGAACTTGAACACATTTGCCATCCAGTCGGGAATCCATGCAAACAGAAATGAGAACCAATCGTCATTTCCAATATCCTCTGTCTCCTATTCCATTTTCGTGTGCAGTTCTGTCAACATAGTTATAGCATCCGTCAGAGTGCCGTTCTCTCCGTCATGGGATGGTGTGAAAGTACAGCAAGAAGGCCTAACCTTGGCGCAAACACCTCCTTCCACTGCTGTGACCATGTCAAGGACATACCTGTCCTGGACGGTTCTTAACTTATAGCCCATAACTCTTCCTTGATGGTGATAAATCCTTTTATACTGGCATTGATTGGCTGTAACAGCTCCCATCTGGTAATATGCAGCCATTTGGCATTCACTGCTGCTTGGAGTCCAGGCATAAATATAGATGTAATTATCATAGCAGTCTTGCTGAACAACTTGTGTTTATCCAGAATCTCATTGTAAATTTCTAATGACTTAGCCGAAAAATAATTCTCTCGCTTCATCTGCCGGAGTGTAAGTGACCTTTTTCTCAAGTGCTCATTCACTTTTGGAAATCCCTTGATATTCAGATCGCTCTGGGGCATCACCAAGGCTGGAACATGAAAGAGTTCAATGGAACACACTCATCCCCAGTTCCTGGGCAACCTCATATATGCTCTGTATCCACAGGCTCAGTATTGATCGATTAGGACAGCGGTCCCTCTCCTCATTCCTGGAATATCAATTATGTTCTTGCACCCTTTATTCCCTCTAAATCAAACTTTACCTTTGCCCTCGAAAGCACACTGTCACATTAGTCAATGTGACTACAGCCTCTGGTCCTGATTCATCATCTACCCATGTCAGCACTTTAGAGTTCTTGGGCCATGACTTTAGGCACTTGTTGTTCACTTTCTGCACCTCGTGCACTGGTTCCTTCCTCAGTAGATGATCTGCACAGGACATCATCCCATCTTCCCATCCTTTGGTCGTAATCACTCGTCCATAGAATAACAGCTGTGAGCACTCCCAGCATCCAGGCATTCCAGTTTTGTCAGAGCAATTCACCCTCTGAATTTCTTCAATTATTACTTTGTCTTGTCCCATGGAAGGATACACAAGCATCTTGTCTGTCCATCCAGGCTCTTTTTCCATTTGCTTTGTCTTGATATAATCATCCTGGCATGGGAATGTCTGACTTGATCACCATTGTAGGGGTTCCCAGCTCCCTTGGGACTGTCCTCTGGAAGTACATGCTGCTAGATGGCTGAGGCACATCGCATCATGTGCCGGCATCTCTTTTGAAATTAATGTTCTTACTGTACTCATGGCATAGGGGATGAGCGAGCAGACATAACAGCTCTCTTCAGATGCTCTCTTCCCAACGTTTTTCATATGTTGGTACCACATATTATTCCCCAAGTGAGCCGAATTATCAAGATATGTATTTATCCCCTGGTTATCTTCTTCTGCGTCCCTCTTATGTCGTTTGACGTGCCCAAATAGGTTAAAGAAATTATCATCATTTGTACTTATACTGGGAGAAATCACATGTGTCGTGTTTTCAATCGAACCATCAGAATGATAAAGACTTTGGAATGTAAGATACAAAAAGAAGAAAAGAAAGCACATGCATTACACGGCCACGGCAGTGGCCGCCTAGTTATGGTTAAGTTGCTGTTTCCATAGGAAGAGCACTTTTTGGCCGGCTTATAACTGCGCTCCCCCTGGACGAAGCCTCACCAAACTTTGCAAAAAAAGTATATGGGTCACTGAATTTTTCTGCAAAGTTTGGAGATGTTAGGGCCGGGGGGGAGGGGGCAAAGTTATAGGGGGGTCCCAAAATGTCTTTTTATTCCATAGACTGAATGGGGGAAAAACTTTGCACACGGCTACACGTGAAACCGCTGGACTAATTTTCACCAAATGGGGCTTAGACCCAAAAGCGTGCTTTAGTAAATTTGGTGACAATCCGTCTAGTACTTTCCTTTAAAACGACCCAAAGTTATGTCTGAATAAATGAGTGATATCAATGTCCGCTCCACGGTCATATTTCCCTGTTCGCTCCGTGGACATGATACCGATTGGCCAGGGGGGGTAGCGTCATCACCGCGGACATGCGACGTCTGCGCCGATTGGCTACAGCAAGCCGTGATGTACGCCAGAATGTGTGGATGCGCCCGACATCTTGGATCCGAAGACAGCGCGCTACTTACCAATGCTGCTTTCAAAACTGTTTTGCTCTCCTACAATGCGTGGGGAGGATCACAGAGTAAGAGACGGATGAAATACAGTACTTGTTTGGCCGGCAATTGCCTACTATATATTGTGCATTGGCGGCTACTTCAGGTTGTTTGCACGTGGAGAAAATGAGGGATCTAATAAGGCTACTATGTGAGTCTGTGCTGTGTACAGGCACCTTGAAAATGTTTGCAGGACACGCGTGGCGTTAGTGACCATTTATTTTGAGTGTATTTCCCGATTACATTCCATTTTCCTATGGGTGTATTCAGTGCTCCAGGTACGATTTTGAGGTCGGAGTATTTTACGCATGATTTTTCAAATTAGAGAGTAAATGCAATTTCAAGAGAGTAAAAATTAGTTTTCTCCTCTGCAAGCGAGTAAAACGTATCCAAGACATACACCCAATGCATACGTAAAATCAGACCTGTAGACCAAAAGAGTTGTAGATCAAAGTTGTCTGGCTTGCCTTTAACCATTTTATTACACTTGTGGAAAATATTCTGCCATAATAACTTGTAAGTACATACTACATACACAGCTTCATTTTCAAAATTCTGGTCCCTAGAAACTCTGTTAAGAACTACTATAGATAGAGACTAATGTATTGCTTGCAGAGGGAGTGTGAGTAAGCAAGTGTTAGCATATGATTTACTTACATGAACTTGCACACATAATCTCAGCAACAGTCACAACCTGCTAAGCTACCTTCCCTGATGTCTGCTGCAGAAAATTAATGTGGATCCCCACATTGTGTACAAAACCAAAAACATGATTCTGGCAATTACAGTTGGCAAGAAATGCAGACAAGTGCATAAGTTGCAGACTGGTCCAAAATCCCTGCTTCAACACTAAAGTGTGTGATCCTGGGCAACTAATTTTGCCACTGTGCCTTTTTAGCAAAAACAGAAATGTCTATAACAAGTGATTTATTGCCAACTAGTTCCTACTCAAAAAAGCCTGACTGACCCCTTTTCCACTGTTTGAACTATACCATTAATAGTAGTGACCATTTATATAATGCACATGACAAAGGGCCTAATTCATTGAGCGTTTTCCAATGGGGTGTTGCCATTATAAAAGGTTTCTGTGAATTAGGCCCAAAACGTTTATGTCTTGTGGCTTACTCCTTGCTGCTTCTTTAATATAAATTCACATGAACTCCTCGAGTATTAAAAACACGCCTGTTCCTTCCCCCATCTTGTACTTCCATCATAGGTGAGCAGTCTTGATTGCCCGATAGGCAGATTCTTGACCATCTTGGAAGAACTTCTCTGGCATGACACACATCACAGCCAATTTAGCCCATAATCGCTAATCACATCAGGGGGATTAAAGAGTGGTGGAAGTGGACAAAAAAGGAACTACTGGTACTCTGGCTGCATCCAAAAGGGAAGGAGTGGGGTGGTCAGACAGATGGGGCGGGTAGGCAAGGGGGGAGTGCGGGACAGGACCAGGATCACAAATCTTGCCTGAACTGTGAAGCAGGGATTTGAATCCAATCTGCAAATTTGACCACATCGCTTCCAAGCATTACTTGGCACAAATAGTTTGGATTTCAAGGCCAACAGTAATGATGTCTTATAGAGTTTACTTACAAAAAACACAAATTGCATATTAACGCCACATGACAACATGTAAATCCTTACAGCTACGTATTAAGACAAAAGAATATCATTGTGGATTTAATGTTCGTCCGGAATGGTATACTACAAGTCCCAGAATGCAAGATAATCTCAACCTGAAAGATCTAGTTAACCCCACAGTACTTTCAGTGATTTAAGACATGTAATATAAGATGTTATATAATAAACTCAGATATGGAGATTCTTTGCAACAAACCTCCAGCTCATTGTTATTCATGATGTTGAAAACATTTGATTAGTGACTTAAAGCAACTTTATTTTTTTTGCGTGTCAAGCTAGCAGACATCATAGAGATATAAAGCGCCCATTTAATGATGTGTTAATATAAACACATAATGAAATGTGCGCTTTGGGTTGCTCACTTTAACTATCGGGCATATGAAAGGCTCTGCCACTGACAAAAGAAATGAGTTTGCAACCTGAGCACTCGACAACCTGCAGAGCCGTGTGTCTACCTAGTGAGACCTGGTAAACTGTCAGTGCTTGAATGTCAGCCTGAGCCGATTCTAGAGCTGGCTCGGGAGAAAGAAAAAGCATCCCAACGCAGGTGAGATAGCAGCAGCAAAAGGGCAGGATGCTCACCTGGCTGGTGTCTCCTGGCGTCAGCACCCCTATGGGTTTGTGGCCTCCTGTCTCCGCTGCGAGCCCAAGGCTACTCTTCCTATGAAAGTATGCAGCAGGACTCTGGAGTGAAGGACACTTGCGCAGGAAATGTCTTGCGGAGGGGAGAAGGCGAGGGCGAGCCCTGGTTACATATCTTAGAGAGACCAGGAAGGGAAGGGGCGAGAGGGGCAGAGCAATGCACTTATGCCTCATGCTGCACATGCGTTAGCTCTGCAAGAAGGCACAAGAAGTGGAGAGTGCGTTCACAACTTGACACAGCAGGATTGGTAGTGAGCCTGGTTTCACCTTGTACTTTAAGTTTAGGGCTTCCCTGCCCGGTGGTTGCCCAGACTGCTATTTACTGTTCACGCTGCTATTTAATGTTTCCCTGGCTTACTCTGGCCAATCGAATCAATAAAGGCTCCTCCTCCTCGAGCCCTTGACCAAGCGCGACATTATTGATCCATAAATGCCCTCACCACAGACGATTACTGTTCTTATGAAATGGGTGAATTCTTTGTTTCTGTTTTACTAGGTTTTACTCCTCTCATGCAGAGCTCCCGGCCCACATGGGAATCTTCCCAGAAGTCAGGGAATGCAGCAAAACATTCCCTGGAGGACACCTATGGCCTGTATTTCATTTTTAGGGGCTTGTTACATAAACTCCAAGACCCAGCATGGCGGTACACTCTCTTTTGGTGCCACCGTTTTACTGCGGGCCGGTTCGGCGCGGCCAGGTGGCCGCAGCAGCCCGTTTTGGCACGCCCATTTCGGCGCAGGTGCCTTTCTGGAACAGCTGACTTGGCGCGAGGGATGTTTGGACGTGGCTGACATTGCAGCTACGTCAAAACTCCCTCATCCCAAATTCAAAAGCATAATTCTTTTCAAATGCAGCACGTTGGCAGGTACTGTGCCTGTTAACGTGCTGCAATTGAAAAGAATTGTGGGTTGCACTTTTTTGTTAAAACGGTTCTAGTGGCGAACAGGGCTGTCACTGTATGATTAACTGGGAACTCTTGGCTACAACTGTGTTGAAAACTGTATACCAAATGTTTTCACTGTTACTGTGTGATTAACTGGCATACACGCAATTAACTATAACCATGTCCAAAAATGTATACCAGAAGCGTGCACTGTCACTGTGTGATTAACTGGCTACCTGACATTGACTATAACTGTGCCCAGAAATGTATACGAGAAGCGTGCACTGTCACTGTGTGATTAACTGGCAAAACTGGCATTGGCTATAACTGTGCCCAGAAATGTATACGAGAAGCGTGCACTGTCACTGTGTGATTAACTGGCTACCTGACATTGACTATAACTGTGCCCAGAAATCTATACGAGAAGCTTGCACTGTCACTGTGTGATTAACTGGCTACCTGACATTGACTATAACTGTGCCCAGAAATCTATACGAGAAGCTTGCACTGTCACTGTGTGATTAACTGGCTACCTGACATTGACTATAACTGTGCCCAGAAATCTATACGAGAAGCTTGCACTGTCACTGTGTGATTAACTGGCTACCTGACATTGACTATAACTGTGCCCAGAAATGTATACGAGAAGCGTGCACTGTCACTGTGTGATTAACTGCCAAAACTGGCATTGGCTATAACTGTGCCCAGAAATGTATACGAGAAGCGTGCACTGTCACTGTGTGATTAACTGGCTACCTGACATTGACTATAACTGTGCCCAGAAATGTATACGAGAAGCGTGCACTGTCACTGTGTGATTAACTGGCTACCTGACATGGACTATAACTGTGCCCAGAAATGTATACGAGAAGCGTGCACTGTCACTGTGTGATTAACTGGCTACCTGACATGGACTATAACTGTGCCCAGAAATGTATACGAGAAGCGTGCACTGTCACTGTGTGATTAACTGGCAAAACTGGCATTGGCTATAACTGTGCCCAGAAATGTATACGAGAAGCGTGCACTGTCACTGTGTGATTAACTGGCTACCTGACATTGACTATAACTGTGCCCAGAAATGTATACGAGAAGCGTGTACTGTCACTGTGTGATTAACTGGCTACCTGACATGGACTATAACTGTGCCCAGAAATGTATACGAGAAGCTTGCACTGTCACTGTGTGATTAACTGGCTACCTGACATGGACTATAACTGTGCCCAGAAATGTATACGAGAAGCGTGCACTGTCACTGTGTGATTAACTGGCTACCTGACATGGACTATAACTGTGCCCAGAAATGTATACGAGAAGCTTGCACTGTCACTGTGTGATTAACTGGCAAAACTGGCATTGGCTATAACTGTGTAAAAAATGCATAGCATAAGCTTGCACTGTCACTGTATCATGCAGTTACAGTAAGCAATAACTATCTAAAATTGCACACATGAAGCGTGCATCATTCCTGTACTGTACTCTGACATATGTGCCATTCACTATTATTCTGTCACAAACTGCGTAACTGAAGCTTACACAGTTATTGTCATACACTGACATACATGCCATTCTCAATTGCTGTGCTACAAGAAGCTTGCACTATCCCTGTGTCATACACTGGCATTGTTAATTTTGTACCCACCGACTTACCAAATTTGTTTACTATCACAGTGTCACATATTGGCATATCTGTCATTCCCTACTACTGTGTCACAAACTGCATACCAGAAGCATGTACAATCACTGTCATACAATGGCAAACCATTACTCTGTTACACATTGGCATAGCTGAATCTTGCACCGACACTGTCATATCCTTCATACTTGCCATTTACTATTAGTGTCACACATTTCATATCAGAAGCTTGGACTGTCACTGTCCTAGGGCAGCCCTGCTAGTCACTATTCCCATGTGACACATTGGCATACACGGGCATACGAGAAGCTGTGATACACTGCCACACCTGCCATTCACTGTTATTGGTTTACAAGAAGTTTGCACTAGCCCCGTTTCGTATGCTGGCACTCATTCTTTATTACTCACTGGCTCACCAGAAGCTTGTACTAGCAGTGTCGTAACAGATATACCTAACATACACTTTTACTGTCTTACAAACTGCACACCAGAAGCACGTACAATCACTGTCATACAATGGCAAACCATTACTCTGTTACACACTGGCACAGCTGAAGCTTGCACTGACACTGTCACTATTTCATATCAGAAGCTTGGACTATCGCTGCCATACACTGGCAACTGTGCCAATCACTGTTGCTATGTGACACACTGGCATACACTCGCATAGCAGAAGCTTGCGCTGTCACTGTGTGATAAACTGGCATACCTGCCCGGCTACTATGGTTATGCCACCCCCTAGCATTGAATACCAGTTCGAGCTCCAACTAACTGTGTGCCACTGCCACACCGGTGCACTTGAAGCTTGCACTAGCACTGTGTCAGACACAGGGGTTCATTCCACGAATCACTATTACTGTATCCTCGGATGGGTTGGGTAGACGCCATTGGTTGTTTCAAGGCTTGGCAACCCTGAGATGTGCTCGATCAGTGCCAGCGAACGCGAAGCTCCTGGCGTCGTCTGTACCGAGCCCTGTCATTGCAGCTGGAGCCCCAACGTTGGTTCAGTGCTTGGCATTGTAATGAGACGTTAAGCGGCATTTCGTGTTGGCAACAGCCCTGTGCACGCCAAACATTGGGCATCGTGAGCCGAAAAGGAATATGCCAGGCTTAATTTCTGAATGCGGGGTTTACCCGTCGGGCTGGTGGGCATGAACTCCAGCTTGCCCCCGCGTCTCCCTCCTCTACTGGCAGCTGCCCAGAATCGCCACCTGCCCCATGCCACTGTCTGTGACCACAAAATTGATGGGTGGAAGGTTTCGAATGAATCTGAACCACTGGCAATTGCTCTGGGCAACCTTCCACGCCACCGTTTTTTAGCCCGTCTGCGCCATTGCAAAAGGGGTCCAACCATGTGCAAACTGTGACCAGCTGACTGATTTGCACATGGCTTGACCCCTTTTGCAATGGCGCAGACGGGCTAAAAAACGGTGGCGTGGAAGGTTGCCCAGAGCAATTGCCAGTGGTTCAGATTCATTCGAAACCTTCCACCCATCACGTTTGTGGTCACAGTTTGTCTCTCCATGTGAGAGAGGGTATGCCCAGACGTGGGTCCCTTGCTCGCTGCGCCATAGGGAACCAGGCTGCACCTCACTGAGGAGGGCCAACAAGGCCGAAACATGTCTGGGGTTGCTTGGTTTTCTGTGCAGAGGGGACCTGGCCTAGCAGTTCGGGCTGGGCTGCTACCATTGGTGGCGGCAGCTGACTGATTTGCACATGGCTGGACCCCTTTTGCAATGGTGCAAATGGGCTAAAAAACGGTGGTGTGGAAGGTTGCCCAGAGCAATTGCCAGTGGTTCAGATTCATTCGAAACCTTCCACCCATCACTTTTGTGGTCACACCATGCCACTGTCTGGCATCAGCACGGAGCTCTGCCATATGCCAGGGCAATGGGAAGGGGGAATCGAACAGTTGTTCTTCGAAAGTTAGGTTACAGATCAAGGGCTTCGGTGTGCATGAGAAAGCAGGAGCCTGCGATGTTTGTAATTCCAGGCGCTGCCGGGAAGGGGGCTGCTGTGGAGAAAAGACAGCGTATATTAAAACAATAATTCGGCATTCATGGCGCCAAATGATCCTGTGGCGAAATGTCCTGCGCTGAATCGGCCTGCGCCGAATTGGCATGCCAAATCGTCCTGCACCGGCAGCACGGCACACTAGTGCAGATCCAAGACACATTTTGCACTCTAGTGCCATCTAGTGGAGGAAAGTATGCTTTTTAATGAAAATAAATACAGCGTAAACGATACGCAGAAGAAAATGAAATGCTCCGTAATGGCCATAATTACATGCGTAAAATGAAGCAAAACGCACCTTATCTGGTGGGCTGACTGCGCTACTGTATAAAATACCAAGACCAATGCGGGAAAGCTCCCTCCAGCAGTACTGCGCTACTGTATCAAATACCAAGATCAATACTGTTACCCTCCCTCCAGCAGTACTGCGCTACTCTATAAAATATCAAGACCAATGCTAGCACCCTCCCTCCAGCAGTACTGCACTACTGTATAAAATAGCAAGACCAATGCTGGCCTCCTCCCTCCAGCAGTACTGCGCTACTGTATAAAATAGCAAGACCAATGCTGGCGCCCACCCTACACCAACAGTACTGAGCTACTTTATAAGATACCAAGACCAATGCAGGCACCCTCCCTCCAGCAGTACTGCACTACTGTATACAATACCAAGAACAATGCTGGCACCCTCTCTCCAGCAGTACTGCGCTACTGTATAAAATACCAAGACCAATTCTGGCACCCTCCCTCCAGCAGTACTGCACTACTGTATAAAATACCAAGACCAATGCTGGCACCCTCCATCCAGCAGTACTGCGCCACTGTATAAATTACCAAGACCAATGCGGGCACCCTCCCTCCAGCAGGACTGCGCTACTGTATAAAATACCAGGACCAATGCTTGCACCCTCCCTCCAGCAGTACTGCGCTACTTTATAAAATACCAAGACCAATGCGGGCACCCTCCCTCCAGCAGGACTGTGCTACTGTATAAAATACCAGGACCAATGCTGGCACCTTCCCTCCAGCAGTACTGCGCTACTGTATAAAACAGCAAGACCAATGCTGGCGCCCTCCCTCCAGCAGTACTGCACTACTGTATAAAATACCAAGACCAATGATGGCATCCTCCCTCCACCAGCAGTACTGAGCTACTGTATAAAATACCAAGACCAATGCGGTTACCCTCCCACCAGCAGTACTGCGCTACTGTATAAAATACCAAGACCAATGCCAGGATCCTCCCTCCACCAACAGTACTGCACTACTGTATACAATACCAAGAACAATGCTGGCACCCTCTCTCCAGCAGTACTGCGCTACTGTATAAAATACCAAGACCAATGCCGGCACCCTCCCTCCAGCAGTACTGCGCTACTGTATAAAATACCAAGACCAATGCCAGGAGCCTCCCTCCACCAAAAGTACTGCACTACTGTATAAAATATCAAGACCAATGCAGGTACCCTCCCTCCAGCAGTACTGCACTACTGTATAAAATACCAAGACCAATGCTGGTACCATACCTCCACCAGCAGTACTGCGCTACTGTATAAAATACCAAGACCAATGCTGGCACCCTCCCTCCAGCAGTACTGCGCTACTGTATAAAATACCAAGACCAATGCGGGCACCCTCCCTCCAGCAGCATTGCGCTACTGTATAAAATACCAAGACCAATGCCAGGATCCTCCCTCCACCAACAGTACTGCACTACTGTATAAAATACCAAGACCAATGCTGACACACTCCCTCCAGCAGTACTGCACTACTGTATAAAATACCAAGACCAATGCTGGCACCATCCCTCCACCAGCAGTACTGCGCTACTGTATAAAATACCAAGACCAATGCTGGCACCCTCCCTCCAGCAGTACTGCGCTACTGTATAAAATACCAAAACCAATGCAGGCACCCTCTCTCCACCAACAGTACTGCGCTACTTTATAAAATACCAAGACCAATGCAGGCACCCTCCCTCCAGCAGTACTGCGCTACTATATAAAATACCAAGACCAATGCGGACACCCTCCTGTTGTAAAGATCTTGAGCTAAGTTTCAGCTAGAAACAAACTAAGTAACAAGGAAAGCAGAATATAAAAATGGGAAATGGCTGGGCCTAGCACCTAAAATATCAAAATGTGGAGATACGCAGAACCAAAAAGTAATGTAGTGCCTGCAATTCAAGATGACGATACACATTTTAACAAAATATGCACCACATTTTGTTAATTTCCTTCTTTTGCAGCACCTAATATTTTCAAAACCCACACACAGTCTAGAAAGTAACATTTCACCCCGAACATGATCATTTGTAAATACATTGGGGCTTATTAGGAATACAGTGGTGCAGTAAAAATTGACGGTAACAGAGTGGTAACTCAGTTACTGCTTTATTACCGCTTTGTTGTACTACAAGTTAGGTGTGGAGTGGAGGCTTCTCCTCCAGCAAAAAGCTGAAGGTAAATCAGCCACTTAACAACTGAAAAACAGCAAAATCGGTGGAATTACCACCGGCAGTAATTCCATCGAAATCCCCATGGATTCCTATGGACTCCAATAAATGGGAACTAACGCCGCCTACCAATAACCAATAGGGAACACATTAGCAGAGAAGTCTCGCCGACATACCTGGATATATTTTCCTTATTTGCATTTTCTTTACACAGGTGAAATGGCCTTGCACAGCACCCTAGTCAAGGATTACCTCGGCCATCACTGATGTTTCATGGGTGCATCGTTTCTGTTAGAAATGACAATGGGGGACATTACAAGTTGGGCGGTAAGGGATACCGGGCACCGGTAAGGATACCGGTGCCGGTAATCCCTTACCGCCCAATTCCGAGGTCCCTTAGCGGGTCCCACCAGGTACGGCTGGTCTGACCAGCCGTTCTGGACGGGACCTGTTAAGGGACCTTGGAGCTAATAACGGTACCGCAATTTGCAGTACCGTTATTAGCGCCTTCCCCATTCCCATTGAGCCCTATGAGGGCTCAAATGGGAATGGGGAAAGGCTTTTGGAATGGGGACTTACCGGGTCCACCTAGGGCGGAATGTCCAGCTAAGTCCCCCCTCCACCAGACCGGAACCGGACCGAATTTTGGAGGCTACCTCCAAACTCTGAATGAGGCCCAATTTTCAATAAGTTAAAGAATAGCCACCTAGTGAGGCCTTACTGTATATCCATTTGAAGTACAATTGTTCTCAACTTTGGTGAAATGGCATTGCTGCTCAAACATCTTACTGTACATACTGCAAGCTCCAACACATAGTGATTTAGTCCCCGCTGCAGACTATACTGCACCACTCTCAGCCCACCACCACTCTCCTTAGCACAGACAACCCCAACTCACCCACTCCACTCAGCTGATCCTTTCCCTGTACTCGGTCTACTTTCTTTTTTTATTGTTGCATTTACGGTTTACAGAAAACCTGACACAACAAAAATATTACAAAACACTAAAACATGTATCTCTCATAACGCTAAAAAAACTTAAAACAATAAATACAAATTCAAAATTCAGATTTTAGGTGCATATCACAACATGGCATCACACAATGTTTAGGTTTTTCTTGTCCAATTCTGACAAACTTTAGGACGACATTTAAAGCTAGAATCGCAGAAATGTTAGATCGCCACATGCATCTACACAAGGTAAATCAGCCACTTCAGAGGAGGTTCAAATCAGAGGAGGTTCAAAGACATATTAACTGTTTTTTTTAATCAAAGTAGGACCACACGGTAACCAAATGTCTCAAGGTTTCGGTTGAGTTCTTGACCACACAAAATCTACAGTTATAATGAGTAGAATCACGGATAGACAGCAGTGAGGAGTCCTTCCAGTGCTTAAGCCTCTCGTAGGTGTGAAATTGATTAAGCCTAAAGCGCATATACGTCATGCGAATGGTTGCACAAGGAAAGCGTTGAAGTTATAGTGGTATGCATTCTCTCACATGGGAAAAATGGGAATAATCCCCATAGGTTGAGTAGGAAGCAATACAGTCCACAATCAGCCCAGAATAAGCTCCTCTTAACGATCCCCTGACGCTGCACAAGATCTTCCTCCGTAACCCCAATAGAGACCAATACAGACTTCATCCTCTGTCTGAACTCTTGAATGGAGGGGACAGATTCCACAAAGATGGCTAAATTGAGAATCTCATATATAGAATTTTTCGGGGATCCATCAATTTCCTGAATGTTGAAAGCTGTTTCCAGATATATCTGGCCTTCAGAGAAAGAAGGCAGAACTTGTGTCTTATAACCGTGTTCGGGATAGCCATGGAGAGACCCAGCACCTCCTTCCATAGCTTCCCTTGTATAGTATTAAGCGTAGGGCCCATGTCGTGGGTAGACAGGTCAAGACCGTACAAGATGATAGGTTCAAATTCAGCCAGATAGTAGCACCTCAGAGGGAGCAAGGAAAATGTAAGTTGAACCACAAATGTTTTGTCTAATCAAAGAGACTGCTTCTCTAAAGTTCAATGCTAACCCTATTAGTGAGGTTATAGCCTAGATAGGTGACGGCCATGATCTGATCGACGCTTTTTCCGGCCCCATCGCCCAAACACGAGTCTGAACCTTGAATTCCCTCGAGAAGACCAAGACCTTTGATTTACATGCATTGGGTAGGAGATTATCAGCCATGGCATAGTCGAAGAATAGCTGCATTTTCCTCCTAAGGCATCGCAGAGTTCTGTCTAACAGGATGAAATCATCCGCGAAGGCCATCCATTCCAACCTAGTATTACCCAACTTTGCAAGCGCAATAGAGGCACGCTGCCAGCCTCTCCACATCCCACGCATACAAGTTGAATAGTATAGGGGCCAATGTACAACCCTGTTTTACCCCAATAAATGAATGCATCTCCTGCGATAGAGACCCTTCCTTAGTTACTCATACACATATGGTGGTACGTGTATGTAACAATGCAAGGAGCTGAACCAGCTTACGAGCTATGTTCACATCAGGCAGTTTGAGCCAGAGCCTAGGCCTTATAACCCCATCAAAAGCATTAGACATGTCCAAAGATGCTATAAAGACTTCCCCCCACTTGGGTGTGATGTACGTAGTGGCTAGGATGGGCCATAATGGTCGCATAAAGTGAGGGACCCAAATCTTCCCTGAACCCCACCTGAAACTGTCTCAAAAGATTGTTAGTTTTAACCACTCGATTAACGTCTCTCACGAAAAGGATGGAGAAAACTTTGCTTGTGGCTTCCATCAACGCAATGGGCCTATAGTTGTTAGGGTCAAGTACATCCCCTTTTTGCGGATAGGTAGAACGATAGATTGTGCCCAAGAAGCAGGGATAGAATGGGACCGAAAGATATGATCAAACATTGGCTTCAGAAGTTCAGCCCATAACTTAGGTGCCTCTTTAAGGACTCAGTCTACTAACAAAACCCTCCCACTCAGCCTGAAAGATCTAGTGAATTATACCTACCCAACCGCTCAGTCACCTCCACCCCTTCAGAGACTCATCCTGCTTTCCTCCACCGCTCAGTCACCTCCACCCCTTCAGAGACCCATCCTGCTTTCCTCCACCGCTCAGAGACCCATCCTGCTTTCCTCCTCATAATCTCCTGACCACCTGCTTTCAGTAGGCAATCCTCACCCCTGGAATGCCCCACCTCAGAGCCCCTTCCTGTAACCTCGAAAGGGTTTCTCTGAGCTCTTTCTTGACTCTCCTCGGAGTCTGTACCTTTCATCCTAGAGCGCCTGAACTGTACAGCCCCTGATCCTCGAGCACAATCCTCCTTGCCCAGATCCCCTCCTGGATCCTAGAGAGGCTTCATTCATCTTCTCTTGCAGCTCACGTTACGGCTTCTTATAAAATGACGCGCTCTTCAATTTCAGAACTCCCATCCCTGTCCTCTAGCTGCAGATGGCCTCCTCACACAGACTCATTTTTAGCCCGTCCAGGGTTTCTATCTAACTTCACATTTCAATTTCCCCATGATAACATGTGCCAGTAAGCCCAAACATACCAAGTGCCTTTTTCCAAAGTGTCAGGACTGAATGCTGTGGACCCTCATGACATGGAATTAATTGTGAGACATACAATGGGGCGAGATGGCACATATGCCCTCCCCTCAGGTCACATGCCTCCAAACCCTTCTGGACAGTTTTCAGAGCCACCATCCACCTTCTTTCAGATAAATCCCAGGAGCCTGTTCAGGACGATAATCTCCCTCAAAGAATCCAGTAACCTTCAAAGCCCCATCTGATACCACTAAACCCCACCCTCCCCCCTTCCTGATTGTTTCAATTCCTTCTCATTCCATTCAGAGTAGCCATGATCTACACACACCTCTCGACTCACCGCATTTGGTGGGTGGCACCCGCCATGAACATACTGTCACCCTCCCAACACCCCACTCCTTCCCAGAGATTTCAATGGGCTCATCCGCCCAGGAACATTTTCACCAACATTTAAAAAATGCAATACTTCCCATTGATGTCAATGTGGTCACGCGCCACACAACCCCAAGCACACCTGATTTCACAAGCCCTGGAGAGTCAATAGGTTGAGAGGTTTGCAAACATCCCGGTATCCCACACCCAAGTATCTTCGGGGGATGAAAACAAACTATTTTCCGTTTTTATTAAATTAATTTGAAGCAATAAAAATGCATAAGGAATTATACAAATATAAAAATCACAAAAACACAAACATGTAATTTTGCTTTTCTAATCATAAAGCCAGGAATGCAAGTGCCAGAAAGCAAATTAGAAATGCAGGAATGGATGAACACATCCTAAATGACGTGGGGCATTGTGCCACGTAGGATCCCCCCGCACCCCTAGGACAGTCCTCCAGATCAGCCAGGCAGATCCAGCACCATCCTAACTGCACCGCTCAAACAATGCCCCACAGATCCCAGGGTCACCCTCCCCCACACCAGAGAGAACACAGGTCACAGGGTGACCCTCACCCACACCGGAGAGAACACTGAACTGCACAGCTTTGCCGCCTGTGGGGAGGAGGAGGGAGACCGTCTGTTTTTGTGAGATGGTCCAGAAATGACAGCTCGGGTCTGCGTTGTACAGAGCCCCTTCGCGGGATGTCATAAGTCCTGCTTTTGCTTAAGGCGGCCTGAGAGGGGGTCTGCAGGACGCTGGACCCCCCTGTAAATTCTGCCTTTCCAGGGCTCACACTTGTGTGTGGAAGTTGGAGCTCCAGCAGCAGCGCGGCTCTTCCCATGTCTGTCACACATGTTAAGTGGTGGACACTGATGGGGGAGGGGGCTACACGCAGGGGCTTTTGCCCTTTAAGAAATGTGAATGGGGGATAAGAAATGGGAAGGGGACATAATGCTGCAGCAATGCTTATGGGGTTAAGACGCAAGTGAGATTAGGATCACGTTACTTTGCCTGGTGCTACTGTGATCTCCTATGCAGGATGGAGAGAACAAAACTAAAGTCGTACTAGTATTGCTCAACATGTTTTTAGGTTTAAGGTTAGTTTGTTATGAAAGGCTAGTTTATTTTAATGTGGATATAAAGGAAGTATTATTTAGGCACATGAAACTGAAAGCAAAACCTTAATAAATATTTATATCAACTACACATGGGAGCACATGTGTTTAATTGTTCACCTCCCACTTTCTGCATTTAACCAAAGTGTGTGATCCTGAGCAAATAATTGAATCTCATCTGAAGCCACTGTGAGTGATTCAGTTCACAGCTCGTGTTACTGTCCTATTGTTTCACCCTCTATATCGAGGTTTATAGAAGATGGCTGAAAAGTCATATCTTCATAAAAGATGGATTGAATTGTGTACTTTTCAAGCCATCTTTTATAAACTAGAAATGTTTAAAAAAGATGGCTTGAAAAGTTCAAAACCATAAGGTCTGCACAAACATACATACTTGACAACCATACCAATTTAGGCGGTAGGATACCGCTTTTTAAGCAGTCCTACCGCCTACCGATTTATTGGCAACAAATACCGATTTTTTGGTGTAAAAAAAGAAGAAAAAAAAAAACGTTTTTTTAAAACATTTTTTTTTTGCCCATACCAGCTCGGGGGAGTCTTTCAAGGGCTTCCCTGAGCTGGCGTAGTGGGAGAAGGCGCAGCATGTAGGCTTTTGATGTAAAAGACGCCCACGGCGATGGGCTAAATGCGCCCCTCTGCCATGGGTGCCTTTGACCAAAGGCGCCATTAGCCCCCCACCACGCCAGCTCGGGAGAGTCTTTCAAGGGCTCCCCCGAGCTGGCGTGGTGGCAGAAGGCGTGGCAGGCGCCTCATTGTCATTGAATGCACCCGCGGCGGCGGTGGGCTCATTCAATGACAATGGGCTGCTGACGCGCCCTATCCCTATCATTACCTCCTCGCCTGACTAATGTTGGTATGTATGAACATATAAAAGTTACATATATATGTGCAGGCACCTTACTATGGCGTGTGTACTTTTCAAGCCATCTTTTATAAACATGGAAATAAATATGTTACATATTTCTAGGTTTATAAAAGGGGAGAGCCCAGGATCAGCCAGCATGCCCCCACTGCCCTAGAAGCTCAGCCCCAGGCTGGTCTCCCCGAAGCCACATTCTTCGGCTTTAAACATATTAATAATAATTTTTTAAAAAACTTGCACATTTACCGGCCTCGAGCACAGAGCGCACAGGAGCATCCAGCCCCAACAGGCTTTACTGCTGACTCTGAGCATGCGCACTTCATCGCTTCATGCACCATATCTGTGAAGTGGCAAACTAAAGAGCATGCGCAGATCTTCGCTTCCGGCACCATCTCTGTGGAAGTCATTTTCTATAGAGCATGTGCAGTTTATCGCTTCCGGCACTATCTCTGTCAAGTGGCTTTGCTACAGAGCATGCGCAGATCGTCCCTTCGGATCCGGCTCACGAATATAGTGTGCATACCTTGGCGCATGCGCAGAGCCGCGATTTGTACAATTTCAGTTGAGTGTCATCTTTCTTAGCCATGCGGTCCCACACATGGATAATCCAAAACCCCGAGACGTGTGCCCTGAATATATGTGCGAATTAAATAAAAACAAAGCAACATTATATACAACCAGTATTCGAATAAGCTAACATTAAGAGAGTGGCTAGTGGACACATCTCTCTGCTAATAACAAATACAACCGCTACCTTGAACGGGAGGGACTCTACACACACACGCGCACATTTTAGCAAAGTTAATGTCTCTCCTCATCCAGTGGCCGAGTCCTGCAAACGCGGTTCAAGTGGTTAGAGGGAAAACAACCATGACTTCAATAGGTTTTAGACAGTCTATACATGGTAACTGTATATTAGTTACAGCTGTGATTAATGAATTGCATTTGTCATCTGATGTCCAGACATATACACACCCTATCTTATTGCTATTAAATTAGAACATCTCTATACATTCAGCATCTGTGTGGGGAAAAAGTGCCCCTCTAGACCCTCCCAGTAATACAAATTAATAATGTGCTGCAATTTCATTTCAATTGCAATAATAGCAATATTAATAGATAGGATGCCTGCTCCTACAACACGGCCGGGAGGGCTTCTGAATTCACGTTTTTTTGTTCTGTAACATTTCTTAAGTGCAGCAGAACCACAAAGATTGTTGTTTAGTATGGAAATTGCAAGTGCAGCCGTGCCTTAAGCGCTGGCAGAGTATGCAGATCAAAAGGGCACAGCACTTACCCATGTCATTGTCCCCTGAAAGATCTTATAGACTTGTTGAGCTATCTTCCCTTGTGTGCCTCTGCATATTAAAACACACACAGCCTCTCCTCCTGCCTTTCCACATATGCCGCTGTGGCAAAGTGACAAAGTTCACTGGCTGTGCCCGCCACCCGCCACAGAGACGCAGCAACACTCTGCCAGCCTCTGGGAAAACCCGGAGACTCCACGCTCTTCCCCGGAGACCCGGAGAAGAGCATCAAAACCCGGGGTTAGGCAGGTATGTGCGGTCCACGGGTATTAAACACAAACAGACCTTTGTACGATCGTTTTGTCCGCATTTGTGAAAGCGTACATCTGTGGTGCATTTCCTTAAAAGTTCATAAGAGTGCCTTTAAAAGATCATTTGTCCACCTATTTTCTAACCTTTCCAAACAGGGCCGTCTCTTGCCACGTACACATCTTTTTATGACCTATAAACGGGACAAAATGGAAAATAATAGTGGAAGGAACTATGTTCACCTCTACTTCCCCTTCTTGTCCACAGTCCAAACCACTCCTCCGCTCCCCACCGACCGATACTCACCACCAGCCCCCATTCAAACCCCATGCCTGGCTCCTCCCTTTTCGCCAGTCCACCCCATACCTGTGTTCTTTAACATTTCTACCAAGAATGATACAAACACAATGAAAGAAAATACATTTAAATGACTACCATGAGTCTGTCATTTCACATCATGCAGCTTTAAGCAGCACCCACCTTCCAATCACACAGCATTCACACCTCTTAAGGGACATGCCCAGGACTATAGCCACTTCACCTTTACCTGTATAGACACTGTCTGCAGCCTCCCCTTCCAATCACACAGCATTCACACCTCTTAAGGGACATGCCCAGGACTATAGCCACCTCACCTTTACCTGTATAGACACTGTCTGCAGCCTCCCCTTCCAGCCACACAGCATTCACGCCTCTTAAGCGACATGCCCAGGACTATAGCCACCTCACCTTTACCTGTATATACACTGTCTGCAGCCTCCCCTTCCAATCACACAGCATTCACACCTCTTAAGGGACATGCCCAGGACTATAGCCACCCCACCTTTACCTGTATAGACACTGTCTGCAGCCTCCCCTTCCAGCCACACAGCATTCACACCTCTTAAGGGACATGCCCAGGACTATAGCCACCTCACCTTTACCTGTACAGACACTGTCTGCAGCCTCCCCTTCCAATCACACAGCATTCTTCACACCTCTTAAGGGACATGCCCAGGACTATAGCCACCCCACCTTTACCTGTATAGACACTGTCTGCAGCCTCCCCTTCCAGCCACACAGCATTCACACCTCTTAAGGGACATGCCCAGGACTATAGCCACCTCACCTTTACCTGTATAGACACTGTGTGCAGCCTCCCCTTCAAACCACGCAGCATTCACACCTCTTAAGGGACATGCCCAGGACTATAGCCACCCCACCTTTACCTGTATAGACACTGTCTGCAGCCTCCCCTTCCAGCCACACAGCATTCACACCTCTTAAGGGACATGCCCAGGACTATAGCCACCCCGCCTTTACCTGGACAGACACTGTCAGCAGCAAAGAGAACACTGGCGAACTGAGCTTTGTGGCAGCTCGAGAATGGGCGTTATGTCCCAAGCAGTCTATACAAATAAACAAAAGCAGTCCAGCAGCTCCGATGTGACACTGTGGTGTTACCAGCAGGGCCCAGCTGTGAATACCCAGTAGTGAGACGTGAAAAACAAAGGTGCTCTCCCTGTACCCTGGAATAGTGCTCTGGATCAAATAAAGTAAAGGAACAATGGCGGGTTCCCTCAAAAACGAAGTGAACGTTGTACCCTTTAGCATACATTTTAGATAAAAAAACTGTTAGAACATTTTAGAAAAAAAACGGTTAAAAACGTGGTTATTTAACCAATATTAAGATAAGCCACCATCTCCTTATTTGTAAATATTCCTGTATGTTTATGGTGATTTTACTGTATCCGTATCACCTTACAAACTCTTTTATGTATGCCTTTTTCTATGCTATAATTTGTGATTCAACATTACTACAATTGTGCTGTAATTATTGTTTTTTACGAAGCTGTCTGTAACCTCGCCGTGATACCTAAGGGTCTGGGCGTGTAACAAATATAATGAATAAATAAAATAAATAAATACATGCCAACATTCTGTGAACAAAAATCTGCAGGAATCTTAAAGTTTCAAAAAAACCGCTATTTGTTGCCACTAAATCGGTAGGCGTTAGGACTGCTTAAAAAGTGGTATCCTACCGCATAAATCGGTAGGGTTGGCAAGTATGTAGCATGTGCCGGTGAGAGGGGGCTGCATTGTGCAGCTACGCTGAAGAAATAGCATATTGCTTTTGCAGGTGGGTGGAAGTGGCAAGACTCACGCAGGGCGGGGCTGAAACGTGCAGTTTCCCCCGGCTCCTGGCGCAAGCTCACACCTGCCAGATCTCATTCGGAGGAGTGGCTCGCCATTGCTTCAGCGGCTCGCCCCAGCATGTAGATGAATGGCACCGGGGAGCTGAGGTACGGTGAACCATGTGGCTGTTGATATCCAGAAGTGCTGGAGCGGATCTCACGGGCGCCTCTGACAGTCTGGGGAGGTTGCACTGGTCTGATAACTGCTGCCAGTAAGAACACACCATTATAAAAGCAGCAGCTTGGACACATCCCCACTGAAGAATGTTCCTCGGATTCTGTGTACTTGCGCACCCTGCAACCATGGCTGAACAGGCTGCTAAATCCAGGCCAAAACAACTTTTTTTTTCTTCAAAAATCGGTATTTGTTGCCACTAAATCGGTAGGCGATAGGACTGCTTAAAAAGAGGTATCCTACTGCCTAAATCGGTAGGGTTGGCAAGTATGCCCTTTAGTTCTCACCCACTTTGACCTCTGACCATAAATAGCTAGTGTTTCTACTCTAGACAAGGCACATTTCTGAATTTCCTCAGCTATTTGCATACATGCCAACATGTTGCAGCACCTGGGAGGGAACGTCTCTAGGAGAAATCTGAAGAATTGCATTTTCAAATTGATTGCATTGGTGTTCGAATTATTTTCAGAGGGAAGCAGTAAAAAAAACACACAAAAAAATCAGAAGTCTATCACCTAAATCGGGAAGGTTGACCTATATGCATTGTAAGAGTGTAGAGGTACGCCTCAGACACAGTGGGCTCATGTTCATTGGCAAACAGGTTTCTTGAAAGTAAAAGGGTGGGGGTTGGGGAAATGCCGGCCTTTCCCTAAAGCTAAGAGAGGTTTCCCTACCTCAACCAAACCTAAGGAAACTGTCAGGATGTCTTTGTCTGAAGTAAATAGTCCCCTGTCACAAGTCCAAAGCCTATTTCCATCCCTCACACTATTGACTAAACTATAAAGAACAAAAGGTCTTCTTAACTCAGAAGAATAGGTTGTAGATCCAATCAAAGTAGCGGAAGAGTTATTCTGGAAAAAATTCTCCATTTGGGTCCTGTTCCTCTTTTTAAGAGAGCTCCAAATAACAAAAGTTCCAAACCCAAAGTTCTTAAATGTAAGAAAAAGTCAATTTAGTTCTTAGATATTTCTCTGTAACACAAACCTTGCAACAACCAGGGCAATTACTCCTTTGCCCTGGTTCCTTCTGTTGACAATCCTCTGTTTTTTGTAATACAAATGTAGTGGCCTGACAGGAACACTGGACACAGGTTGGTTGCGTAGCAGGCTTTATCGGCCTGATTATTATATTATTGTACATGTACAGATGCGTACAGCATAAAGAGAGTCTCTGCGATAACCACTGCAGTGGGATTATGTCTCAGTTAATGTCTGTGCATGCAGCCAGGCTGGCAACCACTGCTGTTGGACTCATAGCAGTAGATTTATGCCTGCAGTAAGTTTCTCTAGCAATGCTGGCTCAGTAAAACTACCAGGCAGGGTGAGTCTGGTGGTAGTGTGTACACGTTAGACTGAGGGTCTGGATCCATAAAGAGGAGAGCCGGGGAGCGTCCTTATGTCTCCCTGTTCGCTGTGAGTTTGACGATATTGCGGGAGCTGTGTGCGCTTGTTGCGCAAAGTCTCGCATTGCCGGGATCTCGCAAGGATGGTTCCTCACAACAACAACCAGGGGCAGCGACTCCCTTGCCTTGGTTCCTTCTCTTGGCAATTCTTTATTTCTTGCAACACAACAACCAGGGGCAATGACTCCCTTGCCCTGGTTCCTTCTCTTGGCAATTCTTTATTTCTTGCAACACAACAACCATGGGCAACGACTCCCTTGCCCTGGTTCCTTCTCTTGTAGATCCAGGACCTCTGCTCCTCTCTCTTTCTGCTTGGGCAAACTTGGTTCACTTCCCCGCCAAGTATGGTCCTTAGTAAATGTCTCTTGGAGGTCCCAGACCTCTGCTACTCTCTCTCGAGCCAACTTGGTTCACTTCCCTGCCAAGTATGATCTTTAGTAAATTGCTCTGTGGTTTCCCTTCTTCTGATGGGAGTGGGTCCCAGACCCCTCTTCTTTATGTTCGGGTACTTGGAGCCTTCTTCTCCCAAGTACCCCCATGAGAAAGATGACTCATGGGGTTCTCATGTAGTGGGTCGCAGACCCCTCTTTGCATGCAGGTATTTGGGCCCCTTTTCTCCCACGTACTCCCACTTGGAAGAAGGCTTGTGTGGTTCTTGTGTAGTGGGTACCAGACCCCTCTTCTTCCCAAGTACCGCAACAAGGAAGATGACTTGTGTTACTCTCATGTGGTGGGTCCCAGACCCCTCTTCTTTGCGTGCAGGTGCTTGAGGCCCTTTCCTCTGTAGTACGGCCATGAGGAAGATGACTCATGTTGCTTCCGTTTGAAGGGTTCCAAACCCCTCTTCTTTGTGTGTGGGTACTTGGGGACCTTTCATCCCAAGTACCCCCACGAGAAATATGACTCATGTGGTTCTCATATAGTGGGTTGCAGACCCCACTTCTTTGCATGCAGGTGCTTGAGGCCCTTTCCTCCGTAGTACCGCCATGAGGAAGATGACTTGTGTTGCTTTCGTTTCGTGGGTCCCAGAACCTTCAGTTTCTCTTGTTGTGGGACAGACCAGGTTCACTTGCCTGCCATGCACTGTGACTATGTCAATGCTGACTGCACCTTCTTAGTTTCCCACCAGCCAGCCTGAGTGCTCCCCCTACCTCTAGGGAGCCTTGCAGTGGACTCTGATCCATATGGGATCACTGCAGTATCAATCTTCCCCTGGGTAATGCAGTCTTTCCTTCACACGCTACCCAGGATTCAGGAATACCAGGCACTTCCTTCTGCCAGCTCGCCTTCTGGTCCTTTCACTCTGGACTTGCCATGGTCCTTCCAGCTCCCCTCTTGGCGTCCTGGTCTGGTTCCTTCCACCATCCTTCATAATGCTAAATCCTCTAGGTAGGACTAGACAACTGCTTCCTGAGTCTCTCTTCCTTTTCTACTCTACGTTGAGCAATGAGCAGCCAAAAAAAACTAAACTGCTCATTGTGGTTTATAGGAATATTCTTCATGCTTCCTGCTCTTCGTCCCAGTACTTATTCCAAGTTGTCTAGACCACTCTTGTTGGTTCCGTGGGGCATTCTGCATTCCTCTGCGGGTCTTCTTTGTCTCAGTGGATGTCAATAGTAGATCTTTGAACTCCTCCCTATTCTTCATCATCTCAGTATTTCTACCCTTGATCTCCCTGTTGTGCTCTTCATAATCGCAGTACTTTCTAGGGAAATGGCAGCGTGACTATAACTCATGAGCCTATTAGGGAAGGGGTTGTTCTTGGGGTTATAGGAAGGGGGTCTAGGGTCGGGTGATTGGCGGGGATGCCACATTCTCTGAGCAGGGTCATCTCTAATCCCATATGTGGTTTCCTCTCCCATGTGACCCTCCCCCTGTGCATCACCCCCAGGGGGACTATTGTACTGAGGACGCACCTCCCTGGGTCCCTGGGAAAGTTCCCCCCCTAGGGGAAAAGGGACGACATCTACAGATTCATCACAGCATTTATAACTCTCCCCCTCAGTGGTCGTGCCATGCTATAGTGCATGATTCATTCTGACCCCATTATTTGACCCGTACATCACAATTAAAGTGAGTGCTGCTCCATGAATACTATTTGTTCAGCATTGTAGTGCACCAGGCATAAATGCCAACCCCCCGAATTAAGCAGAAGACTCCCACTTTTTCTTTAAAAAATGATAGCTATTTTTTACTTTCTCCCTCCTAAGAAAGTTCTGACACCAATGCAGTCCAATGTGAAAATATCATTCCAATGATTTCTGGCAGAAAATCTTACTCCCAGGTGCTGCAAAATATAGGCATGTATGATGACGTGTTGTCAGGAGGTGAATATAGGCATGTATGATCACGTGTTGTCAGGAGGTGAATATAGGCACGTATGATGATGTGTTGTCAGGAGGTGAATATAGGCATGTATGATGACGTGTTGTCAGGAGGTGAATATAGGCACGTATGATCACGTGTTGTCAGGAGGTGAATATAGGCATGTATGATCACGTGTTGTCAGGAGGTGCTCACCTAGTCCTTTTATCTTTGCATTCTGTGACTTGCAGTTTTCCTTGTCCCATTAAAACATACATCCAAACATTTTTCATCACCTGCGAGGGAGAATTTGTCTCAGAAAGCAGGGAAATAAATATTTCTCATTGAATTGTGCTAGTGTTAGTGTTCGGATTGTTTTAGGAAGCAGAAGTTAAAAAATATCAACATCTCAGGAACCTCCTGCCTAAATCTGGAGGGTTGGCATGTATGTGAAAAATCTATGGCTTAGTCCAAGAATGCAAAGATAAAAACTCCAGTGAACAAACATCTCCCAAGTGGCACCGGGCACATGAGTATGCATGGAACAAAGCCACTGAAGTCTGGATTGGGCCGTCATGAGGTGGGCACCAGGCTGACAAACTGTGCCAGTCCTCAAGAGGCACGGGGTCTCCTGGGGACACCCTGCCAATCCCATTACAGGGGTTACATGCACCCCATACTTCTCTATGTATGTGTGCTTTTCAGCATGGACGTTACGTGTGGTCATCGTTTGATTGCTGGTGCCATCAGGCTGATGCCCTCCACTCCCTCAGGCCATTTGCATCCCATTCCCCTCTAGTGCCGTTGAAACCTCGAGCAGTGTGTTGTGGCAGGTCTCCTTTTCCTCTTCACCCTCCCTCGCTCCTGGACAATGTTTCACAGTGGTCTCCTCTCAGGCACAAGTGCAAGGGAGAGGCACGGGGTGGAACAGTACTCCGCGCCAAGGACCTGTCAGAGCTGGAGCTTTGCCCACAAACTCCCGTCCAAACAAGTAGAATCTGAATAAAGGGCCAGATTAGTTAAACTTCAGCGTGTGCTGTGTCATTTATAAGTGAGACCGCAACACAGGGGCGTGGCATGCTGCTAGCTGGCTACAATAGAAGTGTAATTACAGGCAGCTCCTAACATGCCCCTCAGCTGCACTCTACACACTAAGATCACTGCTCTGCCGCCATGAATTCCGCTTCTGTTGTGGAAGGATAAAGAGCTAGATCCAAAGAGGTAAAATACTCAAATGATTAAATAAGAATACATTGAATATAGGGATGAGAGACATCACAATATGATATATGTGGAGGAGTGAGGGGGGAGAGTGGGAGAGAGTCAGGCCTGGGAGGAACTTCCTTTACAAAAGAAAACAATTGTATCTTCAATTTTCTGTTACCTGTACTAACGCCACGATACCCTCGGGTCTGGGCATTTTCATAAATGTTATAAATAAATAAAAGAAGCGGAAAGAAATTATGAATTTTACACCTTGCCATGACGTCACCATTGTGCCCCGAGTTACCTGGGGGAACCCAGACCTGGACCCCCTTCTCACTGTGCGCAGAGAGGCACAGCTCCACCTCACTGATGAGGCCCAACAAGGCTGAAACACGTGTATGGGGTTGCTGTTGGTACTCTTGTTCGGAAGGGAATTGTCATAGCATTTTGGTGCTGGACTGCCCATGTGGGCGGGACAAAGGCTGATATGCAAATGGTTAGTTCCCATCTGTGAAATGTACAATGAGCAAAAAGTGATGGCTGCCAACTCTCAAAGTGGGGAAAAAAACCACAGAACAGGTTATCATGCCATGTTCTTTCTGGAGAGGAGCGCCTGCTACCTTTTTTGAAAATTATTTGCAAGGAACTTGGGGTTGGTCACCCTGAGTTACCTGATGGAACCCCGATGTGGACTCCCTGCTCACTGTGCTCACAGAGGCACAGCTGCACCTCACTGATGAAGTCCAACAAGGCTGAAACACGTGTATGGGTTTGCTGTTGGTAGTCTTGTTCAGAAGGGAATTGCCATAGCATTTCGGTGCTGGACTGCCCACAGATGGTGGTTATGGTATGTGTACCTTACTGGTAACATATAATCTATATCCACTGCTGGTGGTATGGTATGTGCACCTTACTGGTAACCTATAAGCTATATCCACTGCTGGTGGTATGGAATGTGCACCTTACTGGTAACTGATACCCTATATCCACTGCTGGTGGTATGGTATGTGCACCTTGCTGGTAACCCATAAGCTATATCCACTACGGGAGGTATGCTAGGTGCACCTTACTGGTAACATAATCTCTATCCACTGCTGGTGGTATGGTATGTGCACCTTACTTGTAACATATAACCTATATCCACTGCTGGTGGTATGGTATGTGTACCTTACTGGTAACTTATAATCTCTATCCACTGCTGGTGGTAAGGAATGTGCACCTTACTGGTAACCTATAAGCTATATCCACTGCTGGTGGTATGGTATGTGCACCTTACTGGTAACCTATGACCTATCTCCACTGCTGGTGATATGGGCACCTTACTGGTAACGTATAACCTGTATCTACTGCAGGTGGTATGGTATGTGTACCTTACTGGTATTTTTATAACCTATATCCACTGCTGGTGGCATGGTATGTGTACCTTACTGGTATTTTATAACCTATATCCACTGCTGGTGGTATGGTATGGGCATCTTACTGGTAATTTATAACCTATATCCACTGCTGGTGGTATGGTATGAGCACCTTACTGGTAACTTATAAGTTATATCCACTGCAGGTGGTATGGTATGTGTACCTTACTGGTATTTCATAACCTATATCCACTGCTGGTGGTATGGTATGTGTACCTTACTGGTAACTTATAACTTATATCCACTGCAGGTGGTATGGTATGTGTACCTTACTGGTATTTTAAAACCTATATCCACTGCTGGTGGTATGGTATGTGCACCTTACTGGTATTTTATAACCTATATCCACTGCTGGTGGTATGGTATGTGCACCTTAGTGGTATTTTATAACCTATGACCACTGCTGGTGGTATGGTATGGGCACCTTACTGGTATTTTATAACCTATATCCCCTGCAGGTGGTATGGTATGTGCACCTCCTTCGTAACTTCCAATCGGCCTCCTTAATCCATGCTTGAGGACTTGTACATCCTGTGTAGCTGCCGATCCAAGTTCTGTATATATTCTGTGGTATGTTTACCTGTTTCATATGTCTGCCGATACATGTCCTCCATGTGCGCTACAGGTGGTATACCTTTCTCATGGCTGTTGTTGAACGGTGTTGTGTACCTATGCTAGAACACAAATGCCCTACCTGTGGATGGCTAATGTAGCACTTGAATTGCCACATGTTTATTATTCCCATTCTATCACAGATAAAGGGGTAGAGAGAGAGAGGTGGGAGTACATATGCTAGAACACAAATGCCCTCTGTGTGGATGGCTAATGTGGCACTTGAATTGCCACGTGTTTATTATTCCCATTCTATCACAGATAAAGGGGTAGAGAGAGAGAGGTGGGAGTACATATGCTAGAACACAAATGCCCTCTGTGTGGATGGCTAATGTGGCACTTGAATTGCCACGTGTTTATTATTCCCATTCTATCACAGATAAAGGGGTAGAGAGAGAGAGAGGTGGGAGTACATATGCTAGAACACAAATGCCCTCTGTGTGGACGGCTAATGTGGCACTTGAATTGCCACGTGTTTATTATTCCCATTCTATCACAGATAAAGGGGTAGAGAGAGAGCGGTGGGAGTACCTATGCTAGAACACAAATACCCTCTCTGTGGACGGCTAATGTGGCACTTGAATTGCCACGTGTTTATTATTCCCATTCTATCACAGATAAAGGGGTAGAGAGAGAGAGAGGTGGGAATACCTATGCTAGAACACAAATGCCCTCCCTGTGGATGGCTAATGTGGCACTTCAATATGCCACGTGTTTAATATTCCCATTCTATCACAGATGGAGGGAGTTAGTGACTTCAAGGAATATCCCGTGCTTATTTTGTTCGTAGCCAGGGAAACTTATAAAAGCTATGGGTTGTGATTGGGATGGGAGGTTGCGGGGGACGGTGTATAGCGATTCTTGGATGTCTTCCATTTTTTTGGTTTGAGAGGGGCCCAAAACATGTATGGGCTCCAAATCCCTTATGAGGACCAAGTGCAAACAGGGTTTTTTGTCGCTTTTTCTCTTCATAAAGGATATTTCATGTCACTAAGTTTGTGTTGTGATGTGAAAGGTTGCAGCGCCCACCAACTGAGGAGCCGGAACGGCCTGGCCCTGAGAAGGGCAGGAGAGCGAGAACCCCTGGAGGGCCAAGAAACCGGCACCCAGAGAATCCACCTCCAGAGTCCCACATGAAAACAGTAGGAAATAAGAATGCAGAATCCAGTTGACGTTTCAAATAAGTGGCTCCATGTCAGGAATCGCAACCCTCCCCGGGTGCATCGCACAGTAGACGAATATCTCTGGGGAGCAGGAAAGAGGGCGGCGAAACCAATGCAGGGGAATACAGAGAAGCCACAAGGCAGGGAGAATACAGAGAGACCCCAAGGTGGGGGAAAAATAGGACAGTCCAAGAGTGGGGAGGAATGGAAGAAGCCCCAAGATGGGGTGAGTCCAAAGGGATCCCAAGGCAGGGAAAATACAGAGAAGCCCCAAAGGCGGGTGAGGAGAGAGACCCCTAGTTGGGCAGTGTAAGGACAACCCCTGGAGCAGGGTGAAATATGAAAAACCCCAGTGTGAGGGCCAAGATTGAGACAAGCCCCAGAGTGGGGATATGATCAAGAGGTCCCTGAGTGGGAAAAGAGGAAAAGAACAACCTCATAGTGGCGAATAAGAGGCTGAAGGAAACCACAGTGTGGGGCAAGGGAGAAACCCTGGTCTGGGAAAGAACCAAAGGGGAACGACTGAAAGAATCCCAGACTAGAAGAGAGAACGACTTTTTGATAGACTTCGGTTGCAAAGGAAAGAGACTGAAAGACACCGAGTGCATGTTTGTGATTGTGCATCTAGGCCAGTCACCCATGGTTAAGTGACACCTGGGTGGAGGGTAGAAACCAGCCACCATCTCTTTAATCGGGCAATGGCCTAGATATGTCTTTGTTGTATTTGTGTTTTTCTTTGCAGTGGTAGGGAGAGAACTTGGCTTAGAATAGGATCCTGGGACAAGGATTCCATGTATGCAAGACATCCAGACAAGCACCCTTTGATGTATTTCTTTGTAGAGTAGGTCAAACAATCCTATGCATAGGGACACTTAAGGCCTTGGTCTTTCTTAAAGAAAGAATAAAGAAGTGTTCAAACACCAGAAGGAAGCCTTTCGAAGGGCTCCAAAGAAAAATGGTTGGAGCAAAACAGATCACCTTCTTCACTAAAAAGAACAAGTTACTTACCCCATGTAACGTTCTTTTGGCTGGATGTTCCTCCCACGTATTCCTTATCATTGATATTTCCAATAGCCAGCTTTGCTGCTTTGGAATTTTCATTCAGTAGGGGGTGCTGTGCATTGATGCCTGTCGACTCGCTGTCCCTCGGAGGCCCCTGTCTCAATGTCGACGTCACCACTGGTATATGTAGCACGCGCAGCGCCCGTTTGCCTCAGTTCCATTTTTACGAGTAGAGCATTTACATTGAGGTCAACGGTTACTTCCCTGAGAGAGCACAGACTGCAACCCGCAAAGGAATTCTACTGCGGGGTAGGTTTGGAGGGGCGAAAAGGAATACATGGGAGGAACATCCAGTCGAAAGAACGTTATCAGGGGTAAGTAACTTATTCTTCGAATGGATAGTGTCGTCGCACGTATTCCTTATCTATGTTACACTACCAAAGCAGTTTACGTAATTTGGGGGAGGGAGTAGAATTTAGAATGAAATTAGTATTTTTTGAATGTGTATGCACAGAATGCAACACTACTTTTCCAAATGCAGAATCTTGACCCGTGGAAGAGTTTAAACTGTAATGTTTCGTGAAGGTGTGCACAGACGACCATGTGGCAGCTGCACATATATCTCTTATCAGAACTCCCCTCTGTAAAGCAGACAATGTTGCCATTCCCCTGGTCGAACAAACTCTTAGGTGTTCTGGAGGATTTTTACCTGCCAGTCTGTAGCATTCCGATATTGTTAGTATAATCCATCTGGATATAGTTTGCTTGGTAATGGCCAGTCCCATGACCTGAATAACCCACAAATAACTGGTCATCCTGTCTTAATCTTGCCAATCTGGAGATGTAAAAGCTCAGTGCACGTTTAGGGTCAAGCCTGTGAAGTCTGAAGTGCGTTTAAAAAAAGATATCGCTGCCAGATATCCTTTGATGGTACCAACCTGGAGCCCCAGAATTGCCAGATGTGATAGAAAGGATAACACCAGCGGTGTATTACATGTAAAAGGATCAACATTCCTACTCTACACCAGTTGCAGAACTTATTCCAGCGGCAACAGTATAAAGATTTGGTTGCTGGTCTTCTGGTCGAAAGTAAAATCTCCATTACGTTATCGGGAGGTCCCAATCCTTGTATCTCAGCCTCTCAGAAACCATGCATGAAGGCTGAGCGTCCTGATATCCAGATGGAGAACCCAAACCACCTCCACCAGAGAATGTCCTCTCTTAGTGGAAGACATATTGGAGGGCAGATGGACATGTCCAGAATATCTGGGTACCACGTCCCCTTGGCTAATCCGGGGCCACTAGGATCATGGATTTCCTGAACATTCTCAACCTCCTGATTACGTGAGGAATTACGGGGACTGGAGGAAACACGTCCTGTAGTGGAAATTCCCAGTCCACCATGAACGCGTCTCATGGAGCTCCTATTGGAGGAAATTCCCTGAAGAAGTACAGCTCGAACTTCCAATTAGCACCAGCTGCGAACAGATCCACTTAAGGGGATCCCCAAAGGGTGAAGATCTCTTGAAAGACTTCCGGAGCTAGCTCCCGCTCATGGGAGACTGCGCTCTGCCCTCTCAGAGCATCCGCTGTCGTGTTCTGCTCTCTGGCTAGGTAAACTGCCGACAGAGAGATTCCTTCTTGAATTGCCCAGTACCAGAGCTGCATTGCCTCTCTGCACAGTGGTAGGGACCCTACACCTCCTCTCTTGTTGAGGTAGTACATGGCTACTGTGTTGTCCATCATTATCAGGACATTCTTTCCCTGTAGAGATAGCAGGAAGGTCTTCAGCACCAGTCTGATTGCCCTCAGCTCTAAAAGGTTGATAAATAGTTTGGACTCCGATGGAGACCAACGACCGCTGGTTGTCAAATCATTGGTATGGGCTCCCCGCCCCATGAGTGAGGAGTCCGTTACTAGTGTTATCTCTGGCCATGGTTGCCAAAAAGGTTCTCCTTTCAAGATGTTCTCCGAGAGGCCCACCACTGACGATCCAGTGAGACTTTGTTCAGGATTTGTGGGAGGTCTGACATCCTTTCTGAGAATTGTGACCACTGGGTCCTGAGAGCCCATTGGAAATAGCTAATTCTCAGGCGAGCCTCTGGCACAAGAGAAATGCAGGAGGCCATGAGGCCGAGCAACCTCAGAAAATCCCAGGCCGGTAGATGCTGGGCATTCTGGAATTTGGTCACCATCTGCAGAATGTCTTGAGACCTCACCTCTGGCGGCGAGGCTTATCCCAGGGATGCATCCAGGACTGCTCTGATGTACTTGAGTCTTTGTGATGGTATCATGCGGGACTTCCTGAAGCTGAGGGAGAAGCCCGGTCTGTGAAGGGAGTGGCAGGTATAGCTAAGATGTTCCAGGGGTTGTTCTGAGGAACTGGCCCTGATCAGCCAAACATCTAGGTAGGGGTATCTGTGAATAACCCCTTTCCTGAGTCTTGCCTCCACAACCGCCATCAGTTTGTTGAAAACCCTTGGGGGCGGAGGTCAGCCCAAATGGCAGAACTCAAAACTGATAATGAGAACCGCCAACGGCGAACAACCGGTACTGTCTGTGCTTGAGATGGAGCTGCACATGAAAGTAAGCATCCTGAAGGTCCAATGATACCATCCAATTCTGAAGCTGGAGGGCCTGAAAGATCTGAGAAAGGGTTACCATCTAGAACTTGTCCTTCCTGAGGAACTTGTTCAAGTCTCTTATCCAAGATGGGTCTCAATCCTCTGTCCTTTTTGGGGATTAGAAAATACGAGGAGTATCAACCCTTGTTCCTCTCCGCTACAGGTACTGGTTCTATAGCACCTTTCTCTAGCAGGGTTAAAATCTCCTGCTGAAGGAGCGGATCTGGAACTTTCAAAGAGTTGTTCCCCGGTGGATGACTGAGGTTTTTGCAGAAAAGGGAGACAGTAACCTTGGGCAACTGTTTCCAGTGCCCAAGCATCTACAGTAATAGCCTGCTATTCTGTCAGATGCTGTGACAATCTGCCTCCTACAGCAGTCTTGTGTGTCAAGTCATCAGAGAGGTTCTGGAGCGGCTGACACAGTGGCTGAAGGTAAGGCAGCCGCTGCTGTTGCCGTCTTAGTACCTCTTCCCCGTCCACCACGGGGGAATCTTCTCTGTCCTCTTTGAGCTGGCTGTCCTATGCCTCTTCCAAATGTGGAGCAGTGACGAAAGGACCTATCTCTCCAGGGTGTACCTGTACGGTGGTTTGGAGTTTGTCTTATTGCAGCCCCAAGGGATTTGGCTGCTGCCTTGGAAGTTCGCAGCTTCTCCAAACTTTCATCAGCTTTGTTACCAAATAAATGAGTGCCGTCAAAGGGCATGTTGAGCAGCCTGGATTGTACGTCTGGGGCAAATCCTGACTTTCTCAACCAGGCAAATCTGTGCATCACTGTACTAGCCGCCATAGCTCTGCTGATGCCGTCAAACGAAAAGGCCTTGCTCCCTCCCTGCAGCTCCGCTGCAAGGAAGTCATCTGCTGCCTGCAAACACTGCCCCACGGACATCGGAGAAGAGTTCCTGCTATGCGCTGCCACTATTGTTATCCACATGCAAATCGCCTCACTCTGGCCGTGTAATGGCCGTACTGGTTGCCCAGGCAACAAGCAACAACAAGCTGGGGCCCGGGAAAATGCCTGCAAGAATCACTGCCGCTGGCCCAGCTCCTAATTCACACTTGCGGCCCGCCAGCTCCTCCCCAAATATGGAGAGGGAGGAGACCGGCAGACGAAGCCGCGGGGAGATGGCCAAGGGAAAAGGCCTTGCTCCCTCTCTGCAGCTCTCTGCTGCTCGAGAGTGGTGGACGGTGCCTCTCGTTTCATCCTCCAAGGTAAGGATCACCTCAAAAGCCTTGGCAATGTGTCGCCCATAGACTACCCTGCTATGCATAAACCCCGCCTCTATGTATCACTCAACCCGCCATGCAACTCTGCTCACATACCCTGTCCGCACCCCCTGTCTCCTACTCATTACACCCACTCCACCGCAATCTATGGCTCGGAGCCAGGAGCATGCACCCTCTGGAGCACCCATTGGGTCTGGAAAATGCCAATGCATATGCCCAGTCACCTGTGTGCATTCTGCCCTCACCCGTCTGTACTCACCTCCATGCTCCCGGTTCCCCCAACGCCCTGGCCACGACAACAACATCCACCGCCTTGCAGATCTCTACAATGTCCATCAGTTCCAGGACCCTAGGGCTTCACGACACGAGGACAATGCTCGTTTAGATGCCCAGAAGTATCACACTCTCACCGGACCCACAGCTATTCTACTCTAATCTGCTGCTTGCTAACAATATCTCCACAGCACCACTGCCACCTCTGAGCCCAAGGCACTGGCCAGACCTACGTTTGGCAACGGCTTGCAATATCTTGACATTACGAGTTTCAGGAATCCCACCACTACCTATTGTCGAATGCATATGTTGAATGCCCCTCACCTTCCAATGCCTGAGGCCCATGCCCTGCACATGCCTCCCCTTGCCCTTGATGTTAACACTCCACTAATGCCGGCACTGCAGAGTACCCCCAAGCATTCCAACGCCTCCACTGTGGATTTTGCATTTGTTGTTCCTGCTACTAATATGCCCTCTAATGGTGATTCCTGTGATGATATTGATGTCGCTCATGCCTCCACTGTTACTCATGCCTCCACTGTTGTGAGTGTGCATGTTGTCCCTGCTACACTCATGCCCGCCCAGGCCTCTAATGTTGACTCTTGTGATGATGTTGCCCATGCCTCCACTGCTGTGAGTGTGCATGCTGTCCCTGCTACACTCTTGCCTGCCCAGGCCTCTAATTCTTGTGATGATGTGGATGTTGATGTTGCTCATGCCTCCACTGTTACTCACGCCTCCACTGCTGTGAGTGTGCATGCTGTCCCTGTGACACTCATGCCCACCCAGGCCTCCAATGTTGACTCTTGTGATGATGTTGCTCATGCCTCCACTTCTGTGAGTGCGCATGCTGTCCTTGTGACACTCATGCTTGCCCAGGTATCTAATGTTGATTCTTGTGATGATGTGGTTGTTGATGTTGCTCATGCCTCCACTGTTACTCATGCCTCCACTGTTGTGAGTGTGCATGCTCTCCTTGCGACACTCATGCCCACCCAGGCCGCTAATGTTGATTCTTGTGATGATGTGGTTGTTGATGTTGCTCATGCCTCCACTGTTACTCATGCCTCCACTGTTGTGAGTGTGCATGCTCTCCTTGCGACACTCATGCCCACCCAGGCCGCTAATGTTGATTCTGATGAAGTACTTACCTTGCCAGCACCTATTGTACACTAACCTACCCCCCTTGCGACCCCTACACCCTCTACTTCATCCTCTCCCATTCTTAAGTGTGCCCTGGTCAATGCCCGCTCCATACCAGCCCATGCCCTAGACATTCATGACCTCATCCACAAGGATAACATTGACCTCCTCATTATCACTGAGACCTGGTTGAATGGAACCTCTGGCCCTGCCCTCTGCCTCGCCATCCCAGAGGGGTACAATATCTACAGGCAGGATCATCTCACACAGAGGGGTGGAGGGGTGGCTCTCATTGCTAAGGAAACCACTGCTATCAGGAGGATTGAAAGGGAACTCAGTCATCATTGTGACTACCTCCTACTCAGAATTAATCTTTCTCCTAACCTCACCTTTTCCTTCCACATCATCTATCGACCCCCAGGCCCTAGCGCAGAATTCCACGAGGCATTGATCCACTCACTCATGCCACAGCCTTGAATAAAGCCCTATCCACGCTTGGGTTCTCTCAAGCCATCACCAATCCTACCCACATTAAAGATCGATCATTGGACTGGGTCTGTGATAATTACTAAAAACACCCCCATTCCATTACATTCAATTTGATCTCAATACTCATAAAGGGGCCACTAAACCGGCAATCCCACTTCCGGCGGCTCTCACGAGAAGCTCACGCCAACGCACCGTGGATAAGTTCACCCCCTTCCTCAAAGTACCGGCTCTCCAACCCCCTTCCTCCAATGACCCTGATACTCTCGCTAGTGCCTTCAAACTGGCAATCACCCCAGCCGTTGATGCCATTGCCCCTCTCACTACCAGGAAACCTAAGAAAGCTAAGCATTCTAATGCCCGGTTCTCTCCGGAGCTCTCTGACCTACATTCCAAGAAAAGAGCGGCGCTCTCAGCCTGGAAAAACAACCCGAATGAAGCCTCTAAGATGGCCTTCAAGGCTATTTCCAATAGGGCCTGATCACGACTTTGGCGGTAACCCTTAAATCTGGCGGTAGCGCTAATACCGCCAGATTTAAGGGTCCGCCAAATCAGGACTTTGGCGGATTTTGCCCCAGCTCTTAGCTGGGGGGATATCCGCCGAAAATTTGTGCTATTACCGCCAGCGGGAAATCCGCCGGCGGTAAGAGCGCAAATTTTCCCCATTGAGCCCAATGAGGAATGGGGCATTCCCGAATGGGCTCAATGGGGAATGGGGAATTACTATACCGCCGAACTTGTGATCCGGCGCTATTAGCGCCGGGGAGTTCAGCGGTAGGGCTATTACCGCCGGCAGTAATACCGCCAGTGGTAACGCCCAAGTCGTGATCAGGCCCTATAAGTCCCGTATAGTCAAGGCCAAAGCAGAATCCTTCAATGTGAGGATAGCGAATGCCAAATCAGGCTCAAAAGAGATCTTCGCCATCTTTAGGGAGTTGGAAAAACCCTCCACCCCGCCTCCCACCCTACTTAAGGATGAAAACTGCTGCAATAACATTCAGTCGGCCATGCTGGACAAACTGAATACCTTGCAACATAAAATCCTAGCCCATCAACAGGCCCTTACTCACCTAATCACTAACCAGCACAGTAACCCACATACGGTCACCAAGGCTAACTCATCCCTGTCCTTTGACTTTAAGGATATGAGTGAATCCGAAGTCATCACTCTCCTTAAATCCATTAAACCGTCCAATTGCAAAGGGGATGCCTGTCCTGCAGTGTCGTCGCTAGGGGGGGTCCTGGGTTGCCAGAGCCCCCCCTGTGAAACCCTTTGTCCCCCTTTGTGCCCCCCCTACCTAAGACGAGCAGTGACCATGATCTCCCTCTACTTTTGTCTTTGGCCCCCTCTGTGCCCCTCCTAAATGTGATTCTTGGCGACGCCACTGCTGTCCAGCTCAGCTCATTAAAGACTGTGCCCCCACCTTTGCACCCTTTCTCACTGCTTTTATTAACTCATTCTTTCAGTCTGGCCATGTCCCAACTGACCTCAAGGAAGCCTAGGTACGCCCGCTCCTTAAGAAACCCTCCCTTGACCCAGCAGTGCCAAGTCCAGAAATTCCTTGAAGACAACCGTCTTTTGGACCTGCGGCAGTCTGGCTTACGTCAAAGACATGGCACGGAAACGGCTCTCCTAGACCTGAAAAATCAAATGGACGACCTCAGAGATGCAGGCAAATGAGTGCTCCTTCTGCTCCTTGATTTATCAGCAGCATTTGACCTGGTGGATCACAACACCCTGTGCCATCACCTCTCTATAGCGGCCAATTTCTCCACCAAGGCATGTGCTTGGATCACCTCGTTTCTACAGGAAAGGGCCATTAAAGTCTTTTCTGACTCGGCCTGTGCCTCACCAAGCCACATCAAATGTGGAGTCCCCCCAGGGCTCTTGCATTGCGCCTACCCTGTATAACCTGTTCACCAGGCCTCTATTCAACATCCTGGACGCTCTGGGCATCTCATACACCAATTATGCTGATGACACCCAGGTGCTTATCCCCCTCGCAGGTGATTGTGAGGGCAATATGAACACCCTTAACTCCATCTACTATATGATCCAATCCTGGATGGCAGAAAATTGGTTATGCCTCAATAGCGAGAAAATCGAACTTCTGCTAATT
The DNA here is from genome assembly GCF_040938575.1 of Ambystoma mexicanum. Lineage (NCBI taxonomy): Eukaryota > Metazoa > Chordata > Amphibia > Caudata > Ambystomatidae > Ambystoma > Ambystoma mexicanum. The sequence continues at coordinate 46,745,200 of NC_090927.1, forward strand.
GGGTTGCCAACCACGCTGGGTAATCTGGATAAACAATACACCTCCTTCACCATCGATAACATACCTATCGCGGTGTCCCAAAAAAGTTAAGACCCTCGGGGTCTATTTGGACTCCAATCTCACTACGAGTAGACAGGTGAATGACATTGTCTCCTCCTTGGCCTACTACTCCAAACATTCAATGCAGTAAGACCCTTCTTATGACAGAATTGCCTCACCATTGCCAGGGCAACTATCAGCTCAAGACTGGACTACTGCAATGCCCTCCTCACAGTGACATCTGGCAAAAACATTGCTAAACTCCAGCTAGTTCAAAATAATGCCCTTAGGGCTGCCACAGGAATTTCAAGAAAGGACCACATCTCAGAGGTCAGGAGGCAGGTCCATTGGCTGCCCTCTTGGGCCCGGCGTTTGCTCTGGTAGGGCTTTTTCCTAATTGTGTGTTGAATCTGCTGGGAATTTGGTCAAATCTGTCTGCCCCGAGGCCCTAACCACCCTTTCCGCACTCCTCTCCCCATCCCCGCTTCCTGGTTCCCTCCTTCCTGCCTCCCGGACCGCCCCCCCCGCTCCGATTGGTTGATCGTTCCCGTGTGTGAGGTCTAGCGACCTTCGTGCCTTCTCGAGCGCCACTTCCATCTTGGGCCCGGCGTTTGCTCTGGTAGGGCTTTTTCCTAATTGTGTGGTGAATCTGCTGGGAATTTGGTCAAATCTGTCTTGCATGAGGCCCTAACCACCCTTTCCGCGCTCCTCTCCCCATCCCCGCACCCGCTTCCTGGTTCCCTCCCTCCCGTCCCCGGACCGCCCCCCCTGCTCCGATTGGTTGATTGTTCCCGTGTGTGAGGTCTAGCGACCTTCGTGCCTTCTCGAGTGCCACTTCCATCTTGGGCCCGGCGTTTGCTCTGGTAGGGCGTTTTCCTAATTGTGTGGTGAATCTGCTGGGAATTTGGTCAAATCTGTCTGCCCCGAGGCCCTAACCACCCTTTCCGCGCTCCTCTCCCCATCCCCGCACCCGCTTCCTGGTTCCCTCCCTCCCGCCTCCCGGACCGCCCCCCCGGCTCCGATTGGTTGATTGGTCCCGTGTGTGAGGTCTAGCGACCTTCGTGCCTTCTCGAGCGCCACTTCCATCTTGGGCCCGGCGTTTGCTCTGGTAGGGCTTTTTCCTAATTGTGTGGTGAATCTGCTGGGAATTTGGTCAAATCTGTCTTGCACGAGGCCCTAACCACCCTTTCCGCGCTCCTCTCCCCATCCCCGCACCCGCTTCCTGGTTCCCTCCCTCCCGTCCCCGGACCGCCCCCCCCTGCTCCGATTGGTTGATTGTTCCCGTGTGTGAGGTCTAGCGACCTTCGTGCCTTCTCGAGCGCCACTTCCATCTTGGGCCCGGCGTTTGCTCTGGTAGGGCTTTTTCCTAATTGTGTGGTGAATCTGCTGGGAATTTGGTCAAATCTGTCTGCCCCGAGGCCCTAACCACCCTTTCCACGCTCCTCTCCCCATCCCCGCACCCGCTTCCTGGTTCCCTCCCTCCCGCCTCCCGGACCGCCCCCCCCGGCTCCGATTGGTTGATTGGTCCCGTGTGTGAGGTCTAGCGACCTTCGTGCCTTCTCGAGCGCCACTTCCATCTTGGGCCCGGCGTTTGCTCTGGTAGGGCTTTTTCCTAATTGTGTGGTGAATCTGCTGGGAATTTGGTCAAATCTGTCTTGCACGAGGCCCTAACCACCCTTTCCGCGCTCCTCTCCCCATCCCCGCACCCGCTTCCTGGTTCCCTCCCTCCCGTCCCCGGACCGCTCCCCCTGCTCCGATTGGTTGATTGTTCCCGTGTGTGAGGTCTAGCGACCTTCGTGCCTTCTCGAGCGCCACTTCCATCTTGGGCCCGGCGTTTGCTCTGGTAGGGCTTTTTCCTAATTGTGTGGTGAATCTGCTGGGAATTTGGTCAAATCTGTCTGCCCCGAGGCCCTAACCACCCTTTCCGCGCTCCTCTCCCCATCCCCGCACCCGCTTCCTGGTTCCCTCCCTCCCGCCTCCCGGACCGCCCCCCCCCGGCTCCGATTGGTTGATTGGTCCCGTGTGTGAGGTCTAGCGACCTTCGTGCCTTCTCGAGCGCCACTTCCATCTTGGGCCCGGCGTTTGCTCTGGTAGGGCTTTTTCCTAATTGTGTGGTGAATCTGCTGGGAATTTGGTCAAATCTGTCTTGCACGAGGCCCTAACCACTCTTTCCGCGCTCCTCTCCCCATCCCCGCACCCGCTTCCTGGTTCCCTCCCTCCCGTCCCCGGACCGCCCCCCCTGCTCCGATTGGTTGATTGTTCCCGTGTGTGAGGTCTAGCGACCTTCGTGCCTTCTCAAGCGCCACTTCCATCTTGGGCCCGGCGTTTGCTCTGGTAGGGCTTTTTCCTAATTGTGTGGTGAATCTGCTGGGAATTTGGTCAAATCTGTCTTGCACGAGGCCCTAACCACCCTTTCCGCGCTCCTCTCCCCATCCCCGCACCCGCTTCCTGGTTCCCTCCCTCCCGTCCCCGGACCGCCTCCCCTGCTCCGATTGGTTGATTGTTCCCGTGTGTGAGGTCTAGCGACCTTCGTGCCTTCTCGAGCGCCACTTCCATCTTGGGCCCGGCGTTTGCTCTGGTAGGGCTTTTTCCTAATTGTGTGGTGAATCTGCTGGGAATTTGGTCAAATCTGTCTGCCCCGAGGCCCTAACCACCCTTTCCGCGCTCCTCTCCCCATCCTCGCACCCGCTTCCTGGTTCCCTCCCTCCCGCCTCCCGGACCGCCCCCCCCGGCTCCGATTGGTTGATTGGTCCCGTGTGTGAGGTCTAGCGACCTACGTGCCTTCTCGAGCGCCACTTCCATCTTGGGCCCGGCGTTTGCTCTGGTAGGGCTTTTTCCTAATTGTGTGGTGAATCTGCTGGGAATTTGGTCAAATCTGTCTGCCCCGAGGCCCTAACCACCCTTTCCGCGCTCCTCTCCCCATCCCTGCACCCGCTTCCTGGTTCCCTTCCTCCCGCCTCCCGGACCGCCCCCCCCCCGCTCCGATTGGCTGCCCATCAAAGAGAGAATTTAGAAATTGCGCCCAATAGCCTCTCTAAGAAAGTTTAATTTAGAATTGCATTTAGATGTTGCGCCCAACAGCCTCTCTGAGAAAGTTGAATTTAGAATTGTTGCCACTTGAATTTAGAAGTGTACCCAATTGCATTTAGAAGTTGCGCCCAATAGCCTCTCTAAGAAAGTTGAATTTAGAATTGCATTTATAAGTTGCGCCCAACAGCCTCTCTGAGAAAGTTGAATTTAGAATTGTTGCCACTTGAATTTAGAAGTGTACCCAATTGCATTTAGAAGTTGCGCCCAACAGCCTCTCTAAGAAAGTTGAATTTAGAATTGCATTTAGAAGTTGCGCCCAACAGCCTCTCTGAGAAAGTTGAATTTGAATTGTTGCCACTTGCATTTAGAAGGCTACCCAATTGCATTTAGAAGTTGCGCCCAATAGCCTCTCTAAGAAAGTTGAATTCAGAAGTGTACCCAATTGCATTTAGAAGTTGCGCCCAATAGCCTATCTGAGAAAGTGGAATTTAGAATTGCATTTAGAAGTTGGACCCAATAGCCTCTCTAAGAAAGTTGAATTTAGAAGTGTACCCAATTACATTTAAAAGTGTACCCAATTGCATTTAGAAGTTGCGCCCAATAGCCTCTCTGAGAAAGTTGAATTTGAATTGTTGCCACTTGCATTTAGAAGTATACCCAATTGCATTTAGAAGTTGCGCCCAATAGCCTCTCTAAGAAAGTTGAATTTAGAATTGCATTTAGAAGTTGCGCCCAACAGCCTCTCTGAGAAAGTTGAATTTGAATAGTTGCCACTTGCATTTAGAAGTATACCCAATTGCATTTAGAAGTTGCGCCCAATAGCCTCTCTAAGAAAGTTGAATTTAGAAGTGTACCCAATTGCATTTAGAAGTTGCGCCCATTAGCCTATCTGAGAAAGTGGAATTTAGAATTGCATTTAGAAGTTGCGCCCAATAGCCTCCCTAAGAAAGTTGAATTTAGAAGTGTACCCAATTACATTTAAAAGTGTACCCAATTGCATTTAGAAGTTGCGCCCAATAGCCTCTCTGAGAAAGTTGAATTTGAATTGTTGCCACTCGCATTTAGAAGTGTACCCAATTGCATTTAGAAATTATGCCCAATAGCATCTCTGAGAAAGTTGAATTTAGAATTGTTGCCACTTGCATTTAGAAGTGTACCCAATTGCATTGAAGTTGCGCCCAATAGCCTCTCTGAGAAAGTTGAATTTAGGATTGTTGCCACCTGAATTTAGAAGTGTTCCCAATTGCATTTAGAACTGTACCCAATTACATTTAGAAGCTGCGCCCACTAGCCTCTCTGAGAAAGTTGAATCTAGAATTGTTGCCTCTTGCATTTAGAAGTGCACCCAATTGCATTTAGAAGTGTACCCAATTGCATTTAGAAGTTGCGCCCAACAGACATTGAGAAAGTTGAATTTAGAATTGTTCCCACTTGCATTTAGAAGTTGCGCCCAATACCCTCTCTGAGAAAGTTGAATTTAGAATTGTTCCCACTTGCATTTAGAAGCATACCAAATTGCAGTTAGAAGTTTTGGAATGCAGGGAACACCTGAAAAACATACATCAAACCACACCCCACGCTTACTCTCTCCCTTACACCACCACTCAACTAGAACACAGAGAAACGGTCGCCCCCATTAGGTATAACTGTTCTCATATCTACATCTCCCGCTCACTCCACATCACTCTAAGTAAACATTGCTGGTTTCACACCCCCAGCCAGGCGTTCTCCTCAGGCCTAACGCAGCCACACTTGTTCTGGATAAAGCCGGCCGAGCGAACACATACTCCTGATCTCTCAACCACCACACCTACCGCTAAGAAGCAGCTACCACTTGAATTCCACACCATCTGCACACATACCTGGTGCGCACACGCACTTTTTGTACTCTCTCTACTCTCTCTACTGACCCGAACTTCGGTTCCCAAGGGCGTTCAACCCACCAGCGCCTTCAGACCATACCAATGGTATATAAGGCACTATATAAATGCAAAATAACATAACATAACATAACATTTAAAACCCTCTCTCTCACGCATGAATGCCTCCATGACCTGGCTCCCCCTTATTTGGCACAGAGAATAGCGAAGCCTTCCCCCTCTAGGCCATTGACAGCAGCCTACACTAACATGATCTCCACCCCCAAGACCCAGAGACTGCGCGCAGGTGGCACTAGCTTCCCCGCCCTTGTGGCCTCCCACTGGAATACCTTACCTACGCACCTGAGGATGATTGACTCACAGCTTGCCTTCCGAAAAGCTATCAAAACTCTGCTATTTGTGTGACTTGTAAAACTTGGATCATCTCGCCATACCATGGTGGATGATCAGCTCTGCTGTCCTTTGCAAATTGTCTAAAATGTACCTCTGCCATTACTACAGTAAGCTGCACACTGTCTCGTTACTAATGTAACCACTAATTCTTGTATGTAACCTAATACCAATTCCAATGTAACCATACCAATGTACCAATGACCACAATGTTTGTAACCAAACACCAATGTGTACCAATGATCACCTTGTTTGTAACCAAAGGCCAATGTTTCCTAATTCATGCATACTTACAACTTCATGTAACAGCGCCTCGATGCCTGTGGGCTGTAGCATGCTTTATAAATGCAAATAAGCCGAGACCAGTCTGGAGGGATTTGCACATTGCATCTTTCCCGTCCTTGACAATGTTAAGGAATCCATCTTGCTCCTCCTCTTCGGGGATATGGTCTGCCGCCATGGAAATGCACTCCTAAAGGGTGTATGTGAACCTTGCTAGCGTGCACATAGCATTGGCTGACTTCAAGGCCATACTCCCGGCCGAAAAAACCTTTTTGGCCATGGCATCATAACGCTTGTCGTCTCTATCCTGAGGGATCATAGGATAGGCATTTTGCCTACCCGTGGATTTGGCTGCCTGAACTGCCAGACTTTCTGGAGTTGGGTGCTTGGAGAGGTAAAAAGGGTCAGAGGGGGAAACTCTGTACTTAGCCGTCAGCTTTTTATTCACAGCTGGAATAACCTTTGGTGCTTCCCAATTATTAGCCACATGCCTCTGTAAGGCTTGATGAAAAGGGACAATTGGGTCCTCCTGTGGCCCCTTGTCCAAGATATCTGTGAGATCATCTTGTTCAAAGGCTGGTGTAGGTCTTTACCACCCCATGTATTCCATGACCCTTGACATCAGTGGTCTGTATGTCACCTCAGCATGGTCACCAGGGTCTGCTCTGCCAAATTCAGCCTCAGGAGAGGTGTCTATCCCACTAGCCTCATGAAGGCCTTCTTGCAAGTTCTTCATGCATGAATCCTCTGATATCAATGCTTCAGGCACTGATGGAGTTCCATACTGTACCCAAAGGGTATCTCTTCATCAGAGGATACCTCTGCCTCTTCGTAAAATGAAGAGAGGGATTTAAAGAAATCTGAGCATGGCAGAGGAGTAGAAGTATTTTCAACCGAAGCTGACATATTTGTAGTCACAGGAGCTGAAAATGTTGAAGTTGACGACGTCTTTGACAATTGCGTTCATGGTTTCGACGGTAGGCTTTAACTGTTGCATCAATGGCTTTGACACACGTGGCGTTGAGGAGGTCAACGCTCAAGGCATCGATTGCTTCTCCACAGTTATTGACGCTGATGGCGTCAATGACGGACCTTTCGGTTCTGTTGGAATCAAATCCTTTGACGTCGAGGACAAAAGCTTAGCCTACGAGGGGGCTTTTTCTTGACTCGAGGGATGGGTTCGCTCTCGAGGAGACCTGGCCACCAAGTCTGAGGATGCATGGCTCTTGTGCTTCTGAGGTCTTTCGACCGGAGCATCGCCTTTAGGTGTAGTCGAGGGGGGCAAGGCTGCATTCTCAAAAACCCTTAATATTCAGAGTCTAAACTCTTCCCACTGGGCCGGTGAACTATATTTTGTGAGGCAAACAACCCGTTCCGATGAACTGGAAGACGAGTAAGATGGCGATCTATGGTGCCGTTTCTTTCCGTGTCTCGAAGTCGGCGAATGGTGTCAACCACTTCATGAACGGGAATGTTTGGACTTTTTTTGGCGAAGAGAAACTGTTCTGGACTCTTCCAAGTTTTTTTTTGTTGATGAGGTTGAAGGGGATGTTTGGGCTTCACCTGCCGCAAGCTTCCACCATCATAGATAGGTAATCCTCACACTCCAAAGACGGATGAGTCGACCCCAAGCACCACAGGCAGATCCTGTGAGGCACCATCACAGACATTTTTGCCTGCAGTCACAGCATTTTTTGAAGACGGATCGAGGAGTGGATGACGCCGAAGAAAAAGCCATTTCACGTCGGAACTTGAGAAATATAGAAATTGTCGAAGAAGATTTCGAAATAATCCTGTCAGGAACAAGGTGTACCACATCTGAAGCGTAAGCGCAGAAAATCGGAACGGAGGCCAACGGGCGCTGCGCGTGCTACATATACCTGCAGTGATATCTGCATTGAGACAGAGGCCTCCGAGGGACATCGAGTTGACAGGCATCGACGCACAGTGCCACCTGCGGAAAAATAAATTCAGAAGTAGCAATGCTGGATATTGGAAATATCAAAGATAAGGAATACATGGAAGGACACAATCCATTCAAAAGGTTTATTATGCCGAGGGTATCTGGAAGGAGATGGAAGCCATGAGAGCCAATTGGTCATTCCTTGGAGTCACAGAAAGATAGTCATGGAGCTCGGCCATTCCCATTTAACAGTGGGGTGTCAGGGAATAGGGAAGACGCAGGATCAGGTCCGCGTCAACTTTTACTGGCCCAGTGTCTACGCCAATGTCAAATCCTGTATAGTGCGACAAATCCCAAGGTATCATCAGTACTGTAGATGGGGAAGCCCCACCACCATGATGCCAGGGTGGTGAGGCCGCTACCCGATAGTCCCCCTTGGGGTGGTGCTGAGCGGGAGGACCTCATGGGGAGGGTGCATTCCATGGAGGGCAGTGACCCCTTAACTCTCCCACCTTTACCCAAAACCCTTCTCTGCAGCCTCCTCCGAGTAGCACAAGGTACTGTTGTAATGTTTCTCCAGTAAAAACCAGTGAGGGAAAAAGACACTCATACAGTAGCCAATGACAGCACTGTGATATGGAAGAGGATGCAAGCAAAGAAGATCGCCCAGAGGAATGAAGGCATACATTCTAGTCCTTGTGATGATGTGATTTGTCAGCTGTCATTTAAAGCCAGCCAGGATGAAAAGGATTGCATCTTGGATCCCAGCTCTGTGCCGACCAAGCACTTCACTGTGGCTGTGGAGAGTTGCAGCAAGAAGGAACCGACGGTGGGAAGAGGGTAGGCAAGCCCACGGGAGACTGACAACACAGGTGGCGGAGCAGGAAAAGGACAAGACATTACCTTCCAGTTACCGGAGCTGCTACGCTGGCGCCGATCGAACGGAGACCTGCAGCAATGATATGCGAAGAACCGTGGAAGATCCCGCTGAGCCCTAGGAGCCACCATGTCTCCTGGGAGACACACGAACAACCAGAGGCGACAAGGCCCGACAGGCACAAGGGTGGCCAGTCTAGGGGTTGGTGAGACCCATGGAGCACAAGGGGCACAAACCGAAGGGAAGGAGGGACACTCACCGGGGCAGGGGCTCCTAGAAGAGGGGGTCTGGGATCCAAAAGCAAAAATTCATACCACACACAGTGACAGGTGGAAATACAAACTTTATAAAAAGTGAAACACATTCACAGACCTTGGTAGAAGAGTGAACCAAGCCTGTAGAGCGAAGGAAGAGTGAAGAGAAATATCATTGTGTGCAACCAAGAAGAGGGGGTCTGGAACCAATATCAGAAAGGCATACTCCAATTTAGACCAAGGGGGATTACAAACCCTACAGAAACCAGCAACATTCACAGACCCTGGCAGGAGAGTAAACCAGGGCTGTGGAATAGAGAAAGATTGGAACAAAGCAACACTGAGTGAGCACGCGAAGGGGGTCCGAGAACCTGCCTGGGAAAGTACTCCCCAAACAATACTTCACACGGGTGTGAACTTTGTATGGGCGAACAACACTTATCAGGAGAGTAAACCAAGGCTGTGGGTGAGCTTGAAAACACAGAGACAAAACTGGGAAATTGATGAACATGGTGTACCAAATTTGTCTAGAGAGCGGACCAAGAAGAGGGTATCAACAGAAGGGTCTGAGACTCCAACTAGTAAGAGGAAAAAGTAAAACAGCTTCAAAAAGAGAACTCAGCTATTTTACCTTGTCGCAGCCCCTGGGAAGTGGGTCTGCCAACAAGGAATAAACTTGAACAACATTTGGAAAGGCTCTGCAGAAAGGTTATCAACCCCTAGCCTTGTGGATCTTCTGTTTGCTTACCTCCACCAGTTTTTGAACCTCCTTGTAACAGTCCTGGAAGGCAGGCCTTCCCACAAGGGAGATGTACGAATGATGCTGAAAAGGCTTTGGGGAAAGGGGACCAACCCCCAAGCCTTGTGGATCTTTTGTTTGCTTTCCTAACCCAGTTTTTGAACCTCCTTGTAACAGTCCTGGAAGGCAGGCCTTCCCACAAGGGAGATGTATGAATGACACTGAAAAGGCTTTGGGGAACGGGGCCTTGTGCATCTTTCGGTTCATTTTTATCACCCGGATAAGACTTTGGAAAAAAGGAAGTCAAAACCCATTGTGGAACCTTTGTCTGCTTTCTACAACATTTTTGATCTTTCCATTTGGTACTATACAGCTGGGCTGCAGGGCAGCAGCCAAGAGACATTTCCCTTTTACATCTTTTTATTAAGCTTAGATTTGTGAGGGATAGATTAGGAGCTGGACACAGGACGGCATTCTCATTTGGACATTCTGACACTGACAGTTCATTGGGTAGTTTTATTAAGGCAGGGAAACCCCTCTCAGGGATAGGGCCAGTTAGGGTTTCTTTCAACCCCCATCTTCATGTTATGAATAAAAGCTTTTATCAATCAAAATACCAGCCTTGTTTCCATCTCTTACTTCCAGACCCTCACAATAGCCACATGTGAAATTTGTCGGAAAACCTCCATTGCCCCGGTATCCTGAGCCCCATTACAGCCCCTCCCAGTTCTTGAAGTTCATTTACCCCGATAACCATGGACATTGTGGGACCGCTCAAACCCTCCAAACTGGGTAACAAATACATCTATGTAATCTTGGATTATGATACCGAGGTTCCTGAAGCTTTTTCCCTGAGAAACAACACTACCTAGCATATTCTGAAACACCTGATTCCCAGGAAGGGTTTTCTGAAGAAATATTGATGATCAGAGTACAACCTTAATGTCCCACCTTATGCAGTAAGTGTAGGAAATTCTGAAAAGTAAAACACTACAGACCTCTGCATACCATCCACAAACGGAGGGCCCAGAAAATGTGGAAATACATTTTAAGCATACCTATGAGCTTCCCTGTAGCTACAATTCCTTATGTTTTGGGCATAGTTTCTCTTAAATCTCGTGTTGAGTGGAGATTTCTTCTCTCCTAAGGAAAATTGTAATACAGGCTGAGAATTCGCTATATGTTGATTTTAAAGTTCTTTATATCACACAGTGTTACCCGAGAATGAGGGCTCTTAAAGCACTTTGTAGTTTAGTTTTGGAAAAGATTGATTGCTCCTTAGAGGTAATGGTAGAGTATCCAAGCGTGGTCAAATCCTCGTTATATCGCCACGACTGGATTGAGACTACGGACCAATTTCACTCCTTTGCATCTTTAGTCTACCTTAGGGAAGATTACAAAAGCAGGGGGTATTAGTACATTTTCTTAGCATTTATCCAAATAAACTGACCTGTGCCACCTCTATCCGTTTCCAGTGGAACCTGCTTAATACAAAACTAATTATGATAAGACATAAGAAGATACCAGCAAACTTGAGAGGGTGCAGGTTTTGTAAGGCTATAGGAACTGTAGAACCTACGAAACCTTTTATTTTATATTTTTATTTAGCTGAATTTAATCAACTTTTAAAAACAAAGTAACATACAAAATTCAAGGAATGCAAAAACTATACAGAGTGATGGAGTACAACAATCTTTCATTTCTTTAAAACCATTTAAAAAAAAGGAAAAATACACAACCTAAAAAGTTCTGAATTATTGACAATAAAATATGATAAAAAAAAAGAATAAAAGAAAGAAACCAAACCATGTCACAAGGAATAGTTAAAATAACAATTAAGTTTGATGATCAACTATTCACATCACAAGGTAAACGATAAATCCTGTTCTCAAACTAAACTCTATCACATATTAGGATTTGGAATATGAAATTTAAATTACTCAATCATTTCATCATTAGAATTCTCTAGTTAGTTTAAATCATGACGAAAGCGAATGACATTAATTCTAAGAGAGGTGTTTCTACCTTCAAGTATCATTTGCCACAGTAGATTAGTAGACAATTCAACGTATTCTATGAAACAGGGTTTGAGAAACGGTATTCGCTTGTTAAGAAACGTACATTCAGTAAGCAAATGTTTTAATGTTTCTTTCTGGTTTGTCTCTTGGCATTGTCCATAATCACTATCAGCCGTGGTCGACAATTTACGTCTTGTCAATATTTCACAAGTTGGACAAAGGTTAAACCTTAGTCTAGAGAATTCCATCCTATGTGACATGGAGGGTGATCTATTTAGATATGGTTCCATTATACCCTGTGTTTTGTGTGATTGAAAATAGTTTTTGAAAACACATAATTTTACACAATGTGCTCGAGTTCTAATCCAGTCAGCATTAAACATCTTGATTTTGACTTTCATAGGATTTTCAAATAAGGTCTGCAAAGAAACATCAGCCTCAGCTAGCTCATTAATTGCAATTTGGCGCCATTTAAATACATGTGGTTCATTACTTGTAAATACATGATTAGCCAAAGTACCTATCAGCATTGAATTATCCATAGTCATACATTTTCGAAATAAACTAACAATAAGCCACAAATGTTGGGTGTATAAAGAAATTAATCTAACTCATGTCTAATCTAGGAGATTGGTACACAATTTGGCAATCCTAAACAGCGCCTCCAACAAATGCTCTCCAATCTACTCCAGCAACGTTCTGGCATTAATCCCTTGGTCTCAGATCCATAAAGGAGAATTGGAGTGACCTTTTGGCAATAATAAATTACAGCCGGTGCAATTGAGACCTTCCCCAGCCTTGCTTGGATGATCCTGACTTGAGAAAGCATCTGACCCAGTTTTTCATTGATGGTAAGCCAATGAGACTGGGATCTAACATTAGAGATGGTCACACCCAAGTAAGTGTATTGATTGACTATTTCAATTTCAACTTTATTAATATGCCAATGATAGGACTTTGTCATCTTTTTCTGCTTGGGTGAAAAAGTTATGATTTTAGTTTTTTGTAGGTTAATAGATTTTGTTGGGTATATGATGCAACTGCATCAAATACATTTTGAAGTCCAGAAGGGATTTTTGAGAGCAAAACAAGATCATCCGCATAAAGCAGGGCTGGAGTTGGTTTAAGAGCAAGTTTTGGAGGATCTCCCACTGTTTGTGCAAAGATGGCGCCAAGATCAGCTAAGAAAAAGTTAAATATTGAGGAAGCTAGCACACATCCTTGTTTCAGGCCCCTACGAGTTTTAATAGGACTAGTTACGTCACCTTCATTGGTAAGTCTGATCTGAACAGTTGTCTCAGTATGTAAGGAATGAATTAATGAAATTAGATACAGAGGGCAGCCTGCGAGCTTAAGTCTTTCTAGTAAAATTTCTCACAAAACCGAATCAAAAGCAGCTCTTAGGTCGATAAAGACCAAATAAAGCGGTTGTTTAATCATATAATGAAAGTTGATTATGGTTGTCGGAGAGAAAAGATGAATTGAAGTGCCCAAGCCCTGTATGAACCGTGTCTGGCAAGGGTCACATTTAAGATGTTTCAAGGTCCATAAATTGAAGTCTCGTAAAATGAAACGTGCAAACAACTTGACAGGAGCATCAAGAAGGGCAATCGGTCTGTAGTTCGAAGGATCAGACCGATCACCCTTCTTGAAGATTGGTACAAGGATCGATTGGTGCCAAGACTCAGGAATGGTGTTTGTTTTGAGTATTTGTGCAAAGATACGGTATAATATTGCATTCAAAGGGTTGCTGTTTAAAAGTGTAGTTTGAAAGGCCATCTGGGCCAGGGGCTCTTGAAGAGCTAGATTTCTGGATATAGTACAATATATCCTCCTCTAGTGTTTCCATTTGATCAAAGAGTAAAGATGGTAAACTGGGCGGTTGTTGGGACACATTTGGAAGGGTATACAATGTTGTGTAATGTTCAATCCACACACTCTCCAGCACACCATTTATTTGGACTGGAACTTGTGAATCATGATTAGCAATATTCAACAGAGACCATATGTAGATACGTTTTTTGACGTGATTGCGGAAAGCATAGCTTCACCATCATGTTGTAATTGAGTGATTCTATAACATTTCAGCTAGTTCCTATATTTGCACTTCAAGGTTTTCAAAATGGTTAACCTAGCAGCTGGTGGTAGATGGGCAGCACAACGTTTTTGCCAGTTCAGCCAATTCATTTGATTCTGAATCTCTCGATCAAAGGTGTGTTTATGTAAGTTATGTGAGTGTAGATTTAAACCACCTTTTGTTCGAAATAAGGACAGATGATGTATAAGATTCATAGCGCCAGTGTGAAATCTCATTATCAGTAATGAGCTGCTTAAATTGGTCCAGTGACTTGTGCGTCCAGCGTAATCTTGTTCTTGCATTGTTAGCCATGACTGTGGTGTTATAGGTAGATTTTATGCATGATGGGGCATTAAAAGAAGGCTTCCACAATACAGACAATAGTTTGTGATCACTAGAATTACGCTCGATAACTTCAAACTTGGAAACTTCTGAAAAGGTACTTGCATTAACCAATACAAAATCTATGGTCGATATTGTGGAGCCTCTATGCCAGGTGTAGTGGGGGGGGGGATGTCACCCTCACAGGCACCATTCAAAATGATAAGGTTGCGATATTCTATTAGCGTCTTCCACTTAGAATATGTTAATGTGGATTTGTTTTTAGAGTTAGAAAGACAATCTATGTTAAAGTCACCAACTATAAATATATGCATGATTGTATCTAAGAGAACTTCTAGTTCAGAAAAGAAAATTGTGTCTGTTATAGCAACAGGGTTCCGATAGAGATTTATAAGAGCAATAACTCCCCCAATGTAATTCTTACAAGTTGTAGGTAGTGATTTGATGCAAGCCAAGGAATGATTTGAAAACCCATTCCGCATTTCACAATAACCATTAAGCCTGACAACGGGCAACCCATCAGTCCAGAGTTAGCTGGATTGAGAACAACATCATACCCACTCCATACATGCCTCTGTAACAACCATGTTTCTTGAAATGCCATTATTGTGTGGCTCAATAAAACAGAATCCATTCCAGTCATCAAATGAGAGTGCCCATGTGTATTCCAACTAGCAATTCGATAGTCAATGGGGTGTGGTTGCAATGATGGTTATTTCTAGCGATTCCAGACTTGCAAATTGGTTTGATGATTCTGAGTGAACTGAGAATTAGTTTGTAGATGCGAAAGAGGTTTGGAAGAAGAATACATCCCCAGCTTCCTTGTCATCGGGATAGTAAAGGCTGGAGATTGAGAAGCCATATCAAAAGGTTCTTCTAGGTCAGTTCGAGCAAGAGCTAAAAGGATGCCCATCGAAAAGAGCTTCATTTTAGCTTGCCATAAGGTAAGCTTGAAGCAATGAAGAGGCTACCCAAATCCAGACCACCGACCAGTCTTGGTCAGCCAAAAATTCAACTTGGAGTATATCCTGTGTAGAAATGCCACATAACGAATCAACATCATTCAATAGCGCTAATACACTCGATCTTGATAAGTCATAAGCTGGAAAAAGGGCAGCTCGACACTTAAGAATGAATCGATGATGTTTATTGATAGATAAAGCATGTCTAGATTTTGAAGGGGCGCATGCATGAAGTGGGCGCTCATTCTTATGGTTCTTTTCAGAATCATACATTGAATGAAAATTATTAGCATCTTTAGGTAGTTCCAATTGTTGAAAAACAGATGGTTTAGGACCGGCAATTAATGGCATGACAGGAGGTGGTAAGATGGACTGATTGGCTGATGATTTTAATTTTAAATATTCATCCATTGACTTCCTAATCTAGGCCCGCATATCTGCTAATATAGCCTCAGTTTGCGACAAAGTAGTTACGGAATTTTCTTTAGAAGTCAGAACTGAGGATGTTTCTCGCGAAACAGGATTTAGAGAAGGCAACATAGGTAGGACAGATGTAATGTCAGGTGTCAAGTCGGGGGTGATAGCAAGTTGGGCTAAAGTAGAATTAGATTTTGATTTTTTTTTGCTTGAACTGAAATGGCTTGAAGTAAGTCATTTAGAGGTTCATGGTATTCAATGCGGGTGCCAGATGATAAAGAATTGCACCTTTTCGGCCTAGTGAGCTTTCTCCATTTTGTTTTGCTTATTTTATTTACATTACAATTTGGCATTTGAACGCGTCGTATTCGTTTGACACATTGTCTGATGTTCGAACTCGTGGTCATTTGGTCTTTTTTAGTGGAAGGCAATATAGTGGAATCAACGTGTGAGTGAGCATTAAATATGTTAAACATTGGAGCTGTTACTTCAGCATTTGTGGAATTGACCACAGGAATGGAGGAACTATTGTCAGCCCCAGAAGGAAGAGACTCCAATGTAGGTGCTTCTGCTGATTCAACTGGTCGAATCACTTCTGAAAATGATGGTAACAAGGTAATGTTGTTCATTGACCGTCGAGAATCAGAAGGGGTTCTAGCTAGATTCAGAAGAAAACAGCTAGAATTCACTTCAAATGAAGAGAGAAGATAGTCGCTTGTTTGAGTACCTTGTGATACCTTCCTTTTATTGAGAGAAAACACAAGTGTATTCAACTGTACAGATTGATGTTGGGTTCTGGTATTCAAAGTTTCAAATAATTTGAGCATGGAATTGACTGAAGAGTTAATCGCACTAAGTGCAACTTCTATTAACGTGTTTGAGGAATTAGGAACAGCCAGACCAAGTGAGGACAAGGCAGGAACAGTAGACGTTCTCCGGGGAGTGGGATGTAAAAAAGATGCTGAAAGAGCAATGGAGTTATCATGTTCCGGCTCAAATAAACTGGGAGAGTGGTAAAGACTGTCATTATGAGTCTTGGATGTTTCGGAATTTATGGGGGACGTACACACTGATTCCACAGAATGTATTTTGTTTAAAGGGGGAACAAGGGGAAGACACAACAATTGGAGCAATAGTGTCTTTTTCATGCAAATCTTTTATAGAAACAGATGTATTGTCTAAAGATTGAGAAGGTTGGACGTTAGTATCATCATCAGGAATCACAATGGGTGGAATACCGTGATCAGTGTTGTTAATCATTGGAGACACAGAGGATTCTATGGGCACAGATGAATCAGGGAGCGGGTGGTCAGAATTCTTTATAATTTGGGAATCAGTTATTGAATTGTTCAGAACATTTGCAGACAAGCAGGTTATATCAAGATATGGGGCCGCCATAACGTCAGGGGGATTGGTTATATTATGCTCACCTTCAATACCACGCGCAGAGTCCTGGCATATGGCATAGAAGTCGCCGATGTCAGTGGAAGCCATTTTCTTCCCAGAAGCAAGCAAGGGATGACCGCTTAATTTGCGTTTAAGTGCTATCGTGGGCAAAGGTTTTGGAGTGGTGGGTTTCAGTTGTAAGGAAGCGCTGGATACAACTGTATGGACAGGCATCCCTGCTTTGAGTGTATACATTTGAAATATACAAATTCGAAGGCAAAAAGGGTAAAGCACAGCAGCCGCACGCTAACGCGCTTAACAGCGTAACAGCGTAACAGCAGACTTAATGAACCGACTTCGTGAAGCGCGCGCTCGAGAAGCGCAGCGTTCACGCAGTTGTAGGGATGCTGGGTAAAGTGGGTGGAGTTTTCCCTGATGGAACTCCTAGTGAGCCACAAAACACAAAAACAGCTAATTAGATACAGCTGAATTCAAAGTCTGTGTTCCATGCAGCAGCTAACAAAGTCTTTCTCGTACCAAAGTTCGGAGAGCAACGTTCCCAGCAACGTTCAGGCAGTGTAACAGCAGACTTAATGGAGCGACTTTGCGAAGTGCGCGCTCGAGAAGCGCAGTGTTCACATAGTTGTAGGGAAGCTGGGTAAAGTGGGTGGAGTTTTCCCTGATCGAACTCCTAGTAAGCCACAAAACACGAAAAAACACAAAAAACAGCTAATTAGATACAGTTCAAAGTCCGTGTTCCATGCAGCAGCTAACAAAGGGCCTCATCACGACTTTGGCGGTAACCCTTAAATCCGGCGGTAGCGCTATTACCGCCGGATTTAAGGGTCCGCCAAAGCAGGACTTCGGCGGATTTCTCCCCAGCTCTGAGCTGGGGGAAATCCGCCAAAAATTTGTGCTATTACCGCTGGCGGGAAATCCGCCGGTTGTATTAGCGCAAAATTTACCCATTGAGCCCAATGGGGAATGGGGCATTCCCGAATGGGCTCAATGGGGAATGGGGATTGACATTACCGCCGAACTCGTGATCCGGCGCTATTAGCGCCGGGGAGTTCGGCAGTAGGACTAATACCGCCCGCGGTAATACCGCCGGCGTTACCGCCCAAGTCGTGATGAGGCTCAAAGTCTTTCTCGTACCAAAGTTCAGAGAGCAACGTTCCCAGCAACGTTCAGGCAGCATAACAGCAGACTTAATGAAGCGACTTTGTGAAGCGCACGCTCGAGAAAGCGCAGTGTTCACGTAGTTGTAGGGATGCTGGGTAAAGTGGGTGGAGTTTTCCCTGATAGAACTCCAAATTTCAGAGAGCAACATTCCCAGCAACGTTCAGGCAGCAGACTTAATGAAGCGACTTTGTGAACCTACGAAACACTGGTTAACGATCTGTCTGGGGCTAAATGCACTTCATGACTTGTATCTGGGCAGGTTTCTTCATTCGGCTTCGGAACTGCACTTTGGAAAATATGTCTGGCGGGGCGCACATCATCTATAGTAATCGCTATTACTTCTTTTATTAGAGCACTCAACTTAGAGGATCTTTAGTACGCTTAACAATTGCATTAGTTTTATTATTGCTGAGGAATGCTGCCGATTTAAATGATTTATCTATTTTAAACTTACTATTATCGTATTACATCTTCTATGTTTGAAGCTTTTATTAAAGGTTGATTTTTTTTAAACAACCAAGAATAAAAGTTAACAAAAGTACTACTACAGAGAATAAGTGTAAAGACTTGACGGGGTGTCTGTACTTCTGTCCACTATATGGGGAAGAGGCAAAGAGGCGCCCCAGCCAAGGCTCTCAAATGGTAAATGTGGGCAAGCAACTGAGGCTGAGACTCAAGGTAAGTGATGCAGGGTGGTTCTTAGGTACAGTGAAGCCCAAGACAGCACAAAGGAATTTCTACAAACTATGTTACGTGCTACAACAGATCTTTAACTCAATACCAAAGGTTAAGTGGCTATATACAAATAAATAACACTCACTTGTACTAGAAACTCAACTTCAACAGTTAACACAAAGGGCCTCATTACAAGGTGTGCGGTAAGGGGTTAACGGGGCCGGTAAAGGTGCCAGAGCCGTTAACCGCTTACCACCCTAATACGAGGGCTGCTCACGGGACCCGCTCTGGACGTTTAGTTTTAACAGACGTCCTCAGCCCAGCATGCAGCCCAGCATGCGGCCCAGCATGCTCCCCATTCCCATTGAGCCCTATGGGGGCTCAAATGGGAATGGAGGTGGTCCAGGTCCGTGTTCCATGAATGGGGAAATACCGGGCCCTCCAAGGTCGGAATGGCCCGATATTTCCCTATTCAGGGAACCCAGACCCGGACCCGGGTTTGGAGGCAGCCATGCCCTTAATGGCTGCCTCCAAACTTGTAATGAGGCCCAATATATACAACACTATGTGGTACCACAGTTTATCTTCGGTTCAGCAATAATGCATCAATTGGTAATGATCTTAAAAATGCACCAAAATTACTAAACACTGTGCAACAGGAGCGTCAAGCCCAAAATAAATCCGGGAACCTCGTGTTACCCAAGCAGGCTCTTCCTCATCACAGTGCCTTGGGTGCCTTGGAAGGTGAAGTGGTCAAG
This sequence comes from Ambystoma mexicanum, assembly GCF_040938575.1. Lineage (NCBI taxonomy): Eukaryota > Metazoa > Chordata > Amphibia > Caudata > Ambystomatidae > Ambystoma > Ambystoma mexicanum. The sequence continues at coordinate 46,764,411 of NC_090927.1, forward strand.
TCTCTCAGCTTTACTAAATGATGTCCATCGAGGATGGACCCCCTCTGGAAGAAACAAAAACACTGGGCTGTTGCTGTCGAGCAGAAGGGAACCAAACAGTTTCAGAAAAGGAGCAGTGAAAGTCTGTCTCAGTAGTTTCCTTGGTCAGGTTGCTGCGCCGGCTGCGGATTTCCCACAAAGCTGAAACTCACTGCGGACCTTGACAAGGCGTAGATGGTGAAGATACGTTCTTTGGATGTCATTGGTGACCTTCGGTGGCAACGCGTGCAGTGACAGACATAGGTGTGGGTTTCTGCAGTTCGGGGTTTGTCGCCATTCAGTTTCTCGGTGCTGCAGCCACAACGCAGATGAAAGGATGGCTTCTAGTGAGTTGGACCCAGCACTCGACTGCCCTGCAGACCTCCATCAAGTCTAGACCCTCAAAACTCTACCTTTGGTTTGGAACGGAATGGTGGAAAACTCATTGTAGGGCTCTTCACTGCAGGCAGAGACTATGGACTTCCTCAGCCATGAAAGGTAGACAGATGTCGAGGTTGCAATGCCCCTTGAAGATTTATTCAGTTGGTTGGAACTTGGTAACCGTAGGTGTCGAACAGCACTATGCCAGCATACCCCCTCTTCTGGTTGATACACTGAAATCCAGCTACCCAGTGGTAACAAACAGCCTCCAGACCCTGGATGATACTGGTGGAAGTCTTGGGCTCTAGATTTTGGGACAAGGACGAGGAGGCCCTGTCCCTCCAAAGCATTTCCAACATCACGATAAGATGATCTCAAAGTGGTATGGACCCTATCAAATCCTGTAATGCAAACGTTACCTTAATTTCTGGTCTCCCAGCCCGACCTGAGATAACAAACCCAAAGCTACCATGTAAACAGATTAAAGTGAGCTAATGGCCCTTGGAAACGACTGGATGGTATTACACCAGAAACATTCTGAGTCCAAATAACCAAACAAACTCACGAGAGGGCAAATTGCTGTTTTATTAGCAATTATCTAAAACAGGGAATTTACATCGAACATTAATGGACGGACGCTCATTCTCTCCGCGATTTCCACATGAAATACAATTATATACTTCTTTATGCGTCAGAATCACGTCATGCTATGTGGCAATAGTATAAAACCTATCAAGGGCTGGGATTAGTTAAGGGACACATCTAGATATACAATCATATAGGAGCTAAGTTTGATATTGGCTGTCAGACATTAGGTGGACAATATAGGACTACCTCTTCATACATCTCATTTAAGAAAAATCAGTTACACAGTGGTTCATTGGTTTCTCAAGCTATAAGGTCCTTCATTATATGGTCTAATACAATTGGTTTGGCACGCTTGTACCATGTCTGGAACATTCCGTTCAATTAGCAGCACATAAGCCAAGACCCAGGTGCAAGTAGATAGGAAATTAAGATGCCCTACCACCCAATTAGCCCAACATCTCCCATCACCCATGCCTTCTGCCATGAATTTCTCTTTGTACTTGGCCTCGCAGAGTATTCTTGTCCTAGGAATGCAACAGGAGTGAGGGCACTCGCTATAGTGTCTGGAACTCCAAGTTCAAACCCTATTTTCAGCGTTGACTCACGGGACAAGAGACCACGATTCTGTTCATTCTGCAAGCTCTAAATGTTTAATGAATTAAGACATGGCATCTTCTGTGTTCTTTCTTGCACCTGAACGAGAGAGGATTCATCCCCGCACACATGTTCCTCTCCAGCGTATATAGTTGACCTCGACTTCTCAGTTCTTGACCTCAGGCCAGACAGCCTCCCAATGCAGCTCCAACAACCTGCTATTCTACTGCAACACAGTCTTTCATTTTTGCTTCAAAATTCTTTGGCTTACTTATTTCATGATACCAATGTCCTATTTCTGTACAATGACGGCTCCGCCTGCATTCCATTCACTACTTGTAGCTAGCATATAGGAAAACTTGATCTATCTTGGGTTTCAGTGTATGTACATTCATTATACTTTTTATTGTGTAATCTTCTTCTTTTACACTTTTAAGGTTCACTTGATTCTTTACTTTGTTATTTCTCCTCTAGGATTCATACATTGTATTCATCCAGTATTTCAGGACTTTGTGCACACGTTCTTATGACGTCATCAGTCCATGTTCTTATCTCTTTCTCATATTCCTTTGTTTTGGATGCATTAGGTTGCAGATTATGATGAAATGCATACTCAGAAAACATTTGCAATTTTCTTTGAAGTCCAGTTGGAGTCAAATCAAACAAAATGATATCATCTGCAAATGCTTTCCAGTTCAGTTTTAGACCACATAAACATGCAGGAAAAATATTGTTAGAATTCAATATCTTATCCAAGTCACTGAGGTATAAATTAAACAGTGTAGCTGCATAATTGCATCCTTGTTTTAAGCCAATATATGATCTGACCAACTCCGTGAATGCACCCTCCTGTGTCAATCTAATGCTATATGATGTGTTCAGATACCAAGTTTAAGCATTTTTTAAAGTCGCGTACTACAGTATCAAGGGTGGAAGTCACATCAATTGAAGCTATATATAATGTGCTGAGCTCCTTAGATGTTACCCCAGCCAATAAATGAGCCATGATGGTTGCATTTAGGATTGCACTCATTTCTTTTCTAAAGCCTATTTGAGATTTGGAATAGGCATAAAGAGCTACGAGCTCTTTTGATTTTCAAAATCTTGGCCCAAAATTTCGAGTCTGCCTTATATACACATCCAGGAATGTGATCGGGGCCCGCAGCTCTAGAATTATATAGTTTTTTGATACCCCATTCTATGTCGGCAATTGTCCAATTAAATGTCATTGATGATAATTCAGATGGAAAATCATATGTGTTATTGGGAAAACGAGATGGCAGTTTGTATTTAATACTAAAAAAAAACCTTCATATGTCAGCTTGGATAAAAAAATGTGAATCAATCCCACAGTCCGATTGGTTATTCTTAATTGCCACCCACACATATCTACTGTTGTGCTTACAGTTAGCTGGAATCATATCACAGTTTTGTTTGTTATATTTGTCCCGATGTAACTCTTATTTTGTTATTACAAATCTATAAGATTCTATTGTTTAAATATACAAATTGCATCTCACTAATTTGTTTTCTTTTCAGATGTCTTATTTCTGTTTTTTTTTACATTTTAAATGTTAAATATCTGCATCAAATGGATGCTTAAGGTTAATCATAAAGGGTTTCTGATTGCTTAAAAGATGGCCGAAGGCTTCTGTTATAACGCCAACCACTATTGTGTCCCAATATTGTGGGCCCCTTATTTCTGGGGAATTAAAGTCGTTTTTACTATAGAGTTCACTAGAGACGATTTCTACTAGTTTCCTGCAAACCACAGGATTCCATCTGATTGATATTTGTTTGTGTTTAATCTCTAGTGCATGCAAGGAATTGTTCACAACAGGAGTATTACAATTAATGGACAGTGACAATTGCATTGGGGCATGGTCACTGACCGAATATTCCAATATCTCTGCACTATCAATGGCTGCTAAAAACGAGTACGACATACACAAAAAGTCAATCATTGAACAAGGGGTACCTCTTTTCCATGTATGAGCGATTGTTGGTTCATTATAGTTAACAAATGACATTTCCCAGTCACTAAAATATGAACGCCATTTACTTCCTCTTTGTCCCATCTGATTCCGTCTATGAGTTTACACTAAATAGTGAGTTAAAGTCCCCACCAACAATAATTTCAAAATTAATTGATTGTAAGTGCATGTTCTAGACATCCATCAATATCATCCAATACTTCTCCAATTGGGTATTTCAAAGGATTCCAATACAAACTAATCAAAAGAAGGGGATTACACTCCAATCCATGCAAATCAACAGATACCTCCAGAATGTGAGGGGATGAATATATCCACTTAAAGTAACAATCAATACAGTTGTGTATACCAATTGCCAAACCACCATAGGGGCGCCCCTCCAAACCTTTACTAGCCAGGGAACAGTAGGTACAATAATCAGGGATTATTAATGGGTATGTTTTCATTGTTTCCTGTAAGAGTATGATAGTGGGGAGAGCTTTTAGAGAGATAGAGGCAACCCATTTTAGAATGTTTTGATATCCACATGAATTCCAAGAGATAACTTTAAATTTCAACTTCACATTGCTCTATGAAGTGGTTATCGCTGGATTCGCAGCATAGATAGTTTTTAACAAAGGGTCGATGCATGCAAACTCATTGTTGTTACGAGCAATGGCAAGAAGTTGCAAAATGCCAATTTTTCCACCTTGAGCATTCCCAATCTCCTCATTTTTACAATCATTTCTATTTCTTGTAATCTTTAACTCATGCTGTAGGAAATCATCAGCAACTTTAACATCATAAAATGTGTAGAGCACAAATCCCATATCTGCTAGCTCATTTCTAAATGACCAAAATGAGCTTCAAAACATGCTCTGACTGAAGATGACATGTCATTCTATAGGGGTTATGTGTGGCCAGGGCGATCTTACCAAAATCATGGCAGGTTAAAATTCTTAGAGCTGGAATCCTGTAAATCAAATGTAACAGGTACCTTCTATTGATTCTACCCTGCCCTAGGATCTCATGCCGACCCTCCGGTCCCATCATGTTAATACCCTGTTTGGGGACAAGTTCTACCCGTCCCTCTTGTTTATATGCACATACTTGTGACTCAACTGGCCCTTTAGAGTTGGTGTTATTAGCCACTGTTTGGGTTATTGCATTTGGTAAGAGTTTTGGGAAATTCGAATCTCCTTGCTGCATAGTTCCTCCCACCATGGGGTAGCTCAACATTTCATCAGTGTGCTGGCTTTCCTAAAATGTACTATTTTGTGATGTGGGCTTTAATAAATTGGTTACGGTTTCAAGAGTCATTATACCATTTTTTTAGTGCTTTTTCCAGTTCACAACGGTCAATCACGCCAGGTTGCAACATACTGGTCCGCACTCCTGTTGTACTTTCCTTGCACGCCCTCATATCCTGTTCCACAAACCCCCCCTGTCCAACAGAGGGATTGATGCTATTGACTTGTTTGGTTTCCTGACTAGTACAAGGAGCAGATTTATACAAACTCTCACATTGCAATAGTTTCTTACATTTTCCTGTACCGATCCTAACAATGGGAGAGTCTCCCTTTGGTACATTCCTATCATTGTAATCTAAAGGCGGCTTTTACTGCATATTTCTGAATATAAATGAATTTGATCATTTTTATCAATAAAGGTATTCACACTCACATTGGAATTATTTTCAGTTATTCCATCATTTGTGATAGTCGATGTACATTTTCTGCCATCAATGGGAAAATGATTTGATAATAATTTCTGTGGTTTTTTTTGGACAACTTTATTTAAGGATTTATCAAAAGAAATACATCTCATTCCAAAACTACAATTATGATAACAAGAAAACGACAAATAAAATAAAAAAAGCATTATACAAGTTGATACAAATAGTACAGAATAAATAAGAAAAACCTATCAATTATCTCTACTAATCGCAACAAACCTAATTTGAAATGATAACTAGCCAAAAATCAGAGGAAAAAAAGAGAAAAAAACAACAAAAAAAAAACAAAACACAAACACACAACCACACAACACAAGACAAACACAATAAAAAGATCACAATAGTAAATTAACCACTCTGAAACAAAAACCATCGCCCATCAGCACTTAATTCACACATAGAGTTCATTAAAAGCCTCCCACTGTTCCTTATACAATTCTTCTTTATGTAAAGCATAATACTTAATCCTCTCAAATCTTGAGAGCAACTGCACCTGCGATAACCATTCATCAATACTTGGTTTTTTTCTCATCTTCCAGAGGCGTAAAATTTGACGAGTCGCCACCAAAAACACCTTATTAGCCCAACACAGAGTCGCATAGCTAAAGTGACGAGTGCCCACTGGTGATTTCAAAAGAACTGATGATGGTGTCCTTGGAAAAGAGATGTTCCCGACCAAATCAACTCTATCCAAAACCTCACTCCAAAAACCTTTAACCCTCGAACAATTCCATTACATGTGAAGCAAAGTGCCTTCCTCCGTAGTACAACTCCAACACATACTATCCACCCTTAAGCCAAATCTGTGCATTTTAACTGGAGTCCAAAACAGACGCCCCAAAATCCTCTGTTGAATATATCGTAAATTTAGATCAATTTTCATCCTAACTGGAACCTTCCATAGAACCTCCCAATCCTGCATATCTCCACCCAGTTCAGCCCACCACATAAGTCGAAGAGCATTCCATGAAGATCTAAATTTCTCTTCTACCGGGAACAACCTCAAATAACTAGACACTGCACGAGGCACAACTACAATAAAACTACACCTTTCTGGTCTTTGTAACAAAGGGTCAGTAAGCATTAATACTCTCTCAGAAATCAAATCTCTCAACAATCTATATCTCCCCATTTCCCTATTATGTAGCATAAACTTCCGCTTCAGAGACTCAAAAGATATCATACGTCATCATCCCATATGTCTCGAATAAGTGATATAGCCTTGTTCATCCAACTCCTCCAGCATAGCATCTTATTATTGATCCGCAACCCCGGATTCTGCCAAATGGAGGCCTCCCCATAGAAATGAAGTCCCTGCCCTCCACTTACAATCAATGATGTGACTGCATCTTTGGAAGCATGGACAGCCTGCAATGTACTGACCGATTTAGGTAACTTTCCAAGAGAGTACAGTGATTCAATTCGGAAGGGTCTCATCTTAAACTCTTCTATCTGAGCCCAAACTGGAACGTCTGATTCATTCAACAAGAAATAGGATACACATTTTTTAATCAAAAAACTTTTGTAGTAATTTTCAATGTTAGGATAACCAAAACCCCCCTCACGTACACTCCTAACCATCGACCCGACCCTAATTGAGGCAGAGACTCCGTCTTGAATTCACTTAACATATTTAATCCCACCGCCTTTGTTACAGAGATGGAATTGGCTTTCTTTAGAAAGTTGATCTACATCTATTACATCTTCATCCCCATTCATAAGCGGAACCGGGTTGGATGATTTGGCATTGTCCTCCTCTGGGTTTTTTATTTTTTAAAATGTTTCATTGGCATCGCCTCTTTTTTCCCCCGCACGTTTTACTGCACGTTGCTGTAATTTACGATGGCGTCGGGATAGAAAGCCTGGATTTACAGTGGGCAACTCACCCAGGAAATTCCACTATGCGTTGTTGTTCGATTATGTTTGTTAATGCAGTTGTGCTATCAAGTATCTCAACACTAGTTGGAACCAATTGGGTTGAAACGTTCAAATTGGTTAAACCTGCATCCTTTTTTAAATCCGCAATATTAGCATGGATTAGATTTATCGCATTTAGCACCGTGTCCAATGCGTCATTTAACTCTGATCTTTGTACATACATTTCTGCCCTAAGGGGTGCAATTGGATCTAGTTTATATTGTATCCCTTGATCATGTAGGATGTTTAGTTTTGTCTGTCCTTGATAGTATGTTTTCTTTCATACTGGTATCCCTCGCCATCATATACCTATCTAATCTATTTTGTTTTCCCTTCATTTCTAGCATGATATATTTAATATCCCGTAATTCTAGATGTGCAAGGTTGTGACCTTTATCAAGGAAATCTAGAATTTGGATTATTACTGGAAATGTCCATGTGAATCAGGAGTTAGATTAGGTATATTATCACTACACTCACTTGAGATGTATTGTGGGTGTGTCTCTGATCGTTAAATTGTGGGTTAACTACATCACTCACAGACGGACTTGTATGATCCACTGATGCCTCTTTCATCCCCTCAGATACATTAGGGCATGATTTTGGGGAATACAAGTGTCCCTGTTCTTGCAGTGAGTAGATTTGTGTTTCATCCTTGGAATCAGTGGGGTTAGTAATCCTATAGAAAGACGAACCCTGTTATCTAAATCAACCATATAATTCAAACCATATTCTGCTGATATGTTTAGGGATGTATTGTTACCATTTGGAGGCTGTTCCCCAATTACTGCCTTTACATTTCCACTACCGGTCTTTTCCATTTGGGGGTGGTAATGCTGTACAATACCAAACTTTTCTATAGTTGCATTTACTATCATTGCTTGATTGATTTGGATATGATTGAGACTATTCCCCTCATTTGGGTCGTAAGTTTAACCCTTAACATTCACAGCTGGTTCAGCGCCTTTCCCTTCGACATTCATTTCATCAATTTCTTTTGCGTTCTCAATATCGTGGTCAAAAGCTTCAATCTCCATGGGCTTGTTGCTGCGCCCCACCGAGTTAATCAATATGGACTGAACGGAGGCGGTACCAGTGCACCTGCCACTCCTCAAGCTAGTCGCCATTCACCTGCGAGAATCTTCTAAGCAATAACCAAGTTTAACAGCACACGAATGGAATAAACACCTAAGCCTTCTCAATAACAATTACTTAATGCACTCAAAGCACACCCAAACACCTCAACACCACACATCGAGCACTGCAGATGCGCGTGCCCTAGTGCTTTTGAGGATGCCGGGAGGCCGGGGCGAGCGGGTGCGTGGCTATGTTCGCATTGGATCTAAATGAAACAAACAATGAAAGACTTAAGAATATGCACTTTTCGCGTCTCAATAAGGCATATTCATTAAGGTGCAGTACGCTAGTTCAATAAGGCACATTCATAAAGGTGCAGTACGCTAGTTCAAAAAGGCACATTCATAAAGGTGCAGTAGGCTAGTTCAATAAGGCACATTCATAAAGGTGCAGTAGGCTAGTTCAATAAGGCACATTCATTAAGGTGCAGTAGGCTAGTTCAATAAGGCACATTCATAAAGCTGCAGTACGCTAGTTCAAAACGGCACATTCATAAAGGTGCAGTAGGCTAGTTCAATAAGGCACATTCATAAAGGTGTAGTAGGCTAGTTCAATAAGGCACATTCATTAAAGTGCAGTAGGCTAGTTCAATAAGGCACATTAAAAAGGGTGCAGTAGCCTAGTTCAATAAGGTACATTCATTAAGGTGCAGTAGGCTAGTTCAATAAGGCACATTCATTAAGGTGCAGTAGGCTAGTTCAATAAGGCACATGTAATGGGGTGCAGTAGGCTAGTTCAATAAGGCACATTCATTAATGTGCAGTGGGCTAGTTCAATAAGGCACATTCAATAGGGTGCAGTAGGCTAATTCAATAAGGCACATTCAATAGGGTGCAGTAGGCTAGTTCAATAAGGCACATTCAGTAGGTTGCAGTAGGCTAGTTCAATAAGGCACATTCAATAGGGTGCAGTAGGCTAGTTCAATAAGGCACATTCAATAGGGTGCAGTAGGCTAGTTCAATAAGGCACATTCATTAATGTGCAGTAGGCTAGTTCAATAAGGCACATTCAATAGGGTGCAGTAGGCTAGTTCAATAAGGCACATTCAATAGGGTGCAGTAGGCTAGTTCAATAAGGCGCATTCATTAAGGTGTAGTAGGCTAGTTCAATAAGGCACATTCAATAGGGTGCAGTAGACTAGTTCAATAAGGCACATTCAATAGGGTGCAGTAGGCTAGTTCAATAAGGCACATTCAATGGGGTGCAGTAGGCTAGTTCAATAAGGCACATTCATTAAGGTGCAGTAGGCTAGTTCAATAAGGCACATTCAGTAGGGTGCAGTAGCCTAGTTCAATAAGGCACATTCAATGGGGTGCAGTAGGCTAGTTCAATAAGGCACCTTCATTAAGGTGCAGTGGGCTAGTTCAATAAGGCACATTCATTAAAGTGAAGTAGGCTAGTTCAATAAGGCACATTCAATAGGGTGCAGTAGCCTAGTTCAATAAGGCACATTCATTAAGGTGCAGTAGGCTAGTTCAATAAGGCACATGTAATGGGGTGCAGTAGGCTAGTTCAATAAGGCACATTCATTAAGGTGCAGTGGGCTAGTTCAATAAGGCACATTCAATAGGGTGCAGTAGGCTAGTTCAATAAGGCACATTCAATAGGGTCCAGTAGGCTAGTTCAATAAGGCACATTCAATAGGGTGCAGTAGGCTAGTTCAATAAGGCACATTCAATAGGGTGCAGTAGGCTAGTTCAATAAGGCACATTCAATGGGGTGCAGTAAGCTAGTTCAATAAGGCACATTTATTAAGGTGCAGTGGGCTAGTTCAATAAGGCACATTCATTAAGGTGCAGTAGGCTAGTTCAATAAGGCACATTCAATAGGGTGCAGTAGGCTAGTTCAATAAGGCACATTCAATAGGGTGCAGTAGGCTAGTTCAATAAGGCACATTCAATGGGGTGCAGTAGGCTAGTTCAATAAGGCACATTCATTAAGGTGCAGTGGGCTAGTTCAATAAAGCACATTCAATAGGGTTCAGTAGGCTGGTTCAATAAGGCACATTCAATAGGGTGCAGTAGGCTAGTTCAATAAGGCACATTCAATAGGTTGCAGTAGGCTAGTTCAATAAGGCACATTCAATAGGGTGCAGTAGGCTAGTTCAATAAGGCACATTCAATAGGGTGCAGTAGACTAGTTCAATAAGGCACATTCAATAGGGTGCAGTAGGCTAGTTCAATAAGGCACATTCATTAAGGTGCAGTAGGCTAGTTCAATAAGGCACATTCAATAGGGTGCAGTAGCCTAGTTCAATAAGGCACATTTAATAGGGTGCAGTAGGCTAGTTCAATAAGGCACATTCATTAAGGTGCAGTAGGATAGTTCAATAAGGCACATTCAATAGGGTGCAGTAGACTAGTTCAATAAGGCACATTCAATAGGGTGCAGTAGGCTAGTTCAATAAGGCACATTCAATAGGGTGCAGTAGACTAGTTCAATAAGGCACATTCAATAGGTTGCAGTAGGCTAGTTCAATAAGGCACATTCATTAAGGTGCAGTAGGCTAGTTCAATAAGGCACATTCAATAGAGTGCAGTAGGCTAGTTCAATAAGGCACATTCCTTAAGGTGCAGTGGGCTAGTTCAATAAGGCACATTCAATAGGGTGCAGTAGGCTAGTTCAATAAAGCACATTCAATAGGGTGCAGTAGGCTAGTTCAATAAGGCACATTCCTTAAGGTGCAGTGGGCTAGTTCAATAAGGCACATTCAATAGGGTGCAGTAGGCTAGTTCAATAAGGCACATTCATTAAGGTGCAGTAGGCTAGTTCAATAAGGCACATTCATTAAGGTGCAGTGTGCTAGTTCAATAAGGCGCATTCAATAGGGTGCAGTAGGCTAGTTCAATAAGGCACATTCAATGGGGTGCAGAAGGCTAGTTCAATAAGGCACATTCATTAAGGTGCAGTGGGCTAGTTCAATAAGGCACATTCATTAAGGTGCAGTAGGCTAGTTCAATAAGGCACATTCATTAAGGTGCAGTAGGCTAGTTCAATAAGGCACATTCATTAAGGTGCAGTAGGCTAGTTCAATAAGGCACATTCAATAGGGTGCAATGGGCTAGTTCAATAAGGCACATTCAATACGGTGCAGTAGGCTAGTTCAATAAGGCACATTCAGTAGGGTGCAGTAGGCCAGTTCAATAAGGCACATTCATTAAGGTGCAGTGGGCTAGTTCAATAAGGCACATTCAATAGGGTGCAGTAGGCTAGTTCAATAAGGCACATTCATTAAGGTGCAGTAGGCTAGTTCAATAAGGCACATTCAATACGGTGCAGTGGGCTAGTTCAATAAGGCACATTCAATGCGGTGCAGTAGGCTAGTTCAATAAGGCACATTCAGTAGGGTGCAGTAGGCCAGTTCAATAAGGCACATTCATTAAGGTGCAGTGGGCTAGTTCAATAAGGCACATTCCTTAAGGTGCAGTGGGCTAGTTCAATAAGGCACATTCAATAGGGTGCAGTAGGCTAGTTCAATAAAGCACATTCATTAAGGTGCAGTAGGCTAGTTCAATAAGGCAAATTCATTAAGGTGCAGTGGGCTAGTTCAATAAGGCACATTCCTTAAGGTGCAGTGTGCTAGTTCAATAAGGCACATTCAATAGGGTGCAGTAGGCTAGTTCAATAAGGCACATTCAATGGGGTGCAGAAGGCTAGTTCAATAAGGCACATTCATTAAGGTGCAGTGGGCTAGTTCAATAAGGCACATTGATTAAGGTGCAGTAGGCTAGTTCAATAAAGCACATTCAATAGGGTGCAGTAGGCTAGTTCAATAAGGCACATTCCTTAAGGTGCGATAGGCTAGATCAATAGGGCACATTCATTAATGTGCAGTAGGCTAGTTCAATAAGGCACATTCAATAGGGTGCAGTAGGCTAGTTCAATAAGGCACATTCAATAGGGTGCAGAAGGCTAGTTCAATAAGGCGCATTCATTAAGGTGCAGTAGGCTAGTTCAATAAGGCACATTCAATAGGGTGCAGTAGACTAGTTCAATAAGGCACATTCAATAGGGTGCAGTAGGCTAGTTCAATAAGACACATTCAATGGGGTGCAGTAGGCTAGTTCAATAAGGCACATTCATTAAGGTGCAGTAGGCTAGTTCAATAAGGCACATTCAATAGGGTGCAGTAGCCTAGTTCAATAAGGCACATTCAATGGGGTGCAGTAGGCTAGTTCAATAAGGCACATGTAATGGGGTGCAGTAGGCTAGTTCAATAAGGCACATTCTTTAAGGTGCAGTGGGCTAGTTCAATAAGGCACATTCAATAGGGTGCAGTAGGCTAGTTCAATAAGGCACATTCAATAGGGTGCAGTAGTGTAGTTCAATAAGGCACATTCAATAGGGTGCAGTAGGCTAGTTCAATAAGGCACATTCATTAAGGTGCAGTAGGCTAGTTCAATAAGGCACATTCAATAGGGTGCAGTAGGCTAGTTCAATAAGGCACATTCAATAGGGTGCAGTAGGCTAGTTCAATAAGGCACATTCATTAAGGTGCAGTGGGCTAGTTCAATAAGGCACATTCAATAGGGTGCAGTAGGCTAGTTCAATAAGGCACATTCATTAAAGTGAAGTAGGCTAGTTCAATAAGGCACATTCAATAGGGTGCAGTAGCCTAGTTCAATAAGGCACAATCATTAAGGTGCAGTAGGCTAGTTCAATAAGGCACATGTAATGGGGTGCAGTAGGCTAGTTCAATAAGGCACATTCTTTAAGGTGCAGTGGGCTAGTTCAATAAGGCACATTCAATAGGGTGCAGTAGGCTAGTTCAATAAGGCACATTCAATAGGGTGCAGTAGACTAGTTCAATAAGGCACATTCAATAGGTTGCAGTAGGCTAGTTCAATAAGGCACATTCATTAAGGTGCAGTAGGCTAGTTCAATAAGGCACATTCAATAGAGTGCAGTAGGCTAGTTCAATAAGGCACATTCCTTAAGGTGCAGTGGGCTAGTTCAATAAGGCACATTCAATAGGGTGCAGTAGGCTAGTTCAATAAAGCACATTCAATAGGGTGCAGTAGGCTAGTTCAATAAGGCACATTCCTTAAGGTGCAGTGGGCTAGTTCAATAAGGCACATTCAATAGGGTGCAGTAGGCTAGTTCAATAAGGCACATTCATTAAGGTGCAGTAGGCTAGTTCAATAAGGCACATTCATTAAGGTGCAGTGTGCTAGTTCAATAAGGCGCATTCAATAGGGTGCAGTAGGCTAGTTCAATAAGGCACATTCAATGGGGTGCAGAAGGCTAGTTCAATAAGGCACATTCATTAAGGTGCAGTGGGCTAGTTCAATAAGGCACATTCATTAAGGTGCAGTAGGCTAGTTCAATAAGGCACATTCATTAAGGTGCAGTAGGCTAGTTCAATAAGGCACATTCATTAAGGTGCAGTAGGCTAGTTCAATAAGGCACATTCAATAGGGTGCAATGGGCTAGTTCAATAAGGCACATTCAATACGGTGCAGTAGGCTAGTTCAATAAGGCACATTCAGTAGGGTGCAGTAGGCCAGTTCAATAAGGCACATTCATTAAGGTGCAGTGGGCTAGTTCAATAAGGCACATTCAATAGGGTGCAGTAGGCTAGTTCAATAAGGCACATTCATTAAGGTGCAGTAGGCTAGTTCAATAAGGCACATTCAATACGGTGCAGTGGGCTAGTTCAATAAGGCACATTCAATACGGTGCAGTAGGCTAGTTCAATAAGGCACATTCAGTAGGGTGCAGTAGGCCAGTTCAATAAGGCACATTCATTAAGGTGCAGTGGGCTAGTTCAATAAGGCACATTCCTTAAGGTGCAGTGGGCTAGTTCAATAAGGCACATTCAATAGGGTGCAGTAGGCTAGTTCAATAAAGCACATTCATTAAGGTGCAGTAGGCTAGTTCAATAAGGCAAATTCATTAAGGTGCAGTGGGCTAGTTCAATAAGGCACATTCCTTAAGGTGCAGTGTGCTAGTTCAATAAGGCACATTCAATAGGGTGCAGTAGGCTAGTTCAATAAGGCACATTCAATGGGCTGCAGAAGGCTAGTTCAATAAGGCACATTCATTAAGGTGCAGTGGGCTAGTTCAATAAGGCACATTGATTAAGGTGCAGTAGGCTAGTTCAATAAAGCACATTCAATAGGGTGCAGTAGGCTAGTTCAATAAGGCACATTCCTTAAGGTGCAGTAGGCTAGATCAATAGGGCACATTCATTAATGTGCAGTAGGCTAGTTCAATAAGGCACATTCAATAGGGTGCAGTAGGCTAGTTCAATAAGGCACATTCAATAGGGTGCAGTAGGCTAGTTCAATAAGGCGCATTCATTAAGGTGCAGTAGGCTAGTTCAATAAGGCACATTCAATAGGGTGCAGTAGACTAGTTCAATAAGGCACATTCAATAGGGTGCAGTAGGCTAGTTCAATAAGACACATTCAATGGGGTGCAGTAGGCTAGTTCAATAAGGCACATTCATTAAGGTGCAGTAGGCTAGTTCAATAAGGCACATTCAATAGGGTGCAGTAGCCTAGTTCAATAAGGCACATTCAATGGGGTGCAGTAGGCTAGTTCAATAAGGCACATGTAATGGGGTGCAGTAGGCTAGTTCAATAAGGCACATTCTTTAAGGTGCAGTGGGCTAGTTCAATAAGGCACATTCAATAGGGTGCAGTAGGCTAGTTCAATAAGGCACATTCAATAGGGTGCAGTAGGCTAGTTCAATAAGGCACATTCAATAGGGTGCAGTAGGCTAGTTCAATAAGGCACATTCATTAAGGTGCAGTAGGCTAGTTCAATAAGGCACATTCAATAGGGTGCAGTAGGCTAGTTCAATAAGGCACATTCAATAGGGTGCAGTAGGCTAGTTCAATAAGGCACATTCATTAAGGTGCAGTGGGCTAGTTCAATAAGGCACATTCAATAGGGTGCAGTAGGCTAGTTCAATAAGGCACATTCATTAAAGTGAAGTAGGATAGTTCAATAAGGCACATTCAATAGGGTGCAGTAGCCTAGTTCAATAAGGCACATTCATTAAGGTGCAGTAGGCTAGTTCAATAAGGCACATGTAATGGGGTGCAGTAGGCTAGTTCAATAAGGCACATTCTTTAAGGTGCAGTGGGCTAGTTCAATAAGGCACATTCAATAGGGTGCAGTAGGCTAGTTCAATAAGGCACATTCAATAGGGTGCAGTAGGCTAGTTCAATAAGGCACATTCAATAGGGTGCAGTAGGCTAGTTCAATAAGGCACATTCATTAAGGTGCAGTAGGCTAGTTCAATAAGGCACATTCAATAGGGTGCAGTAGGCTAGTTCAATAAGGCACATCCAATAGGGTGCAGTAGGCTAGTTCAATAAGGCAGATTCATTAAGGTGCAGTGGGCTAGTTCAATAAGGCACATTCAATAGGGTGCAGTAGGCTAGTTCAATAAGGCACATTCAATGGGGTGCAGTAGGCTAGTTCAATAAGGCACATTTATTAAGGTGCAGTGGGCTAGTTCAATAAGGCACATTCATTAAGGTGCAGTAGGCTAGTTCAATAAGGCACATTCAATAGGGTGCAGTAGGCTAGTTCAATAAGGCACATTCAATAGGGTGCAGTAGGCTAGTTCAATAAGGCACATTCAATGGGGTGCAGTAGGCTAGTTCAATAAGGCACATTCATTAAGGTGCAGTGGGCTAGTTCAATAAAGCACATTCAATAGGGTTCAGTAGACTGGTTCAATAAGGCACATTCAATAGGGTGCAGTAGGCTAGTTCAATAAGGCACATTCAATAGGTTGCAGTAGGCTAGTTCAATAAGGCACATTCAATAGGGTGCAGTAGGCTAGTTCAATAAGGCACATTCAATAGGGTGCAGTAGACTAGTTCAATAAGGCACATTCAATAGGGTGCAGTAGACTAGTTCAATAAGGCACATTCAATAGGGTGCGGTAGGCTAGTTCAATAAGGCACATTCATTAAGGTGCAGTAGGCTAGTTCAATAAGGCACATTCAATAGGGTGCAGTAGCCTTGTTCAATAAGGCACATTCAATAGGGTGCAGTAGGCTAGTTCAATAAGGCACATTCATTAAGGTGCAGTAGGATAGTTCAATAAGGCACATTTAATAGGGTGCAGTAGATTAGTTCAATAAGGCACATTCAACAGGGTGCAGTAGGCTAGTTCAATAAGGCACATTCAATAGGGTGCGGTAGGCTAGTTCAATAAGGCACATTCATTAAGGTGCAGTAGGCTAGTTCAATAAGGCACATTCAATAGGGTGCAGTAGACTAGTTCAATAAGGCACATTCAATAGGGTGCAGTAGGTTAGTTCAATAAGGCACATTCATTAAGGTGCAGTGGGCTAGTTCAATAAAAGCACATTCATTAAGGTGCAGTAGACTAGTTCAATAAGGCACATTCAATAGGGTGCAGTAGGCTAGTTCAATAAGGCACATTCAATAGGGTGCAGTAGACTAGTTCAATAAGGCACATTCAATAGGTTGCAGTAGGCTAGTTCAATAAGGCACATTCATTAAGGTGCAGTAGGCTAGTTCAATAAGGCACATTCAATAGGGTGCAGTAGGCTAGTTCAATAAGGCACATTCCTTAAGGTGCAGTGGGCTAGTTCAATAAGGCACATTCAATAGGGTGCAGTAGGCTAGTTCAATAAAGCACATTCAATAGGGTGCAGTAGGCTAGTTCAATAAGGCACATTCCTTAAGGTGCAGTGGGCTAGTTCAATAAGGCACATTCAATCGGGTGCAGTAGGCTAGTTCAATAAGGCACATTCATTAAGGTGCAGTAGGCTAGTTCAATAAGGCACATTCATTAAGGTGCAGTGTGCTAGTTCAATAAGGCACATTCAATAGGGTGCAGTAGGCTAGTTCAATAAGGCACATTCAATGGGGTGCAGAAGGCTAGTTCAATAAGGCACATTCATTAAGGTGCAGTGGGCTAGTTCAATAAGGCACATTCATTAAGGTGCAGTAGGCTAGTTCAATAAGGCACATTCATTAAGGTGCAGTAGGCTAGTTCAATAAGGCACATTCATTAAGGTGCAGTAGGCTAGTTCAATAAGGCACATTCAATAGGGTGCAGTGGGCTAGTTCAATAAGGCACATTCAATAGGGTGCAGTAGGCAAGTTCAATAAGGCACATTCAGTAGGGTGCAGTAGGCCAGTTCAATAAGGCACATTCATTAAGGTGCAGTGGGCTAGTTCAATAAGGCACATTCAATAGGGTGCAGTAGGCCAGGTCAATAAGGCACATTCATTAAGGTGCAGTAGGCTAGTTCAATAAGGCACATTCATTAAGGTGCAGTAGGCTAGTTAAGTAAGGCACATTCATTAAGGTGCAGTAGGCTAGTTCAATAAGGCACATTCATTAAGGTGCAGTAGGCTAGTTCAATAAGGCACATTCAATAGGGTGCAGTGGGCTAGTTCAATAAGGCACATTCAATACGGTGCAGTAGGCTAGTTCAATAAGGCACATTCAGTAGGGTGCAGTAGGCCAGTTCAATAAGGCACATTCATTAAGGTGCAGTGGGCTAGTTCAATAAGGCACATTCCTTAAGGTGCAGTGGGCTAGTTCAATAAGGCACATTCAATAGGGTGCAGTAGGCTAGTTCAATAAGGCACATTCATTAAGGTGCAGTAGGCTAGTTCAATAAGGCAAATTCATTAAGGTGCAGTGTGCTAGTTCAATAAGGCACATTCCTTAAGGTGCAGTGGGCTAGTTCAATAAGGCACATTCAATAAGGTGCAGTAGGCTAGTTCAATAAGGCACATTCATTAATGTGCAGTAGGCTAGTTCAATAAGGCACATTCAATAGGGTGCAGTAGGCTAGTTCAATAAGGCACATTCATTAAGGTGCAGTGGGCTAGTTCAATGAGGCACATTCATTAAGGTGCAGTAGGCTAGTTCAATAAAGCACATTCAATAGGGTGGAGTAGGCTAGTTCAATAAGGCACATTCCTTAAGGTGCAGTAGGCTAGTTCAATAAGGCACATTCATTAATGTGCAGTAGGCTAGTTCAATAAGGCACATTCAATAGGGTGCAGTAGGCTAGTTCAATAAGGCATATTCAATAGGGTGCAGTAGGCTAGTTCAATAAGGCGCATTCATTAAGGTGCAGTAGGCTAGTTCAATAAGGCACATTCAATAGGGTGCAGTAGACTAGTTCAATAAGGCACATTCAATAGGGTGCAGTAGGCTAGTTCAATAAGGCACATTCAATGGGGTGCAGTAGGCTAGTTCAATAAGGCACATTCATTAAGGTGCAGTAGGCTAGTTCAAAGAGGCACACTCAATAGGGTGCAATAGCCTAGTTCAATAAGGCACATTCAATGGGGTGCAGTAGGCTAGTTCAATAAGGCACCTTCATTAAGGTGCAGTGGGCTAGTTCAATAAGGCACATTCATTAAAGTGAAGTAGGCTAGTTCAATAAGGCACATTCAATAGGGTGCAGTAGCCTAGTTCAATAAGGCACATTCATTAAGGTGCAGTAGGCTAGTTCAATAAGGCACATTCATTAAGGTGCAGTAGGCTAGTTCAATAAGGCACATTCATTAAGGTCAGTGGTCTAGTTCAATAAGGCACATTCAATAGGGTGCAGTAGGCTAGTTCAATAAGGCACATTCAATAGGGTGCAGTAGGCTAGTTCAATAAGGCACATTCAATAGGGTGCAGTAGGCTTGTTCAATAAGGCACATTCAATAGGGTGCAGTAGGCTAGTTCAATAAGGCACATTCAATAGGGTGCAGTAGGCTAGTTCAATAAGGCACATTCATTAAGGTGCAGTAGGCTAGTTCAATAAGGCACATTCAATAGGGTGCAGTAGGCTAGTTCAATAAGGCACATTCAATAGGGTGCAGTAGGCTAGTTCAATAACGCACATTCATTAAGGTGCAGTGGGCTAGTTCAATAAGGCACATTCAATAGGGTGCAGTAGGCTAGTTCAATAAGGCACATTCAATGGGGTGCAGTAGGCTAGTTCAATAAGGCACATTTATTAAGGTGCAGTGGGCTAGTTCAATAAGGCACATTCATTAAGGTGCAGTAGGCTAGTTCAATAAGGCACATTCAATAGGGTGCAGTAGGCTAGTTCAATAAGGCACATTCAATAGGGTGCAGTAGGCTAGTTCAATAAGGCACATTCAATGGGGTGCAGTAGGCTAGTTCAATAAGGCACATTCATTAAGGTGCAGTGGGCTAGTTCAATAAAGCACATTCAATAGGGTTCAGTAGGCTGGTTCAATAAGGCACATTCAATAGGGTGCAGTAGGCTAGTTCAATAAGGCACATTCAATAGGTTGCAGTAGGCTAGTTCAATAAGGCACATTCAATAGGGTGCAGTAGGCTAGCTCAATAAGGCACATTCAATAGGGTGCAGTAGACTAGTTCAATAAGGCACATTCAATAGGGTGCAGTAGGCTAGTTCAATAAGGCACATTCATTAAGGTGCAGTAGGCTAGTTCAATAAGGCACATTCAATAGGGTGCAGTAGCCTAGTTCAATAAGGCACATTCAATAGGGTGCAGTAGGCTAGTTCAATAAGGCACATTCATTAAGGTGCAGTAGGATAGTTCAATAAGGCACATTCAATAGGGTGCAGTAGACTAGTTCAATAAGGCACATTCAATAGGGTGCGGTAGGCTAGTTCAATAAGGCACATTCATTAAGGTGCAGTAGGCTAGTTCAATAAGGCACATTCAATAGGGTGCAGTAGACTAGTTCAATAAGGCACATTCAATAGGGTTGCAGTAGGCTAGTTCAATAAGGCACATTCATTAAGGTGCAGTGGGCTAGTTCAATAAAAGCACATTCATTAAGGTGCAGTAGACTAGTTCAATAAGGCACATTCAATAGGGTGCAGTAGGCTAGTTCAATAAAAGCACATTCATTAAGGTGCAGTAGACTAGTTCAATAAGGCACATTCAATAGGGTGCAGTAGGCTAGTTCAATAAGGCACATTCAATAGGGTGCAGTAGACTAGTTCAATAAGGCACATTCAATAGGTTGCAGTAGGCTACTTCAATAAGGCACATTCATTAAGGTGCAGTAGGCTAGTTCAATAAGGCACATTCAATAGGGTGCAGTAGGCTAGTTCAATAAGGTACATTCCTTAAGGTGCAGTGGGCTAGTTCAATAAGGCACATTCAATAGGGTGCAGTAGGCTAGTTCAATAAAGCATATTCAATAGGGTGCAGTAGGCTAGTTCAATAAGGCACATTCCTTAAGGTGCAGTGGGCTAGTTCAATAAGGCACATTCAATAGGGTGCAGTAGGCTAGTTCAATAAGGCACATTCATTAAGGTG
The DNA here is from genome assembly GCF_040938575.1 of Ambystoma mexicanum. Taxonomy (NCBI): domain Eukaryota; kingdom Metazoa; phylum Chordata; class Amphibia; order Caudata; family Ambystomatidae; genus Ambystoma; species Ambystoma mexicanum. Next base: position 46,785,024 of record NC_090927.1, read on the forward strand.
CAGTAGGCTAGTTCAATAAGGCACATTCATTAAGGTGCAGTGTGCTAGTTCAATAAGGCACATTCAATAGGGTGCAGTAGGCTAGTTCAATAAGGCACATTCAATGGGGTGCAGAAGGCTAGTTCAATAAGGCACATTCATTAAGGTGCAGTGGGCTAGTTCAATAAGGCACATTCATTAAGGTGCAGTAGGCTAGTTCAATAAGGCACATTCATTAAGGTGCAGTAGGCTAGTTCAATAAGGCATATTCTTTAAGGTGCAGTAGGCTAGTTCAATAAGGCACATTCAATAGGGTGCAGTGGGCTAGTTCAATAAGGCACATTCAATACGGTGCAGTAGGCTAGTTCAATAAGGCACATTCAGTAGGGTGCAGTAGGCCAGTTCAATAAGGCACATTCATTAAGGTGCAGTGGGCTAGTTCAATAAGGCACATTCAATAGGGTGCAGTAGGCTAGGTCAATAAGGCACATTCATTAAGGTGCAGTAGGCTAGTTCAATAAGGCACATTCATTAAGGTGCAGTAGGCTAGTTCAATAAGGCACATTCAATAGGGTGCAGTAGACTAGTTCAATAAGGCACATTCAATAGGTTGCAGTAGGCTACTTCAATAAGGCACATTCATTAAGGTGCAGTAGGCTAGTTCAATAAGGCACATTCAATAGGGTGCAGTAGGCTAGTTCAATAAGGCACATTCCTTAAGGTGCAGTGGGCTAGTTCAATAAGGCACATTCAATAGGGTGCAGTAGGCTAGTTCAATAAAGCACATTCAATAGGGTGCAGTAGGCTAGTTCAATAAGGCACATTCCTTAAGGTGCAGTGGGCTAGTTCAATAAGGCACATTCAATAGGGTGCAGTAGGCTAGTTCAATAAGGCACATTCATTAAGGTGCAGTAGGCTAGTTCAATAAGGCACATTCATTAAGGTGCAGTGTGCTAGTTCAATAAGGCACATTCAATAGGGTGCAGTAGGCTAGTTCAATAAGGCACATTCAATGGGGTGCAGAAGGCTAGTTCAATAAGGCACATTCATTAAGGTGCAGTGGGCTAGTTCAATAAGGCACATTCATTAAGGTGCAGTAGGCTAGTTCAATAAGGCACATTCATTAAGGTGCAGTAGGCTAGTTCAATAAGGCACATTCATTAAGGTGCAGTAGGCTAGTTCAATAAGGCACATTCAATAGGGTGCAGTGGGCTAGTTCAATAAGGCACATTCAATACGGTGCAGTAGGCTAGTTCAATAAGGCACATTCAGTAGGGTGCAGTAGGCCAGTTCAATAAGGCACATTCATTAAGGTGCAGTGGGCTAGTTCAATAAGGCACATTCAATAGGGTGCAGTAGGCTAGGTCAATAAGGCACATTCATTAAGGTGCAGTAGGCTAGTTCAATAAGGCACATTCATTAAGGTGCAGTAGGCTAGTTCAATAAGGCACATTCATTAAGGTGCAGTAGGCTAGTTCAATAAGGCACATTCAATAGGGTGCAGTGGGCTAGTTCAATAAGGCACATTCAATACGGTGCAGTAGGCTAGTTCAATAAGGCACATTCAGTAGGGTGCAGTAGGCCAGTTCAATAAGGCACATTCATTAAGGTGCAGTGGGCTAGTTCAATAAGGCACATTCCTTAAGGTGCAGTGGGCTAGTTCAATAAGGCACATTCAATAGGGTGCAGTAGGCTAGTTCAATAAGGCACATTCATTAAGGTGCAGTAGGCTAGTTCAATAAGGCAAATTCATTAAGGTGCAGTGTGCTAGTTCAATAAGGCACATTCAATAGGGTACAGTAGGCTAGTTCAATAAGGCACATTCAATGGGGTGCAGAAGGCTAGTTCAATAAGGCACATTCATTAAGGTGCAGTGGGCTAGTTCAATAAGGCACATTCATTAAGGTGCAGTAAGCTAGTTCAATAAAGCACATTCAATAGGGTGCAGTAGGCTAGTTCAATAAGGCACATTCCTTAAGGTGCAGTAGGCTAGTTCAATAAGGCACATTCAATAGGGTCCAGTAGGCTAGTTCAATAAGGCACATTCATAAAGGTGCAGTGTGCTAGTTCAATAAGGCACATTCAATAGGGTGCAGTAGGCTAGTTCAATAAGGCACATTCAATGGGGTGCAGAACGCTAGTTCAATAAGGCACATTCATTAAGGTGCAGTGGGCTAGTTCAATAAGGCACATTCATTAAGGTGCAGTAGGCTAGTTCAATAAGGCACATTCATTAAGGTGCAGTAGGCTAGTTCAATAAGGCACATTCATTAAGGTGCAGTAGGCTAGTTCAATAAGGCACATTCAATAGGGTGCAGTGGGCTAGTTCAATAAGGCACATTCAATACGGTGCAGTAGGCTAGTTCAATAAGGCACATTCAGTAGGGTGCAGTAGGCCAGTTCAATAAGGCACATTCATTAAGGTGCAGTGGGCTAGTTCAATAAGGCACATTCAATAGGGTGCAGTAGGCTAGGTCAATAAGGCACATTCATTAAGGTGCAGTAGGCTAGTTCAATAAGGCACATTCATTAAGGTGCAGTGTGCAAGTTCAATAGGCACATTCAATAGGGTGCAGTAGGCTAGTTCAATAAGGCACATTCAATGGGGTGCAGTAGGCTAGTTCAATAAGGCACATTCAATAGGGTGCAGTCGGCTCGTTCAATAAGGCACATTCAAGAGGGTGCAGTGGGCTAGTTCAATAAGGCACATTCAATAGGGTGCAGTAGGCTAGTTCAATAAGGCACATTCAATAGGGTGCAGTAGGCTAGTTCAATAAGGCACATTCATTAAGGTGCAGTAGGCTAGTTCAATAAGGCACATTCATTAAGGTGCAGTAGGCTAGTTCAATAAGGCACATTCATTAAGGTGCAGTGGGCTAGTTCAATAAGGCACATTCATTAAGGTGCAGTAGGCTAGTTCAATAAGGCACATTCAATAGGGTGCAGTAGGCTAGTTCAATAAGGCACATTCATTAAGGTGCAGTAGGGTAGTTCAATAAGGCATATTCATTAAGGTGCAGTAGGCTAGTTTAATAAGGCACATTCAGTAGGGGGCAGTAGGCTAGTTCAATAAGGCACATTCGTTAAGGTACAGGAGGCTAGTTCAATAAGGCACAATCAATAGGGTGCAGTAGGCTAGTTCAATAAGGCACATTCATTAAGGTGCAGTAGGCTACTTCAATAAGGCACATTCATTAAGGTACAGTGGGCTAGTCCCATAGGCAAAAAACAACAGAGCGTGGTAGGATGGTTGTTACAGAGAATTCTCCAGAATGCCTTATTTCCCTTACCTACTGAGTCCCTCAGCAGCTTTGCTGGAGTTCTAGGATTTATTTTTCTCACCTGGTAACAGTGTGAGCATTTTATCCCACTCTTATATGTGTTTTGCTGTGTGTATTTAACATTTTCTTGTGTTCATGAACTGTGGAGCCTCACCTACTCCACAGGCATCATCTTTTTATTGTGTGTTACACAGCACCTTCAGTGCAGTGAGACAGGGTTGTCTTTTAAACTTCCCAACTCAGACTCAATTTTCTGGGACTGACGTTTATAGGTCAAAGGTTCGAATCAAAAGGGTCGAATGACAAAATGGTCGAAAAAAAGGGTTGAAATTTTGGTGTAAAAACACCTTTTCATACCTATACTAAAGCAAAAAAAATAATATAATTTTTTTAAAAAAATACGGCCCTTTGGTTTTCGGTCCTTTTGACTCAACCCTTTTGTCATTCGACCCTTTTGAGTCGATCCTTTGACCGGACACCGGGACTGACTACTGTCGCCCAGAACATGTAAAGTTGCCATTAACTTTATTAGTCTTTTAAAAATCCACAGACCTACTACAAACCATCTTACATGGAGTACTGGAAAGGGTTAATACTTATCCCCTTTTGTCTGTTTCTTTTGGAGCATTGTTTTGCTCCCTTTTCATTGAGACTTGGCTGGTGGCAGTGGTAACTACCCTATTTTTCCTACCGCGGTTATCTCAAATAACCCTGCCACCAGCCAAGTCTCAATGAAAAGTGAGCGAAACAATGCTGGTATAGTTCTAGGCTATCTTGGTAGCCTCAAACTCAAACCCGCTTAACCATATTGATTTTAATTTTGTTCCGGCTGGGTTTGGTCGCCATTTCTTTTTGAAAATGTCTTTCTCGTGTTTCTCTCTGCGCGCTGTTAAGCAGAATTATATTCAGTACCATTTGGGAACACCACACACAATTAAGACTACAAGTGACAGTACACTTTCACTTTTGGTACAAGCCTGTACTACACAGTTGAAGTGGTAGCAGTAGCGGAGCAGCCAGACTTATCTCAAGAGTAGGTGAGCAGTATCAAATAGTTACACAAAGGACAGCAATTACTATGATTCAGGCAAACACTGACTCAAGGTTTTCAACTAAAAGAATATACATTTTTTTCACTCTTCAGTTGTATAACATTTCACTATTCTAAGCAGTTTAAAAATCACATTCTTAATACACCACACAACTCCCAATACATTCCAGACAGGTTAAAGCTCGCAAAATGAAGTGGGAGCAAAATGGCACTCCAGCAATTAAAAAGGGAGGAAAAGACAAAGTTAACTGAAATGGAATCACACTAACAGGTAAGTACTCTGGGCACTGGAACAAGAGGGACTACAATGATAAAATCAGATAGCAAAGGCTTAGGGCCAAAGTCAATAGGTCAAACCCCTTTTGCTCAAGAAAATACAGTTCAGGGTAGTTTGCGGTAAAGTTTGTGGCACGGTTTCCGGACGAGGTTGGTTGGTAGAAAAGTTAGTTCGAAGAGAAGGACAAGCCTTCGGATTGGAGAAAGATTTCAAACACTTTCACCGCGGCTGAACAAAACGAACAACCGGATTTGCACAGTACCTTGAAACGGAGAGGGAGTTGTAGCTGAGGCTGACGTTCCTGGTAGTTCCTGCAGGCTCACAGTTCCTGAAGTGACTGTTGGACTGATCAGAAGTAGGAAGACTGGAGGGTCCTGCACTACCCAGGGACGAAACCAGCAGCAGAGCAAAGCAATGAACAAAAGGTGCGCTCCTTAAAACCCAAGCAGGGTCCGACCTTTCCTGGCTATCCGGCCCACTGTAGCTCTGTACAGTGAATTCGACCAGAGGAGGGGTCCTGGCTTGCAGTTTGGGCGAACTGGTTGATCCCACCAGCTCAAGGGAAGAAGTTTCCTGGAGGATCTTCTCGGTCGTCGGATTCTGAAGATTCGGACCTGCAGCAGGGCTTCACCGGGCGGTTGTTAAGTAAATGCCACACTTAGATAGAATGGTGAATCTTAAATAAATGGCACTCCTAGATAGAATTGTGAATATTGGTAAGCCGTGGGGTAAATTTATACCACTATTTTATCATATACTATGCCAAGGGCTACCAGACCTAGTGCAGACGCAGCTCAAGAAACGATTAGGTATGGAAGCAAAGCCATGGTCGGAAATACAGCTGACCATTGCGCATTATTGCAGATTACTGCAGAAGAATTGAAAGAAAGAAAATGCTAGGAAAGGCGAAGAAGCAAAATAAGTGCAGAAAAAACTATCAAAATACACCATAGAAGGGGCGATGTTGACTAACGGAGAAGGGTCAGGTTCACAGCTACCAGCAAGCATGCCGCAGGTGAATTACCAAAGGCAGTTTGATCAAGGAAATAATGGATTTGTACCACGGGTCAGGGGAGGCTTCCGAGGCAGAGGCTTCCAGAATAATCAGTGAAATGTCCAGAATAATCAGAATGGGTTTCAAAACATTCATACTGATAGTCAACACATGCAGGGAGGGCAAATTAGGAGACCTCCTATATGTTGGACATGTGGTATGTCAGGACACCTTGCACGCATGTGTAGAAGCCAAGCATTCATGCAAAATAGGCATTTCTCAAGAGGAGGGCCCATGCACCCGCCTGCATATAATCAGCAAGGTGGAGAGGGATTTGCCCAAAATCAAACAGCGCAGCAAACACAAGCACCGAGAATGCAAACAGGTTTGCAAACACAGCAGACAATAATGAATCCGCTGCAAGGGCAGTCACAGCACTCGCCCATGCAAATACAACAGGGCACAAGCAGAGGGCAAATAATGACTCCTAGGATAGGGGGTGTCACTGCTGAGGGAGGAAATCTTTTCACAGGAATAAGCATGTACCCACAACAGGACAGCTCACCTGGAGACTTGATGTGTTCAGTCCTATCAGTGACTCCCAATCCTCAAGAGGAACCGGGGGTTGATGTCACTATAGGGGGCAAATCTTTCTTTTTTAGTAGACACAGGGGCAACACGCTCAAGTATAATGTGCACTGTCAGGAAATGCCATGCATGCTCAAGGTTTCACAGGAGCTACAAGTAGAGTTTCTTTCACTGAAAAATTGCCAGTTTCCATAGGGGAATGTGATATGTCTGTACCATTATTGTATTCAAGGCAGACACCCGTTAATATATTTGGTCGAGATTTAATGACACAATTGAACATGACGATTTTGTTCACTGATGAAGGCATAGTGTGTTTGACTCCAGGAATGCATTATTTAAATGTGAGTGACTTTATTATGGCATTCACAGGACAAATGGCCACTTGAGGAGTACCGTTAGAATCAGAGGTTTTTCACTATGGGGTACACATTTTTTTAACATGGCTACCTGGTTTAGTGCGTAAAACTGTGAGAATACCTGATGAGTTTTTATTTAGGCCAAGGACACCTATGGATGAAGATGGAGGACGCATCTTTCCCTTAGAATTACAAGCAGCCATAGTACGAGGGGAATTAGCTATGCTTGATGGAGTTGATTATGAAGCAGACAATGGTGCACAGTGATTGCCATTGGGGAAGGTTTCAGGGTGGCTGGCGTCACTGATGAGGATATGTTTAGAGACCACCCGTCAGATAATGAAGTAATATTTGAAATGAGTATCACTTATAGGGTAAGAGCAATAAGACGCGAGATTCCACAGAAAATGATGCTAGCACTGAAGCGTCCTGAGCTTTTCAATGAAGACATGGCGAAAGTGCCAGTTTCATTTAGGAAAACAGGCCACTATGACGTAGGCCTGTTGATAGGGGCTGGAGAAGTTGAGATTAAACTGAAGCCAGGAGCAGTTTTGCCTCGAACACGACAATATCCCATGTCTAGAGAAGCAGATGAAGGTATTTTCAAGACAATATCCACCATGATGGAGCAAGGTATTTTAGTGACGTCAGAGTCACTGTTTAATACAAATCTAAGGGAGGTTGTGGCACTTAATTCAGGATTTACACCCAAATAACCAGATTGTAGAGGTCGAGTTTCCTCTAGTTCCTAATCCTATGACAATCTTATGTAGTATCCCTACCTGTTGAGGTACGATATTTCACTGTGATGACTTGAAAAATGCTTTTTTTCTCAATTCCATTGCATAAGGATTTTCAAGATCTGACGTGATTAGCATTCAGACAGACTAAGTTACAAAGCATGAGATTACCCCACGGGTACTGTGAGTCTCCATCAATTTTCAACAGAGTCCTGCAGATGGATTTAAGCAATATTGATTTGCAAAGTGTTGTGCTGCAATACATAAATGACATCTTAGTCTGTAGCACCTCAGAGGAAGAGTGCAGACAGGACTCAGTTCAGCTAAAGATTATTCTTGCAGAGAAAGGATATAAAGTAGACAAGGAGAAATTACAGTATTGCCAAGAAGAGGTGCTATACATAGGTCAGTTAATTTTGCATGAAGAATGTTACTCCTGAAAGGGCTAAGGCTATTTTGAAAAGAGCAAAGCCACACACGATAAAGCACATGCAAACATTTTTGGGGCTATGCAATTATGTTAGAGCATGGGGCTTTGATTATAGTTCTTATATAAGGCCCTTGTTGCAGGCTCTGAAAAAAGCACAGGCAAGTCAGGAAAACATTGTCTCGACTGAGGAAATGGAGAAAGGGTTTGATGAGTTGAAAAAAGCAATTTGCACAGCTCCAGTTTTAGGGATTCCCAATTATGCTGAGGAATTCTTATTTTCGCACACGAATGGCACAGTCATGACAGCAGTACTCACGCAGAGAACCACGTTAGGGTACAAGCCTCTAGCATATTACAGTGGGATTCTGGACCCAGTAATGAGGGGTCATTTTCCCTGTGAATAACCTTTGGCAGCCGCCACGTTTGCCATTGAGAAGACAGCCAGCATAGTAATGGGATGTTCTATGACGTTATTTCTTGAACATGCTTTGTTTGTCATTTTGGAGAAACCTAAGGGTACGTTGACTTCTCAAAGGGCTTCTGCCTACGAGGTGGTCATATCGAATCCAGCGATCAAAATAGTCAGATGTAGAATAGTGAACCCTGCCATGTTTATAGCAGAACCACTGGATGAAGACTAACATACACATGATTGCTCGAATTATGAAGAATTCTATGATGAGATCCAGAGGGTGAAAGAAAATGCTTTGGCAGCTGAGGATAGTCTCTTTAGTGATGGTTCGTCTAGAATCGATCAGAATGAAGGGCAAAGATATACAGGTGCTGCTGTGGTGAAGCGCACAGCCAATGGAGAGTTTGAAGTATTAATAAGTGCACAACTACTGTTTCACTTGTCAGCACAGGCTGCAGAATTAGTGGCACTGATTGTAGACCAGGAAGTAACCGTGTACAGTGACTCCGCTTACATGACGTTGACGGTACACACAGGGCTAGCACGTTGGAAAAGGAGGGGCTACCTCAGAGCGGACGGCACTCTAGTGCAACATGCCACCTTATTGGACAGACTCAGAGCACTACAACTCCCACTAGCTATCACAAATATCCAAATCGAAGCTTACCTTGAAGAAAGGATAGTTGCATTGCCTGCCACTTGCATTATGTGCGTTGAGAAATCAGCCAGGCTCTGACCACTATCTTCGCCCCATGAAATAGTGACATGGAGGTGGATGCGCAGCTCACACTAAAGGAGCAGATTTGATCTCACACAGAACTCAAGCTGCAGACGATGAAGCGAAACAAATTGCATGTTCAAAAGTTATTATGAAATTTGATACGCCTGATGTGATTGAAAGCATGATGGGGATGAGGAGTGTGCATGAAAGCTTTAATAACTTGTCTACGACTTAGTCGATGGAAATACAAGGGGAAGCGCCGCAGGATGAGAAAGACCTGTGGACGCAGAGGGGGTGTTCGTTAACCCCTTCTGAAACATTGTGGCGACAGGAAAGCACTGGTAAACCAGTGAAGCCTGTGGCCTTATTAAGGGTGGCGTTGGAACAGCTGCACTACACTGTGCATGTCACTAGAGAAAGCCTTGCAGCAACCATTTGTAACACTCACCTGATATCCACGGGGACACCACTCAGCCTGATTGGACCACTCGTGATCTCGCACCCCTCCCTTGGAATCTGCTCGACCAGGGATTGGGCCTGAAATACAGGAATTTTGGATTTAACTTTACTGTCTCTTGTTGCTTGACTCCCACCTCCCTTGAGGACCAAACCTTCCCATTTGTCCTCTCCTCACCTTGTTTTCTTGTATTGTGCGCTCTCCGTCCTGCTTCTCGGTGCAGGGGTGCGTTGCTGATGTGGGCTTGGCGCAACCTAGTTGCTTCACTGGTGCATGCCCTATGAGTCCGGACTTGTTGCAACTCCATTCCGAGAAGGTGGGTTTGTTGGTTTTGATCAACTGTCTTTTTCTTTTCTCTTGCCCCTAATAATGACTCCTCTTCTCCCTTTAGGTGCTGGAAGGGGTCGTGCCGCTTGGAGAGGCCGGGCACGAAGCGGTGAGTGAAAACGTGATGCGTTACGCTATTCACCTTTTCTTGTGCTGACCTATGTCTTTCTTTTCCCTTGCAGGCCGCTGCAATGTCCCAGAATGACTGTGGGCTGAGAGAGTAATTATCGGTGAGTAAAGCGTAATGCGCTGCGCCTTCTTGTCTTTTCATGTGCTAACCTTTGTCTTTTCTCCTTTGTAGGTCGATGGTATGCTCCGGAACGGATGTCACCATGAGCGGCTCGAGTCCAGGTAAGCGTGTGATTATTCTTGCTGTTTTCGGAATCAGAATATGAGAACGCTTACTAATGTCTTTTTCTTTCGTTCTCTTCTTCCCAGGATGCGGCGTCCTGCAATTGGAGATGGAGTTGCCGAGATGCTGTTCTCTGGACCAGAGGGGCGATGGATGGAAGCAGGATTCTACTCAAGGTAAGTGTTGTGCTAAAGTTGTTCTTGTTCTTTCAGGTACGCGGTTCTAGGAAGGCAGGCGAGGATCTCAGGAGACCGATCTGAGCGCGGTGAGTGTCACGCTGCAGGTGCAGAGTAACGCAAAGCTTGTTCCTCTGCCCGAGTGTTGTTTATATGGCCTCCAGGTATCCCAGGTATCCCTAGGCTTAACCACACCCAAAAAGCTAGATCGCATAGCACAGTTCATAGAACTGAGCTATGTGGGGGCATCCATATTGCACCAAAGTCCATTACCAAGTCCAGTTCTCAAGTCTTTCCTCTGAACATATATGAGCCTGGCGCCAAAGGCGCCAGGACTGACTCCAATAGGGTCCCAGATGAGATGGGGAAGCCTTTAAGTCCAATATGGAGGATCGTAGCCTGGCTCCAGTGGTTTGCCTAAGAGGGTTAGGGACAGGGATCATGACACCATTGCAGAAGAATGGTTTGTTCCGAATGTATTATAACACATTGCATGTTATGTAGTAAACTGCATCGTATGTCAAAGGTTTACTGCGGGGCACACACTGCGTACAGTTAGAGGAGTGATCCCAAGACCTAATGGTTCTTTTCAGCATTTACACATCGACTATGTCGATATGTTGCAGGTCTGTAATGGATACAGATATATGATATTGGTAGTATGTCCTTTTTCAAGGTCGATTGAAGCTGGTCCATGTACACATCCCGATTCCACCTGCACAGCAAAGATTTTAGTATGAGAAGTGTTTCACAGATGGGGAATATGGGAAGTATTAAGATTTGATAATGGCCCTCATTTCGTCAATTAAGTCTTTGAGCAGATAAGCGTGTTACGTAGTATAAAGCACAGGTTTTCATCGGCTTATCACCCGCATGCGAACGGGATCTGCGAGAGACTCAGCGGCCTGCTTAAAGAAAGAATAGCCAAATCGAAGCTTACTTTGAAGAAAGGATAGTTGCCTGCCACTTGCATTATGTGCGTTGAGAAATCAGCGAGGCTCTCACCACCATCTTCGTCCCATGAAATAGAGACAGGGAGGTGGATGTGGACACCCCTCACACCTCCATCTACTTAACATGTATGACTACAAGTATCTTTAACGCTTACCTGCACTCCTCGGGAGCGTAATGCCTTCTCAGCCCGTGGACCTGATAAACAAATGAAAACAATAGAAATGCTATAACCTCTATTAACTGTGATAATGAGATACGAATAAACATTTAAGGTCTTTCCCTTCTCACCTGTGTTTTATTAAGGTGGAGCTCTCCATCCTGTAATTCTACAGGGGCGCGTTGAGATGGAGGAATAATGGTAACTTGGGATGCAGATAAACTCTTATCTTCTTGCCTTGAAATGTCTATTCTTTAAAGAATGAGTCTGAGGTAAGTAAGCAGATGAAAATACTGTAGTCTTTCGGGATTGAATTGATTCCTACGTTGGAGAGATCTCTCATACTAATTACTTTAGGCCTTTTCTCTTTCGTTTGCAGGGTCTAGGAACTTGGGGGAAGAATTATGACTGCAGATGACTGCGGAGTTACTCAGGATGAGAAAACATTAAAACCTAAGTTCGCCAATACAGAGTAACTGCAGCCTTCAAGGTGGAGCGCAGTGACAACTGTGAGGTGAAACCTTCAGGTACGCAAGCGCGTTATAAAATGTATTTTCTGTAAAACTGTTATGTTTGTTTTGTTAATTAAATACCTTTTGTGTTATCTGTAGGTTTTCAGAAAGCTGAGGAAATACATTCGGAAGATGCGGTGGCTGGGGATGAAACTTCTGACTGAAGATGCTGTGACTCAAGCAAAAACTGCTGACTGAACAGACCCTCCAGCTTATAGCGATTTTGTGATCCCGCAAAATGCAGCGAAAAACGGCTGTTTTTGCAAAAAAGCGCAAAATGGCTGTTTTGCAAAAACACACACAAAAATGCCTGTTTAAAAAAAAATAATAATAATTTTTTAAACTAAGGGGCCAAGGGGCTCAACTCTTATTTTTTGGACTCAAGAAATGAAATGTGCAAGCACATTTCATCACTTGAACAAAAAAGAAAAGAGGAGTCCGGTCCACAAAGGACATCTGAATGGACGCTACTTATATGCACCCATTCAGAAGTCCTTTTTCACCCCTTTGCGCAAATCAGGGACGTCTCTGCGCATTTAAAAGCACATCCCAAATTGACAAGCAAAATGTGCTTTTAAATGTACAGAAATTGTAGGCCACTCTATGCGCCCACTTTAAATACCTGCACGAGGGGTGCCACTGCTTTACAGGGTATTTACTGACCTTAATGACTCATGCAGTACTTTTTTTTTTAAATGAAGTGGACAGCTGCCTTACTTGCATTTCTGTTCCCCAAATGGGATAGAAATGTGTTTTTTGGGGCTGCATTTTACAGTGGCAGGACCCTTAAGGGCCAGTCACAGTGAAATGCACGGGGAGCCTGTAGACCATTGTCGGGAGAGCATTTTTAACACAAACGTATTCAAGGTGGCTGGCCAGCGCATCATTTGCGCTACAGCTCTGCCCCGTGGAAATTAGCATGTCACCTTTGAGATTAAGGTGGCCTGTTCATTTCCAAAAATGGCTCATCTAAAAACAGCACATCGCCTGCACTATTTTTAGATGCCCCATGTTTTTAGGACAAAATCTACAGTTTTCTTCGAAAATTGAAATATTATCATAATATGTGAGAGAAAGGAGTGAGGGTGGGTGAGCTGTGGCGTGGTAGGCAAGAAAGTGAAGGGAGATCAGAGGGAGAGCAGTGGGTCAGAGGGGGAAGCAGTGGGCAAGAGAGCAGAGCGGATGCAGTGCGGCAGGCCAGAAATCAAAGAGAGCGCAGGTACAGAAAGTGGAAGGAACGTGGGCTCAGGGGTAGTAGTGGACTGCAGATTGGGAGAAAGGATGACGGAAGAGTGTGATAGAATGGGAGAAAGGATGAAAGATGCAGATGTAGCATGCATGAATGAAGGAGTGTATACTGCGGGAGGAATTGGGGAGCGTACGGTCTGAGTTGGGAGTATGATTTGGAGTTTGACAGGGACTAGAGAGCGCAAATTGTGATTTGGCAGTGTGACAGAGCATGTGAGTATGTATGTGTATGACTGAGCGTGAGGTTCAAAAATACAAGTTGTGATGGGGAATTGGTGAGGTGTGTGGGTGTTTGCGGGATTGGGGAACATCGAAGGGGAATATTTTCAGCATTACAATTGATAATGATTAATAACGTTAATATTAAATAGGCATGCACATTAAACCAAAAAACGTAGCCAAAACAAACACTGTTCTGCCAAGCCAGAGACATCTAGGACTCTTCCTATTTGATATAAAAGATACATATATTGACACCCTGGCTGTCTTGTAGCCTTGCACACAGCCTCCTTCCTACAATGTACCAATCTTGCACCATCCAGTCAATAAAAATTATGCTGCAAAAATGCCACCATAAATAGAGGTTTGTGCCGCAAAATTTTCCATTTCATGCTGCTAAATTTGCCATTTCATGCTGCAAAATCCTGGAGGGTCTGACTGAAGATGCTGCAGCAGTGAGTGAAACTTCTGACTGAAGATATGCAGAGATTGAATAAAAGATCTTAAACGAATATAACAGCGTTGGAGATAACTTCTGTCAGGTAAGTGTCATGATCTCTGCTTCCAAAAGGTCAGGGTTTTCCCAACTCCCTTGGAAGCAGATCCATAACCCAGGTTCCGAGTGCCAACCAGTCCCAATGGGGACCTTTTGGACCCAGTCCTGGCGCCAGTGGCACCAGGCTCATAAATATGCCCAGTCCCAGCGCTGGAAGCGCCGGGCTCATAATGCTTGGGTGGACTTACCTGCAGCAGACCATGCTGCTTACTTGCCTGCCAGTTGAGCCTCTGATCCTCTTCTGTTTGGAACTACTTTTCCTGTTGGGTGGGGCTGGAGCCACTCCCTAGATTCTGAACACTGGAACTCTTCTGGAAGGCAGGAACTCTTTTCTTACCAGGAACTCTTTTCTTACTTAGGCGTGGCTGTGGAAGGAGACACCTAAGCACTACAGGAGGCTATTTAAACCACACCCGGTGGATGAATCTTGCTTTGCGTTATTCTGCATCCTCTGCAGCAGAACGCTCATCGTGTCTTCTGCATCTGATCCTGGGCCTAAGGAAAAAGGCTTACCATCCTGAATCCAGTCTTCAGCAACACCTATAAAGACAAGAAAGAACAGGTTAGCATTCCGGCATCTGAAAGGCAAAGGCTTACCTACTCTTCGTGCGCTCCGGAGGTCTTCACACTGCATTCCGGCATTTGAAAGACAAAAGCTTACCAACTCTTTGCACGCTCCGGAGGCCGTCGGCGCTGCATCCCGCATCTGAAAGACAAAACAAGGTGCGTTTAAAGACATTGGGGAACTTTAATACTCACGTGCCATTACTCCTTTCCACATCTAACCCAGTGGGTATCCCGGCACCCTGCAGCCCCTCCGAACTTGTACCTGCAAAATAAAAAGACAGTTAGAGCGCATTGTGAAGCTGGCAACAAGCGCTTACTTACGTGCTTCCAGGCGCTTCTATTCATCACACGGGCTCCATCTTCAAGGCACTTCAGCCCGTCATCTGCCATCGCCGGAACCCTGCAAAACAAGAGACATCATTATTAAAGACATTTGAGTTACTCGAAACTTACCGTTCGTGCAGTAAACGACGGACAGCAGTCCTCTGAAGTCAAGAGGCCTGCGCTACCTATCCGGTGAAGAAACTGGTTACAGCACCCTGCCCCGAGGCAGATGGAGAGCTCGGCATTCACTTACCTAAGGTGAGAGCGTTAACCTGTGGGGGTCTACAGGAGAGGAGAAGAGGAAAGAGATAGGGACACCCCAATAACCCCAGTTCATTAACCCCGTATTTTCTATCTGCAGACATCTTACTCTGCACGTCAGGCATACAGGGCACAGAGGTCCAGCCCAAAGAGCCAACCGGGTGCTGCACATCACCTTTGAAGATACGGTAGTCGCCCAGTCAAGACCGGCGCCTCTGCGAGAATCAGGTGAGCGTTACAGAACGCAAAGCCTACCGCAAAACTCTCGCCCAGGCGCTATGGAAACCTCGGATACTGACCACCTAGCCCGGTTCTTTGGGGAACTAAGGGCAGAAGTGCATGCAGCTCGTCAGGAAACGAACGCTCTAAGAAGGGAACTAATTATTTCCAAGGAGAGAACAGATGATCTTGCTAGACAATTGCTACAGTCACAAGCCGGACAGACCCCGCTACCCGCATCAGGGGCAAATCTTCCTTCAACATCCTCTATGAATCCAGTGCAGATCAACCTACCTGGGAATGTACCTCTGGCTCCGCCCGAACGATTTTCTGGTGACCCAAAGAGGTTTGCGGTATTTATCAATCAGTGCCGGTTGCACTTCTTATGCCGGCCAGCAGCCTTTCCAACTGATCAAGCTAAAGTAGCTTTTGTACTTTCGTACCTTAGTGGCAATGCGGCAGACTGGTCGATCCCTCTACTTAATCAAGATGATCCGGTTCTCCATGATTTTCAAGCCTTTCAGCTTAGTATGGAAAAACTGTTCTCAAGACATGCACAGGGGCAGGCCTTGGACAATGAGCTTCTTTCGTTGCGACAGGGTAATCAAGACCTTTTGGCTTATATTGCATCTTTCAATAGACTAATAGTGGAAACTCAATGGCCTGAGGACAAAAGGATTACGCTGTTTTATAGAGGTCTACGTGGAGAGCTCAAAGACGTTTTAGCCCAAGTAGCGAATCCCCCACAAGACTGTTCGGATTATATAGACTTGGTCGTTCAAATAGATCACAGACTGCAGAACAGGAAGGCCGATCGTTCCAAGTTTGATGCTCGAGTATTTTCCAAACCGCCAACTCCTTCCAAAGGAGTAGACTCCGGGGAACCCATGCAAATAGGGGGTCTGAAAGGTCCTCTAACACAAAGGGAGCGGGAAAGGAGAAAACAGTTGCAATTATGCCTATATTGCGGAAACGCAGGGCACTTTCTTCGAGACTGTCCGGTGAAACCTGCCAAGAAGGCAGTAGGAGCTGCAGTTACCACAGTTACAAACTCTGAGCAGGGAAACGACCTCGCCCGACAAGAATAGAGGTCCTCTTGCCGAGCGTGAAAACCAGTTCCGTGACCTCGCATTTCGTGATACCTATGGTCCTCATTAGCCCTGATAATCCGGATCGATTACATGCAATTGAAGCTTACGTCGACAGCAGTGCCATCGGCAATTATGTGGATCATGAAATGGTTTTGAGGATGAATCTAACTCTTTGTCCCAAGGCTGTAAAGGACGTCATTACTACGGTGGATGGTACGGAGATAGCCTCCGGGCCAGTAACGCATACCACTCAAGAGGTGACGCTAGTAAGTCAAGATGGACACCATGAGAAGATCGTGTTCGATGTGATCAAGGCCCCTCAGTTCCAGATTATTCTAGGAATACCTTGGTTAGAGAAACACAATCCTCTGATCGATTGGCGAGCAAGAACGGTCCAGTTTCCAGAATGTGTCTCTACTTGTCACCCTCCACCTGGTGTTGCACTGGCAGCAATTTCTTCAGAGACTCCCCAGTTACCTCCCGAATACCTAGAATACCAAGATGTTTTCCGGAAGGAGCAGGCTAACTCTCTACCTCCTCATAGGTCTTATGACTGCCAGATAGACCTGATACCTGGATCTACTCCTCCTTGTAGTAGAATTTATGCTCTCACCGAGCCTGAGAACCTTCACCTTCGACAATACCTGGATCAATACCTGGCAAATGGGTTTATTCGTCCTTCCAAGTCCCCTGCCTCTTCAGCTTTGTTCTTCGTTCCAAAAAAAGAAGGAGACCTTAGAACTTGTATCGATTATCGCTCCCTGAACCAGATCACCGTTAAGAATAGATATCCGTTACCTTTGATCCCTGAACTCCTGGACCAAGTCAGAAAAGCATGCATATATACAAAGCTGGATCTTAGAGGAGCTTACCACTTGGTACGAGTAAAAGAGGGCGATGAATGGAAGACGGCCTTCCGCACCAAGTATGGGCTATTTGAATATCAGGTCATGCCCTTCGGACTTTGCAATGCCCCGGCCGCCTTTCAATATTTTATGAACGATGTCCTCAGAGAGCTCATAGATGTGTGTGTTGTTGTTTACATCGACGACATTCTCGTTTATTCTTCATCGGAATCTGAACATCGGAAACACGTGAAAATGGTCCTTGAAAGATTGCGTCAACACAAACTTTTCGCTAAGTTGGAAAAATGTGTTTTCAACGTGACTGAAGTTGAATTCTTGGGATTCATATTATCGCCTGGCGGAGTGCGTATGGATTCAAAGAAGGTCGATGCAGTTCTCAAATGGCCATCACCATCTTCCGTAAAAGGTGTGCAAAGCATGTTAGGCTTCGCTAACTTTTACCGCAGGTTTATCCCCGAGTTCTCTTGAATAGTCCAGCCCATCACTGCCTTGTTAAAGAAAAACAAACGTTTTGAATGGTCTACCGAGGCGGAACAAGCTTTCCAGGATTTGAAGACTAAATTTATCTCTGCACCAATCTTAAAACACCCTCGCCCCGAACTCCCCTACATCGTGGAAACTGATGCTTCAAGCCTTGCCATGGGGGCAGTTCTATCACAAAAGGACCCGGTAACCAATCAGTTGCATCCCGTGGCATTTTGGTCCCGCAAATTCTCGCCTCCTGAAGTCAATTACACGATTACTGACAAGGAACTTCTGGCTATCAAGTCTGCCTTTAAGGCTTGGCGGCATTATCTGCTGGGGGCCCGACACACCGTTACTGTGATTACGGATCACCGAAACCTGCAATATTTGAAAACCGCAAAAGCCCAATCCTCTAGACAACTCCGTTGGGCATTATTCTTTGCCGAATTTGACTTCATAATTACCTATCGACCTGGTACAAAGAACGGTAAAGCCGATGCCCTTTCTCGGATGGGAGTGGAAGAACACTTGATCAACCCTAAACCTGTACCAATCATTCCCGAACAAAGAATTCTGGGTGTAATCGCCACAGAATCCATAGAGGAAGTTAAGGATAAAGCCAGGCAACTTGTAACTCCAGCAGACATACAGAATTGGCATCTGCAGGGAAAGGACTTTGCAGTAAAGGACAACTTATTGTATTTCCAAGAACGATTATACCTACCCAGCACAGATTTACAGAAAAAAGTCATCTCTTGTTATCACGACTCTTTAATGGAAGGTCATCCCGGTATAGCCAAGACCTCAGAAAAGATCAAGCGCTACTTCTGGTGGCCGTCTTGGAAAAAAGATATCAGAGACTTTATAATGTCCTGTGGAGTATGCGCCCAAAACAAGAGTCAAAAGGAAAGACCAGCAGGCCTCTTACGCCCTATTGACATCCCACCTCGCCCTTGGCATACGCTTTCTATGGACTTCATCACCGATCTACCTCCATGCTCCGGATACAATACGATTCTAGTAATCGTGGACTTATTCTCCAAGATGGCGCATTTCATTCCGCTCAAAGGCTTGCCAACAGCAGCAACACTGGCCCGAGAATTTCTCGAAAACATCGTCCGACTGCACGGTTTTCCTTCGGTTCTAATTTCGGATCGAGGTAGTCAATTTATTTCTCATTTTTGGCAAAGTTGCTGTCGGTCGGCTCAAATTGATGTGAGACTATCGACCAGTCACCACCCTCAGACCGACGGACAAACCGAGAGAACCAATCAAACTCTGGAACAGTATTTACGCTGCATGCTGCAACAAACTGAAAAAACTTGGAAAGATATCCTTTGGATAGCCGAGTATGCCTACAATAACTCTGTCCATTCGGGAACTGGGAAAACCCCGTTTTTTCTTTTGTACGGCAGTCACCCTCGAACCTCGGAGTTGGATCCCCTCCAAGATCTTGAAACACCAGCAGTAGACTACCTGCATTCTACAATCACCCAAGCCTTTAAGGAAGCTGTTTCTCACCTTCAAAAGGCTAAAGAACAATACAAGAAAGGAGCAGATCAACATCGGAAGGAAGCCCCTCACTATCAAGTAGGGGATCAAGTCTGGTTATCCACCAAATATCTATCTCTAAAAGGGCCACGCACATTCAACCCAAGATACCTTGGTCCCTATTCCATCACTACCATAGTAAACCCAGTAGCGGTCAAGTTGGACTTGCCCCCGCACATGAAGATACATCCGGTCTTCCACGTCTCTCTATTAAAACCCGTGCAACCTCAAACCCGACTAACCAAATCTCCAAAACCTATCCTAGTTGATGGAGAACTCGAGTTTGAAGTCAAAAGCATTCTGGACTCCAAGATCTCCAAATCTAAACTATTCTACCTAATTGACTGGAAAGGCTACGGCCCCCAAGAGAGATCCTGGGAACCTGCTGAATATGTCCACGCTCCTCGCCTAATCAAAAGATTTCACCGAACATTTCCTGACAAGCCAAAACCCCCGGAGAAGCCCGGTTTGGGAGGGGCCTTGAGGGGGGGGAACTGTCATGATCTCTGCTTCCAAAAGGTCAGGGTTTTCCCAACTCCCTTGGAAGCAGATCCATAACCCAGGTTCCGAGTGCCAACCAGTCCCAATGGGGACCTTTTGGACCCAGTCCTGGCGCCAGTGGCACCAGGCTCATAAATATGCCCAGTCCCAGCGCTGGAAGCGCCGGGCTCATAATGCTTGGGTGGACTTACCTGCAGCAGACCATGCTGCTTACTTGCCTGCCAGTTGAGCCTCTGATCCTCTTCTGTTTGGAACTACTTTTCCTGTTGTGTGGGGCTGGAGCCACTCCCTAGATTCTGAACACTGGAACTCTTCTGGAAGGCAGGAACTCTTTTCTTACCAGGAACTCTTTTCTTACTTAGGCGTCGCTGTGGAAGGAGACACCTAAGCACTACAGGAGGCTATTTAAACCACACCCGGTGGATGAATCTTGCTTTGCGTTATTCTGCATCCTCTGCAGCAGAACGCTCATCGTGTCTTCTGCATCTGATCCTGGGCCTAAGGAAAAAGGCTTACCATCCTGAATCCAGTCTTCAGCAACACCTATAAAGACAAGAAAGAACAGGTTAGCATTCCGGCATCTGAAAGGCAAAGGCTTACCTACTCTTCGTGCGCTCCGGAGGTCTTCACACTGCATTCCGGCATTTGAAAGACAAAAGCTTACCAACTCTTTGCACGCTCCGGAGGCCGTCGGCGCTGCATCCCGCATCTGAAAGACAAAACAAGGTGCGTTTAAAGACATTGGGGAACTTTAATACTCACGTGCCATTACTCCTTTCCACATCTAACCCAGTGGGTATCCCGGCACCCTGCAGCCGCTCCGAACTTGTACCTGCAAAATAAAAAGACAGTTAGAGCGCATTGTGAAGCTGGCAACAAGCGCTTACTTACGTGCTTCCAGGCGCTTCTATTCATCACACGGGCTCCATCTTCAAGGCACTTCAGCCCGTCATCTGCCATCGCCGGAACCCTGCAAAACAAGAGACATCATTATTAAAGACTTTAAAGACATTTGAGTTACTCGAAACTTACCGTTCGTGCAGTAAACGACGGACAGCAGTCCTCTGAAGTCAAGAGGCCTGCGCTACCTATCCGGTGAAGAAACTGGTTACAGCACCCTGCCCCGAGGCAGATGGAGAGCTCGGCATTCACTTACCTAAGGTGAGAGCGTTAACCTGTGGGGGTCTACAGGAGAGGAGAAGAGGAAAGAGATAGGGACACCCCAATAACCCCAGTTCATTAACCCCGTATTTTCTATCTGCAGACATCTTACTCTGCACGTCAGGCATACAGGGCACAGAGGTCCAGCCCAAAGAGCCAACCGGGTGCTGCACATCACCTTTGAAGATACGGTAGTCGCCCAGTCAAGACCGGCGCCTCTGCGAGAATCAGGTGAGCGTTACAGTAAGTCTCTTCAGTTAACTATAGTGCTCTGTGGCTTTTCGCAAAACTAATGTCTCTTTTATCTTTGGTTTCTTAGTTTCTGAGGAGACACACCGGTAGCGTTATACCGGTGTCAGCAGAGCAGACGCGAAGCGCGCGTTCCAGCGGAGGCAAGGCTTAAGTAGCTCCCTCTGCGAACACGAATAGAACTGTGTTGCTACCCATAAACGTGCCTTGCGGCGGCCATCTTAAGTGTAGGAATTTACAATTGAACACCATGGAAGTAGATGCTGAGAATGGTGCAAATGCCATATGTAAAAAATGAAGTGAGGGAGGAGGGCACCACTTATGAATTAAGTCTTTTTAGTAGTTGCATTCTATGATGAAAATATATGTTGAAGTATATTCAAAAAATATTTTTGCCTGGAGCAGCCAGTCCATAAAAGGTCCTGTAGCACTAGGACCTATTCAAACACAAAATATCCAAAAAACAGAGTGACTACACTCTGTTAGGAAAGGCGCTTCTCAGTTAGCCCCAATTCAGTTGCTTATCTTAGATTCACTGTAGAGTATATCAAAAAATGTTAGTCAAAAAATTCTCCAAAAGTAATACGTTTCATAGCAGGAAATGTTTAATGCACATTCCTGAAGTATCTGCTGTTACAGTATATCTTTGTAAATCACACAATGAGTGTTCATCTGAGATTGCCCATAATACTCTGGTGCCAATGCATTTCGGTTAAAACCTTCTTCAGGGCGAAGCAAAACTGATATTACATGACTTATATAGTAACATCATTAACAGAATGTATCACAATGCACACAAAGCGATCAAATAAGAAAAGTTTTTACAAAAGCACATACCGGTTCGTGTACCACATCCGCATATATAGATAATGGGGAGAATAAAACAAAAAAGCATACTAATTAGTTTACTGTCATGATTGTGCCTGTTCTGTTTACATTTCAGCCTTAAAAGGCAAGTCATACCTTAGTCATGCCAAGAAACGTTAGGATCGTGAAGTTGTACAGTTGCACAACGAGTAAATCTACAAGAAAAGAATAGATGTAACTCTAAGTGGCCCTCGCGGACATCAAAGGATAAAGCTTATTTAACACTGTGGCTAGCTGTGCTTACCGAGCAGCTTCAAAGACGTGTGTGCTGAGAGAGCTGCATCTAATGCGCTCGCGCTCGCAATTACTTTCGTTTTAAGCGTTTCCATGGAGACGGTGCGAGGCGTCGCGGTCCGGTAGGAGCACGTACGCCTCGCGCCCCACCCCCGGGTGGAAGCCCTGGGGCGGGGATGTCTCCATGGTAACTGCCGTTTGGACGAAGCCTACGCGTCTCTTGCCTACATGTGCTGTTAGTAACTGATTCGTGTTCAGAGAGAAACGCATACGCGAATCGTTTCAAATGCATTTACTGAGGGATACACGCATCAGGGTAATTCATATGGTGATATCTAGTGTCATTGTAGTGACAATGATAGCGTTATAAGTATAATAGGCCCTGTTAGAACAAATCAAGGTACCTGGGGGTATGTGCGCTATATTGTGAAAGTATTGTAAATGCCATATGTGCCAGGCTGACACCCACCTTTGACCTGCTGACTGATAATGTGCTCTGCCAAGTCTGAGTGTCTGAATGAAGACTATGCTCACTGACTGGGATCATGACGGTATCTCTGTCATTTCAGATCAGCTCAAGCGGAAGGGGTGTGGGGCTCGGAAGACAGATGGAGACCATACAACAACCGGATTTGAAGAATTATGCCTTCCCAAACTTTTCCCCGGTGATGAGATCCTAATAAGGAACTTTTCACCTAAGTGGCAAGAGCTGAGATTCAACGGCCCATTTGTCGTGGAGGGCTCAACGCCATCAGCAGTGAAAGTGCTAGGCAGACGTGCATGGATATTCCTTGGAGATGTAAAGATCTACACTGGAAAATCCTCTTCACCTCCACCTCAATCGGAAGCAAGCATTGGGAAGAACCTCAGTACATGCAGACGAGATCCATGATGAGGAAGAAGGATGCAGAGATTGTCAAATAAACAGATAAAGAATACCTTGGACTATGGCTCTGTTCAGTACACTCTTAAATTGCTAGAAAATGAGTGAGAAAAAAGGTTATTTGTTTTTGAGCCACAGGAGCTTGCTAAACATTGGAGCGAGACACATTAAAGTCTTGATCGAGAAAGAAAGATGCCAGATCTGGAGTTCCTTTTTGACGACTGGAAAAGGGAACAGTTCCCAGATTCCTTTCTCACTGAGTTTCTTTTCAGAGGCACCCATGGTAGTGTCTAATGGTCACATTTGTCGGATCGTTCTTACAGTTTTTCTCTTCATTCTTTGTATATACCCTGCATTTGTGGTGAGAACTACTAGTGTTCATCAGTTTCTGCAAGATCCTAAGAATGGCCCAATCATGAGGAGATTGCTCGCAGTTATAATAGAGCAAGTTCTCCAACATCCTGAGTACAGTGGGGAAAATACAAATGCCCCTATCTGATGATAACGCTCATAGACTAGTTGGGTTGGTCTTCTATTATTTGATTGGGGAATGCCTGCATCTTGTTCGAAGACAAACAGATGTTCGCACTTTAAGAGATCTGAGGAATACAGTGGCACTTAACGGATTGCTACGTTACGTAATTGAAAAAGTCAATCTATATTCTGAGAGAACATTGAGAACGACCTGAATGAGACTTTCAAGAGAAGAGACCCAAAGCCTATTGTTCATAGTCTTTTATGTCTTGCTAGAGAAGCACCTGCATTTGTCTGGCGAAAGGATGACTTCTTTCTGTACATCAAGAACTTTGTTAATCATCCTGTGATCAGCTAGCTGTTTGAAGAATTTGTGGAGCAGATCCTGATATTAACAGAGGTATGATGGTACCCAATTAAAGTTTACTTTTCCTTCCTTAAAAAAGAAAAAGAATGGGTAATATAGACAGTAACAATAATGTTGCTAACAAATAGGCCACCATGACGAGCAAGAAACTACTGCTGCATTAAGTGGGCCTATCTATATATCATCTATACATGCATCTTGTTTATTGTGATCCTTCTCTCACTTACAGTACGTACAGCTTACCATTTGGATCCAAATAAAACGAGGATCCCTGTGTATCTTCCTATGCAGACGGAGGGTACAGATGCGGCAACTACAAGGCAGCCGAGACCATATGTAATTATCCCTACTCCAGTAGGCTGTGTAAAAGTGCCTGGTCCTATGCCAAATGTCACTAGACATCTTTCCTTAGAAAAAGGTGTTATAGATATGTTTCTTGAGCACCAGAAACAGGCTTGTAAGGAAAGGCAAAGGAAGAGATCTCTTATGAGCAAGCCTACACAAGTAGCACATATAAAAGTACCAAGTTTACTGACACATGTTCCTATGATTGGTCCAATAAGAAGGAAGTATGCTGACATACTTCATGAGATGTTTATAGAAGCTCATAAGAAAAGAACAAGACCTAAAAGAAGTGCTAGGGAAGATGATCATGAGTTGAATAATTACCTGGATAGTACAGCACATTTGGGAAATAACATATGGTATCAGCATATGAAAGAAGTGGGAAGGAGAACTTTGGGAAATAACATATGGTATCAGCATATGAAAGAAGTGGGAAGGAGAACCTCAAAAGGAGGAATGCTTTGTATGTGCACTCCTGCCTTATAGCATGCAGAAGTCTAAAATCGTCATAGCTATTGAGATAGACATCCAGACAGCACATTGTCCATCACACATTGCGTTCTGCCGTACAAGGGGTCAGTTCATGGGCCGAACAGTCTATCTCAAATGGGCAACTGAATGGACAGATCAAGAAGAAGATGAATATGCCCAAGACACAAAGACGAGACCAAGAGCTCATACCAAGAATCTTGTGATCTGATATGAAAAGCCTGGAGTAAAAGGAGCTGGAATCAGATGGGAATTCAACAGAAGACTGGAGAGTCAAGGAAAATCTGCAGAAGAATTTGTAGATGGAAAAACAGAGGCCAGATGCAGATTTGGGGATCAGTGCTTTCACCAGACGGTTGGGAAGAAGGTGTGGTGATCTGCAGAGACTGGATAATAATGGGTCCCTATCAGCCAACTATTGAAAACGCAGAGATGCTGTGTAAACCTTTAGGGTCAAAAATTGCTAAACTACTGACATGGGTCAAAGATAAAGGATGACCTTTGCATATAGTGCCTTTGGAAGTGCAAAGCTGTGCTTCAGAAACAATGGCACAAGAAAATTTGGAGCGAACCAGAACTGTAGTCAAGTCATTGATGTACCAGGAATGAACATTGGGAGAGCAGTGATCATGGATCACTATTGGGCGTGTGGATCTAGAGCTTACATGAAGCTGCCCAAGGACTGGGGAGGAGAATGCTCCATAGTGTCATGAATAAAGCTTCAGGCACAAAAAGACTCATGGCCCCCTTTTCTGTCCGCAAGAGAAGCTGTGCTCAGACAGGTTCTGGCTCTTTAAGACTCATTAGCCTGCCAATTCCAGTAGCTATCATTTATTGTTGCATTCTCTTATCCACAGGGGTAGACTGGTATATTGGCTGATACATTTCTTTGGGTTTGACGGTTCTTAACTCAAAGGTCAGTGTTGTGTTATTCTTGCTCACACTGTATTACTGTTACGGATTGTGGATAACTTACGTCACTTTCCTTACAGTCACTTCCGGTCTACCTATGCTCCTGTGTCGGTGCACCTTATCCTGAGTACTACAGCCATCTTGGTCATCGTTTGGCATCCTATCTTTTGGCTACTAGATCGCACTGGTTGTCTACTTTCAGCCAGCGGGGTATAATAGTCAGAAGAATTCTTTGGCTACACTACGAGGGCAAATCACCCTTGACACATAGTAAATGTTCACCTTCCAGTATTAGTGATTCCTAAAAGTGACTTAAACATTGACAGTTTTCCAAAAGCAGATGCTCACCTGAGGAAGAGGAGATCTGTAGAGCTGATAAATCGAATAAAGAAGGAGAACTATTTCTCAGCCAAGTCAATAGAAGCCTTTGACTCCATCCCATATGAGCATGAGATTGTTCAGTCAAACTTCGTCGATATTCACGTTGATCTTCATTCCGAGGATTTAGACTGCAGCAAATACCAAGTGGCTGCAGATTATAAGATGGGAATTGTTGCAGACAATCAACACTACCATAAAAAGATTCAATGCTATCAAGGAAGAGCTGAGAGCCATTCGACTGATGACTCTTCAGAATAGATATGTCCTGGACATGATCAAAGCTATGGATGGAGGTGTTTGTGTAAAAATTGGAGAATCATATTGCACATTTATAACTTCTCATGATGACGAGAATGGCACCTTGACAGAGGCCATAGAGATGCTGACGAAGCTACACATCCAAATGGTGGACGAAGTGGAGGATATCGCTGCTGATAGCTGTTTTGGATCGCTCTTTTCCTGGGTTCCACAATGGATGGCAGATATGTTCAAGTTCCCTGGAGCCCTGTTGGTGATGATCATGCTTGGATTTTGTATAATCAAGATAATAATCTCACAATGCAAGAAGAGTGCAAAGAAAGCTATAGGGATCGATATTGAATCTGGATGGAATACTAAAGAGCTGATAGATGAAGAAATCAGGCATGTTGTGAAGGCCAGCATCCATGCACCTGAAGGAACGAAGTTCCTGTATACAAAGAATAATAAGAAGTATGTGCAAAAATTGATCTATTGCAGTCCAAGTGGACAGTGCATGCTCATGACTTGGAAAAAGGATGAGCATGTGAAATCAGCAAGATGCCCGAAGGGAGTTAAAGATATGAGTCCCAAAGAAGCATTTCTTCAGACAAGGATGTCTAGATGTGAAGGATGATGGGAGAGTGGTCGCTGAATTGCTCATGGGGGGGGGGGGGGAGTATAGAGAAGGAGCCAAGTACCCCACCTCAAGCATCTCGCCCAGATTGCATATATATTGGGAACCAGAGTGTGAGACATGTGCAGTACCAGGGAAAATACCAATACCAAGAAGAATCCTGGAAGTAAGGTTCCCATTGAGAAAGCCATATCTGCTTACAAGACAGTTTCATGGCCATTTGAATGAAATCCCAGAAAAAGCATGAAAAAAAGAGCAAAAGAGCAGATTGGTGAGATCATGCAAAGTCATACTGATGCACCTAGAAGAGATGCAGGGACAAGAAAGTGAAGATAGTCTATAAGGAATAGTAGAGAACAGATTGCAGCAAGCGGCAACATATATATATAACTAACAAAAAACATTTTTAAAGGGACGTTGTGGTTAAGTTGCGCTACTAAAAACCAATCACCTTTACTGAAAAAACTATGCTAAAGGAATGTTCTGGTTACAGTGCCCTACTAAAAACCTGTCAAATTCACTAACAAAAAACATAGTTAAAGGGACGTTATGGTTGCGTTGCCCTAAGAAAAAACTAGCTAATTAATTGCAAAACCTATGTTATAGGCTGTTATAGTTACTTTGCAATTACAACAATCTATCCACATTTTGGTTACAAGTAAAACCAGAAATTCGCCAGTTATGGTAAGCTACACAGCCATAACTCGCGCCACCTCCTTTCACTGCTAAGACTAACACCCAGGACATCAAAGATGACATCACATTGAAACCATTTTTGCTGAAAAGACCCTACAAAAGGTTGTGCTTCTAATGTTCGTTACATGATGTCACAGGTGATTGTGTAACTTTAAACATGCAATAACTAGCAAACAATTCAAGACTTACTACACTGTGCTAGTACCAACAATACATATGAAGACCCACAATCCATAGAAATCAGAGGCACATACAGGAAGAAAGAAACAGGGAAACTAAAGTAAGGAAGAAAGAAACAGCATCATCAGAAAATGTTAATAGCATTACAGTTTATCTTCATGTATACCAATCAATTGTGTTTTTGAGGCCTGTCTTATTGAGCCATGTACGTGCACCATGAGCTGAGACCAAAACCTAAGGAACGTACTTTAAGAGCATACGACAAGGTTAACATCTAGATATATAGCACTTTTTGAATTTTAATATTCTGACTGTCAGTGAACAAAACCATCTGGCCTATATATTTCAGTGACCAAAAACAGGTGGGCCAGATATGTGATGTCATCAGTGATGGCATCTTTGATGTCCTGGGTGTTAGTCTTAGCAGTGAACAGTGGTGGTGCAAGTTGTGGCTGTGTAGCTTACCATAACTGCAGGATTTCTGTTTTTTTTGGCTTTACTTGTAACCATAATGTGGATAGATTGTTGTAATTGCAAAGTAACTATAACAGCCTTTTAACAAAGGTTTTGCAATGAATTTGCTAGGTTTTTCTTAGGGCAACTGAACCATAACGTCCCTTTAACAACATTTTGTGTTCGTGAATTTGACAGGTTTTTAGTAGGGCACTGTAACCAGAACGTTACTTTAGCATAGTTTTTTAAGTAAAGGTGATAGGTTTGTAATAGCGAAACCTAGCCATATGGTCCCTTTAACAATATTTTTTGTGAGTGCATTTCATAGGTTTGTAGGATGGCAGTGTAACCGGAACGTTGCTTCAGCATAGCGTTTCTTGTGATGGTGATAGGTGTTTAGTACTGCAACAGAAGCATAACGTCCTGTTAGTACTGTTTTGTCATGGATTCCTTGGCTGCCCTCCTGGAGAACTTGGTGGAAGGCCGAATTCCCCTCTGTATGTATCCATTTCTGCTACCCCTTCCCTTTCATAATAGTGGTGGTGTATCTTCGAAAGTGAAGGTGTACATGTGAAGGGTTGGTGAGTGTGTGAGTGGGTTTTGTTTTTGTGGTAAGAAAGCATGGTCACTGTGTGCCGCACATTACTGTCCGAGATGACTGCAGGTAAGTAATATGGAGGTTTCCTAGGAAGACTGTACCTGGGCAGCGTATGTACATGCACAATGCAGGCATCCGTAGGACTCCAGTACTGCCGCATGGCCGCATCTTCTAATACACTTTTAATTAGGCGTTGAAGCGCACCTCTATCCATTGCACAGCTATCCGCAAGCGTAGGGAATCCTCTATGTGCTGCTAACACCGCCTCTGTCACCAGCCCTACAGATTTATATGGTAGGCTACTGCAGTTTAAGTAGTCCTGGTGGGTGCGTGTGAAGCTGTGCAAACCGGCCAATGTATGGCTGCCCACTGGAAAACAAGGAACAGCAACTTCCAGTATATGGTGGGCATGGTAAATGTTGCATTCATTTTGACTGATCTGATGCTAGCCTTTGCTTGACCAGTGAAACACACCGTGTCTGCACCGAGCACAGAGACGGAAAGTGGCAAGGGTTCGCCTGTGGGTCGCAGAGGTTGTGAAATCATTTAACTACAGCTGTGCCGGTGTGTACTGCGTCTCCAAAATCGCAAAGCTGGTGCGGCTTGGTCACTCACAAACAAGTCCATGTAAACCAAAGTAAGCAACCAGGAGAGTCTTCGGAGTGCAAATAATGTCAGTGGTGGTTACAAAAGTACTGTAGCCGCATGGGTGTCGCTGAATACATATCTTCCTGCTGCACGTATTGATGCTGCATTTGTCGTTGTTGGAAGCAAATTTGTATTTCACATTTTATTCATCTCTGTGGTTGCTGGTCCTACTGCTACTGGTGTACCATGAAGTGTGTGTATGCCTTTGACGAGGAATGAAATAAATCGAAGCACAAGGGTACAGTGGGCAGGGTAGTGGCCTTACAGCAGTGCAGTGCAGTCATTTCATGCGCAGTAATCTGCACATTTGCTGTGGCCAACAACAGGCACACTCCGTTAGGACAGCAAATCTTTGAAACATCCTTGCAGACCATAAAGTGCGCTACAGACCCTTACCTGGCAAAGGGCATTGTATTGTGCATGTACCACGACGCGCTACTGTACAGAGGGAAGCTACTTGGAAGCGCTTGGGAAGGGCCAGGAGCAATTAGTGCCACCTAGGTAAGTGAGGCGCACCCAACAGTTCCCGCTCTCTGAGCACAACCCCTCTGGTATCCCTATAGGTGCTGCCCCTTCCGTACCAGCACTTGCCTTCCATGCTTTCTGTATCGTGTGGTATAAGAGTAAAATACATGGAAATGAAGTGGGAGAAGGAAAAAAGTGAAATAAAGAAAGCTCCTTTCAGAGTGTAGCAATGCAACTGGCAATTAACGCATGCAGGGCGCCGTCCACCATTTACGCTTCACAAAATGTGCGCTAAATAAAAGGAGGCTTCGCTTTGTGGGAAGTACCTTGGGGGAATCGGTTGGAAAGGGTTGGCTCTAAAAAGAGATTTCTTTCCCGTGCTGCAGTGCGTTTAAA
The DNA here is from genome assembly GCF_040938575.1 of Ambystoma mexicanum. Lineage (NCBI taxonomy): Eukaryota > Metazoa > Chordata > Amphibia > Caudata > Ambystomatidae > Ambystoma > Ambystoma mexicanum. Next base: position 46,815,331 of record NC_090927.1, read on the forward strand.
AGTGCGGGAGTGTGCAACACCTACTGCAGAAATTCTGCATTTACTTCTACGAAGGGCAGCAAGGCTTTTTGGGGACGGCGTGCAAAGTTGGAATGTCAGGAACAGTAAGAAGAAGGCTGTTTGTGGGAAACTCTCTTGGTGCTGTGAAAGGGCATATTTCCGTTTTGGAAGTGCGATATTGCGACATGTCATAAAAAGGCACACCTACACTTATTGACAATGTGTTGCGCTTTCTGTATTTCAGAACCAAATGAAAAATGATGCTGCCACATCTGTGTCTGTGTAATGTGATAAAAAAGTATGCAACAGATCGGAATCCGACGCATGACCTGGTCAAGTGCCTCCTTCATCGCAAAAGACAATGAAACTCTGGTAACATGTTGTGAATTTTTCCGTCCACAATGAAGAACAGTAATGTTGGCATGATGGCACAGCATCAAAGTCTAACAAGGACAAACGGAAGTTAGTCACTTCATTGCACATACTCCTTAACACTACAAATGCACATAATGGAGTCCAAATTGTGCAGCCACTGCACAGTGGTTTCCATTCACTTTCAATCAATGTATTCAGAACTTCTCCAAAAACTGTACGTTGTGGCTCGTAAAATACATAGCCATAACATCACCTTCTGCATATCTGTTGACAAATACAATGTGTACCACTGTCTGTGCGTACAAACCACACCCAGATACCGTAGTCAGTAATCCTGTAGCCTCCACATGCCCATTTGTATGGCTGCCATCTGCAAAAGGGCCGTATGTGACAAGTGCAGTCCTGCGACTATCGCGGTATCCGCGGACTTTCCATGCTGTGTGTGTACGGGAGTGTGGGAAGGAAATTCAACCAAGGTAGAGGATTTTGTTTGTAGTGGTAGCTCTGAGAAGAGCCTTTTTGTTTTTGTTTTTTATAAAGGTGCTTCCATAGAAACAAGTTTTTTGTGTTTTTTTTTAGTGTTTGTGCGTTTTGTAGTTCACCTCACATTCTTACAACAGGGTCTTCAGTGCCACCTGTATATTGGAAAACAAAATTTCATTGCCACTGGTCGACAAAGCAATGCCATTTGCTTTGAAAAGGTGTATATATCGAGAACCAATGTTCTCACTCTCACAGGAGAACATCCCAGCAGCATGCAAGAAGTCACACATGCTTCTATTGATAAGTCCCTTTCCGACCTCTGGCTGGTGACAACATTCATTGGAATAGGTCCATACAATCCTTAGTGGTATACATGTGTAAAGCACCTTGGCAGTGGGGAAAATGCTCTACACTCCTTTCATCAGCTTCTTGAGATGTCGGTACACATGTACACATGCCACGGAACGCAAAAACAAGGCTCCATAGTGCACAACCACAGCATGTACAGTTGTGGAAGTGGCCAATCGTCGACATTATGCAAGCACACCGCCAAAGCAGCATGAAGTGCCACTGCACCACAAAGCCTCCACTCCCTGCAAATTGAAATTGCCACAAAAGCCTTTTTCGTCGGCATACAGCAACAGATCTTCCACAAAGGCATCACCAACGATGAAAACTGTGCGTTTCTCCATGTCTGCCAGCCACACTGCCCAATGTCACGAAAGACATGCCCTTCCCTGTGACGCACACCCTGAGCATCTGATTGGACAATCCCCACAGGCCGATTCCCATTAGCAGAACAGCGTGACCAGTCCTCCTTCCCTTTCCACTACCTTCTTCCCACCATGCCCTCATTGGGTACTGCCCAATAGTGGCACATGCATTCACCAATCACAGTGAAGACGTCTGCCTGTAAAACTATCAGTTCTGTACAAAATTGTTCTGCGCACATACCACACCCAGGCACTTCAGTGTGCAAGGCCTTAGCCTGCACATTCCCATATCCATGGCTTTCATCCTCAAGTGGCCTGGATGTTGCGTCCGTGCTCTATGCGGGCGTGGGGGAATTATATGCCACCATGGGAGGGTCCGTCATCTTCAGTGATGGCTCTGAAAAGTCTTTTGTGTTTTTATGGAAGGTGCTTCCACACAAATACCTTGTTCACAGTTTCTGTATACAGTTTTATGTTATCTTCTTCGCCTAAGCATTTTACAGTAACCTTTGCAACGCATCAGTAGATGCGCAAATAGTACAGCATTACCAGTGGTAGGCAAGGAAGTGCCATTGCAGTGGAAGAACTCTGAATTTTGAGAAGCAATGATGGCATTGCTACTGCAGAACATCCCACAAGTGCACATAAAGTCTGCCATGCCTCGGTTTATGAGACAACTTCCAGCCTCTGGCCAGGTACAACGGACATTACGACAGTTCCATGTTCTTCTGGGTGGTATGGCACAGACAGCCACCTTGGCAGTGGGAAAAAGCCTCTTCACAGCATTCAGAAACCACTTCAGCTCATGGAACAAAAGTGAACAAGCTCCGTACCCTAAGTGCATGCCGCCATAGTGCAGGCCGACGACGCGCACAGTAGCAACACTGGCCACATGTATGCAAAGGGCATGCATGACGAGGCAACTGCAGACACCGACAGCGCGCCACAATGCGTCCACTCCTTCCAAAGTGAAATTGCGATCAAGCGGTCTTTCCAGGCCATAGTGGTGCAAATCTACCACAAAGGCGCCCCCCAAAATCAGCACAATGCGTTTTTCCATGTCTGCCTGCCTCACTGCGCACAGTAATGAGAGCGAGTATTATTGCCCCATCCTGTGAACCACACCCTCAGTACCTGATTGGATAATCTGCACAGGGCCATTTCCATTGGGCAGCATGGTGACAAGTGCAGAATGTTGCCTGTGCGCTTCCCAAAGTACTGCAAGGGTCATGCCCCAGTACAGCACAAACACTCCTACTTCCCTTTACACTGTCTTCTTCCCACCATGCCCTCATTGGGTACAGTTGAATAGTCACACACGCATCCACCAATGCCATTCAAGACGTCAGCAGCTAACATTGTCAGTTCTCCACAAGACGTCATATGTACCGTTACAAATTCAGCCTGCAAGTGTGCTGTTATTCAAAAGCACGTCCAGTAGACAGTTCATTGAAAGTTTGCAGGATTTGTGCATGCACATTCATCCACTTGAGCACCCATCACCACAACCACAACATGAAGGTATGTATATTTTTTTTGCAGTATGTTTATAACTCTGTTCAAAGTGGCTCTGCACACGATATGTGCCACTGAGCGTCCACAGCGTTTTCAACAAGCATACTATTTTTTTCTCCCATTCCCTACCTTGAAGTGACTCATCAATGGTATCTGCTTGCAACGTTTTCATTTACCCATCTCATGCAGTGTATTAGCAAAACTGGAACTCTTCTTTCATTCCAACAATGCTACGAGTTGTGTTCCCCACTAACCCATCTCCTACATAAATCGTGAATGTATGGCACCAAAGCCAGCACTAAATGTATTTTACCAACCTAAAGCGAGTTCCCAAAAGGTCAGTGTCTGCACAGCTATGGTCTTCTGTACGCTGCACTATTGCCACAGCCTCTATTTAAATCTGCCAGCTTCTACTCTCCGCTCTCAGCAATCCATCCAGAAGAGGACTACGCAACTTGTCCTTGGCCTGAAGGCCAGGGATCGTATCTCTGCTGGACTAAATGCCTGCAATAGCTCCCAGTGAGTGGCTGCGAGGAATAAAATGAAAATCCTCTGCATTATGCACACAGCCTTCTGGGCCCTGGGACCTCACTACTTTCTACTGTCACTTAATATGTGCCAGTGAAAATGTGTGCTTGCTGGAGCTCTTCCCTCAGAGTCACTTGCTTCTGCACGTAACTGGTTGAAGGTAGATCTCTTTCTTCTGCTGCGGCCTCCCTCTGGAACAGGCTCTCTACCTCCCTGGAACTTGAGGAGAACCAGGTTAGGGTCTGGAAGCGCCTCAAAACCTTTCCATTTGCTTCTTCTTATTCCCCTCCTATCCCTGCTCACTTCCTGCCTGAAACTGATTGTGCACTGGTTTCCTACCCACCCTCTAATCTGGGCCGCAGGCCACCTCCCTTCCGACAGTTGCACCCCAGCACTGGTTTTGTAGAAACCCCTACACTTCAGGATGGTTTTCTGTAACCGTAACAGTCCAACCTCCACCGGATATCTACACTTATCATTGCACGTGCAAGCACCGGCCGTAGTTTAACATAGTGCTATTTTTTATTGTTCCCATGTACTCCACTTTGCCCTCCCCCTTCCCATTCACTTGCATACTCTCAGTGTCACCTGGCCTGCTGGGATAATTGTCTCTGTGTGACCTCTGTTCCGCCTCCCTTTCCTCGGCGTGTCTTCACACACTTGTGTGTAGGAGCAGTACAAATGCCACAGCATTTCATATCACATCATATCATATGATACACACACTGCATTCATAACAACAGGATGCCTGCCATATACCTTGTAGACTTCAGAGAATGGCCTTTCCGCTGTAACCCATTTCCTACAAATGTCTGAAAAGTGATCCCACAAAAGCAGCACTGAATGTATTGTAGCAACATTAAGGAAGTACGTGCAGTGCATGCATACATATAGGATGCCTGCCCCTTACCTTGTACACTTTTACCATAACCTACATTTCTCAGTATAAACAGACCTTCTGCCACAGTTTTTGTGTACACACCACAACCAGCAATCACATTGCGCAATGGCTTAGCCTCTACAGTGCCACTGCCATAGCTGCCATCTAGAAAAGGGCTGGATGTGGCACATGTAATCCTCAAAGTACCGCAGTTACTGTGCTAGGAACAGGAGGTGGTAAGGGGAAGGTAATGTAAAACAGGGTATGGGATTGTGTCTTTAGTACTGTCCTTGAAAAGATTTATTTTTTATTTTTATTGTTGTGTTTTTGTTACCTATGTTCGTGCATACAATTATTTTTGTGTTTTCCCTCGTTCGCGGACTTTGCTTCTCCTCCTAACATTTCTGCCGACTGAAGGGCAACGCATCTCTTACAATTCTACAGGATTCTCTGCAACACTTCGTGCAGAGTGGCAAACAAAACAGCATTGCCAATGGAGGTAAAAGAAATACAATTTTCTTGGAACCACTGGAAATTTTGCTGGTTAATGCTTTCATAGTAGGTACAGAACATCCCAGCACTACACAAAGCCACACATGCTTCTATTTATGAAACACCTCCCGACCTCTATCTGTGGACAAATTACACCGGCATGGTCCCATGATCCTCTTTGTGGCAGCGATGAGAAAATCACTTTGGCAGTGGGAAACTTCTGCATCACTGCTGTCATTAACTTCTTTAGGTGAGCAAGCAAACGTGCGCACGACCTGTACCCCAAATGTAGTGCTCTGTAATAGACGACCACAACATCGACAGAGGCCACACATGTACAAAGGAAATCCATGCAATCAAAACCCCACTCATAGACTGTGCCCCAAAAAGCCTCCACTCCTTCCAACTAAAAGTCAGCCGCAAAGCCTCTGTCCATGTCATACCTGTGCAGTACTTGCACAAAGGTATCACCCACGATCAGCACTCTGCATCTCTCCATCTCTGCCAACCTCACTACATTGAGTTTTGGGTGCACACATTAATGCCCCTTCCTGTGAACCACACCCTCTACACCTGATTGGCTAATCCCCACAGTTCAATTTGCAAGGCCATCATGCTCAGAGGCGCACAATGTACCACGTGCCTCTTGCCAGCTACAGCGAGGGCCGCACCCCAGTAAAGCAGACAGTCCTTCTTCCGTTTCCACTATTACATTTGCAACATTCCCTCAGTAGGTATTATGAAATACACCAGCATGTAGCAATCGCATTCAAGACCTCTGCATTGAACACTGCCATTTCTGTACAGCCCTCCAGACGAACCATTACACACTCACACTACACATCTCGTGTCATGTGAAAGCATCTCCAGTGAACAGTTCTGAAAAACTCGCCACACGGTCAGTGTCCACATTAACCCAGAGCGGCACCCAGCACCATTAAGTGCAGTTCGCAGTACGTTTTTTTTTCTCTGCACTGTACCAAGGGCAATGATGCAATGATGCAGTACTTCAAATTGCAGTACAGCAGTCAGTAATATGTGCAATGCACACTACACACACAAATACACTATGCAGTACAACCCTATACACTTGTGCACACCCAGTTTTTTACCACAACACTCACTAGACACACTGCAGAAGTGGTCACTCCATAAGCTCCTGGCAAAATGCAGCACATGCCAACAATCAGATTAAAAAATGCATGCACAGCTCATAATCCAGACGCAAAACGCAACAATCTGAAGGGTCTATGCAAGCAACCCACATCGCCTCCAGCCATGCATCGCAGACGCAAGGGCCACACAACAGACCCTCGTGCACCCTATGTTTCAATGCTCATGTCATGTGTAATGCACTCTGCATCTGCAATTGTGCCTGTCAACTTTCACCTTGGCAACATCTTTGCATGCATGGCTCCATGAGGTTGCCAAACCTATGCTGAACAGTATGTGGGTGGTTGTGTACATCGCCCATCGTTGAACTTTGTGATGGTGACGGCTTCTTCTCATGGCGCAATATGTTACGACACTTCTTCTAGCAAGTGTCTTGTAAAGGGCAACCCATAGCAAATGGAAAAAAATAGGTCCCTAATGTGCAACGTGTGAAATGACCTACACCATGTGGTAGTGAACGCATATCACCTCACTTTGCTTTTCCACCAAGAGTAAAAGGTTCTCGACGTCCACTCTTCACAGGGCGCCATCATCGGGGCGATGCAGAGTTAACCCTGTATGGTGCCATTATGTTGTGCTGGGTGTGGCCCAGGCCTAGTCTTTTGGGTGCATGGCCAACACCCTACAGCCTTTGGCCATGTACCCAAAAGTCTAGGCCTTGGCCAGACCCTGCACAACATAATGAATCAAGGAAAACATCAAATATTAATATGGTTATGAGATCCATGGTATGTACAGGAAAGAATGTAGTAATTCATAAAATATTGGCAATGAAGTCACCAGAAAACAGAATTATACAGATTATAGAGCCCCGCATTCTTTAAACGGCACCTTCCTCGGAGACATGCATACTTTAAATTGCCTACCTATATCATGGTGCAGGCCTGGACTCTTTGGTGTTGGTAGTGGAACCCCTGAGCGAGTAGTAAATCCCTATATCAATGAAGACATACTAAAACAATGATCAGCTTTTCTTGAAGCAGTTAAGGGCATATAAGCACCTGGTCAACAGATGATAGAGCACCCATACAAACGACCGGTTGACTCGGTTTAGCAGTGAAGCGTGGTTAGCAATCATATTGTGGAACTCCTGCGGTCTCAATATTTTGAGATGGCATGCGCAACTCGACCAGATGAGGCTCCCCGATATAATATTTCTTCAGGAAACGATGTGCACAACCGACTTCCATCTGGAAGGCTATCAGGCTTTAATCCAGCATGCTCATCGTGGTATGCTTCGTCGTCCGATAGGAGGGATTGCTATTTTTCTTAATATTGCATGTTTAGCGATGGCCACGCTGGTGTTTAGGTCTGATCAGATTTTGGCTGTAGATATATATATTGGTCCTGTTTTTGAAATCTGTCTTTTATTAGTATGCATTTATTGGAAGAAAAATAGTATTCATTTAAATCAGCTACACGATGATCTTAATATTTTCAGAGAGGCTTTATCTAGGAATTCCGACACGAAAATAATTGCCGGGGGTGACTTAAATTTGTGGTGGTATGCGTCTTCGGAAACTACAAAAGAACTAAAGGGCAATTATTATACCCTGGCAACCTCTAATGGAAAAGAATGGAAAAGAATGGATTGATTTCTTTCTAGATTGGGATGCACAGATGGTGCTTATGGTGCTTATGGAAGAGGGGCTTGATTCCTATCGCTGGCGCTGTGGTGATAGGTCTTCTATTGTTGACTATTTCTTCATATCTACGGAACTGTACCACTGTTATAAACCTGTATCTATTCAAGCTCCTGCTTCCAGTGATCACCTGGCGATAAAATTGGTCATAAAGCTCCCATACTCCAAATATAAGAAAGAGCTGAGGATGGGACTTCTCCCAGACCGTCACGCCCTATCGGTAAAATGGTCACCCATCACCTGTGAAAGTTTTGAGTAAAATGAGGCCTGAAGTACAAAATTGTTGGAAAACCGCTTACAAGAGATGCTCTTCGATGGAATTTGAAGAGCACCTTGATTAATATATTGATCTTCATTTGAGATCCATGATAGCGCATTCTAAGGGAGGCGCTAGTCAATTGGTGCAATGTCAACACCTCTTCAATCTTGATATTGCATGATTGAAAAATGAAAAGAACTATGCGTTGAGAGATTTAAAGAAGCACATTTTGCTGTCTGCTCTCTTACGAGAGAAAACCTGAATAATCAAACAATCTTACAAAAACAAATATTTAAGGAATGCACTTAGGAAATGTTTTGATTATCTGAAATCATATCATTTGTTGAAGCAAGATCTGCGCCAAGACTGGGCGACGCTTCGTGCAATTTGTTCTCATCCAGAAAAGCTGTTGGAACCTGTGATTTGTGCCCAAGTATGGGTGACTTACATATATATGAAAATGGAAGAGCTTATGTAATGAGGTGTCGGAGGCAATGGTTGACGAGTGCTCCCCTTGGACTATAGAGAATATCAGAGATGCAATCCAGCAGATGAAGAACTCCAAAGTCCCGGGTCCTGATGGACTTCCAGCCTGTCTATATAAAGCAGATCCTGAACTCTGGGCGGAAATATTGAAAGTCAAATTTGAAAATGTTTACTGTGATGGACTAACTCCAATTTCTTGGTCCACCACGATAATCATTCCAATATATAAAAAAGGACCACCAGAAAATCCCGCAAATTTTAGACCCATTGCATTAACGGACGTATCTTCTAAGATCTTTTCCCTTTTACTGCTAAAACAGATCCAACAGTTCATAGATTTACATAACGTTCTATCTCGCTCCCAGGTGGGCTTTCGAAAATCAATGGGATGCCCACTCAATGCAACCATTCTTCACCATCTACAAGCACAGACTAAGCAGGCTAATATTGGAGCAGTATATATGGCATCCCTAGACTTAACGGCAGCTTTTGATTCCGTAATCAGAGCGGTCTTATGGGAGAAAAAACTTAAAAGAGGCTTCCCTCAAACCTTGGTTACCATGATTGCTCATCATAAAACCAGTTACAGGATTAGATTAAACTGCCAGGGTGCCCTTAGCGAAAATAAAATCGACACTGCCAATGGAGTAAAACAGGGCTGCAATATGGTGGCGGTTTTGTTCAATCTGTACCTATCCAACCTAGATAATGATTGGAGTAATTTAATAATTTATCCCGTAAATCTAGGTTCACTAAAACTTGATTGGATCGCTTTCGCAGATGATCTACTATTTTTTGACAAAACACCTTTTGGGCTCCAGCACAAATTAGCTCAATTTGTGGTCTTTGCCACAAAACATAATCTAGAGGTGAACCCGACCAAATCCAACATTATTATTTTTGCAGATGGCAGACTGTTAGGCAGAAACCTGTGCAGTTCCCTCTGGGAGCACTGCAAAAAGTTTAAGTCTAGAGGAGTTAGCAGTAAACCCAATTGGTAGCAGTCTGCACCACCCAGATTTACCTGGTAGCTGTGGCTGAGCAGTCAGAATTCTCTCAAGAAGATTTAGGCAGTATACAGAGTATTCACAATAGGTCAAAAGAACACAGTTGAACAAGCAAACACGGACCAGAGCTTGGTGTAAAAAGAGATATAATTATTTATTTAAACACATCTAGATAAACACACTGGCACTTTTGTTAAGCAGTTCAGAAACACGATCACTGCAAGATATACACTCCCTTCAATGAATGATAGACAAGTCTTAGAAAAGCCTACACTTATTTCCAGACAGCGGTGAGCGCTTAACGAAGATAACACTCTACTCAAACAGGTTAAAAAGGGAGAGAAAAGGCACGGCAAAGATAGAACAGATCCCAACACTTTTGACAGAACACAGTAAGAGAGAAAAGGCAGGTTAAAACCATAAAGTTGAAGTTCAAAGGGCCGGACCCACTTTAAGAGGCTCCGGTCGAAATGTGTCCAAGGTCACACGGTTCAAAAGTGCACAAAAGTCTCGTAACAGGTTCAAAAAAGGGTTGGACCAAAGAAAGGGACCAGTTCGATGGTCAAGGCGGCCAGCCCAGTCCAGAAGGTTAAGGGATTATTATTACCTTGTAGCAATCTTTAGAAAGGCCTGGCGGACACGGTACCTTGAAATGGTGAGAATGCTCCAGCGGGGGCAGTTGTTCCTGGTAGTGGATGCAAGGCGGTGCTTCGTCCAGAGGACGAGAGGATCTCGACGTAGAAGGAAACAGGAGTCCGTTGCACTACCAGGGCAGAGACCAGCCGCAGAGTTCTCAATTAAAAGGAGCGGTGCGGGTGCAAGTGGCTATCCAGCTGCCATGGTGCAGAGCACGGGCAATTCGACCACGAGTCGTCCGGGGATGCGAAGAAGAAAGTAAACTGGTTGTGCCCACCAGTCAAGGGAAGAAGACTCTCCAGCAGGGAGATCTCCTCTGTCGTTGGGAGGTGGTGAGTCGATTCAGCAGGGCTCCACCGGTGGTGTCGTCGTAGCAGGTCGGCTCAGCTTCTCCCTCTTTGGATTTTCAGGTCCTGTGGCGACTTCTGAAGTTCCAGTCCCCAAAGCCCTATTTTTATGCAAGAAACCCCCATTCATTCAGCCTAGCTGTCAATCTAACATGCTAAGTGATGAGCGGGGTGGCTCACCACCTGGGCCAATCACACAAGAGTGCGACCTGAGTTGGCAAGGCAACCTGGTCCAAGGTGCCTAAACCCCCTCCCACACCCCCTGTGGTACCCAGACAGAGTGGCACCACTTTGGAGGGCTTCTGTGTAGAAGCCCGCCAAAAGTGGAACAAAGGGCTCGACCTTTGGGTTGGAGTTACAGAGGCGAGCACAAACGCCATTTTAAAACCGAGTTTTGGCAGAAAATACCAACCGGTGAATTAATATTAAATAAATAAATCGGCGGTATGTTAGAGACTAATGTGAAAATGTATTAGCCTCGAACAATGGGAAAATCCCATAGAGAAATATTTGCGGTCGAATATAACAAGTAGTATCCACTGCCACCAGCCAAAACTCGACGAGGGGGGACGGGACAGTGCCCCCTCGAACAACAGACCCAGGGGCAATCGAATTGCCCCTACCAGTACGTCCACAACATGATGGTTGGTACTGGTTCTGTTAGTAAATTTGGGACTAGTAAAGCCAATGGTGACTTAACATGCCCTGGGAGACAGTAGTCAGTCCCAGGGTATGGTGTCTACAATGGGGGTCACCTAGGCCGCCCCTGTGTTACTGCACAGAGGGTGCTATGTAACACACATAGTAAAAACACATGAGACCCTATGGAGTAAAAGACCCCATAGCCCATAAAACACATTAACATTCAAAGGAACACCACAAATCATGTCCAAGAGTGGGAGGAAAAGAGTCTCCCTCTTGGCAGGAGAAAAAAACAAACTCCAGAAATCCAGCAAAGCTGCTGGGGGACTCACTAGGTTAGGAAATTCAGCCTAAAAAGAGAATTCTCCCTAACACAGACGCAAACTTACAAAATTCTCCTGGACATTAAACAAGTTGCTGGTGGCGTATACGCCTTCCATTCGATACTTAGGATACACCCTAGCTGACAGTTACTCGGCTAAAATGTGGACAGTCTTGCTTAAAAGCAAACTCAACCCATTGACATCACAAATGAAAATTATGATGCTCAAATATTGCATGTTTTCACTTGATCCACTGATTCAATTTTACATCCTCAAGGTTGAGCCGATTGTATTATACTGTTTAGACATATGTGGTTGCGAGATTGACAACTTGATATTATGCAGGTCTGCCTGTAGAAAAATGTGCTAGGTCTATCACTGGCAATCCCCAACTGCATAGTATTTTTTTAAAAAACATTTCTTTATTGATTTTTCAAACACAATTAAACATTAAACTTCAAGACCGTGCACCGGCCGACGTGAACCAAGCCCCCCCAAATACCCCTCCCTCGCCTACTCCCATGTCTTCTTCACTGGTCAGTTGTGGCATTTGAGGATGCAAGTTTCATTGTTGTGTAGCATTTGGAGATGTCTTTACAGTTTCTGGTCGTTCACTCTGGTTTTGTGTTGGAGATGGAGTCTGTGGGAACAGTTCATCAGTTGTTATCAAGTAGGCTATGTATAGGCCCCAGATGTCTGGAGGGCATGCGTGGATAGGTAGCGTCCTAATGTTGCTGGTCTCGACATCTTGACAGTATGTGAAGTCTCATAGCCATTGCTGTAGATTTGGTGGTGGCCCTCCCCCCCAATTGCATGCTATTTGTCTGTGAGCTAGAACGAGAAGCAGGTTTGTTCATTTCCGTGCGTGTGTTCCAGTAGTTGGTTGGTCAGGCTCAGCAGAGTCAGCATTGGATCAGAGTGTAGTTGTATTCGGATTATCGCCGATGTTTTCTCCAGTACAGAGTTCCAGAACGCAGCTATTTCGGGGCAGGACCATGCGAGATGAACGAAGTCCGCTTCTGGGTAGCCGCATCGGGTGCAAGCAGCGGATATTGTTGCTCTTTGGGTGTGAGGTTTCACCGGGGTATGGTACACTTGGTGGACATAGTTAAAGTGTATCTGTTTGTATCTCGTGTTTATTGCAACCTTTTTGGTAAGTCTTAGTATACAGGTCCAGTCTTCTTCAGATATCGTGATATTTAAGGATCTTTCCCATCTTCTTTTGGACTTTGGACAGCATAGGGATTTTTCCGTTAGTAGGGCTTTATAGATGTTTGACACTAGTCGGCCTTCGCCTTGGGCTTGAATCACTGCATGTAGTAGTGGCCAGATTGGGGGTTGGAGTGGAAAGGTGGGGATAATGGTCTACATGGTGTGCCGAATCCTTCGTAGATAAAAATATCCAAGGTGTTATTGCACCCTTTATCACGAGCTTATTGCAAGGATAAGAATGATCCGTCTGGAAAGAGGTCACCTAATGCATTTATTTGCAGTTTTTTAGTCCATTGCTGGAATATTTTTTCTGACGTGATTGGGATCCCCGGGGTGCTTCTCACTGGGAGGAGCGGGGAATATCTGCTCTGGATTCCACTCCATTTGGCAATTTTTTTCCAGATTGTGCATGTCGTGAACATCGTGTTCATTGGTGTTGTAGGTGATTGTTGCTGGCTGAATATAATGGCACGGAGGAGGCGAGGGGTTGCTAGTGCTCTCTCAATCTGTATGTGGGGGCATATACATTTTACAGCATACCAATAGCTGAGGTATTGCGCTTGTGCTGCACAGTAGTAGCTCTCTATCTCTGGAAGGGCAAGTCCACCTTGTGTTACGGGGAGGATCATGGTGCTGTGGGGCACTCTGGCGACTTTGCCTGGCCATACCAGGCAGAGAAGTGGGGTCCTGATTCGCTGTAAGCATCTCTGCGGCAATAGTAGGGGGGTGTTTGTAAAGAGATAAAGCAGTTTAGGGAGGATTACCATCTTAGTCAGGGATACCCTACCCCAGAGCGTGAGCGCTTTCCACCTGTTCACCTTGGTTTGGATCTTGTCTAGTATGTTTTCGTAGTTGTCTTGCATGATGTCGGTGCTGGATCTGGACATTAGGATGCCTAGGTATCAGACTTTTGAATGCTGCCAGTGGAAGCCAAAGTCGTCTTGGAATTCCCTAGCTGATCGGTGAGAGGGAAGATTATCAATTTTGAGTTATTGATTTTTAATCCTGAGAAGTTGCCGAATTTGAGCACTGCTCGCATCACTGGGTTTAGATCATCTTGAGGGTTGTGAAGAAAAAGTGCTATATCGTCAGCGTATAGTGATACCACTAGTTTGTGCGGACCAAGGGCGATGCCTCTGTGTAGATGGTATAGTCTGTGTTCCGACGCTAAGGGTTCCATGACCAGGGCGAATAGTAGAGCAGACAGTCGGCAGCCTTGTCTCGTCCCTCTTCGCAGGTGTATTTTGGTGGAGCTTTTATTCCCTAGTTTTATCTTGGACGTTGGTCGTTTGTACAGGGGGCCGATCATTTGAATGAAACATTTGCCGAGGCCATCCGTTCCAGTATGGCAAAAAGAAAGGGCCATTCGACAGAGTCGAATGCTTTTCGGCGTCCAGTAACACCGCTACTGCCTGATCTTCTGGGTTGAGGGCTCCCATTACTCCAAACATTCTTCTCAGGCCAAATGACGTGTTCCTGCCCGGGACGGACCCTGCTTGGTCCGCCAGTACCATCGCGGGCATAAGTGGCATCAGTCTCCTGGTCAGGATTTTTGCGAAGATGTTATCTAGATTGATTAGTGATATGGGTCTATAGGAGGCACAGTCTTCCTTTAGTTTGCCTGTTTTATGCAGGAGAATGATGTTTGCCATGTAGAGTGTTGGTGGAAGCTGGTCTTTTTCTATGGCATCCTTGTACACTTGCAGCATGAGTGGAGCTAGGAGATTCGCAAAGAATTTGAAGAACTCGCCTGTTAGGCCATCTGGACTCGGGGCTTTTGTGTTTGGCAATTCTTTAATTGCCTCTAGGATGTCTTCCTTGGTGATGGGGGCATTCAGGGGCTCTCGGAGTTCAGTGCTTGTCCAGTAGAGTTCTCTTGTGTTTAGGTACTGTGCTATTTCATTGGGTGTAGTGGGAGTTGTATAGATTTTGATAGAACTTGCAAAATATTTCTACTATGTCTTGTTCGGAGTATACGGGATTGCCAGATTGGTCGTAGACTGATTCAACTGTTGTGGGTTTCTGTTCTGCTGTGACTAGCCTTGCCAGGAGTGCTCCGGGTCTCTGTCCCTCGCCGTATTGCCGAATCCTGTGGTGGCTCGCTAGGAACTTGATTTCTCTCTCTGCGGTTGTTCTGAAGGATTCCAGTTCCACCTTCAGTGCTTCCAGCGTGCTGGGGTTGTTTGTAGACGTTAGAGTTTGTTCGAGCATTTTTAAGCGATTCTCGCTTGTATTTAGTTCTCTCCTTATTGCTTTTAAGATCCTGTTTTCTTTTGTTAGGCACACCCCTCTGGTAAAGCACTTTAGTGTTTCCCATAGTGTTCCAGCTGATGACAGTGCCTTGGTTAATTTCGAGAAAGGTCGTTAGTTCGGCTCGCAGTTCGTCGGCAAAGACCTGGTCTTGGAGGGACCTGTGTTTGAATCTCTATTGGGGTCTAGTGGTGCTGCGTTGGGATGTGATGCACTCAAGAGTGACTGCTGAGTGGTCTGAAAGAGATCTGGGTAGGAGTTGACAGTCACCCCATTGAAGTCTGCTGTGCACAGACACGAGAATATAGTCTAGTCTCGAGTTGGATTTGTGGACCAAGGAGTAGAAAGTGTATTCCTGTGAGTCCCGGTGCTTGTTTCTCCAAACGTCTGTGAGATCATAAGCTTTACATATTTTGGTTATTTGTAGACTCACTTTGAAGGTTGAGGACATAGGGCCTCATTATGAGTCAGCCGGTCCGGAAAGAACCAGCTGATTAAGAGTCCTGCAGGCGGGAGGTGTCACTCCCGCCTAGTCTGACCTGACGGGTTGAACACCACCCGCCTGCAGGCGGACATGGAAACACTGGCCCCATTACAGCATGGGAATGGGAATTAACAGAATATCGCCTCCGGAAATACCGGGTCACCGGAGTTGTAATGCCCCGGTGATTCAGGCAATCACGGAGGCGGAATGGTAATACGAGTCCGGCGGTAACTTGTCGGAATTTCCGGCACAGTTACCGCCGCACTTGTAATTAGGCCCATAGTCTTGTGTGTTTTGTCTTTACATGGGTTGAGTGGTGTGTTAAGATCGCCACCCCAAATTATTGTGGCTTCCCTATTGGGTTCGAGGTGTGTCTGCACCCAGTCGAAGTTGTTTGGGCTATCTATATTGGGGCCGTAGAAGTTAATCCTGATGAGTTATTCCCCATCAATGGTTCCATGAGCTAGTAGTGTTCTACTGTTAGGGAGAATTCTCATTATATGGCTAATTTCCCTCACCTAGTGAGTCCCCCAGCAGCTTTGCTGGATTTCTGGAGTTTATTTATTCCACTTGGTAAGAATGTACCCCTTTTTCCCACTCTTACCTGTGTTTTGCCATGTGTATTTCATCTGTTTTATGATTGTGGACTCTGGAGTACACCGCTCCAGTAGCCTCCTTCTTTTGTGTGTTACACATCACCTTCAATGCAGTGACACAGGGTTGTCTTTTAGACTTCCCACCGACTCCATTTCTGAGGCTGACTACAGTCCCCCAGAAAAGGGTAAAGTTGCCATTTACTTTACTTAGTCAAATAACCACAGATCCAGTACACCACATCTTACATGGAGTACTGGAAAGGGTTAATCCTTAGCCCTTTTTATCTGTACCTCCTAGAGCAGAGGTCGCGAAACTGTCGATCGCGGGCCTGAGCCTTTTGAGTCGCCTGCGCTGAAGACACCAAAAAATAAACATTTATCCTAAGTTATATTATTTAATGGTGCTTTTTGCAGCCATGTTCCGTGTTCATGATCCGAACCCTAGTCAGCTCAGTTGCAGGCAGAGAGCTTGGCTACTGTGCCACTTGGAACTGCTTGTAAATCCACTGACAAATGTCAGTATCACGTTATGCTTCTGCAGGCTGCCTGTAGTACCACAGTTGGCCTTGTGCGCCCCCACGACAGTCTTTCTTAAGCAAGCTGCTCTTGTTTGCCAGAGATGTTGGAGGGGGTGGGGCAGGATCAGGATCATTGTGACCACACAATGAAAATATCACAGTAGCACTGCCGCTCACCTGGAAATGTTCAAAATAATATTTAAAAAATTGTGCAATTTCTTTCAGGTGGTTTCTTTCCAAATTCCACACCGTACATTTCTACTTTAAATCACTTCCATGACACAAGTACACCCACTTTTAGTACATTAAGCAATCCATAGACACACTGTACAGTAGAAGCCTACCAGGGTAGTTCAGCAGGTTGACGGACCGATGCTGAGATGTTATATATTCAAAACTACAGGTTGTTAATCGTATGACTGTTTGCAATGCATTATAAAAGAAGTGCTATACAATGTGTTTGGCCAGGGTCTGGGTTGGGCTGGTTGCTTGCATATATTCAGGGCTGAGGTGGGGATATTTCTGCCCCTGTGAAAATCAAAAGTTGACACCCATGAACCCACAGTTTAATTTCCTAAAAACTGCTGTCAGCATAACAGAAGCATTTATTTGTGATTAACCAGTTTGACAAGCATATAACATCTTTATAAATATAACTTGAGCTAAAACACAGAGGGGCACACAAATAATGATAATGATGTGTTATTTATAGCGCTTTACAGAGCACATATTTACATGCAATATCACCCAACTGAAATTGGTACTCATGTATCGACCTCAGAAGGATGAAAGGCTGAGTTGGCCTTGCCGGGATTTTAACCTGCGACCTGCAGATCACGCTCAGATCGCAGCAGCGAGCGCTCAACCCGCTGAGCTATCTTACTGGCAAATAACAGAGTAGCTGAGCTATCTTACTGGCAAATAACAGAGTATGTTTGGTGTCTGACAAAAAAAACATTTCAAAGAAAACTTGTGAACGCAAGCAACATTTTTCAATTTGGAAATTACTTTTTTTTTTTTTATTTAAGTGTAAAATGCACATTTGGAAAGTGTGCCTAGCATGTAGAAAGCCTGCATAAAACGCAAAGGAAGGGGCACAAAAATTACAGGGTATTTGTGTAGTAGTCCAACAAATATCTGTCTTTTTGAGACAGCTACTAATAAATAAATAATGCAACAAAGAGGTTTTTGAAGTTCTTAATATATTTGTGAAGGCATATGTTATTCCATCTGTTTATAGAGGGGAAATAATCGAGTCAAAAAAATATTGGTAAAGATTCCGAGGTTTATAAATATCCCCACCCCGATATCGCCCGCTAGTAGCTCTCCACTGTTGGCCTCCACTACAAGTAGCTCTAGCTAACGTAAAGGTTGGAGACCCCTGTCCTAGAGCATTGTTTCGCTCTTTTATCATTTAGACTTGGCTGGTGGCAGTGGTATCTACCCTAACTTTTCTACCGCGATTATACTATATAAACGTGGTATTGTTTTAGGCTATTATATTAACCTCGAACATAAACCCGCTTGACCAAATACCCTTTCTTTTGGCTCCGGTCGGGTTTATTCACCGTTTCTTTTTGTTAAAGTCCTTCTTGTGTTTTATTTTGCGCGGCAAACCAGGTTTGCCTTCTTTGTTCACTGTCTTTTGGCGGGCTTCTGCCAAAAAGCCCTCCTCTAGGCTCCTGGGTGTCTAGGTGGGCTGAATGTGAGGGAGGGGTGTAGTCACCCCCTGCACAGGGTATCCTAGGAAACCCAAGTCACACTTTGCCATGATTGGCTGAGGTGGTTGTCCGGGCTGGACAACCACCCTGCTGCGTGATTGACAGCCAGGCTGTGTGAATGGGGGATTTTCGCATAAAAGGCAGGACTCTTGGGCTGGAAGTCAGAGTCGCCACTGGAACTACAAGGAACCGAAGAGAAGCGGAGAAGACGACTGCTGCAACTATACCGTCCCGGTGAAGCCCTGCTGCAGTCCTGAGCTATCTACCCTTCGATGACCAGAGAAGATCCAGTCCGGAGTCTTCTTCCCTTGAGCCTGGTGTGGATAACCAGCTCATCTTCCGCAGCCAGAGGATCCTCTTTGTGGTCGAAATCGCTGCACACTGCTGTAGTGTTACGGATAGCCATCTGAAGAGCCTCTCCTGTTTTT
The DNA here is from genome assembly GCF_040938575.1 of Ambystoma mexicanum. Lineage (NCBI taxonomy): Eukaryota > Metazoa > Chordata > Amphibia > Caudata > Ambystomatidae > Ambystoma > Ambystoma mexicanum. The sequence continues at coordinate 46,834,042 of NC_090927.1, forward strand.
AAGGAGCGCACCTTTTATTCACCGTCACTGCTGCCGGCTCCAGCCCGGTGTGGTGCAGACCCCTCCAGACGTCTTCCTTCTTGCCGAAGCTCCAGGGACCGTGGGTCTGCAGGAAACTACTAGGAACAACTGCCGTAGCACCAGCTTCGTCATTGAATAAGGTACTATGTTCTGCTGGAGGAATTCGGGTGAATCCCTTTTCTCCTCCTACAAGGCTTGCCCTTATCTTCCCTCCTTCTTATAACTTTTGCTTCCTCTATCGACAATATCTAAGTACTCCTGGCTATGTTGAATCTTGAACCGTCCGACTGTGTGATCCCCGACAACAGGAACCCGGTTCCACATGACACTGGCTCTGGCCTATTGACACTTGAATTTCTGTCAACGAGTGTTCTCTGATTCTGTCTGCCTTGACAAAAGTATTGCCTATGATTTTTGCCCCCAACTCTCTCTAGTTAACTCAGGTGGTGTGTTTTTGCCCTGGTAACATTTCTTGCTGCGGATACGCGTATCTTTAGTAAGACCGAACTGTCATTACTGTCAAAAAGTGATCGCAAGTGTATTCCCGGTAAAGTCTTTTGTTTCACAACACAGGGCCGTTAAAACATAGGGTACTTACCTTGAGTTATACCGTACAAAGTGAATTGGTTGGTTGTAGTGTATTTTACGGGTGGTTTCAAATTATTAGAAATGTTGTGTTTATAACAAACGGTTTAAAAATAAATGTACTTATTTTTTTTTTACCTGAAACCTTGAGTCAGTGTTTGCTCGAGTCACAGTAATTGTGGTCCCCTAGTGTAATCTCTGCTACTGCTCATATACTCTTGAGATAGGCTGGCTGCTCTTCTACTGCTACTACTTTAACATAGTAGTACAGTCTTGTACCAAAGGTAAACTTGTATTACCACTTGTAGTCTTAATTGTGTGTAGTGGTCCCTAAGGGCACTGCACAGGATTCTGCCTAACATCTACCTTCAGAGTCTTTTTGGGTCTGTATCAGCTTGAAGTTAGTTGTTTTGCTGATCAATATGACAACCCCTCTAGCGTAAGAGGAGAAGGAGGCGAAGTATCTGTGGCATCCCCAAGCTCTCGCCCAGTGATTTTCTGAGGTGGGGCGCAGGTGTGTCTCCTGAATGAAGGCCACATCGATTTTATGTCGACGCAATTTTTGTGTTATTCTCCTCATTTTGGTTGGCTGATTGCCTCCTTTAATGTTCCACGTGGCTAGTTTGAATTTGTCCGGGTCCTTTTCATTGTTTTAGCTGCATGGTCTTTGGTTGTTTTGTTCTGGGCTATCTCCCATGGACATGTACCGCTTAGGGGTAGCTCTTTTGGCAGTTGTCGTGGGATCATTGGTTTCAATCGTGAATGAGTGGAGTGTGTCTTGGTTCTGGTTGGTGCATGCCTTGAACGATCAACTTGATTCAACTGGGTACTCTTCCCCCAACTTGAGTCCCATCTTCCCCTATCCCCTCCCTGTCGGGCAACCCCCAACCCGCCTGATGTAGAGCCCTCACCTTGTAACTTAGTAAACAGTGCTGTGCTCGGGGCGCTAGTGCCCTCCAAGAAGTACTGATCCCGAGCTGTGTGCAGAGGACATATGCTCACGTTTCCTCCTCGAGGGTTAGAAAGGGTGTAAAGTGATTCTCAGTTTGTTTTCAGGGAGGGCCTCTCCCGTTTCTCCCTCTCCTTTGTGGCTTTGGCGTGTACGGCAGCCAATATTGTCTAGGAAGAAATTGGCTTCTTCGAGGGACAAAAAGAACAGTGTCTTTTCTGCATGGAGGATACGCAGTATGGCCAGGAATAGCATTGAGTACTGTATTTGTTCCTCTCGTAGGCAGCGTTTCACCCCTCCGACGGCTCTGCATGATGCTTGCACTGCCGGTGAGAAGTCTGGGAAATTCTGGACCTGGTCTCCGTCGTACTGAATGTCGTCTTTATCCCTGGCTAGCCTGAGAGGTCTCGATCTCTGAATTCAGTAATTTGGCAATGATGGGGCGGGGTGTTGCTCCTGGGATCGGGCGATTGGTTGGAATTCTGTGCGCCCTTTCCACAATGAACAGCAGAGAAAAAGCAGCTGCTCCGTAAATGTCTCTGCACATCTGTTCCACAAAGTCTTCCATCTTCAATGGAGCCTGTTCTCTCACGCCTACCAGTCTGATGTTGCGGCGGCTACTCCCCTCCAAGTTCTCGTTTTTAGCAATGATTTCTTTCACCTGGCGTTCTAATGACGCCACTTTAGTCGTCAGTGATGAGGTGTTGTCCTCCAAATCTGAGACACTCTGTTCGCCGGTGTCTAGCCTTTCACCGTGTTTATCTAGGCGGTGCTGTATTTGATCCACTTTGGAGAGGGTGTCGATTTTGGAATCGAGATTGCCTATGCCCGCCTTGAGCTCAAGAAGTATTTCTCGTACGTCGAAGGTTGGGGGGGTGCCGGCTCGTTATCTTGTTCCATATCTGGTATTAGGGCAGGCTCTTGGTTTGGTTGCTTGGGAGTTCTGACTATGGCCCCAGCTTCGAATGTCAGTTTTCGCTGCCATTTGTCTGTCTTGCCCATGTTGGGGATGTTGTCCCCACGGTGATGTATTGGGGCAGTTAGGGGGTGTTGAAAGATTTTCTGAATGATGTAACAAGTGTTATTTGAGTTTGAACATCCAGTCGTTGGGGGATGTTATTGGGGGTATTGACAGGGGCTCCCAGCCTAGACGTTGTATTTCTTGAGAGTAATGGCGATCTTGTGTGTCGGGGTAGGTGAGGCCTGGTAGTCCATGCTTTTGAGGTCTGGCCCGTGTGTTGATGGATTTTGGGCAGTTAGGCTTTGGTGGGTGCTCCACCCGCTGACCGGTTAGGTTGGGCTGTGATGAGGATTCCTGGTGGCCACTGGTTTGTGGACTCAGTGGCCTTTCCAATTTCCTGCCGTCCTTGATTTTGCTTAAAGTTCCTCTCTTAGCAGTAGATACTCCACCCGTTAACCGGTTAGGTTGAGCTGTGGTGCGGATTCTTGACGGCCGCTGGTTTGTGGGCTAGGTGGCCTTTCTGATTTCCTGCTGTCCTTGATGTTTTTTATAGAGCTCCTCTCCTGCATTTGGCATGCAGTGGTTCAATCTATGCCCGCTGGTTTGTTTGCTTTGCTATTGTGCAGACAGCAGGCGGGGGGCCGTCTCGGGCCGTGGGAGGAGGAGACTGTTTTGACTGGGTTGCAAGGTGGGCGCAGCCGAAAGCGTGCCCGGGGGAGGGAGAGGGTCGAGACTGCTCGCTCTCGGAGGGCTGGGGGCCCTTGGTCCGATGTTGGCGTTGATGGTAGCTTTCTCGTGGACGGGGGTGGTCCTGGATAATGGGTGCCGAGCCCTGTGATGGCCGGAGCGGGCCGTTCCGACGTCCGGGCCACTTCGACCTGTGCGCGGCATGGTTCCTAGAATTGTCTCAGGATGGGACAGGAGGGACTGGGCTGGTGTCGCCCCTACCTGACTCCGGGCTGTGTGGCCTCAGGCCGTGGTGGCTTCTTCCTCGCTGCCTCCACGAAGCCGTGCAGCGTCTGCGGGCCAGCTGACCTCCGCCTGGAGGCCCCTGGTCGCCCACTCGGCCGGGAGGGTTCTCAACCGCCTCTGCCACACTCGCTGCTACGGGTCCGCGATCTGCTGCAGACTCCCCTACTGGGCGCCGGTTCACTGCTCTGTGGGCTGCTTGGAGTGCGATATTGGCGCTGCTCGGCGATTTGTGGAAGGGTCCCTCTGGCAGGGATCCGTCTGGCGCTTGGCTTCCACGTTGTCGCTGCTCAGTGCCATTGGAGAGTTGCGGCCCTTCCCCCACCGCTGCCGCGTTGGTCGAGGTGTTGGCGGGTGGCACTGTTCACAGTGTGCAGCTGACAGTTCACGGTTCTCCTCAGGGGGTTCAGGTGGGGGAGTTTGGAGGCTTGCAAAGCAGTGTTTTCAGGATTTTTCTCGGGAGTGAGCCGCCATCTTGGATGACTCTCTAGCGCCCTCTGTCCCCAACTGTATGTCATGAGCTAAATTTACTGTTATCGGTCAAAAGAAAGTGGCGTAGTCTTAGGAATTATATTTCTGACTCCTCGCAAAGATTCGATGTATGAAGATCTACATCAGATTGCTAATGAGAATAATGAGAAGAATGTGCGGTCTATGAACATATATTGTGATAAAATGTCTGGTATACATAATGATATAAATGTCAGCAAAGATGACCTATGTGCATATTTACCATCGTGCAAAAAGAAATTTCAAGAATATTGGTGTATACAATCTGACCAAATAGCGTCTTATCAGTCATACCTAGAATATAGAAATAATCGCAGAAAATGGGAAGAAGCCAGGAAAATGTATATGTGATTCAACCTTAATCAATTACCCACATTAGATAAGATCAAACATTGGAAGACTGAGTGGGGTTCAATTGGATGGGATATGTCGATTTTACCCCAAGTATAACTGTGTTGAATCATTGAAGCACCTTGTAATGGTTTGCCCACACTTTGAGCATCAGAGAGATAGGATTTTGAATCACTATCTGAGTAATGAAGGGTCTATTACCCGGGCGACGATATGGAACCAAGGCATGAGGAGCGATAGTAAGAGTCTTAATCTAGCATTTGTTGATTTACTATATGGTATTGATGAGGAGTTGTGTAGAATTTGATTAATTGATTGTTTAGATTTTACAATATGTTTTGTGTTTTTTAATGTTGTGATCGTTTAGATTTCATAATATGTTTTGTCTTTAATATGTTTGATTTGTATCATGGATAACCACTGTGTTTTATATGAGAAACTGACAAACAATATAAAAGCGATTAGTAAAATGGAATTGCTAATAACTTGAATATAATCTTTTTTATGTAATGTAATGTTTTAAAAACATTGTAAAGGTTTTGATAAACCAAACAAGTTACCAACTTGTGCTTTTTTAAGTGCTTGCAAAAGTGGTTTTGTTTATGTGCTGTATTCAAACACCCAGGCCCTACAATAATTGCATAAGGTTAGAAATTGCTGCATTTGCCTCATTGTATTTGGTTTTGGTGTTTTCATGATAAACTCTGCTTTCTCAGGTGTCACTTTCTTTCCTTCATGTGGAATTAACAGGCCTATGTACACGCCTTCCGTCCCCGGAGCATCTGTGGAAACCGAGCAGGGATTTCTTCAAAGAGGGACCTGTCCACCGTCTCGGTTTTTCTTGCAAGTTTATTTCGATTGACCGGTCTCCACAGAAAACTCCACGATCTTACAGCTAATGGCAGAGTATGGCCGATTGTCCAAAACTCTGAAGTCAAATTAGTTTAGATCGAAACCATCCGCAATACTACCACATGAGCTAATGGCCCTTGGAAACGTGCATCTGTTACTGAATGGGATTACACCAGAAAAATTCTGAGTCCATATAACCGGACAAACACAAGGAGATGGCAAATTGCTGATTTATTAGCAATTATTTAAAACAGAGAGTTTACAACTAACATCAACGCTGTCCCCTATCACGTCCCCTGCAACCCTTGCCTCTGCCCGGGCCCCTGCTGTGTTCACCCCTTCCCTGTCGCTCCCTACCTGTGCTGTACCCTCTCACTCCTGCTTTAGTTCCCCTTCCAGCCTATCCCCCTCCCTTTTCCCAGCCTCAATTGCGTTGGTTCCTCGCACCCACCATCCTTGGTTGCTTGCACCCCACATCCTCTGCACGCGTGTCCCCTCACAATCCCTTGACCACCTTTTCCTCACACACTTCCCTCTCCAGCTCGCAAATACGCACGTACCCCCCCCCCCGAGCATCCTTGCTTCCTTGCTTCCCTGCTGGCCCTTTACCTCCCCCTCCCCCTGCCACTTCTCTGTATTTTGTGTTTTGCTCTGTGTCTGCTGTGCTCTCCTCCCTCTATGGTTTCTTCATCTACTGCTCCGTTTTGCTCAAATTGCTGTGTTTCTGTTGCTCTCTTCAATCTTCTATGTCCCTCGTCAACCATCCTGTGTTTTTGCTGTGACTGGCTGTGTGTTCAGCGTTGTTCTTTTGGTTTTTCCCTCTTCTAGGTCTCCTTCTGCCATCTGTTCTGTTTTTTGCTGTGAATTGTCTTTTGTACTGCTGTGCTCTTCCTTCCTCCAGGTTCTCTTTCATTTACTGCTCTGGTTTCTCGTTGCCCTGCTAACCTGGTTGTTGTTTATCATACTGCCTTGTGTTCTTTTGTGCTCTCTCCCTAGCCCTCCATCAAGTTCAGTTTAGTTTATCTATTCACCATTTGTTCTTGTCTTGTTCCGTCCCTTCTGCTTGCTCCCCCATGAGTTCTTCCCCGTGTCTCCCCCACCTCTTCTGTTCTTCTCTCACTCCCCAACCACACCATTCTCATTTCTCCTCTTCCCCCTCCTCCGCATCATCTATGGTGCTCTCCGTTTCGCCTATCTTCTCCAACTGCTTTTCTATTGACTATCCTACCCTTCTCACTAAGTCTGGTAGGAAGAAGTTCAAAAAGGATATTCCGGTCTCCAACCCAGGCCTCCCCATCGCCGATACCAACACCAGCGCTTCCCCAAGACACACCCTCACCGACATCCTCTTTGTCGTTCCTTCGCCAGACCTATGGACTCTTCATATGGTCTCTGTGCTCTCTCTTCTTCACCCATTAATGGTGGCACCCGGTGGGAGGCCCTCCTGGCTTCCGTCCACTCCTCGAAGGTCATCATTAATGTTTACCTGAATGGCACCATCTTTGTCCAAGGCCCCCAGGCCAACCTCCACGTCTTTGATAGACAATTCCCGCACCTTAGCAATGTCCTTTCCTCTCCCGCTGTCCCTTCTCTCCCTTCTTTGGCTTCCTTGCCTCCCCCCTCTGCCACTTCTCTGGAACCCTCTTCCTCCTCCTTGGCTACCTTGCCCTCTCCTCCTACCTCCTCTGCCCACCCTCTGGCTCCATCTACACTTCCACAGGGAGGGAGTACCTCTGATTTGTACCCCTCCCTGGAAGTCTTTCAAGGATGGCAACCCCTCTCCACCTCGCAACTCTTAACTCTCGCTCAGCTTTCAAACACTCCTCTGACATCTGCCGTCTCCTGGAGGAACTTGACCTTGATATCCTTAGTCTCACCAAGACATTGTTCACGGCCAGCTCCATCACAAGCTTTGACACTCTCCTCCCTGATGGTTACAAGATCCTCTCCGCGCCCAGATCCAACCATTCCGGTGGGGGTGTAGCCTTGATCTTCCCGGAGTGGATTCCTGCCTCAATCAATCCTATGCAGGCCTACTCCTCCTTCAAATGCCTGGTCTGTAGGCTTTCTCTCTCTCCTGGCCACTGTTTCACAGAGGCTACTATCTACCAGCCATATCTACTGGCCACCTGGTCAGATCACCTCCTTCCTCTCTGAGTGGGCTGAACTCTCTTCCTCCCTCGTGGCCTCAACCACTCAACTCCTCCTCCTTGGAGACTTAAACATCCACATGCATGCTTCCGGTCCCACCACAGGACTCTTTCGTGACCTTTGTGACTTTCTCTCTCTCTCTCTCTCTCTCTCTATTCTTCCCTCTGGCCTGACTCACTCTGCAGGGCACACTCTTGATGTTCTGATCTTTTCAAACCTCCCCCTCTCTAACCCTCTCACCACTGCTCTCTCCTGGAGTGACCACTTTCTCCTCTCCTCTCCTCTCCTCTCCTCTCATCTCTCTCTCTCTCTCTCTCTACCCCGTCAGGCCAAGCCAACCCCCACAATGCCACCCACCTTTGCAGTCATTTCGACCCATGAAGTGCGTGTCAGTTGAGGCATTTGCCACCTTTTTCTCTCCCCCTCCTGCACCTCTGGCTGACTTACACCCTGACACAGCCCTTTCCATGCTCAGCTCTGCTATCTCTGACACTCTTGATGTACTTGCCCCTGTCATGAGGATCCGCATTAAGCCTAAAGCCAAGTGCAACTCCTGGTACGACTCAGACCTCGTCACCCTTAAAGGCAAGTGTAGGGTGGCTGAGAGGAAATGGTTGGTATCTTGTACATCCTCTGACAAACTGGTGTGTCGCCTGCTCCAAAGGCAATACCAACTCTCTGTCCTCACTAAGAAGAGCGCTCACATCCAAGCCTGTGTCTCTGTGGCATCTAACAATTCGGCCGAACTCTTTAAAATCTGCAAGGAGCGGGCCAATCCTGCCACAGTATCTATCTCTCCTGTCCCCTCCGAGGCCCTCTGCACAGCCCTGGCTTCTCCTTTCATCTCTAAAACCCAGGACATCCTGTCCACCCTCTCGTCCTCTCCTGCTTCTCCCTCCACTCTCTCCTCCTCCTGCATCCCCCTGTGGCCACCCCCACCTCTCTTCACCCCCCGACGATGTTTCTAGACAAGGCCGATCTATGAAAGCCTCATCAAAACAGGTTCTTCCCTGTTCTTCCAAAACCATCAAGGACCACATTGAAACCCTCAATCGAGCATTCGCCTAATTCTGCAACCACTTTTTCGCCACTGCAACCTTCCCTTCCCCCCTGAACTGAAGCACTCTCTTGTGCTCCCACTTCTCAAGAAAACATCAGCCGACTCCTCCTGTCCGGCTAACTATCGCCCGATCTCCATCACTCCTTTCCTGGGCAAACTCCTGGAAAAGCTGGACATCTCCCAACTTAATCTTCACACTGAATATGTGTCTCCATGACCATCAGTCTGGCTTCAGAGCAGCCAGAAGCAAGGAAACTACTCTCCTGAACATCCATAAAGACCTGCTCTCCAACCTTGATGCTAATCTCCTCTCTGTCCTCATCTTACTTGATCCCTCTTCTGCCTTTCACATGGTCAACCATGCCATCCTGCTCAACCGGCTCCGTGATAACCTGGGTATCACTGATCAGGCGCTGGCCTGGCTGACTCCTTTCCTCTTGGACTGACCCTCCCAGGTCCAACTTTGGTCCTTCCTCGTCTCTATCTCGCTCTCTCTCTACCTGTGGTGTTCCCCAGGGGTCTAACCTTTCTCCCTGGTTGTTCATCCAATACCTGGCACCTATCGTCCACCGCATTGCTGCTCTCTGCTCCAACTTTCAGTGCTATGTGGACGACACTCAGCTCGCTTTCAAGTGAACTAGATGGCAGGCATTGGAGCCAGTAACGTTTCATGCCACTAGGCTCCAGTTAATTAGACGCACTCCCGTGTTGGGGAATTGACTCATATCATCTTTTTAAATTACTTTATATACAAATTGCCCGGACAGAGGTGATTGCGGGTTTATTTCTGCCTTCTCTCTTTTTTGTACAGACCAATATTTGCAGCTTCTTTAAGCGGGTACATTATTTTGGAAAGCCAAGGAAGACATATTAGCGTTTGACACACTCGTATGTATGGAATGCAACAAACGTTCAGGAATCCCTGCCAGTAACAGTAAGCGAATACAGTATATCCAATATCTTTTAAGTCTAATATAATCTTCCTAAACATAGGCGGACTAGAGGAAGTGCTCTAAAAATGTCCAATTCTTTCTTCTTTTGTATGAATCTTACGTATCTTCACCTAAAACTCAGGTGCTCACACATTACCAGACAAACCAGAAATATCAGGCGCCAAAAGCATACCACAACTAGGAACAACCCTAATTATATTTAGCTGGTTTCGCCCAGACAAGGGAAGGTAAATAAGACACTTTTGCCCTTATGTTTTCACGCAGGCAAGTAAGTGTTAGGCAGAAACCTGTGCAGTTCCCTTAGGGACCACTGCAAAAGATTTAAGACTACAGGTGGTTGGCAGTAAACCCAATTGGTAGCAGTCTGTACCACCCAGATTTACATGGTAGCTGTGGCTGAGCAGTCAGACTTCTCTCAAGAAGAGTTAGGCCGTATATAGAGCATACACAATAGGTACAGAGACACAGTAGCACAAGCAAACACTGACTAGAGCTTTGGTATAAAAGTATATAATTATTTATTTAAAAGACACAGTTGTAAATTACACTTGCACAAAAAGGTAAGTAAATTCAACACAGTCACTATTATATATACACAACCCTGATTACTTGTTAGACAAGTCTTAGTGAGAAACACCACTTATTTTCAGACAGAGGTGAGCGCTTAACCTAAGATGGCACTCTAACAAGTTATATAAAAAGGGAGGAAAAAAGGCAGAGTTATGAAAGCACACAATTTCAATACTTTTAAATGAACCACAGTCAGGCAGGATAGGCAGAGTCTACTGGAGAGCAAGGAAGTTAAAATGCCAGGCCCACTCTTAGAGAAAGCAAGCGAAATGTGTCCAGGATCACACAGTGGGGTTATGCCCAAAGAGTCTTTGTAGATAGTTCAAAAAGAATGAGATCAAGTCAGAAAAGTGTAGTTAACGTGTCCCAGGCTAACCCAGGTTAGAAAGTCGAGGCTTTACTGTCACCCCGAGCAATCTGTCGCAAGGGAAGCCAGGCGGGACAGAGTACCTGAAATGGGAAGAACGATCCAGCGGGGGCAGTTGTTTCTGGCAGCGGGTGCAAGTCGGTGTTTCGTCCAGAGGAAGAGGAGGTCTCGACGTGGAGGAAAGATGAAGGTCGTTGCACTGCCAGGGAAGAAACCAGCCACGGAGTTCTCCGGTTAAAAGTACTACCCTTTTATTTGCAGTAGTGGTAAACCGTGGTATTCCGGTTGCCGGGGTGCTTGGCACAGTCAAGGCGGCCACGAGATGACCCGGGAAGGCAAAAAAGAAGGCAAAACTGGTTATCCCCACCAGTCAAAGGAAGAAGACTCTCCAGACTGGAGATCTCCTCTGTCGTCGGGAAGTGGTGAGACGGTTTAGCAGGGCTCCACCGGTGCTGTTGTCGTAGCAGGACGGCACAACTTCTCCCACTTCAGATTCTTTAGGTCCTGTGGCGACTTCTAAAGTTCCAGTCCCCAAAGCCCTGCTTTTATGCAGCAAACCCCCATTCACTCAGCCTAGCTGTCACTCAAACATGCTAAGTGGTGAGCCGGCCAGCTCACCACTGGGCCAATCAGGACAGAGTGCAACTTGAGTTGCCAAGGCAACTCAGTCCAGGGTGCCTAAACCCCCCTCCACCCCTCCTAAGTACCCTAGACAGAGTGGCATCACTTGGAGGGCTTATGTGGAGAAGCCCGCCAAAAAGGTGGAACAAAGGTCTTGACTTGGGTTGGAGTCACAGAAGCGAACACAAACGCCATTTTGGAACCGAGTTTCAGCAAAATATACCAACCGGCGATTTTATATTAATTTAATAAACCGGCGGTATGTTCATATTAAAAAGTGGTAGCCTCGAACAATGGGAAAATCCCATAGGGATATATTTGCGGTTGAATATAAAAAGTAGTATCCACTGCCACCAGCCAAAACTCGGTCGGGGGGGACTGGACAGTGCCCCCTCGAACAGACCCCGGGGTAATAGAATTGCCCCGACCAGTACGTCCACAATATGATGGTTTGTACTGGTTCTGTTCACAATTTAAGACTAGTAAAGCCAATGGTGACTTTACATGCCCTGGGAGACAGTAGTCAGTCCCAGGGTATGGAGTCTATAATGGGGAGTCACTATGATACCCCTGTGTTACGGCACGGAGGGTGCTGTGTAACACACATACCAAAAACATATGAAACCCTATGGGGTAAAAGACCCCATAGCCCATAAAAAACATACAAAGTCAAAGGAACACCTCAAATCATGTCTAAGAGTGGGAGTAAAAGAATCTCACTCTTAGCAGGAGAGAAAAATAAACCCCAAAAATCCAGCAAAGCTGCTGGGGACTCACTAGGTTTGGGAAATTAGCCTTTTCAGAGAATTCTCCCTAACAGTAAGTCACAATTGACTAAATCTTAAGTGTTTCAAAATTGCAGATGTACACATGTACACCCTATCTTTTAGCTAAGATTACCACATGCATGCCTCTCTAGGGGCCATCAAAGAAGGATTTCTTTTAGTATTCAGGGACAACCTAATGAGCATGCTCACTATTGGAGTTATTTGGAATAGGGCTCCAACCCACTCACTCCCACTTTGGCTCTATCCCCTTTTTTGGTTGCACTTCGGGGTACTTCTGGAGTTACACTTGACGATTCAAACAACAAAGTGGTGCAATGGGTATCCCAAGAGGCAGAATATATTGTCACAAATGTGCTAGTAAGACAAATTAGTCTAATGAGTGGTTTTTGTTTACTTTCATTTTTTCTGTTTGTTTTTTCTCTTTTTCCTCTTTTTTGTGGTATTTTTTGCACAAATGGCATAACGTATATTTTCTTGTATGTACATTTCTGACCATTTAACTTTTATTTATCTTCTTTTCTGACATATGAGGATATGTGTTCTTAAATGTTGTAAACGGAATATTTCTGTATCTTCTCTGCCCTCATCGGTTTTCTTAAATCATGCATGGTCCTACATTATGCTTTTTGGTCTGATCCTGACCCATCTACCATGATTTAATCTTTCAAAATGTGAACATTGTTAGTCAGGCCCTGCCTTGAAAAGGACCTAAATGGCCGAAACACATGTTGGCACAGTATGGGCCCTCGAATGAAGAATCAATAAATGAACTATCAGATACGATACATCATGTTGAATAATCTTTGAATTACTGCTCATCAACATTGTGTTTGACAGCGCTTTCTCCACAGATCACAAGATTGTTTAGTCACTTTTTGATAGGTTATGGGTTACCTATGATCTGATGGGATAGCAGCAGTCTTGTCATACCAATCGGACTGGGAAGAATTTTCCATTCAATTAATTTCCTTTGTATTAAGCGCTCTGATGCCCGGTTACCCAAACACAGTTGTTAGATTTAAAACACAGCTAGAATCAAAAATGATAAACGAAAAATGTTAGCAATGGTTGTAAGCACTGTGCAAACACAGACTGTAGGCGTGGAAGACAAGGTGAGATGGAGAAGGAGGAAAAGGCAAAGGGGTAGGAGTGTGTTCAGTAGGGTAGAGCTAACCCATTGTCAAGGAGGTGGAGAAAGTCATGGAAGTCCAGGTCCCTTTGAGGTGCCTCATGAAAGCTCAGTCGAGGGGGTGCAGAGTTACAGCGTACAGGCAGCAGACAGGGAGCAGACAGGGGCCTTCATTCAGGGCCTTAGTGCTATGGCCCAGCTCCCGCCTACCGGTTGTTGGTATTGGCTGGAAAAGGACCAAGCCAGCCAATCAGAAGGGGGGGGGGGACAGGCCAAGAAAGGAAGGCAGAGCTTCAGGCTAAAGCCATGATAAAAGGCCACGATGAATCAGGGCAAGTAGCACGAGGGATTCAATACGGAGCCCAACAGGTGAAACAAACAAAGAAACTTCCAGGCAGGTGTTGCACGCAATGAGGGCAGTGCTCACAATGATATTAGGCCAAGATTTCAAAAAGCAGCTACAGTTTCAAAAGCACCACAGTGTACATCCACAATAGCCCCACTAAGAAGAGCCTTACCGCAAATGCAGCCAATTGCGTGGGGAGGTGGAGGGCTGAATGCAGGGCTGCCCAGCACAGCAGATGGTCTTTATGGGAAGTTGAGGTAGAGAAAGGCATACATATTCCCCTTTACACACTTTTTGTATAAGGGATAGTGCAGGCATTAGGTTTTGTTAGTATAGGCCATTTTGATTTGACAGAGACTGACTAGGACTGTGTTTTCTTTATTATTTGATAGTAGAGACTACTTCCATTTCAGCTATAGGGCAAAGTAGGAGTTTTTCCAAACCCCCGAGAAATTAAAGGTTTTACAAATTGTACCTTTTTTGTCAGTGTCATACTTGTGTTACCATGCCACCCTTACATTACTTAAGACATTCTGACATTTCTTTTGTGACACTACCTTTTCTTTATTTCCCATTACACACTTGTTACTTGAAATGGAGGGATAGGCTCGTTTTAATTTATTATAGACTTTTTGTGTGGTAACGGAATTACCGGTTTTCACAAACCGATGAATCATACATTTGGAGGTAAAGTGGAAGATTTACCTCCAACAGCAAGGTGGGATTTCCCTACCTAAATAAACTAAGGATAATCGGAGTCAGTAAGTGCAACTTAAAAGTCTGTGTGCCCAAAACCTATACTTGCCCTCACAACTAAAGCTAAACAATGTGTAGGGATATCAGCAGCCAAAGGAATAGTGTTCAAACAAATGTTCTGAGCTTCTTCCAACTGCTGGCTTACTCTAGGCTCCCTTCCCAAAGTTCAACACAGTTCCACAAAATGGTCTTGGGGTTCCCTTCCCCAAGTTCAACCCAGTTTCACAAACTGGGTCTCAGCGTGCCCTTCCGCCAAGTAGGCAGCACTTTTGGCTTCAAATTCACAGTCAAAATCAACTTGCTTAGTTTGCCTTTTCTTAATGTCACTTGAACAATCTTATGCCGACCAGTCTCAGCCTTTTGACTTCTCCTGGTTTACTCCAAGTAAGGGTTCCTCGGTCTAGGCGCAATTGTTGGACCACACGGGCTACCCATCACAGGTTGCACAAACGATAACCCTTGGCATTTTGCAACAGTTCATTCTTTCTCATAGGACTTCCTTGACAACAGAGGTTTCCTTTCTGTGTCACAAGTCCACATATGTTTCCGTTTCACTTCAACAGCTTCTTGAATTACCAGCATGTGACTCTCGCACACTTTCCTTTGTGATATTTCTCCTGGTTACCACTTTGCTTTCACACTATCCAATATTATTATGCTTTTTACTTGTTTCACGTTGTTCTCAAATGCACATCACCTGCTGTTTCAGTCATTCGATATACTCATATCTTTTCCACGGTTCAGCATTCAAAACTCATTATGTGCATGGCAACTTGTTCGGTATTCAATAGTTCACGTTCAGTCTCCAGACCCATTTGCCATGCAATTTCACTTGACCGGCATCCTTTGTTACACACAACATGCCCCTGGAGCACCCCGGCATGAGTGATCTTTCCCTATCACTCACCGGTGTGCGGCTGCTCCTCCAGGTGCTCCGATTTCACTCTCGGGTTCTCACTGGCTCCTCTCACACTCCTGGAGAGCTCCGGCGAGCAGCGCTTGCTTCCTTCATATTATCCTGCAGCAGTCGGTGGCCTCAAGCAGATCTCTGTGTTCCCCACTCCCAAAGGGGAACACGCGGCATAGGGCTCTGCACCACTCCTAACCCTTTTGTGGCCCGCTCTGACCTCAGTGTCTTTCTAGCTTCTCTAAAGTAGTCGCGTCCTTTTCACCGGCCCATGTTCTGCCTGCTCCATCTCCGATTACCACACTCTCCTGCCCACCTGGATCTCAACCTCCACTCTGCTTCTGATTTCTCCTTTTACACACCTGCAACCATTTAAGAGGTTGTAGATGTTGCCTGACCATAGTTATTGGGACATGCCTGACCCTAGCAACCGTCCTCATGCCTCTTCCGCGTCTCAGTACCAGAGTGGTGCAATGACAAGTTAGTATGTACTACTCCTATTCGCCTCTTCCTTGTCCCAGTACTATGGTGATATGAATGTGGGGAAGTGATTGGTAACAGCCTATAAAGGCAGGGGGAAGGGAAGGTTGTTCTAGCATTCTTTGCACTGACTAAGGGTTTCGCTGTGTGGCTTCTATCAGGTATAGTTAGGCTGCTTTTCTGACAAGCATTTCTGACATTCAGCGCAACAATAAGGTTTGGCTCCTGTATGGCTCCTCTCAGGATTAGTTAGATTGCTTTTCTGACTGAAGAACGTCTGACATTGCACTGATAACGTTTGGCTTAGCTCCTGTGTGACTTCTCTCATGGGTAGTTAGGCTTCTTTTCAAAATGAAGCATTTCTGACATTCTGAGCATTGATAAGGTTTGGCTCCTGTGTGGATTCTCTCATGGATAGTTAGGCTGCTTTTCACACTGAAGCATTTCTGACATTCAGAGCACCGATAAGGTTTGGCTCCTGTGTGGCTTCTCTCATGGATAGTTAGGCTGCTTTTCACACTGAAGCATTTCTGACATTCAGAGCACCAATAAGGTTTTGCTCCTGTGTGGCTTCTCTCATGGGTAGTTAGGTTGCTTTTCTCACTGAAGCATTTCTGACATTCATAGCACTGATAAGGTTTGGCACCTGTGTGGCTTCTCTCATGGGTTGTTAGGTTGCTTTTCACACTGAAGCATTTCTGACATTCAGAGCACTGATAAGGTTTGGCTCCTGTGTGGCTTCTCTCATGGATAGTTAGGTTGCTTTTCTGACGGAAGCATTTCTGACATTCAGAGCACCGATACGGTTTGGCTCCTGTGTGGCCTCTCTCATGGATAGTTAGGCTGCTTTTATCACTGAAGCATTTCTGACATTCAGAGCACCGATACGGTTTGGCTCCTGTATGGATTCTCTCATGGGTAGTTAGCTTGCTTTTCTCACTGAAGCATTTCTGACATTCAGAGCACTGATAAGGTTTGTCTCCTGTGTGGATTCTCTCATGGGTGGTTAGGCTGCTTTTCACACTGAAGCATTTCTGACATTCAGAGCACCGGTAAGGTTTGGCTCCTGTGTGGCTTCTCTCATGGATAGTTAGTTTGCCTTTCTGACTGAAGCATTTCTGACATTCAGAGCACCGATAAGGTTTGGCTCCTGTGTGGCTTCTCTCATGGGTAGTTAGGTGGCTTTTCTGACTGAAGCATTTCTGACATGCAGAGCACCGATACGGTTTGGCTCCTGTATGGATTCTCTCATGTGTAGTTAGGCTGCTTTTATCACTGAAGCATTTCTGACATTCGGAGCACCGAAACAGTTTGGTTCTTGTATGGATTCTCTCATGGGTAGTTAGGCTGCTTTTGTCACTGAAGCATTTCTGACATTCAGAGCACCAATAAGGTTTTACTCCTGTACAGGTCCTTTCGTGTTGAGTTGGATATGTTTTCTGACTGAAACTGTTATGACATTCTGTGTACTGATGAGGATTTTCTCCTGCACGGGTTTTCTCATTTTGAGCGAGATGGGTTTTCAGACGGAAGCTTTTATGGCATTGATTGTCCAGGCAAGGTTTCTCTGGGGGTTTCATTTCTCCAGCTTGGATTGTGTTTAGCAAGAATGCCACAGCAAAGTTCACCACATTACAGGGTCAGCCATTTGTAGAGAATGCTCTATATTTATCGCACAGTGCACTCTTCCTTACAACTCCATTGTGCAAAGGAAGCTCTTTTTAGAAGCTCTGATTCTTCGCCTCTGAGTCCATGCAGGTTGTGTTTTTGATAACTTCACCTATGTGGGTGTTCTCAGAGACTCTTAATGCTTAATCAGCATACTAACATGTTTGTTAGGGTTACTGAATCCAACATTGATATGTAGTGTTTTCTAATTCAATGCATTGATATGGTTTTTACAATTTGCCATCTTTATAAATAAAAAGCTTTGACTTTTGAATTACATTTTTATCCGAATTCGAACTTGCTTTGGGTCTCTGCTCACCCGTGTATTTATTTTTATCTTTTCAGAAGCATTTCCTTCTCCCGGTTACCTTGACACTCTGAATACGGATTTTAAGTAACAGAAATAATTTTCTTAATCCGCAGCTTACTCCACCCTTTGCTTTTTCTGTGCAGGCTTTAGAAAGCTGTAAAAGGAAATGGACACATTATCTTTCTAAACATAGAGGACTACGTAACATTAGGCATTTATAGTTTATTGATTGTTGAAATAGATTTTTTTATTGTTTTACAAATATTTCACATGCCTTTAAGGCTTCAAATTCTAAACCAAAGTTGTAACATAGCCAAAATGAAGGAATAAAGCTCCAAGACAGAATATTGCACCTTTCAGATCCTCCCATTTCCCTACAAATCTCCTCTGCATTTTATTCAGTCTTTGTGCAGAGCCCTAAGTGGTGCAGATGCCTTAGTGACCCCACCCTTCCCTTTTCATTACATACTCTAGAAATACTTTCAATGTTTGGAATTTTAATGCGATCTCCCAGTACCAGTCTTGACTTGTTCGCCCAGAGTTCCTCTTTCAGCCATTTCAGAAATATACTGGGGTTTCCCCAATTTCTTATATCCAAATAAGAGTGCTCTTGCTCTACCTGGCAACCCATGTATTAATACCAAACTCTGGATAAAGATATTCCATGCAGGAGACGTTCCCCAAGCCAAGGGATATTCTCTAAAGTGTGTCCTCTATGCACTTCAGTCAAGTGGCTGCAGTACATTTTATCAAACGTCCACATGTTGGTCGGGAATATATGCTGACCTGTTATGTTGTCATTAGATCATTTCAGACAGAAATAGCCATTATATCCACATTTGTTATGCCGCATTGAAAGCCTGTCCGTATGCATTTGCTAGAGAAAAAGGCCCAGTCATATGAAGGGCTTGCTTAGACATGTTTAGATATGATGTTGCCATGTTTGCATTAGACACACATGTATATTCACTTAGAAATGAACATTGATCCATTTTATGTAGTGCTTGAACAGACATACTGTGCCATTCTAAGCCATTCTGAGAGACACTGGAAGCTGTTCGTTCCACGGACGATTTGTTAAGGTACAATGGGCCTCATTAGGACCCAGGCGATAAGGGGTTTACGGCGGCGTAAACAGCGCCGACCCTTACCGCCTGATTCCGAGGTCCCTTAGCGCCATGGAGGATTTAACACCTGCTTTTAGCAGGTGTTAAAATCCATGGCGCTAAGGGACCATGTTGTTAATTACGCCACCGTAATTTACGGTGGCGTAATTAACGCCTTCCCCACTCCCATTATGCCCTATGGGGCAAAAATGGGAATGGAGAAGGGTAAATGGGGATTGGGGACTTACCGCCCCGCCAACCTCGGAATGGGGCGGTAAGTCCGCCAACCACCATGGCGTAAACGTAGTTTACGCCATGGTGGTAAAGGTACGACCCAGGCGGTAACTTACCGCCTGGGTCGTAATGAGGCCCAATGAATGTAAACAGAATCTTGGCAGACAGAGCGAGCTGGCTTTTGCTCTAGTAGAAGGAATGCGGCCTGGCTTAATCCGACCTTGGGTTGTGTTCGCAGACAGCAGAAAGGGAGGGGGGAAATCTGCAGGGAGTGAGGCCTTTGCACAGAGCTTTTGGTAGGAAGCTTTTAGCTGACACAGAGCTGAGGATGTTACGGATTTTGTAAGAGAAAGAAGGCCACACGTGCAACGACACGATGTGCAGCTCTGAATGAGGTTCCATCTTGCTTGAAATGTCACAGTGACTTAGAAAGAAGACACACGTGTGCAGACTTCATGGCGCTGCCTGCTTTTAGAAAACGCTTGCTTGCAGAAGAGAAAATGCTTAGCTGTGAGTTATCATAGGGATGTATGTACGTCATTTGACACAATAACCAGGAGTGAGGCTTTGCAGTAGTTATAAGCACTTCAAGAGCGATTTCGGAAGCATTTCAGGAGATGAGAGCAGACTGGGAGATCACGGTTTGACACACTGATTGAAGGGGAGACTCATCAGGCAGGGAGTGTCTCATTAGAGAGTGCCATTGTGTGAGTGGGGGATGAGAGAAATGCTGACGCTTGCCACGCTAGTTTATTAGCATTGGAGACCCAGTAGGACTGGGTCATGTTATTAGATTGCTTGCATAGAACCGAGAAGGGCTGGTAATGTTGCAGTAGATTGCACCCATGTTATAAGGGTTGCAAATTTGGTTTGCTAGTACTGTTTTTATCATGCACACTACTGTACATGAATAAATGTGTCCAGTGTGTGTGTGAGTGTGAGTGTGAGTGTGAGTGTGAGTGTGTGAGAGAGAGAGAGAGAGAGAGAGAGAGAGAGAGAGAGAGAGAGAGAGAGAGAGAGAGAGAGAGAGAGAGAGATATATATATATATATATATATATATATTTGCAGGGGGGAGGGGGAGCCAGATTGGTCCACACCGCCCTGAGGATGATTGGCAATTTCACACACAGACCATTCATAATCTGGGAGGTGTTTATTGTTTCGGACTCATGATTTACCCACATTATTTTAGAGCTTGGTTATTACTACTTTTTACAGAGTACAACTCAATATATGGGTTATATTGATGTTGGTATTGGGTCATTAATTGGGAACATTTCTGAAGACAAATGAGCATTCTTTGCAAGCTTATTGGTACTGTGAAATAAACATTTGCGTATCGCAACCATTGAAGATGTTTTTGCCTACATTTTTGGGTGGAAATTAAGGCCTTATTAAAATAATTTCTGATGTCAGCCAAAAATAAATTAAAAAGAGTGGCCAGGATGCAACCTTGCTTTAGGCAACTGCTCATGTGACTATTGTCCACAAGCTCCACCCCTTTAGTATCTAGACACCCCTGTAATGGTGCAGTAACTAAAGCCAGTTTTTTACCCGATACACATGATAAAATGTGTCTTAGAAATCTGTAGATGGAGGATATACTGGGTGTCAGAACGCTGCCTTACCTGAGGACCCACTTGCTCCACTGGTGCTTGGGGGCAGGGGATTTCAGTCTTGTTGCCACATTCGCAAGCTTGGGAGCCGCCATGGTTTCCAGTCTGGGCAGGTGGAGGGGTGGGGTGAGGAGAGACCAGCAGCACAGTTCGACACATGCGCTTTGCATGGTCCAATGCCATGGGCAAGAGTCAGGCCGGCTGGGAGGCTCATTCTCATGTGAGCCATCACAGGCCTTTGTGCCACAATTGTCTTCAGTCTGCATTGTGAAGCTTAGTGTTGATGTTTTCTGCCTGGGGCCCGTTAGGACAGTTTTTCTGAAGTCCAACTAAGGGCTTAGAAAAACCATTCAACACTAGTACAAGACTCCACTCTTATTATAAGGCTGTACGACCTGAGTTCAGGGTAGCGTAGACAGAGCAGCCAGGCTTATTTTAGGAGGGAGAGAGGGCAGTAGACACAGTACAAGTGAAATTGTAATACAAATGATCCAAGAAACACTGAAACACTATGTATTGTAAAAATAAAGGATTTATTTAAATACATGTAGGCCCAGATAAATCTAGGGCTAAGTAAGTACTAACACATTATATGAAATCACAGTATAAAAACACAACACTATACTTGAAATTCACAGACCCAAGTATAGACCTTATTTAGAACACCTAAAAGTAGTTCTAAGCAAGTCAAAACCTTGTTATACACATTTAGTATAGGTCAAGCCTATTCTTTGGGAGTAAAATACCAATGGTTACTTTCAGATTACATTCAGTAATACAAGGGCAGTAGGCCCTTCCAGTTGTACAGTGACTCTTGGAACAAATCAAATAAACAGTCAACTGGACAATATACTTTTGGTGAATAGTGAAACACTTATCCTAGGTGCAGTAAAACCCTATAACTACTTTTGTCATAACACACATTTACACCAGGTGAGTAAAACCTAAGGATGCAATATACAATTGTAACAAAAGAAATATAGTGGCCACACTAGCAAAGAAACATGCCAAAGACAACACAATCTCAAGGGGACTTTCCCCTTAGATAGAAACAGGACCAGATATATGAGGAAAACGTATCCCCAATATTTTGGCGAAACGGCTATCCTCAAATATTTTACTAGATGGCACTACTCGATCAGCCTGGCTGCAGAGGCCGAACCCTACATCAATGCAACCGTCTTTAGCCAAGTCTACATTGCTAGGCAAAGAAGAGCCAAAAATCAATCACATAAAATCTATTACTTCTACTGTTCAAATTTCTGATCAGTCCAGAATTCCATGCTCGAGCCCAATCACACAAACAAAAGGATGCCCAAAACACAACCATGATATCGACCACAAATAACTTTGCGCAGCTATTGGAAAAGAATTCTGATTTGGGAAAGTGGACGGTTTTGGAGGAACTGCAACCTACCAATTATAGCCCTTTCCTAAACCGTTCACATCTCCTAATAATTTTCAAACACGTTCATCAACTAAACCTGCTATGCTCCACAGATATACTGAGGATTGAACTACCGCCCGTTGGACGCCCTACAAATTGGCCTCTAATAGAATTTTTAACTCCTTTGATCGTTGCTCTTTTAAAAACAAATGCAGAAGCATTAAATGTCCTGGGCTTGTAGCTCACCATCTGCAGGAATTCTAGGGTACAGGCTCTATCACAGGAGAGGAAACCCTCTACAAAACGTTGCAGGACTTAAAGCCACTGAGCCTTCCGAACTAGCAACCCTACGTGCATTTCAGTAGGCAAATCTACCCCAATCGATTAACCAGAAATATATCGTAAATTGGGTCCAAGAACATCTTGTGCTAACTAAAAACTGACATCCTGAACTACAAAATCATATGAAACGGATTTCTTGGAATACAAGGGGACATCGCTCACTCTTCTCCTGACCTATGGGGGTGGCCTTACTCCTTGACCAGGATGTTGTCTATTGCAAGAGACCTGGGCTACACAAAGATTCATTATTGATGACTATAAGACTCTTCACAGTTTGACTATCCCTGCAGCGATAGGGCGACCAAGTGGCGGGCTAGCAATAGGGGCAAGGTTGAACTATACCCTGCTCCCCTACTTTAACACACGAGCCACCCCATATGTAATGTTTGCCATTTTTTCCTCAAATGAGAATACTGCTGATGTGATCTTAATTGCCAATATTTACGATCCACCAAGTATAAAATATACCCCCCACTATATGTAAAATCATGGGTGAGGCATTTACTACTTGGCTAGAATCCCACCCTGGTGGCGCTATCATAATTGAGGGTTATTTTCATGTTAGCAGTTTTCATCACAAAATGGCTCAAGCCAACCATATGCTTAATCGATGGAAAGTTTTTGTGAGAATGTATAATCTTGTATTTATTCAATATAGAGATGATGAAACTGGGATCCTTATATACGCCTGGAGCAATGGTAGCTCCAGATCTCATAGTGACTATTTAATTACCAGCAGCAATGTGGTGGTGACCAAGTGTGGACCGGTGGAGATTCGCTCCACTGACATTAGTGACCACTGCATTCTCTCATGGAAGGTTAATATGCCGACATTAAGGCGGAAAAAACACCAAAGACAGAATCTGGAGGTTAATTTGAGTGGTAATCACATAAAATGGAGACCGGGCCTAATAAAGGACTTGGAAATCCTCTTACGAGAAAATTAGGATAGGTCCCTACAATGGCTCGAAAAATGCAACAAGGACCGTGAAACTATGATAAAGAGTCTGGACAACAGGTTACAGCAAGATGGTACCCACCATCTTCTAAAGAAACAAACTACGATAAATGGGCCCTTTGATATAATTATCAACAACAAAAAAAAAGAAATTAAATAGAGCCAAACGCAAACTAAGGGCAAATCCTGACCGGGACGAATTCGAGAAAAGGATGATCACCACTAGACTGACTATGGCATATAGACGAGACAGCACAAACATTCTTTGCACAATGGAAACTGGAAGCTACTGGCTGGCTGGCTAAGGGGCAATGACAGCAAAAGTTTCTGGTCTAAATTTTATCATTTCTAAAAGTTCGGAAATCCACCTGAAATAAATCCAGTGTGAGACCTGTTGGAAGGCCCACATCGAAGAACTTTATATTGGCCCCAAATACACCCTCACTCATATTCACAGATTAAGCGAAAACCTTTGGGAATCGACCAGGATGATATTTTAAACACCATAATAATACTGAAACCTACTGCTGCTCCAGGGCCTGATGGTATAACCAACACATCTTTCAAGGAACAGTCTGCTGTCTGGTCCAAGTTATTGTTGAATTTATTTGACAAATTTGAGGAATCTGGGTAAATATTGGGGAGATGGCATAAATCTCTCCTAGTCCCAATACACAAGAAGGGTGACAGGCTGGATCCAATCAATAACTGTCTCTTGGCGATAATAGACTCCAGCCAAAAACTCTTTGCTACTCTCTTGCGACGAAAACATACCAGTTGAGCCGAAGCAAGTAAAATTATGAGCCCCCTGCAGATGGGCTTTCGCAAAGGCTATAATTCAATCCCCAATGTATCGCTCATTCTATATATTATAGAAGAAACAAAAAAAGTGAATAATAGCCAATTATGTTGGTGTTATGTCGACTTTAGCAAGGCTTTCAACATGATCCTATGCCCCTTGCTCTAGGAAAAACTAAATGGGAGATTGACCAACTTCTCTTGTACCATATAAACATTTTATTCAGACATGGTTTCAATTCGTTTGAGTCAATCGGGATCTTATTCCAGTCCCATCTTGACCACGAGGGGGTTGAAACAAGGTTGTGCACTAGCGCCTATACTTTATCATTTGTTTACCTCTGACATACAAGTTTAGATAGGACTGGGCAGAAATTCTCCACCAAAAATAAACAGAGAGGAAATTGTCTGTATTACATATGCAGACGACACAATCCTTTTAAATAAGACGCCGATAGGACTTCAATAAATGCTCTCACTGATTAAGCTAGGGTAAACAAAATGCAAATAAATATTGGTAAAATTAAGATCATGGACTGAGGGGGTAAAACCAAAAGGAAACCCCCAATGACCTGGAGACTTGGCAGCCAAAAACTGAAACGGTGAAGGAATACAAATATTTGGGCTTCTCGATATGTGATCCCATGAAGAATTATTATATGGATGCCACCTTGATTAAGGCATGGAAAAATGGATGGTGGATTAGCAATTTATTGTTAAGAGGAGGGTAATGTACAAGCCCCATTGGAAATCTATCGCACTAGCATAGTCCCGAGTATAATATACAGACTATCGGTTCTTCCATACCGCTTTGTTAAAGGCTTAGACAAAAAAAAAAAAGAGGCAACAATCCTCCGAACCATTATCAATCTTCCCTCCTCCATTCCAGTCGAGCCGTTATGACTAGAATATGGTCAATGCTCATTGATAATTACTTGGGGGGTTTAGCAGCTGCTTCTTTATATCAAACTTATGCCTATGCAATACAATTTAAATTACATTTTGAATTTGTTATGCGAAAAGATGCTTTCAGGGCATAAAAACAATTACCTGATAGATCTTAGCCAAGATGCTTTTGAAATGGCTACTCTTCTAAATGTTGATATGGCTACGCTAATGGATAAACCTAATTTTGAAACCCTAATAAAGGAAAAGGGCCACAACAAGAGTTACAATGTCGACAGGTTAAACCTGACCGTTAAATATAGGGAATTTTCACACCAGAGTGTCTTATCTAATACTCCCTGTTACCCAACGAGATATAGCTCAAAAGAATTTAAACGATTCATCCTGCGACTTAGACTAAATTTACTTCCCACAAATTATCTAATTGGTGTATGGTCCAGAATGCCATTATAGGAGTGGTTTTGCCGTTCATGTAGAAAATCAATAGAGACCCAGCACCACGTTCTGACCTCTGTTCCGAAATATAATGTCTCTATTTGAGAGGCTAATCACACTTGGTCACAAATATTGAATCTATTAAAACGGATGAATTTTGGTCAAACATTAATGGGGTGAGATCTATGGTCTTAGTATTCGGAACTCACCAAATCTGGAAAGCGGCTGCTCCGATGTTTTAATTTTCCCTATACAATTTCATCAAAGCACTGATTTAAAAAGCAACAATTTGTTCATACTTGTCTACCTGCCGAGTAGACACTCAAAACTATCAAGTGCTCCTTAACAGTTTTATTTTTTTTGTTTTGCTTGCTTTGTACTATTTTATGCACTTGTTCTAACATAATGTATTGTTTTCCATTAAATTTTCTGTATTAAAAAAATGTGCTTAAAGTTAACTAACTAAAATGCACAATAAAAAAAGAAAAATATTGACTTACAGGTACAGGCCATCAAAAACTGGACAATGCCCAACACTTTGTTCTGGAAACCGATACCTTGCACCAAACCATAGGTGCCATGTTGTTGCAAAAAAACTAAAATGAAAAAATATATTATTTTAAATGGAGGTTGCAAGTAGAACATTCCAAGGCCTACTATTCTAGGACACTAACTGCTGTGAGAAAGGCATGGTGCTCAGAGGTATAGACAGACACAAGGATGTACGGTTCAAACACCTTTATTTATAGAAATGGGGTTTGGGGTATTCCTAATTTGCCCCATTTCTAAAAGGGATAATCTCAACCATTAAAATAAAGGAAAAAAGAGTCCACAAGTCTGTTGGCTTTCTTCCATGAATCCTTCTGGGTTCTTGGAGACAGGGCACCCTCACCATGCTTTCACCTGCTTCAGCCTGCAGCCTTGTAGCGTCCCGTTGTCCTGTTCTCTCAAGCCGGTTCTCAGTAGCCTCTGCTCAGCTGCTCTCCTTTTCGAACTCGCCAACGCCTACCTGGCTGTCCACGCTCCCTTTGTGAATCTAGGTTCCTCCTTTTATACTTAGTTCGGTTCTCCATTGAATTCAGGTGTTGGCGATCGTAGTCAAGTGCCCGACTTTGCCTGGCCTCATTAAAGGGCCAAAGAAAGAGAAGAGTTCTTTGGGGTGTTATGTGTTCCGTCATGATGTTATTAGGACGGGAGAAACATTGTCTCTGGGGAAACCAGGGGTCTGGGTTTTTTTGAGAAGGGGGGATACCATGTCTCACCCTCGGTTTAATCCCTCCCCAATGGTGGAGGGTCCCTTGGGATTGCACCCAGGTGATCCTCCCTTGCGAGTCTGCCCCCAGGGTCGTGATCTAAAAGCAATGGCCATTCCCTGGCCACCTGTTTGGATGGTCCCACGGGAGAGGGAAGGGAAAAAACCTCAGTGTTTTCACAGTGCCAACAACTACTTCTCGATCATCTCGAAGCACGTAAGTGAAGGGAACTAGTGTCGCACGGAGTCGGCAGCACACAATGAGGTGTGCCGCTAAAAGAAAAAGGTAAGGAAAGGGGGGAGGGTATTTGTGGGCTATGTTTGGGGAGGCATTTGCTTTGGGATGTTTGACCGTAACGGTCAAGTTAGCTATGGTCTTTTCAGCCACAATCCTTTCCAGTATGGGCAAACAACCTAAATACGATTAGGCCTACTGTTATGAAGGTTTTCTTGCTAAGAGACTCTTGGCCGTGTGTAAAGCTAGCGAGCTCAGTTATTTTTGGTACCATCTGCATTGTACCTTACAAGCATTAGTATGACATATTGGTCATGTGAGTTTATTTGTATGCAGGAAAAATTGTCTCAATTGCAAAAAGGGTATTATATGTCATGGTTTGCATTCGGCAGAAGCTGGTGAAATGGAATGGATGTGCTCTTGTGATACATGGTTGCAGAGTCTGGAAGATTTCAATCATATGGATGTGTTTGGGTTTCTAGTACTTGTAGGAAGTGCATTAGGGATTGTCAATCTTCCTGTGTGTTTATGGTGAATTTTACCATTCCTGTAAAGTAGTCAAATTCTTGCCTTATACGTGAGACACTGTAAGTGCTGTCAGGATTAATTGTGGCATTTCTATGAAGGACGAGCAAACACAACTGGTCTGAGCCGTATAAGTAAATGTTGTGAACAATTGGTGACAATTGGAAGAGAAGATTGCTACCTTTGCATAGCAACTTACTCCAGTTATGTTGCTGAATTTAAATGGACCAGAGAATTGTGCCTGTGTATCCTTTGATGGACCTGCTTTTGTTTTTTGACTAGAGGGTTTTGTGGTTGTTTTATTTGATGGAGCAGCAGTTTTGTTTTTTAGTGGTATTGCAGGTAGATATGGGGCAGTGTCTTTTTGTATTAGATTTCTTATTAAAGGTTCTTTTTCTTTTAGGTACAGGGTACATATCTAGATGGGGTGTACAGTGTATGTAGCCTGTTGTACTTCAGGATGCAAGGAATGTGTGCATTGACTTTGCATCAAAGTTAAATAGGAATGGACCATTTAGTGCAGAGACGTGAAAGTGCTACACAACTCATCCCTTCTTTGAAGACTGTGCTGCCAATGTCAATCAATGCATGATCTAGAGTTAGACCTTGCGATTTGTGAATAGTGACAGCATATGCAAGAGATAGAGAATTGTTCTCTGCATATGTACATGTCTTTAAAAAGAAGAAAATGTGCTATTGTGCGGGCCATTCTTTTAACTTCTTCAAGTTTGTCAAAGTGGATGTTGAGAAAATGAATGTTATCATGTGGATGTGTTTAGAAGTCAAAAACTGTACCAATTGCTCCACTGAATAACTCTTGTTCTACGTCAAGGTTACGTTTTAGAATTATTCTGCTGTTTAGACACAGAGTGAATACCTTTTCTAATCCAGCTGTGTTGGGGATACATTTTTCTAAGCTATTTAGTCGTGCTGTTGCTTGTTATGCCATCCACTTCTAATTTGTCTGTAGAGCTGATATGCACTATGGGTTGCATTTCTTTTTTCAACATTGTATCGTTGAATTGACTACTAATTGCAAGGGTTGGAATTAAGTATATGCATTTTTTTTATTTTGTTGAGTTTATTGTTCCATGACATCAGGGGCAGATGACTTTTGCTCATATATTTCATTAATTAGTCTAGTTTTTAAGATGGATTTTGCATCTTTAGTAAGCAGACCAGTTCTAATGCTTTTTAAAATGTTAGCATAAGTGAGATCTGCAGACTGATGCATGTTTTGAGTAAGTTCTCTGTAGCAAAATGTTGACAGAGATTTACATTTCCAATGCTGCCGAGTGTATTAGAGCATTTTTTGCGTCCTAATGCTTAGAAAATAGGTTAACCTTTTATTGGTGTTCACTGCAGGTCTCCAAAAACAATAACGCGTTTTCCTCCAAACAGTTCTTCTTAGTTGTTTTTTTTAAGACTTCTTGCATTCTGAGTTGCTAAGGCAGCCCATGACCCCAGACCATGCCCCGGAGGGAGGCCATCACCCCTGGCCATGCCCCGCAGGCAGCCCATCACCCCAGTCCATGCCCCGCAGGCAGCCCATCATCCCTGACCATTCCCCGCAGGCAGCCCATCACCCCAGTCCATGACCCGCAGGCAGCCCATCACCCCTGGCCATGCCCTGCAGGCAGCCCATCACCCCTGGCCATGACCCGCTGGCAGCCTATCACCCCTGGGCATGCCACGCAGGAAGCCCATCATCCCTGACCATTCCCCGCAGGCAGCCCATCACCCCTGGGCATGACCCGCTGGCAGCCTATCACCCCTGGGCATGCCCCGCAGGCAGCCCATGACCCCAGACCATGACCCGCTGGCAACCTTTCATCACTGACTGTGACCCGCAGGCAGCCCATCACCCCAGACCGTTACCCGCAGGCAGCCCATCACCCCTGGCCATGCCCCGGAGGCAGCCCATCACCCCAGACCATGCCCCGCAAGCAGCCCATCACTCCAGTCCATGACCCGCAGGCAGCCCATCACCCCTGGGCATGCCCCGCAGACAGCCCATCATCCCTGACCATGCCCCGCAATCAGCCCATCAGCCCTGGCCATGACCCGAAGGCAGGCAAAATGGCACCATGCACTTGGGAGCCCCGACTCATGTCCCTCACCCCACCCCCAGTGACGGGCACCTGCCAGCAGGCCCCGACTCATGTCCCCCACCCAACACGTCATCACAATCCAGACCCATGGCTTTTATGGCCACCCAAATTGCACCCCACGCTACCCCAGTCCAAACACCCAACCAAACATTCCATCCACTCCACACTGAAATTCCCATGTCATGATAGATCCCAAATAACCAGTATGCCCATGAATACATGTCCGTCACACCCACACAATGGCGACACATGAATGAGAAAACCCACATTGTGAAATGCATGAAACTAATGAGAGAAGACCACACAAATGTAGTAAAAAATAAAAATGTATTATATACAAAACAGAATGAATGAAACAAAATCACACAAGAAAA
The DNA here is from genome assembly GCF_040938575.1 of Ambystoma mexicanum. Taxonomy (NCBI): domain Eukaryota; kingdom Metazoa; phylum Chordata; class Amphibia; order Caudata; family Ambystomatidae; genus Ambystoma; species Ambystoma mexicanum. The sequence continues at coordinate 46,863,627 of NC_090927.1, forward strand.
TAAATAAAAGTCTGGATGTCCGTAATAAAGGAAAAAAAATCAATGCAGAAATCAATAAAAACCAAAGTAAAATGGCTCCAAAGCGTCCCTCCATAAAACAAAATCAAAAGTGCAAAAAAAAGCAAACCATTCCTCCTTGGTGCATAAAAAAATAAAGTAAAATCCGGTCCATAACTATGTACAAATTAAAAACCAAGGGTCCATGAGCCCAACATCCCAAAGGAAACCTAACAAAAAACCTACCTAATAAATAACTATTTACAATAAGGCAGGGCATAGTGCATGCGCCCCAAAGGGGGGAAAAAAAGAAAGGAAACCTACAACTACATAACTATTTACAAAGGCGGCAGACTAGTCCGACGGCTCACTCATTGATGTCCCGGGCCAGGGCATCATCGAACTCCACTTCAACGTCCCGGAGGTGGGCCTGTTCCCTGGCCTCGAGGTCTCGCAGGGATGCAGCTATGCCCTCCTCCAACTCCCTGCAAGTTGCCTCGAGGCACTCAGCCCGCCTCAACGCCCGGCGCATGGAGTTCTCCGCCCTGACCATTGTGAGCCGTGCCCCCTCCGCCCGCCACCGCTCCGCATCCATCTGCTGGCCCAACTGCTCCCACACGGAAGACACTCCCAATCCTGGGTCCTCCTGCCCTCTGGCCGATGCCTACCCCTGTGATGTTGATGGCCCCGAGCCATGATCGCTCCCACTCAGAGGCTGCTGCTGCCGTGCACGAGCCCTGCCAGTTGATGCCTGCACATCCTCCTCTTGCTGGGGTCCAGTTGGTGTGGTGGCCCACCCCTGCTGTACCACAGACTCCCGACTGTGGCAGGGATGTGTCCTCCACCAGTCTGGCCGCTGACTCAGGGGCAGCTCCACAGGGGTCTCAGGTAATACTTGGATGGGAAGATGGCAAGGATGACGACTGGCGCATAGGGGGTTCAGTTGAGGAGGGGGGGGGTCGCAAGAAGATCCAGCACACGCATGAACCCAGCGCCGGTGACCTGCCCTAGTAGGGTGACGCGTTCAAAGAGGTATTCGAAATGACGTGCATTGTCCAGACGAGAACCCCGCACGTCATCCGAATACACATTTGACGCAACGCCACCACAGCTAGGACAGGCTCAATCCGGTCACGGATTGCAACGTCCGTAGGGAGAGGAAGGCCAGTTGTTGTTTGCGCATCCCCTTCCTGAAAAAGGGTCTAGACGAAGGCATCCCTGCTGGTGCGGGATGATGCGGGGACAGGATTACACACAGGCACCTCCGCAATGGCCTGTGCTGCCTCCTGTCCCTGCCCCTGGACGGCACCACGGCCTCCTCCTCAACCGGACCCACCACCAACCTGGATGACTCTGTGCCATCTTCCTCCATAGGCCCCTGTGTGGGCTCAGCTGCCTCCACTGCTGCCGAGGAGTCCACCTCCAACCTCCACCTCTTGGATCTTCCCTCGGCAGCTGTGGCCATGGACGCGGCACCAGACTCCTCACTCCTGGAAGAGATGACTACGTGGGAGGAGAGCTGGGCCTTGCATCTCCAGCTGGCGGTGGGATCCCTGCCGTTGTGCTCCACAGCACCGTCTCTGCCCTCTTCATCAGTCGATGCTGCAGACATGGAGAGACAGAACACAGGCATCAGGGCACTGTACAATGGTTGGATACACACATGACAGTTGCACATGAGTGTCAGTGTCAAACTTCACAGATGGCATCACACTCCCCAACACTCATTTCATTTGAACCCACACACATGCACAAATTTACAGGAATCGTTCAGCAAGCAGCAGCATCCATACACACAGAACAGCATGAACATCTGAAGGTTGGCATGATGTCACAAGCAACATGGGGGGTGCCTAACACATGCACACACGACAACAGACAGACATGCATCTGTACATATCCACCCCTTTTCACAGTGCAATCATCGGCAACTCGGTCACATCTGCCAATTGGGGTCCTACATGTCTGTCACATGCATCCATGGCGTATCACAGTCGCACACATGTCAAACACACACACAAGTTTGCTGTGCACGTACATGAAGGTGGACCAAGCATCCATGTGTCACATCTCAACCATGCCATAGTACATACACAGAAATGCTAACATGTGTCTCCACATGCAGTTGCGCATCATGCTTTGGAACACATACACCATTGATGTGCATCACACATGACAGTACTTGCATGCAGCATGGTCATGTCCCTGCACATACACATCCATACATGGGCCTTTTCAGACATATGTCCAAGCTGCACTCCTGGCACTCCTCAACATGCACTGCGTCCAATAAGTACGCATGGACACTTACCGCTCGACTCCGGACCGGTCTGCCTCTCGAGGACCTGGCGATGAAGCGCTGGGTTAATGCGTTCCAGGACCCTCATGTCGTCGGTGGTAAGTCATGGGTTGCCACCCCCTCCATATTGACGGCAATTGACGGCAACCAATCCTCTCCCAGATCCTCTCCCATCCATCTTTGTCGGCGCGTCTTCTTCCGTAGAGGGCATCATAATGCACCAGGACTTGCTCCACCAGGATGCCAACTTCTCCTGCAGTGAAGCTGGCAGCCCTCTGCCTCTCTGGCTGGGGGTTGCCAGTGGTCTCCGATGGTGTTACCCCCGACATGGCAACCCCCGAGGCAGGTGTGGGTGGGCAACTGGGTCCTGGTGCTGGGCTGTGGAGCGATGGAACTGCAGTCGGGAGTCTTCTGTTCCAGCAGGGGTGGTCACACCAACTGGACCCCTGCAGATGGCTGACGTGCAGGCACCCAATAGCAGGGCACGTGGCCAGCAGGCAGGCAGGCAGCAGCAGATGGCTGGTGGGAGTCAGCTCGGGGCTCAGGGGGGCAGGAAAATGGCCTTCTGGGCAGGAGGGTGGTCTCCCGTGTGTTGTCGCGTGGCCTGCTTGATACGGTGTGATTCAGCATACGAAAAAACAGCACGTCCGCGTGTTAATGCGTGTAATTCAAGGAAAGGGCCTAAGCGCGTAAGTGATGTGACGCGTGCGGGTGTTTCCGTCGGCACGGGTTAAAGGTGAGCGGGTCCCGGCAGTTCGCTGTACGTGCCTTTCGTGGAGACCGACACATGTGTTGCTACTTATGGTTGTTTCACGCAACATCACTTAACAGCCGATCAAGGACGTATCTTCTATTGGCAGGGGTATTAACTACACGTGTTTTCCATTACCACGCTAGTCAGAAGGTGAGTCGCACACGCTATTTTTCCCACTGCGGGTCCCCCTGTGTATCGTGTACCCGTTTTTGAGGTCATAGCCTGCGTGTCCCACGCGTACATGTTTTTCGTGTCCCTGGGTGCCACCGCGTACCGCGGGAGGTTAATTCCACACACGTGGGCTACTAGGGGTTGCGTGCATAGTTTTACTGCAGTTTAGGGTGCCTGAGCTTTGCGTGACCTGTCACTTTATCACCGGGGTCACATACAGCCTTGCAGGTGCATAGTGGTGCTGTTAACATCTAGTATCCCACCCCCCTTCACCCCAATTGCCCAGGACAATGGTCGTGTAAACCTCCCATTGGCACTACTACATCTGTGCCATGGTTGGGTGGCCACGAAAGGTGAGGGGCGACTCAGCTGGGCGTACTCCATGTGGCGTGCGTGGTCAGGGACGTGGTCAGGGTGACTAGGGAGTAGGGGGACTCCAGGGTGTCCAGGGTGGCTGCAGAAGGGGAAGAGGCAGGGGTGTGCCACTTTGGCACGATATTGTGCCACGTGTTGGTGCAGTCATGCCACCACCTCATGTGGTTCCGGGAGATGCAGCTCTTGCATCTGGCACTGGCACCCATGTGACCCGGCAGTCCGTTTCGACGGCCACGGGCCCAAGGGTAGTGGTAGCTGCAGGTGCAGCTGTGGACACCACCACCCAGGCTCAGGGTCGGCCAGCGCAGGATAATTTCCAAGAGGTCAGGAGGCACACGGTAAGTGCACGCAGAAATGCCCTGACCGAGGCACATGTCCCTGGGGCAGTATTGTCATCTGCTGCCCCGAACAGCCAGGTGTTGGCAAGTGCATGGGCAGATGCAGCCGACACCACCCAGGCTGTGAGTCTACCATCCAGGACAGTCCCGGTCAATGACCTTGGCACAGCAGATGTTGCTGCTCAGGGTCCAAGTCAAGGGCACCCAGCTGTCATGATCCATCGATCACGCCCCTTCTGGTCTTCCTGGTCCCTGCCACGTCGGGGGTTACTCGCTGTAGTACACCCAACATGGCCGTATACACGGAACACGGTCCATCGACCTTTACGTCCTATGCAGCACGTTCTATAAATTAGCCACTCCCCTGCGGTTCCACGCGTCTCACCGCTACCGTTAGCTGTGGCCTGACGTGCTCTGTAGTTCGTTCTCCTGAACTGTGTTGCTTCCTGGTTCCCGGACCTTCCTTCTTCTCCTTTCCTACTCCCTTCCTTGGTCCAGTCTCTTCCGCGTTCCGCGCAGACCGCCTCCGTGTGCTGCCTCCATTTCAAGCTTCCTGGAGTTTCCTAGATCCCGGACGAAGAAGCTGAACGAATCCTGGAATCCAAAGACGGCCGAGCGGGCTTGTACAAGACCCAAACTGCTCGAAAGAAAACCCCGACAAAGGACTCCGCAAAACAGAGAAAACAGGTGAGAAAAGGGGAAACCTGTGACAGATTGAGACGCCACCTGACCGATCTCGACACAGACATGGAAGCGGCCGTCCAGGATCTTATGCGTGGCATGCAAGAGCTGACGACTGAAGTGCAAAACTTAAAGGCGGAAAACGCTGCGTTAAAACAATTGGTGTTATCCCGTGATTCAGCCACGAAGGAGAGTATAATTCTGGGTGGCGTTGTTGATAAGTTTGACGGTTCAGCAAAGAGCCTTCGTGGATTCCTAGATTCTTGTTTGGTCCACTTTACATTTAAGCCTTATTATTTTTCTACGCCGAGGACTAAAGTGGGCTTTATAATCTCGCATCTTTCCGGGAATGCCTAAACCTGGGCCACCCCATTGGTTAACTCTGGTGATGAGCTCCTGGATGACTACGACGGTGGGCAGTCATAATTTCGAAAAAAAAATGTCGACAGACAAAAATGTCGAAAAAAAAACGTCGAAAAAAAAAATGTCGACTTTCGTTTTTTTAAATTATATATTTATTTTAGGGGTTCGGGAGTTAAAAAAAAGGGAAAAATTAAAAAAAAAATTTAAAAAAGGGGGGTTGGGGGGAACCCCCACATTTAAAAAAAAAAATGCATTGAAAAAAAAGTCGACATTTTTTTTTTCAACATTTTTTTTTTCGAAATTTGGACTTTCGACATTTTTGTTGTCAAAATTATCACTATGAACCGACTACGACAGCTTTATAGAGGCCCTCAAGACCATGTTCAAACACCCGGAACAAGTTTACAGTGCCTGGGAACGTCTACTTGACTTTCATCAGGGTACCCAGGAGTTGCTGACGTATGTCACACGCTTCAAACAGCTGGCTAAGTACGCGGATTGGTCCTCTGAAGCTTGTTTTACTTTATTTCGAAGAAGGCTAAACAAAGAGATCAAGGACGAACTAGCCAGAGTGGCACGTCCGGGTTCCTTTCAAGCCCTAATGGATCTCGCTCTACAGATTTACTTTCGCATTCAGGAGAGAAAGGCAGAAAAGAAGAAAACCAAGTTACCACTCCAGAAAAACCCCATTGGAACCCCTTCGAGCTCAAAAGGCATTTCTACTCCAAGCAATGAGCCTGAACCTATTTAATTAGGGGCCTTCCGTGGACCCATTACTCCACAAGAGAGGATGCGAAGGATTCATACTGGATTATGTATGTATTGTGCATCCGACAAACATTTAGTAAGAGAATGTCCGATTGCCCCCCCCCACAGCGCTCGGGAAATGCCTGCTCCCGATCCTAAACGGAGCGCAGGTTCGGGAGAGAGATGTCTGCTCCACCTCTATTCCCTCCTTGAACTCTCCTGGACAAAAATCCTTGGTAATCTTACAGGCCTTCTTGACAACATCCAAGAAAGAAATATACCCCATCCTGGCACTGGTCGCCTGTGGAGCTATGGGGGTATTCATAGATCATGAATGGGTCTTAAAACATCATATTCTTTACGAATCCCGGATTATCATGCAACCTGTGGAAGCAATTGATAGAAGACCCCTTTCTTCCGGACCTATAACCCTGCAGACCAAGGAGATCGAGCTTGATATAAATCAATATCGAGAAAGGATAAGATTTGACATTATCAAGTCTGACCATTACCCCATGGTTTTGGGAATGCCCTGGCTTCAAAGACACAACCCCTATATCAATTGGGCAGCGGGATCCTTGTTCCTGGGTTCTGAGTTTTGTATGTCCCACTGCTTACATCCAGACCTTAATCCTACACCATCTAAGGAGTTTCCTACAATTTATCGGAACACAATCTCAGTTTCAAACATCATCCGGGTCCCGGACGCTTACCAGGAATTTTCCGATGTTTTCTCCTCCGCCATTGTTCAGGCCTTACCTCCCCACAGACCTGAAGATTGTGCTATTGAGACGGAACCTTCCGTGGTGATTCCATTTGGAAGGATGTTCATCCTATCAGAACCTGAAAAGAAAGCCCTTTGTGAATGCCTGGATACTAATCTCGCAAATGGCACCATACGACCATCTAAATCTCCATCAGGGGCCTCCCTGTTCTTCGTTCCTAAAAAAGACACTAAAGAACTCGGACCGTGTCTGGATTATCGAGGTCCAAATCAATGTGCTCTCAAGGACCGCTGTCCGTTGCCCTTGATCTCAGACATCCTGGAGGCAGTTAGAGGCGCAGTTGTGTTCACCAAGCTGGATCTCAGGGGCGCCTATCATTTGATTCGTATCAGGGCAGGTGACGAGTGGAAGACAGCCTTTAGAACACCCTTTGGGCATTTTGAATACTTAGTCATGCCCTTTGGACTTGCTAATGCCCCAGCGGTGTTCCAACATTTCATGGATCGAGTGTTCTCGGACAAACTGTTCCTTTTTGTGATTGTCTATCTGGATGATATTCTAATATTTTCGAGGGACCCTCTCAAGCACGAAGAACATGTGAAAGCAGTTTTACAACGCTTACGTGAAAATAAACTCCTGGCGAAGCCCGAGAAATGCATCTTCCATACTTCTACTGTTCACTACCTAGGGTTTTTGTCCTTACTCCCGATGGTATCGGTATGGATCAGTCCAAGGTCAAGGCTATTTTATCCTGGCCTAGCCCCGCCTCAGTGAGACAGATAGAATCCTTCCTGGGCTTGGCTAATTTTTATAGGAAATTCATACCTTCCTTTTCAGAGATTGACCAACCAATAATTGCCTTATTGAAAAAAGATGTGCCCTTTCATTGGACCATGGCCCAAGAGAAAGCCTTCCAACAGTTAAAGTCTGAATTTACACAAGTTCCCATTCTTGCTCAGCCTGATGTTAATCGACCATTCATAGTGGAGACAGATGCCTCCAATTACGCCATTGGAGCCGTTCTAAAACAACAATTCAAGGATAGCTTGGAACATCCCATCGCCTACCTTTCTCGGACATTAACTCCTAGTGAAACCCATTACTCCGTTCTAGAGAAAGAGCTGCTAGCCATCTGTCAAGCCTTCACAGAGTGGCGTCATTTACTTCTAGGAGCCAAATTTCCGGTCCATATCCGCACGGATCATCGAAACCTGCAAGAATTGCAAGCCCTGGAATGTAGGAATAGTCGCCAAGCTCGGTGGGCCTTCTTTTTTTGCCCAATATCAGTTTCAGATTCACCATGTCCCTGGAACCCAAAATGTGATAGCAGATGCACTTTCTCGTTGTCCAGACTATGAACCTCCGGAAGATCGGACGTATCCGAAGATGTTTCCTCATACCATTTTTGTAGCTCAAGCAAACAACCTCCTGGAAGAGATTTGCGTGCAAACTCAGACTTCGGAAAGGACTTTCAGAGAAGAATCAATGGGACTTAAGAATCAAGGATGGATACTTGTTCAAGGATACTAACCTGGTCATCCCCACAAAGAAACTACAACAAAGGATAATAAATCTCTGCCATGATACTCTTCACTCCGGTCATCGTGGTATTTCCAACACCCTCCGTCTAACACAAAGACAATTTTGGTGGCCCAAGATGAAGACAGACGTACAACTGTACATTCAATCTTGTTCTGTCTGTAATCAGAACAAACATGATACCCAGAAGCCAGCAGGTCTTTTATTACAGCCAACTCCACCAACAAGACCTTGGGAAATCATAGCTACAGACTTCATTGTGGAATTGCCGCCTTCCAGAGGTTATACCACTATCATGGTCACCATTGACCTATTCACTCATATGGCTCACTTTACTCCTCTGTATAAATTACCATCCTCATCAGAACTTGCTGGTATTTTCCTGGAACACATCTTCAGACTGCATGGACTTTATTCCAAGATCATATCGGACAGAGGATCACAGTATATCTCTCAGTTTTGGAAACACCTCTGCAGGATATTAGGGATCCAACAAGCTCTTTCCTCGGGATATCATCCCCAAACCAATGGTATCACAGAACAAGTGAATCAAACCCTTGAACAATATCTTTGTTGCTTCTCTACCAAATTCCAGGATGATTGGTCACTTTTAATACCAGTGGCCGAATTCGCCTACAATAATTCGGATCATTCGGCTGTTAAGACCAGCCATTTTTCTGCAGCCAAGGATTCCACCCTTCGGTCTTACCTTCTGTTCTCCCACACCCAACACCTGTCCCAACTGTCGATTCCTGTATCGAAACACTCATCAATATACAGAAAGACGCCAAGGATCATCTTGAAAGTGCGCAAATCCAAACCAAGCACTATGCAGATTCAAAGAGAAGAGCAGGTCCTTCTTACTCAATTGGGGATAAAGTATGGCTATCCTCGAAACTTCTGCCCCGACATCTCAGACCGAATAAGTTGGCTCCCCGGTATTATGGGCCCTTCTCTATAAAAGAAATTATTAATCCTGTGGCCTTTCGACTCCAACTTCCGGACTCCTGGAAGAAGATACATCCAGTTTTTCACAAATCTCTGTTGAAGCCATTCATCCAAACCACCCAGACTACTCTTAGACCTAGTCCTGTGATTGTCGATGACCAGCTGGAATATGAAGTTTCTCGTATTTGTGACTTCCGATATAGACGAGGCCGACTTCAATACCTGGTGGAATGGAAGGGCTATCCACCCATTGAACGTACCTGGGAACCAGTCTCGAATTTAAACTCCCCCAGATTGCTCAGATGGTTCCACCGAATACATCCAGGTAAACCCGGCGGAACGGGTTTTAGAAGGGGGCATGCTGTCATGATCCATCGATCACGCCCCTTCTGGTCTTCCTGGACCCTGGCACGTCGGGGGTTACTCGCTGTAGTATACCCAACATGGCCATATACACAGAACGCGGTCTATCGACCTTTACGTCCTTTGCAGCACGTTCTATAAATTAGCCACTCCCCTGCGGTTCCGCGCGTATCAACGCTACCGTTAGCTGTGGCCTGACGTGCTCCGTAGTTTGTTCTCCTGAACCGTGTTGCTTCCTGGTTACCGGACCTTCCTCCTTCTCCTTTCCTACTACCTTCCTTGGTCCTGTCTCTTCCGCGTTCCGCGCAGACCCCCTACGTGTTTCCAAGCTTCCTGCAGTTTCCTAGATCCCGGACGAAGAAGCTGAACGAATCCTGGAATCCGAAGACGGCCGAGCGGGCTTGTACAAGACCCAAACTGCTCGAAAGAAAACCCCGACAAAGGACTACGCAAAACAGAGAAAGCACGTGAGAAAAGGGGAAACCTGTGACACCAGCAGCCACTGACGCAAATCAGGGCTTCCGTCCTTGTTCCACCTGCCACTCCCTCGGTTCAATCCACCAGCGCCACTGCCCCTACTGATCAGGGCGGCATTTGCCAGTCAGGGTCCGGATCACTGCCCAAGAGGAGGAAGGTTGCACCTGCACAAGAGGCTGGGAACCCACACACGACTCCGGCCTCCGGCACGTCGAGGAAGAAGCTTTTCTGCAAGCAGGAACTGGACTTCCTTGTAGACTACGTGTTGGGACACAACCGTGATATGCTAGTGGGCCCAAATTGTCACACTACGGCTGCCCAGCGTTTGTCCCACTGGAAGCATGTTGCGGAGGGTGTCAGTGCCTTCGGACATGAGGTGCGCACAGCTCAGGAGTGCAAAAAGCGTTGGGACGACTTCTAACGCTGTGCTAAACTGAAGCGTGTCTCCAATTATGCCATGACTCAGGTGACTGGCAGTGGGTCACCGCCTGAGGAGGAAGATCTCTCCACGTAGGCATGCTCCCTTGCCCCTCCACCCCCCTGCGCCCCAATTTCACAGTGGCATTGGTGGGTATCATGTTGGACTACTGCAATGGCCTATTCAACGCTCCTGTGTACATGCACACTTTCGCCCTGCCAGACACATAGAGTGGGGTACATCCTTTGTCCTTGATGCAGGGTGTCTCACTCAAACTGTGCAGATGGCAATGCTCCGCAGGGACATGAGTGCCCATTCATGCTCCATGTGCATTCCATGCATGCCCCTATGTGTCCTTGGCAGGATGGTCATTGTAGTACGTGTCTAGGATGACATACATTTAATGGCATTTTTTTTATATTTTTTTAAAAATGTGTTTATGGTTCAATTACAAGAATGTAGAACCTTTACAAAACGAAATTTTAAAGAACAATAAAATATTTACATTTACAACAGATAAACTTTACATCTTATTATAACACAGTTTGAGATGGAGGATATCACATCTGACACTTTATATCCTCTAATTCTTAAAATTTAGCAGCTCTTTTTCAATGTGCTTGCACAGGCTAACCAATTCAAATACCAGGGGTTTATGCATGCCTTGCATCATTCGTGCCCAAAGAATTTGCAGACAGTCTTCAAAATCAATATTTACAAATTTCGAGAGTCGATTGGTCCTCATTGATATAAAGTGTGGGCATTCAAGAATGAGATGTTTCATGGTCTCAATCGGCTCTTTACATGAGGGGAAGGGACATTTGGTTACATTAGGTTCCCCTTTGTGGATCAAATTAGCAGTTCTTTCCCTAGTATGATATAAATTCAGTCTGTACCATATGTACGCATGTCTGGTGTGGTTACATGGAAATAAAACAACATGATCGTATCTAGGAATGCGTTGTACATTTTATATGCGGATATTCTTTCTATTGTAAACAGCCAATCCTGTTTGAAGAGCTTCTTCTTTGCAAAGCCGGGACGCAGGTACACATCTTCAATTGTGATGCATAAAGAATTCAAAAGATGTTGCATACTAAGATGATATTTGTTAAAGGAGGCTGAAGTGGAAGAGTCCAACATACTTTTCAGATCTTCGTACAGAGTTTTTAGGTGGGAAGTGAATTTTTACATAGCCAGATGTTAGGGAGAATTCTCTGGTAAAGCTAATTTCCCAAACCTAGTGAGTCCCCCAACAGCTTTGCTGGATTCTTGAGGTTTATTTTATTTCTCCTGCTAAGAGTGAGATTCTTTTACTCCCACTCTTAGACATGATTTGAGGTGTTCCTTTGACTTTGTCTGTGGTTATGGGCTATGGGGTCTTTTACTCCATAGGGTTTCATGTATTTTTGATGTGGGTTACACAGCACCCTCCGTGCCGTAACACAGGGGTGTCATAGTGACCCCCATACCCTGGGACTGACTACTGTCTCCCAGGGCATGTAAAGTCACCATTGGCTTTACTAGTCTTAAATTATTAACAGAACCAGTTCAAACCATCATATTGTGGACGTACTGGTAGGGGCAATTCGATTGCCCCTGGGTCTGTTGTTCGAGGGGGCACTATCCAGTCCCCCCCGACCAGGTTTTGGCTGGTGGCAGTGGATACTACTTTTTATATTCAACCGCTAATATATCCCAATGGGATTTTCCCATTGTTCGAGGCTACCACTTTTTAATGTAGCCTCGAACATACCGCCGGTTTATTTATTTAATATGAATTCACTGGTTGGTATTTTTTGCCAGAACTCGGTTCCAAAATGGCGTTTGTGTTAGTTTCTGTGACTCCAACCCAAGTCGGGCCCTTTGTTCCACTTTTTGGCAGGCTTCTGCACAGAAGCCCTCCAAAGTGGTGCCACTCTGTCTGGGTCTAGAGGATGTGTGGGAGGGGGGTTTAGGCACCCTGGACTGAGTTGCCCTGGCAACTCAAGTCACACTCTTGTGTGATTGGCCCAAGTGGTGAGCCGCCCGGCTCACCACTTAGCATGTTTGATTGACAGCTAGGCTGAATGAATGGGGGTTTTCTGCATAAAAGCAGGGCTTTGGGGACTGGAACTTCAGAAGTCGCCACAGGACCTAAAGAATCTGAGGAGGGAGAAGCTGAGCCGACCTTTAACGACGACACCACCGGTGGAGCCCTGCTGAACCGTCTCATCACTTTTTGCCGACGACAGAGAAGATCTTCATCCCGGAGAGTCTTCTTCCTCTGAGCTGGTGGGGATAACCAGTTCGCCCTCTTTTCGCCTTCCTGGACCATCTCATGGTTGAATCGCCTGTGCCAAGCACCGCGGCGGCTGGATAACCATGTTTTACCACTACTGCGAATAAAAGGGTAGTACCTTTTAACCGGAGAACTCCGTGGCTGGTTTCTTCCCTGGCAGTGCAATGACCTTCAGCTTTCCTCCACGTCGAGATCTTCTCTTCCTCTGGACGACGCCGCAACGTGCACCCGCTGCCAGGAACAAATGCCCCCGCTGGAGGATCCTCTCCACTTTAAAGGTACTGTGTCCGCCTGGCCTCCCTTGCAACCGTTGTGTGGGGTGTCTCTTAAATTCTCGACTTACCAACTGTGTTGACCCTAGGCTGGCTAACTAAAGTTTTCTGAGCTGAACTAATTCCGTTTTGAACTCTCTGCAAGACTTTTCAAGCCTATTCAACTGTGTGATCTTGGGTGCATTTTTGCTCTGCTCGCTCTACGAGCGTGCCTGGCCTATGAACGTTTGCTCACAAATAGACTCTGACTTTCCTGCCTTGCTGGGGTTCTTCTAACCTGTTAGTGTTGTGTGCTTTTCTAATTTCTGCCTTTTCCCTCCCTTTTTTTAATAACTTATTGGAGTGCCATCTTGAGTTAAGCGCTCCCCTCTGTCTGGAAATAAGTGGGGTTAACTAAGACGTGTCCAATAGGGAATCAGGGATGTATATACATTAATAGTGACTGTGTTTTGAATTTGCTTGCCATATTAGTGCTAGAGTATTTTTTATGAGTGTCTTTAAATAAATAATGATATACTTTGATACCAAAGCTCTGGTCAGTGTTTGCTTGTGCTACTGTGTCTAAGTGCCTATTGTGTATACTCTATATACTGTCTAACTCTTCTTGAGGGAAGTCCGACTGCTCAGCCACAGATACCAGGTAAATCTGTGTGGTACAGACTGCTACCAAGTGGGTTTACTGCCAACACCTGTAGTCTTAATCTTTTTGCAGTGTTCCCTAAGGGAACTGCACAGGATTCTGCCTAACACCAGATAGTTGGTGCCATTTCCAGCGTGCAGATAGTGCAACCAGCCCAAACTCGTGGCGTATTACTGCATTTGGTATGCACATTGAGAGGTGCATAGTAGATTTTATCAATGAACCCTTTGTGGAGTCAAGGATTGCACTCATATCACATAGGCACATATCCATGGAATACAAAATGACAACTTCAAAAAATCAATCATTGGGATTAATGAAAATGTACAATATTTTGAATAAATCCTTTTTAGTTGGGATAATAGGGGGTGTGACTTGTTTTTAATCAAAGCTGTCCATGCTTTAATTGAATTTTGAGCAGTGAGAGTGTATCCCAAATAGATTGCACTGGAAGTGCATGGGATTTGAGTTTTCATAATCTCCCATCGCTATCTCTTACTATTTTGTTTAGTGCCAAATTTCAAAATAGCCGTTTTGCAGGATTTGGGGTCAAATTGAGTGCAGCTGCAAATTCCTCGAAAAGCAATAGCTTAGTTTGCAACCCGGCTGGCGTAGGGTCAAAGACAATAATATCATCTGCAAACGCAATCCATTTCATCCGTAATGGGCCAATTTTAACAGAGAACAGATTGCTATGATCCCATTCCTTATCAAGGTCAGAAAGATATAAATTAAAGAAAGTTGCCGCTAGATTGCAGCCTTGCTTAAGACCAATGAATGTACTAACGGGGTCAGTTCTTCCGTCTGCAGAAATTTTTATTTTATAGGAGGTGTTAGTATGGAGTTTAATAAACCAATAAAGTAATACTGTGGGGATTCCCATAGTACTCATTTTATTCCACAAGAGATTTCGTTCCACGTTATCAAAAGCTGATGACATATCTATCATGGCTATACATACAGAATAAGAATTCTTTCCCTTAGTGCCAGCGATCATATGTGACATGATAGCAGCATTCAGAGAGGTACTCATGCCCTTCCTAAAACCTGTTTGGTATTTCGAGTAGAGGTTGTTTTCCTCGATACATTCTTCAAGGTCGTGTAAGAGAAGAATTGCGAACAGTTTCGCGTCCGTATCAAAGAGATCGGCCTGTAATTCTGTGGGAGAGGATCGCCCTTTTTGTATATTGGAACAATATTCGCTGAAGTCCATGAAGGGGGAATATAACCAGTACTAATAATGAAGTCGAATTTAGTTTTCAAAATTCCCACCCAAAACTCAGGATCAGCTTTATAAAGGCAAGGAGGGAGGCCATCGGGGCCTGCTGATTTAGAATAAGATATTTTTGAAATTGCCCATTTAAGGTCTTCCAGTGACCATTCCAAACGGGCGATCCTGCTGTAACACAGCTGTACATTTGACACAGATTCAAATCTCGTTGGAATGTGGAACTTTGCTGTTATATAGTCACACCATACTTGGTCAGATATACAGAAAGATGTGGCCAGAGGAATGCTTTTATCATCACTTTTGATAGTACGCCATATTGTTCTAGTATCATGTGATGATATGGCTCTTATAAGGTTACATTTCTCTCCATTATATTTAAGGATGCGAGCATGTCTGAGATTCTGCTTAAATACCTTCAGAATTTGCACCCGCATAATGCTCCTATGTCTGAAGTTTTAAGTTGTCTGAGTGCCTTATTTTTCTCTCTTTTTAGAAGTTTGCAAGTGGAGTCAAACGGGTGATGGTGGTCACTCCTAATATACCTTTTGCTAAAAATGGTAAGAGCATTATTAATCACATCAGAGTAACATTTAATCAATGCGAATTCAGTTTCGTTATTAGGCGGACCGAATGATCGTATTTTGTGTGATACATGCTTAACAAATTGCTGGCACAAACCCTGGCTCCATCTAATGGAAATTTGAGGACGATCGATCTCTACTAGGGCCAAGGTTTGCTCAATGACTAATAGATTACATTCCAATTTCAGATTACAGGAAATCCGTGCGTGGTCACTAGATAATATGCGACTGCATTTCAAGGATGAAATGAGAGCGGAAAGAGTTTGAGTAACAAATATGAAGTCAATCGTCGATGATTTGATTTGGATCCTCGGGACCATGTAATTTGCGACTTTGTATCGTTACTTACACCATATCCATATCCCAATCTCCTAATAACTCTCTGAAGTTCACCTCCCTTCCATGTGATAGAAAGGAAGGTTTTAGTGATCCACACTCACTCAGGTCCCTACAATCACAATTGAAGTCACCACCGATGATGATTTCTAAAGATTGATATTTACTGGATATGTTTTCTAAGCAGTCATCAAGTTCATCCAGCATTGCTTCAATCGAGATACCGGCAGGATTCCAGTACAGAGAACTGATTAATATTGGAGGGTATTTTGACGAGTTAATCTCCACTAGTACACCCAGGAGGCTTGCTGATTCCCGTACCCACTTTGACTGTAAATTGACAGAGTTATTCATAGTAATTACAAGGCCACCACTTGGTCAACCTAAGAGGGACCTCTTTGCAAGCCTACAATAAGTGGAAAACCCTGGTATGGAAAATGAGGTCAATTTCATTATGCCTGTAGTATTGAAATCATTGGTTGATTCTCTAACAATAGTGATGCGTGCCAATCTATGAAATTAGCATAGCCACAAGTATTCCATGAGAGAACCTTGAGAAGAGTGTTTTCAGAATGCTATGAGGTGATAGGTGAAATTTTAGACCCCAAGATGGCAGTAATCATTGGTTCAAGCCATGGAATACATTTTGTTATAGCTACCTGGGTTAGTAGCGCATGCAAATCTCCATCAACGCTACCATTAGTTTTTTGAGCGAGCTCGCCACTCTCCGCTTTCACAGCAACGGCAGGGTCAATGTAAGCTAAGAAATCATTGGCTGTTGATTCCAATTCAAAAGTAGATAGATTTAGTCCTTGATTTTTAATCTCATCGCGATTAAACCAGAGAAACTTCAAGATAGTTTCGGAGCTCAGATAACATATAGCTCTGCAGTTGTCAGTCTGGGCTATAGAAACTCTCAAGATGTCCTCACATTTAACCATTCTCAATTGAGGAATGCGTGAAAAAAAGAGACAAGATAAAAGATCGATTGATGCGCTTCCCCGCAGTCGAGATCCTATTACCCTCAAGGCCAACAAGGTAGAGTTTGTGGTCTGCCTTGGGTGGATTCTCAAGATTTTTCTCTTCAATTTGTGAAGGAAGAATAGCTTTCACCTGTACCGTCTGCAATGCGGATGCTGGTAACGCTTTTCTTTGAGGTTCAACATTCAGGGGACCATCATATAAAGCCTTTCTCAAAGTTTCAAGTATTTCATAGTGATGGTTCACTGTGCTTTTTTGTTCCATTCGAGGGGCGGCAATGTTTCCTCCCTGATCATCTTCGATGGCAGAGTGGGTAGCACCTTCGTTAGTGTTTCAACACTCAACAAGCCCTCCTCAAGAGCTTTTTTCAAGAGAGTCCTGGGACTTCACGAGGTCCTTGGTGTTGATCTCAGGAACAGATCTGATAAGTGCAGGACCATGTATGTGTCACGATGCCTGCCCCTGGGAAACCAGGTTTGGCCCAGCTACCCCGGAAGCAGGCATCATGCCATTTAATGCAAGCCCATGAACCCCAATTAGGGGCTATTTGGGCGCAGTCCTGGCGCCTATGGCGCCAGGCTCATAAGTTCAGAATCAGTCCTGGCGCCATGGGCGCCAGGCTCATGGTCAAGGACTTACCTGAAGCAGACCATGCTGCTAACTTACCTGAGGCAGACCATGCTGCCAGTGACCAGAAGTCAAATGAGGCCTAGGAGGGACTATTTTTCCCTAGGAACTATTTTTTACTCGGGTGGGGCCGCGGAAGGATACTTACCTGGAACTACTTCCAAGGCTATTTAAACCACGCCCTGACAGCAACCCATGCTTCGCGTTATTCTGCACCTGCAGCGTAACGCTCACCGTGCCTGCAGCAGCTTCCAGTCTTCAGCCACGCCCACCTGGATGCCAGAGCTCCTGAAAACCTGAAAGAAAGCAGAGGGAAGGTTAGAACCGGAGTTTTACCTGCAATCCTTACCTGAATCCTGAATCCTGAATCTTCTTGGCTCTGACCTAGAAGGAAGAAATCATCAGACGCGCGCCGCTTCGCATTCTGCAGTGCCGCGCGGGAACTCACCTGAAGCAATCCTCTGCATTCCATCTCGCTTTTCAGCATCCAGCGGCCGCTCTCCAACACCTGTGGAAATAAAGACAATAAGGTGTGCAAGGGAGCTTTACCAGACAATAAAGGCAATCCCCAGGATTTACCTGATACCACAGAGGGTACTTACCTCATCTCGGGTCGGCGCGGCGTCCACAGCTTCTCCGCCGTACCCCGGCCGCAAAGGGGAAACGAAAGCAACACAAAAGCGCAAGTAGGGGAAACCGAATTCCGCTACAGACTTACCTGGTTACTGCCTGAGGCCGCAATCACCGGACCCTCCACCGATTCAACGCCTGCAAAAGGAAAGGCTCACAGGTTAGACCAGGTCCTCATTATCGAACTGAACAGAATCCATAAACACTTACCTTGGAACTCTTCTCAAGAACTATTAAGGCAACCTAGGGAATTTGGACAGAGTGAAGGCCAGACGTTTTTGAACTCTTTTTCAAACTATTTCCTTACGGAGTCAATACCGTTCTGCAACTCTCCAACATCCCACACCAGTGAAGTAACTGGTCATCTACGCGCCCCTGCGCTCGAGGCAGGATGGAGAGCTCATCATTCCAAACTATCAGGTGAGAACATAGCAAGAGTTCGGAAGTAATTTGTGGGAAGAGATCGCAGGAGTGGGGGAAGGTGGGGTTGGCGCCCAGTCCCCGCAGGTGGCCAATTCCCTTTTCTCCATTACTGAAGAATATGCATACGGGCAAAACAAGCTAAGCTGGGTGGTCCGGTCCAGTCTGTCATTTCGGCGCCCCGTGTGTCGCTGGAAGAGGTAACAACAGCCCAGTTCAGATCGACGCCCCCGTGGACACCAGGTGAGCGTAACAGAACGCGAAGCCTACCCACAAAAGGCCACCTGGGCGTTATGGAGACCTCAGAAACGGATCAGTTAGCCCAATTATTAGGGGAGCTAAGAGCTGAAGTGCACTCCGCCCGCCAGGAAACTAATGCCCTTAGAAGGGAACTGATAGCTTCAAAGGAACTGACAGATGATTTGGCCAGACAGTTATTGCAAAACCAGGCGGGGCAAACACCACTACCTGGACTCGGGGTTAGTCCAGCTCCTGTACCATCAAGTAACCCAGTACAAATAAATTTGCCAGGAACTGTTCCATTGGCTCCGCCCGAACGTTTTGCCGGAGACCCTAAAAGGTTTGCCGTATTCATGAATCAGTGCCGCTTACATTTTTTATGCAGACCTGCAGCATTCCAAAGTGATCAAGCCAAGGTAGCCTTTGTACTGTCCTATCTCAGCGGCAGTGCAGCAGATTGGTCCATTCCTCTAGTTAATCAGGATGACCCAATTCTTCGGGATTTCCAGGGGTTTCAAACAAGCATGGAAAGACTTTTTGCCCGACACTACCAGGGTCAGGCCCTGGATAACGAACTTTTGTCCCTACGACAGGGGAATCGGGATCTTCTTTCTTACATTGCAACCTTTAATAGACTAATAGTAGAAACCGAATGGCCTGAAGTTAAACGAATCACATTGTTCCATCGAGGGCTTCGAGGAGAACTCAAAGATGTCTTGGCCCAAATTGTGAACCCGCCTCAAGATTGTGTGGAATGCATCAACCTAGTGGTCCAACTAGATCACAGACTTCAAAATAGGAAGGCCGATCGAGCCAAGTTTGAGAACCGAGTGTTGGTCAAGACCCATGTCAGTTCCAAGGGAGCAGAAGCCTCAGAACCTATGCAAATCGGTGGGGTGAGAGGACCCTTGACTCAAAAAGAGAGAGAAAGGAGACGGCAATTGCAGCTATGCTTATATTGCGGGAATACTGCTCATTTTCTGCAGAACTGTCCTATAAAACCGCCTAAGAAGGTCATGGGGGCAGCAGATAAAAACTCTGACTCGGGAAACGATCTCGCCCGGCAAGCGTAGAGGTCCGCTTGCCGAGCTTAAAGAAGGACACTCAGACCTCGCATTTCATCATTCCAATGGTCCTCGTAGATCCAGAACAGCCATCTCGGATGCATGCGGTAAAAGCATACATTGATAGCGGAGCCATAGGAAACTATGTGGACCGTGAATTGGCTTCCAGGATGAAGCTACCTCTCGCCCAAAAAAC
This sequence comes from Ambystoma mexicanum, assembly GCF_040938575.1. Lineage (NCBI taxonomy): Eukaryota > Metazoa > Chordata > Amphibia > Caudata > Ambystomatidae > Ambystoma > Ambystoma mexicanum. The sequence goes on from NC_090927.1 coordinate 46,883,321, forward strand.
CACCTTAGATGTCATCACCACAGTTGATGGAACGGAAATTGCCTCTGGTCCTGTAACTCACTCCACCACAGAGATGACCTTGCTGGCGCAGGATGGGCACCGAGAGGCTTTGGTGTTTGATTTAATCAAGGCCCCGCAGTTCCAAGTAATACTGGGGATACCTTGGTTGGAAAAACATAATCCCTGCATTGATTGGCGAGAGAAGAGAATCACCTTCCCAGAATGTGCGCACACCTGTTACCCCAGGAAATCTCAGAACACAGCCCTGGCTTCTGTAACCCCAGCTGCCATGCAATTACCTGCGGAATATCAAGAGTTTCAAGATGTCTTCCAAAAAGAACAGGCAAACACCTTACCTCCGCACAGATCGTATGATTGCCAAATAGATCTCATCCCAGGCGCACAACCCCCTTGCAGCAGAATCTATGCCCTTACGGAGCCCGAAAACCTTCACCTACGCCAATACCTGGACCAGTACCTTGCTAATGGTTTTATTCGCCCGTCTAAGTCCCCTGCATCATCCGCTTTGTTCTTCGTGCCCAAAAAAGAAGGTGACCTCAGAACATGCATAGACTATCGTGCACTGAACCAGATAACCATTAAAAATCGGTACCCGTTGCCTTTGATCCCAGAATTACTAGACCAAGTGAAAGAAGCTTGCATTTATACTAAACTCGACCTCCGGGGGGCATATCATTTGGTACGTGTCAAAGAGGGTGACGAATGGAAAACAGCTTTTCGCACTAAGTACGGACTATTTGAGTACCAGGTGATGCCTTTCGGACTGTGCAATGCACCAGCAGCCTTCCAGTTCTTCATGAACGATGTCCTTAGAGAACTCATCGATGTTTGCGTTGTCGTTTATATTGATGACATCCTAGTATATTCTTCATCAGAATCTGATCATATCAAACACGTCCAAGCAGTTTTAGAAAAATTACGCCAGCACAAACTTTATGCCAAATTGGAAAAATGCGTTTTTTACACCACCGAAGTGGAATTCCTAGGATTTATCCTAACCCCGAGAGGAATCAGGATGGATACACGAAAGGTGGATGCAATTCTCAAATGGCCTTCACCAAGTTCTGTCAAAGGTGTGCAAAGCATGCTCGCCTTTGCCGACTTTTACCGCAGGTTTATCCCAGACTTTTCGCATATTGTTCATCCCATTAAGGCGCTCTTACGAAAAAACAAACGCTTTATGTGGACAGAGGAAGCGGAAAGCGCCTTTCAAGAGCTAAAGGCTAAATTCGCATCTGCACCAGTCCTAAGGCACCCACGTCCTGAACTCCCGTACATTGTGGAGACTGATGCATCCAGCTTGGCAATGGGAGCCGTCCTCTCTCAAAAGGACCCCGAAACTAACCAGATTCACCCAGTGGCCTTTTGGTCAAAAAAAGTTCTCGATTCCTGAATGAAACTATGCCATTACTGATAAGGAGCTGTTAGCTATCAAGTCCGCCTTCAAGGCTTGGCGGCATTATGTACTCGGAGCCAGACATACCATTACAGTCATCACCGATCACCGAAATTTACAATATCTAAAGACAGCTAAGGCCCAGTCTTCTCGCCAACTCCGTTGGGCACTATTCTTCGCCGAATTTGATTTTGTAATAACCTATCGGCCCGGTTGTAAGAATGGTAAAGCAGACGCCTTATCCCGAATAGGGATGGGAGAAGCAGAAGTGACCCTGGAACCCGTACCTATAATTCCCGAACAGCGAATTCTTGGCATAACATCTGTACAGACGCTAGAAGACATTCAAGGAATTATCCGACAACTCTTTGATCCTCTTGCCTTACAAGACTGGGCTAAGAAAGGCCCACACTTCTCCGTCACCAATGAGCTACCATATTACCGAGGACTTCTATTTCTGCCACAAAAGGAACTACAAGAGGTAGTCGTCTCTCATTACCATGACACGTTAATGGAGGGGCATCCTGGTATTACAAAAACGGAAGCTAAAATCAAGAAACAATTTTGGTGGCCCACCTGGCGAAAGGACATTAAGTCGTTTGTCCTATCTTGTGGCATTTGTGCCCAAAACAAGAGTCAAAAAAGAAGACCAGCTGGTCTATTACAACCTATGGACATCCCACCGATTCCTTGGCACACCTTGTCATTAGACTTTATCACGGACTTACCCCTGTGCTATGGTTTCAACACTATCCTAGTTATTGTGGATCTTTTTTCTAAAATGGCCCACTTTATTCCATTAAAAGGGATATCTTCAGCTGCAGCCCTGGCCAAGGAGTTCCTTGAAAACATCGTTCGCCTACACGGCTTCACATCCGTGTTAATTTCCGACCGAGGGAGTCAATTCATCTCACACTTCTGGAGAAAATGTTGCCAACTGGCACAAATAGATGTTAGGCTTTCAACAAGTCACCACCCCCAGACCGATGGTCAAACTGAGAGGACCAATCAGACTCTTGAACAGTACCTGCGTTGTATGTTACATCAGTCTGAGAGCAATTGGAAAGACATCTTATAGATCGCTGAATATGCGTACAATAATTGAGTACACTCAGGAACTGGACACAGCCCCTTTTATACTATATATGGACATCATCCTCGAACCTCGGACTTGGATTCGCCCCAACGTTTGGAGATGCCTGCAGTAGACCATCTCCACACCGTCATTACACAAACCTTCAAGGAAGCAACAGAACATTTACAGAGAGCCAAGGATAAATACAAGAAAAACGCTGATCAATTTAGGAGAGAAGCACCACAATACCAGATAGGAGACCAAGTATGGCTATCTACTAAACACATCCCACTCAAGGGAACACAAACCTTTAATCCTAGATATTTGGGACCCTACTCGATCAAGACCATTATCAATCCAGTGGCCGTCAAGTTGGACCTGCCCGCCCATATGCGAATTCATCCTGTCTTCCGTGTCTCTCTCTTGAAACCAGTCCAACCAGGAACTAGATTAACCAAACCACCAGATCCCATCCTCATTGACAGGGAACCTGAATTTGAAGTAAAAGACATCTTGGACTCCAAGAGGGTTAGGTCAAAACTCTTTTACCTAATCGATTGGAAAGGATACGGACCCCAAGAAAGGTCCTGGGAAAGTAGTGACCATGTGCACGCACCCCAATTGGTGAAGAAATTCCACCGGGAGTTCCCTAACAAACCAAAGCCCAGAGGAAGAACGACTTTAGGAGGGGCCTTGAGGGGGAGTGCTGTCACGATGCTTGCCCCCGGGAAACCAGGTTTGGCCCAGCTACCCCGGAAGCAGGCATCATGCCATTTAATGCAAGCCCATGAACCCCAATTAGGGGCTATTTGGGTGCAGTCCTGGCGCCTATGGCGCCAGGCTCATAAGTTCAGAATCAGTCCTGGCGCCATGGGCGCCAGGCTCATGATCAAGGACTTACCTGAAGCAGTCCATGCTGCTAATTTACCTGAGGCAGACCATGCTGCCAGTGACCAGAAGTCAAATGAGGCCTAGGAGGGACTAATTTTCCCTAGAAACTATTTTTTACTCGGGTGGGGCCGCGGAAGGATACTTACCTGGAACTACTACCAAGGCTATTTAAACCACGCCCTGACAGCAACCCATGCTTCGAGTTATTCTGCACCTGCAGCGTAACGCTCACCGTGCCTGCAGCAGCTTCCAGTCTTCAGCCACGCCCGCCTGGATGCCGGAGCTCCTGAAAACCTGAAAGAAAGCAGAGGGAAGGTTAGAACTGGAGTTTTACCTGCAATCCTTACCTGAATCCTGAATCTTCTTGGCTCTGACCTAGAAGGAAGAAATCATCAGGCGCGCGCCGCTTCGCATTCTGCAGCGCTGCGCGGGAACTCACCTGAAGCAATCCTCTGCATTCCATCGTGCTTTTCAGCATCCAGCGGCTGCTCTCCAACACCTGTGGAAATAAACAAAATAAGGTGAGCAAGGGAGCTTTCCCAGAGAATAAAGGCAATCCCCAGGAGTTACCTGATACCACAGGGGGTACTTACCTCATCTCGGGTCGGCGCGGCCTCCACAGCTTCTTCGCCGTACCCCGGCCGCAAAGGGGAAACAAAAGCAACACAAAAGCACAAGTAGGGGAAACCGAATTACCCTACAGACTTACCTGGTTACTGCCTGAGGCCGCAATCACCGGAACCTCCACCGATTCAACGCCTGCAAAAGGAAAGGCTCACAGGTTAGACCAGGTCCTCATTATCGAACTGAACAGAATCCATAAACACTTACCTGCATCTTACTGGTTGCCACTTGGAACTCTTCTCAAGAACTATTAAGACAACCTAGGGAATTTGGACAGAGTGAAGGCCAGACGTTTTTGAACTCTTTTTCAAACTATTTCCTTACGGTGTCAATACCGTTCTGCAACTCTCCAACATCCCACACCAGTGAAGTAACTGGTCATCTACGCGCTCCTGCGCTCGAGGCAGGATGGAGAGCTCATCTTTCCAAACTATCAGGTGAGAACATAGCAAGAGTTCGGAAGTAATTTGTGGGAAGAGATCGCAGGAGTGGGGGAAGGTGGGGTCGGCGCCCAGTCCCCGCAGGTGGCTAATTCCCTTTTCTACATTACAGAAGAATATTCATATGGGCAAAACAAGCTAAGCTGGGTGGTCTGGTCCAGTCCATCATTTCGGTGCCCCATGTGTCGCTGGAAGAGGTAACAACAGCACAGTTCAGATCGACGCCCCTGTGGACACCAGGTGAGCGTAACAGTATGGAAATACGGTTGGGGGGAAAAAGTAGTTTTTATCACCTCATTATCAGTAGTATTGTTCTTTTTAGGTGAGGCGGGCTGTCCAATTTTTGACTCATTGGGCCTCATTACGAGCCCGGCGGTAAAACCGCCTGGTTACCGCCGGACTCGTATTACCATTCCGCCTCCATGATTCCCGGAATTACCGGGGCATTACAACCCCGGTTTTCCGGGAATAACGGAGGCGGAATGGTGTTAATCCCCATTCCCATTGAGTCCTATGGGACTCGATGGGAAAGGGGATCATGGAAACACCGGCAGCATCTCGTAATGCTGCCAGTGTTTCCTCGTCCGCCTGCAGGCGGGCGGTGTTAAACCCGCCAGGTCAGACCTGGCGGGAACATCACCTCCCGCCTGCAGGAGTCGGGATCAGGCGGTCCAGAAACAACGGTGGCGGCGGGTTTACCGCCACCGTTATTTTCGGACCGCCTGAGTTATAATGAGGCACATTGTCTAAAGAGAGTCTTATCCTTGCCATTTGTGGTACTTAAAGGTTTGACATTACATTGATCAGATTCAATGTCTAATTGTGTAACTTTGCCCTTACCGTTTACCATGTTTGAAAAATGGCTATTACAAGTCTAGTTTTTTCCCGAAGAGGTCCGTGGGCAGCATGGTATCTCAGTGCACGCGGCACTGTATGATTTTCTCTTGAGCGAATTGGAATCATTAGTGATTTTTAAGTCATTATTAGAGATGGATTGTTCGAGAGTGACATCTTCCCTAGTCGTACAGCTTCTTCCCAAAATCGGAAAATAGCTATGTTTAATTTCAGATTTGGAAGTGAAGTCTCTTCAATCACTTTAACCTCTATTCCGATTGCTCTTGAATCGGGAGTACTCAGAAGGCTTTTGGCAGAGGTGTCAGCAGGAATAGGTTTAATATTTGTCAATTTCACAGATTCCCTCGGTTTTTTAGAAGTGGGTTCAATCTTTTGGTTTTTTGATTGCGTTTTTTGTTTTAATCTTGGGGTCAGTATAAGTGCCTCCTGACTTTCCTTTGAAAGTTGCTGTAAGTCAATACTTTCCTCATCAGAAATTACTATCACCGTTTCTTGTTCGGAAATCCGAGAGCCATCAGGTATCAATGATACAGAATTATTGGCCACGTTGTTAGTGGATTTTTTTCCCATAGCTTCCTTTCTCCTCTTAGCATTTCTTTTCGTTGCTCTTAAATGCATCTTTTTTGCACGGCGTGACAGGAAGGAGAAATTCTCTTCAGAGTTGAAGCGTTCCTGCTCTTTCAGCTGCTGTTCATTGAGTACCTTCACCAAAGTCGAAGGACTATCCGGACAATCAGCTGGGAGAACTAGCTTGGATAATTGGAAAGTAATTGTGAGATTCATTACCTCTACTGAAGCTTTGAGCTCTTTTATTTCACAAGTGCAATTGCACGGCAAAGAGGCAATGGGGATACCTGTCGGCTGGGTGGGAAAAGAACCTACCTCATCACAAGATTGGGTACCTTTTTCGAGTTGGGCAGGGGCAGAATTTATAGGCCGACTGTTAATAGCTCGTAAAGTGTCAGCGGCGATAATTAATCCTTCTATCTTGTCCATTTGGGAACATAGATGATGCAAAGTACCTTTTACCTCCTTCAGTTCCAAGTGGGTCAAGTCATGACCCTTATCCAGTAGATCCAGTATTTTAATGATCACTGGAAAGGTACATAGAGATCGCAGGTCTTTCTCGCCAGTGTCAGTAGGACCACCTAAAGGGTCAATTTTGGGGGGGGCCTAATGAAGACATCTGTTGAATCAGAGGAATATGAGAGATGCGGTGGTGGTAATTCATACTTAATATCCTGGTGGCAGTCTCTATTGCTCATTTGCAAAACTTTGATCACCCAGTAATTGAGAATGTACCATGTGAGTCTTTTTTGAAGGGCCATAGACGAGCGGAGTTAACGTGCCGATAGCACTAGACACCTGGTCATCTAGGGCAACCATATTTTTTATAGTAAAATCATGCTGGTCATTGGGAGATATGTTGGACAATGGGACTTCAGAACAGCTTCAGTATACTTCGTCTGGGGGCAGGGCTACGGAGCTGTTAGTGTTCCTATTACCAAGGTGGGATGCAGAAAAGGGAGTCGATGATAGACTCATTTCATTAGCATGAATCATAACCACATGTGGTGGCAAACTTGGACAAGCACTGACCTCCCCAGGAGTACCTGAGGTCAGTGCTTCCAGGACAGCAAGTTCAATATAGGATGTGCGGCCACGAAAGACAATATTGGAAGATGTAAGTGCCATAGTACCTAATTCATTACATTTACTACGGAGTCCGGCAGCCATGACCAAAAAAATATCGTAGAGGTTCCGAGAGTTAGGTATTCGAGCTCAAATTAATGAGGATAGGTGAATGGTTGAAAATTCTAGCTTGTTGGAATAAGGACGTGCGCAAACGTGCGTGCACGCGAGCAAACAAGGATTTAAAGGATCACGGTGCAAGAAAAAAAGAAAAGGCAAGGGGAACTACTCACTGTGCAATTTTTCTGCTTATAGACCTATTCTAATTTCATCTAATCAATCCACGGGGCAGGTTCAGAATATAGTTAAGCGGGTACATATCATCACAACACCATCACCGAAGCAGCGAACAACTAACAGCGTACTTTACTGCACTTCTGTGTGCGCGTGCGGGTGCGCTGCACACGTTGTTTTTGAAATTAGAGGGGGCGGGTTCAGAGGCGGGATTTGGAGCGCTGGCCCAATCAACTGGAAGCTGAAATTAAGTGAGGGGGGAAAGTTTAGCACGTACAATGAGCAATTTCAATATTTACATCACTGATTTGGGTCAGGCAACTTCCGTGTGCCCGCGAAGGACGTCCGTTCTGCTGTAAACTCGCTGAGCGGCAGAGAGAGTCCTTGCAGACTGAAGGCTGGAGGTCCGTGTCAGCAAGCAAGTCCAGGGAAGTCTTTTCCAGCAGCTAACAGCGTACTTTCCTGTACTTCCGTGCGCGTTTAATGGAATTTCATCATCCATTCCATGCCCACTCTGGCTCAGTCCTGCATCACACACATGTTTAGGGTGTCATAGTCTGTGTGGGGCACAGGCCTCCCCCTGTTTCAGGCACCCTGACTCTGTTCAACTGGTGTAGCGTCTTCTCCACAAATGGGTGTACTACTGAAGGTTCATCATGTGTCCTACTTACTGTACCATTCTCATCTGCTGTGTTGTCAGTTGACTCAGATGATGCAATTGACGCTAGTCAGCACTGTCTGCCAATACACAGTTCCCTGGTCAACCCCATGCAATGCCTCTCTGCATTTTCACTAAGGGGCGGGGGTTGCCTGTAGCCATGCAACCCATTGCATGCACATTGCACGTGACACCTGAACTTGCCCTTAGACTGCCTTCATGTTTATTGATTGGCATCATAATTTACTTGCTCATGGAGATAGTCGGTAACGTACACATGTTCTGCACTGCACCAACCCACTTCTGAGCCGTCTTACACCGTTCTATATGCCTACTCACTGCTGCAATGTCATATATGGTCAGATTGTCATCCCTTCATTGGGGGTCATTACAACCCAGGCGCTAATTGCACCAACTTTACCACCATGGTGTAAACTATGTTTACACCATGGTGGATGGCGGATTTACCGCCCCATTCCAAGGTGAGTGGGGCGGTAAATCCCCATTTCCCATTTTCCCTTCCCCCATTCCCATTTTTGCCCCATAGGGCATAATGGGAGTGGGGAAGGCGCTAATTACGCCACCGTAGATTACGGTGGCGTAATTAGCATCATGGCAGGTTAGCACCATGCATTTTAACGGCTGCTAAAATCAGCCGTTAAAATCAGAATAGGCGTTAAGGGTTAACGACGGCGTTAACCCTTAACGCCTGGGTCGTAATGAGGCCAATTGTCATGAAAGCCACGGGCACAGGTGCATCCTGTGACACATGTACTCAGTATTGGAACACCCTAGTGGGTGTTTAGCAAAGTTGATTGGTCAATCTGCGGCCTATACCAAATGGTATAGGCCGCAGATTGATTGTAGCCTGCCAATCAGGTTGTAATGACTGTGGAGCTGCCTTCACGTGTGTATGTGTACACTTTCACATACATCGAAGCAAGCAGCATTGCTGTATAGGTTGCTGTTCATAATCATGTTACTCACCACACCAAGATTCGGAAGATTGAAACCGGACCTCGAAGACAGAAGTGGTGGAACTCTCGGAGCAACCAGTCTCGACCTCAGCTACCCTGATTTTAGTAAATCAGGCTTCCTCAAAAGAGGGGCTCTTTTCTATGATGTATCCCTCTGCTGTGTTGATAAGACAGACAGAGGTATCAATCAAATAAAAGAGTGGGGTAGACACATACACCGCTAGGCCAACAGCTGAAAAGAAACCACAGAAAAGGTTATAAGCGGTAAGGATAAGAGGAATAATTATAAGACAATCAACAATTCATGAATACCTGAATAACAAGTTGGTTGGAATAGCAGAGTAGATACAGAGCCTAAAAGAACAATGCAAAGGACAATAAGGAACTAGCTTACTGAGTTAACGACTCCCCCTTGAACTCCTAGGGAATGCTCAACTGACCTGGAAGGATATGGTTGAGGAGCCAAGAGGGAAATCCAGTTCAAAAGGACACAACGACAGGAGAAAATAATAAACAGGAAGGTTAGTGAGGGGGGAACACCCGAACGGCACGAGGGACGCACTAGGTACGGGTTGGTGCAGGTAACTGGAAAGCGTCTTGAACTGCACTTGCAAGATGAAAGTAAAAATCCAATACAAAGTCCAAGGAACGTAATTTTCTTCACAGCGGGAGCAGGCAGTGTTTATCCAAGCAGCAAATCACATAAAATTATGACAACTAGAAATGAAGACACACTTAGTGAAAGCAATTAGTGTCAGGCGATGATTGTTCGATGCAGCTCTTGTGGAAGGAACCAAACAGCTACAGAGCATAGGAAAACGACTTCCAACAGCCGTCAACAATCCATGAAACGTTCCGAGTCGTAACAGCGTGTAGAACCAAAATCAGCAGGGTAATCCGTGGACAGTCCGAGTGGAAGGCAAAGTCGAAAAGAAGGATAACTAAGTTGGAAGGTTTGAAGAAGGAATTTAGCTCGAGGGCTAAACACGTAAGGGTACGTGTAGACTACAATTAGCAGCACCGAGCCCCGGGAGGAACCGGATTTAAGAAGGCAAGGGGCGGGGCATCGGAGTACGCATAGTGCGCGTGTCAGCTGACACGGCCGATACTGATGCCGACGTCCATACAGTCTCCATGGAAACCGATAACCCTGCCACAGCGATGTCTTTCCCCGGAGGGTGTGAGCCGGTGTAACTGCCGAGGGAGACTGACGAGAAGAGCGCTGCCGGAGCGTAACAAATCACCACACGGATGTATATGGCCATGGGTGTTCTTGAACACTTTCACATGTACACATGCAAGCAGCTTCAACGTTGTGTAGCACAACATTGCAGCTACTCACTTGTGTGTGTGAAGGTGTTTACACATGTGTTCTCTCCAGCTTTTTTGTCGCATGACTAAAATGTAGTTGATTAACGTTAATGCTGCTGCGATTTCAGCATTGCGCCTGTTATGTTCAACTGGCACAATCCTGAAGGTGCACTGTGGTGCAGTATGTGTACGCCCAGGCCCACTTAGCTAATCTGTTTGGGCCTGGCCGTGATGATTTGACACACTGAATAATGGTTTAGGGCACATTCATAGCACAATGTGCTCAATCTGGCCCTGGGGGGTGTTCTGGAGGCTTCATGGCCGGCAGCTCGGACCATACTGTGCGTTATGGTCCCTCATGCCTGATTGCAGGCCCTCGCTTTGCTCAGGAAATTCACTATGTCTACATGGCCCATGAGGCCCGGTACAGATGGATGAAGCTATATTGGTGATGATGGGTTAGTGATGCATGTGTACATGCATATTACGTGTGTCATTGTGTGTTTGGATTCACTTGCAGCTGTGGCCATTTTGCAGTTCAGACATGCTTCTGGTTTATGCCATCTCTTTGTTACCACCTGTCTTTTCTGCCTGTGACATTTGCTGACAGAGGTGGTGTGTGATGGAGGTGATATACTACATTCTGTACATATTTAGACACATCCATTTCTGCTTTTCGGATGTGTTTGAAAATCCGGCATGCATCCAGTGGCATTGATATGCAGTTGTGTCTGACATGTCTGCTTCATGTGTTGGCTGTTGATGTGATGTCTATGTGTGTGTGTGGGTTATGTGCTTCTGACATGTGTACTCATATTTGTTTTTTCCACACTGCAGATGATGACGCAATGGAGCCAGAGGATGCTGATGTCAATCCAGACACAGGGTTGCTATTACACCAGCCACCCGGCACAAGTGGGGGTTGTGGGGTGGTAGGCCAGGAGATCCCACTTGTGCTCCAGACCATCGTGTCTAGGGCTGGCAATGAGTCTAGCCCGGATGATCACTCTGAGACAATTTTGAGTTGGATGCGAGTCATGTCCATTCATCGACGGTGAGTGATTCTGATGCGGACGATCTTCTGTCCGCGACACCTGCATTGAGGGGCCAGAAGGTGTTTGAACCTCTGCCTGTGGTGGAACGGGACACACGGTCACACTCCACACAAGTTGATGATGTGCCTGGGGCATCACGTTAACGGAGGGATGTAGTCCTGCAGCCGCGGGCGGTGCCAACCCAGCGAGGACTGCGGTTTCTTCGGCCCTGCGGGTGTCAAGCCCGGCAACGTGGTGGCAGTGCGCCACCAGGGTATACTGAGTGGGAGCGATCCATGTGTGCCAATTCAGAACAACAGGGAGCAGCAATTGATCAGATCGCTCGCTCAGAGCATGGACGTGTGGCTCAATCTGTGCTCCCCCCTGCCAGGCAGGTGGAGCTACAGCAGTGGGCAGCACAGTCCACGGCCCGCTCACTCAGACTGGGCATGGCGGCCTCAGACAGGGCACGCCGGGCTAAAATGGTGTCTCTGCATCAAGCACTTGCTGCTCACGCAGAGGTACACAGGGAGGCCCTGAGGGATGACCATTAATCCCTCTGATCTAGTTTGGGTGTGCTCAACATGACCCAGAGGCAGCGGACAGAGGAGAGGTTGGAGCAGCTTGAGAATACCATCTCGGCTGAGCTACGTGCATGCCGGGAGGTGCTCCAGATGTCATGTCAGGCCATGCAGGAAGAACTCCGTGTTACACGTGCTACCTTGCAAGAGGAAGCACGCGTATCATGTGAGGTTCTGCATGCTGACCTAGGTGTCATCGCCGCACAGAACCAGGCTCCCCAGTCCCGCAGACTTGCTGCTGACGAGGGGCATGCTGCGCATAGGCGTGGTCAGGGTACTGTGCCACGTCCATCTTTTGAGTCAGAGGGTGAGCAGAACAACGACTTATCTCCCACAGAGGTCGGGCCGTCCAGACGTTGAGCCCACGGAGTATTTTTTTTTTTATCTCAACAACATCGCATGTGGGTGTTGAGGTGCACCCTGTACCTCCCCCCTCCTGGGGGCCTCCCCCCCAGGTCGTATGTGGCCATTGTTTATTTTTATAGTTAGTTTAATTAGTTAATATAGTTTAAAATGTTGTCTATTGTGCATTCATGTGACGATGTGGTGCTTTGTGGCTTTTGAAAGTATCCACTGTCTGTTCCAGCTGGGCCCATTCAAGCTTGTCTCGTGTATGTGTTTGCAGCTTGGGGTCCTGATTCACATATGCCACTCATGCTTCCCCTATCCATGGGCTCGCAAGGATGGTTCGGTGTTACAACCATTTACACAAGGGCATTGGACTTGCGTCATATCTGTGGCCTGTCTGTTGCTATACTACTTGTGTTAACACCCCTAGTGAGGATTATGGATGTTTTCTCCACGGTATGTTTGCAATCAATTCTGGTGAGTACATTATTGAACTGTCCATTTATTGATGTTGATTGGGATGTATGTTCATTTCTTGCCTGTGTACGTGCTTGATGCACTTCTTGCTGTAGACGGTAGCCTGCACCCTTTAGCTGTCAAACTCACACTGATAGTGGGAGGGGGACGGGTGGTGACAATGTAAAGTTGGTACGTGTGGAGTACAGCCACTGGGGATTGTGGCAAAGGAGGATGCATTAGGAATGCAACCCAAGAGGCACAAGTCACGGTCCAGTCCTCACCTTAGATGTCCGCCTATACTACTACTACGCTCTGTTCCGTTTGGACAGCACGTTGTGTCTGTCTTCTCTCTTGGACTTTGATGCTGCCGGAGGGCGCAGTTGTCCTACTGGACTACTGCTCTTTTACTCGTTTTTCACACTCTGGTGCCTTTAGTCCCTGTTCTTCTTCCTGCTACTGTCCTTGTTGCAGATCTGTCCGCCCGTCTCTCGGGCTGTTATTTCCACATACTCTTACACTGCCTCGGTTTGCCACTGTACACTTCTGTTCAACAGCATCTTCCTGTTGCTCCTCCTGTCTTTCATCTATTACATCCATGACTTCATGTTGGCTGTTGGCTTTTACCAATGCTATTCAACTGTTGTGGCTCTTAACTTGCTGTCAGCTGTTTCCGGCTATCTCGCATTCTCTGTGCCTTTCAAGACTTCTGCTGTCTCTGCCTTTCTTTGTTCACGCTATCAAGGATTGATTGGGTTTCAGCTAAACCATCCAGTTGTGCCAGCCTCCTTGGTTATTTTCAACTCAAGTTCCAGCTCTACCTGTCAGGGTACAGAACCTGGGGTTGTGTGGGAGGAGCTCAGATGTAAGTCTTAGACATGGCCCAGTGACATGCAGCATTAAGACACACACAGGAAACTTTCCAGCCTTATTAAAAGCTTTTATGCCCTTTCTGCAGGAAAATGAGCCCCCAGACTACCTTTCCCAGCAGACACCGGGCCAAGAACTACAAAACCCTGGCCACGTTGGGTGGTGCACACGTGCGCATGCATGCACAAGCAGAAGCACGGGGCTTGTGCTCAGATGTCCGACAGAAGCAGACGTGTTTCCAGGAGCTCCAAGCAAGGTGAGCAGCACGAGGGGCCACGCCCCAGCCGACCTTCCTCCAGGCCCCTCGCACATGCAAGCTAAGTAGCGCCAGTGCTGCTGAACATAGCCAGGCGTTAGGGAAGATAAGATGTGCACAGTACAGCTAAGCCGCGCTGAGGAGCAAATGCCAGGAAGCTTTCACAGTTGTCAGGGGCACACGCAGGAGGCGTTGGCCATATCCTCAAGTCCCCCCTGATCCATAGAAGCTAAGTTATTAGCGCAATAGCGTTCCTAGTCACAAACTAATACAGCACAAGGGGGGGCACCCAGCGACGCACAAACTCAAGTGCAGTGCATATCATTAGCATATGCAATTAGCCACGTGCGCTGCCTATAGAAAGCCGCGGGAGGCAGACCGCTACTTGTACTAAAGTCGCACATCGCCACACGCGTCTAGCAGCACATCCAAGGCACATTCTATCATGTGTGATTCTTAATACATGGTCTTCCGTTTAACACGGGGCCACGTGCGGCTGCCTTACTGCATTAACAGTGTATGAACCATCACGGGGGCAAGCAAAACTATACGAACAAAGCAGCAGACAAGAGTGGTTGTTTGGGGAGGAGTCACGAAGTTCGAGACGTGAATGGTGTTATGTGTATGTGGGGGAAAACACACACAGAAAAGTAACTCACGCTCTCTTTGCAGCATTGAGCTGCTCCTGTTACCAGACCTGAGAGTGCGCAGGCAGAAGGCCAGCACTCACCCCAGAGAGAAGTCTCTCTTTTGCTTGCCTTTGAGCCATATTGTACAATGTGCATGAAGTACATGGTTTCTCTTATCGAGTATGTGTAATTGTCAATAGTTGTCTTTTATATTTTCACTACTTTCCCTTGCCCATCCACCTCCCCTCTCCTGAGCCTCTTTCTGGTTATCCTAAATACAGATGCCTATGCAACGGATCCCTAACCCTCTTTCCTTGCCGGGGTCTCGGAGGCCTGTGTAAGTTTTACCTTGCAGGTGCCCAGACTGCGGAGGGGGTGGTTGGTTCATGCCATGCCTGCACCTGGAGCTGTGACACTACTAGGGGTGTACCACATAGTAAATTTACTATTCGGCCGAATACCGAATAGTTGAGAAAAGTATTCTGCCGGAGGTTGTGTAACCTAAATTATAAAAGGTACATAGAGAGACAGCATGCGGGAGGTGATAAACCGGGGAGACTTTTGGCGTGGTTATATAAGAGCGAGACCCCCAGAGCCACAATTAGAACTATAGAGAGGGAAGATGGTAGCGTAGAGGGCACACAGGAGGGAGTTAATCAAGCGTTTGTGGATTATTATAAAGTGTTATACGGGGAAGACGGGGAAAGTAGCCGTGTAATGTTAGAAGAAACGCTTGATGACATGGGGCTGCCCAAGATAAGCGAGGAAGAAAGAGAGGAATTGGACTCCCCGATTACCCTGGAAGAACTGGGGGATGTGGTGAGGCAGTTGCCTACTAGTAAGACCCCAGGGACAGATGGGCTCCCAAGCGAATTTTACAAGGTATATATAGAAGAGGTCCTCCCCCCGCTGCTAGAAATGATAAATGAGGCGTTCGAGAAGGGCCGCTTACCGGAGTCACTGAGAGAGGCTGTCATAGTACCTCTCCCTAAACCAAATAAACCTGGGCGTAGCTGTGGTTCCTTCAGACCCGTGTCAATGCTGAACCAAGACGGCAAGATATTAACTGCAGTCTTGGCGAATAGACTGAAAAGGGTCATTGGTAAGCTAATACATCCGGATCAAACGGGCTATGTCCCCCATAGAAACATCACCAACAATCATAGGCGACTCCAGAGGATCATTGAGTTTGGCAGTGGAAGTGAGGAGGAAATGGCAATCGTGTCCTTGGATGCGATCAAGGCCTTTAAGTCCGTCAAGTGGCCGTGGCTGCTGGCGGCCCTGAAACACTATGGGTTAGGGCCTGGCTATGTAAGGTGGGCGTAGATTTTGTATAGTGAACCGCTGGCCAGAGTAAAGACAGGATCTGTGATATCAGAGAGGTGGCAGCTTAGTAGGGGTACTAGACAAGGATGCCTGTGGTCTCCTATGCTCTACATACTGGCCCTGGAGCCTCTCGCGATCTATCTGAGGCAACAATATGACACCATAGGCATCGAGGTGAACGGGGAGCGGCATTTGATCTCCCTATATGCGGACAACATGTTGCTGTATGTGCGGTTTCCAGAGGAGAACCTGCAGTACATTTTGGAAGTGCTTGGGAGATACGCTGTGCTATCAGGCATGGCGGTAAACCCCCAGAAGTCTAGTCTGTTCCTGTTGGGGGGATATATAGGGGTTCCAGCGGAGAGGTTACCGGTTTTACAGGTACCGTGGGCGGTTAGTACTTTTCGGTACCTTGGGATAGATATATATATCACACCGTGGGGGAGGAGCATAGGTGTAATACAGAGGTGGCAATCCAAAGAATTGAGAAATGCATGCGGTTTTGGGCAAAGCTGCCTTTGGCGATGATGGGGCGGGGAGCGATGCTAAAGATGGTGGTCCTGCCGAGGCTCCTATATTACTTCGGGAATATACTGTACCTGATTCCTAAAGGGTTCTTCACCAAACTGAATAGCATGTGTAGGGACTTTCTGTGGCATGGCACGCGAAACTGGTGTTATGGAAGCTTCAGAACTTCCATGACAAAGGGGGAATAAAGCTACCCAACTACGAGGCGTATTATGTGGCGGGCCAGTTGCAGTATGTTGCCAAATGGCAATCTGATGAAGAGACCTCTGAACTTAGGCTGTTTGGGCTGGATTGTGCACCTTTTTATTTGAAAGAAGTTATGTGGGCACCCAGGGCGGAAATGGTGGGGCGCCCTAAAATGATGCTACTAGGGTGGAAGGTGTGGCGCAGGGCATGCCAAATGATGGGGAACCCGTCCCCATGCTCGCCGCAGATGCCATTGGCTGTACTGACAGGGGCAGACGCTCAGCTGCGACTGATACTCCGGACCCACTGGGAGCCGGCTGGGGTGGCAACGATGGGGGATATTTGGCAGGGGGCTCTTGTGTTACTTTTGAGGGGCTGCGGGAAGAAGCTGGGTTGCACGAAGGCCAGTACATTATGTATCACAGAATGGTACAGAGGATTAAGAGAACGTGGCCCGAAACTGTGCTGGAGGAAGAATTGGACGCCACCATAGACGTGATATATGATATAGCGGAGGGGGGCCATGAGGTTTCCAGGCTGTATGAGATGTTGATGTCTAAAGTGGGGAAGGAGGTCAAGCAGCTGAGAATGGACTGGGAAACGGAGGTCGGGGCCCAATAGGGAGATGGGATGTGGGAACGGGTGCAAAGGTATCATAAGAAGGTGTCTAGAAACGCGAGACTGAAACAGATACAGCTGTGCATAACACACAGGGCTTATATGACGCCTTGGAGGATATCGAGGTTCGAGAATGCAGGTCGGCAAGCATGCCCCAAGTGCGACAAAGAGAACGCGGGCATGGTGCATATGTTTTGGTCATGCCCGATCAAAGAGAGGTTCTGGAGGGGAGTAAAAGAGAAACTAGATGGAAGAGGGGTCAAGATAGTAGTGGATACGGTGTGGGCCTGTCTGCTCGGGGGGTTCCCCAGACCACAGAAACTCAGGCATGTAAGCAAACTAAGGGACTTGGCTTATGTGCTTGCAAAAAGAAGGATTGCCATGGGATGGAAGTTATGCCATGTGCTGAGGATAGAGGCGTGGTGGAAAGACTTGCAAAAATGGGCAGAAGCCAAAACCATGGCATGGCAAGAAGCGTGTAGCAACGGGGGGGGAGGAGAATGAGTCCCTGATGGCCTGGAAATCACTGATAGCCGGACTGTTTGGGTCATTAGATGACCCGACTGAGCCTGTGGAGGAGGAGACCGAACCACAGAGTGTGGAAACTGATGGTTCAATGCAATAGACTCGCAAGGGGCGTGGGGTAGAGGGAGTAGTGGTTAAGAATTTATTCAAAAAAGTGTAATGAAACTGTTGAAACATGCACTGTTTGTTTGGTTTTATTGTTTGTTTGTAAAATGTAATAAAAACTTTTTTTTAAAAAAGTATAGTGACCCCACAAACATTGTGTTGACAAAGAGTGAACCCGATTGAGGGATGTCCGCAGTGGATTGCTTAAAAATACATTAAGATGTGTGGATGCAAAAGATGAAGATGAAGTCTCTTGAATAAAAGCCATGGTGAACAAGATGGAGGAAGGTGAATATTCGAGAGGGGTCTGAGCCCGGAAGAGGGGTGACCCAAGGGTGAAAAGTCCCCACCCAACTTGCATATGAAGAACTTATTTGTGTTTGTAATTTTTAACAAGTCAGGTCCTCAGAGGCAAGAGACTTTTTGTTGAAAAGAGACTTAACCACCAAAGGTCCTGATACCTGAGAAAGGAACTGTAGCCTTGTACGGAGGACGCCCGAAAGTGTGCTGTGCTCAGGAGTCCCGCCTTGTCCCGTGCTAAAAACGTGGGGAAGGGAGACCCCGGCTATCCCATCCTAACTTATCATTTGTGACACTTCTTTCCTTTATTGTGAAACCCCATCCCACACTATTTTTGTTACTTAGCTGTAAGGTTTTGGCAATAGGATTTTTAGGATAGGCCATTTTTATTTGACAAGACACTACTAGCAACTGCCTTATTATTTCGATGGTCGTAGCTTGCTCCCATCTTAGATTTAGGTGCTTTCCAACCGTTCATACAGTTTAATAAACCCCTTGAACTGCGATAATGTCTGTCTGTCTTTACTGTTGCCACCACAAGTACTTTACATTGCAGTTACGTTTTCCCTTATGTTCATATCTCTGTAGTATTCATGGTTTTCTTTGAGATATTGTAGGGCTTGTCTAACTTTGTTTAAGTCGACTATTTGTTGCCAACATTTTTTGTCTTTTGTTGGTACACCATTAACTAGTACAATCAAAGATTGATCTATTGGCCGTTGTACTCCTAGAGTTTTTACATTTTCTTTAACATCTAATGGCAAATGTACTACTTTACCACAGATGCCTTTTAGTAACTCGGATGGAGGCAATTTGGCAGTTTTTGGTTAAAGGCGTTTTATAGCTTGAAATGGATGTACTGTTTGAATTATGATACTCGCCTGCAAGCTAAGTTGTTGGAGAGCTTTTGGAAGTGGGAAGATTTCTAAGTTATTTGTGATAGCACGTGATGGCATTTGGTTATTGTCAAGCTTGGTATTGCAACATGTGCAAACTATTGAGGGGTCAGTTATTTTGTATTTATTTTCTGCTGTTAGATATAAAGCTAATTGGAACCATTGGGATTTCTCGGAGGAGTTCTTTGGCTGTTCCATGTAGGAGAAGGTTATTAAAATTTTGCAGTTCTAGAGGAGGACTTTTTGCAGAGTACATACAGACTATGCACAAGGTTTTGTATAGCGGAATGGCGTGTTGCTAACATTTTGATGTGGTGGAAGGTGCTTTTGTAAGCAGTTCCTGAAAGCAGGCTAATAAATGATGTCCTCGCAGTACAGTGTGGTTGCGTACTGGGCAGGAGTCCATGGTTTGTAGAGTTTTCATTCTACTATCGACTTTTAGTTTTACATAGTGATTGAGGAATTGTCCTAAAGATTTGAAGGATTGTTGGCGTATGTTACATATTGAGCTGCATGTCCATTTGTACACTGGACGGTTTGTTTGTGCAAAAGGAACATTCGGTTGAAAGTTTGTTGGTGACTTTTTTTCTATAAAGATTTCTTTTCCCTACCACTTCATAGCCTTGGCCATTATGGTCTATGTCAATTATTTTTTTTCATTGAAATATGGTTCTGTGCTGCTGGTGTGAATCCATTCACCTTCACAGAAGTTGAAGTAGTATCTATATTGACATTGCGCATGTTTAGAAGTACTTTTAGTAATTTATGGATTAATTTAGTTAGTGGTTTAATTCGTTTTAAAATTAATATAAACAACTTTTTCTTTATTAGAAATGCGCTGTCAATTAGAGCTTTGGGGATTTGTTTTCTTCAGTAGTTCTTAAGGGTAGATTGTGACTTTTTAGCTGTTTGGTTTTAAGGTTTTCTATACATTGTTTTAGAGGCGGATGACTATATGGTGTGAGAAACCCGAGGGTATTCTCACTCCTGCTCCCCTTGGATCCTCTGCGCAGGTGGCCAGGGAAAGGCCATCGCTCTTGGATCCTGACCCTGGGGGTGGAGAAGCGAGGGAGGTTCAGTTGGGTGGAGAGTCCTTGCGTGAGACATGGTATCCCCCTTTTCCTCCAATGACGACCAACCTAACCCTTTCTTAAACTTCATGGGCTGTTATAAGCCAGCTCCCCTCATTTCTCCCCATTTGACAATTGACAGTACTGGGACGAAGAGGAGGCAACTAAGAACAATGAATACCACTCTTTTACCACTCTGGTACTGGGACAAGGAAGATGCCTGTGAATAGTTGTGAAGGTCAGGCATGTCCCGTTGATTGTAGTCAGGTAGGGCTGATTGGACATCCACACCAGCAGGTGTACAAAAGGAGACCAGCCCAGCAGCAGGAGAGACAGCGGGCAACCTGTGCATGTAGGAGCAACACGAACAGCAGCAGATAGGCCGGTGCAAGCATGGCGTTGGAGCTGGGGCTCCGTGGAGCAAACCAAATGTTAAGAAGGGATTGGTGTGGAGAGGCCGTCCCTTTTTTATGTGTTCAAGATGCTCTTTCCCCTGTGTTGGGATGTCGACACAGGGATGACTGAGGAACAGGAGCGGGATCCCTGATGTGAGGGTCCAGAACGCTGCACAACCCATGCTGCTGGGAAGCCTTTGAACATGACCGGTGAGTTTTTAGTCAATGAGAAACCCAGTGTGCGATCATTTAAAATTGGTGGTTCGAGAAATACTTGGTATCGAAGTGGAATTCCTAGGATTTATCTTAACCCCGAGAGGAATCAGGATGGATACACGAAAGGTGGATGCAATTCTCAAAGGGCCTTTGCCAAGTTCTGTCAAAGGTGTGCAAAGCATGCTCGCCTTTGCCAACTTTTACCGCAGGTTTATCCCAGACTTTTCACATATTGGTCATCCCATTAAGGCGCTGTTACGAAAAAACGCTTATGTGGACAGGCGAAGCGGAAAGCGCCTTTCAAGAGCTAAAGGCTAAATTCACATCTGCACCAGTCCTAAGGCACCCACGTCCTGAACTCCCGTACATTGTGGAGACCGATGCATCCAGCTTGGCAATGGGGGGAGTCCTCTCTCAAAAGGACCCCGAAACTAACCAGATTCACCCAGTGGCCTTTTGGTCAAAAAAGTTCTCGATTCCTGAATTAAACTATGCCATTACTGATAAGGAGCTGTTAGCGATCAAGTCCGCCTTCAAGGCTTGGCGGCATTATGTACTCGGAGCCAGACATACCATTACAGTCATCACTGATCACAGAAATTTACAATATCTAAAGACAGCTAAGCCCCAGTCTTCTCGCCAACTCCGTTGGGCACTATTCTTCGCCGAATTTGATTTTGTAATAACCTATCGGCCCGGTTATAAGAATGGTAAAGCATACGCCTTATCCCGAATAGGGATGGGAGAAGCAGAAGTGACCCTGGAACCTGTACCTATAATTCCTGAACAGCGAATTCTTGGCATAACATCTGTACAGACGCTAGAAGACATTCAAGGAATTATCCGACAACTCTTTGATCCTCTTGCCTTACAAGACTGGGCTAAGAAAGGCCCAGACTTCTCCGTCACTAATGAGCTACCATATTACCGAGGACGTCTATTTCTGCCACAAAAGGAACTACAAGAGCTAGTCGTCTCTCGTTACCATGACACGTTAATGGAGGGGCATCCTGGTATTACAAAAACGGAAGCTAAAATCAAGAAACAATTTTGGTGGCCCACCTGGCGAAAGGACATTAAGTCGTTTGTCCTATCATGTGGCATTTGTGCTCAAAACAAGAGTCAAAAAAGAAGACCAGCTGGTCTATTACAACCTATGGACATCCCACCGATTCCTTGGCACACCTTGTCATTAGACTTTATCACGGACTTACCCCCGTGGTATGGTTTCAACACTATCCTAGTTATTGTGGTTCTTTTTTCTAAAATGGCCCACTTTATTCCATTAAAAGGGACACCTTCAGCTGCAGCCCTGGCCAAGGAGTTCCTTGAAAACATTGTTCGCCTACACGGCTTCTCATCCGTGTTAATTTCCGACCGAGGGAGTCAATTCATCTCACACTTCTGGAGAAAATGTTGCCAACTGGCACAAATAGATGTTAGGCTTTCAACAAGTCACCACCCCCAGACCGATGGTCAAACTGAGAGGACCAATCAGACTCTTCAACAGTACCTGCGTTGTATGCTACATCAGTCTGAGAGCAATTGGAAAGACATCTTATGGATCGCTGAATATGCGTATAATAATTCAGTACACTCAGGAACTGGACACAGCCCCTTTTATACTATATATGGACATCATCCTTGAACCTCGGACTTGGATTCGCCCCAACGTTTGGAGATGCCTGCAGTAGACCATCTCCACACCGTCATTACACAAACCTTCAAGGAAGCAACAGAACATTTACAGAGAGCTAAGGATAAATACAAGAAAAACGCTGATCAACTTAGGAGAGAAGCACCACAATACCAGATAGGAGACCAAGTATGGCTATCTACTAAACACATCCCACTCAAGGGAACACGAACCTTTAATCCTAGATATTTGGGACCCTACTCGATCAAGACCATTATCAATCCAGTGGCCGTCAAGTTGGACCTGCCCGCCCATATGCGAATTCATCCCGTCTTCCATGTCTCTCTCTTGAAACCAGTCCAACCAGGAACTAGATTAACCAAACCACCAGATCCCATCCTCATTGACGGGGAACCTGAATTTGAAGTAAAAGACATCTTGGACTCCAAGAGGGTTAAGTCAAAACTCTTTTACCTAATCGATTGGAAAGGATACAGACCCCAAGAAAGGTCCTGGGAAAGTAGTGACCATGTGCACGCACCCCAATTGGTGAAGAAATTCCACCGGGAGTTCCCTAACAAACCAAAGCCCAGAGGAAGAACGACTTTAGGAGGGGCCTTGAGGGGGAGTGCTGTCACGATGCCTGCCCCCGGGAAACCAGGTTTGGCCCAGCTACCCCGGAAGCAGGCATCATGCCATTTAATGCAAGCCCATGAACCCCAATTAGGGGCTATTTGGGTGCAGTCCTGGCGCCTATGGCGCCAGGCTCATAAGTTCAGAATCAGTCCTGGCGCCATGGGCGCCAGGCTCATGGTCAAGGACTTACCTGAAGCAGACCATGCTGCTAACTTACCTGAGGCAGACCATGCTGCCAGTGACCAGAAGTCAAATGAGGCCTACGAGGGACTATTTTTCCCTAGGAACTATTTTTTACTCGGGTGGGGCCGCGGAAGGATACTTACCTGGAACTACATCCAAGGCTATTTAAACCACGCCCTGACAGCAACCCATGCTTCGCGTTATTCTGCACCTGCAGCGTAACGCTCACCGTGCCTGCAGCAGCTTCCAGTCTTCAGCCACGCCCGCCTGGATGCCGGAGCTCCTGAAAACCTGAAAGAAAGCAGAGGGAAGGTTAGAACCGGAGTTTTACCTGCAATCCTTACCTGAATCCTGAATCTTCTTGGCTCTGACCTAGAAGGAAGAAATCATCAGGCGCGCGCCGCTTCGCATCCTGCAGCGCCGCGCGGGAACTCACCGGAAGCAATCCTCTGCATTCCATCGGGCTTTTCAGCATCCAGCGGCCGCTCTCCAATACCTGTGGAAATAAAGACAATAAGGTGAGCCAGGGAGCTTTCCCAGACAATAAAGGCAATCCCCAGGACTTACCTGATACCACAGGGGGTACTTACCTCATCTCGGGTCGGCGCGGCCTCCACAGCTTCTCCGCCGTACCCCGGCCGCAAAGGGGAAACAAAAGCAACACAAAAGCGCAAGTAGGGGAAACCGAATTCCGCTACAGACTTACCTGGTTACTGCCTGAGGCCGCAATCACCGGAACCTCCACCGATTCAACACCTGCAAAAGGAAAGGGTCACAGGTTAGACCAGGTCCTCATTATCGAACTGAACAGAATCCATAAACACTTACCTGCATCTTACTGGTTGCCACTTGGAACTCTTCTCAAGAACTATTAAGACAACCTAGGGAATTTGGACAGAGTGTAGGCCAGACGTTTTTGAACTCTTTTTCAAACTATTTCCTTACGGAGTCAATACCGTTCTCCAACTCGCCAACATCCCACACCAGTGAAGTAACTGGTCTTCTACGCGCCCCTGAGCTCGAGGCAGGATGGAGAGCTCATCTTTCCAAACTATCAGGTGAGAACATAGCAAGAGTTCGGAAGTAATTTGTGGGATGAGATCGCAGGAGTGGGGGAAGGTGGGGTTGGCGCCCAGTCCCCGCCGGTGCCTAATTCCCTTTTCTACATTACAGAAGAATATTCATATGGGCGAAACAAGCTAAGCTGGGTGGTCCGGTCCAGTCCATCATTTCGGTGCCCCATGTGTCGCTGGAAGAGGCAACAACAGCCCAGTTCAGACCGACGCCCCTGTGGACACCAGGTGAGCGTAACAGTATGGAAATACGGTTGGGGGAAAAAGTAGTTTTTATCACCTCATTATCAGTAGTATTGTTCTTTTTAGGTGAGGCGGGCTGTCCAATTTTCGACTCATTGGGCCTCATTACGAGCCCGGCGGTAAAACCGCCTGGTTACCGCCAGACTCGTATTACCATTCCGCCTCCATGATTCCCGGAATTACCGGGGCATTACAACCCCGGTTTTCCGGGAATCACAGAGGCGGAATGGTGTTAATCCCCATTCCCATTGAGTCCTATGGGACTCGATGGGAATGGGGATCATGGAAACACCGGCAGCATCTCGTAATGCTGCCGGTGTTTCCTCGTCCGCCTGCAAGCGGGCGGTGTTAAACCCGCCAGTTCAGACCCGGCGGGAACATCACCTCCCGCCTGCAGGAGTCGGGATCAGGCGGTCCAGAAACAACGGTGGCGGCGGGTTTACCGCCACCGTTATTTTCGGACCGCCCGAGTTATAATGAGGCCCATTGTCTAAAGAGAGTCTTATCCTTGCCATGTGTGGTACTTAAAGGTTTGACATTACATTGATCAGAATCAATGTCTAATTGTGTAACTTTGCCCTTACCGTTTACCATGTTTGAAAAAATGGCTATTACGAGTCTAGTTTTTTCCCCAAGAGGTCCCTGGGCAGCATGGTATCTCAGTGCACGCGGCACTGTATGATTTTCTCTTGAGCGAATTGGAATCATTAGTGATTTTTGAGTCATTATTAGAGATGGATTGTTCGAGAGTGACATCTTTCCTAGTCGTACAGCTTCTTCCCAAAATCGGAAAATAGCTATGTTTAATTTCAGATTTGGAAGTGAAGTCTCTTCAATCACTTTAACCTCTATTCCGATTGCTCTTGAATCGGGAGTGCCCAGAAGGCTTTTGGCAGAGGTGTCAGCAGGAATTGGTTTAATATTTGTCAATTTCACAGATTCCCTCGGTTTTTTAGAAGTGGGTTCAATCTTTTGGTTTTTTTATTGCGTTTTTTGTTTTAATCTTGGGGTCAGTATAAGTGTCTCCTGACTTTCCTTTGAAAGTTGCTGTAAGTCAATACTTTCCTCATCAGAAATTACTATCACCGTTTCTTGTTCGGAAATCCGAGAGCCATCAGGTATCAATGATACAGAATTATTGGCCACGTTGTTAGCGGATTTTTTTGCCATAGCTTCCTTTCTCCTCTTAGCATTTCTTTTCGTTGCTCTTAAGTGCATCTTTTTTGCACGGCGTGACAGGAAGGAGACATTCTCTTCAGAGTTGAAGCGTTCCTGCTCTTTCAGCTGCTGTTCATTGAGTACCTTCACCAAAGTCGAAGGACTATCCGGACAATCAGCTGGGAGAACTAGCTTGGCTAATTGGAAAGTAATTGTGAGATTCATTGCCTCTACTGAAGCTTTGAGCTCTTTTATTTCACAAGTGCAATTGCACGGCAAAGAGGCAATGGGGATACCTGTCGGCTGGGTGGGAAAAGAACCTACCTCATCACAAGATTGGGTACCTTTTTCGAGTTGGGCAGGGGCAGAATGTATAGGTCGACTGTTAATAGCTCGTAAAGTGTCAGCGGCGATAATGAACCCTTCTATCTTGTCCATTTGGGAACATAGATGATGCAAAGTACCTTTTACCTCCTTCAGTTCTAAGTGGGTCAAGTCATGACCCTTATCCTGTAGAGATAGGAAAAGGGGAGCCTGATTATTGTCTATGGCCCTTCAGGCGATTCTGCAATATAATAAAGGGATAGGGCCAACTAGACCAGAGATGACAACTGACTATTATTTAAATCAGAATAGTTTCTGTTTATTGTCCAAATACACATGTCATGCAAAAGTCGGCTCCACAAACCAAATGCAATACATCCCTCCAAAAACCATTAATTCATAACTCATCCATACAATAATCATATTTACAAAAAATAAATAAAACAAGGTGATATTTTGTATATAACACAATAGTAAGTCAGACAATTATAAATTCAACACTCGATTGTTTTACAATGTGCCCCTCTGCTGGTATTCAGGGGTTTTTTTTAAAACTGTTGTCGGTTGAGTTTTCTCACGAGGATGAGACAGTCCCCTCGTGTATTGACTTAGTATTCAACCTTCTTCAGGACAGGAGAGCAATCGCCAATTTTGCGTTGCCTCTTGGTAGAAAACCAAAGGTAGGGGGTGTGTGGCAAGAGAGCCTTAAATCTAAAAGTGAAAAAGTGAAAAAAATGAATAAAAATTGTCATCTCTGTATTTACTCAACAAACTATTTACTTAGTATCTAGGTACAGTTCTCTTAGTTAACTGTAAGTCACCTGCTAACCTCCTCTGAATCTTTCAGGGGCTGGCGAACCGGTGTGGTGGAATCGATCCCGTAGTGAATGCTTCCAACAATGGCGCTTCACGTAATGGATGCCCTATAGTAAAAAGGGACATGTGTGTTTTAGAATTCAGCAATGAGGACCTACTCGGGTCGTTCACAAATAAAGGGTTGGTACTCACTGTTATTCTCAAAAGGAAAATATTTTCTTTTTTCTTATTTCCAGTTCAAAAGTAGTGCAAAATAATTCATTAAAGCAGCTCAATATTTACATCACTGATTTGGGTCAGGCAACTTCTGTGTGCCCGCGAAGGACGTCCGTTCTGCTGTAAACTCGCTGAGCGGCAGAGAGAGTCCTTGCAGGCTGAAGGCTGGAGGTCTGTGTCAGCAAGCAAGTCCAGGGAAGTCTTTTCCAGCAGCTAACAGCGTACTTTCCTGTACTTCCGTGTGCGTTTAATGGAATTTCATCATCCATTCCATGCCGACTCTGGCTCAGTCCTGCATCACGCACATGTTTGGGGTGTCATAGACTGTGTGGGGCACAGGCCTCCCACTGTTTCAGGCCCCCTGACTCTCAACTGGTGTAGTGCCTTCTGCACACATGGGTGTACTACTGAGGGTTCATCATGTGTCCTGCTTACTGTCCCATGCTCATCTGCTGTGTTGTCAGTTGACTCAGATGATGCAATTGACGCTAGTCAACACTGTCTGCCAATACACAGTTCTCTGGTCAACCTTTCACTGCATGCAATGCCTCCCTGCATTTTCACTAAGGGGCGGGGGGGTTGCCTGTAGCCATGCAACCCATTGCATGCACATTGCACGTGATGCCTGAACTTGCCCTTACACTGCCTTCATGTTTATTGATTGGCATCATAATGTACTTGTTCATGGAGATAGTCGGTAACGTACACATGTTCTGCAATGCAATGCACCAACCCACTTCTGAGCCGTCTTACACCGTTCTATATGCCTACTCACTGCTGCAATGTCATGTATGGTCAGATTGTCATCCCTTCATTGTCATGAAAGCCTCGGGCACAGGTGCATTCTGTGACACATGTACTCAGTATTGGAACACCCTAGTGGGTGTTTAGCAAAGTTGATTGGTCAATCTGCGGCCTATACCAACTTGTATAGGCCGCAGATTGATTGTAGCCTGCCAATCGGGTTGTAATGACTGTGGAGCTGCCTTCACGTGTGTATGTGTACACTTTCACATACATCGAAGCAAGCAGCATTGCTGTATAGGCTGCTGTTCATAATCATGTTACTCACCACACCAAGATTCGGAAGATTGAAACCGGACCTCGAAGACAGAAGTGGTAGAACTCTCGGAGCAACCAGTCTCGACCTCAGCTACCCTGATTTTAGTAAATCAGGCTTCCTCAAAAGAGGGGCTCTTTTCTATGATGTATCCCTCTGCTGTGTTGATAAGACAGACAGAGGTATCAATCAAATAAAAGAGCGGGGTAGACACATACACCGCTAGGCCAACAGCTGAAAAGAAACCAAAGAAAAGGTTATAAGCGGTAAGGATAAGAGGAATAATTATAAGACAATCAACAATTCATGAATACCTGAATAACAAGTTGGTTGGAATAGCAGAGTAGATACAGAGCCTAAAAGAACAATGCAAAGGACAATAAGGAACTAGCTTACTGAGTTAACGACTCCCCCTTGAACCCGTAGGGAATGCTCAACTGACCTGGAAGGATATGGTTGAGGAGCCAAGAGGTAAATCCAGTTCAAAAGGACACAACGACAGGAGAAAATAATAAACAGGAAGGTTAGTGAGGGGGGAACACCCGAACGGCACGAGGGACGCACTAGGTACGGGTTGGTGCAGGTAACTGGAAAGCGTCTTGAACTGCACTTGCAAGATAAAAGTACAAATCCAATACAAAGTCCAAGGAACGTAATTTTCTTCACAGCGGGAGCAGGCAGTGTTTATCCAAGCAGCAAATCACAGAAAATTATGACAACTAGAAATGAAGACACACTTAGTGAAAGCAATTAGTGTCAGGCGATGATTGTTCGATGCAGCTCTTGTGGAAGGAACCAAACAGCTACAGAGCATAGGAAAACGACTTCCAACAGCCGTCAACAATCCATGAAAAGTTCCGAGTCGTAATAGCGTGTAGAACCAAAATCAGCAGGGTAATCCGTGGACAGTCCGAGTGGAAGGCAAAGTCGAAAAGAAGGATAACTAAGTTGGAAGGTTTGAAGAAGGAATTTAGCTCGAGTGCTAAACACGTAAGGGTACGTGTAGACTACAATTAGCAGCACCGAGCCCCGGGAGGAACCGGATTTAAGAAGGCAAGGGGCGGGGCATCGGAGTACGCGTAGTGCGTAATGCGCGTGTCAGCTGACACGGCCGATACTGATGCCGACGTCCATACAGTCTCCATGGAAACCGATAACGCTGCCACAGCGATGTCTTTCCCCCGGAGGGTGTGAGCCGGTGTAACTGCCGAGGGAGACTGACGAGAAGAGCGCTGCCGGAGCATAACAAATCACCACACGGATGTATATGGCCATGGGTGTTCTTGAACACTTTCACATGTACACATGCAAGCAGCTTCAACGTTGTGTAGCACAACATTGCAGCTACTCACTTGTGTGTGTGAAAGTGTTTACACATGTGTTCTCTCCAGCTTTTTTGTCGCATGACTAAAATGTAGTTGATTAACGTTAATGCTGCTGCATTTTCAGCATTGCGCCCGTTATGTTCAACTGGCACAATCCTGAAGGTGCACTGTGGTGCAGTATGTGTACGCCCAGGCCCACTTAGCTAATCTGTTTGGGCCTGGCCGTGATTATTTGACACACTGAATAATAGTTTAGGGCACATTCATAGCACAATGTGCTCAATCTTGCGCAGGGGGTGTTCTGGAGGCTTCATGGCCGGCAGCTCGGACCGTACTGTGCGTTATGGTCCCTCATGCCTGATTGCAGGCCCTCGCTTTGCTCGGGAAATTCACTATGTCTACATGGCCCATGAGGCCCGATACGGGCAGAGCTGCAGATGGATGAAACTATACTGGTGATGATGGATTAGTGATGCATGTGTACATGCATATTACGTGTGTCATTGTGTGTTTGGATTCACTTGCAGCTGTGGCCATTTTGCAGTTCAGACATGCTTCTGGTTTATGCCATCTCTTTGTTACCATCTGTCTTTTCTGCCTGTGACATGTGCTGACAGAGGTGGTGTGTGATGGAGGTGATATACTACATTCTGTACATGTGAAGGCTTTGCTATTTAGACACATCCATTTCTGCTTTTCGGATGTGTTTGAAAATCCGGCATGCATCCAGTGGCATTGATATGCAGTTGTGTCTGACATGTCTGCTTCATGTGTTGGTTGTCGATGTGATGTCTATGTGTGTGTGTGGGTTATGTGCTTCTGACATGTGTACACATATTTGTTTTTTCCACACTGCAGATGATGACACTATGGAGCCAGAGGATGCTGATGTCAATCCAGACACAGGGTTGCTATTAAACCAGCAACTCGGCACAAGGGGGGGTTGTGGGGTGGTAGGCCACGAGAACCCACTTGTGCCCCAGACCATCGTGTCTAGGGCTGGCAATGAGTCTAGCCCGGATGATCACTCTGACGTCAATGTTGAGTTGGATGCGAGTCATGTCCATTCATCGACGGTGAGTGATTCTGATGCGGACGATCTTCTGTCCGCGACACCTGCACTGAGGGGCCAGAAGGTGTTTGAACCTCTGCCTGTGGTGGAACGGGACGCACGGTCACTCTCCACACAAGTTGATGATGTGCCTGGGGCATCACGTTAACGGAGGGATGTAGTCCCGCAGCCGCGGGCGGTGCCAACCCAGCGAGGACTGCGGCTTCTTTGGCCCTGCGGGTGTCAAGCCCGGCAACGTGGTGGCAGTGCGCCACCAGGGTATACTGAGTGGGAGCGATCCACGCGATCACAAACTAATACAGCACAAGGGGGGCACCCAGCGACGCACAAACTCGAGTGCAGTGCATATCATTAGCATATGCAATTTGCCACGTGCGCTGCCTATAGAACGCCGCGGGAGGCAGACCGCCACTTGTACTGAAGTCGCACCTCGCCACACGCGTCTAGCAGCACATCCAAGGCACATTCTATCATGTGTGATTCTTAATACATGGTCTTCCGTTTAACACGGGGCCACGTGCGGCTACCTTACTGCATTAACAGTGTATGAACCATCCCGGGGGCAAGCAAAACTATACGAACAAAGCAGCAGACAAGAGTGGTTGTTTGGGGAGGAGTCACTAAGTTCGAGACATGAATGGTGTTATGTGTATGTGGGGGAAAACACACACAGAAAAGTAACTCGCGCTCTCTTTGCAGCATTGAACTGCTCCTGTTACCAGACCTGAGAGTGCGCAGGCAGGAGGCCAGCACTCACCCCAGAGAGAAGTCTCTCTTTTGCTTGCCTTTGAGCCATATTGTACAATGTGCATGAAGTACATGGTTTCTCTTATTGAGTATGTGTAATTGTCAATAGTTGTCTTTTGTATTTTCACTACTTTCCCTTGCCCATCCACCTCCCCTCTCCTGAGCCTCTTTCTGGTTATCCTAAATACAGATGCCTATCCAACTAACGGATCCCTAACCCTCTTTCCTCGCCGGGGTCTCAGAGGCCTGTGTAAGTTTTACCTTGCAGGTGCCCAGACCGCGGAGGGGTTGGTTGGTTCATGCCATGCCTGCACCTGGAGCTGTGACACTACTAGGGGTGTACCACATAGTAAATTTACTATTCGGCCGAATACCGAATAGTTGAGAAAAGTATTCTGCCGGAGGTTGTGTAACCTTAATTATAAAAGGTACATAGAGAGACAGCATGCGGGAGGTGATAAACCGGGGAGACTTTTGGCATGGTTATACAAGAGCGAGACCCCCAGAGCCACAATTAGAACTATAGAGAGGGAAGATGGTAGCGTAGAGGACACCCAGGAGGGAGTTAATCAAGCGTTTGTGGATTATTATAAAGTGTTATACGGGGAAGACGGGGAAAGTAGCCGTGTAATGTTAGAAGAAACGCTTGATGACATGGTGCTGCACAAGATAAGCGAGGAAGAAAGAGAGGAATTGGACTCCCCGATTACCCTGGAAGAACTGGGGGATGTGGTGAGGCAGTTGCCTACTAGTAAGACCCCAGGGACAGATGGGCTCCCAAGCGAATTTTACAAGGTATATATAGAAGAGGTCCTCCCCCCGCTGCTAGAAATGATAAATGAGGCGTTCGAGAAGGGCCGCTTACCGGAGTCACTGAGAGAGGCTGTCATAGTACCTCTCCCTAAACCAAATAAACCTGGGCGTAGCTGTGGTTCCTTCAGACCTGTGTCAATGCTGAACCAAGACGGCAAGATATTAACTGCAGTCTTGGCGAATAGACTGAAAAGGGTCATTGGTAAGCTAATACATCCGGATCAAACGGGCTATGCCCCCCTTAGAAACATCACCAACAATCATGGGCGACTCCAGAGGATCATTGAGTTTGGCAGTGGAAGTGAGGAGGAAATGGCAATCGTGTCCTTGGATGCGATCAAGGCCTTTGACTCTGTCAAGTGGCCGTGGCTGCTGGTGGCCCTGAACACTATGGGTTAGGGCCTGGCTATGTAAGGTGGGCGAAGATTTTGTATAGTGAACCGCTGGCCAGAGTAAAGACAGGATCTGTGATATCAGAGAGGTGGCAGCTTAGTAGGGGTACTAGACAAGGATGCCTGTGGTCTCCTATGCTCTACATACTGGCCCTGGAGCCTCTCGCGATCTATCTGAGGCAACAATATGACACCATAGGCATCGAGGTGAACGGGGAGCGGCATTTGATCTCCCTATATGCGGACGACATGCTGCTGTATGTGCGGTTTCCAGAGGAGAACCTGCAGTACATTTTGGAAGTGCTTGGGAGATACGCTGTGCTATCAGGCATAGCGGTGAACCCCCAGAAGTCTAGTCTGTTCCCGTTGGGGGGGTATATAGGGGTTCCAGTGGAGAGGTTACCGGTTTCACAGGTACCGTGGGCGGTTAGTACTTTTCGGTACCTTGGGATAGATATATATCACACCGTGGGGGAGGAGCATAGGTGTAATACAGAGGTGGCAATCCAAAGAATTGAGAAATGCATGCGGTTTTGGCAAAGCTGCCTTTGGCGATGATGGGGCGGGGAGCGATGCTAAAGATGGTGGTCCTGCCGAGGCTCCTATATTACTTCGGGAATATACTGTACCTGATTCCTAAAGGGTTCTTCACCAAACTGAATAGCATGTGTAGGGACTTTCTGTGGCATGGCACGCAAAACAGTGGTGTTATGGAAGCTTCAGAACTTCCATGACAAAGGGGGAATAAAGCTACCCAACTACAAGGCGTATTATGTGGTGGGCCAGTTGCAGTATGTTGCCAAATGGCAATCTGATGAAGAGACCTCTGAACTTAGGCTGTTTGGGCTGGATTGTGCACCTTTTTATTTGAAAGAAGTTATGTGGGCACCCAGGGCGGAAATGGTGGGGCGCCCTAAAATGATGCTACTAGGGTGGAAGGTGTGGCGCAGGGCATGCCAAATGATGGGGAACCCGTCCCCATGCTCGCCGCAGATGCCATTGGCTGTATTGACAGAGGCAGACACTCAGCTGCGACTGATACTCCGGACCCACTGGGAGCTGGCTGGGGTGGCAACGATGGGGATATTTGGCAGGGGGCTCTTGTGTTACTTTTGAGGGGCTGCGGGAAGAAGCTGGGTTGCACGAAGGCCAGTACATTATGTATCACAGAATGGTACAGAGGATTAAGAGAACGTGGCCCGAAACTGTGCTGGAGGAAGAATTGGACGCCACCATAGACGTGATATATGATATAGCTGAGGGGGGCCATGAGGTTTCCAGGCTGTATGAGATGTTGATGTCTAAAGTGGGGAAGGAGGTCAAGCAGCTGAGAATGGACTGGGAAACGGAGGTCGGGGCCCAATAGGGAGATGGGATGTGGGAACGGGTGCAAAGGTATCATAAGAAGGTGTCTAGAAACGCAAGGCTGAAACAGATACAGCTGTGCATAACACACATGGCTTATATGACGCCTTGGAGGACATCGAGGTTCAAGAATGCAGGTCGGCAAGCATGCCCCAAGTGCGACAAAGAGAACGCGGGCATGGTGCATATGTTTTGGTCATGCCCGATCAAAGAGAGGTTCTGGAGGGGAGTAAAAGAGAAACTAGATGGAAGAGGGGTCAAGATAGTAGTGGATACGGTGTGGGCCTGTCTGCTCGGGGGGTTCCCCAGACCACAGAAACTCAGGCATGTAAGCAAACTAAGGGACTTGGCTTATGTGCTTGCAAAAAGAAGGATTGCCATGGGATGGAAGTTATGCCATGTGCCGAGGATAGAGGTGTGGTGGAAAGACTTGCAAAAATGGGCAGAAGCCGAAACCATGTCATGGCAAGAAGCGTGTAGCAACGGGGGGGGGGGAGAATGAGTCCCTGATGGCCTGGAAATCACTGATAGCTGGACTGTTTGGGTCATTAGATGACCCGACTGAGCCTGTGGAGGAGGAGACCGAACCACGGAGTGTGGAAACTGATGGTTCAATGCAATAGACTCGCAAGGGGCGTGGGGTAGAGGGAGTAGTGGTTAGGAATTTATTCAAAAAAGTGTAATGAAACTGTTGAAACATGCACTGTTTGTTTGGTTTTATTGTTTGTTTGTAAAATGTAATAAAAACTTTTTTTTAAAAAAGTATAGTGACCCCACAAACATTTTGTTGACAAAGAGTGAACCCGATTGAGGGATGTCCGCAGTGGATTGCTTAAAAATACATTAAGATGTGTGGATGCAAAAGATGAAGTCTCTTGAATAAAAGCCATGGTGAACAAGATGGAGGAAGGTGAATATTCGAGAGGGGTCTGAGCCCGGAAGAGGGGTGACCCAAGGGTGAAAAGTCCCCACCAAACTTGCATATGAAGAACTTATTTGTGTTTGTAATTTTTAACAAGTTAGGTCCTCCGAGGCAAGAGACTTTTTGTTGAAAAGAGACTTAACCACCAAAGGTCCTGATACCTGAGAAAGGAACTGTAGCCTTGTACGGAGGACGCCCGAAAGTGTGCTGTGCTCAGGAGTCCCGCCTTGTCCCGTGCTAAAAACGTGGGGAAGGGAGACCCCGGCTATCCCATCCTAACTTATCATTTGTGACACTTCTTTCCTTTATTGTGAAACCCCATCCCACACTATTTTTGTTACTTAGCTGTAAGGTTTTGGTAATAGGATTTTTAGGATAGGCCATTTTTATTTGACAAGACACTACTAGCAACTGCCTTATTATTTCGATGGTCGTAGCTTGCTCCCATTTTAGATTTAGGTTTAGATTAGGTGCTTTCCAACCGTTCATACAGTTTAATAAACCCCTTGAACTGCGATAATGTCTGTCTGTCTTTACTGTTGCCACCACAAGTACTTTACATTGCAGTTAAGTTTTCCCTTATGTTCAAATCTTTGTAGTATTCATGGTTTTCTTTGAGATATTGTAGGGCTTGTCTAACTTTGTTTAAGTCGACTAGTTCTTGCCAACATTTTTTGTCTTTTGTCGGTACACCATTAACCAGTACAATCAAAGATTGATCTATTGGCCGTTGTACTCCTAGAGTTTTTACATTTTCTTTAACATCTAATGGCAAATGTACTACTTTACCACAGATGCCTTTTAGTAACTCGGATGGAGGCAATTTGGCAGTTTTTGGTTAAAGGTGTTTTATAGCTTGAAATGGATGTACTGTTTGAATTATGATACTCGCATGTAAGCTAAATTGTTGGAGAGCTTTTGGAAGTGGGAAGATTTCTAAGTTATTTGTGATAGCACGTGATGGCATTTGGTTATTGTCAAGCTTGGTATTGCAACATGTGCAAACTATTGAGGGGTCAGTTATTTTGTATTTATTTTCTGCTGTTAGATATAAAGCTAATTGGAACGATTGGGATTTCTCGGAGGAGTTCTTTGGCTGTTCCATGTAGGAGAAGGTTATTTAAATGTTGCAGTTCTAGAGGAGGACTTTTTGCAGAGTACATACAGACTATGCACAAGGTTTTGTATAGCGGAATGGTGTGTTGCTAACATTTTGATGTGGTGGAAGGTGCTTTTGTAAGCAGTTCCTGAAAGCAGGCTAATAAATGATGTCCTCACAGTACAGTGTGGTTGCGTACTGGGCAGGAGTCCATGGTTTGTAGAGTTTTCATTCTACTATCGACTTTTAGTTTTACATAGTGATTGAGGAATTGTCCTAAAGATTTGAAGGATTGTTGGCGTATGTTACATATTGAGCTGCATGTCCATTTGTACACTGGACGGTTTGTTTGTGCAAAAGGAACATTCGGTTGAAAGTTTGCTGGTGACTTTTTTTCTATAAAGGTTTCTTTTCCCTACCACTTCATAGCCTTGGCCATTATGGTCTATGTCAATTGTTTTTTTTCATTGAAATATGGTTCTGTGCTGCTGGTGTGAATCCATTCACCTTCACAGAAGTTGAAGAAGTATCTATATTGACATTGTGCATGTTTAGAAGTACTTTTAGTAATTTATGGATTAATTTAGTTAGTGGTTTAATTCGTTTTAAAATTAATATAAACAACTTTTTCTTTAGTAGAAATGCGCTGTCAATTAGAGCTTCAGGGATTCGTTTTCTGCAGTAGTTCTTAAGGGTAGATTGTGACTTTTTAGCTGTTTGGTTTTAAGGTTTTCTATACATTGTTTTAGAGGCGGATGACTATATGGTGTGAGAAACCTGAGGGTATTCTCACTCCTACTCCCCTTGGATCCTCTGCGCAGGTGGCCAGGGGAAAGGCCATCGCTCTTGGATCCTGACCCTGGGGGTGGAGAAGCGAGGGAGGTTCACTTGGGTGGAGAGTCCTTGCGTGAGACATGGTATCCCCCTTTTCCTCCAATGACGACTAACCCTTTCTTAAACTTCATGGGCTGTTATAAGCCAGTTCCCCTCATTTCTCCCCATTTGACAATTGACAATACTGGGACGAAGAGGAGGCAACTAAGAACAATGAATACCACTCTTTTACCACTCTGGTACTGGGACAAGGAAGATGCCTGTGAATAGTTGTGAAGGTCAGGCATGTCCCGTTGATTGAAGTCAGGTAGGGCTGATTGGACATCCACACCAGCAGGTGTACAAAAGGAGACCAGCGCAGCAGCAGGAGAGACAGCGGGGCAACCTGTGCATGTAGGAGCAACATGAACAGCAGCAGATAGGCCAGTGCAAGCATGGCGTTGGAGCTGGGGCTCCGTGGAGCAAACCAAATGTTAAGAGGGGATTGGTGTGGAGAGGCTGTCCCTTTTTTATGTGTTCAAGATGCTCTTTCCCCTGTGTTGGGATGTCGACACAGGGATGACTGAGGAACAGGAGCGGGATCCCTGATGTGAGGGTCCAGAACGCTGCACAACCCATGCTGCTGGGAAGCCTTTGAACATGACCGGTGAGTTTTTAGTCAATGAGAAACCCAGTGTGCGATCATTTAAAATTGGTGGTTCGAGAAATACTTGGTATCTGAGTGGTTGCGTGTTGGAGAAAACACGTTTTTCCGAAAGTCTCCAAAGGATGTATATTACATTGAAGTGAATCAAGGAAATATTACACCGCGGGTTGCATGAAAGGTGTGGTTCTTGAATACTGAAATTAATGAAAATCTAAACAAGTGCAACCTGTGCCTTTTGAATACCGAATTGAGTACCATCCAGCATGTGAAATAGATTTGACCGTCGTAGGCGGCTGCATGTGGGTACTGTGTTTATGTAAACCTGCGTAGTCCGGCTTGACGGTGTAACGTGTATTCCAGATAGGCGCTTGGTCCATTCCTCTAGTACGGCTGACAGACAAGTGTTAGGAACGCACCTCCTTTCATCTTTATTCAACAATGTTAAATGTGACCTGCTTGTAACCAGGCCTGCTAGTAGTTACAGCTGTGTATATGTTTATATTATTGAACCTCTGTCTGCATGCATCATCGTCATCATGGAACTTGCTCGCCTTCAGCTCAGGGGTTGCAGGTTCTATGAAGTGCCAGTTGGTGTGGGCATGAAGCTGGGTGTCGCTGCTGGATAAGACTTGGCTTGCCTCAGTTATAATAAAGCCTTATCCCCAAGCTATCAGCGTGTGCCGAATATTCTTACCTTTGAACTGATCGTAACAACTGGTGATGAGGTTTAAGGGAAGCAGCGACTTCCGGCACCTCAAACCCTAGAAGCAAGTGGATCGCGCAAGTCCTACCTTGGCCTACAACAAGAGGAAAGCAGGCAGTCAGCTGGACGCAGGTGAGGGCTGTGCCACGTAAAGCAAGTGAAGGAAACCAATTAAAAGCACATCAGGCCTCATTTGGGTGCGCGAGCCACAGACTCAGCCTAGTCGTCACGGCTGCTGGTGATACGCATCTGGGTCAGAGGAAAGGACCCAAAGAAATGCCAATACGTGCAGCAATTTTGAGGGAGAAGACGCTGACCATGTTGACTTGGCAACAGCCACGGCAAGGACGCGGATAAGCAAGTTGGCTCTGCGCTTTATCTTGACAATGCAGCAGCCATGCAGAGAGAAGGGAGGGGGAGACAGCAATTTAAAAAGAAAAAAAGGAATTTCCAAAGAGGAACTACCAAGCTTCAGTGAATAAGCACGACAGTGCAACCAAGCACATTATCATTGAATGAGCACAAAACACTGTAACCAAGCATAAGTAAACTACTAGTATTGTGCACAAAGAACCACAAAGATCAAAGAATCAGTGCAACAGTGCAGGCATATACAATGTACTACAGAGGTTTGTGCAATCAATGTAAAACAGCGGAACCAAACACAAAAGTGGTGTTCCACAGCGCTGCAAGTAACATTTAGCTTCACACACTGTTGCAAAGGCCAATGGGCCAGGTCCAGTGTTCGTTCTACCCACACCAGGTGAACCCAGAGTGCGCTGGGTGGAATTGAGAGGTGGTTTCACAAAATATGCATTTGCGGTGTTCAGCACAAAGGT
This sequence comes from Ambystoma mexicanum, assembly GCF_040938575.1. NCBI lineage: Eukaryota > Metazoa > Chordata > Amphibia > Caudata > Ambystomatidae > Ambystoma > Ambystoma mexicanum. Next base: position 46,921,936 of record NC_090927.1, read on the forward strand.
AGTCGAATAACAGGAAGGAGGCCCTACTATTACATTGCCTTGGACCTGCAGGGCAGGAAATCCTAAAAAAGTTAGCAGAACCTGTTAGATTAGGAGAGGTGGGCCTATATGAGAGAACTAGATAAACATTATGAAGTTCAGGAGAACATCATATTAGCATGCCATCACATTGCTACCAGGCAACAGAAGGTGGGTGAGAGCATTGAGGAATTTATCACAGCTTTAAGAGGGCTTGCCGTCAAGAGTCAATTTACGCATTGTCAGGAGGAGCATCTATGAGAAGAGCTGTGGAAAGAGCGGAACCCCATTTTGGGAGGGGCCATTAAGGTATTACACCTGAAATTGAGGAAGGATTGGTTCACTCAAGCAGTATGGGAGTGCCTTCCAGGTCTGTGCTGCCATGACCGGGAAACTACTTCCCCAGATTTTTTTAGTTTGAATCTGGGGATGACCAGACAGAAGGTGTTGGCTGTTCTAGTGGAGTGAGGTGTAGATTTGGACTATTCTCTCCGCCAGGTACCGTTGTGCGGCATTGTTGAGGCATTTGCAAGCTAGAGAGGCCATTTTGAGTAGGATTCTGTCATTGATGGACAGCCAATTATTTTGTCTCCTCAGCTCCGAGATATGCTCTCTATTAGGAATGCTTAGTGCAGTTCCAAGGGCATTGTTTTGTAAGATTTTGGATTTTATTGGTAATGTACTTACTGGCCCCTGGGTACAGGGCATTACAGTAATCCAGCTTCGAAAATATAAGGGCGTTAGCTAGGATGATGCAGCTTTCTTTGGAGAGGAAAGGCCTGCAAGCCCTGATTATCTTACAAGTGTAGGCTGCTGCGGATGCCATAGTATTTATTTATTTATTTATTACATTTGGTTAAACGCACAAACCCTCGGGTATCGCGGCGTTGGTTACTTACATCAAAGTCATCTTAAGCAGTTACAACATGGCATTTGCATACATACATTACATACAAGTTAATCAGTTACAGATATCTTATAAGTTTTAGGTAGTTACAAGCATCTTAGGTACATCTTAGGCTTCTTAATCAGTTAACATAAATCATGGGCATCTTAGGCATATCTTAGGCTTCTTAATCAGTTAACATCAGTCATGGGTATCTTGGGCATATCTCAGGCTTTTTTACCAGTTTACATTAGTCATGGGTCTCTTGGGCAGTGGCGTGGGTGTGACAGGACAAGTGGGAACCTCGGCATAGGGGGAGGAGGAAATGTGTTAGGCAGTGGGTAATACAGAGTAAGGTAGGCTATGCTGCACATTTTACTATGGATATTTGTTAAATAGCCAGGTGTTAAGTTCTTTCTTGTACTTAGGGAAGGAGGTTTTGTTGCTGAGGTGGGGGGGGAAGCGAGTTCCAGATGCGAGGAGCTGCTATGGGGAAACTGGCCTAGCCTTCTCTGGAAGTAGTGAAGCGTGGGATATGGAGGTGTGCGTTGGCGCTAGATCGGAGTATTCTGGGTGTGATTTTGCGAGAGATGCTTCAATTGAGATAGCTGGGGGCTGTGTCAGAAATGCATTTATGGGTAATGGTGAGAGTTTTGTGGAGGATTCACTCTTGTACTGGGAGCCAGTGAGCGTCCTATGTGTTGACAGATGTGCTCTCTTTTGTTAATGCCCACAGCTGCTCTAAGGGCTTGTTTTGGACGAGTTGAAGTTTAGATAAGTTGTTTTTTGAGGTGCCTACCAAAAGGACATTGCAGTAGTCACTCTTTGTTAGGATGAGGGCTCTAGCGAGTGTCAGACAATTTTCAGTGGAGAGGAAGGGTCTGCTTAGTGTGATGAGTTTTGCTGTATAAGCTGTGAATGAGGCAAGCGCGCCAATATGGTTGCTCATGGTGAGGTTGAAGTCAAGGTATATTCCTAGGGTTTTGACTTCGTGATAAATGTGGGTGGGGGTGTCATCTATCACTATGGCGGTGTAGTCAGGGTGGAGTTTGCTTAGTCTGGCTGGGGTGCAGACTATGAGGATCTCCATTTTTTCTATGTTGAAGATTAAGATTAAAGATTTTGTTGATGCAAGCTGTGTCATGTTCGAAGTTGCCTGTGATGGGAATAAGAATTTGCGTGTCGTCAGTGAAGTTGGTGCAGATTACTCCCATGGCGTCTAGTGCCGCGAAGAGTAATTTTGTGTAGACGTTATAGAGCGTAGGGGAGAGGCAAGATCATTGTGGTGCTCCTAGAGGTACAGGGATGGGGTTGGCTGCTTTTTCCCCTAGGGTGACTCTGGAAGTGCGGTCGGATAAGAAAGATTTGATCCAAGTAGTGGCTTTATTGGAGAAGTGGAAGTTGGTAGTAAGAGTTTGGCATAACTTGTCATGGTCGACTAAGTCAAACGCAGCGGAGAGGTTAAGAAGAAGTAGGATGCCCAGTTTACCTAGCAGGGTTCTGTTCTAGGTGGGTTTGGACTTGGGCGTATGCTATTTTGTCGATTGTTTTGAGGAGAAATGGCACTGTAGTTATGGGCCTGTAATTTGGTGCAATTGCTGGTTCTAGTGAAGTTTTTTTCAGTATGGGCGTGACCCAAGCTCCTTTGATGGAAGCTGGTATTTCACTAGAGTTGAAAGATTCGTTAACACATGTGGTAATAATAGGTGCTAGTGTGGTTGCGCAGTCTTTGACTACTTTGGCAGGGAACCTGTTTCCTTTACAGTTGGATGGCTTGAGAGAGGCTATTGTTTTGAGGACCTGGTCCTCAGTGACTAGTGTGAAATGGAATTCGGGTATATCGGATCTTGTGGTGGTGTCTAGTGGATGGGGTGGAATAGTTGTGAGCTCAAGGAGCTTCTTTTGCGAGGCTAGTGTTAGGAATGCACCTGCTCTCATCAAGCGCTGGTGCCAGTATTAGGAGATTGCGTCAGCTGGTCAGAACAATAAGGCCATTCTCGGACCTTGGTGCCATAGGCCTGCAGCCTTTTCGCCAGTAATAAGAATAAGCACAAGTGCCGTTATAAACGTTCCAAGAACGTTAATAAGCAGACAATATTTATTGCAGCAATAAATAGCTGCGCAAGTGAGCGAAGTGATTGTACGAGGAAGGGGGCGTAAGTGCTACTCCCCGAGTTACCTATACCCTTGGGCCTGTTAATTGTTATTTGCTCCGTCTGTGGTGAGAAGCTTGAGCTCCAACGCCAACAACAAACCTTTGTGTATAGGCGTTATAAATGCCACATCATAAGGTGGCACCCAAACCAAGATCACGGAAAGTGGTGCAAGGGAGTACAGGACGAAGGAAGACCACAGCCCCCGAATGCGCCAAAGGGGGGGAAGAAATTGATGCAGTCAACTATAAGATGGTGTGAAGTAGTTGAAAGGGACTCACACTTGCCTTAAAGAAAAGTCCTTTATTCAGGTCATACGAAAACAAGATATACGAGCTGTTAGACAAGATTGTGTACAGCAACCTTGCCTCCTGGCAAGAGGAACCCAACCTTTGGTATACCTCTGTACTACACAGGATGGTGGTGTGGCTGAGCAGCCAGGCTAATCTCAAGAGGGGTCAATGTGAGCAGCAGTGAAGTTACACAGAGATTCACAATGACAATTATTCAAAGAAACTCTAGGTTTCATGAATAAACAATTATTAATTTAACAGTCAGTTATATAAGCGTTCTTCAGAAGGGAGCAAAACATTTAACACTTTAAAATACACTCCAAAACGCACTTGGTTTCTCTAAATCAGATGATACCCATTGGGGATGGCACACAGACACTTCCTACAACCGCAGGTGACTCAAATAGCTAGGACACTGTGGACATTGATTTATTACAGGTACATTTTGAGCAATACTGAGTTTGGTGCAAGGGTTAGATAGGGGAATAAAACAAAGGTTAACAAATACTTCATAAAACTGTTAAGTACTTTTTGAACCCTCCAATGCAGTAAATTAACCCTTTCCTGGGGGAAAAGTAAAGACACAACGTCAGAGGTAAGAAGAGTCTCTCAGGGAGCCAGGACAGCCAATGTTAGTTGAGCAAAGTCGAGGGGAGCTGAAGATGTTCTTTGCAGGCAAGTACAAGTCTTGCACAATATTTTTAGAAAGGTTTGTAGAAATAAGATTCACTTGAAGGGCCACAAGTTGAGAGGCTTGGGGGAGGAGGGGCAAAGATGCAAGCAACTCTGCAAGGTTTACCAAGACAAGCCTGAACTGAGAACAACTGAGAACTAAGGCTAAACTTCTGGCTAATGATGGCACCCTCCCTCCAGCAGTACTGCGCTACTGTACAAAATACCAAGACTAATGCTGGCACACTCTCTCCACCAACAGTACTGCGCTACTGTATAAAATACCCAACCAATGCTGGCACCCTCCCTCCAGCAGTACTGCACTACTGCATAAAATACCAAGACCAATGCTGGGACCCTCCCTCCAGCAGTACTGCGCTACTGTATAAAATACCAAGACCAATGCGGGCACCCTCCCTCCAGCAGTACTGCACTACAGCATAAAATACCAAGACCAATGCTGGCAACCTGCCTCCACCAACAGTATTGAGCTACAGCATAAAATACCAAGACCAATGCTGGCACCCCTGCCCCAGCAGTACTGCGCTTCTGTATAAAATACCTAGACCAATGCTGGCACCCTCCCTCCAGCAGTACTGTGTTACTGTATAAAATACCAAGACCAATGCTGGCACCCTCCCTCCAGCAGTACTGTGTTACTGTTTAAAATACCAAGACCAATGCTGTTACCCTCCCTCCAGCAGTAGTGCGCTACTGTATAAAATACCAAGACCAATGCGGGCATCCTCCCTATACCAGCAGCACTGCGCTACTGTATAAAAGAGCAAGACCAATGCTGGCGCCCTCCCTACACCAACAATACTGCACTACTGTATAAAATACTAAGATCAATGATGGCATCCTCCCTCCACCAGCAGTACTGTGTTACTGTATAAAATACCAAGACCAATGCTGGCATCCTCTCTCCACCAGCTGCACTGCGCTACTGTATACAATTCCAAGACCAATGCTGGCACCCTCCCCCCAGCAGTACTGCACTACTGTAAATAAAATACCAAGACCAATGCTGGCATCCTCTCTCCACCAGCTGCACTGCGCTACTGTATACAATTCCAAGACCAATGCTGGCACCCTCCCTCCAGCAGTACTGCGCTACTGTATAAAATACCAAGACCAATGCTGGCACCCTCCCTCCAGCAGTACTGCACTACTGTAAATAAAATACCAAGACCAATGCTGGCATCCTCTCTCCACCAGCTGCACTGCGCTACTGTATACAATTCCAAGACCAATGCTGGCACCCTCCCTCCAGCAGTACTGCGCTACTGTATAAAATACCAAGACCAATGCGGGCACCCTCCTGTTGTAAAGCACTTGAGCTAAATTTCAGCTAGAAATAAATTAAGTAACAAGGGAAGCAAAACACAAAGAAGGGGAAATGGCTGAGCCTAGCACCTAAAATAGCAAAATGTGGAGATACGCAGAACCAAAAGGTAATGTTGTGCCTGCAATTCAAGATGACGATACACATTTTAACAAAATATGCACCACATTTTGTTAATTTCCTTCTTTTGCAGCACCTAATGTTTTCAAAAGCCACACACAGTCTAGCAAGTAACATTTCACCCCGAACATGTTCATTTGTAAATACATTGGGGCTTAGTAGGAGTACGGCGGTGCAGTAAAAATCGACAGTAACAGAGTGGTAACTCAGTTACCGCTGAATTAATGCACCGCAGTACTACAAGTTAAGCGGTGGAGTGGAGGATTCGCCTCCAGCAAAAAGTTGGAGGAAAATCCGTCACTTAACAACAGAAATAACTGCAAAATCGGCGGAATTACCGCTGGTGGTAATTTAATTGAAATCCCCATGAGTCCTATGGACTCCAATAAAGGGGGACTAACGCTTCCTTCCAATAACCAATAGGGAACATATTAGCAGAGAAGTCTCACCGACATACCTGGATGTATTTTGATTATTTGCATTTTCTTTACACAGCTGAACTGGCCTTGCACAGCGCCCTAGTCAAGGATTACCTCTGGCATCTCCGATGTTTCATGGGTGCATCGTTTCTGTTAGAAATGACAATGTTCAATAAGTTAAAGAATAGCCGCCTAGTGAGGCCTTACTGTATATCCATTTGAAGTACAATTGTTCTCAACTTTGTTGAAATGGCATTGCTGCTCAAACATCTTATTGTACATACTGCAAGCTCCAGCACACAGTGATTTAGTCCCCGCTGCAGACTATATACTGCACCACACTCTCCTTAGCACAGACAACCCCAACTCACCCACTCCACTCAGCTGAGCCTTTCCCTGTACTTGGTATATTTTTTTATTGTTGCATTTACGGTTTACAGAAAACCTTACACAACAAAAATATTACAAAACAATAAAACATGTATCTCTCATAACACTTAAAAAACTTAGAATACATAAAATTCAAAATTCAGGTGCATATCACAACATGGCATCACACCATTTTTAGGTTTTTCTTGTTGTCCAATTCTGTTGTGACAAACTTTAGGGCAACATTTAAAGCTAGAATTGGAGAAATGATAGATCGCCACATGCATCTACACAAGAGGAGGTTCAAAGACATATTAACCTTTTTTTTTTATCAAAGTAGGACCACGCAGTAACCAAATGTCTCAAGGTTTCGGTTGAGTTCTTGACCACACAAAATCTACAGTTCTAATTAGTAGAATCACGGATAGACAGCAGTGAGGAGTCCTTCCAGTGCTTAATCCTCTCGTGGGTGTGAAATTGATTAAGCCTAAAGCGCATATACATCATGCGAATGGTTGCACAAGGACAGCGTTGAAGTTATAGTGGTATGCATTCTCTCACATGGGAAAAATGGGAATAATCGCCATAGGTTGAGTAGGAAGCAATACAGTCCACAGTTTCAACCCAATCAGCCCTGAATAAGCTCCTCTTAACGATCCCCTGACGCTGCACAAGATCTTCCTCCGTAACCCCAATAGAGACCAATACAGACTTCATCCTTAGTCTGGAATGGAGGGCACAGATTCCACAAAGATGGCTAAATTGAGAATCTCATATAGAGAATTTTTCGGGGATCCATCAATTTCCTGAAGGTTGAAAGCTGTTTCCAGATATATCTGGCCTACAGAGAAAGAAGGCATAACTTGTGTCTTATAACCGCGTTCGGGATAGCCATGGAGAGACCCAGCACCTCCTTCCAGCTTCCCTTGTATAGTATCAAGAGGAGGACCCATGTCGTGGGTAGACAGGTCAAGACTGTACAAGATGATAGGTTCAAATTTAGCCAGATAGTAGCACCTCAGATGGAGCAAGGAGAATGTACATACATTGGGCTTCAAAAATGTAAGTTGAACCATTAATTTTTTGTTTTATAAAAGAGACTACCTTCCGCAAAATTCAATGTTAACCCTATTAGTGAGATTATAGCCTAGATAGGTGACTGTCTTGCCCTGGTCCACGCTTTCCGGCCCATCGCCCAAACACAAGTCTGAACCTTGAATCCCCTCGAGAAGACCAAGAACTTTGATTTACATGCATTGGTTAGGAGATTATTAGCCATGGCATAGTCGAAGAATAGCTGCATTGTCCTCCTAAAGCCTTGCAGAGTTCTCTCAAACAGGATGAAATCATCCACAAAGGCCAATCATTCCAACCTAGTATTACCCAACTTTTGCAGGCGCAATAGAGGGACCCTGCCACAGTCTCTCCACATCATACACACATCCATGTTGAATAGTATAGGGGCCAATGTATACCCCTGTTTTACCCCAATAAATGAATGCATATCCTGCGATAGGGACCCTTCCTTAGTTAATCATACACGTATGGTGGTACGTGTATGTAATAATGCAAGGAGCTGAACTAGCTTACGAGGTATGTTCATATCGAGCAGTTTGAGCCAGAGCCTAGACCTAATAACTCCACCAAAAGCACTAGACATGTCCAAAGATGCTATAAAGACTTCCCCCACTTGGGCGAGATGTACATAGTGTCTAAGATGGGCCATAATGATCGCATTAAGTGAGGGACGCAAATCTTCCCTGAACCCCACCTGAAACTGGCTCAAAAGATTGTTAGTTTTAACCACTCGACTAAGGTCTCTCAGGAGAACATTGGAGAAAACTTTGCTTGTGGCGTCCATCAACGCAATGGGCCTATAGTTGTTAGGGTCAAGTACATCCCCTTTTTGTGGATAGGTAGAACGATAGATTGTGCCCAAGAAGCAGGAATAGAATGGTACTGAAAATTATGATCAAACATTGGCTTCAGAAGTTCAGCCCATAACTCAGGTGCCTCTTTAAGGACTCTGTCTACTAACAAAACCCTCCCACTCAGCCTGAAAGATCTAGTGAATTATACCTACCCCACCGCTCATTCTCCTCCATCCCTTCAGAGACTCATCCTGCTTTCCCCCACCGCTCAGTAACCTCCACCCCTTCAGAGACCCATCCTGCTTTCCTCCACATAATCTCCTTACCAATTGCTTTCAGTAGGCAATCCTCACCACTAGAATGCCCCACCTCGTAAGGGTTTCTCTCAGCTCTTTCCTGACTCTCCTCAGAGTCTGTGCCTTTGCATCTGAGAGTGCCTGAACTCTAGAGCCAATCCCCCTTGCCCAGATCCCCTATTGGATCCTACAGAGAGGTTTCATCTCCTCTTGCAGCCCACATTATCCCGTCTTATAAGATGCTGCGTTGTTCAATTTCAGAACTCCCATCCCTGTCCTCTAGCTGCAGATGGCCTCCTCACACAGACTCATTTTTACCCAGTCCTGGGTTTCTATCTAACTGTACATTTTAATTTCCCCATGATAACATGTGCCAGTAAGCCCAAACATACTAAGTGCTTTTTTCTAAAGTGTCAGGACCTCATGACATGGAATCGATTGTGAGACATGCCATGGGGCGAGATGGCACATATGCCGTCCCCTCAGGTCACATGCCTCTAAACCCTTCTGGTCAGTTTTCAGAGCCATCATCCACCTTCTTTCTGATAAATCCCAGGAGCCTGTTCAGGATGATAACCTCCCTCAAAGAATCCAGTCACCTTTAAAGCCCCATCTGATCACACTAAAGCCCACCCCCCCTTTCCTGATTGTTTCAATTCCTTCTCATTCCCTTCAGAGTAGCCATCATCCACACACCTCTCAACTCATTGCATTTGGTGAGTGGCAGCCGCTGCGAACATACTGTCACCCTCCCAGCACCCAACTCCCTTGCAGAGATTTCAATGGGCTCATCTGCACATAAACATTTTCACCAACATTTTTTTTTTAAATGCAATACTTCCCATTGGCGTCAATGTGGTCACACGTCAAACAACCCACAAGCACAACCGATTTCACAAGCCCTGGAGAGTCAATAGGTTTGCTAACACCCCAGTATCCCACACCCAAGTATTTTCGGGGGATGAAAACAAACTATTTTCCATTTTTATTAAATTAATTTGAAGCAATAAACATGCATAAGGAATTATACAAATATATAAATCACAAAAATGCAAACATGTAATTTTGCTTTTCCAATCATGAAACCAGGAATGCAAGTGCCAGAAAACAAAGAAGAAATGCAGGAATGGATGAACACATCCTAAATGACGTGGGGCATTGTGCCACGTAGGATCCCACCACCCCCCTAGGACAGTCCTGCAGATCAGGCAGGCGGATCCAACTGCACCGCTCAAACAATGCCCCACAGATCCCAGGGTCACCCTCCCCCACACCAGAGAGAACACAGATCCCAGGGTGACCCTCACCCACACCGGAAAGAACACAGATCCCATGGTGACCCTCACCCACACCAGAGAGAACACAGATCCCAGGGTGACCCTCACCCACACCAGAGAGAACACAGATCCCAGGGTGACCCTCGCCCACACCAGAGAGCACACAGATCCCAGGGTGACCCTCACCAGAGAGCACACAAATCCCAGGGTGACCCTCACCAGAGAGCACACAGATCCCAGGGTGACCATCGCCCACACCAGAGAGCACAGATCCCAGGGTCACCCTCCCCCACACCAGAGAGAACACAGATCCCAGGGTGACCCTCACCCACACCGGAAAGAACACACATCCCAGGGTGATCCTCACCCACACCAGAAAGAACACAGATCCCAGGGTGATCCTCACCCACACCAGAGAGAACACAGATCCCAGGGTGACCTTCCCCCACACCAGAGAGAACACAGTTCCCAGGGTCACCCTCCAGCACCCACCCCAGATCCCAGGGTGATCCTCACCCACACCGGAGAGAACACAGATCCCAGGGTGATCCTCACCCACACCAGAGAGAACACAGATCCCAGGGTGACCCTCACCCACACCAGAGAACACAGATCCCAGGGTGACCCTCACCCACACCAGAGAGAACACAGATCCCAGAGTGACAATCGCCCACAGCAGAGAGCACAGATCCCAGAGTCACCCTCACCCAACCACCCCAGATCCCAGGGTGACCCTCCCCCTCACCGGAGAGAACACAGATCCCAGGGTCACACTCACCCACCCACCCCAGATCCCAGAGTGACCCTCCCCCTCACCGGAGAGAACACAGATCCCAGGGTCACCCTCACCCACACCTGTACTTGAAACTCAAAGCAAAACGTTAATAAATATTTATATCAACTACACGTGGGAGCACATGTGTTTCATTATTCACCTCCCACTTTCTGCATTTAAACAACGTGTGTGATCCTGAGCAAATCATTGAATCCCATCTGAAGCCCTTGAGACTCATTAAGTTCACTGCTCATGTTACTGTTCTTTTTTATACCCCACCGCCCCCACGAGGTGTATAGAAGAGCCCAGGGTCAGCCAGCAGGCCCCCACCGCCCTAGAAGCTCAGCCCCAGGCTGGTCTCCCCCCAGCTCACAATCTTCGGCCTTAAACATATTTTTAAAAAATTAAAAACATTGCAGGTTTACCGGCCTCGAGGGCAGAGCGCGTAAGAGCATCAGCTCCAACTTTCGGCATCATATCCGTAAAGTGGCTTTGCTAGAGAGCATGCGTAGATCATCGCTTCCGGCACCATATCTGTGAAGTGACTTTGCTATAGAGCATGCGCAGATCATCGCTTCCGGCACCATATCTGTGAGGTGACTTTGCTATAGAGCGTGCGCAGATCATCGCTTCCGGCACCATATCTGTGAAGTGACTTTGCTATAGAGCATGCGCAGATCATCGCTTCCAGCATCGCCAACCTGTGGAGGCTCCTTGGGTCTCTCGGCTGAGGGAGTTGACTTTCAGGACTGCCATCTTAGCTTGGAGTGGTCGGGCTGCTCCTGGCTAGAACTCAGTGGTAGTGGCGGGCTGCTCGGGGAAACGGGCCAGAGACAGGAGGGCAGATAGGAAGTGGACACGGACGTTGCTTCTGACCCATTTCGTCGGACCGTTGTGTGCGAGCCCCTCCCTCGGTGGGGCTGGCTCTATTGCAGGGGAGAGGAGACTCTCAGAGAAGGCGGACCCAGGAAGGCCGGAGCAGTGACTGGGTGGAGGGTGCTGGGTTCCAGGAGGAGGAGCGGTCTCTGGAGTCGGATGCAATGAGTGAGAGTGCTCAGAGGAGGCGGTAAGAATGGGTAAGGGGAAAGGGAAGGTTGGAAAGAAAGGGGGGGTGGAGGAGGAGGAGGCAAAGAGGGGGAAGGCATCTTCTGTGAAATTTACACCTGTGGAGGGGATCAAGGGGGGGAAATGAGAGGCGGCATTGCAGCAGATCCCCTCAGAGGGATGATGAAGGGGGGCTGGTCTGGGACATCCCAGGGTCGAGGGCTCCAGAAAAATGCGTTTTGGAGGGGCTGGAAGCCTCAGTGAGCGGTATGTCTGAAGAGAAGATGCAGTCTGATAGTGTGTGGAAGGTAGTGTTGAAACCTGAAAATCGTGACAAGACGTTTCTGGGGGTGAATCCGACGGAGATTGCTAGATGGTTGAAGGCAGCAGTGGGAGATGTTTCCCGGGTACAAGTGGTGGCTGGGGGTCGGTTGTTGGTGGAGGGGACGGATGCTGATAGCAAAGCAAAGATTCTGGAGGTGCATTGTCTGGGTAGACATGCGGTGGAGTGTTTTGTAAGGGGGTGCTGTATGGAGTGCCAGTGGCTATGAGTATGTCTGAGGTGGAGGAGCAACTAGCGGGAGTGGGGGTGGTGAAGGCGTGGAGGTTGGGGAGGAGGGATGCACATGGGTATGTGGTGTCTACAACTGTGGCAGTGAGATTTGAGAGAACGGAGTGTCCGGAGGTGGTGGAGATGGCTTATCAGAGCTATCGTGTGAAAGCATATGTGGCAATGCCATTAAGGTGTTATAAATGTCAACAATTTGGACATATGGCGAGAGCATGCAGGAATGAGAGACATTGTGGGAGGTGTGGTGGAGAGCATGATATAAAGGAATGTAAGGTGGGGACTCCGGAGAAATGTGTGAATTGTGGGGGGGAGCATTCTTCCGCGTTTAGGGGATGTGAGAGTTACAGGGTAGCGAGAGAAGTGGTACAGGTGAGGGCGGCAGAAGGTCTGTCTTATGCGCAGGCTGTTGCGAAGGTGAAAACAGTACGGGTAGTGAATGAGGGGAGTGAGAAAAAGTTGGTGGTGGATGAGGTTGTGGGAAGAAAGAAAGTGCTGGGTGAAGTGAAAGGTGTGGAAATGGTGGTTGTTCCGAAAACTGAATTTTTGTGTTTTATAGTGAATGTGCTGGATCTGGTTCAGAGGAATACGTCTATCAGTTCATCAGATCTTACGAAAGGAGTAGTGGAAGCTGGGAGGAGGTTTTTGAATGTTGTAGATGTATCAAAAGAAGATGTGTTTAAGAAGGTTGCTAAAGTGCGGAAGCTGAGTGGGGTGCCGGCATGAGGATTTTGCAGTGGAATGCGAGGAGTTTGTTGAGGAATGGACAGGAGTTGAAAGCCGTGTTGTGTGAGGAGTTGAATGTTGACGTGGTTTGTATTCAGGAGACGTGGTTGAGGGGTGATTTGTGATACCAGGTTTTGAGTTGTTTCGTAAGGATAGGTTGGAGGGGAGAGGGGGTGTGTGGCTTTAGCAGTTCGAAAGGGGTTGATTGTAAGGGAGATTGTGGTGGATGGAGCAGTAGAGGCGATTGGGGCAGGGATTCGGGTAGGAGGATCGGAAGTATTGGTGCTGAATTATTATAATCCGTGTGAGGTGGTGGAAGTGGGTGTGTTGACTGGAGTGATAAGAGGACATGTGGGACCGTGTGTTTTGTGTGGTGATTTTAACAGTGCCAACACGTTGTGGGGTAGTGATAGGACAGATATGAATGGAGAATTATTGGAAGACATGGCGGATGAATTGAGTCTGGTATTGCTGAATGATGGGACGGGTACGAGGTTGGATGTGAGGACTGGGAAGCTGTCGTGCTTGGATTTGACCTGGGTGACTGCTGCAATTGCAGGTGAATGTGATTGGAAGGTGCGTGAGGATGGAGACATGGGGAGTGATCATTCTGCTATTTTTGGTAATTGTGAGGGGTGAGGTAGAGTTCAGGTCACGTATGACTGGGAGTCGGTTGAATTTTAGGAAGGCTGATTGGGAGGTGTACAAAGGAGTGTGTCGGGATTTGATTGTTCCAAGGGGAAGAGAGGGGGGTTGGATGAATGGAATGAGCATTTGGTGCAGGGAATGAAAGCAGCGTCTGTGGCAGCAATTCCGGAGGTTGAGAAGGGGAAGGGTGGGAAGATCGAGGTTCCTTGGTGGTCGGTGGAATGTTGAAGAGCAGTCGCGGCACGAAAGAAGGCTAGAGCAAGAGCGGTGAGAACGAGAATGTTGGTGGATTTGGTGGCGTATAAGAAGGCTAAGGCGGTGGTGCAGAGGGTGATTAGGGAAAGAAAGGGAGGATATTGGAGGGGCTATTGTGGGTCCCTGGGGAGTGATTCTGGTGTGAGTGAGGTTTGCAAACAGTTCAAGCGGATGTCCGGATTAATGAGGTCGCAGGGTGGTATGTCTGTGTTGTTGAAAGGAGAAGAGGTGATTAGTGAGGATGGGGATAAGGCGAATTTATTGGGGGAATATTTTGCGGGGGTTCACAGTTCAAGGAACTTCCCAGAAGAGGTGAGGATACGAATGGGTATGGTAGAGGAGGAAATGCGAGAGGTGGTGGCGAATGTTGGGCCTTGGGAGGAGCAATATGAGGTTTCATTTTCGATGGTAGAGTTGAATGGAGCGATTCGGAAGGGGAAGTGGTCTAGCCCTGGGGTGGATGGAATTATGTATGTATTTTTGGAGAAGTTGCCTGAGGAATGTAAGTTGGAGGTATTAGCGTTGTTCAATGAGATCTGGGAAAATGGAGTTTTGCCGAAGATGTGGAAAAGAGCGATTGTAGTGGCGATTTTGAAGGGTGGCAAGGTTCCTACAGAGTGTAAGTCATACAGACCGATTGCGTTGACTGTTGTGTTGTGTAAGGTTATGGAACGGATGGTGGTTGAGCGATTGGGGTTTTATTTGGAGTCGAATGGATGTTTGAGTGACTTTCAGAGTGGGTTCAGGAGGAATCGGTCGGTGGCTGATCCATTAGTGAGATTAGTGACTGGGGTGGAGGAGGCATTATGTGATGGAGAGTTGGTGGGAGTGTTCTTTTTGGATTTAGAGAAGGCGTATGATATGGTGTGGAAGGGAGGGTTGTTAGTGAGACTGTTGGAGATGGGTGTGAAGGGAAGAATGTTTCGGTGGATCAAGGCATTCTTCTTGGCAGATAGGACATTTCAGGTGAGAGTGAGGGGGGTACTGTCTGAAGTTTGGAAGATGGAGAATGGGACACTGCAGGGGAGTGTGATTAGTGCGATGCTGTTTAATGCGATGGTGGATGGATTGATTCGAGCTTTGGCTCGAATTGGGTGTCAGGCGGATTTCTTCGCGGATGATGGTGTGGTCTGGGTAAGAGGGCAGTGTTTGTTGTTGGTACAGAGACGGTTGCAAGCTGCGATTGTACGCATGGAGGAGTGGTGTGGGAAATGGGGTTTCTCGGTGTCTGTGGATAAGAGTGTGAGTATGGTGTTCTCAAGGAAAAGAGTGCAGTAGGAGTTGAATTTGGTTTTGAAATGTGTGAGGGTGAAGAGCGTGGAAGAGTTTTGGTACTTAGGGGTGATTCTGGATAGAAAGTTGAATTGGAATATGCAATATGTGACTGGGAAAGAATGGGGTGCGCAACAGAAGTGTTTACGAATGTTGTACAAGGGGTTGATTTTGAGTGTGATGGATTTTGGGTGTCAGGTGTCAGTGGGTTATACGTTGAGTCAGAAGTTGCGGTTAGATAGAGTACAGGCGAGGGCATTGAGAGTGTGTTCGGGTGTGATGAGGTCCTCCCCAGTGAATGCGGTTCAGGTGCTTGTGGGAGAGATGCCATTGGGGTTGAGGAGGGATGCGTTAAATATGAGATGGTGGGTATAGTGCGAAGAGTGTGGCTCATCCGGTGCGTGAATGTTTGAAGTATAATTGGAGGTTTGACTATTACAGGGATCGGTGGAGGAGGAAGGGGGGCACTTTTGGGTTTCACATGTGGGAGAAGGGAGTGCAGTGGGGTGAGGGTGATTTGATGATTGTGGTAGATACGGATTTGGAGAGAAGGCCGAGGTGGATGATGAGATCTCCAAAGGTGTGTTTGGAGTTGGCGAATGTGGTATCAAAGAAGAGAGGTATGCGGGGTGAGATCAAAGCTTTGGGTCAGGAGTATGTGGCAGGAAAGGAAGGATACAAGGTGTTTACGGATGGTTCAAAGGATCCTATATCTGGGAGAGTGGGAATGGCGTATTATCTAGAAAGCATTGGGGAGTATAAAATAGGACGACTGACGAATGATGTGTCTATTTGTACGGCTGAGTTGGTGGCGATTGCAGTGGTGATTGACAGGGTGTATGAGTTGGGGTATGAGAAAGTGGTGGTGTTCTCAGATTCATTGAGTGGGTTACAGGCGATTGTGGCAGGGGATGGTGATAGGAAGGATGTGGTTTTGGACATTAGGATGAAGATTGATCGGTGTGTGCGCAAGGGTATGGATCTGGAGTTGGCGTGGGTTCCCAGTCACAGTGGCATTTTGGGAAATGAGTTGGTGGATCTGGCGGCGGGTGAGGGTATGAGGAGGGGAGCGATTGATGTGAGGTTGCCTTTGAGTGTGGATGAGGTGAAGGCTGTGATGATGAGACGGGTCCTGGATGAGTGGCAGGAGAGGTGGGTGAATGGGGTGAAGGGCAGGTGGATGTTCGGTGTTCGTGGGAAAGTGTCGGTGAAGGTGGATGCAGGGAGTTCAGAATTGAGGAGGGGGGAGGAGGTGATGCTGAATCGGTTGAGGATAGGTCATGTGGGGCTGAATGACTGTCTATTTCGAATAGGGAAGCGTGAATCAAGGGACTGTATGGTGTGTGGGGTGCCTGAAACGGTGGGACATTTTTTGATTAGGTGTGAAAGACATGTTACGGAGAGAGAATTGATGAGGGTTCGGTTGACTGCGTTGGGTGTGGCTGAGCTGAATGAGAGGATTATACTGGGAGGTGATGGGGAGAGAGGCAGGAGAAGGAATAGTGTGATGTTGGATTTTGTGAGGCAGACGGGGAGGTGGGAGGAGTTGTGAGCTTAAATGGAGCCAAATAATAATTCGTGGGTACGGTGCACATCATCCTATAGGATAGGGAAGCGCCTGCGTGGGTCCGCCCACGCTTTCGATAATTAAGAAGAAGAAGATCATCGCTTCTGGCACCATATCTGTGAAGTGGCTTTGCTATAGAGCATTCGTAGATCATCGCTTCCAGCACCATATCTGTGAAGTGACTTTGCTAGATCATCGCTTCCAGCACCATATCTGTGAAGTGACTTTGCTAGATAGCATGCTAGATCATCGCTTCCGGCACCATATCTGTGAAGTGGCTTTGCTATAGAGCATGCGTAGATCATCGCTTCCAGCACCATATCTGTGAAGTGACTTTGCTACAGAGCATGCGCATGGTGTGCAGTCATAATGTCTACTGCAAAAAAGTCGAAAACAAAAATGTCGAAAAACAAAAATGTCGAAAAAAATAGAATGTTTTTTTTTATTTGTATATTTTTTTGGGTTTGGGTATTAAAAATAAATGGGGGCTGGTGGGAGAAACCCCCATTAAAAAAAAAAATGCATTTTTTTTTCCAACATTTTTGTATTCGACTTTTTTGAATTCGACATTATCACTACGAACCCATGCGCATATCATCGCTTCCGGCACCATATCTGTGAAGACTTTGCTGAAGAGCATGCGCAGATTGGCCCTCATTACGACCCTTGCGGAAAGGGATTTACGCCGGCGTAAAGCATGGCGTACCTTTCCGCCTGACTACGAGTTTCCGTAGCGCCATGGTGATTTTTACGCCTGCTTTTTGCAGGCGGAAAAATCCATGGCGCTACGGGACTTGTTGTTAATTACGCCACCGTAATTTACGGTGGCGTAATTAACGCCTTCCCCACTCCCATTATGCCCTATGGGGCAAGAATGGGAATGGGGAAGGGCAAAATGGGGATTGGGGATTTACCGCCCCGCCAAGGTCGGGATGGGGCGGTAAGTCCGCCAACCACCATGGCGGAATTGGCAGCTTAGCGCCATGGACCATGGTGCAAATTGCACCATGGTTCTCCGCCAGGGTCGTAATGAGGGCCATTGTCACTTTGGATCCGGCTCACGACTATAGTGTGTATACCTTGGTGCATGCGCAGACCCGTAATTTGTACAATTTCAGTTGAGTCTCACCTTTTTTAGCCATGCGGCATACATGCCAACCCTCCCGATTTAGGCGGGAGACTCCCGATTTTTCTGTGAAAAATATTGCTATTTTTCACATTCTCCCACCTAAAATAAATCTATGCCCAATGCATTCCTATGGCAAAATCATTGTCTCCTGATTTTTCGGAAGAAATCTCCCTCACAGGTGGGTTGAAATGTTGGCATGTATGATGCGGTCCCATACACATAGCTCTCAACCATTTGTGTTACAAAGGCGGGTGAAATCACTCGATTTTGTTTTTGGTGGGTGAGACGTCCATTGGAATGAATGGGCGTGCAGGAGGCTTGGCGGGTGAGTCACCCCTTTACAAGGCGGGTGACACCCGCCAAAAGCGTGTGAGTTGAGAGTTATGCATACATACCTGCCTAGGTTACAAAATCAAAAACCCTGAGAAGTATGCCCTGAATATATGTGCGGTTTAAATAAAACAAAGCAACATTATATTCAACCAGTATTCGAATAATCTAACATTAAGAGCGTGGCTAGTGGACACATCTCTCTGCTAATAACATATGCAACTGTTTCCTTGAACGGGAGGGACACTCTACACACACACACGTGCACATTTTAGCAAAGTTAATGGGCCTCATTACGAGTATGAAGGTAGCCATGCCACTTTTAGCGGGTCCCGGGTCCCGCAAAAGGGGACTTACCAGGCCATTCCGACCTTGGAGGGCTTAGTAAATCCCTTTCGCGGGACTCGGGCCAGTACATCCCCATTCCCATTCGAGCCCCTATAGGATGCTAACAACGGGCTCGTTAATGACCGGCCCGTTGTTAGTATCCTAGTCTGCTAGAGGGTCCCGCTAAGGACGCCTGGTCTGACCAGGCGTTCCAGAGGGGGACACGCTGCAGGCCTCGTAATAGGGCGGTCCTGAATGAACGGTGCCGGTCCCTTACCAGCACTGTTCATTCCGTGGCCGCCTACCTCGTAATGAGGCCCAATGGGCCTTATTACGAGTTTGGAGGTAGCCATGGCATGGCAACCTCCAAACTCTGGTCCAGGTCCGGGTTCCTTGCATGAGGCATTACCGGACCATTCCAACCTTGGAGGACCTGCTAATTCCTCATTCAATTTACCCATCCCCATTCGAGCCCCCATAGGGCTCAATGGGAATGGGGAGGGAGCTAGCAACAGCCAGTTAATAACGGGCCCGTTGTTAGCTTCCTGGTCCACTCGCGGGACCCGCAAAGGATGTCTGGTCTGACCAGACGTCCAGAGCGGGTACCGCAAGGGGTCCTCATAATAGGGTGGAATGGGTTTAACGGCTCTGGCACCTTTACCAGCACCGTTAAATCCATTCCGCCATGGTCGTAATGAGGCCCAATGGGGGGGTCATTACGAGTATGGAGGTAGCCATGGTGCTATTAGCACCATGGGTACCCCCATACTGCATACCGGGGTCCGGGTTCCCTGAATGGGGAAATACTGGGCCATTCAAACCTTGGAGGACCTGGTATTTCCCTATTCAGGGAACCCATTCCCATTCGAGCCCCCATAGGGCAAGGGAGGGGGACAGGGGAGAACAAAACAGCGATCTTACTAGGCCCAGTGACATTGAGAACGCGCAAGTTCATGGGAGAGGGGGGAGGAGAAAAGTGCATACGTCCTTAGCGAGACCCGCAAGCAGACCTCGTAATGAGGCGGTAGGGGTCTAACGGCGCTAGCAGCTCTACCGGCGCCGTTTACCCTCTACCGCCTGCCTCGTAATGAGGCTCACTGTCTGCAGCAAAGAGATCACTGCCAAACTGAGCTTTGTGGAGGCTCGGTAAATGGCGCTTTGTCCCAAGCAATCTATACAAATAAACAAAAGCAGTCCAGCACCTCAGATGTGACACTGCAGAGTTACCAGCAGGGCCCAACTGTGAATACCCAGTAGTGAGACGTGAAAAACAAAGGTGCTCGCTCTACGCCCTGGAATAGGGCTCTGGATCAAATAAAGTAAAGGAACGATGCCAGGTTTCCTCAAAAAGTAACTGAACGTTGTACCCTTTAGTTCTCACCCACTTTGACCTCTGACCATAAATAGTGTTTCTACTTTAGACAAGGCACATTTCTGAATTTCCTCAGCTATTTACATACATGTCAACATTTTGCAGCACCTGGGAGGGAACGTTTTTAGGAGAAATCTGAAGAATTGCATTTTCCCGTTTGATTGCATTGGGTTTCGAATGAATTTAGAGGGGAGGCAGTAAAAAACAAACCAATCGGGAGGGTTGACCTATATGCATTTTAAGAGTGTAGAAGTAGGACTCAGACACAGTGGGCTCATGTTCACTGGCAAACATGTTTATTGAAAGTAAAAGGGTGGGGGTTGGGGAAACTCCAACCTTTCCCTTAAGCTAAGAGGGGTTTGTTTCCCTACCTACCTCAACCAAACCTAAGGAAACTGTCAGGATGTCTTTGTCTGAAGTAAATAGTCCCCTGTCACAAGTCCAAAGCCTATTTCCATCCCTCACACTATTGTCTACTACAAAGAACAAAAGGTCTTCTTAACTCGGAAGAACAGGTTGTAGATCCAATCAAAGGAGGGGAAGAGTTATTCTGGAAGAATGTCTCCCCTTTTGGTCCTTGTTATGTCTGCCTTGCATCCCGCTACGCGGTGACGCAAGTCGTCTAATAAAAGCCCTGCCCTCGCTCCGCAGAGGTAGTTCCAGGCATTGACACCAGCCGAATGTGTCCGCGTATCATTAGCTCCTGCTGGAGCTACGCAGGCGAGGCCTACACACCCGGGCCTTCCAATCCCTGTCTCCTGCCGACGCACCGGCGGAAACAGGACTCAACACTGGCGACGAAGGTCCGGATACTAACAGCACACGTGCCGAAGCGAAATTTTTGGAAACCCGGTGGGGGTGGAGGGACACAGAAAACCCCACCCCCCAAAAAAACAAACAAAAAAATGTTTAGGGGGAAAATTCTTTTCTTGGCCGGCTGGCCACATAAACCATGCCCTGACACCCTGACAACGTTAGATCAGCGAGGAGGACACACAGCACATCGCTGGATCTGCCCCAGCACACAGTCGCTCGACACCAGGAGCCATCAAGCCTGCGCAACAGGACCTGGTAAGCAGAGAAGGCACTACATCCACACCCCACACGTGAAGGCACACGAGGAAGACCACAGACCCCCGCAGGGGCACATCAAGGTGAGGCATCGGCCCCGCACGTAGCAAAGTGATGCTTAGTCATGGCGACCGGCACATCCACTCCCAGGTCCGGCACACCATCCAGAATGGCTGCAAACCTATCGGTGTCTACGCCGCAAGCCCGCCAACAAAGTGGCTCCTCAGCATTGATCCACCCTTTTGACCCATACACTGACCCATTATTGGTTGGCCCAAGATGGCAGCTAGGGATTCAAAAGTTTGAAATGGCAATGGAGTGTAAGGACATCACAACTGCGAGAAAAATGAGATTGCACCTATTGTTGAACGTGGGGGATGAAGTGCTACGGATTTTCAATTCTCTGACCATTGATGATGGCCTGGACGTCTATCAACAAGCGAAGGATGCCCTAACGGCCCATTTCCTCCCACAACGCAATCCAGATTACGAGACATTCATATTCTGTACCACAATTCAGATGGAAGAGGAGACATTAGATGCGTACCATACCAGACTCAGGAAACTGGCGATATTGTGCAAATTCACTGACATCGAGAAGGAAATCCGAAGACAGCTCATCAACGGCATCCAGTCAGAAAAACTGAGAAGGATGGTACTAAGTGAGAAGGGTATCTTGCTGACTCGCATACTTGAGTTAGGCCGCCAGAGAGAACTAGCTCACGCCAGAGCGGCGCACATGGGCACAACCCTTCAGAAACTGCAGCCGGCCCTCACAACAACCACCATTGCCCAGATCACAAATCGCCAATCAATAAGGGATGAGCCAGGCGGAAACTACATGCACTCCAGATGGCAGCTACGAACCCTGGGACCCATGGAATGTGGGTGGTGTCGAGGACCTCGCCACGGAAGACGCAACTGCCCGTCACAGGGGACCACATGCGGCGCAGGTGGCAGGAAGGACCATTATGCCAAGGTATGTCTGGCACCCAACAACAAACAACCCAAGAAAAGAGTGGGAGAAAGAAAAAGAAACAGGCCAGCGTCCGTCAAGTTGAAACCACAAACTCCTCCACGGAGGAAGAAGGGAATGACCTAGCATGTGCCCAACAAGGTTCCGCGAATGACCAATGGCAGAAAGGGAGAAAAGTCTACATGGTATCAGCCCTCAACCATGGCAATGCCACGCCAAGGAAGAAGCTCAGAAGACGCAAACGCCAAGTGGTAATCCAGAACCAGCAAGTATTAATGACAATAGACACCGTGGCCTCTGTGAATGTAATGCCAATGATCACATTTGGGTCCCTCCAGCCACAACCTGACCTAAAAGCGACGGACACATTACTATTCGCATACGGGTGCAAGACCCCACTACCTGTAGTCGGCAGGTTCCGCACCACCATCAACCATGGCAAGGTGGCGCTACCATCCAAAATCTATGTGGTGAACGCGGGCATCGAATGCCTCCTGAGCGGAGACGCTGCGGAGGACCTGGGCTGGTGAGCTTCATCTGCGAAGTGACGGACTCACAAGAGATCGAGAGTGTCCTGGAAAAATACCTCAACTTACAAAAAGGGATAGGATGCCTGAAAGGGAAATCAATCAGGTTACACATCAACAAATCAGTCCAACCAAGAGCAGTACGGCACAGAAGGACGCCATTCCACATGCGTGACCAAGTAGAAAAGGAACTAAGGGCCTTGGAGAAAGCTTGCATAATCGAACAGGTGACGGGACCCACACCCTGGGTCTCCCCCATGGTAGTCACCAAAAAGCCAAAACAACCTGGCAAGGTCAGAATCTGCATAGACATGTGCCTACCTAACACCGCTATCAAGCGGGAGTGCCACATCACCCCGACACTGGACGAAATAGTGGCTGACCTCACCGGGTCCAGGATATTCTCCAAGGCGGACCTGAACGCAGGCTATCACCAGTTGAAACTACACAGGGACTCCCGATATATAACAACATTCTCGACACACATTGGCTTACGAAGGTACAAGCACCTGAGTTGTGTTCCTTGGCCGCTGAGGTCATCCAACAAACAATACAGGAAGTGATCCGCGGCATACGTCAGCGACGATATCCTGATTCATACCACCAACAGAGAAGAACACATAAAGAGGCTTCACATGCTCCTTAACAGCCTGGAAGGTGCAGGACTGACAATTCACAGAGAAAAATGTGAATTCCTAAAGAATGAAATATCCTTTTTCAGATATACCTTCAGCAGCACAGGCATCTCAGCGGACCCCCAGAAAGTCGCAGACATACAAGCCGCCAACCCGTCCACCACGCCAACTGAGGTGCGCAGTTTCCTGGGAATGGCTACCTACTGCGGGAGGTTTATCCCAAATCTGGCCACACTCTCTGAGCCCCTTCGAGAACTCACCAAAGCCAGCACAAAGTGGGAGTGGGGACCTGCCTGCCAAGAGGCATTTGAGCATATAAAAGCATCACTGTCAGCAGACATCACGATGGCCTATTACGACACTACACTCCCAACTGAACTGTATGTGGACGCTAGCCCAGTGAGCCTAGGGGCCATACTCACACAGGTAACGAAGACGGGTGAACAAAGGCCGATTGCATATGCCTCCAGAGCTCTAACACCAACGGAGCAACGATACTGCCACATAGAAAAGGAGGCGATAGCCTTGCTATGGGGGTGTCGCCATTTCCACCTTTACTTGTATGACAGAAAATGTACAACCTACACGGACCACAAACCACTACTACCTATATTCATGGGCACGTCCTCAAACCCTCCGGCCAGGATCGCCAAATGGCTACTGCACCTTCAACAGTACAACTTTGAACTGGCGTACCAGCCTGGTAGTGGGAACCCGGCGGACTTCCTGTCAAGGCACCCGAGAGCGGCAATACCTCAAGAAGTCCATGTAGCTGAAGAGCACATCTGCCAGGTAGTACACACCATGAGACCTCGAGCCATCAGCCTGGACGACATTGTGGAGGCAACTCACAGAGACCCGTGTTGCAACCTGATAAAGGACACAATTATCTCAGGGGAATGAAGGTTATTCCTGCGGAACACTCACAAGACGGCAGCGGCAAAGAACTTCCTGACAGGGGTTTTCACGATCCGGCAGGACCTCTCCATCACGGAAGAAGGGCTATTACTCAGGGGAACTCGAATAATCATCCCTCCAAGCCTTCAAGACAAGATAGTGGCGTTAGCACACGAGGGCCACCAAGGAATGGTACGGACCAAAGCCCGGATCCGGCATCGTGTATGGTTTCCCAGATTGACGACAAAGTGGAAAGGCTGATCAGCACCTGCCTCCCATGCCAGATAACAGGGGCTCCCCTGACCTGGAACCCATCCAATCCGCAGCTCGAGGGTCGGGCAGGTGGGATGCGATAAGCATAGACTTCTGTAAACTACAAGAAAGCATCTACCTACTGGTGGCCATAGATGACCACTCAAGGCACCCAGAGGTGGAGATAGTCAAATCCACGGCAGCGGAGGTGGTCATTCCCGCAATTGAAAAATTGTTTGCAATGCACGGACTGCCGACAAGAATCAGCAGCGACAATGACCCACCTTTCCAAGGAGAAGAGTTCAAACAATACCTCAGAGAGCTCAACATCCGCTACCACCACATCATGCCAAGATGGCCGCAGGCGAATGGTGATGTAGAATGATTTATGCGGACACTAAACAAGGTGCTGCACCTGTCAAAGGTCAACGCCAGACCCTGGCAGGTCGACCTATATCGGTTCTTACGAAACTACAGGGTCACGCCTCACAGCACAACAGGCATCCCGCCGGCAGACCTGATGTTTGGCACCATCATACACTCCTCCATACCACATCACCCAAGCAGAAGTCCAGACACAATCGATAATGAGCAAACAGAATCGAGAAGGACCGGAGCAAACGCACACATGAGCGCCAAGAGGCGTGCCAAACAGTACGATCACCGAGTAGGGGATCAAGTGGTCATGATGAGGAATCCGTCAAAATCCAAATTAAACGCCCGTTACGAAGCAGCCCCCTGGACAGTCAGCAAACGGCAAGGTACGATGATAACGGTACAAAGAGGACAGAAGCAAGTGACCCGAAATGCATCATGGTTTAAGGCCGTGCCAAGAAAATTGTGGACAACGGCGAGTGCCCCCAGGATAAAGAAGATCCGACGCCGAGAGATGTGGAACCTGAGAACCCTCAGGGCGGGGATAGCTCAGACGGGGGACCACAGGAACTGCTGAGTGAACCGGAAACAGGTGAACCGGACATTGAAGGTGAGACACCCGAAGGGACAAGGGGGCCCAGTTCCAGGGGTGGAAGATATGGGTTAAGAACCGCCACTCGGCCTCCGGCCAGGCTCAGAGACTATGGGCCTCATTACACGGTAGGCGGTGGACCAAGGTGATAATAGCACCTTGGTCCATGCCGGTAAAATACCGGCACCGCCTTGGTGGAAAGGGGAATGACCGCCCTATTCCAAGGTTGGCGTGGCGGTAATTCCCCCTTCCACCATTGCCCTTCCGCATTCCCATTTTAGCCCCATAGGGCATAATGGGAATGGGGAAGGTGCTAATTACGGTACCGTAAATTTGCGGTGCCGTAATTAGCACCAAGGTCCCTTAGCGGGTTGGTTTTTAACGCATGCTAAAAGCAGGCGTTAAAGCACCAACCCGATAAGGGACCTCGTAGTAAGACGGTAAGGGTTAACAGTCACCGGTACCATTACCAGTGACTGTTAACCCTTACCGCCTACCGTGTAATGAGGCCCTATGAGTGGTAAACACCCCACAAGTGACACTAGCAGAGGGGGGGTAGCCCGTTGTTTTGAAAATACATTGGGCCTCATTACACGGTAGGCGGTAAGGGTTTACCGGTACCGGTATTTTATCGGTACCGGTAAACCCTTACCACCTTACTACGAGGTCCCTTTGCGGGTTGGAGAATTTAACGCCTGCTTTTTGCAGGCGTTAAAAACCAACCCGCAAAAGGGACCAGGGAGCTAATTGCGGTACCGCAATTTGCGGTGCCGTAATTAGCACCTTCCCCATTCCCATTATGCCCTATGGGGCAAAAATGGGAATGGGGAAGGGCAATGGGGGAAGGAGGAATTACCACCCCACCAACCTTGGAATAGGGCAGCTATTCCCCTTTCCACCAAGGCGGTGATGGTATTTTACCGCCATGGACCAAGGTGCTAGTAGCACCTTGGTCCACCGCCGTCCGTGTAATGAGGCCCATTGTATGTTGTGTGTGTTTGGTTCAAATTTGAAATAAAGGAGGAATGTTATGTCCGCCTTGTGTCCCGCTACGCGGTGATGCAAGGCGTCTAATAAAAGCCCCGCCCCCGCTCTGCGGAGGCAGTTCCGGGCATTGACACCAGCCGAATGTGTCCACGTATCATTAGCTCCCGCTGGAGCTACGCAGGTGAGGCCTACACACCCGGGCTTCCAATCCCTGTCTCCTGCCGACGCACCGGCAGAGAAAGGACTCAACAGTCCTGTTCCTCTTTTTAAGAGAGCTACAAATAACAAAAGTTCCAAACCCAAAGTTCTTAAATGTAAGACAAACAGGGTCATTATGACCTGGGCGGTAAGGGATATCTGGTACCAGTAAGAGACCTGTGCCGGTAATCCCTTACCGCCCTATTCCAAGGTCCCTTGGCCGGGACCGTAAGGAACGTGTGGTCTGACCACACGTCCCTTACGGGTCCCGCTAAGGTACCAGGGCGCTAATAACGGGCTTGCAAGTCACGAGCCTGTTATTAGCGCCCTCCCCATTCCCATTGATCCCTATGGGGGCTCAAATGGGAATGAGGAATGGCTTGTTCAACGGGGACCTACCGGTCCCGCCAGCGTCAGACTACACCGGTAAATCCCCATTGAACAACACCGGTGCCGGACCAGTTATTGGTGGCAGTCATAGCGCAAATAGTGCCATGACTACCACCAATCTCCGAATGAGGCCCATAGTCCATAACGTTCTTATATGTTTCTCTGTAACACAAACCTTGCAACAACCAGGTGCAATGATTCCCTTGCCCTGGTACCTTCTCTTGACAATCTTCTGTTTTTTGTAATACAACTGTAGTGGCCTGAATGGAACACTGGACACAGGTTCGTTGCATAGCAGACTTTATCACCCTGATTAGTATATTATTGTACATGTACAGATGCATACAGCATAAAGAGAGCCTCTGCGATAACCACTGCAGTGGGATTATGTCTCAGTTAATGTCTGTGCATGCAGCCAGGCTGGCAACCACCTCTGTTGGACTCACAACAGTGCAGTTACGCCTGCAGTAAGTTTCTCTTGGAATGCTGGCTCAGTAGCACTACAAGGCAGGGTTGAGCCTGGTGGTAGTGTGTACACATAAAAAAAAAGGAATAATCAGGATGAAGAAGATCCTACATGTATGTTTATTTTACATTGACACAGTCCTTTTTTAGTTCATTCAACAATTTATTTTACAGGTCTTTCGATAAGCACGAAAGTTTTTTGGCATCAAACGGACAAAAGTGATTGTGAACGGTGGTAACACGGGTTAAGTGTCAACCTCTGATGTATTGAGGTTAAAACTCCACACTGAAGTATATTCCCTGTATAGATGTGATAGAGAACGAACTATCAAGCAGGGAAAGTATGCTTGAGGCTTGAAAATGGCCCCAGGGTTAGTTCACACAAGGTGTACACAACAGATATTTACACAACATACACAAGGGGGAAGATACAGTTGTGTCACGGGGATCGACACAGGTGTGTTTCGGCCAAAACATGGCTTGATTGAAGCCGGTCTATATGCTGGCCTTCGTCAGGAAAGGCACCATTGGTGGTGCTGTCCGTTGATTCTGCTGCTCCGGTGGCAGTGGCAAGCTGGGAACTCTGTTGGACTCACAACAGTGCAGTTACGCCTGCAGTAAGTTTCTCTAGCAATGCTGGCTCAGTAACACTACCAGGCAGGGTGAGCCTGGTGGTAGTGTGTACACGTCAGGCTGAGGGCCTGGATGCATAAAGAGGAGCATCCTCCTGTCTCTCGGCCTGCTGTGAGTCTGGGGGTATTCCGGGAGCTGCACCTGCTTGCCCCCCAAAGTCTTGCAAGATCTTGTTGCTGGGATCTCGCGAGGATGGTTCCTCACAACAACTCCCTTGCCTTGGTCCCTTCTCTTGGCAATTCTTTATTTCTTGCAACACAACAACCAGGGGCAGTGACTCCCTTCCCCTGGTTCCTTCTCTTGGCAATTATTTATTTCTTGTAACACAACCAGGGGCAACGACTCCCTTACCCTGGTTCCTTCTCTTGTAGGTCCAGGACCTATGCTCCTCTCTCTTTCTGCTTGGTGCAAACTTGGTTCACTTCCCTGCCAACTTTGGTCCTTATTAAAAGTCTCTTGGAGGTCCCAGACCTCTGCTACTCTCTCTCGGGCTACACAGTGCTTCATAGCATTTTATGTACGACAGCTAAGTAGCTGGCAGGTTCAGGCAAATAGCAAACTGTTGATGGCTTTGCGTAATAGTGAGTGGGATGTTTCTCCTCTGAGGTTGGGCGGGAGGGATTTCAAATGCGTGGTGATGAATTGGAAGCTGGAGCCCCTGGCTCTTGCTCGTTTGACTTTGGGCACTGTGAGTAGGTTGGAATAAGGTGTTCTGGTTGGTGTGAAGGATGAGGATCTGATTATTCTTTGTATAAGGTATTGTGGGGCTGTGAGGTTGATGCAGTTGTGGGTTAAAGCAAGAGTTTTGAAGAGGACTTGTTCTTTAATTGGTAGCCAATGGGCCTGTTTACTGGCAGCTGAGATGTGGTCCCTTCTGGGAATTCCAATAGCAGCACAGAGCGCATTGTTTTGAATGCATCGAAGTTTCGTCAAGTTCTTTGCTGATGTGCCTGCAAAGAGGACATTACAGTAGTCAAGTCGGGATCCACTAGGCCCTAATTACAGGGGTATCCCCAATTATACAGGTACCCTTAATCACGCTCACATCAGAGTAAATGCACACCTCTAGGGAAGCAAGGCCAAGAGTCTTATCTTGCAAGGATAACAAGTTTAATCATTACAGAAATGCGGATGGTGCAAAGAACTCTGCTCCCTGAACGGTCTAGTCTGTCCCTTAGCCGTTCCAAGCTCCTCCAGACTGGTACCAGGCAGGAGCTTATATACTGTTAACTTACTCAGGGGGCATCTCTGGATATGGCTCAATCTACAAGGGGTGCTGCAGTTTTCCTTCATTCATGGCCGGTGATGTCTGTTTTAGGACATGCTAGTTTACATATTGCTAGCCTACGCAAAAATACTCTGTAGCTTAATTTTTCACCATTTTGCTATCCATGAACATTTATATATAAACACATTTTCCTGTCATGCTCTCCATACTTCACTCATTATACTCATATTTTTATCTGGTCCAGTAACTCCCCTTAAAACTGTGTTTTGCCATAATTCTGCATGTCGTGCATTGAGCATGTACAATCCCATTTTAGCATAAATGGGTTTTTGACAGGCAGCAGACAACTGGTGGAGCCACTTCGTGTGCTCTGCCAGAGCTTAGCCTCAGTGACGCAACACTGCATGCTCTGCGATCCATTTTTAGCACAGGCCACATTCCTTCCGGGAAGGGAGGGGGAGTATTCTTGCGTCCCACCGTGCTAAGAACTGCATAGGTTTTGACATTTAAATGCATAGGTTTTGACATTTACAAATGTATTCAGCTAATAGTTATGTGCACCATATATTTAAATAACTGTCTTCTCTTAGGGCCCGATTATATTTGCATGAAAAAAAGCTTTCTCAGTGCCCCTCCTCCCCACTGGTAGTGCCTAGAAACAGACAAAATAAGTCTTGCCTAATTCTAAAGTGCTTTGGAATGAAGGAAGGTGCTAGCTCATTCCCAACATTTCCCCCTTTCGTTACTTCTACAGTAATTAACTCATCCCCACCCGACATATCTACACCCCCAGGAATATTAGTTTGAGTTTCGCTATTTATTGTATGGCAAGGTGTTTTAGATCCCCCAGTTGATACTATCAGCTTTGCACTATTAGGGTTTATATGAACACACCAACAGAGACCCAATTGGCACGTGCAGAAGAGAACCAAAAAGAACACAATCACAGGCACTTGTATTTTTACTGCTGCCCCCAGACATGGCAAGACCAAATCAAAGGCAAGTGATAGCCAATCCGTGTATCTGAACTTTACCTTCTTTCTTCATTTGAACACCTAGATTGTGCACTGCCTCGATGACGTGGGATAGTGACCCATTCTCAGCATCCTCCGGGGGCATACAAGTGCAGCAGCTACTTCCCAATTTTTTGCACACTCCTCCTTCTATGGCTGTTAGCCAATCCAACAAGTAGTGGTTCTGCATCGCCATGAGTCTCAATGCACGAAACTCTACTTTGATAACATTTAACCCATTCTCTGTGTCATTGGCCAGCTGGACTAGCTCCCATCGGACGATCAGAGCCCACTCGGCATTAGCCGCTGCTTGTACCACAGGAGCCAACAAAAGATGAAAAGAAAGTCTCTGCTGAGCTAAAAAGCCGATACTCGTCAGGTATTCCTCTGTGCAGTGTAGAAGAGTCATATGAGACATAGATTGATCTCTTCTTTCTTTCCTGCTGTTGAAATCATCCTTCTTCTGACAGCATACCAAATTCTTGTGTGGTCTGCAAGTTTCTTTCTGCTTCTTTAGGTGCTGGAGTGGCTGTTGGCACCTTGACAGGCATTTCCTCTCCATTCAGCTGTTTTTCCGGGATTACTAGTAGCATTGAGTGCAGGGTGGCCAATGAACACTTGTCCCTCCAGGAGGGTGGCAGGAGCAGGTAGGCTTGTCGGCAACAAACCCAGTAGTAATCCATCACCGCTGCCGTACCTTTCGTCATATCAGGGATCACAAGAGTATGGTTACACTGTGTGTTTGTGCCAACAGGAACTGTTCCTTCATTACTAAAACAAAGTGCATAGTCTATGTATTTGCACTCGCTTCTCCATTGTTGCAATCCATGTCAGCCTTGTGATGACTTACTTGGGCTATTGCTTCTCCACTGTACGCAATCAGTCCATCTGCCGGGCACGTCACTGCGGTGCCCTGCCATTTGTCATTGACATGTCAGTAACCTCCCAAGGAACAATATGGTACTTGTAGACACTGACGGTATTTTGTGTTGCCATTGCATAATGCTGGATCTAGATCAATGCTCCTCAACTGCACACTGTGTACCTCAAATGTGTCCTTTAGCCTACATAGTGCAAGATGTACCAGGCATTGTGCATCTGTTATTGGGACTGGATGTGGAGCTAAAACCTTAGGAGCCCCTGATGCATGCGGTAAAAGTGCACACACATAACAGCTTTCATTTATTACATTCCTTCCTGCAGTGTGCATACTGGAGTACCAGCTTTTGGAGGATTCTAGATACTCGATATCAGAAATGGCATCAAAGCCCAACCCCTTATATGAATCTCATGTCATTCATACTTTCCATTTCATTCGTCTAAGAAAACTTGTAGGGGGACCGTCAAAAAGTGAGACATTTTGTGATTTTGATTTTGTTTCATAGACATATTTATACACGCATTATTTTCCAACTGTTCCTGCCCCCTTTTATATGGCCACCCCATATAACAGACATACCTTCATCCAATCCAACAATCACGACCAGTGTCATACAAAACAACAGAATACTAAAAAGATATACTGAATAATTCCTAGAACAAATTATATTGAACTTAATTTAATCCCTACATAACAGAGAGGTTTAAACACGTCGGTCAGGCATCCATGCGTATTCCTGGAGAGGAGAAAAAAGGTCATCAAGAGAGAGAGAAAGAAAGAGACAGAGAAAGAAAGAGAGAGAGAGAGTAGGAGAAGGAGAGGGAGAAGTATAAGGAGAGGGAGAGGGAAAAGGAAGGGAAGGGGAGGGGAGAAAGAGGGAGAAGGAGAAAGACCCTTTGCCCACCAGGGCCGACCAGGTTCTTGAACTTCAGAGAAATTGAAAAATCAAACAAATTGAAAAAAGATAAAAATAAATAAAAAAGAACAATACAAAATGAAAAAAGAAAAAAGAAAAATCAGGCGTGTGCCACTGCACACCAGCCTGGCATGGATCCCTTTTTTTAATGTGTTCTTCTGTTGCCAGGTCCTTATTGATCCTTGTCTCAGGTGCTCTTTGGACATCTGAGAGATACACCCAATATTTTAAGTCCTTCACACGGACAGCAAGAGGAGTACAGAACACCTCATAGGGTCCTTGAAATCTTGGATTGTTCCATCTACGCACAAAGTGTTTCACATAGATCAGCTCCCCAGGTAATAATAGTCCAGTTGTGGCAGATAAGTTTGTAGTTGCTGTCCCTTCTGGTGTGTCCTGTCCTTCAGTCCTGAGTGGCACAATCCGTCAAGAGATATATTTGATAACATGTGTTAGTGCTGTTAAATATTCCCTAAATTCCTCTCCTAGTACTGTCGCTGCTTAATGTGCACCTGACGCTTTCCTCACAGGGGATATGGTGGTCTGCATGAGCTTACCTATGACTATTTCATGTGGTGTCAAATGGTGGTCCTTACTAGGCTGTGTGCATAAACTAAAGAGGGCCAAGGGCAAACAGTGCATCTAGTTTTTCTTCAACGTGGAACACAATTTTGACAGTTTACTCTTCAAAGGCCCATTGATCCTCTCCACAATGCCATTAGCCTGAGGGTGGTAAATTGGGCACATTCAATGTTTTATGCCCAATAGTGCTGCGACATGCTGAAATAGCATAAAGAAATGTGTGGAAACAGCTTTCTAACTAGGACCCGTGCTGCACGCTTTGCATCTGGATGTGCACATGGTCCTGCCTCCAAACCATCAAAATAAGGTACCTATATCCATTAACCTGTCTCCCATATCTGCATAATCTATATGCAGTTCACGGAATGGCCCTATAGGGTGAGGTAATGTACCTCTTAATGTCCGCAATGTCATCCCTGTGCTGAAACTCTGGCATGTCAATGTATTTTTTATTTTAAATGCTCTCCTGGAGGTTTGGCTCAAACCAGTCCTCCTGAATATCTGCCACAATATGTTGTTTGGAGCTGTGGGAGGGAAAATGGAGTTGCTGAAATGCCAGAGAGAGTAATTCTTGGGGCATCACCACCTTCCCAGAGCTCTCCTGTCTCCACAGTAGATCACTGGGAGACTGTTTGCAACCCCTCCGCAACCATAGCTCCTTTTACCCCTCAGGCGCTTTCCCTTACACATCTATAATCTGTGATATATGCAATGCTCTGTATGGAACTGTGGTCTCACTCTGTACAGGGGTGGCCACTGTACATTGTATCTGGGAGATATGCTGCCAACTGGGCCACCTGGTCTGCAGCTGCGTTGCCCTTAGAGATTTCATCCGTGGTATTAGTATGGGCAGCGCATTTAACCACTGCCACATCGGAGGGCCATGATAAGGCTCCAATCAGTTCTTCCAACAGCGTTGCATGCTGCACTGGAGAGCCATCTGCCCTCCTGGACCCTTTCCTCTTCCACCGAGAAAAGACCTGCATGCACTGTTGTCGTGAAATATGCTGAGTCTGAGTAGATGGTGACACACTGCCCTTGAGAGGCTCTGTCAGGATTAGTCAGGCGAGTACAAAGGCAGCGAATATGGCAAGGGAAATGTGCACTAAATCACACAGTGAATAGCTTCGAAATAAACTACGTGCACACAGGAACAACGACTCATGTATGCTAGAACCCAGGAGTGCAAATAGAGTGTGACAACAAAACCAATATATGAAAAGGGATGTGGGGTAAGCACCTGACCGCGAGGAAAGTCGGCAAGCGCCTTACCCCCAATTGCTGTTACAGGTACTGACAGCGCTAAACCCACGTGGAGGGCAAGCAATGACAGGATCTGTGAACTAACACTCTTGATGGTATTAAATAAGGGAACTAAAGAACTGTACTCACGAGGACGAGATAAACCTCTTGAATGTCAGCTAGCCCACGAATCCTGTTGATGAAACTGGGACCCAGAAAGGCTAGAACAGCAATGGGAGGAAAGCTAAATACCTAAGTTGGAATAGTGATTACAAATTAGTGAGGAAAACATAAGCATTCACACAGGAGCTAGCTACAACCGCACACCACACCTAATAATCAAATGGGAAATAAATGCAGAAGTGCAATGGAAAACATGGAATGGATCCCAATAGAAAGTAAGGATCAGGAGCAGGAAAAAAACGAAATAACCAATGCAAACTTCTCCCTACCCCTCCAAGGAAAAGACAGGAAGCTAATCTAAGAGGAAGGCTAAGGCATACGGGTTTGCAGCAGCAAAGGACAGAGTCAAATAAATATAGAACACAGACAAACTGGGCTGCATCTAAAAGGGGAAAGCACTGAGAAATGCTGCCTGCAAACAGAGGAAGACAAAAAGGGAATCAAGGGCGCAGAAATCAATTAGCGCATGAATCCGAGATTCAGGGCGGAGGAACAAGAAAACAGGAACTAGGAACTAGGTACAAAGGCAAGGAACAAGGGACTAGTCACAACAGGAACACTGCAAACGATGACCAGCGCTGGACTGAAGTAAGACTGAGGCTTTTAAAGCTGCTTAACGAGCACACGCCTCAGGTGTGGTGATTGCTGCACCTGCAGCCACAGCTGTTACTTATCCTCCACCCAACCTTGTCCTGCAAGGGTGGAGGTGGAGCAGTGGGCCAGGCATTCTGGGAAGCATAGTCATTTGGTTAAAGAAGCATGCTGGCTGCCAAAAACCTGGAATGGATCCGGAAGGGAAGTAGCTTGGAAAATAGGGATTTAGCGCTCCCAATTCATCACAGCACTGTAGCATAAGGTTCGGAGGAAAGGTCCAGTAGGGAATAAACCCCAAATCATGCCCCCAAGTGGTGGGAACGGGAGCGAAGGGAGCGAGTCGTGACAGTATACCCCCTCCTACGGCCGTCTTCGGGTGCCCGCCACCCGCACAAGACATCTTCTTTCCATGATGGGAGTGCTTTTTCTTTGGAGGTGGCACTGATGGAAATGGTGGCCTGTGGGCAAAGGCAGATGGACTTCCATGATAGGAGTGCTTTGTCTTTGGAGGTGGTACTGATGGAAACGGTGGCTTCTGGTGAGGAAGAGACTCATGGTTCGAAGAAAGGCATGAAGGACTTGCAGGACCTGAAGCAGAGTTGGAAGGTCCAGGAAGCTCAGTCACTGGGAGTGGACCCTTATAAGTCTTTGAGGAGGGAGGCAGGCTGGTGCAACATGCCTTAGACAATGGTAGAAGCCCTGTTAGCCTTTCTGCCGAGAGTGGACATGCGGGAGGTGAGGAAATTGCTGGCTTCAGGAAAGGTTTATGTTCAGCCATTAGAGAAGGTGGCGGCTGAGGTAGAGGTTCAGATTTTCTTCTGTCATCCATCTGGGAAAAGGCTTGTGGTTGAAAGTGACTAAAGTTTGACTGCACATGTTCTACGCCTTGGAGACCTGAAAGTCCAATGGGTTGTACAAGGCTGGTACTCCTGGTGACAGTTGTGTAACCACCTTGTTGCACGTGGGATACAACAGCAGGGACGTTTGGCATACTGATAGGAGTGATAGACGCAGTACTTGGTATTTCAGGCACACTCGCAGAAGGAGCAATAACAGACACATTTTGAACTGCAGCAGCCATTCCCTTCCTTTGGCTACTAGCACCCAACTGGTGCTTCTTGGCGGAATTCTGTTGCACAAGTCCTGTAGGTAATACGCCGGTCTGCACCACCCCCTGTGCACACCCAGGTGAGTGGTTCTGACTCACCACTTGGTCCAGCTTTATGACTCTGAAGCGGGAGCTGGCAAAAGTCTCAAACTCTGATGCTGCATTTTTAGGAGGCTCTGATGCTAAAGTGAAGCAGTTGGGAGAATCGTCTTGTAGAAAAGGCAGGCATTCTGGTGCTCCTCCTGAAGCAAAAGAAAGGCAAGCTAGACATTCATCGACAGTAAATGGTTGGGATTCAGGAGGAATCGCTGGAGCAGAAGAAAATACAGCAGGATCTGATGGTGTAGACAGGTATACCTCTGATATTGGCAGCGAGGCTAAGCAGGATACAGGCGTCTCATGAACTGAAGGCAAATACTCAGTATACTCCGGGACTGAAGACATGCACTTTTGATGGACTACCGGAGGCTCTAAAGCTGAATCTGCAGGATGAGTCACTGTAGCTGAAGACAGGCAGGCCAGGGGAAACCTTGAGGCTGAAGGCATGTAAGCTGAAGCAATCTCGGTTGCTGGATACAAACATGTCCAGGTCTTTGGGACTGGCTCTTGAGTAAATGGCAGACATGGCAGCGGTTCATTGGTTGAAGACACGTGTGCCAAAGATGACTGCCGGGCTGTGGATTGGATCATAGAAGAGTCAATGGTTGTAGGAGGACAGACAGAAGTCTCAGAAGTTGACAGACACATTGGTGGCTCAGGAATGGAGGGCACCTTTAGGGCAGTAGACTCCTTGGCACCTGTAACCAAAGACTGAGCTGTACCCTTGCAGTCCCTTTCTTTAGTGGGTGACACAGAGCCTCTTTCTTTGTAGAAGTCAAAATCAACCAGTGGAATAACCATAGTAAAGTCTCTGTTAATCAGGATTTCGTCAATTGTCCATTCCTCTGTTTTAGCTTCTGAAAGAGGCAGATTAACAATCAACAGTTCAGGAATCGCCTGCCGGTTTTTTGGTTCTGTATACTGTGGAATGAGTCCATCAGAACATGAAATCTGTACTGTCTCTGACTGTTCGTATTGATCAGAATTGGCAGAAGGAAGAGTGAACCCAGAGGTAACATCGTTTTCCACATCAGCTTTAACATCTACTTCAGTCTCAGCAGCTGTATCAAGAGCAGGGCCTAAGCCTACTGTAGTGACTGAATCTGTGTATGCCACCATTGTGGATTGTGTTTGGAAATCAGAAGCTTGTATGTGTGCTAGCTCAGAATTATGACAAACTGCTACACAGGAAATTTTAGGTAAAGAAGTGACTTGTAAATCTTCAGCTAACTGCAATCCCTGATAAACAGCAGAACAATTGTTAGAAACTGTGCCCAGATTAAGCGATGTGCTAGACGAAAGACCTTCACTCCCAATAGATCTAACATATTGACAAATATCATGGTTTACCAAAGTCTCTGCACTCAGGGGCTGAACAGTGTTCACTTCCTCAACATCAGCAGATAAAGTCTGAGGTGTATTCAGTAAAGAGTGCAAGGTTTTATTCTCCTCTTGTAAAGAAATGAATTCTTGTCTTAACTCCTCAAGCTTAGCTCTTAGCATGCCCTGCATTAACTGTACATCACTATCAGTAGGCACAGGGGGAGGCATAGTCGCATCAGGGCTGGATCCTGCACTAGCAATCTGGATGTGCACCGATTGTACATTGTCCTCTACTGCTTGCAGGTTCTGTGTTTTATAGTTTCTCTTACCAACTTGGTCTGTGTTTCCCTTAAGCAAACTATTGACATTAGACCTCTTGGCATTAGGGACTACAGTATGTACCTGTGCAAAGGAGTATGCTTTAGACTGAGGGTAGAAAACAGAAGTTATGCAAGGAACCCCTCCATTCTTTATGTTTGTACCATGAAACTGTTCTATCTGAGGTGAAGCACAACTGGAATCATGGGGTTCAACAACAGAGGTACTCTTGTATAATAAGTCTAACAGTGGGTTGTTTTCTGCGGCTAAGGCTTGCGCTGACATAGAATCGGGATCAAAACAAAAGATAGAACTAGGATCAGGCAATGTAGGATGTGCCATCCTATGGGAAAAATACTTTGCACGTAAATGCCCATTCGTGACAAGGAGTTCATTTAAGTCAGGACTAGTGATTTGATTGTCACAGGTAAATGTAGGGGAAGCTTTCTGTACAAACTTGTTAGAGGCCTTGCTGCCTTTCTTTCTTAAGCTTGCCATATTCAATGGGAATTTTGGGCTGGTCATTCTGTCAGGATTAGTCAGGCGAGTACAAAGGCAGCGAATATGGCAAGGGAAATGTGCACTAAATCACACAGTGAATAGCTTCGAAATAAACTACGTGCACACAGGAACAACGACTCATGTATGCTAGAACCCAGGAGTGCAAATAGAGTGTGACAACAAAACCAATATATGAAAAGGGATGTGGGGTAAGCACCTGACCGCGAGGAAAGTCGGCAAGCGCCTTACCCCCAATTGCTGTTACAGGTACTGACAGCGCTAAACCCACGTGGAGGGCAAGCAATGACAGGATCTGTGAACTAACACTCTTGATGGTATTAAATAAGGGAACTAAAGAACTGTACTCACGAGGACGAGATAAACCTCTTGAATGTCAGCTAGCCCACGAATCCTGTTGATGAAACTGGGACCCAGAAAGGCTAGAACAGCAATGGGAGGAAAGCTAAATACCTAAGTTGGAATAGTGATTACAAATTAGTGAGGAAAACATAAGCATTCACACAGGAGCTAGCTACAACCGCACACCACACCTAATAATCAAATGGGAAATAAATGCAGAAGTGCAATGGAAAACATGGAATGGATCCCAATAGAAAGTAAGGATCAGGAGCAGGAAAAAAACGAAATAACCAATGCAAACTTCTCCCTACCCCTCCAAGGAAAAGACAGGAAGCTAATCTAAGAGGAAGGCTAAGGCATACGGGTTTGCAGCAGCAAAGGACAGAGTCAAATAAATATAGAACACAGACAAACTGGGCTGCATCTAAAAGGGGAAAGCACTGAGAAATGCTGCCTGCAAACAGAGGAAGACAAAAAGGGAATCAAGGGCGCAGAAATCAATTAGCGCATGAATCCGAGATTCAGGGCGGAGGAACAAGAAAACAGGAACTAGGAACTAGGTACAAAGGCAAGGAACAAGGAACAAGGGACTAGTCACAACAGGAACACTGCAAACGATGACCAGCGCTGGACTGAAGTAAGACTGAGGCTTTTAAAGCTGCTTAACGAGCACACGCCTCAGGTGTGGTGATTGCTGCACCTGCAGCCACAGCTGTTACTTATCCTCCACCCAACCTTGTCCTGCAAGGGTGGAGGTGGAGCAGTGGGCCAGGCATTCTGGGAAGCATAGTCATTTGGTTAAAGAAGCATGCTGGCTGCCAAAAACCTGGAATGGATCCGGAAGGGAAGTAGCTTGGAAAATAGGGATTTAGCGCTCCCAATTCATCACAGCACTGTAGCATAAGGTTCGGAGGAAAGGTCCAGTAGGGAATAAACCCCAAATCATGCCCCCAAGTGGTGGGAACGGGAGCGAAGGGAGCGAGTCGTGACAGGCTCTCAATGCATCAATGAGAGCGACAAGTTCTGCTGCCTGAGCTGAATAATGCATAGGTAATTTTCTCATGTTCAGAACTTCATACTCTCCCCCTTTACCGTGCACCACTGCCGCCCCTGTGTGCCTCTGTCCCGTCTCCTAGTTAATTGTTGATGACCCATCAACATATAGGGCCTCATTCTGAGTAGGGCAGTAAGGGATACCGGGCACCGTTAAGGAGACTGGTGCCGGTAATCCCTTACCGCCCTACTACGAGGTCCCTTAGCGGGTCCCTCCTTTAACTCCTGGTCTGACCAGGCGTTATGGACGGGACCCATTAAGGGACCTTGAAGCTAATTACGGTACCGCAATTTGCGGTACCCTTATTAGCTACTTCCCCATTCCCATTGAGCCCTATGGGGGCTCAAATGGGAATGGGGAATGGTTTTTTCAATGGGGACTTACCAGTCCCGCAAAGGTCGGACTACACCGGTAAGTCCCCATTGAATCAGGTTGGAGTCGGTACCGGTATGGGAGGTAGTCATGGCGCAAATAGTGCCATGACTCCCACCATACTCGGAATGAGGCCCACAGTGTCTCTCCTTCTGTTAATGAACTGTCTCTAGCTTTAAATTTACCCTCCTTCACCCCTTGTGTGTAGCACAGTCATGCATTTTCAGGTCATCATAAGTGGATGCCTCTGTCAAAATTGTGGCGGGATTCACCGTACTACACCTGACTATATGAATGAGGTTTTGATATTACAATCTCATATGCAGAGGATCTCTGAGTTGTCATGGTTGATTTAGATCTTTCCA
The DNA here is from genome assembly GCF_040938575.1 of Ambystoma mexicanum. NCBI lineage: Eukaryota > Metazoa > Chordata > Amphibia > Caudata > Ambystomatidae > Ambystoma > Ambystoma mexicanum. The sequence continues at coordinate 46,961,804 of NC_090927.1, forward strand.
AAACGGCGAATAGTGAATGTTCCACAAACAATTAAACAAAGCACCCCATGACAATCATAGAACTTTTCTCTATCGCAAATGCAGTCGCTGTGAGTGCTTGTTCACAAGCGAACTGTCCCTGCATGACTGAATCGGGTGCCTCGCTAAAATGGGCCAACGGCTTGTGGCCCATTGTGCTCTTTGGGGTCAATACTGCTGTCATGAGTCGTCCATCAGAGTGGGAAAATATATAAAACTCCCGTGTATAATCCACAGTTGCTAAAACAGGTGCCGTGCAAATAGCTTCTTTCAAGTTCTCAAATTGTCTAGTCATTTATTCAGTCCATTCCAATTTACAATTTTTTGTCTTCTGTCCTTCCCTGAGACTTTGTAACAGTGGTCTTGAGTAGGCTGCGTAGTCTAGGAACCATGCCCCAAAATAATTACATAAGCTCAAAAACTGCTGCATTTCATTTAAAGTACTGGGCCTAGGGGTGGCACGTACTGCTGCCGCCCTATCTGGAAGTTGTTTTTCCTGTTTGCAGAAATGAGTTGTCCCAAGTGTAGCACCTCCTGTTGGCAGTATTGTAGCTTCTTTTTATCTGCCTTGTACCCTCTTGTGAGCCAGCAATTGCAATAATGCAACAGAATTCCTCCTGCACTGTTGTTCATATTCATTACATACCAGCAGATCATCCACATACTGGATGATTGTGCTATGTACCTGAATATTTCCCAAGTCGGCATGCAGTACTTGACTGAAAATACTTGGGGCCTCATTACGACTTTGGAGGTAGCCATGCCTGCCTCCAAAACCGTGTCCGGGTTCCCTGAATGCCCACATCGGGTCCTGCGAGGGAACCTCGTAATATTGCGGAATGGTGTTAACGGGTCCGCCACCATTAGCGGCGCCCGTTAACCCATTCCGCAATACTTATAATGAGGCCCTTGGACTTTCACAGTACCCTTGAGGCAATCTTGTGTGCTCAACGCACTGTTGACCATGTGTGTCACAGGTTTCCCCCCTTCTCACCTGTCTATGTTGCCTGATGTCCTCTTTAGGTGGAGCCTTCTTTAGTATGGTTCGAAACTTAAATAAGCCTGCTCGGCCATCCTTGGCTTCCAGATTACGTTCAGCTTCGATGTCCAGGATCACGGGAAACTCCGGGATATGTCAAGAAGGAGTAGGGGGGCAAGCGGAAGCGACTCAGGGATTCCGGGAAGTTAGGAAAGAGGGAAGAAGTTGGGAGAAGGGAATAGCAAGTAGCACTAGAGAAGGTTCGGAGCACACGTCCGATCGCAGCTAGTAGCAGCTGTGAGACGCACGGGGCCGCGGGAGTGTGGCTTCTTTATAGAGAATGCTGCGTAGAACGTGAAGACTGGAGAGCAGCTTTCTGATCTTGCCGCCATGTTGGTAGTATTATGGAGTGTAAGGCCCAACGTGTCAGGGACCAGGAGGCCCAGAAGGGGCGAGTTCGATGGTTCATGACAGCATGCCTCCTCCGCAAACTCATTCCACCAGGTTTGCCCGGGTGTATGAGATGGAACCTTCGGAGTAACCTGGGGGTATTTAGATTTGAGATAGGTTCCCAAGTGCGTTCACTCGGGGGATATCCTTTCCATTCCACCAGGTACTGGACTTTGCCACGTCTATATCTAGAATCGCAAATCCTGGAGACCTCATACTCCAGTTGGTCATTGATGAATACTGGTTTGGGCCGAAGGTTAGTTCGAGAAGTCTGAACATATGGCTTCATTGAGGAAGTGTGAAAGACTGGGTGGATTTTCTTCCAGGAGTCTGGAAGCTTGAGTCGGTAGGCCACTGGGTTGATGACTTCCTTTATAAGGAATGCCCCATAATGTAGAGGAGCCAATTTATTTGGTCGCAAATGCCGTGGTAGCAGTTTCGAGGACAGCCAAACCTTATCCCCTATTGTGTAGGAGGGGCTTGGTCTTCATTTGGAGTCCGCATACAGTTTGGTCTGGGTCCTGGCCTTTTCTAATTGTTCTTTGGCTTCTCTTTGAACATTAATGAGCATTTCAATCCAGGAATCGACTGTTGGAACTGGTGTAGGATGAGGAAGGATAGAAGGTAGAACCGAAGGGTGGAATCCTTGACTACAGAAAAAAGGACTGGTCTTAATAGCAGAGTGGTCCGAATTATTATAGGCGAATTCAGCCACTGGTATTAAAAGGGACCAATCGTCCTGGACCTTGGTAGCGAAGCAACGGAGGTATTGTTCCAAGGTTTGGTTTACGCGCTCTGTGGCTCCGTTGGTTTGGGGATGATATCCTGAGGAAAGAGCACGTTGGATTCCTAGTATTTGGCAAAGATGTTTCCAGAACTGAGAAATGTATTAGGGCCCTCTGTCTGATATGATCTTGGAAGGAAGTACATGCAGTCGGAATATGTGTTCCAGGAAAATTCCAGCAAGTTCTTACGAGGATGGCAGTTTAAACAGAGGTGTAAAATGGGCCACATGGGTGAACAAATCAATGGTGACCATGATGGTTGTGTATCCCCTGGAAGGTGGTAATTCCACAATGAAGTCTGTTGCTATGAATTCCCAAGGCCTTGTTGGAAGTGGAGGTTGCTGCAATAGACCCGCTGGTCTCTTGTTGTCATGTTTGTTTTGATTACAGACAGAGCATGCCTGGATATACCTTTGTACATCAGCTTTCACTCCAGGCCACTAAAATTGCTTTTGTATTAATTGGAGGGTATTGGTAATACCACGATGCCCGGAGTAAAGAGTATCGAGACAGAGATTTATTATCCTTTGCTGTAGTTTTTGTGTTGGGATGACCAAGGCATTGTCTTTGAACAAGTATCCATTTTTGGTTTTCAGTTTCCACTGGTTCTTGTCCGAGATATCTTTCCAGAGTTCCGAGGATTGAGTCTCAATGCGGACTTCATCAAAGAGGCTGGTAGCCTGGGCTACAATTATTGTGGGGGGGAAACATCTTGGCAAATGTTCGGTCATCAGGAGGTTCATAGTCGGGGCGGCGAGACAAGGCGTCAGCAATTACGTTTTGTGTTCCCGGAACATGGTGAATCTGGAACTGGTATTGGGCAAAGAAGAATGCCCAACGGGCCTGACGGCTGTTCCTGCATTCCAGGGCCTGTAACACTTGGAGATTTCGATGGTCCGTCCGGACCTGGACAGGATGTTTAGCTCCTAGAAGTAAATGACGCCACTCGGTGAAGGCTTGACGGATGGCTAGAAGTTCCTTTTCTAAGACTGAGTAATGAGTTTCACTGGAGGTCAATGTCCGTGAAAGATAGGCAATAGGATGTTCTAGCCCGTCATCGAGTTCCTGTTTCAGAACTGCTCCGATGGCATAGTTAGAGGCATCTGTTTCCACTAAGAATGGTCGATTTATATCAGGTTGAACCAGGATGGGGGCTTGTGTAAATTCTGTTTTCAGGCGTTGGAAGGCCTTCTCCTGGGCTGGGGTCCAATGATAGGGAGTATCTTTCTTCAACAAAGAGATGATCGGTTGAACAATCTCGGAGAAAGATGGTATAAACTTCTGATAGAAATTGGCCAAGCCCAGGAAAGATTGGATCTGTTTTACGGAGGTCGGAGTTGGCCAGGATAGTGTGGCCTTAACCTTGGATTGATCCATGCTTATGCCATCTGGGCTAAGGACAAATCCTAGATAATGAACAGTGGAAACATGAAAAAGTCATTTCTCAGGTTTTGCTAGAAGTTTGTGTTCACGTAGCCGTTGTAACACTGATTTAACATGTTCTTCATGCTTGAGAGGATCCTTAGAGAATATCAAAATATCGTCCAAGTAGACGATGACGAAAAGAAATAGCATATCCGAAAACACCCGGTCCATAAAGCGTTGGAAGATTGCCGGAGCATTAGAGAGTCCAAAGGGCATGACCAAGTATTCGTAATGACCAAAGGGTGTTCTGAAGGCTGTCTTCCATTCGTCACCTTCTCTAATACGAATCAAGTGATAAGCACCCATGAGATCCAATTTGGTGAATATTACGGCTCCTCTTACGGCTTCCAGGATATCTGAAATCAAGGGTAATAGATAACGATCCTTAAGGGTGCACTGATTAAGACCTCGATAATCAAGACAAGGTCTGAGTTCCTTGGTGTCTTTTTTAGGAACAAAAAATAATGAGGCTCCAGCCAGAGACTTGGATGGGCGTATGGTGCCATTTTTTAGGTTAGTATCTAGGTATTCACGAAGGGCCTTTTTCTTTGGTTCAGACAGGATAAACATCCTTCCAAAGGGAATCACGGTAGAAGGTTCGGTTTCAATAGCACAGTCCTCAGGCCTATGGGGTGGTAGGGCTTGGACAATAGCAGAAGAGAACACATCGGCGTATTCCGGGTAGGTTTTAGGAACCTGAATGATGTTGGAGACCATAAGAGGATCTTGCTGAGTTGTCGAACGTTCTTCTGATGTTGTTGGTGAAGGATCCTGGAACAGACAATGGGACATGCAAAATTCGGAACCTAGGAACAGGGAACCAGCTGTCCAATTGATGTATGGGTTGTGTTTTTGTAGCCAGGGCATTCCCAATACATTGGGTAATGGGCAGATTTTATGATGTCAAGCTTTATCCTTTCTCGGTGATGGTTTATAGCAAGCTCAAATTCCTTAGTCGGAAGGGTTATGGGTCCAGAAGAAAGGGGTCTCCCATCAATTTCTTCTACAGGTTGCAGGACGTTCCGGGATTCGTAAGGAATATGATGTTTAAGGACCCATTCCTGATCTATGAATATTCCCATGGCCCCACAGTCCACTAGTACCAGAATGGGGTAGGATTCCTTCTTAGATGACGATAGAAAAGCCTGTAAAACTACCAGGGAGTTTTGTCCAGGAGAGTTCAAGGATGGTATAGATGTGGAGCCTGCATCTCTCTCCCGAAACTGAGCTCCATCTAGGATCGGGAGCTGGAGTTTCCCGAACGCCTTGGAGGGGCTAAGGGACATTCTCTGACTAAATGCTTATCCGAGGCACAGTACATGCATAAGCCAGTATGGATCCTTCTCAGCCTTTCTTGGGGGGATATGGGTCCACGGAAGGCCCCTAGCTGCATGGGTTCGGGTTCATTTGTAGGAACAGGAGAATCTTCGGATTTTGAAGAGCTCACAAGAGGCTTTTTTTGGATGGTTGACTTGGTCTTCCTTTTCTCTGCCCTTCTTTCCTGGATGCGGAAATCAATCTGTAGAGCAAGATCCATAAGTGCCTGGTAAGAACTAGGACATGCTACCCCAGCTAATTCATCCTTAACATCTTCATTTAGCCCTCTTCAAAAGAGGGTGAAGCAAGCTTCAGAAGGCCAACCCGCTTCTTTAGCCAATTGCTTAAATCGAGTTACGTAGGTGAGCATGTTCTGAGAGCCTTGCTGGAAATCGAGTAAATGCTCTTGAGCACTAAAGACCTGTTCTGGGCGGTCAAACATAGTCTTAAGTGCTTGAATGAATCCATCATAATCATCCAAAAGGGAATCTCCGGTGTTAACTAATGGTGTGGCCCAGGCTAAGGCATTCCCGGAGAGGTGAGAAATTATAAAGCCCACTTTAGCTCTGGGGGTGGAAAAATAATAAGGTTTAAAGGTAAAGTGGACCAAACAAGAATCCAGGAATCCTCTGAGGGTTTTTGCACTGCCGTCATATTTGTCAACAATGCCGCCCAATAGCACGCTGTCCTTTGAGCCAGAGTCACGTGAAAGTACCAATTGTTTCAGCGCAGCGTTCTCCGCTTTCAAGTTCTGTACTTCGGTCGATAGTTCTTGCATGCCACGCATTAGATCCTGGATGGCTGCCTCCATGCTGTATCGACTTCGGTCAGGTGGCGTCTCAATCTATCACAGGTTTCCCCCCTTCTCACCTGTCTATGTTGCCTGATGTCCTCTTTAGGTGGAGTCTTCTTTTGTATGGTTCGGGACTTAAATAAGCCCGCTCGGCCGTCCTCGGCTTCCAGATTACGTTCAGCTTCGATGTCCAGGATCACGGGAAACTCTGGGATATTTCAAGAAGGAGTAGGGGGGCAAGCGGAAGCGACGCAAGGGTTCCGGGAAGTTAGGAAAGAGGGAAGAAGTCGGGAGAAGGGAATCCAGGGGCCAGCGGATAGCAAGTAGCACTAGAGAAGGTTTGGAGCACACGTCCGATCACAGCTAGTAGGAGCGTTGAGACGCGCTGGGCTGCGGGGGTGTGGCTTCTTTATAGAGGACGCTGTGTAGAACGTGAAGACTGGAGAGCAGCATTCTGATCTTGCCGCCATGTTGGTAGTATTATGGAGTGTAAGGCCCGACGTGTCAGGGACCAGGAGGCCCAGAAGGGGCGAGTTCGATGGTTCATGACAATGTGTAAATGCAGTGAGATACTATGAACCAGGGTGAAGTGGGATTGAGATGAACGCATTCTTCAGATCCACCACTGTGAAGTATGTTGCTGTCTTGGGAATGCTGCATAGGATTGTCACCGGATTTGGAATTACCGGAAACTCCTTCTGCACCATGTCATTAAGAGGACGTAGATCGTGGATCATCCTCTAACTACCCCCTGTTGTTTTCTTGATTGAGTGTATGGCCGTATTACACAGGGATGTAGATGGCACAATGATCCTGTGCTCTAATAGAGCCTGAATAGTGCCTTATATCCCTTTCTCATCAGTCATTTCCTTCAATTGTACTGTCGGGTCTACACATAGGACTGGGCGCCACTCGCACCCGTCCTGGTCTGTTCCAATCAGGACTACTCTTTTGTCTGACACTACTAGTCCTTGCAAATCTAATGTCAATATTGTCCCTGCCACCATCTCGGGTGGCACCATGGGTCAGAAAATAAAATCTGTGGGCACTCGCCAACATTTTGTCGCAATTTGAGGCACTGCTTTTGCTAATACCTTGATACCATTGACAAATGTCTGGGATCACAGGACCCCACTTACTACTGCCTCCCTTGCCATTGCATTGATTATTACCATTGCTCGAGCTATACACATCCCTGGAGTGGAACACACTACCCCCTGATCTGTGAATGATATAGTTATATTTAGTTTACTGAGCAGACCCCTTCCCAAAAAGTTAACAGGGGAACTCTCTGAATATAACAAGTGGACTCGTACTACCTTCCCTCCCACTTTTATATCCAGCTCCTCAGTGTATGGAACTGTAGAAATAGCCCCAGAGAATCCCTGCGTGTGAAGCGTTTGACCTGATAATGGAAATTTCTCCTCCATGATGTACGATTTAGTTGCACCTGAATCTACCATAAATATAAATAGCTTGTTTTCTATTTACGCCTCCACCAAGGGCTCCTTTTCAGGGCGTGCGATTGTCAATAGGATTGGACACGCGAGTGCCCTCTGTGGGCTGTTCTAATCAGAATATGTATTTGTCCCGGGGAATTAAAAAGGCCCATCCCCGCCATTGTAACTCCTTGGAATGGGGCGCCTGTTCCCCCTGCAATCCTGTTAAACTGTTTTCCCTCGCCCTGCTGTAGTTGTTGCTCACATTGCCCTTGCCTGTCAGCCCCATAAGGGAACTGATTTTGACCCCCTGGCCTCCATTGACCCATTCCTTGAGGCTCTTGGAGTCCCTGCCCTGAAGGTAATGGCCCATAATTGAATCCCATCCCAAGCCTGTGCCTGTATTTTCTTGTGAAATGCCCCCAACTGCCGCAATACCAACACTGTGATGTTCCCAATCCTCCTTCCAAGGCCCTATACCCCCATAGCCTCCTGTTCTTGCACCTCGAAATCCTCCTCTTCCCCTTGGTGATCCTTCATACTGCCATTGTGCATTGGGGTACTGTCCCCCCCACCCACCCCATTGTCCCTGTCTCCTTCACCCCATAATGGCGCAATTGTGGCATTCACAATTTGTTGAGTGTCTCCTGTCCTTTCCCCCTGAGCCAGTGCAGTCACTGGTGCTTGGATGAAAACCTTATTTAGTTTCTTTTCCACTAGTTTTCACCTCATCCATTTGCCACTTCTGGGCTATCTCCCTGTCCGCTCTTTGATTCTCTTACAATGGTGGATTATTATATTTTGTATCTCTGCCGACCCTTTGGCTTCAATTCCCACAATTTTATCTAGTGCCTTCTGGACCTCTTTTGATAGTTCCTTCGTTATGATAAAATAGAGAAATGGTATTGAATGGTCCCATTACCCTCCTGTCTCAACTCTCCACATTTCCTGTAACTTAAGAATAAACCTAACTGGGTCCTCATCATCACCCATTGTGCACTGCATTAAAGAATGTAAGTCAGGGGTATCTGGGTACATCCTTCGTAGGGCATCCCATACCCTTACCTCATTAAAGGCTGCCCCATCATGTTAATTATCTGCAAGACCTACCCCAGGGTACCCAGCCCTTGCCCATATGTCCCCAGCCTGTTCCCAAACTATGGCGACCAGTAAACTCTTAAGGTCTCCTAGTGTTAAAGGTACCCCTGCCGTTTGTTTTTCAAATTCATAGATCCATTTACGGGCGCCGGCCATAAGCTGGGGGAGAGCTTTCATCAAATTATTTTTGTCCATTTTAGTCCATGGCACATACTGTGTTATCCCTACTCCTTTAAGTGGCATCTGCATATCTATTTTGTTATTCGATTGATATTGTACTACCACCATCAAATCATTTCACCAAAATGCCAGGGGTAGCGGAAGTGACATCACACGACCCTTGAACCCCTGATGACATCACAGGAAGTGATGTCATTTGACCCCACTCCGAAATGATATTGTGGGAAGTAATGGAACACAACCTTTCACCCGTTGACAAAACTGGAAGTGGCATCACATAGCATTGTACACTACGAAAAATATGGTTACGATATCACTATAATGTTATGTACATTTCATACAAGAATAGATCGCCATATGTATCGTTAAGATCAGTGTGTATAGGCCCATGTTACCAAATTACTGTGAATTCAAGCAGACGTCCATGACCAAATGATAATGATGTGTTATTATATAGCACTTATGCTTAAGCGCTTTATATAGAAAAAATATACACCCAATATCACCCAACCTGTGTTGGTACTCATTTATCGACTTCAGAAAAGAGGAAAGGCTGAGTTGAGGCGTATAAGAACAGACTAAGGGCCTCATTACACGGTGTGCGGTAAAAATCGGAATTTAACGGCATGGCGCTATTAGCATGTCCGCCCTCGCTAAAGACCGCTAATAGCGGCCCATTACGAGTTCGCGGACACGAGCATAGCGCCATGCCGTAAATGCCATTACCGCCATGCCGCAAAAGTCCACAAAATGCCCATTACCGGGCTCGACCACAGTGCTGATAGCACCTCCTCCCTCACGCAACATGCTAATAGCGGTCACCGCTATTAGCGGACACCGTCAAAAAGCGGAACCGGAAATAGCGTCATCGCACAGGAACGGGAAAGAGAACGGCGGCCTTCTATAAAAACACAATCCAGTGCCATCCTCTGCATCCAGGACATCTTACCGGAGAACTCTGACCAAAAACCATCCAGGACTGCCTGAAGATGTCAAAGGCCCCGAAAAAATCCTCTGACCGACAGCGGAAAGAGAAATTCACACCAGAGGAGCTCATTATGCTGACTAGCACACTTGCAGCCAATGCGGAGGTCGTATTCGCCAATGATCTGCGCCGTGCGGCGATCATCAAGAAAAAGGACATCTGGGACGAAGTAGCCCGCAAAGTAAGTGCAGTGGGCACTACCACCCGCAGCGTGAAGGACTGCCGCAAGAGGTGGGACGACCTCCGGCTACGTGTGCGGAATATCCTTTCAGTTAACCGCAACCTTGCAATGGCCACAGGAGGAGGCGCAGAATCGCCTCTGAAGATGGAGTGGGAGGAGACATGTGCCTCCACCATCGGAGTCGAAGCCATAGAGGGGGTCGGAGACATGGAGCATGGTGTGGCCATCTCATCTGATGGAGGTGAGTGAATACGTCAAACAATGCACAGTGAAGGGTGAGGGGGTACCCCAAACACGTGTCGATGACTAGGCCATTGGTCCTGCCACACACATACATGCATGCATCACCATATACACGTGCAATACTGACCCATCTATGCATGACCAACCCGACATCCCCATGACAAGAATCACTGATGAATAGGCCCCAATGCATAGAGCAGCATGACGTGAACATTCTGCATGAGGCACCTAGACCCATTAACGATGATGTACCCTATTCATGTCCTCCACAGGATCACCGACGGACACTGGAGAGACAAGCACCGCAGCACGTACTCCCCCAGCAGCCAAAAAAGCCAGATTGCATGAGAGGGGTGACACCGCCACCACCTCCAGTGGAAGTGGGAGGACAGTCCATCTGCAGAGGGCCAAGGGCAGCAGGAGCACCATTGCATCACAGCCTGAGGGCACGGCTCCTGTTGTAGCCGAACCCACGCAAGTGTGCCCCATCACTGCTGAGATGAGCACGGAGGGCACGCACTCCGCAGCCACCAGCTCCACTGGGGAGGCAGCAGCCACCGCACCGGCCAGTGACGAGGAGGACGCAATCGACGTCCTACAACTCATCCATGACCGCAGCCCAACATGGTCCATTGAGGGGAGTCCGAGGGCAACATCCGGATCTGCTACCCAGGGAGCACATGACACCCTCACTGTAGAAGGTGCATGGAGCCCTCAGCTGTCATCACCGGATGCCGGGTGCATGGACCAGGGCGCGCCGTCCAGCCCAGCGGCATCTACCACCCTGGAAGACCTTGCAACCATCAGCCGGAGGCAGGAAGACATGGCTGCGCTGGTCGCCCAGCATGTGGCGGAGACAGTCCGTCTAAGGGATGACCTCCAAAAATATGCTGGACAAACAAAGGAGGCCATGGAGGCCTGCACTGACAGGATATGCCAGGAGATGGGCCAACTCCGCCAGGCCATATTGGGGACATCATGGGGCAGCATCACCGACCCCCAACACAGGATCCACCGGGAACCTCCTCCTCAGCAAGTTCCCAGCAGACCAGCCCCCTGCGCCGCTCACTGCGCAACCTGAGGCGCCCCGCATCACAGCAACCCGATGTCGGGGGAGGCCCTGATGCTTAGCTCCACCAAGGACCAGGTGGCACATGTGGTGCAGGAAACATTATAGACACCATGAGACTCACCTGGGTGTTTTGGGGGGGTGGGGGGGGTAAAGGTGCATTTGGGTGTTTGGGGGGGAGGGGGGTAAGGGTGCATTTGTGTGTTTGGGGGGGGGTAAGGGTGCATTTGGGTGTTTTGGGGTGTTGCATTTATTATCACATTCTGTCCAATACACAGTTGTTCTGAAGTTGAAACCCAAGCGTGGTCTCCATCATTGCGTATGTGTCATTTATCTCGGACAGGGTCCTTTATGGTACTCCAAACATGCGCCAGGGCAACAATATCCATCTCCGTCCATGCTTTTTCACCTTTGTGCCTGATGGGATTTCAGAATCAGATGCTGACGCTCATCGTTGTGCCCTCTTGGCATTGGCTCTTGCATGTCCTGCCGGGGCATTCCACCCGTACTCATCCACATCCCCATCATGCTCTTCTGGTGGTTGCATGTCAATTTCAGGTGGCATTGGCACATTCCGTCATTTGCACATTTTTGGTGCTCTACACATGGCTTGGTTGTCTTTGCCACTTTGACACGGCTGTACAGGAGTGCCTCACACAGGCTGCTTAGGCAGCGGAGCACTGTCATTTGGAAGTCTGACTGCCAGCTCTATCACGACGCAGGTACGGGGATGTGCAATATTGTTGTCCTCTTCCTGCTGGTTCTGTGGGTTCCGTACAGGGTTTGGGAGCCACCTCCTCAGTGGATCGCTAGCATTGCCTGTATGGTGTGAGGAATGGGTACCTGTTACGGGTCACCTCTGGTGTGGCCTGTTGTTGTTGGTGCTGCACTGCTATCATGTAGTCAAGGCTGTCATGTCATGCTGCTGCTATTGGGGCCACCTTGGTGTGGGAAGGGGTGTGGGTAGGGGTGTGGTGTGCTCTTTTGTGCTGCCTGTCTCCATTGCATGCACCTGTGCTGTTTGTGTCCACCTGTAGTTGATGGGTACACTGCTCAGGTCTCTTAACGGGTGCTTTTCGATGCCGTTATTAGCGCCATGCCGGTAAGGGGTTTTTGGGTGTTTTACATGCCGCTAATACCATGTCCGCATGGCTTGTGATGGCCTGGTATTAGCGCCATGGTGCTAATTCCGGCCTGGGGGTCGCGCGCCCGCGCCCTTGCCGCTATTAGTGGCACTGTAATTAACGGGTGCGCAGATAGCGGTGGGTCCGGGTCGTGATTGGTTTAGGGAATTAACGGTACCGGTAAACCTTTACCGGTACCGGTATTCCATTACCGCACAACGTGTAATGAGGCCCTAAATCAGTGACTCACCCCCTGAAGTGTGCCTCAAATAAACCTTTAATGAGTCTATGTTACTCACCACTCCGAAACGGGCCCAAGATGTGGATGAGTGACCTTGGGGATGATGGTTGTACAAGAATCGATATTCAGCCTTCCATCCCAGCTCCCCAGAGTACAAGACTCAGGCTTTCTCAAAGAGGGGCTCTTTTCTACAATGTACCTCTCCGCTGTTTCGATTGGGACAGACAGAGGTGTCAATTGAATAAAAGAGCGGGGAGAACACACACCGCCAATACCAATGCTGCAAAGGAATACAAAGATATTAGACAGTGTTGAAAATAAACCAAGTGTTACAAACTTGATGGTTGATGGTCGTGCAGAGTATGGGCAACCCCTCTGTCCCCAAGTATCACACTGGCAACACCAGAAATACTGTCTGTGTGATCTTTGAAGCCACAGGTGGAAGTCCGCAAACTCGGACGTGGGACACAGCCGGAAGAACCCCTTGAGCGCTGCAAGGCAAAGTGCAATTATGGTTAGAATGCAGGACGAGGTAAAGTATACGGAATGTCAAATACAAGAACACAATGTACCTGTGAGGATATGAAGGTGGTTCTGAAAAAGGCCGACGAGGCGTTGACCTTTAGACGGCTGTTGGGCCAGGCAGTGTGCAAGGTGAACACCTAGTGCAGGACCGTAATCCCAAATTGGTACGTGATCCGTGGAAGAAAACCAAACAGTCCGAGGTCAAAAAACATACGATCCAGGTAGATAAAGGGGTTAAGCAGAGCAGTCCGTTTGGGCGAAGCGTAGCAGTCAAAACCAGTAATCCAGAGTACAAGAACAGTTTAAGGGCCAAGCGTAGCAATCCGTGAAGCAAACCGTGGTCAGGCGATGGGTAAGTTCCTTGGAACGAAGAAGTGGGCGACACGTGATCCAGACGAAGAACAGCTGTGAAGCAACGCTTTCTGTTTCCAAGCGTCCTTTATCCATCCGGCAGAAGTCACGTGATGTATGTACGGAACCGAAGCGTTGCGTCGTTGCTATGAGACAGGAATCACGGGATCCGCGGCGCGCAGTGACGCGCGGTTCTCCGCAAACGACGCAGGCCGATGTGATGATGTGGAAACAACCTCCAGTTCAGCTGCCACAGACGTGAAGGGCGGTAAATGCCAGTCCTAACATTCTGTGACCGGGAGTGAGGGGTACGTGTGCCAGATCTTGTATGTCGGGTAGCAGGGTGAATGGGAGTTGTGTGCGGGGAGGGGCGTGACCTAGATCGTGTGGTCGGCGTGACAGAGTCCCCCCTCAAAGGCCCACGACCCCGTGGGCAAGCCGGGCAATCCCTATGAAAACGCGCAACAAGCCGTGGAGCCCGGACATCCCGGGAAGAAACCCAAGAGCGGTCCTCGGGACCATACCCCAGCCAGTCCACCAGATATTGGAGGCGACCCCTATGGAAACGGGAACCCAGTATCGCACTGACTTCATATACGTCTGGAGAGGACACAGAGACCGGAGCGGGCGGAGCAAGGACACGAGTAGGAGCAAGGTAGGGCTTGAGGAGGGAAGTGTGGAATACAGGGTGGATTCGCCAAGCAGGAGGAACAGAGAGGCGGAAAGCCACAGGATTCAGGACTCCGGCGACCCTGTAGGGACCCACAAAACGTGGTAACAGCTTCCGACAACCAGGTATCTGTAAGTGTCGAGTCGACAGCCATACCCGGTCGCCCACACGATATTCCGGTGCCACGGTTCTCCTCCGATCCGCCTTAGTCTTCATCACCGTCTGGGCTTCACGGAGGTGAACCAGTGTTTGTGCATGAACCCCGGCCAGATCGCGCACACAGGCATTGGCAGCCGGAGTGGCAGAGGAGAAATCAGGGTGCGGCAGGGTACGCGGATGCTGACCATACATAGAGTAGAAAGGGGAGAAACCGGTGGCTGAATGTCGGGAGTTGTTGTAAGCGAATTCAGCGAGATGGAGCAGATTGAACCAGGAGTCTTGGTACTGGAGGGTCAGACAGCGCAGGTATTGTTCCAGGGCCTGATTCACCCTCTCGGTCTGCCCATCGCTTTCTGGGTGATAGGCCGAGGAGAAGTGAGCATCAATACCCAGGAGCTTAGTAAGGGCACGCCAGAAACAGGACGTGAACTGGGTCCCACGATCTGAAATAATGACTTGTGGCAGACCGAAAAGGCAGAATATCGACCTAAAGAACAGGCGGGCCAGGGTTGGAGCTGAGGGGATGCCCGTACAGGGAACAAAACGGGCCATCTTGGTGTAGGAATCAACAACTACCCATATGGTGTCGTAGCCCTGTTTGCGGGGTAGGTCCGTGATGAGATCCATGGAGATGGTGTGCCAAGGTCTGGGGGGAATGGGCAACGGTAGGAGCAATCCCAGGGGTCGTCCTCTGCGTGTTTTGCACTGGGCACAGATCGAACAGGTGTTTACATAGTGTTCTACGTCTTTCCTCATGGATGGCCACCAGCACCAACGTTGTAGCAATTCCAGGGTGCGTTGTTGCCCAGGGTGGCCGTTTATAGCAGCATCATGTGACCAGGCAAGCGCCTGGTTACGTACATCACATGTAGGGAGAAACAATTTGCCTTGGATGAACGGCAACCCCTCTTGGAGGGCTATGTCCCATTCGGTGAGCATATGAGGATGTTTGGAAACCCATTGTCTGATGGCGATGAGCATGGGTGGGGATGGTGTGCACAAACATACTACATGGCCCTTCCCTAACAGCGTGTCCGGAAATAGTGACAGTGATTCCCCACCAGGAGAACGGGAAAGAGCATCAGCCTTGCCGTGGATACGACCCGGTCTGTGTTTAACAACGAAATCGTAGGCAGCAAAGAACAAATGCCAGCGCACTTGTCTGCTGTTAGTACATTTTAGGGAGGCCAGGTCTTGCAGGTTTTTGTGGTCTGTGTAAACCACTGTCTGATATCTTGCTCCCATAAGATGGTGTCGCCATGTTTGGAGGGCATCTTTAATAGCCAACAGCTCTTTCTCGGTCACAGTGTAGTGTGTCTCGGCAGCCGAGAATTTCCGAGAGTGAAAGGCTACTGGATGTAAGCTACCCGTGGTTGGACAAGGCTGAGATAACACCGCCCCTAAAGCAAACGAGGAGGCATCCGCTTCCAGAACATAGGGAAGACCAGGGTCAGGGTGTTGCAGGACAGGAGCAGAAACGAATCTGGACTTGAGCGTCTCGAAGGCTTCCTGATGTACGGGGGTCCAGGTGAACGGGACGAGAGGACTGGTCGGAGCGGTCAAAGACGAAACAATAGAAGAGAAGCCGGCGATGAATCTCCGGTAAAAATTAGCGAAGCCGAGAAAGGATTGGAGCTGTTTGACGTTAGCGGGAGTCGGCCACCCCGTGACAGCCCGTACCTTGGTCTGATTCATGGATAACCCTCCGGGGGAGATGTGAAAGCCTAAGAACTCCACCTCCTTTGTATGGAACAGACATTTCTCGGGCTTGGCGAACAAGGCGTTCGCCTTGAGGCGAGAGAGAACCTCCCTAACATGACCGACGTGTTCCTCCAAAGAGGATGAGTATATCAATATATCGTCCAGATATACCACCACGAACGTATCCAAGATACTAGAAAATACGTCGTTGATAAATCGTTGGAACGTTGCGGGGGCGTTACAAAGCCCGAAGGGCATCACAGTATATTCGAATAACCCCTGTCGGGAACAGAATGCCGTCTTCCATTCATCTCCACGCCTCATCCGGACTAGGTTGTATGCCCCCCTTAGGTCCAGCTTGGTGAATATGGATGCCTTGGTCAATCTGTCCAACAGCGTGGAGATGAGTGGGAGGGGATACCTGTTTTTCACTGTGACGGAATTCAACCTCCTGTAGTCCACACAAGGGCGAAGATCGCCCTCTTTTTTCGGTACAAAAAATATCGGGCTAGCAGCAGGGGAACAGGAGGGACGGATGTGACCTGATTGTAATGCCCGCTGGATGTATTCCTTGAGAGCTCGTTCCTCTGACTGGGTTAACGAATAGATCCTACCCCTGGGAATGGGAGCATCTGGGACCAGATCTATCGGACAATCGTATGGTCTGTGTGGGGGTAACCCTTCTGCGGTAGCTTTGTCAAACACCATATGAAAATCGTGATAGTCAGCGGGTATGTTTGACATGACGGCCCCCACGGTATGCGTGAGCACAGGGTCGGAGGCTACGTCATCAATGCGGGTGGAAGCCATGGCACTAAGAACGGTAGCAGGAGTGGAGACCGAATCCCTTTCTGTGAGACAAAAGTGTTGGCATACTTCTGACTCAAATATGACTTGTCCCGTCCCCCAGTTTATCAAGGGGTTGTGCTGTCGTAACCAGGGTATCCCTAAGATGACGCCGAACTGAGGTGTAGTGATAAGGTCAAACGACATGGTTTCCCTATGGGTACTCTGTATCATTACTTCCAGAGGAGCGGTCTGGAACTCGATTGGGCCGGAGGATAGGGAAGTGCCATCAACCGCGTGTACGGGTTCTGGGTGTTCTTTTCTAACCAAGGGCAGATTGAGTTGATGTGCCAAGGCAATGTCGATAAAACAACCAGTGGCCCCGGAATCAATCACTATCTGTACGATGTGTGCGATCTCTCTAGTGGGTTTCAGAAGGGCTTGTACTACCACCGGTCTGATGGGACCGAAGGCGGGTTCAGCGGGGGTCATGGACAGGCTCGCCGGTGCCCCCTGTATCATGGGCGAGCCTTCTGAAAACCCGGGGTCTTGTTCTTGGGGCGTCGGGGGCATTCCCTTACATAGTGCCCGTTCAACCCGCAATAGAAACAGGCGTTCTCAGCCCTCCGACGTTCACGTTCGGATGATGTTAATGGACTCCGGATGCCCCCTATCTGCATAGGTTCAGAAGCGGTGTTAGAAGTGCTTGGGCTTGCTTGGCTAGTGAAAGAGGTTTCTGCCCTCCGCTCGGATCGCCTTGCGTCAACCTGTAAGGCAAGATCCACTAGATCCGTGAAGGCCGCAGGAAGGGCAGGAATCACCGAGAGTGCATCCTTCATGGTGTTACATAGCCCACGATAAAACACGATAGCCTTTTTCTCCTCCGGCCAGGAGGTCTCGGCGGCCAGCTGGTTGTACCGTGTGATGTACTCTATTAGTGTTTGTTTCCCTTGTGTCAAATCCAAGAGTTCCAGGTCCCTTGAGTGGGCCTTATAACGAGTGTCGAAGACTTTGGCCATTTCGGCTATGAGAAGATCAAAATCGTACAAGGCGGGATGGTCGTTCTCCAGCATTGGATTAGCCCAGGTGGCTGCCACCCCGGACAGATGTGACAGAAGAAATGCGGCCTTGGTGACTGAATCGGGGAAAGCCAAAGGTCTGCACAAGAAGTGCAGCTTACATTGATTGATAAATGTACGGTACTTCCGGGGGTCCCCCTGGTAGCGTTCTGGAGCGGCAAGGGGAACGGGTGTCGGGAATAACACGGGAGTGGGAGTTGGGGCCTGAGCAGGTGCTAGTCGGTCTGGAGAGGTTGGGTCCCCAAACTCGGCGTCTGCGGGTAAAGGGTGTTGGGTGCTTTGTATGGCGTCTAGGCGATGATGTATGGCTGCTGTGGCGGTGGCCATGTCGGTCCTTAGGGCCGCCACTGCCTGCATCAAGGCGGTCACAGGATCCCCGGTGGAGGGATTCATACTCTGGACGACCAAAAGGGCTTCACAGTCTGTTACAAACTTGATGGTTGATGGTCGTGCAGAGTATGGGCAACCCCTCTGTCCCCAAGTATCACACTGGCAACACCAGAAATACTGTCTGTGTGATCTTTGAAGCCACAGGTGGAAGTCCGCAAACTCGGACGTGGGACACAGCCGGAAGAACCCCTTGAGCGCTGCAAGGCAAGGTGCAATTATGGTTAGAATGCAGGACGAGGTAAAGTATACGGAATGTCAAATACAAGAACACAATGTACCTGTGAGGATATGAAGGTGGTTCTGAAAAAGGCCGACGAGGCGTTGACCTTTAGACGGCTGTTGGGCCAGGCAGTGTGCAAGGTGAACACCTAGTGCAGGACCGTAATCCCAAATTGGTACGTGATCCGTGGAAGAAAACCAAACAGTCCGAGGTCAAAAAACATACGATCCAGGTAGATAAAGGGGTTAAGCAGAGCAGTCCGTTTGGGCGAAGCGTAGCAGTCAAAACCAGTAATCCAGAGTACAAGAACAGTTTAAGGGCCAAGCGTAGCAATCCGTGAAGCAAACCGTGGTCAGGCGATGGGTAAGTTCCTTGGAACGAAGAAGTGGGCGACACGTGATCCAGACGAAGAACAGCTGTGAAGCAACGCTTTCTGTTTCCAAGCGTCCTTTATCCATCCGGCAGAAGTCACGTGATGTATGTACGGAACCGAAGCGTTGCGTCGTTGCTATGAGACAGGAATCACGGGATCCGCGGCGCGCAGTGACGCGCGGTTCTCCGCAAACGACGCAGGCCGATGTGATGATGTGGAAACAACCTCCAGTTCAGCTGCCACAGACGTGAAGGGCGGTAAATGCCAGTCCTAACATTCTGTGACCGGGAGTGAGGGGTACGTGTGCCAGATCTTGTATGTCGGGTAGCAGGGTGAATGGGAGTTGTGTGCGGGGAGGGGCGTGACCTAGATCGTGTGGTCGGCGTGACACCAAGTAATTAGAACAGCAGTATATTACAGGAAAATACCTAGTTAAGTATTGGAGTGGAGCTTCCCCGGGGTGAATCTACAAAAATATGAATAAGCACAATGAGTGGGAATAATTCTAAAGAGACTTCCTAAAGTATCGCACCAATAACAACTAACCTGAATATGGATATTTTGAGGATGGAAAGTAGTCCATGAAACAGAAGACAACGAAAGGAGAAAATAACAAACAGGAATGTTAGTATAGGGAAATAGCCCCGAACGGCACGAGGGTCGCACTAGTGCCGGGTTGGTGCAGTATCAGCAAAGCGTTTATATGCACTTGAAGTCAAGTTCACAAGATAGTCACTCAATGTCCCAGAATCCAACAAAAGGCAAAGATCCAAACAAGGCCGTGGAGACAATTAATGTCATGATCTCTGCTTCCAAAAGATCAGTACTTGCCCGACTCCCTTGGAAGCAGACCCATAACCCCGGTTCCGAGTGCCAGCCAGTCCCAATTGGGACCTTTTGGACCCTGTCCTGGCGCCAGTGGCACCAGGCTCATAAAGATGCCCAGTCCCAGCGCTGGAAGCGCCGGGCTCATAATGCTTGGGTGGACTTACCTGCAGCAGACCATGCTGCTTACTTACCTGCCAGTTGAGCCCCTGATCCTCTTCTGTTTGGGACTACTTTTCCTGTTGGGTGGGGCAGGAGCCACTCCCTAGGTTCAGAACACTGGAACTCTTCTGGAAAGCAGGAACTCTTTTCTTACCTAGGCGAGGCTGTGGAAGGAGACACCTAAGCACTACAGGAGGCTATTTAAACCACACCCGATGGATGAATCTTGCTTTGCGTTATTCTGCATTCTCTGCAGCAGAACGCTCATCGTGTCTTCTGCTACTGATCCTGGGCCTAATGGAACAAAGGCTTACCATCCTGGAATCCAGTCTTCAGCAGCACCTGTAAAGACAAAGAAAGAACAGGTTAGCACTACGGTCTTCAGTGGCAGCGCATCTCTTACCTGGTCCATCGGCTGTCACCAACGCCTCGCGCTGCATTCTGGCATCTGAAAGACAAAGGCTTACCTACTCTTCGCATGCTCCAGAGGTCTTCGCACTGCATTCCGGCATCTGAAAGACAAAAGCTTACCAGCTCTTCGCACGCTCCGGAGGCCTTCGGCGCTGCATCCCGCATCTGAAAGACAAAAGAAGGTGCGTTTAAAGACATTGGGCAACTTTATTACTCACGTGCCCTTACTCCTTCCCACGCCGAATCCAGTGGGTATTCCAGCACCCCAGCTTCTCTAAAGCTCCGAACTTGTACCTGCAAGATAAAAGGGACAGTTAGTGTGCAACGTGAAGCAGGCTACAAGCGCTTACTTACGTGCTTCCAGGCGCTTCTATTCCTCACGCGGGTTCGATCCTCAACTCTCATCAGCCCGCCATCCGCCATCGCCGGAACCCTGCAAAACAAGAGATATCATTACAAAAGACTTTTAAGACATTTGAAGTGTCCAGAACTTACCGTTCGTGCAGTTAACGATGGACAGCAGTCCTCTGAGGTCAAGAGGCCTGCACCCTTATCCAGTGAAGAAACTGGTTACGGCACCCTGCCCCGAGGCAGATGGAGAGCTCGGCGTTCACTTACCTAAGGTGAGGGCGTTAACCTTTGGGGTTCTACAGGAGAAGAGAAAGGGAAGAGGAGAGAGGCACCCAATAACCCCAGTTCATTAATCCCATATTTTCTATCTGCAGACATCTTACTCTTCGAGTCAGACATACAGTGCACAGAGGTCCAGCCCAAAGAGCCAACCGTGTGTTACATCACCTTTGAAGATACGGCATTCACCCAGTCAAGACCGGGGCCTCTGCGGGAATCAGGTGAGCGTTACAGAACGCAAAGCCTACCGCAAAACTCCCACCCAGGCGCTATGGAAACCTCGGATACCGACCAGCTAGCCCAGTTACTTGGGGAACTAAGAGCAGAAGTGCATGCAGCCCGTCAGGAAACGAATGCACTAAGAAGGGAACTGATTATTTCCAAGGAGCGAACAGACAATCTCCCTAGACAATTGCTACAGTCACAAGCCGGACAAACTCCGTTACCCGCATCAGGGGCAAATCTTCCTTCAACAACCTCTACGAACCCAGTGCAGATCAACCTACCTGGGAATGTACCTCTGGCTCCGCCCGAACGATTTTCTGGTGACCCAAAGAGGTTTGCAGTATTTATTAATCAGTGCCGGTTGCACTTCTTATGCCGGCCAGCAGCCTTTCCAACTGATCAAGCTAAGGTAGCTTTCGTGCTTTCGTACCTTAGTGGCAATGCGGCAGACTGGTCGATCCCTCTAGTTAATCAAGATGATCCGGTTCTCCATGATTTTCAAGCTTTTCAGCTCAGTATGGAAAAACTGTTTGCAAGACATTCACAGGGGCAGGCCTTGGACAATGAGCTCCTCTCATTGCGACAGGGTAATCAAGACCTTTTGGCTTATATTGCGTCTTTCAACAGACTGATAGTGGAAACTCGATGGCCTGAGGACAAAAGGATTACGCTGTTTTATAGAGGTCTACGTGGAGAGCTCAAAGATGTGTTAGCCCAAGTAGTGAATCCCCCGCAAGACTGTTCGGACTATATTGACTTAGTCGTTCAAATTGACCACAGACTGCAGAACAGGAAGGCCGATCGTTCCAAGTTTGATGCTCGAGTATTTTCCAAACCACCAACTCCTACCAAAGGAGTAGACTCCGGGGAACCCATGCAAATAGGGGGCCTGAAAGGACCACTAACACAAAAGGAGCGGGAAAGGAGAAAACCGCTGCAATTATGCCTCTATTGCGGAAACTCTGGGCACTTTCTTCGAGACTGTCCGGTGAAACCAGCCAAGAAGGCAGTAGGAGCTGCAGTTACCAGGGTCACAAACTCGGAGCAGGGAAACGACCTCGCCCGACAAGAATAGAGGTCCTCTTGCCGAGCGTTAAAACCAGTTCCGTGACCTCGCATTTCGTGATACCTATGGTCCTCATTAGCCCTGAACATCCGGATCGATTACATGCGATTGAAGCTTACATCGACAGCGGTGCCATCGGCAATTATGTGGATCATGAAATGGTTTTGAGGATGAATCTGACTCTTTGTCCAAAGGCTGTAAAGGACGTCATTACTACGGTGGATGGTACGGAGATAGCCTCCGGACCAGTAACGCATACCACCCAAGAAGTGACGCTAGTAAGTCAAGATGGACACCATGAGAAGATCGTGTTCGATGTGATCAAGGCCCCTCAGTTCCAGATTATTCTAGGAATTCCTTGGTTAGAGAAGCACAATCCTCAGATCGATTGGCGAGCAAGAACGGTTCAGTTTCCAGAATGTGTCTCTACTTGTCACCCTCGACCTGGTGTTGCACTGGCAGCAATTTCCTCGGAGGCTCCCCAGTTACCTCCTGAATACCTAGAATTCCAAGATGTTTTCCGGAAGGATCAGGCTAACTCTCTACCTCCTCATAGGTCTTATGATGCCAGATAGACCTGATACCTGGATCTACTCCTCCTTGTAGTAGAATTTCTGCCCTCACCGAGCCTGAGAATCTTCACCTCTGACAATACCTGGATCAATACCTAGCGAATGGGTTTATTCGTCCTTCCAAGTCCCCTGCTTCCTCAGCTTTGTTCTTCGTTCCAAAAAAAGAAGGGGACCTCAGAACTTGTATAGATTATCGCGCCCTGAACCAGATCACCGTTAAGAATAGATATCCGTTACCTTTGATCCCTGAACTCCTGGACCAAGTCAGAAAAGCATGCATATATACAAAGCTGGATCTTAGAGGAGCCTACCACTTGGTACGAGTAAAAGAGGGCGATGAATGGAAGACGGCCTTCCGCACCAAGTATGGGCTATTTGAATATCAGGTCATGCCCTTCAGACTTTGCAATGCCCCGGCCGCCTTTCAATATTTTATGAACGATGTCCTCAGAGAGCTCATAGATGTGTGTGTTGTTGTTTACATTGACGACATCCTCATTTATTCTTCATCGGAAACTGAACATCGGAAACACGGGAAAATGGTCCTCGAGAGATTGCGTCAACACAAACTTTTCGCAAAGTTGGAAAAATGTGTTTTCAACGTGACTGAAGTTGAATTCTTCGGATTCATATTATCACCTAGCGGAGTGCGTATGGATTCAAAGAAGGTCGATGCAATTCTCAAATGGCCATCGCCATCCTCCGTAAAAGGTGTTCAAAGCATGTTAGGCTTCGCTAACTTTTACCGCAGGTTTATCCCCGAATTCTCTCGAATAGTCCAGCACGTCACCGCCTTGTTAAAGAAAAACAAACGTTTTGAATGGTCTACCGAGGCGGAACAAGCTTTCCAGAGTTTGAAGACTAGATTTATCTCTGCACCGATCTTAAAACATCCTCGCCCAGAACTCCCCTACATCGTTGAAACTGATGCTTCGAGCCTTGCTATGGGGGCAGTTCTATCACAAAAGGACCCAGTAACCAATCAGTTGCATCCCGTGGCATTTTGGTCCCGCAAATTCTCGCCTCCTGAAATCAATTACACTATTACTGATAAGGAACTTCTAGCTATCAAGTCCGCCTTTAAGGCTTGGCGGCATTATCTTCTGGGGGCCCGACACACCGTTACTGTGATTACAGATCACCGAAACCTGCAATATTTGAAAACCGCAAAAGCTCAATCCTCTAGGCAACTCCGTTGGGCACTATTCTTTGTCGAGTTTGACTTCATAATTACCTATCGACCTGGTACAAAAAACGGTAAAGCTGATGCCCTTTCTCGGATGGGAGTGGAAGAACATTTGATCAATCCTAAACCTGTCCCTATCATTCCCGAACAAAGAATTCTAGGTGTAATCGCCACACAATCCATAGAGGAAGTTAAGGATAAAGCCAGGCTACTGGTAACTCCAGCAGACATACAGAATTGGCATCTGCAGGGAAAGGACTTTACGGTGAAGGACAACCTATTATATTTCCAAGAACGGTTATACCTGCCCAGCACAGATTTACAGAAAAAGGTAATCTCTTGTTATCACGATTCTTTAATGGAAGGACATCCCGGTATGACCAAGACCTCGGAAAAGATCAAGCGCTACTTCTGGTGGCCGTCTTCGAAAAAAGATATAAGAGACTTTATAATGTCCTGTGGAGTATGCGCCCAAAACAAGAGTCAAAAGGAAAAACCAGCCGGCCTCTTACGCCCTATTGACATCACACCTCGCCCTTGGCATACGCTTTCTATGGACTTCATCACCGATCTACCTCCATGCTCCGGATACAATACGATCCTAGTAATCGTGGACCTATTCTCCAAGATGGCGCATTTCATTCCACTCAAAGGCTTACCAACAGCAACAACTCTGGCCCGAGAATTTCTCGAAAACATCGTCCGACTGCACGGTTTTCCTTCAGTTCTCATTTCGGATCGAGGTAGTCAATTTATTTCTCATTTTTGGCGAAGTTGCTGTCGGTCGGCTCAAATTGATGTGAGACTTTCGACCAGCCACCACCCTCAAACCGACGGACAAACCGAGAGGACCAATCAAACTCTGGAACAGTATTTGCGCTGCATGCTACAACAAACTGAAAAAACTTGGAAAGATATCCTTTGGATAGCCGAATATGCCTACAATAACTCTGTCCACTCGGGAACTGGGAAGACCCCGTTTTTTCTTTTATACGGTAGTCACCCTCGAACCTCGGAGTTGGATCCACTCCAAGATCTTGGAACACCAGCAGTAGACCACCTGCATTCTACAATCACCCAAGCCTTTAAGGAAGCCGTTTCTCACCTTCAAAGGGCTAAAGAACAATACAAGAAAGGAGCAGACCAACATCGGAAGGAAGCCCCCCCAATATCAAGTAGGAGATCAAGTCTGGTTATCCACCAAATATCTACCTCTAAAAGGACCACACACATTCAACCCAAGATACCTTGGTCCCTATTCCATCACTACCATAGTAAATCCAGTAGCGGTCAAGTTGGACTTGCCCCCTCACATGAAGATACATCCGGTCTTCCACGTCTCTCTATTAAAACCCGTGCAACCTCAAACCCGACTAACTAAATCTCCAAAACCTATTCTAGTTGATGGAGAACTCGAGTTTGAAGTCAAAAGCATCCTGGATTCCAAGATCTCCAAATCTAAACTATTTTACCTGATTGACTGGAAAGGCTACGGTCCCCAAGAAAGATCCTGGGGACCTGCAGAATATGTCCACGCCCCTCGTCTAATCAAAAGATTTCATCGAACATTTCCTAACAAGCCCAAACCCCCGGAGAAGCCCGGTTTGGGAGGGGCCTTGAGGGGGGGTGCTGTCATGATCTCTGCTTCCAAAAGATCAGGACTTGCCCGACTCCCTTGGAAGCAGACCCATAACCCCGGTTCCGAGTGCCAGCCAGTCCCAATTGGGACCTTTTGGACCCTGTCCTGGCGCCAGTGGCACCAGGCTCATAAAGATGCCCAGTCACAGCGCTGGAAGCGCCGGGCTCATAATGCTTGGGTGGACTTACCTGCAGCAGACCATGCTGCTTACATACCTGCCAGTTGAGCCCCTGATCCTCTTCTGTTTGGGACTACTTTTCCTGTTGGGTGGGGAAGGAGCCACTCCCTAGGTTCAGAACACTGGAACTCTTCTGGAAAGCAGGAACTCTTTTCTTACCTAGGCGAGGCTGTGGAAGGAGACACCTAAGCACTACAGGAGGCTATTTAAACCACACCGATGGATGAATCTTGCTTTGCGTTATTCTGCATTCTCTGCAGCAGAACGCTCATCGTGTCTTCTGCTTCTGATCCTGGGCCTAATGGAACAAAGGCTTACCATCCTGGAATCCAGTCTTCAGCAGCACCTGTAAAGACAAAGAAAGAACAGGTTAGCACTACGGTCTTCAGTGGCAGCGCATCTCTTACCTGGTCCATCGGCTGTCACCAACGCCTCGCGCTGCATTCCGGCATCTGAAAGACAAAGGCTTACCTACTCTTCGCATGCTCCGGAGGCCTTCGGCGCTGCATCCCGCATCTGAAAGACAAAAAAAGGTGCGTTTAAAGACATTGGGCAACTTTATTACTCACGTGCCCTTACTCCTTCCCACTCCGAATCCAGTGGGTATTCCAGCACCCCAGCTTCTCTAAAGCTCCGAACTTGTACCTGCAAGATAAAAGGGACAGTTAGTGCGCATCGTGAAGCAGGCTACAAGCGCTTACTTACGTGCTTCCAGGCGCTTCTATTCCTCACGCGGGTTCGATCCTCAACTCTCATCAGCCCGCCATCCGCCATCGCCGGAACCCTGCAAAACAAGAGATATCATTACAAAAGACTTTTAAGACATTTGAAGTGCCCAGAACTTACCGTTCGTGCAGTTAACGACGGACAGCAGTCCTCTGAGGTCAAGAGGCCTGCACCCTTATCCAGTGAAGAAACTGGTTACGGCACCCTGCCCCGAGGCAGATGGAGAGCTCGGCGTTCACTTACCTAAGGTGAGGGCGTTAACCTTTGGGGTTCTACAGGAGAAGAGAAAGGGAAGAGGAGAGAGGCACCCAATAACCCCAGTTCATTAATCCCATATTTTCTATCTGCAGACATCTTACTCTTCGAGTCAGACATACAGTGCACAGAGGTCCAGCCCAAAGAGCCAACCGTGTGTTACATCACCTTTGAAGATACGGCATTCACCCAGTCAAGACCGGCGCCTCTGCGGGAATCAGGTGAGCGTTACAATTAATAGCAGGAGTGGAATTGCCAATTACAAGTATGTACCTGAGCACACACGCATCCAGATAAGGCATAGAAAAGTTCTGGATGGTTGATAGCAAGTCACCTGCGAGGAAGGCAATGTGGTTCCGCGTCTAGTAGCAGCTAGCTGGAATAAAGTACCGCAAGAGACAGCAGGAAGCAGGATCCAATAACGTTCCGGGTCAAAAGCCAGGCGAGCACGACGGGAATAAAGGAGGAGGCAAGCCAATCCAGAAGCCAGGCAGGGGTCAAAACCAGGTAAGCAGATTAGGAATTTGTGCGGAGAAAAACACGAAGGAGTAAACGGACGTAACCGCTGTAGCTTGTAACGCTAATTAGCAGAACGAGCCCCTTGAAAGACGGTGGTTTTAAAGCCGTATGGGGGCGTGTCTTGCCGTACGTCTTCCACGTACAGGACGTGGCAGCTGACACGGACTCCGTCGTAGTTTGTACAGGCGCCATGGCAACCTGTATCTGCTCCACAGAGGAGCTTGTAAAGGAGTCGTATTCTGCAAGGAAGCCCGAAGTGTAACAGTCTAGCAATTATTATATAGAATTCCAGAAAGACACATTGGGGGTCATTACGAGTCGGGCGGTAGGGGATACCGGGCACCGGTAAGGAGACCGGTGCCGTTAATCCCCTACCACCCGATTCAGAGGTCCCCTAATGGGAACCGCAAGGGACGTGTGGTCGGACCACACGTCCCTTACGGGTCCTGTTGGGGACCAGGCCACTAATTACGGGCCTGCCATTAGCAGGCCCGTAAATAGCCCCTATAGGGCTCAAATGGGAATGGGGAATGGTTTCTTCAATGGGGACTTACCAGTCCCGCCAAGGTTGGACTAGATCGGTAAGTCCCCATTGAAGAACACCAGACACGGGCACGGTATTGGTGGCAGTCATGGCGCAAATAGCGCCATGACTTCCACCAATCTCGTAATGACCCCCATTATTTGGTATTCCTATTCTTTCTTATTTAGGGTCAGTGCTGAAAGTGTTAGACTTGTGGCACTCCTGTTCTTTTTTTTTAAAACTTGTTTTTATTTATTTACAATATAAACATAGTACAGTTTTGTAAAATCCACCCCCTACGATCCCCCCCCCTTCCCTACCCACCTCCCCTCCGGAAGAGTTGCTCATTGTTCTGTTTGTTCTCGGGTCTGATTATGAGGAAAATATGTCTGTAAGTCTAATGTTGTGCGGACACCATTGTTCCATATAGTCCGATTGCAGATATTCTAAACCCCCCCCCCCCATTCCTTCATGAAGGACCTGCTCGAGCCCTGTAGGTGGTGCATGATTTTTTCCATGGCCATTTGTGACCAGACCTTCTGCAGCCAAGTGAATATTAGTGGTGGGTCGCGCTTGTTCCAGTTCTGTGCAATTGTTGCCTAGGCCGCTATGACCAGGCCCATGAAACTTCACCATTGCGCCTTACTGTATCTCTTGGCCTGTTGCTCTTTCCATCCGCACAACCACACTTTCTCTCCCAGCTGGTCCGCCTCTGGGAACATCTTTTTCATTTCCGATATCATTTTTTTTCAGAATCCTTTGACCCCTTGACAGTCCCACTATATATGCCTCCAAGTGCCGGCTTCTGGGCAGCCCCTCCAGCAGCGGTCTCACGATTGCGGGTACATGTTGTTAAGCCTCTCTGGTGTGTAGTGCCATTGGGTGACTATTTTTATCGACATTTCCCTGGTCTGCACTGCTCGTGTTAATTTAGGGATGTCTGCCCACAGCGCCAGCCACTGTTGTCGTGGAATTTCTTCCCCTAGTGTTCTTTCCCATCGTTTCATGTAGGCCCATTTTATTCTCTCATCTTGTGTAATGATAAAGTAGTAGAGTGAGGAGACAAGCTTCTTATCACCAGAGTTAGTTAGGAGGTATTTTTCGAAAGTGGTCAGTTCCCTGGTGGCCGCCAGTGCTATTTCTGGCGTTGATAACCAGTGTCTGCGTTGTTCATATTTGTACCTATCCGCTGTTGTGAGGTTTCACATCGATTTGCATTCTGTGAATGTTCTTACTTCATTGTCATGAAACATTTCCCCTATTTTCCTGCATCCTGCGCCTTCCCATTTCTCAAAGGCTCCTTGCTCTTGTCCAGGTGGAAATTGGGGGTTCCTACAGATAGGCGTAAATGGGGCGGTCACCGTGGTCATGGTGCCCTTTCTAGTTAGTTCGTCCCAGGCGTTCAGTGTGGCTTTCATGATCTCACTAATGCGGAGATTTGGGTGTCTGTGTTGTTTGAGTTTCCATAACACATCCTCTAGTGGGGTTCTCGCTACCGCCCTGTCTTGGGCTACCCAGATCGTTCGTTGGTCATCCCCCAGCCATTCTTATAGCACACACAATTGCGCCGCTTGGTAGTAATTTTTGAAGTGAGGGAGTGACAGTCCCCCCTCTCTGACATGTGTCATGAGGACGGTTCTTGCTACCCTCGGGGGCTTCCTGTTCCAAATAAATGATGAAACAGTCTTAGATAGAGCCTTAAAGAACGAGTTAGGGACTGATATCGGGATAGCGTGGAAGTAGTATAGCAGCTTGGGGAGGGTGTTATTTTCACCGATTGAATTCTTACCCACCACAAAATCATTAGCAGACACCATCTTTCCAGGTCTTTTTTCACTCTGGCGAGTAGTGGGGGGTAGTTCCATTTGTATAGAGAGTTCACCCTGTGTGTGAGTGTTATCCCCAGATATTTGATTCCTTCTTCTGCAATTTTCAGGACTAACAGACCCGCCTCCCTCTCCAGAGCTCCTCTATCCCCTTCTAAGTGCAGGATTTCCGATTTTTTCCTATTTATTTTTAGGCCTGAGATTTCCCCAAATGCCTCTAGCTCTTGGAGTGTATATGGCAGTGTCTTTCCCGGGTCCTCGAGTGCCAATAGCATATCATCTGCATATGCAATTACCTTATGCTGTCTGCCTGCCATTTATATCCCCTTGATGTGGATAGCTTCCCTTATTTTGATTAGTAGTGGTTCCAGGAAAATAGTATAAACGAGGGGGGATAGCGGGCAGCCTTGTTTTGTTCCCCTAGTGATCAATACCCTTTCTGTGACTTCCCCATTAACCGCTATTCTTATCGAGGGGGAGTTGACCATCTTTATGTAGTGGTTCCCGAATCCCATGTGTTCCAGGGTTTTAAATAATATAGACCATTCCACCAGGTCAAAAGCCTTTTCGGCATCAAGTGACAGTAGTATTGCTGGCGTATGTGTGATGCCTGTTTTTTATATTAGATGAATTAGCCTTCTTAGGTTATCGTGAGTTTGCCTGCCCGGGATAAAGCCTGATTGATCGGGGTTGATTAGAGAGGGGAGTAGTGGGGAAAGCCTAGCAGCCAGGATTCTCGTGTATATCTTAGAGTCCAGGTTTATCAATGCTATGGGTTGATATGAGCCAGGGAGGCAGGGGTCCTTACCCGGTTTGTGGAACTCCAGGACCTTTGCTTCATTCATGGATGGGGTTACATTTCCGCTTTCCTTGAAGGTGTTTAGCAGTCTTGTTAGAATTGGGGTGAGGATGTCTGCATATTTTTTATAGAAGGGGGCCGTGAAGCCATCTGGGCCAGGTGCCTTGTTGTTTCGAAGATCTGCTATTGCCTTCTTCACTTCTTCCTCCGTAATCTGGGTTTCCAGTGCAAGTTTGGCTTCTTCAGATATTTTTGGAATGGGGAGACACTGCAAGAAACCATCTTGCTCATCCTCGTTTGGGTGCTCTGTTGCGTATAATTTTTGATAGAATACTTTGAATGCCTCCCCGATATCCTTTGAGCGTCTAAGGGTCTCTCCCTATTTTCTTTTGATGTTTAGGATGGTCATAGATTTTTGCTTTGCAGATAGCTGCCTTCCTAGATATCTGTCTGCCTTGTTGGCTTTTATATAGTATCTTTGCTTAAAGTATAGGAGGGATTTCTCTGCCTTTTTGTTACGGAGGCGTTCTAGTTGTCCCTGCGTGTGTCTAAGCGCCTTCTTGAGTTTTCTGGTGTGGTGAGTCAATAGTTCCTCTCAAATGTCTTTTAGTTTCTTTTCGAGTTCTCTTTCCCAGCTATACCTCTGTTTGTCCTTGGAGGACTTTAAGGTGATCATATGTCCCCTGATTACTGCCTTGAACGCCTCCCATACTCTTCCCATTGGGACGTCCCCTGTGTCGTTTTGCTCAAGTATTCAGCTATTTTGTCCTTTACTGCCTCTCCCGTCACCGGGTCCATAAGAAGATCCTGCGTGAGCTTCCAGCGCCAGAGCCCACCCCCTTTCCCTGGGGTTGAAATGTCCAGCCAGAGCGGGGCGTGATCTGACAGTGTTATGGGACCTAGTTCTAAACCCTGGACCTTGCCTAATAGCCCTACCGGCACCCAGAAGTAATCGATTCTCAACATTGTATTATGTACGTGCGAGTAGTATGTGAAGTCATTGTTTTGACCCTTCAGCTCCCTCCATGCGTCGCAGAGCGTCATTTGATCCATTATTTGTTTGAGATGGCTGGAAGGAGCGCCCTGGTTTTGGGGGCCCCACGCACTCCTATCTAACTGCGGATGCCATGTTCAGATCGCCCCCCATAATTATCTCTCCCTTCGCAAACCCCTCCAGTCTCCCCATTGTATCCCGCAGGAATCCATCTTGGCCCATGTTCGGTGCATATATTGATGCTAGAGTTAGCTTGGTGCTGTCCAGCTTAATATTGGCGAATGCGAATCTCCATTCCTTGTCTGTCTGCTTGTCTAAGTGTGTTACATCCACTCCCCCCTTTATTGCTATCATTACCCCCGCTCTTTTCCCCTCTGAATTTGATTGTACCATTACCTTGTACCCTCTAAGACATACCCTCCCCCTATCCAGAGCTTTAATGTGTGTTTCCTGGAGCAGCAGAATGTCCGCATTCTCCCTCCTAATCATATTCTATTTTTTTCCTCTTCACGGGAGAGTTCAGGCCCCTTACATTTAGTGTTAGCATTCTGATCTTACCCATGTTAACTGGCCCAGATTGGATACCGTTTGAACCGGATTGCTGTGATCCCTACCCCTTCCGGTGATACCCTCCCAGCCTCCACCCGAACTCCCTAACTCCCCCACAACATTTAACAATAACTCAACTTTGAGCCCGAGGAGGGCCCGGGTCCCTATGGTAGCTATGGCGTTGTGCCTATCGCTCCCTGCCCTCTGTGAACTCGGGTCGAGCTTTGCGGGGAGTCCTAAACCCCACA
Organism: Ambystoma mexicanum; assembly: GCF_040938575.1. Classification (NCBI taxonomy): domain Eukaryota; kingdom Metazoa; phylum Chordata; class Amphibia; order Caudata; family Ambystomatidae; genus Ambystoma; species Ambystoma mexicanum. The sequence goes on from NC_090927.1 coordinate 46,993,718, forward strand.
TCTTCCTCGGACCTTACTGTGTGTTCGTTCCTGATCCTCGGCCAGGCCGTGAAAGGAGTTGTCTCCGATACCATTCCATGAGTTCCATGAATACCTCTCCAGGTTCAGTGGATGGTGGCTGTTCCCTGTCGTCGCCTTGCTTTGGTGTTTCCTCTATTCCACTGTTGCCGGTTTGGTGTCCCCCTTTCTATTTCGTCTCTTTCTCTGCCGAACCTCCACCCACCCTCTCGGTCTTTTTGGCATTTCCCCCTTTGCCTTCGTGCTCCTGCATTCTGCTTCCTCTGGTTGTATGTCCATTATGTGTAGTCCCTCTTCACAAGTTGTCACCCTCCTTTGCTTTCCTTTCCAGCTGGCCTTCTTCTCGTGGGGCGCCGCAGCGCGGGGGTCCCCGTTCGGGTTCCCCTCGCATACGGCTTTTCCTCTCCTCTCTGCGGTGTGATCCGTGCTTCAGTTGGTGGGGGAGGGAGTGGGGGGATCTCACAGTTTTGATGTGCAGCTTCGTCCGCCCACCAGCCGTCAGCTGGTCCTGCGTGGCCGTTCCCCGTTGTCACTTTAGGGTGCCCTCCGCTCCGGTGTCCGGCTGGGCCGCGTCCTCAGCTGCCGCGGTTCCTGCCAGGGCCTCCCTCTTTTCCCCGGCCGAGCCACGTACAGGCGTGTTGCTGCTCTGGCGGGGGGATGGATGCTCCTCTCAGGCGGTGCTGCCTTCGACTGCTCCTCAGGGGCACCTTCTCAATTCCTGCAGTGTCGGGTGCTCTAGGAGGCGTACGAGTGTGCCGAGTTATGTGTCTGGAACCCGCCGGATCGGTGCTAAATGAAGTGCTTTATTTCGGCCCGGCAGGAGCGAGACTCACACACGTCTCCCTGCTTCGGCAGCCATCTTGGAATCCTGTTCTTTTTTTTAAGAGGGCCTGAACAAGAAAGTCAGCCACTCCAGAAGTAAAGAGCCACATGGTACTGGCCACAGCCCAGAAGCTTGCATTACAAAAAAAACAACCCTAAATGACATCCATGTTTCTTGGTCTATCCCTCCTCACTGCCTCCTGTGGCGGGGACGGGTTTCTCACTGCCTTTTCTCCTTCTTGCCCTACCTCTTCATTATTTCTACCACCTTGATCTTCATTTTCTCTTGCTTGTTCTGCATGTTATACCAGGACTATCCATACCCTCTCCCCATCATCTTTTTCAACACAAACATTTGTTATTGCCTCAGGGTTGAATTTAAACAAACAATCTCCTGACTGCTAATCCCCTATTTTCTGCACAAGTACCCTTATTCCTGGGAATGTTTCTTCAGGTTCTTGTAACCTGACTAACCTTTCCGGCAACGCTCTTAACTCGTTGTCTATATCTAATTGTGGACCCTTTGGGTACACTGATGATACGGCCATGTCATTGCTGGTAGATGGATTATATGGAGGTGGAGGTGCAAAAGCTCTTGAGTTTTTCCCACCTAGTTGCTAATCCTGTTGTTGACACTCTCTCTCTACCACTGTTGGCTTATAGACCAGGTTTGTACACCCTACTGCAGGTTTAGGCGTTACGGGGTTTATCCCCTTACATTGGATCGCTTTTTCACCTTCCTGATCTTCCATAGCCTCAAATAATTGGCAGAGATCTAGAATCTCTTTTCTATTTTGGAATTTGTTTGCCTTTATATTTTGCTGCTAAAAAGATGGATATTTTTTCTAGCATTTTTTTGTTATGGGAGCCCTGCTATGGCCAGGAGCAGCACATCCCCCCCTTCCTTTGTTTCTACTATCCATTGTTTATGGTACCTATTTATTCTGTCAAAATACAGTTGCAGGACCCTATGCATGTGTTTTATTGGGGATTCTTCTTCCATAATGTGCGCGCATCCCTAACGCTTCACTTAGACCCTTCTGCTATGCTGCACACGCTTCTGCTTATTACACAAAAATACAGATCAACTCACTTTTTCCCCATTACTTTTTCCCACTTTGATTTCACCGACACACACACCGCGACTCATCCATCTTCCTTCCTTTTTTTTACCACAAAAGACAGCAAGAGAAAATATACAAAAATAATTGACTAAAATCCAGGCCCATTCCTTATACCGAGCCACTATTTTTTTCCTTATATCCTTTGTAATACCACCTTCCCAGCTTAATATGCTGAGGATCCCATTGCTTTTATTGTCATGAAAGAATAATGCATGGTACTACCTTCTCAACCAATTATGGCTGAGGATCCCTTACTTCCCAGTCCTTATTCGCGGAGGCTCCCTTTTTCCATTATAAAAAGTAGAAAAACAAAAATATGCGACAATTTCAATACATAACCACCTCCTATCCAACCTACTCCTTAACACATCACCTGAAATCCTATCCAATCTACTCCTTAACACATCACCTGAAATCCTATCCATTCTACTCCTTAACACATCACCTGAAATCCTATGCAATCTACTCCTTAACACATCACCTGAAATCCTATGCAATCTACTCCATTGACCTTGTAGTTCATCCACATCACCATAGTATCATTCATGTCCACTTGTTATCTCTTGCGAATAACAATCAAACCTCCTGGACATCTACAGATCACCTAATTTTAACTCCCACCCAGATCTAGATATCCTGCTTCTACTAGCACCTCATATCATGCCAAACACCAGATGCTTCCTCTTAAGGGACATCAACCTAGGCTTCAGACTCTCTGAGCCAGAAATCGCTCTGTTTCGTTTTACTCTGCTGTCCTTTGTGCTCCGTTTTGATGTGGAGCTGCCATTCCAAGATGGCCACTCGTTTTTACCCTGCACTGGAGTGCTGGGCTTGGTGCTGCTGGGGGGCATTGATTGGCTGGAGCATGTAACATCAGGGCCAATGCGAAGGCCAGCAGGCTTGGCCGGCCATCCTCACAAGGCCCACTCCTAAGGCCCTGTCTACCGCTGTCCACCGTGGTACGCCGGATCGCCGGCCCCCCCGTTAGTCACTGTGTGCCCCTGTGCCCCTCTGCCCCCGTTACTCACTGTGTGCCCCCCTGCCCCCCCGCGAGTCATTGTGTGCCCCCCTGCCCCCCCGTTAGTCATTGTGTGCCCCTCTGCCCCCCGTTAGTCACTGTGTGCCCCCTTGCCCCCCCGCAAGTCATTGTGTGCCCCTCTGCCCCCATTACTAATTGTGTGCCCCTCTGCCCCCCCATTACTCACTGTGTGCCCCTCTGCCCCCCCGTTAGTCACTGTGTGCCCCCCTGCCCCCCGTTAGTCACTGTGGGCCCCCCTGCCCCTCCGCGAGTCATTGTGTGCCCCTCTTCCCCCCCGTTAGTCACTGTGTGCCCCCTGCCCCCCGTGAGTCATTGTGTGCCCCTCTGCCCCCCCGTTAGTCACTGTGTGCCCCCCTGCCGCCCTGTTAGTCACTGTGTGCCCCCCTGCCCCCCGCGAGTCATTGTGTGCCCCTCTGCCCCCCCCGTTAGTCACTGTGTGCCCCCTGCCTCCCTGTTAGTCATTGTGTGCCCCTCTGCCCCCCGTTAGTCACTGTGTGCCCCTCTGCCCCCCGTTAGTCACTGTGTGCCCCCCTGCGAGTCACTGTGTGCCCCTGCCCCCCATTAGTCACTGTGTGCCCCTCTGCCCCCCGTTAGTCACTGTGTGCCCCCCTGCCCCCCGCGAGTCATTGTGTGCCCCCCTGCCCCCCTGTTAGTCACTGTGTGCCTCCCTGCCCCCCGCGAGTCACTGTGTGCCCCCCTGCCCCCCCGTTAGTCATTGTGTGCCCCTCTGCCCCCGTTACTCACTGTGTGCCCCCCTGCCCCCCGTGAGTCATTGTGTGCCCCTCTGCCCCCCCGTTAGTCACTGTGTGCCCCCCGCGAGTCATTGTGTGCCCCTCTGCCCCCCGTTAGTCACTGTGTGCCCCCCTGCCCCCGTTAGTCATTGTGTGCCCCTCTGCCCCCCCCCGTTAGTCACTGTGTGCCCCCTTGCCCCCGTGAGTCATTGTGTGCCCCTCTGCCCCCCCGTTAGTCACTGTGTGCCCCCTGCCCCCCCCGTTAGTCACTGTGTGCCCCCTCGCCCCCGTGAGTCATTGTGTGCCCCTCTGCGCCCCGTTAGTCACTGTGTGCCCCCCTGCCCCCCGTTAGTCATTGTGTGCCCCTCTGCCCCCGTTAGTCATTGTGTGCGCCTCTGCCCCCGTGAGTCATTGTGTGCCCCCCTGCCCCCCGTGAGTCATTGTGTGCCCCCCTGCCCCCCGTGAGTCATTGTGTGCCCCCCTGCCCCCCGTGAGTCACTGTGCACCCCCCGTGAGTCATTGTTGCCCCCCTACCCCCCCGTTAGTCACTGTGTGCCCCCCTGCCCCCCCGTGAGTCATTGTGTGACCACCTGCCCCCCCCATTAGTCACTGTGCGCCCCCCTGCCCCCCGTGAGTCATTGTTGCCCCCCTGTCCCCCGTTAGTCACTGTGAGCCCCTCTGCCCCCCGTGAGTCATTGTGTGCCCCCGTGCCCCCCGTTGTCATTGTGTGCCCCCCTGCCCCCCGTGAGTCATTGTGTGCCCCTCTGCCCCCCCGTGAGTCATTGTGTCCCCCCTGCCCCCCCTGAGTCATTGTGTCCCCCCTGCCCCCCTGAGTCATTGTTTGCCCCCCTGCCCCCCGTTAGTCACTGTGTGCCACCCATCCCCTGCCCCCCCGTTAGTCACTGTGTGACCCCCTGTCTCCCCGTTAGTCACTGTGAGCCCCTCTGCCCCCCGTTAGTCACTGTGTGCCCCCCTGCCCCCCGCGAGTCATTGTGTGCCCCCCTGCCCCCCTGTTAGTCACTGTGTGCCCCCCCTGCCCCCCGCGAGTCATTGTGTGCCCCCCTGCCCCCCTGTTAGTCACTGTGTGCCTCCCTGCCCCCGAGAGTCACTGTGTGCCCCCCTGCCCCCCCGTTAGTCATTGTGTGCCCTTCTGCCCCCGTTACTCACTGTGTGCCCCCCTGCCCCCCGTGAGTCATTGTATGCCCCTCTGCCCCCCCCGTTAGTCACTGTGTGCCCCCCTGCCCCCCCGCGAGTCATTGTGTGCCCCTCTGCCCCCCCGTTAGTCACTGTGTGCCCCCCTGCCCCCGTTAGTCATTGTGTGCCCCTCTGCCCCCCCGTTAGTCACTGTGTGCCCCCTTGCCCCCGTGAGTCATTGTGTGCCCCTCTGCCCCCCCGTTAGTCACTGTGTGCCCCCCTGCCCCCCTGTTAGTCATTGTGTGCCCCTCTGCCCCCCCTGAGTCATTGTGTGCCCCCCTGCCCCCCCGTTAGTCACTGTGAGCCACCCATCCCCTGCCCCCCCGTTAGTCACTGTGTGACCCCCTGTCTCCCCGTTAGTCACTGTGAGCCCCCCTGCCCCCCTTTAGTCACTGTGTGACCCCCTGTCTCCCCGTTAGTCACTGTGAGCCCCCCTGCCCCCCCTTTAGTCACTGTGTAACCCCCTCCTCAATTCCATCCTCTACTACCTTCCTACTCCCCCTTCTCTCTCCCCCCTCTCAGCCCTCCTCCTCCTAGCACTTACTCCTGTCATCTGTTCCGTGACTCTTGACAGCAGCTTGTCTGTCTCCTCTCCTCCCCTCCTTGTGCTTCTCCCTCCTCCCCCCTCCCCTGCTTTTTAAATTTGTCACTGACATTTTTGCTCAGTAGCGTGCCTTGTTCTCCTTCCTTCCCCCTCCTTCCCTTTGCCCCCCTTCCCACCCCCGCCTCTTGTTACCACCTGCACTGCGTAAATTGTCGTCAGACATAGTAATGTTACTGCTTGCTTTGTTCTCCTTTCTATCCATTACCTCTTACCTTACTTGTTCTATGCACTTGCACTATCAGAAATGTCGACAGGCCTATTATGATAGTTATTTTTCACATTCTGTATTGTTCAAGGACTTTTACTGAATGAACTGTATTTTCCTATGTCCCCTCCCTCCTTGAAGCGCTTTGAAACACTTTGTGTATAGGCGCTATATAAATAAACTATCATATCATATCATAAGCGGGATCACAAAGAGGTAGCCTTCCATACTGCACTCCAAGATATGACAAGTAGTGACAGAACCTACCCACAACAAGGGAAGAACACTTGACTGGATAAGCAAGCTCAACTCCCAAGTGTCCATCGACTCTATCCCACCTCTTGATTGGACAGACCATTCATGCATCAACTTTACCATCATCAATAACGAGTCCTGTGCCCCTAAGAACTTAACAACGGACACGTTTGAAACAAGAAATGTACGTAAACTAACAGCGGATAATCTTTCTCCCTTACTCAGTAATGCCCTCTCATCCCACCCTGTCATAAGCGACAATCCTCGTCTCCTCGCAGATATGTACCACAAGTGTTGCACGACCACCACTGACTCAATACCACCCATCATAACGAAAACTAGACGTGTCGATAAACGCACCAGCTTCTGGTCCAACGAAGAACTAGTTGCGCTCAAGAGGACCAAAAGATACCTCGAACACATCCATAAAAAAATCCCCTACAGTAGAGTCAGCAAATGCCTTCATGGCTGCTAATAAAATGTATAAAGTAGCAATTATAGCTCATAAAGCCAATGCCTATAACACTCTCATTAACAATGCCTCCTCAAATTCTAAGGAGCTATTCTCTATTCTAAGAGAATTGGAAAACCCCACAGCAGTCACTACCCCGACCAACTCTAGCAAAGAGTGGTGCACCACCATCCAAAACGCATCAACCACCAAAATCGAATTACTTCAAAAGAAAATCATCACAAAAAGAAAAATCTTAGCTGCCATTACCAATACTGCGAACCAAAACAAGAATATACTATAGCACTTTTCTCCAGTCACCCAAAATTCACTGCTAGACACCATCTCTAAACTAAAAGCATCTAATTGCAAAGGAGACAACTTCCCAGCACACTTAGTTAAACTATGTGCCCCCACTCTCTTGCCTATTATTACCAACTTTGTAAATGCCTCTTAATACAAATACAGTACCAGCTAGTATAAAAGAATCCTGGGTGACCCCTCTCCTCAAAAAACCCACACTAGACCCCACAATAGCTAAAAATTACCGACCGATAACCATGGTCCCATTCCTGTTTAAGATCATAGAGAAAATAGCATACACCCGAATTCAAGACCACTTAGAACAGAGGCAGCTCCTGGGAGCCAGCCAATCGGGTTTTAGGCCCAATCACAGCACCAAAACGGCGCTCCTTGATCTGAAAGTTCAGATGACACCATTAGGGATACCGGTAAACGTTACATACTTCTGTTGTTAGACCTGTCGGCAGCATTTGACCTAGTAGCCCATGACAAACTCTGTGCTACTCTAGCAAATGACTTCAACTTCTCTAAAAATGGCACCCTGTGGGTGAAATCATTTCTGGCGGATCGCACATCTAAAGTATCCATTGGCAAAGAGGCCGCAGATCCAGTCCCAGTCCCCATCGGGGTACCTCAAGGATCATGTCTCTCGCCCACTCTATACAATCGGTACACCAAACTCCTTTTTTCCGCCTTGGATGATATGAGTGTCATCTACACCAACTTCGCAGATGACACCCAGACCCTCGTCCCAACCACAGGAAACTATGTCCATGACATGATGATCATCAATAAAATATATGCAATTATACAGAACTGGATGGCTCTCAACAGCCTATACCTTAACGATGAGAAAACTGAGATACTCACCGTGGGCTCCCAATACAAAATCAACACCCTCCATTCAGATTACACATCTATCAACATTGATGGTACTTGGATTCCAACTTCAAAACAAGTAAAACCCTTAGGAGTCTACCTAGACGCTAACCTGACTATGACGAAACATGTGAATGCTCTTTCTACAGCTACCTCATATACATCTAAACTAATCGCCAGTTTCTCTCTCCGACTAATTACATTACTCTAGCCAGGGCACTGATACTATCCAGGTTAGACTACCGTAATGTACTCCTACTAGGGACATCAAATACTAACAAACAAATTACAACTCATGCAATATAAAGTGCTACGACCAGCTCTAGGACTAAAAATACAAATTAATTAAAAGAAAAATCAGACCATATCTCTAATATCAGTATAGAGAACCACTAGGTGCCCATTAAGGCCAGAATCATCTTTAAATCCCTGTGCATCACCCATAAAGGGTTCGCTAAGAAAGCACCCATTTACATTAATAATTCAATAATCAAAAAAACATCTGTCAGAACGCTCAGATCAAACAAAAATTCCTTCCTATCAGTCCCTTGCAAAAAAAGTTCCAGAGCCGATGGAAACAGCTTTACAGTTATGGCCCCTAAAAATTGGAACGCCCTACCTGTAAGCATCAGAAACGAAGAATCGTTTGAATGCTTCAGAAAACTCCTAATACTTGGTTGTTCAATCAATTTTAGACAAGCAATGCCATATAAGACCAAAAACCCTTTGTATATAGCCATAATTAAATGCTTTGTTGTAATTACTGGATACCATAAAATGTTGTAATTCTTTGGTAACTGCCAGATTGTGTATGTACCTTAAATACTGTAATTGTTTTTATGTGTATGCACTCTAAATACTGTCTAAATCATAAACAAGATGTCTGAAACTACGCCGTGATACCCTTGGGTCTGGGCGTATAACAAATGAAAAAATAAATAAATAAGAGTATACTCACATGTGTTCACTCGAGTATCCTCTGTTACAAAGCTGGCCTGTCTTTATGTCTGGAGCCATGCCCTGCTTCGGTGAGCGGAAAGGATTTCTTTTAAAATGGCTCCTACTAAAACTGCTCAGGATACATGTGTTTTTTGATTTGGGGGACCGATCTCTGTAGATGGTCGTGACTCTTTCCTGGTGACTAGGCCTGGGGCTTCGCAAAGTACGGGGGAAAGACTGAGGTCACGTTGGGAAGTCACCACTGAGAGATAGGCCCTAATAGCAGGGGTATCCCCAATTATACAGGTACCCCTAATTATGCTCACACCAGGGTAAATGCACCCCTCTAGGGAAGCAAGGCCAAGAGTCTTATCTTACAAGGATAACTAGTTTAATCAGTACAGAAATGAGGATGGGGCAAAGAACTCTGCTCCCTGTATGGTTTATTCTGTCCCTTCCAAGCTCCTCCAGGTTGGTGGTGGGCAGGATTTTATATACTGTTAACTTGCTGTAGTGGCATCTCTAGATATGGTCATGTCTCAATCCAAAACAGTCCTTCTTCCCTACAAGGGGTGTTGCAGTCTTCCTTCCTTCATGGCCGGCGATGTCTGTTTTAGGACATGCTACCTTACATATTGCTAACCTGTACACTGTAGCTTGATTTTTCATCATTTTGCTACCCATGAACATTTATATATAAACACATTTTTCCGTTATGCTCTCCATACTTCACTCATTATACTCATATTTCTATCTGGTCCAGCAATTTCCCTTAAAACCTTGTTTTGCCATAATTCTGCATGTCGTGCATTGAGCATGTACAATCCCACTTTAGCATACATGGGTTTTTGACGGACGGCAGACAACTGGTGAGTCACTTTGTGTGCTCTGCAGGAGCTTAGTCTCAGTGAAGTAACATTGCATGCTCTGCGATCCATTTTTAGCAGAGGCCACATTACTTCCGGGAAGGGAGGGGGAGTATTTTTGAGTCCTACCGTGCTAAGAACTGCATAGGTTTAGACATTTACACATTTATTCAGCTAATAGTTATCTGAACCTTATATTTAAATGACTGCCTTCTCTTAGTGCCCACCCATGTCTGTGTGTGTGATTATATTTGCATGAAAAAAAGCTTTCTCAGTGCCCCTCCTCTCCACTGGTAGTGCCTAGAAACAGTCAAACAAAGTCTTGCCTAATTCTAAAGTGCTTGGTGTTAGGAAAGATTTCTTAATTGTGGGTAATTTTCCTTCCATGTGGCAACCCCTAAACTTTTTGCTGTTGTTTTCACCATGACCTAGACTTTGCCAGAGAAGTGCAGCCTTCTGCCGCACTCCTCTGGGCTTTCACTCCATTCTTACGGGGAAACTGACATGCCCTTAAGACAGTCAGTACTGGGAAACATTGTTTTCCGTAGTTTCTTTATCATGTTGCAGCTTTCGCACAACATGGCACAAGAGGGCACTGTAAGCTAAATTACTGCTCTCTTGGGTCTCTAGTCTTCTACAGGCCATAGATACTCTCTTTGGATTGATAACAAACGGTGCAAGTGAATCACAGACGGGACTGGTGGCAGCGATCGTTTCTTTGTGTTTTTGAGCTCCTTTTGGCGTTTAAGCATGTTTTTCACGCTTAGCCCAAAATGGTGGCCTGGCTCCCAAAATGGCCAGATCACGAGGCTCGTTGTCCTATCCGCTGATCGTCTTGCCCCCTTCACCTTCCCCAGGTCGAGCCGACCCGGGGCCTTCCTTATTTGGGCATGTACTTTCCCGCGAAACACAGATGCTTTCGCGGGCTTCTACAGGCCTTATGTGTGCCTCCAGGATGTGGGCTGGGATGTCTGGTCCCAGTACACATCCTGGGTGCCAGAGAGTCAAGGGTGGTGTGAATGCCTGGGACCTCCGTGGTCCGTGATAGGTCCACGTATGGTGTAAGTGTTTTGTGAGCAGATCTCCCATTGGGTCCCCTCCGTTTTGGCGCGAAGGGAACCGTGGATAAGAGGGGGCTGGAAACACCACTACCATGTCGATCTCCTGAGTTCTCACGAACAAAGGAATACAGGAGCCAAGTATCCTGCTACCACAAGGCTGAACCGAGAAATCGCCGGTGACCCGCTGAAGGACTGCTCCACTGCACTCCTGTCGCTTTGTGAAACCCTTTCTACCTCTGATCAAGCGAGAAGGCCTGTACTGGTACTTCGACCCTTGGAATAGTGGGAACAACTATTCTCGGCATCTTCACCATCTTCTGCACGTAAGCCTTCGGAAGTGTCTCTGGGCCATCCAGCAGACTGACCAGCCTACCCAGGAGTCTTGCTCTGTAACCGCCGTCAGGTTGTGTTGTATTACGAGTCCTTGTCACTCTCACACGATTCGTACACTTGGCATTCCCAGGTGTGAAGTGAATAGTGTACATTTGGCTGAAATACACACGGCCGCTCCGTTGCCCTGCTGTGGTAACAAACTGTGCAGGTTCACTGTGTTTGGGACGCCCTCAACTCAACTTCTGCTGCTGCGGAATCTACACGACGACGAGACGTCCCCTGCTCCTATCTGAACCTGCCAGCACTGAAACTGACGCGGAGAAGCCTGGGTCTGCTTGCATCGGGGACCGGTGAGTAGCATCGCTAGGAACTGGTCACCCTCCTGCAGGAGCCCATAGCTTTTCCCCGCTGTGTTTAACAGGACCCCATAGCTTTTCCCCGCTGTGTTTAACAGCACGCCTTTCCGTACTCGCGCTCTGCTTCTGCCCACAGTGGAGGCTGCGCTTGAGTCGCGGAGCTCTGTTCATCTTCATTTGTTCACCGAACTAAACTGCATGATTCCCTCGAAGAGACTCCCCTTTTTGCCCGTTGGCACCAGCGTGTGCAGGTACTTTTGAGCACACGGCTCCACTCTTCGTAGGGCTTGGACTTCCTTTTAGTTAGGTGCCTCTGAAGGCGGACTGGGTCTAATTTGGACTGGGTCTAATTTTTATTCGCACTGCCTGTTTTCCTCCCCATCTAGGTGGTCTATACATTTCATGCGTTTAACTTGTTAGATTCGTTTGTATTTGTATATATATTGTATTGGTTTGGTATGTGTTGGTTTACTGGAGTTTTATTGTGATTTCTCGCTACTGTCAATGTTACAAAGGCCTTGTAATAAATGTTTATATATTTTTAATATAACACCTGTTTGGAGTAATTTTTAAGTGTCCTTGCTTTGTGTGCTCATTGCAGGCTTTCAGTCACCCTCACCCCTCTTGAGACCTAGTCTTGACCGCCGCGATCGCTACCTTGATTGGTCTGGCTTGTCCAGAGGTTACCCTGTTCCAAGAAACTAGGCTGGCCTTCTGAACCTCTGCACCTCCAGGACAGAGTTCAGGAATCCGTCTTAACACTTGGGAATGAAGGAAGGCACTAGCTGCTTCCCAACATACCCCCACAAGGAAGATGACTCGTGTGGTTCGCATGTAGTGGGTCGCAGACCCCTCTTTGCATGCAGCTTTTTGGGCCTCTTTTCTCCAAAGTACCCACACTCGGAAGAAGACTTGTGTGGTTCTTGTGTAGTGGGTACCAGACCCCTCTTCTTTGCATGCAGGTACGTGGAGCCCTTTCCTCCGTAGTATCGCCATGAGGAAGATGACTTGTGCTGCTTTCGTTTGGAGGGTTCCAAACCCCTCTTCTTTGTGTGTGGGGTACTTGGGGGACCTTTCCTCCCAAGTACCGCCACGAGAAAGATGACTAGTGTTGCTTTCGTTTCGTGGGTCCCAGACCCTTCAGTTTCTCTTGTTGTGGGACAGACCTGGTTCACTTGCCTGTCAGGTACTGTGACTATGTCAATGCTGACCGCACCTTCTTAGTTTCCCACCAGCCACCCACAGTGCTCCCCCTACCTCTAGGGAGCCTTGCAGTGGACTCTGATTCATATGGGATCACTGCAGTAACAATCTTTCCCTGGGTAATGCAGCCTTCCCTTCACACGCTACCCAGGATTCAGGAATACCAGGCGCTTCCTTCTGCCAGCTCGCCTTCTGGTCCTTTCACTCTGGAATTGCCATGGTCCTTCCAGCTCCCCTCTTGACATCGTGGTCTGATTCCTACAACCATCCTGCACCATGCTAACTCCTCTAGGGAGGAGTAGACGACTGCTTCCTGAGTCTCTCTTCCATTTCTACTCTACATTGACCAGTGAACAGCCAAAAACAACTAGACTGCCCATTGTGGTTCTTAGGAATATTGTTCATTAATCCACTCCTCTTCTTCATCCCAGTACTTATTCCAAGTTGTCTAGGCCACTCTTGTTGGTTCCGTGGGGCATTCTGCATTCCTCTACGGGTCTTCTTTCTCTAAGTGGTTGTCAACAGTAGTTCTTTCAACTCCTCCCTATTCTTCCTCATCTCAGTATTTCTACTCTTGATCGTCTTTGGGTCTGTTGTGCTCTTCATAGTCCCAGTACTGTCTAGGGAAATGGCAGGGTGACTATAGCTCTTGAGCCTATTAGGGAAGGGGTTGCTCTTAGAGTTGTAGGAAGGGGGTCTAGGGTCGGGTGATTGGCAGGGACACCGCATTCTCACGGGAGGGTCGTCTCTAATCCCATATGTGGTTTCCTCTCCCATGTGATCCTCCCCCTGGGCACCACCCCGAAGGGACTATTGCACTGAGGACGCACCACCCTGGCCCCGTGGGGAAAAGTCTCCCCGTGATAGAGAAGTGACGACATCTACAGAATCATCACAGCATCTATAAGTCTCCCCCTCTGTGGTCGTGCCATGCTATAGCGCAGGATTCATTCTGACCCCATTATTTGACCCGTACATCACAATTAAAGTGAATGCTGCTCCATGAATACTATTTGTTCAGAATTGGTGCACACCAGGCATACGTGCCAACCCTTCAGATTTAGGCTGGAGACCTCCACTTTTTCTTTTAAAAACGTTAGTTATTTTTTGTACTTTCTCCCTCCTAAAAATGATCTAATGCCAATGCAGTCCTGTGGGAAAATTCAATCCTCCTGATTTCTGGGAGAAAATCATACTCCCAGGCGCTGCAAAATGTTGGCCTGTATGATCATGTGTTGTCAGGAGGTGCTCACCCAGTCCTTGTTTCATTGCATTCTGTGATTTGCAGTTTTCCTTGTCCCATGAAAACATACATGCAAACATTTTTTATCACCTGGGAGGGAGAATTTGTCTCAGAAAGCAGGAGAATAAATATTTTCCATGGAATTGTGTTCGTGTTATGATTATTTTAGGGGGAGAAAGTAAAAAACAAATTAGCAACATTTCTTATAAAAATCTCTGGCCTAAATCGGGAGGGTTGGAATACATGTGAAAAATCCATGACTTTAAGTCCCAGAATGCAAAGGTAAAAACCCCAGTGCACAAACATCTCCCAGATGGCACAGGGTACATGGGTATGGAACAGAGCCACTGAAGTCTGGACGGGGCCGTCATGAGGGGGGCACCATGGTGGCAAACTGCTGCAGGCCTCGAAGGGTAGAAGGCCTCCCGGGACAGGGGTGTGCCCTGCCGATCCATCTCAGCAGTCGTTTGCAGAGAACAACCAACACATACTTTTCTATGTATGTGTGCTTTTCAGCACAGACGTTATATGGGGTCATCGCTTGATTGCTGGTACCATCAGGTTGGTGCCCTCACCTCCCTCAGGCCATTTGCACCTTATTCCCGTCTACTGCACCGAAACTGCGAGCAGAGTGTTGTGGCAGGTCCCCTTACCCGCTTCTCCCTCCCTCGCTCCCAGACAATGTTCCACAGTGGTTTCCTCTCAGGAGCATGTTCATAGGAATGGCACAGAGAGGAACGGCACTTCATGCCAAGACCGTGAGCCGTGCCCACAAATTCCCATCTGAACAAGTAGAATCTGAATAAAGGGACAAATTAGGTAACCTTGAGCGTGTGCTGTGTCATTTATAAGTGAGAGCGCAGCACAGGGGCGTGGCAGGCTGCTAGCTGGCTACAAAAGCAGTGCAATTACAGGCAGCTCCCAACGTGTCCCTCAGCTGCACTTTAAACACTAAGGTCACTGCTCTGCCACCATAAATTCTGCTTCTGGTGTGGAAGTATTGTGAAGGCATCATGAAGCAAGACACATACAACAGATTCAAAGTTCAAACAAAAGTAGCTTAACTTAAATGTCAGGATGGTTGAAGGCCTAACTTGCCCTATGCTAAGGTGTGAATTCCCTACCTAAAGAAACTAAGGAAAGTCTGATTCAATAAGTTCAATTTAAAAGTCTGTGTCCAAAACCTATACTTGCCCTCACAACTAAAGCTAAACAATGTGTAGGGATGTCAGCAACAAAAGAAACAGTGTTCCAAATAAAGTTCTGAGCATCTTCCAGCTCTTGGTTTGCTTTCCAGCTCCCCTTCCCCAAGTTCAAGACAGTTCCACAAAGCCTCGGCGTTCCCTTCCCCAAGAAGACAACACAGTTCCAAAAAGGGGCCTCGAGGTTCTCTTCCTGAAAGGAACAACAAAGTTCATAAGGTTTTAGGGTTCCCTTCCCCAAGACGTCAGCTTTTCCAGCTTGCCAACCTATACTTAGTTTCAGTTTCTTAATATTCGAAACCAGTTCCAGGTGAACTTTAGGCTCCTATTTCCTGGACAGTTTATACAGATTGCTTTCCTCTGCTTCACTTCAGCAATCTTGTTCATACACTCAGTCTTGGCTTTCTGTATGCCTCCTTGACTTGCACGGATAGGGTTTCCCCGGGACAAGTCGCAGTTGTCGGACCACACGGTCCACAAATTGCAGGTCACACATCCGGGAACCCCAGGCAACTGCACCTGTGTTCTGGTTCACACTCACTTGCCTTTCTCCTTGCCAGCCTTTTGGCTTTGCCACAATGTGGTTTCCTCTTTGCCAGTCTCTTGACTTTGCCACAATGTGTTCCTTTATACAGGTCACTCTGTGGTGCTCTCTTTCCTTCTCCACATTCCTTTCACACTCTACGGTAATATTCACTACTTGCTTTTCATTGTATTTCATAAAGTTCTTTCTTTGCTTTTCAATATGTTTTCCATGTGCTTCACACAAGCTTGCCTTCTACTCATAGGCTTATCAAAAAGGCTTTCTTATAGTTTGGTTTTCAATAGTTCTTAATTCTGATTCTTTCATTCACAGTTCATCTTGTTCGTATTATCATGGCCATCTTAAGCACTTTTGGGGCCATGGGCACGGACATCTTTGGGGCCCCCTCCACCAAACCAAAGGAATTAAGGGATCAAGAATACTGGTCGAGTCCCTCAGCCCCCACCCACTCGCCCTCACAACCTATCGGTTGATAAGCTGTCTCGCAGCATAATAAGCACGTTTACTCCCTTTAAGTCCCCTTGCTTTCTTCATTCTTACTCTAATCAGAATGATAAACAAGTAGCATTTGAAGACTAACATTAGCAGTCTACAAAGGGGTCACTGTTCTAGTGCATACAGGATACTTTTGATCAATAACATCCAGGAAGGTAGATGTAGCATTAATGCAGGACCGTATGTAGAAGGCACATGTAACCCAGAATAGACAGAGAACTCACATGAGCTGCCTCACAGAATGCAAAGTGCTCATGCATGGCTGGAGACCACCAATTGGAAGGAAGGAGAACGCTGCAGGTGTATGTGGGGCTCAAGCATTTCTTTGGTTTTAGATCAGAATCTTTTTTTGACCTGTATTAATCTTGAATTGGACAAGAAAAACGTGCACGTGACATAATAGCTGTATAAAGATATTATTAGATTTTGGGGAATTGTATTAACTTGAACGTTTTATTGTTCTTCTTTTCTTGTTTTATGTCTAGTGTGGAATGTACTGTTTTTCTTGTCCAGTGAGTTTTATGTTTTAATGATGTTCTTGTTTTATTTCTTATATTCAGTTTCTATTTGCCTTGGATAAATTATGTTGTGTAAGGTTTCTTGTAAACTATATATGCAACAATAAAAAATAAAAATAAAAAAAGAACCCTACACATACCGTAGCATGGATAGTGCAGGCAGATTAGAAGCTACCAGGAAGGTGTCTTTATCCAGACAGACTGAGATTAGAAGTGGGATATGGTTTTCAAATAGTGTTGCCATTAGATATCAAAGGAACAAATGCCTATGGTGTGCGATATATATATATGCTCACTATTAACACATTGAAACCATGAATAAGGCTTTTACGATGATCATATCATGAGAAGGAAATCACTCAGAAGGACTCACAATTTTTAAAGGTTTAGGGACTGGCAATATTGAGAGGTTCTGCAATACAAAATTAAATGAGATGCCCAGGATCACACATTGGTTAAGGGGTGAAGTGGTGAAACTGGGATTTGTGCCAACTCTGCAATTTCTGCATTTGAACACTTTCTTTTTCCAGTTCTTACCATGAACTAAAACAATCTAATTTTATGAAAAAACAGACTTGGAAAGTACACAAATCACATTACCAAACATGACCATTTTAAAATAAAGTATTATAGAAGGGTGTTATCATCAAGAGAAGTATATAAGAACCAACATACCAATCGATGTGATTTAACAAATTTAATCTGGGTGTGTCTTTTGTATTTTAAATCTTGTGACATTTTCATTTATAAACATGCATAAAACCTTTGACTTTTACCAAAAAGCAGACCATTTTTTGTGTCAAACAAGCAGACCTTAAAATATGCTTGCCTGAGGCCTGCAAAATATAGTCCGCTCTCTTCTGTCTACCAACCCTTCCACCAAAATGCACTACATAAGAAGAAAGATCGAGTAATGGGCTAAACGATACCAGCAGCACGCGAGAAGGCAAACCTCACAGAAGACCGCAGAGTAATGCAAGATATATTAGATGATTTGACCAGGATCACTGTATCATCTGCTGGCAAATCTAGGATACAAACATGAACGCTGTCGTTCCATAGTCTTGAATTTGGATATTTATTCTCCTCAACAGTTTATGCCATCATTGGAGGCGATTGCTAAGGTTTTACAACGCCCCATCTGAACAAACCAATTTCTAGACGTTTACCATACAGATGATATGTTCGTTTTTGTAGCAACCCCCATCTGGTACAGGTACATTGCTGATAATAGCAGATGTTGTTCTGCAAAGCCTTGCTGGAATGTGATATTCTAATTTTGCATATGAACACCTATCTCTGCAATGGGTGCTTCACACACTGAGCTAACTTCTGAACCATTGTGGCACTTAATTTATCAATATGCATTTCACCATAGCCTATTGCACATGATCAACATAATTCCCACAGGAAGGAAAGAATGCTACAGATTTGTACCATAAGGAACACACCAACTATGTATACCACAGTGAACACAGAAAGCAATACATGATGCATTGATCAAGGCAGAATGCACATGCCAAAACAGAAAGGCAATTGGTTTAGAGCCTCAGCAGCACCCCATAAAATATCCTGATGTGTGCTATTTAAGACTGGTGAACAATGGAAAGTTACTTCATCAGATCAGCTAGCCTTGTGGGGCCGCCTCCAAAAAGGGGGCCATGGACAAGTGGCCCTTTTGCCCTCCCATACAAACGTCTCTGCGTATTATTCACCACAATCCTTCACTTTGGGTTTGCTTCGTCTTGCACATTTCATTCCGCTCATTCGGCAATCACTTTTGCCCTTTAACAGCACCCAGGAGCGCCCCGGTACACGTGTTCCCTTGTTTTCACTCACTGGTCCCTGGCGGCTACTCTGAGCAGCAGCTTCCCTTTTCCTCTTCTCCGTACACACGTTTTCGTAGTATTGCAAGCCCCGCTTGCACTCCAGTCTTCCTTCTGTGAGTTGCAGGCAGCTCTGCTCGCCTCTCGCGGACGCTGCCGGTAGCTTGCAGAAATTTGATTTCTCCCGTGCTCCACAGTTCCTGTTGCAGGCACCCAACCAGGGAGGTTCCCTCCACTGTGCCTGTCCCACAGCCTGCTCGGGCCTCAGCGCCACAGTCTCTTTGAGATACTTGCCGGTGTCCTGGCCTCCAGACAGGACCCTCCGCGGCAGCCTCCTCCTACACAGGATTTTCCTCCCTTTATGCCCGAAATGCTCAGCCCGGCTTCTCTCCTGCCCCGCTCTCTCTTGCTGGTTTCTCCTTGTATGCACATGCAACCATTTAACCGGTTGCAGATGTACGTCGTCAAGCCCAATTGCCTGACCATAATTACTAGAGTTCTCAGGACCTGCCTGACCCTCACAATGGTCTGTAGGCCTCTTTGTCATCTCAGTACTAGAGTGGTAAAATGACATGTTAGTGTTCACCACTCCTAGTCGCCTCTTCCTTGTCCCAGTACTATGATGGTATGAATGAAGGCAACAGCCTATAAAGGCAGGGGGAGGGTAAGATTGGTTCTCACAAGGAAAATGGGGGTACCATGTCTCGTCTGCAGACATCCTCTCCCCAATCCCCAAGGACCCACCACCCAGGTGATCCTCCCTCACATCTCCACGCCCAGGGTCGGGATCTAAGAGCGATAGCCTTTCCCTGGCCACCCAAGAAGAGGTTCCAAGAGGAGTAGGTGTGAGGATACCCTCATGTTTCTCACACCATATAGTCAACCACCTCTAAAACAATTTACGCAGATTGGATTGGGGTGGTTCACATGGAAAACGGGAGAGAAAGTCCATGTTACCATGCTTTCGGCCCTTTGGGCATTCCACTATGAAGCAATAGGGGTTGTAGGGGAGGATTGGTCCAAAAGACCCCCCTTGCCTACATCCCCTCCCCAGGTGAAGGCCATGACTCATCGGGCGTCCCCTCCGTACCACCAGGGCCCAGGTGGTGGATG
The DNA here is from genome assembly GCF_040938575.1 of Ambystoma mexicanum. NCBI lineage: Eukaryota > Metazoa > Chordata > Amphibia > Caudata > Ambystomatidae > Ambystoma > Ambystoma mexicanum. The sequence continues at coordinate 47,013,042 of NC_090927.1, forward strand.
GCTCACCTGCTGAAGACATTGCCCAAACGTATTGAATTTAGCTAGGCCTCAGAAACCATTTTGTCTAATAAAGATGGTGTGAGCTCGGCGCACTGTAGCGCGGCCCCCACCTTTGGAGAGTTTCAATTATCCCTGTGGCCGCAGCTCCCTGGCAGATCCGCTGTGAGCCCGTTCCCACGAACAAGACGGACATGAGCTAGTGTAAGATACCAACACTGTAGCATTTCACCTTCCGCAGTGTATCGCTGCTCCCAGCATGACAGCATGACCCGGCCAGCAGAGCCTGGGTGGAAAGAGAACTGAAAAATGGTCCTATAATAAAAGCAAAAGTTCCCAAATACTAATTCCAAAACTACTTTCAATACATGCATTTTCTCCACGAACCCCTTTGATTAGAAAATGTGTAAAACGTACAGATATGGCAGAATACATGTTCACATGGCATAAGCAATGAATCACCCCCACCACTGCAGTTGTGTGCAAATGATGAAAGCGTCCCGGGGGGTTATTTGTTATGTGCATCATTGAAAAGCTTACACCCCACGGTCCCGCACCACAACCGAACTAATGCTGCTAGAGTGCAAAGAAAGACAAATGCAACCATATTGAGGGCTCATGTGAAGGACACGGGAGAATGCACCCTCCATGTATGTAAGTTCAAGCCCCTTATGTGCCACTACCGTCATGTACGGTGACAAGTCATTTACTATGTGATCCACCAACCTCAATACTACCTCGCTAACTGCAAATGTATATGCATATAACACAATGTTGTAGTTGTTAAAACATAGTGTACAAATAATGTGCTCGGACTGGCTATATTCGAAAGGCATTAGCAATGTTAAGATGTGAGCCTTGAAGTGACTCAATTAGTATTGTATGTTATTTGAATGTTTATGATGCTTTCACCGCAAATCGGCAACACACGAGGAAGATGCCTTTGTGAGTTTATGCAAGGCCATTCCCCCTCCCACCCGGAGAAGCCTGCCAGACGAAAGAGCAGAGGCCCGCGCCGCGCTGCTCCACCTCCCCCAACTAGGCTGGAGCCGCTTCAAAGATTTGTAGTCCCCTCTGCAGCACCCAAGGCCACGGCCCGCCACCTGCATTATTTACAGCCAGTAGTAAACCTCCGCCTGAATACACAAATCCAAAGGCGCCCTCTCTTAAACCCCACAACCCACCGGATCACCTTGGGTTTATGGCCCCTGTAAAATTAGGACACCCAATACTATGGCAACATACAGCAGCACATTCATAACGACTTCTAACAAGACAGAAAGACATGTACCGCCTATCCCATGCCCTGAGACCTAGCCCCACGACCTATGGTACCAGGTCAACAGGACACTGGTAACCATGCACTGATGAATCGCCACCAAACCCCTCTCAAGGTGCATTCCTCCTGTGTTGCATTAACCTGTAGAATAACCTATTGAAAGGTTTACTAAAGAAGATAATATTGCTTTAACTGAATGACTGCGGTGTGCATGGCCTAGGGCAAATAAGTCAGGAAAAGACATTCATCTCTGACACTGGCCACAGTGGCACAACGACACCGCCCAGATGAACCCGGCAGACCTGCCAGGCCCAGCCCAACCCACGAGGCTGACCAGTGACGTCCTCCAGCCAAGGCCAACCACATCGCAGCAGCACCTATAGCTAGTCGTCGCCACCCAATCCCATTGAACTTGTGCCCCCTATAGTATGTAGGTTCTGATGACGTTTTTTGTAAATATATACGCCTGTCTCTGCTATTGTCAGACAGAGCGCTCTCGGAGATTGCAGAGTTCTTTGCATGCCCTATTCTGATTGATAAACTCCCATTTACGCTCACCCACACTTTGTCTTGGCCTTATTCCCATTCTGGGAGAGTCCATAATTGTCTCTCATTGCGGGGAGGATCGTGCTGGTTGGGGACGCTTGCTTTCAGGGTGAAGGTCCAAGAACCACCACATAACCCTAGAATTAGATTCCTTCTTCTGACTCATCCACACCAAAGGGGAGTGGTCAGTGATCCCTCAAAACCTACCACCCAAGGGGTAGTATTTAAGATGTATCACTGCCCACTTGATTGCCAGTGTCTCTAATTCGATCACTGAGTATTTTTTCTCCCTGGGAAACAACTTCTGACTGATTTATAATATCGGGTGTTCCAATCCGTAGTGGTTTTGGGATAAGACGGCTCCCACTCCCATTAGGGAATTATCAGTCTAGAGGATACACTCCTTAGAGAAGTCTGCTACTTTCAAAATGGGACTCTGGCATAGCCTATGTTTGAAGGCCATATAGCAGATATTGGGCCTCATTACACGTTGTGCGGTACCCATGGCGCTATTAGCGCCATGGTTGCTGCCGGTATTTTAACGTACCCTTACCGGTGACCGTTAACCCTTACCGCCTACTGTGTAATGAGGCCCATTGTATTCCACATCCATTTGATCTATTGGGGCTCAGCATTTTTCAGTTTATCAGTTCATTGTGATGTTTTACTGGAGACGTTTGGAATGAACCGTCGGTAGTAGTCTATTAACCCCAAAAAGGTCCTCAGATCTTTCTTGGTTTTTGGCATTGGGGTATCAAGAACAGCTTGACAGATTGCTTTCTTCTGCTTCACTTCAGCAATCTCTAGGACAGTACCATTGCCCACATAATACCCTAAATATTTAACCGTAGATTGGGCTGGTTTGTATTTTCTGGGGTTAGCGGTCAACCCAGCTTTTCTGACCACTGTCATGACTGTGTAATGGTGGTACAAATGATCTTCCCATATCCTGCTATGCATCACAATGTCGTCTATATAGGCTGTGCCAAAATTCGGGTATGGCTGTAAGATTTTATCCATCAGTCTCTGAAATGTTGCAGGGGCGCCATGTAGACCAAACGGCAGAATTCTAAACTGCAACAGTGATATGCGAGTAGCAAAGGACGTTTTCTCTTTGTCAGGTCCATACAGTGGAACCTGCCAATACCCTTCCTTGGGATCTATTTTTGAAAGGTAGACCGCATTACCCAGCCGGTCGGTAAGATTGTCAATATGTGTCATTGGGTAAGCGTCAAAGGCAGAGATGGCATTCACCTTTCTAAAGACTATACAAAACCTCCAATTTCCATCAGGTTTTGCCACCAACACAATAGGGGAGGACCAGGGGCTAATTGAAGGTTTGATGTTAGCCTAAAGCGTTTGCTTAACTTCCTGGCTGATTGTATCTTTTTGGGAAAATCAGTAAGGTTTGAAATGTATATGATATGGCATTTATAACGCGCTTATACACAAGTGTTTCAAGGAGCGACGAGGCAAGGGAGGGAAACAGGGAAGACAGTCAACGATCTTACTAGGCCAGTTGAGATCGCGCAAGTGCAGAGGAGGGGGCGAAGGGGAGAAGTGCGAGGGGGCGGGGAAATGCAGTACATAGGATAACAGAAAATTAATAAAACAATAATAAGAAAATAAATAAAACAATAAGAACAATAAATAAGAAGAGCGTCCAGCCAGCGGCAGGGGCAAGTGCAGACATCAGGTGTCAAGTGCTGGTAGGGGGCTGTAGGGATACAGAAATAGCACCCAGAGCACATATGTGGGCAGGGTGGTAGCGCAGGTGTGCAACTGGCGGGGAGGGGACATGGGGCCGAGAACAGAGGATAGCCAGGGGACGAGTGCAGTTTCAGCCAGGAGTTCATCTTGGGAGAGGAGGAGAGAAAGCAGAAGCAAAGAGGAAGGTCTTGAGGTGCTTCTGGAACCAGAGATGGTTCTCCTCAATTTTTAGCGAAGCAGGGAGGCCTGTAGCACTTTGTCTTCTGGAGTGTGGATATGATGATAAATATCCTTCACTCTTCCAGGCTCTTCTCCAAACACATCAGTAAGCTGTCCTATAAGGTCATCGAGGTCCTGCTTTTGGTTATTACTAAGGGGAGAAACCTGAAGGTGTCTCTCTAACTAGTCCCTGGGGATCCGTCATCCAGGTGGCCAGAACACGGCCATCTCTATTGGATACAGTTCCTGGGGTCGACCAGTGAGGGAGGATCACCTAGATAGGGTGTCCTCGAGGAGTGGAGGTGGAACACCAATGGGTGAGATGTGGTATCCCCCTTCTTTCAACACCTTTTCACCACCCTACCACGTAGCATATTCAGAAAGACTGCCCCCCCTTTTCCGAAACGCACACTTTCACACACCATGAAAAACAATGGACTAACCCCAGAGTTGTTTACCTAACATGTCCCAAATCAAGGGTCAGCAATTGATCAGAACCACGCACACCTGACAGTCCTTTCCCTTCCCGACAGGGATAAAAGGTGGAGCATGAGAGCACACTACGAGCAAGGCAGACCACACGACGAGACAGCTAACCCAGCACGGCAATTCAAGAGGAGAAGAACGGCGGCGAGAACCTAAGGGGTGACAAGAAGAGACAGAACCCCGCCCTTTCCGACCCAGACCCGCAAAGCCTCCCTGAAAGGAATTGGAAGACTGTGGACAATAGCTAACAAGTGTTGCGGCAGATGTCAACAGTACACGGAGTATGCTTACGCTGCTAAGCAGGACAGAGGGAGACGTCTGCTACCATGGTACCATCCTTGACTCCAGATGCCAGAGAAGCCAAGCAGTTCATCACAGCCGGTGAGTCGAGGGGAGAGCCGATAAGAAACCAACTGTGTTGAATGCACGTTACAAAGTGGCAAAAGAAGGGAAGTACAAATAACTTAACGTTGAGGGAAAACCAGCTACAAAGGGGGCCATCACCAGGTGGGTGCTCACTCGAGAGACTCTGGTGAATCCAAAATTTGATGAAACTTTAAATACCAGAAGGTCTTAGGAGGGCAGAAACCAGAAGGTCAAGGTGGTCATAGAAAAAGCATCTGTACAGTCAAAAGTCTTTGACCGACAAACAATTGGGAAAGCTAAGGGAAATGAATCCCTCTTACTGAGAACGGAGAAAGAACTCTGTGTGGTTGGCAAGAGTAAACCCGACAGAGGGATGCTGACAGGAAGAGGCGAAACATGATGCCCTAGAGAACACAGTGATGACAAGAGTGAACCCGACAGAGGGACGTCCACAGTGTGTTGTTTTGAAAGACATTAAGACCTGTGAAATGCAACAGGAGAAAATATTACTGTGAAAAGCCATAGTGAACCCGACAGAGGGAGGCTGAGGTTCGAGAGGGGTCTGAACCCGGAAGAGGAGTACCCAGGGGTGAAGAATCATCACCCTGAGTACGATTGAAAAGGAACGGTCCTTTGTTATTGGATACATCAGGTCCTCGAGGGAAAGAGACTTTTGATCAAAAGAGGCTTAACCAACAAAGGCCCTGATAGCTGAGAACAGAACTGTCAGCTCGTGCTGGGAAAGCTCGAGCGTGTGCTGTGCTCAGAAGTGCCACCTTGTCCAGTACTCAAAACGTGGGGAAGGCAGACCCCTGGTACCACATCCTGACTTATTATTTGTGAACACTTCTTCCTTTATTATAAACCCTATCCCATACTCTTTCTATATTTAGTTGTATGGATTGGCAATAGTTTATTTTAGTATAGGCCTTTTACTTTGACAAGACGCCACAAGGACTGCCTTATTTTTCATTTGATGGTCGAAGCTTGCTCCCATCTTAGATTTAGGTTAGACTAGTAGTTTTTCCAACCTGCATTTACAGTTAAATAAACATCCTTGAACTGTGATCTCTTGAGTCTGTCTTTACTGTTGCCACCATGAGTTCCTTACACTAAACACAGGGGAAATGAAGGTATTATTATCTGTATCCTCTGGTAACAGACAGGATGATATGTTGACATGTGACTCTCTCCATTTCTTTAACAAATTTACATGAAAGACTTGGGTTTTAAGACGGCAGTCCAATTGTGAAATGTTATAATAACACGTACCCATTTGTTCCAGCACCTTATATGGTCCATGCCACTTAGATACAAGTTTATTTTCAGAAGTGGGTAATAGCACTAATACCTTTTAACGTATGGAAAAGATCCTTAAAGAGACCATTTATCATTAGAGGTCTTCTGTTGTTCCTGTACTTTGATCATGTGAATCTGTACCAGAGATCTAACAGGCGCCATATGTTCTTTAAGCTTAATTGCAGTTTGGGAGAGTTTCCCTCAACATATCCAGGACATCCAGGGGTTCTCACCCATAAAGAAATTCAAACGGAGAAAATCCCATGGAGCCTGTTCGGTCTTCATAACTGCAAACAAAGCCCATGGAATCATTTGATCCCAGTTTCTACCATCCTGTTCCACCAACTTCTGTAATATGATCTTTAGGTTTTTGTTGAATATTTCCACAAGGCCATCTGTCTGGGGATGATACACTGATGTTCGTAGTGTGGTGATATGTAACAGTTGTTTAACTACCCCCATGAGTTAGCTCATGAAAGTAGAACCCTGGCCAGTTAACGTTTCCTTTGATAAGCGTACTCGAGAAAGGAAAGGGAGCAGGTGCTTCAAAATGTGTTATGTGGTGTTGGCTCTCAGGGGAAAGGCCACTGGGTATCGTGTTACATAGTTACCAGAATGTATTTATTTCCCAGTTTGGAAGTTTCTAGAGGTCCCACCATCTCCATAACAATCCTTGAGAACGGAATCTCAACTAATGGGAATGGGTGGTGGTATATGAGTGCTAGTCTTCTAGAAGATTTCACAAGCCTGAATAAAGTTCTTAATATCAGCATGTATTCGGGGCCAGTCAAATGTTTTAGTTATTTGGCCCTGAGTCTTGGACTGTCCCAGATGGCCTCCTGTCAGATGTGAGTGGGCAATCTCTAGGACCACCCGCATATGACTTGTAGGGTCAACCAACTCTGTGTTTACCAAGCCCCTCTGAAGTAGTGTCTCCTATATATAGAAGTCCATGTTTCAAAAAAGAAAAAAGGATCCTCCCTTCTCACGACCCTCTGGCTTATAAAAATGCTTCAGCCAATAAGGGGTCATTCCATTGGGCAAAGGCTAGGTCTCGAATTGTCTCTGGTTCTTCCTCTTTGACCTTTCTGGGTTCAGGGTTGGGGGGGCATCAGGTGTTTAATCTGCCTCTCCAAAACCTTGAGTACCTCGATTTGTTCCATCTTTCCCAGGCTCCTCATTAATCCTACCGAACACTGCTTTCTCAAGCACCTCTCGAGTAACTTTATCCCCTTCATGGATTTGGAAGGGATCATTCCAGTGACTGTGTAACAACACCTTTACATCACCTCTAAAATCTGGCTCTATGACTCCAGCTAATACATCAATTCCAAACCTCCATGCTAGCCTGGATTTGAGTGCTAGTCTGATATAGGTATCTGGGGCTGGAATGAGAATCCAATCAGTGGTTATCAGTGGGTATCAGTCTTCTTTCACATGGGGAATAATCTCCTCCCTATGTTGCAAATATCAAACCCAATAGAGCCCTTTGTGGCTACTAATGGGTCTGATGCTCTGGCACTTAACTTTTCAAATTGTATGGTTCCACAACTTGTATTGGCATACTTGCCAACCTTACGGATTTAGGCAGTAGGCTACTGCTTTTCAGACAGACCTGCCGCCTACAGGTTTTACTATCGTATCCTACCAGATTTTTAAACTGGTGTAGGTTGTGATGCATTACATCATGACATTACCCTCTAGTTTCTGGTAACTCCTGTTAGTGATTGATGGGGCTGCACGTCTGACAGACTCGGACTACAGCAAAGGAATTTTCATGTATGCACAAAAGCACTGTGACCCCACTTGCTCTCACGGGCTGGCTGGATCGTCTCATATCCATGGTAATGAAAACAACATATCAGTGTTTTCTGAACGAGGTGGGTTTAAGTGACACACACTTTTTCCAACGAGCTAACCAAGCTTTCGTTATTGGAATGTAATTACCCTACTTAGTATCCAGGGTCGGACTGGGGCATAACAATTATTTCAGACTCCAATAAAAAAGTGGGCCACAGATGCAAATGACAATTCATTCCTTTTGTAACAGACTGAATCGTACCCAGGGGGAAGTTTTATTTTTTCTATATATGTTAAATTCTAGATGACCATGTTTAAAAGAGGCGCGTTCGTCATCCCCATTCCCATTGAGTCCTATGGGAATTAACAATTTTCCGGCACCTGATTTCCAGGAACACCAGGGTCGTAATCCCCTGTGTTTTCGGCAAGCCAGGCACTGGAGAAGTTCACAAGTCTGGCGGCAGCCTGCCTGGTTTTATCGGCACAGCTTCCGCCAGACTTGTAGTATTGAGGCCCTATATGAGCTAAATACAGCAGTGGTTAGATTTGGCCAGGATGGTGAAACGACAGACACTTTTCTAGCACTTAGTGGGGTACGTGGGGTACGCCAAGGGTGTGTTCTCGCCCTACCACTTTTTCTATTTTACATAAACGATTTGGCACTAAACATTATGAATTCCAATGTCGATGCACCATTGATAGACAGTAAAGGGATCGCGTCTTATATGCAGATTCTGCGGTCCTTATTTCCAAGTCAAGAGAAGGACTGCAGAAACAGCTAGATCATGTTCTGGAATTCTGTAAAGGCAGGAGGCTCTGTGACAATCGACAGAAAATGATGGTGAAGGTTTCATCCATCATCCATCCCGTAAAATCAAGGCAAATATAACTCCTTGAGGAGATGAACCATCATGACTATCTTGCAATAAGGTTTCAAGATGACTTAAAGTAAGAACAAAGAGTGCACTGACCTTGATCCACCTCTCAAATGCACTATCCACTTTACATTTCTGCTTATGAAATTGCTTGCCCCCAACAGCTGTTGAGGTCTACAATGCCCAAGCAGTGTCTCTGGCACTTTATGGGAGCAAACTTTCGGGCATGGATAACTTGGAGCATTTTGTTTTTATTGAAAATACGTTTGTGAAACGGGTTTTCATCCTACCATTAAGTATTACTACAGTCTCTTTACGTTTGGAGGCTGGGGTACAGCGTGTTAACTTCACAGCCCAAACCGAGTCCCTCTTTTATTTGCTGCGCTTAGATAAGATTGCTGGATTAAGCTGTCATAGAGATGATGTGGGACGTAATAAGATCCCCTGGGGTAAATCATGGAGCTCGTATCCCCATATATCTACTCTATTAAATAGAATCAATTCTGCCAGTCGACATGTCCATATTATTGAGGAAATATACAGAGATATCAAATGTAAGCTAGATTTTTTACATGTTGTGAGACAAGCATGGTATCAAGAGATGACACAGACAACAGATTTCAAGTGTCCCCAGGACAATGGGTCTCATATGAACCTGCCGGTCCAGAAACAAGGGTGCCGGTAAGCCTACCGGCACCGTTGTTTCCGGACCGGCATATTACAGGTCTGCCTGCCGGAGCCGCCATGCCTGACAGGTCTAACCTTGCCGAGCACAGTGGCAACGGTAGGAAGACTGGTAACGGAAGCACCAGCACCGTTACCAACAGTGCCAGTGCTTCTGTGTCCCGACTCCCATAGAGTCCTGTTGGACTCTATGGGAATGGGGATTTACATTTTACCGGCGCCTGACTTTCTGGGCTGCCGGGGTTGTAATCTCCCGGTGGCACCGGGAAGTCAGGTGCCAGTAAATATTTACAGATCTGGCAGCAACCTGCTGGTAGCACCAGCAGTGTTACCGCCAGACCAGTAATGAGGCCCAATGTTTCTTTGTTCTTTCAACCCTCCGAGTTCCCTTCCCCAAGATTTACTGCAGCATTTTTACTGCTTTCATCCACTCAACGTTCAGTGCAAGGAAACAAGAGGTCTACTTGACCCACCTTCTGACTTGCTTCACCAATTGTATCACAGTTCTTCATGAACAAGCAAAATGTCTTTTGCTTGTTATCATTGAGGGCTCTCTGGTCGAGGTGCAGTTGTCAGACCACACGGTCCCTCCACTACAGATCGCGCAACCACGAGTTCCCTTCACCTTGTTTGGCCCCTTTTCAGACTCTTCTGCCTCAGGCTTTTGACTTCTCACACTTGTATGCACTTGATTATGGTAACACTCTTCTGTTAATGTAACTCTTTTGCATCAGTCTTTTGTTTTACCATAGACCTATGGGCTTTACTTGTACTGATGGTCAGAATACTTAAATGATGGTTTTCCCTATTTTCCATATGCTTTCATTTTGCCCACAGAGCAACTTTAAATGTTCTGTCGGTGATCAATATGCTGTGATCTTATTCGAATAGCACTTGATAACTTCAAATGTTCTGTCAGTGATCAATATGCTGTGATCTTATTTAAACACACCAGCACTTTTGATTTCCACAGCAGCTGCTTCTGTTGCTCTCGCTCATCTTCTACGTAGCGGGGAAGCAAGCCGCCATGTTCGTCGGGCACTTCCCGAATGCACTTCTCGGCTTCCCAGTTCACAGCAAACACGGACCACGTCTCCCCTACTCCCGCCTGCTCGTGCAGCTCCAGCTTACTCTGGGTCTCAGCACAGTTTTTTTATTTTATTTTCTCTCTCACTGTCTTTTTTTTTTTTTTTTTGCTGGTCTTCCAGGATTAATATGCCAGCTTCCAGGTCCTGAGTCTCTTCCCACCACATCAATTCTCCTCCTTCGTGTGCTGGTTCATGTTCTCCTTCTCGTGCTGTATGTTTGGGCCTTCCCCTTTTATACACTCAAACCATATTAAAGAGACTCAGGTGTACGTTTTTGGCTTGTCTTGCCTAACCATACTTAACTAATTACTGGGACATGCCTGACCTTCAGTATTAGATACCTTCTTAAGCCTCTTCTTCGTCCAGGTACTAGAGTGGTGTTTGTACTAGGAAGTGTTTCTTCTTCTTCTTCTTCTTCTTCTTCTTCTTCTTCTTCTTCCTCTTCCTCTTCCTCTTCCTCTTCCTCTTCCTCTTCCTCTTCCTCTTCCTCTTCTTCTTCTTCTTCTTCTTCTTCTTCTTCTTCTTCTTCTTCTTCTTCTTCTTCTTCTTCTTCTTCTTCTTCTTCTTCTTCTTCTTCTTCTTCTTCTTCTTCTTCTTCTTCTTCTTCTTCTTCTTCTTCTTCTTCTTCTTCTTCTTCTTCTTCTTCTTCTTCTTCTTCTTCTTCTTCTTCTTCTTCTTCTTCTTCTTCTTCTTCTTCCTCTTCTTCCTCTTCTTCCTCTTCTTCCTCTTCTTCCTCTTCTTCCTCTTCTTCCTCTTCTTCCTCTTCTTCCTCTTCTTCCTCTTCTTCCTCTTCTTCCTCTTCTTCCTCTTCTTCCTCTTCTTCCTCTTCTTCCTCTTCTTCCTCTTCTTCCTCTTCTTCCTCTTCTTCCTCCTTCTTGGTGGGTACTTACAGGGTACTATACGGTATGAATGGAAATAGCCCATGAAGTCTAAGGGACTGGAGGGTAAATCAGTGTTAGGAAAGGGGGATACCATCTCTCGCCATCCCGCCCTCTCTCCCCAATCCCAAGGACCCTCCACCCATGGCCTTTCCCTGGCCACCTGCACAGAGGATCCAGGGGGAATAGGAGGGAGAATACCTTCGGGTTTCTCACAATGTACAGTTGGAAATGCTGTCATCGGCAACCCAGTCAAGGTGTCCCGGATGCAAAGTGCACAAAGGCGTTCTTAATCCTGACAGTTATTTGAACAAGGTTATTGTATAAAATGTCATCTGAATATCTTTTCGGTTGCAGAGTATGCACGCAAGTGGTCCTCAAATTCCACCAATTATTGTCTGTTTTGTCTAGCAGTTTATTTATTTATGTTATTTAGTATAATTTAGCCTGTTAAAGCTTTTTATACATTAATACATCGCTATTAGTGATGTGAGAAACCTGTGGGTATCCTCACTCCTACTCCCCCTGGAAGTGGCCAGGGAAAGGACATCGCTCTTGGATCCCAACCCTGGGGGTGGAGAAGGAAGGGAGGATCACCTGGGTGGAGGGTCCTCGGAGATTGGTAGTGGGGAGCCGTAGGCGAGACATGGTATTCCCCCTTTCCCTATTGATGACCAAACTAACCTTCCCCCGATCTTCATGGGCTATTGCAAGACCTTGCCCCTCATTTCCCCACATTTAACATTTGAAAGTACTGGGGCGAAGAAGAGGAGACAGAGTAATGAACACTACACCTACATTTTACCACTCTGGTACTGGGGCAAGGAAGATGCCTGTAGAGTATTGTATTAAAGGTGCCAATACAGCACCAGATAGGGGGACCTATGGGAGTAGGGAAGAGTGGATAGGGCACCTCCGAAGGGGGAAAGAAACAGACACACAAACTATAGTAATACTGTAAATGAAGGTCCCACCGAGGAAGGCATGGGTTGGATTGCACAGTGTACGTCACCAGCACAGGGAGCCTTATGGAAATTACTATGAGATACGTGAAAATCCCAGGTAAGCACATTTAGTAGGGGTGGGTCTTGTGTGGGAAAATTGAACACATGATCCTTGCACCACGGGTTGGTGGGATGGAGACAAAGCTCAGGCTACGCGTCACAGGCAGACCAGAGCAGCTGAGGCAGAACTGTGGGATGTAATGACGGGCCTGCAAGCCGTTCCCACGGGCACTCGGGGTAAAGGGGAGGTGGGGCTGAGCCAGAGAACACTTCACATAGCTACGCATGCCTTTCAGCAGGTGGATATGGGAATGGGGAAACTGCACAAAGCGGCGTGCATGAAAGGACCAATCAGATGGTAAGTTTCTATGTCCCGGAGAGGTGACCAGCCTTCAGTGTATCCAGGACAAGATCTGCAAAAGCTGTTTTCCGGCAGGTGCCGTGTGGATGTCTCACTTCCACCCAGAAGCAGGTTGTTGTGTGTCTCTTCCACAATGGTGCTGACCAATTGTTCTGCTTAATTTATGCTTAGTTCAAAATGGCGCAGGCACAATGCATTCTGGGAGTGCTCACAGCCATGTTGGATATTTACTTCACTCCGCAGTGAAAGGCTGCACACATTTTGCTGAAGTGTTAGATTCACAGTGCTGAGACAAACATGCTTTTTCAAACTTGCTATGCAGTCAAGGCCATTTCTGCTGGGAAAAGCTAATGTTGATATATGACTTGCTACTGTTCTCGTGGAGCATGTTTTTAGAGCAGGGAGGCCCTGCATTCCTTGGGGGGAGCTCTCGATTGACCCAGCTGGCAACCGACGGCTGTTCCTCAACTGCGCAGGTGCAATTCCAGAAGGTTCGAGAATTAACTCCTTTTTTTGGAGTGCCTATATAGGCGGAAACCTGGAGGGGTCAGGTGAGACTTCAGCCAGAGAAGGACGCTCCGTCTGGCCTTCCTGTGAGCTGTGGCACTCTCGTCCTGGCTGTCCCCGGGGTCTTCCAGCCGATTCTGGACGAGATGAGGAAAGATAATATGCTCACTGTGATGTATTCTTTCTTTGACTTCTTTACTTTTTCTGTGATTTATGTCCATGTTAGTTTTATGAGTTATTACTATGTACCTGTAATCTTTGAATAAATAGCCGTAAAGAGCTGATTATCTTCTAAAGGGTGCGTGGCTGTGAGTTATTGTGTCTGTCTGTTTTTGGGTTGAAGTATTTGCTCTATAATTGCATTGGTGATTTATGGTAGTTCCGTGCATTTATCAGAGGAGAGCAATACACCAATGGCAGAATAATAAAGTCCCAGAAGTGAACACAAATGTTATGTTACTAATTGCAAATTGCCCCTGGGAGGTGTGAGAAGCAATGTTTAGTTTAGTTTCTTTATTTGTACCGCGCACCGAACGCTCAGGTAACTGGGCACCTAAGGCTTATTCAAAAGTTACATACAGTTCAGACAACACCAAAAAAATAACAGTGGAAAAATGAAGTGAGGGTCGACCATGGTTACATAGGGTCGATATGGGGATTGGGAGAGTGAGATGCAATACCAGGATGCTAGTGATACAAAGGATATAATGAGCATAGGCGGCAGGATAAATGCATGGTGAGATAGCTGATCACTAACTTCTTATCGCAGAGCCAACCCTTTACTTTAGCTCTGAAGGTCCAAAAAGCTGGTTCCATTCTAATGCTAAGGGGTAAGGCATTCCACTGTTTGGCAGCAAGTACTGGGAAGCTTTCTCCCCCTGCTTTTTTTTTTTTTAGGAGGAATCTAGGCAGGGCAAGACTGTTTGTTTACACAGCCCTAGTTGGTCTAAATGGAAGGCGTTCGTTGACTCTGCCTGCCAGGTATTTGGGAGCGGAATTTGAAAGGCTTTTGTGGGTAATGACGAGCGTGTGAAGGGCAATTCTGTCCCATATTGGTAGCCACTGGAAGTCCTGTCTGAAGCTAGTGATGTGTGTAGATCTCGGTATGCTTAGTGCTGATCTTAGGGCATTATTTTGAAAACCTGGAGTTTGCTGAGGTTAATTTCCGAGGTGTCTATGTATAGGGTGTTGCAGTAGTCATTCTTGGATAGCACTAGTGCCCTGGCCAGGGTGATGCTACTACTAGACGACAGGAATGATTTACAGGCTTTGATTAGCTTGTTATTGTAGGCAGTGGAGGAGGCCGTGGCATTCACTTGCTTCTTGAGAGATAAGGTGGAGTCTAAGTATACTCCCAAGTTTTTAATTTCTTTGGCCACTTTGATCTGGTTTCCATCAATGTTGATAGAGGCATAGCGGGCGTCTAATTTGTTAATGCGTGTTTGGGAGTCGACAATCAAGAACTCATTTTTTTTGTTGTTCAGACAAAGGCAGTGGTTTGCTATCCACGCCTGGATTTCCAAGTGTATCTCGTTAATCCGTCTAGCATCCTCTTCATAGCATCCTGAGAGCATGATGAGAACCTGGGTTTCATCGGTGTAGTTCGCATATGTGACACCCAGGTTGTTGAGACAGTCAAAAAGGAGCTTAGTAGAGATGTTGTAGAGCGTTGGCGAGACGCAGGAGCCTTGTGGTACGCTCCAGTGGATAGAAATAGGGTCTGCTGTGGTGGAAGGAGCAAAGACCCTAATAGTGAGGTTGGACAGGAATGATTTTTTCCAGGAGGAAGCGTTGCTAGAGAAGGCTGCTGCTGTGGATAGATGATCAGTGAGGATCTGATGATCGACAATATCGAAACCTGCCGATAAATCTAACACCAGGAGCAAGGCAAGCTTACCATTGTCCTTAGCCTCATCCATTTGGATTTTAAGGTCCATAAGTGTTACGCTCACCTGGTCTCTTCCGGGGGTGAGGTCGCTCAGGCCTGACTTCGCCCTCTGCGCTTATGTGGTGACTGGTGGTAATAGTTGATGCTGCTCGGAACTGCTCATGTTGATTAGTTTTGGCGAGCACTCCGTCCTGCTGCTTCTGGCAGGGGCGCTGGTATGATCTGGACCAGGTTCCTTCATGGGTCCCTTGCACATGGTAGTCCAGTCCTGCTGCGACTAAGCCACTATACTTCAGGTAAGTGTTCCTGTTTGCCTTTGTCTTTCCTCGTCTGTTTTTGTTGTATTGTAAAGTTCGTTGTCTTGTATTGCGGTCCGTTCCGCTTTTAATGTTTGCTCTTTTGCTTTCTTCCCCTGCAGTTGATGTCGCCGGCCCTGCAGAAGCTGTGGAGCTCGAGGGGGCAGCCGGAGGGAACAAGGAACAAAACTGCAGCGGTACAGTAGCTGGTAAATTGTTAACTAGGGGGCGCGTGGGCTTCAAATGTGGCGCTGCCCTAGGACGGATGTTCTAACCTAGTCTTTCTTCTTCTTCACAGGGTCAGAGTTCATGGATGTAGAACACAGTGTTGCGGTGTCAGGATCAAGATCACTGGATGTCAGGAGATGAGTCTGCAGATGAAGCGATGAAGCACCAGTTTCCTGGAGGTGAGTATGCAGGAGAATGCCTGGTTTCAAAGGTAAGTAAACTGGTCCAAGCGGCGGTGAATGTCACGTTGCACATGAGTGCACAGTAACGCGAAGCGCCGGCCTTAAAGATGGAGCAGTTTATATAGCGGAGATTCCGAAGCCACGCCCACCAGGTTCAGCCTGCCTGCCACACCCGATGAGTCAGCACATGAAGACCAGGCCTAGGGAGCCACACCCGATGAGTCAGCACATGAGGATGTTCTCTGGAAAAAAGGCTTTCAGCTTCTGGAAAGTTCTTGTAAAATAAAAGCACTCCTGCACTGAAATAAAGTAAAAGCAATCCTGCACTTAAATAAAGTGTTCCTGCTCACATCTCTATTTGAGCCTGGCGCCAAAGGCGTCAGGACTGAGTCCAGCCAGGCCCCCTGTGTTTATGGGTCCCAAAGGGACATAAGTGAGTCAAGTGACCCATTGCCCCCATCACTAGATAGTGTGGTTTTTGTGTTCTGGGGCCTGTGGCCATGATAAGGAGCGCTGTTTCGGTTATGTGTCTTGGTCTCAAGCCCGATTGTCTAAGGCCTAGTAGGTTGTAATCCTCCAAGTGTTTCTGAATTTGGAGGTAGGCTGCTCGGTCTAGATTCTTTAAGAAGTAAGGAACAGTGGTGATGGGCCTATAGTTTGTGGGGATGTTGGGGTCTAGGTTAGGTTTGTTTAGGAGAGGCATGACCTATGCCTCCTTAAGGTTGTTAGGTACCGTACTAGACTCAAAGGAGGTGTTGATTAGTACTGAGATAAATGGGGCTAAGTCCATGGCGCCTTCCTGGATGACTGTCACTGGGCAGAGATCGCCTTGGAATCTGGAGGGTTTAAGGCTTTTTATGATCTTTTCCACTTCTTTGACCGAGACTGGTGAGTAGGAAAAGGGTGGGCAAGGGGGTAGCGTAGGGGTGTGTTTGGCGTGCTTGGTTAAGCCGTTTTATTTTGTGCTCAATTTTAGATTGGAGCATAGCAATTTGGTCTGCAAACGCTTTCTGTATATTAGCGCACCATGCAGCATCTTTCACGCAAGTGTCCGAAGGTGGTGCTGGGATCTCAAGTTCCCTGAGAATATTCAAGAGCTCTTTAGTTTTGGAGCTGGCTGGCATTGAGAATACGGTTATCATAAGTTTCCTTTTTTGCTTTGAGGATAGAGGATTTGTAAGAAGAGGCAGCTGAGGTGAATAGTGCCTTGTTGGTGGGGTTAGGCACCCTTCTCCAGGTAGATTCTGCTACTGTTTTGGGGTTCCGGAGGATTTTTAGTTCGGGGGTAAACCATTTGTTGAGGTGGGCTATTAGTTTAGCTTTGGAAAGTTTGATGGGGGCGATGCTGTTCACAGCCGCCTCGATTGTGTTGTTATAGAGGTCGACAAGCTTGTTTGCGTCCAGGTTCTTGTAGTTAGAGGGATTTAGGATGTTCTGAAGCAGAGAACGTACGTTTTGGAGTGTGAGGTTTCGGTTGTTTCTGGTGACGACTCAGGGGGGGGGGCAATGCGTGGGCTGGGTGTGTTAGGTGCATTCCCTTGAATAGTAAAGGAGATTAAATGATGGTCAGACCAAGCAATAGGTTTATTTTGGGGGATGGTGGTAGTGCAGTTGAGGTCTGCCAGCCAATCCAATGTTCTACCTTTATTGTGCGTCGGGGTCTTGACGTGATGGTTAAAGCCAAGCTGGGAGATAGAATTTTCCAGGGAAGAGGCATTGAGGTTGTTCGCATCAAGCAGACGTATGTTAAAGTCACCAAGTAAGATTATTTGAGATCCTGGTTTGGTGTTATTGGTCAGAAGGTCAGAGATGTCTTCCTCGAAGTATGCGATGTGACCTGGAGGGCGGTAGATGAGGTGCATGAGGATGGTTTGGGACGGTGATAGCTGGATCTAGTGAAAAAGCTGGACCTGCTGTTTGATGCAGCCAGGTCTCGGTGATAGCGAGGAAGTGGAGGTCATTACTAGCGATTAGGTATGCGATGACTAGCGCATGGGCGACCAGGGATCGGGCATTAATGAGTGCACCCCTAATGATAGGTTGTTTAGGTAGTTTAGCTGCGCTCGGCGTTTCAGGTGCATTGGGCAAAGTTGGAAGTCGGGGAGTTGGGCTGGTAATAGGGAGTTTGGGTGGGCAGAGTTGGTGGCCTACGTTGGGGGATTCTAGAACAAAGTCTTAGGTTCCTATCCTTCGCTGGACAGGGAGTCCAGGGTGTAGGCGGAGAAGCAAAGAGATGGATCCATTCTGCAGGACTGAGGAGGGTGTTGGGAGGGGGGATTGTTCTCCGAATGTTGAGATCTCTGGACTCTCCATGAGTGTGTTGTGAACGTGGCAGAGGTTGTGCTTCCACTGGGGGGAGGATGTCAGATGGTAGGAGTGTGTCGAGGGATGGAAGGAGGGTTGCCATAGCTAGAGTGACACTGAGAAGGAAGGCCATAAAGGCGAGGCGTGTCAGTATGCTACAGTAGGCTGGTTCACTAGAAGTGCAGAAGGCTCAGGTTCATTCAGGGAGTGGTAGGTTAGGCCAGTTAGTAAGCAATAGGCTAGTTCACTTTGGCTACTTCAAATGGTAGGCAGGTTCGGGAAGTATACAGTAGACAGGTTCACTTAGGCTAGTACAGATAGTATACAGTGGGCAGGGTCACTTAGGCTAGTACAGAGAGTATGCAGTGGTCACTTTTAGGTTAGTACTAATGGTATACAGTAGGCGACAGTTCACTTTTAGGCTAGTACAGATGGTAAACAGTAGTCAAGGTCACTTTTAGGCTAGTACAGATGGTATACAGTAGGCTTCAGCTCACTTTTAGGCTAGTACAGATGGTATACAGTGGGCAAGGTCACTTTTAGGCTAGTACAGATGGTATACAGTAGTCAAGGTCACTTTTAGTCTTATACAGATGGTATACAGTAGTCAAGGTCACTTTTAGGCTAGTACAGATGCTGCATGTCTAATTGGTACACAGTAGGTTAATAGAGTAGGAGTACGTTCTGTGGCTGATTCTCTTAGGATACAGGTAGGCCGGTTCACTTAGTGTGCAGTAGGCTAGTTTCTTAGGAGACAGTGAGCAAGACTCAAATATGCGTAGTACGCAGGATTGGTTTGTGTAGTAGGCAGGCTCACGCGAAGTGACCACTAAATTGCTGTGATTACTATGGATTAAGACACTGCTTGTATTAGACATTTAGACACTGGATGGTATAACATATGCGGGGGGCTCTAAAGGTCGCTAATGGCAGCATCATTAATGGTGAGAGCAGAATACAGGCACATTATGCACAATCGAGGGCCATGAAATATATTGCTGCCCAATAGTGGGCGGGGCAATATGGTAGTAAGTCAATGTTTGCAGAGTGTCCGCAAGAAGCTTTAGTCGAGTGGCGGGCGCTTTAAGAAGTCTTAACATGTGCAGGCGGCAGTGCACTCAACGCTATTTTGTTGGACTGCAACAGTATGCATGTGAGAGGCTCCGCTTTAGTCGGATGTCAATTTGCATATATAGGGGGAGATAGAGGGCTTACCTTTGCCGTAACCTCCTCAGCACCTCCTCAAACCGGTGCAAACAGGGGCTAACAGGGCCTTATCCAGAGGGCCTTTTCTGTTGAGGGACGGCATCTGCCACTGGCAGAAGTGTGCAGACAGAAATGCCTGCCTCGTTGCTTGGCAACGGGATGTTTACTAATTCAAAAAGCGGCCAGCGGCCATTTTAGCGCGGGTGGCGGTTCGGATTTGCAGTCAGCTGTGGAAGTACAGCGCGGATCACGGGCACATCACAGCTCAGCTACTTGCTCAGCAAATGTGATGAGGAGATGCCTTAGTAGGGAAGTAAGGCAACGCTGCTCCAGCAGTACGGCAACGCTGATCCAGCAGCATTCGATCAGGGTCTCTGTGCAGTGAAGAAGAGGGAGGGGCTGGGGGAGGGCTGCTGCCCTTACCGTGCTCCCAGGTGAATGAGGGGGCTCAGGGGCAATTAGTGCCTTATCCAGAGGGCCTTTTCTGTTGAGGGCGGCTTCCGCCAGCCGGCAGAAGTGTGCAGACAGAAATGATGCCTCATTGCTTGGCAATGGGATGTTTACTAATTCAAAAAGTGGGCGGTGGCCATCTTAGCGCGGGTGGTTCGAATTTTCAGTCAGCTGTGGAAGTACAGCACGGATCACGGGCACATCGCAGCTCAGCTACTTGCTCACCAAATGTGATGAAGAGATGCCTTAGTAGGGAAGTAAGGCAACGCTGCTCCAGCAGCGATCAATCAGGGTCCCCGTGCAGTGAAGAAGAGGGAGAAGGTAGAGAGGGGGTGGGGAGGAGTGCTCCTGCCCTTACCACGCACCCAGGTGAATGAGGGGGCTCAGGGGCTAACAGGGCCTTACCCAGAGGGCCTTTTCAGTTGAGGGCCGGCTTCCGCCAGCTGGCGGAAGTGTACAGACAGAAAAGCCTGCCTCGTTGCTTGGCAACGGGATGTTTAACAATTCAAAAAGCAGGCGGCCATATTAACGTGGGCGGCGGTTCAGATTTGGCGCCACAGGCGCCACATGCAGGTTGCAGGGGTTACATTTTGGGATACTGTTGACATGTTTGCTCCAATCACGTTCCATTAACATACGCTTAGCACCAAGGATATGACGTAGATTAGCCAATGAGTTTCATGGCAACATTGGAAAATATCAACATTCAAGCTGCAACTGTTTCTAATGCCTTGGCCATTGTATTCGAAGTATAAAACAAATGTTTGCTGCATACCCAGATGTCGGCTCTCTTCAATCAGTTCCAGTCCACTGTTCTGTTTGATTTCTATGTGTTATTTCTTGCCTGGTTATGTGCTCTTTTTTACCATGATTTTTATATGGTGGGATTGGAGCACCCCTGATACATTTTTGGAGGCCCGAGTGAGATCCTCAGTCCTCCCGGTTAGCTGAGGGTAGCCATGCATCCCTCCCAGGAGGCACGGGTCTGGCGTCCGCAGACCTGACAAACGCGCATCACTGAGGAGGCCCTGCAGACGCTGAGTTCATAAAGGTCTGCCTGGTTCCCGAGCGCCAACCGCGCTCAATGGGAGGGGTGAGCTAGTGCTGGAAGCTCAGTGCTGAGGGGACTCGAGGGTCTCTAGGACATGTAACCAAGCAATAACACTCTGCATAGTGGTTGTATGGCCATGGTGTGGGAGAGGAATAGCTTGTGATGGTGTCTAGGATGCATCCTCAAGGAGGGAGGACGATCGGCCATCGTAGTATTAGAAATGCGTGTTTACCACTCAAGAGGGAGTGGACACAAGTGCGGGCACAGCCACATTAGAGCGGGAGAGGTGCATAGTGTGTGGTAAAACCCGTCAGACGGGAGTAGCGCGTAATACCAGCAATTGTATAGTTGATTCATTGGAGTACAAGTTGTTTTATTGAAATGTTTCTGTCTCTGTGGGGGTAGAGGGGAACACACAGGCAGTAATTAGTGTTGTCGTATGGTGAGGACCTGTGGTGGAAGAGTCGACACCAGGAGGTACCTCATGTAAAATAGTGCACTTGGCATTGTAGCAGCGGGTGTGTGCAGACGGTGCAGAGGAGGCACATTGAATATTTGCTCTAACATAGTGAATGGTGAGCCTGTGGAGAGGGCCGTTGGATACTAACACTGAGTGAGTGGTCCAGCATGTGGAGAGGGCCAGCGTGACGAGTGGCGTGCCTGCTCGGACCTGAGGAGAGGGCCAGAGTGAAGACTAAGTTAGGTGGGACTGGGAGTGAGTGTGTGTGTATGACGAGAGAAAGGGGGGAAGGAAATACAGGGTAGCTGGGATACAAAAAAGAGAAGGAGGTAGGGGAATAATGGCCTATCTAGATAGCCCCAGTTCACATCTGCCGTAAATTGCCCCAGTATCGCGATAAACTATTCAAGGGCTATTTTCAATGGGCCCAGGAGACTACAGGTCAGAATTTCCATGCATGGCCCGGGGAAGGAACTTTTGACAACAAAATGATAGAAAGTACGTTCTTGTATCCATTAACAAAATACAAGGGCTCCAAGTTGAAAAGTACACAGAACATATTGGGGCTCCGGAAGTTATATGAAGAGACAAAATTGGAAAAAGGAGGAAGAGGAGACAACAGGGGGAGTGGACCAAGCTCTCCGACCCCACCCTATGGTGTCTTTCTGTCATTATGACCTGCAGCGGGGTACACCAACCCCCAGTGAGAAACCTCGGGAGGGGAGCACAAAAAAACGACAGGGGTAAAAGACTGACACACAAAGGGAGGAAATACACACAAGGGGAGAGAGGAAATACCTAGTGGACGTAGAAAACAATATGCGCCAGCAGGTGGACGTATTTTTCAGTGAGGCAGAATGAGTAACAAAGGAGGAGGTGCAGAGGAAAAGTAAGGGAGAAAAGGGGGAGTGGCTATCAGGGAGAATACAATTCAAATTAGACGAAGAGGGGGAAGACGGGAAGACGAAAGAAGCGGAAGAAGGGGATAAGGATGATGCAGTCTCAGATAAGGACTGCTAGGGGACGAATGGCGTGATGGGGACAGTGACAAATGGATACCAGACAAAACAAGGAGGTGGGGGAGGAAAGAGCGAAAGTGACAGGACAGTGACGGAAGTGACAGGGACTGGTCTACCTTCCTCTACAGTAGGTTAGGGAAGGTGAAAATAGGTCCAAAGATACAAGTAATGCCATTAGAAAGGGAGATTGGGGCACACATTACGTACCATGGCAAACAATGGACAGGGACAATTTAATATGTAGTCTGCCCTCCATCCAGTAAACGGAGACAGGCACTCGAGAAAAAGACGGTAGGGTGACATTATTTATTTATAATGAACATTTATAGAGCACACAGCAGCCCGCAGGCATCGTGGCGCTGTTACAAGACAACAAACTTAGTTACAAAGTACACTCTTAATTACACACATGAAATACATTCTTAGTTACAATATGCATGGTATAGAAATGACAAAGGGGGAGGGGAGGAGAGAGGAAGATGGGAGGGTGTTAGCAGAATAAGGTGTTTTTATAGCTTTCCTGAACGCTGGGAGGGAGTGTGTTGGGAAGGGCATTCCATAGATTCGGTGCTACATGCGGGAAACCCCCATGTGCTGACTCATCTGGCGTGGCTCCCTAGGCCTGGTCTTCAGGTGCTGACTTATCGGATGTGGCAGGGCGTGGCAGCAGGCAGACCAGAGCTACTGGGCGTGGCCGGGCACAAGACTATATAAACCCACTGATCGTTCAAGCAAACGCTTCACGTTACTTTGCACCTCCGTGCAACGTGACGCTCACCGCTGCCTGGACCAGCTATTTACCTCGTGATCCTGCAACAAAAGCATCCTTACCTGGACCCTGGCTCGCATCTCACGGCAATGCTCCATCTTCTTGGCAGATCCCAAATCGACACCACAGCACCTGCGCTCTCTGTCCCACAAAGCCGAAGTTCTGAAACGAGAAAAGAAGACAAGACAAGGTTATAACTCCCGAAAACACCCAACCCAGGGTTGCGCCGCATTTAAAACCCAACGCGCACCCTAAGGCACCATTAAAGGCTACTTACCAGCTGTCAATCCATCTCAGCCCCGCTCCTCTGTACCGCCGGCTCCGCTTCTTCTACCGCAGCTACCGCCGGCACCGCTACACCACCTGCAAGGGGAGAGAGCAGAGAAAAGAGACATTACATACAAAGGACAGAGAACAAACTTTACAAATACAATTATAACAGTCAGAAGACAAGCGGGCAAGTGGAAACAAGGGAAACACTTACCCACAAGAGAAGTGGACTAGTCGCAGCTGGCCTGGACTTCCACGACAAGGGACCAGTGAAGGAACTCGGTTCCCTTCAACAAGCGCCCCTGCCAGAAGCAGCAGGACGGAGAGCTCATCATCATCATCATTCAGCAGGAACCACACTGCTCATCGCCGCAGTTCCCCACACAGACGCAGAGGGAGGAACAGACAAGAGGAGTTTCATCCCCTGGAGGGCTGCGACTGTGCCCCAACGCCTCTGCAGAGACCAGGCGAGCGTAACGGAACGCGAAGCCTCCTGCGAATCTCTGCGTGGGCGTTATGGAAACCTCAGAAATGGACCAGTTGGCCCAGTTACTGGGAGATTTACGGGCTGAAGTGCATGCCTCAAGACAGGAAACCAATGCCTTAAGAAGGTACCTCATTGTGAATCGAGAACTCACAGACGATTTAGCAAGACAGATGCTCCAAGCACAGGCTGGCCAAGCCCCATTACCGGGGCTTACCCACCCTATTCCACCACCACAGTCAACGCCAACGCCCGTACAGGTGGTTCTTCCAGGGGCGGTTCCCTTAGCTCCGCCCGAACGCTTCACTGGTGATCCAAATAAGTATGCTGTATACATGAATCAATGCCGCCTTAATTTCCTGTGCATATCTGGTGCCTTCCCCAACGATCAATCTAGGGTGGCATTTGTACTTTCATATTTGCGAGGAAGTGCGGCGGACTGGTCTATACCCTTGATAACTCAAGATGACCCCTTATTTCGGGATTTTGGGGGTTTTGAGCGCGAAATGGAGAAACTATTTGCACAGCATGCCCAAGGTCAGGCTCTGGACAACAAATTATTGTCACTCCGGCAGGGTAACCAAGATTTGTTAACCTACATCGCCTCCTTCAACCGTCTTATAGTCCAAACAAATTGGCCAGAGGGAAAAAGAACTACGCTCTTTCACCGTGTATTACGAGAGGAGCTTAAGGACGTTCTAGTCCAAGTAGTAAATCTCCTGGAGGGGTGTGCTGAATATATTGACCTAAAAGTTCAACTCGATCACAGATTGCAGAATCGGAAAATGGATAGAGCCAGAGCTGAAGGGCGGTCGGTCTATGTGCGACCCTGTGAGAATCAGGCCAAGCGCATGAACGGTCGGAACCAATGCAGATCGGGGGCTTACGGAGCCCTCTTACCAAGGCGGAAAGAGAAAAAAGACGACAGCAACAGCTCTGCTTATATTGTGGCAAAGCAGGACACTTTCTCTGAGAATGTCCGGTGAAACCACCCAGGAGAACAGTCGGAGCATCTGACAAGAGTGAAGAAGAAGAACTGGACTCGGGAAACTCCAACGCCCGGCAAGCGTAGGGGTCCAA
Organism: Ambystoma mexicanum; assembly: GCF_040938575.1. Lineage (NCBI taxonomy): Eukaryota > Metazoa > Chordata > Amphibia > Caudata > Ambystomatidae > Ambystoma > Ambystoma mexicanum. Next base: position 47,037,828 of record NC_090927.1, read on the forward strand.
TTGTCGAGCGGTGAAAAGGAACCAATACAGACCTCACACCTAGTCATTCCGGTGCTCTTGGTAGACCACAAACACCTATCAAAAATGCATGCTTTAGAAGCATATATTGACAGTGGAGCTGTGGGGAATTACATTGACCAAGATTTGGCTATCCGGATAGGTCCTCCTCTCCGACAGAAGCAGAGATCGGAAAAAGTTACAGCGGTTGATGGATCTCAGTTATCATCTGGTCCAGTGACGCATTATACCGAAAAAGTTACGCTTCTGTGTCAGGGAGGTCACCAAAAGGACATCACCTTCGATCTCATTGGGGCTCCTCAGTTCCAAATGATATTAGGGATGCCTTGGCTGGAAAACCATAATCCCAAGATCAACTGACATAAAAGAGTTCTGGCTTTTCCCCCAGACTGTGCTAACACCTGTTTCAACAAAGTATGCTTAGTGAAAGATCACACTAAACAAAGTTCAAAGAAAGGAATCGTATTAGGTCTCACCAGTTCTTTACCCTCTGAATACCTGGATTACCAAGATGTATTTCAAAAGGAGCAATCAAATACCTTACCCCCGCACAGAACGTACGACTGCCAAATTGATCTTGTACCCAGAGCCCAGATTCCTTGCAGTTGGTTTTACACCCTAACGGAGCAAGAAAACCAACATTTAGAAACATACTTGGATCAGTATTTAGCCAATGGCTTCATTCGCTCGTCAAAATTGTAACGCTCACCTGATTCTCGCAGAGGCGCCGGTCTTGACTGGGCGACTACCGTATCTTCAAAGGTGATGTGTAGCACCTGGTTGGCTCTTTGGGCTGGGCCTCTGTGCACTGTATGCCTGACGTGTAGAGTAAGATGTCTGCAGATAGAAAATATGGGGTTAATGAACTGGGGTTATTGGGGTGTCCCTATCTCTTTCCTCTTCTCCTCTCCTGTAGACCCCCAAAGGTTAACGCTCTCACCTTAGGTAAGTGAATGCCGAGCTCTCCATCTGCCTCGGGGCAGGGTGCTGTAACCAGTTTCTTCACTGGATAGGTAGCGCAGGCCTCTTGACTTCAGAGGACTGCTGTCCGTCGTTTACTGCACGAACGGTAAGTTTCGAGTCATTCAAATGTCTTTAAAGTCTTTAGTAATGATGTCTCTTGTTTTGCAGGGTTCCGGCGATGGCGGATGACGGGCTGAAGTGAGTTGAAGATGGAGCCCGTGTGATGAATAGAAGCGCCTGGAAGCACGTAAGTAAGCGCTTGTTGCCTGCTTCACTATGCGCTCTAACTGTCTTTTTATTTTGCAGGTACGAGTTCGGAGCGGCTGCAGGGTGCCGGAATACCCACTGGATTAGATGTGGAAAGGAGTAATGGCACGTGAGTATTAAAGTTCCCCAATGTCTTTAAACGCACCTTGTTTTGTCTTTCAGATGCCGGAATGCAGTGTGAAGACCTCCGGAGCGCACTAAGAGTAGGTAAGCCTTTGCCTTTCAGATGCCGGAATGCTAACCTGTTCTTTCTTGTCTTTATAGGTGTTGCTGAAGACTGGATTCAGGATGGTAAGCCTTTTTCCTTAGGCCCTGGACCGGATGCAGAAGACACGATGAGCGTTCTGCTGCAGAGGTTGCAGAATAACGCAAAGCAAGATTCATCCACCGGGTGTGGTTTAAATAGCCTCCTGTAGTGCTTAGGTGTCTCCTTCCACAGCCACGCCTAAGTAAGAAAAGAGTTCCTGGTAAGAAAAGAGTTCCTGCCTTCCAGAAGAGTTCCAGTGTTCTGAATCTAGGGAGTGGCTCCAGCCCCACCCAACAGGAAAAGTAGTTCCAAACAGAAGAGGATCAGAGGCTCAACTGGCAGGCAAGTAAGCAGCATGGTCTGCTGAAGGTAAGTCCACCCAAGCATTATGAGCCCGGCGCTTCCAGCGCTGGGACTGGGCATATTTATGAGCCTGGTGCCACTGGCGCCAGGACTGGGTCCAAAAGGTCCCAATTGGGACTGGTTGGCACTCGGAACCTGGGTTATGGATCTGCTTCCAAGGGAGTTGGGAAAACCCTGACCTTTTGGAAGCAGAGATCATGACAGTACCCCCCCTCAAGGCCCCTCCCAAACCGGGCTTCTCCGGGGGTTTTGGCTTGTCAGGAAATGTTCGGTGAAATCTTTTGATTAGGCGAGGAGCGTGGACATATTCAGCAGGTTCCCAGGATCTCTCTTGGGGGCCGTAGCCTTTCCAGTCAATTAGGTAGAATAGTTTAGATTTGGAGATCTTGGAGTCCAGAATGCTTTTGACTTCAAACTCGAGTTCTCCATCCACTAGGATAGGTTTTGGAGATTTGGTTAGTCGGGTTTGAGGTTGCACGGGTTTTAATAGAGAGACGTGGAAGACCGGATGTATCTTCATGTGCGGGGGCAAGTCCAACTTGACCGCTACTGGGTTTACTATGGTAGTGATGGAATAGGGACCAAGGTATCTTGGGTTGAATGTGCGTGGCCCTTTTAGAGATAGATATTTGGTGGATAACCAGACTTGATCCCCTACTTGATAGTGAGGGGCTTCCTTCCGATGTTGATCTGCTCCTTTCTTGTATTGTTCTTTAGCCCTTTGAAGGTGAGAAACAGCTTCCTTAAAGGCTTGGGTGATTGTAGAATGCAGGTAGTCTACTGCTGGTGTTTCAAGATCTTGGAGGGGATCCAACTCCGAGGTTCGAGGGTGACTGCCGTACAAAAGAAAAAACGGGGTTTTCCCAGTTCCCGAATGGACAGAGTTATTGTAGGCATACTCGGCTATCCAAAGGATATCTTTCCAAGTTTTTTCAGTTTGTTGCAGCATGCAGCGTAAATACTGTTCTAGAGTTTGATTGGTCCTCTCGGTTTGTCCGTCGGTCTGAGGGTGGTGACTGGTCGATAGTCTCACATCAATTTGAGCCGACCGACAGCAACTTCGCCAAAAATGAGAAATAAATTGACTACCTCGATCCGAAATTAGAACCGAAGGAAAACCGTGCAGTCGGACGATGTTTTCGAGAAATTCTCGGGCCAGAGTTGCTGCTGTTGGCAAGCCTTTGAGCGGAATGAAATGCGCCATCTTGGAGAATAAGTCCACGATTACTAGAATCGTATTGTATCCGGAGCATGGAGGTAGATCGGTGATGAAGTCCATAGAAAGCGTATGCCAAGGGCGAGGTGGGATGTCAATAGGGCGTAAGAGGCCTGCTGGTCTTTCCTTTTGACTCTTGTTTTGGGCGCATACTCCACATGACATTATAAAGTCTCTGATATCTTTTTTCCAAGACGGCCACCAGAAGTAGCGCTTGATCTTTTCTGAGGTCTTGGCTATACCGGGATGACCTTCCATTAAAGAGTCGTGATAACAAGAGATTACTTTTTTCTGTAAATCTGTGCTGGGTAGGTATAATCGTTCTTGGAAATACAATAAGTTGTCCTTTACTGCAAAGTCCTTTCCCTGTAGATGCCAATTCTGTATGTCTGCTGGAGTTACAAGTTGCCTGGCTTTATCCTTAACTTCCTCTATGGATTCTGTGGCGATTACACCCAGAATTCTTTGTTCGGGAATGATTGGTACAGGTTTAGGGTTGACCAAGTGTTCTTCCACTCCCATCCGAGAAAGGGCATCGGCTTTACCGTTCTTTGTACCAGGTCGATAGGTAATTATGAAGTCAAACTCGGCAAAGAATAATGCCCAACGGAGTTGTCTAGAGGATTGGGCTTTTGCGGTCTTCAAATATTGCAGGTTTCGGTGATCCGTAATCACAGTAACGGTGTGTCGGGCCCCCAGCAGATAATGCCGCCAAGCCTTAAAGGCAGACTTGATAGCCAGAAGTTCCTTGTCAGTAATCGTGTAATTGATTTCAGGAGGCGAGAATTTGCGGGACCAAAATGCCACGGGATGCAACTGATTGGTTACCGGGTCCTTTTGTGATAGAACTGCCCCCATGGCAAGGCTTGAAGCATCAGTTTCCACGATGTAGGGGAGTTCGGGGCGAGGGTGTTTTAAGATTGGTGCAGAGATAAATTTAGTCTTCAAATCCTGGAAAGCTTGTTCCGCCTCGGTAGACCATTCAAAACGTTTGTTTTTCTTTAACAAGGCAGTGATGGGCTGGACTATTCGAGAGAATTCGGGGATAAACCTGCGGTAAAAGTTAGCGAAGCCTAACATGCTTTGCACACCTTTTACGGAGGATGGTGATGGCCATTTGAGAACTGCATCGACCTTCTTTGAATCCATACGCACTCCGCCAGGTGATAATATGAATCCCAAGAATTCAACTTCAGTCACGTTGAAAACACATTTTTCCAATTTAGCGAAAAGTTTGTGTTGACGCAATCTTTCGAGGACCATTTTCACGTGTTTCCGATGTTCAGATTCCGATGAAGAATAAACGAGGATGTCGTCAATGTAAACAACAACACATACATCTATGAGCTCTCTGAGGACATCGTTCATAAAATATTGAAAGGCGGCTGGGGCATTACAAAGTCCGAAGGGCATGACCTGATATTCAAATAGCCCATACTTGGTGCGGAAGGCCGTCTTCCATTCATCGCCCTCTTTTACTCGTACCAAGTGGTAAGCTCCTCTAAGATCCAGCTTTGTATATATGCATGCTTTTCTGACTTGGTCCAGGAGTTCAGGGATCAAAGGTAACGGATATCTATTCTTAACGGTGATCTGTTTCAGGGAGCGATAATCGATACAAGTTCTAAGGTCTCCTTCCTTTTTTGGAACGAAGAACAAAGCTGAAGAAGCAGGGGACTTGGAAGGACGAATAAACCCATTTGCCAGGTATTGATCCAGGTATTGTCGAAGGTGAAGGTTCTCAGGCTCGGTGAGGGCATAAATTCTACTACAAGGAGGAGTAGATCCAGGTATCAGATCTATCTGGCAGTCATAAGACCTATGAGGAGGTAGAGAGTTAGCCTGATCCTTCCGGAAAACATCTTGGTATTCTAGGTATTCGGGAGGTAACTGGGGAGTCTCTGAAGAAATTGCGGCCAGTGCAACACCAGGTGGAGGGTGACAAGTAGAGACACATTCTGGAAACTGGACCGTTCTTGCTCGCCAATCGATCAGAGGATTGTGTTTCTCTAACCAAGGTATTCCTAGAATAATCTGAAACTGAGGGGCCTTGATCACATCGAACACGATCTTCTCATGGTGTCCATCTTGACTTACTAGCGTCACCTCTTGAGTGGTATGCGTTACTGGCCCGGAGGCTATCTCCGTACCATCCACCGTAGTAATGACGTCCTTTACAGCCTTGGGACAAAGAGTTAGATTCATCCTCAAAACCATTTCATGATCCACATAATTGCCGATGGCACCGCTGTCGACGTAAGCTTCAATTGCATGTAATCGATCCGGATTATCAGGGCTAATGAGGACCATAGGTATCACGAAATGCGAGGTCACGGAACTGGTTTTCACGCTCGGCAAGAGGACCTCTATTCTTGTCGGGCGAGGTCGTTTCCCTTCTCAGAGTTTGTAACTTTGGTAACTGCAGCTCCTACTGCCTTCTTGGCAGGTTTCACCGGACAGTCTCGAAGAAAGTGCCCTGAGTTTCCGCAATATAGGCATAATTGCAACTGTTTCCTCCTTTCCCGCTCCCTTTGTGTTAGAGGACCTTTCAGACCCCCTATTTGCATGGGTTCCCCGGAGTCTACTCCTTTGGAAGGAGTTGGCGGTTTGGAAAATACTCGAGCATCAAACTTGGAACGATCGGCCTTCCTGTTCTGCAGCCTGTGATCTATTTGAACGACCAAGTCTATATAATCCGAACAGTCTTGTGGGGGATTCACTACTTGGGCTAAAACGTCTTTGAGCTCTCCACGTAGACCTCTATAAAACAGCGTAATCCTTTTGTCCTCAGGCCATTGAGTTTCCACTATTAGTCTATTGAAAGATGCAATATAAGCCAAAAGGTCTTGATTACCCTGTCGCAACGAAAGAAGCTCATTGTCCAAGGCCTGCCCCTGTGAATGTCTTGCGAACAGTTTTTCCATACTAAGCTGAAAGGCTTGAAAATCATGGAGAACCGGATTATCTTGATTAACTAGAGGGATCGACCAGTCTGCCGCATTGCCACTAAGGTACGAAAGTACAAAAGCTACTTTTGCTTGATCAGTTGGAAAGGCTGCTGGCCGGCATAAGAAGTGCAACCGGCACTGATTGATAAATACTGCAAACCTCTTTGGGTCACCAGAAAATCGTTCGGGCGGAGCCAGTGGTACATTCCCAGGTAGGTTGATCTGCACTGGATTCATAGAGGATGTTGAAGGAAGATTTGCCCCTGATGCGGGTAACGGGGTCTGTCCGGCTTGTGACTGTAGCACTTGTCTAGCAAGATTGTCTGTTCTCTCCTTGGAAATAATTAGTTCCCTTCTTAGAGCATTCGTTTCCTGACGAGCTGCATGCACTTCTGCCCTTAGTTCCCCAAGTAACCGGGCTAGGGGGTCAGTATCCGAGGTTTCCATAGCGCCTGGGCGAGAGTTTTGCGGTAGGCTTTGCGTTCTGTAACGCTCACCTGATTCTCGCAGAGGCGCCGGTCTTGACTGGGCGACTACCGTATCTTCAAAGGTGATGTGTAGCACCTGGTTGGCTCTTTGGGCTGGACCTCTGTGCACTGTATGCCTGACGTGTAGAGTAAGATGTGTCATGATCTCTGCTTCCAAAAGGTCAGGGTTTTCCCAACTCCCTTGGAAGCAGATCCATAACCCAGGTTCCGAGTGCCATCCAGTCCCAATTGGGACCTTTTGGACCCAGTCCTGGCGCCAGTGGCACCAGGCTCATAAATATGCCCAGTCCCAGCGCTGAAAGCGCCGGGCTCATAATGCTTGGGTGGACTTACCTTCAGCAGACCATGCTGCTTACTTGCCTGCCAGTTGAGCCTCTGATCCTCTTCTGTTTGGAACTACTTTTCCTGTTGGGTGGGGCTGGAGCCACTCCCTAGATTCAGAACACTGGAACTCTTCTGGAAGGCAGGAACTCTTTTCTTACCAGGAACTCTTTTCTTACTTAGGCGTGGCTGTGGAAGGAGACACCTAAGCACTACAGGAGGCTATTTAAACCACACCCGGTGGATGAATCTTGCTTTGCGTTATTCTGCAACCTCTGCAGTAGAACGCTCATCGTGTCTTCTGCATCCGGTCCTGGGCCTAAGGAAAAAGGCTTACCATCCTGAATCCAGTCTTCAGCAACACCTATAAAGACAAGAAAGAACAGGTTAGCATTCCGGCATCTGAAAGGCAAAGGCTTACCATCCTGAATCCAGTCTTCAGCAACACCTATAAAGACAAGAAAGAACAGGTTAGCATTCCGGCATCTGAAAGGCAAAATCTTACCAACTCTTCGCACGCTCCGGAGGCCTTCGGCGCTGCATCCCGCATCTGAAAGACAAAACAAGGTGCGTTTAAAGACATTGGGGAACTTTAATACTCACGTGCCATTACTCCTTTCCACATCTAATCCAGTGGGTATTCCGGCACCCTGCAGCCGCTCCGAACTCGTACCTGCAAAATAAAAAGACAGTTAGAGCGCATCGTGAAGAAGGCAACAAGCGCTTACTTACGTGCTTCCAGGCGCTTCTATTCATCACACGGGCTCCATCTTCAACTCACTTCAGCCTGTCATCCGCCATCGCCGGAACCCTGCAAAACAAGAGACATCATTACTAAAGACTTTAAAGACATTTGAATGACTCGAAACTTACCGTTCGTGCAGTAAACGACGGACAGCAGTCCTCTGAAGTCAAGAGGCCTGCGCTACCTATCCAGTGAAGAAACTGGTTACAGCACCCTGCCCCGAGGCAGATGGAGAGCTCGGCATTCACTTACTTAAGGTGAGAGCGTTAACCTTTGGGGGTCTACAGGAGAGAAGAGGAAAGAGATAGGGACACCCCAATAACCCCAGTTCATTAACCCCATATTTTCTATCTGCAGACATCTTACTCTACACGTCAGGCATACAGTGCACAGAGGTCCAGCCCAAAGAGCCAACCGGGTGCTACACATCACCTTTGAAGATACGGTAGTCGCCCAGTCAAGACCGGCGCCTCTGCGAGAATCAGGTGAGCGTTACAAGATGTCTGCAGATAGAAAATATGGGGTTAATGAACTGGGGTTATTGGGGTGTCCCTATCTCTTTCCTCTTCTCCTCTCCTGTAGACCCCCAAAGGTTAACGCTCTCACCTTAGGTAAGTGAATGCCGAGCTCTCCATCTGCCTCGGGGCAGGGTGCTGTAACCAGTTTCTTCACTGGATAGGTAGCGCAGGCCTCTTGACTTCAGAGGACTGCTGTCCGTCGTTTACTGCACGAACGGTAAGTTTCGAGTCATTCAAATGTCTTTAAAGTCTTTAGTAATGATGTCTCTTGTTTTGCAGGGTTCCGGCGATGGCGGATGACGGGCTGAAGTGAGTTGAAGATGGAGCCCGTGTGATGAATAGAAGCGCCTGGAAGCACGTAAGTAAGCGCTTGTTGCCTGCTTCACTATGCGCTCTAACTGTCTTTTTATTTTGCAGGTACGAGTTCGGAGCGGCTGCAGGGTGCCGGAATACCCACTGGATTAGATGTGGAAAGGAGTAATGGCACGTGAGTATTAAAGTTCCCCAATGTCTTTAAACGCACCTTGTTTTGTCTTTCAGATGCCGGAATGCAGTGTGAAGACCTCCGGAGCGCACGAAGAGTAGGTAAGCCTTTGCCTTTCAGATGCCGGAATGCTAACCTGTTCTTTCTTGTCTTTATAGGTGTTGCTGAAGACTGGATTCAGGATGGTAAGCCTTTTTCCTTAGGCCCTGGACCGGATGCAGAAGACACGATGAGCGTTCTGCTGCAGAGGTTGCAGAATAACGCAAAGCAAGATTCATCCACCGGGTGTGGTTTAAATAACCTCCTGTAGTGCTTAGGTGTCTCCTTCCACAGCCACACCTAAGTAAGAAAAGAGTTCCTGGTAAGAAAAGAGTTCCTGCCTTCCAGAAGAGTTCCAGTGTTCTGAATCTAGGGAGTGGCTCCAGCCCCACCCAACAGGAAAAGTAGTTCCAAACAGAAGAGGATCAGAGGCTCAACTGGCAGGCAAGTAAGCAGCATGGTCTGCTGAAGGTAAGTCCACCCAAGCATTATGAGCCCGGCGCTTCCAGCGCTGGGACTGGGCATATTTATGAGCCTGGTGCCACTGGCGCCAGGACTGGGTCCAAAAGGTCCCAATTGGGACTGGTTGGCACTCGGAACCTGGGTTATGGATCTGCTTCCAAGGGAGTTGGGAAAACCCTGACCTTTTGGAAGCAGAGATCATGACAAAATCCCCTGCTTCCTCTGCCTTATTTTTCGTGCCTAAGAATGAGGGAGACCTGAGAACTTGCATTGACTACAGAGCCCTCAATCAGATCATGGTAAAAAAACGGTACCCGTTGCCACTTATTCCAGAACTTCTGGATCAAGTAAAGAAACGCGCAAATTTATACCAAATTGGATTTACGAGGGGTCTACCATCTAGTAAGTGTCAAAAAGCGGGATGAGTGGAAGACATCCTTTCGCACAAAATGTGGCCTTTACGAATATCAAGTTATGCCCTTCGGGCTATGTAATGCCCCCGCAGCGTTCCAATATTTTATGAACATCATGCTCCGTGAACTATTGGACGTGTGCGCACTCGTCTATATCTGTCAGGATTAGTCAGGCGAGTACAAAGGCAGCGAATATGGCAAGGGAAATGTGCACTAAATCACACAGTGAATAGCTTCAAATTAAACTACGTGCACACAGGAACAACGACTCATGTATGCTAGAACCCAGGAGTGCAAATAGAGTGTGACCACAAAACCAATATATGAAAAGGGATGTGGGGTAAGCACCTGACTGCGAGGAAAGTCGGCAAGCGCCTTACCCCCAATTGCTGTTACAGGTACTGACAGCGCTAAACCCACGTGGAGGGCAAGCAATGACAGGATCTGTGAACTAACACTCTTGATGGTATTAAATAAGGGAACTAAAGAACTGTACTCACGAGGACGAGATAAACCTCTTGAATGTCAGCTAGCCCACAAATCCTGTAGATGAAACTGGGACCCAGAAAGGCTATAACAGCAATGGGAGGAAAACTAAATACCTAAATTGAAATAGTGTTTACAAATTAGTGAGGAAAACATAAGCATTCACACAGGAGCTAGCTACAACCACACACCACACCTAATAATCAAATGGGAAATAAATGCAGAAGTGCAATGGAAAACATGGAATGGATCCCAATAGAAAGTAAGGATCAGGAGCAGGGAAAAACGAAATAACCAATGCAAACTTCCCCCTACCCCTCCAAGGGAAAGACAGGATGCTAATCTAAGAGGAAGGCTAAGGCATACGGGTTTACAGCAGCAAAGGACAGAGTCAAAGAAATATAGAACACAGACAAAGTGGGCTGCATCTAAAAGGGGAAAGCACTGAGAAATGCTGCCTGCAAACAGAGGAAGACAAAAAGGGAATCAAGGGAGCAGAAATCAATTAGAGCATGAATCCGAAATTCAGGGCGGAGGAACAAGAAAACAGGAACTAGGAACTAGGTACAAAGGCAAGGAACAAGGGACTAGTCACAACAGGAACACTGCAAACGATGACCAGCGCTGGACTGAGGTAAGACTGAGGCTTTTAAAGCTGCTTAACGAGCACACGCCTCAGGTGTGCTGACTGCTGCACCTGCAGCCACAGGTGTTGCCTATCCTCCACCCAACCTTTTCCTGCAAGGGTGGAGGTGAAGCAGTGGGCCAGGCATTCTGGGAAGCATAGTCATTTGGTTAAAGAAGCATGCTGGCTGCCAAAAACCTGGAATGGATCCGGAAGGGAAGTAGTTTGGAAAATAGGGATTTAGCGCTCCCAATTCATTACTGCACTGTAGCATTAGGTTCGGAGGAAATGTCCAGTAGGGAATAAACCCCAAAACATGCCCCCAAGTGGCGGGAACGGGAGCGAAGGGAGCGAGTCGTGACAATATCGACGACATCCTCATTTACTCAACCACCAAGGAGGATCATGTCAGACATGTACGGGCTGTTTTATAAAGACTTCGACAACATCGGCTGTACGCCAAGTTTGAGAAATGCTTCTTTCACGTGACAGAGGTTGAATTCCTCAGGTTTATACTCACACCGCGAGGGGTACACATGGACACGCACACAGTAGAGGCCATCCTCCAATGGCCCTCACCAACTTGCACGAAAGGTGTACAAAGTGTGTTCGGGTTCGCCAATTTTTATCGTTGGTTCATCCCAGGATTCGCCCAGTTTGTTCACGCATCACATCCTTGCTGCGAAAGAACAAACGATTTCAGTGGACCACAGAAGCAGAAGAAGCCTTCCAGACCCTAAAACGAGCATTCACATCAGCACCCATTTTACGGCATCCCCGACCCGAATTGCCATACGTCGTCGAAACCGATGCTTCCAACGTAGCAATGGGAGTGGTTTTGTCTCAGCGAGATCCCGAAACAGGACAATTACATCCCGTGGCTTTCTGGTCCCTTAAGTCCTCTGCTCCCAAATTGAACTATGCGATCACAGATAAAGAACTGTTAGCAATAATTTACCTTCTTGGAGCAAGGCACACAGTCACCGTCATTACGGACCATCGTAACCTACAATATCTGAAAACCGCAAAAGCACAATCACCACGTCAACTCCACTGGGCTCTCTTTTTGCGGAATATGACTGTCATTACTGACAGACCCAGAATATGCAATGGAAAAGCGGACGCCCTATCACGAATGAGCTAAAACAAAAAGGCGTTCACCACACCAGACCCCGTGGCAATCATCCCTGAAGAACGAATCCTGAACGCGATTGCAGCAACTGCCACTTTAGACGACCTAAAAATTGACCTTCAACACTTGATGAACCAATCAGAACAGCAGGAATGGCTCTCAAGAGGAGACCAATACACTATCGTGAACAATCTACCGCACTTTAAAGGGAGACTGTACGTTCCGGATAAAGACCTGCAAAACCAAATTATAGCAAACTACCATGACTCTTTAATAGAAGGACATCCAGGAATGGCTAAAACTCAAGCTAAGATAAAGAAAAATTACTGGTGGCGCACTTGCCGTAAAGATATTGCCCAGTTCATCGCGACCTGTGGTGTTTGCACTCAGCACAAGTCTCAAAAACAAAGTCCTGCAGGCCTTCTACGTCCTTTGATGGTGCCCCCGGCGCCTTGGCATACGCTGTCTATGGATTTTATTACTGATCTTCCCCCGTGCAACAGATCCAACACAATCCTGTCATCGTGGATCTATTCTCTAAGATGGGCCATTTCATTCCTCTAAAAGGGGTCCCGACAGCCTCTACTCTGGCCACCGTCTTTTTGGAACAAATTGTCTGACTACACAGATTCCCATCAATATTGATATCAGACCGCAGAACTTTGTCTCAGCTCTCTGGAGAAGATGTTGCAGAATCGCCAAAATCAACCTTCGATTGCCCACAAGTCATCATCCCCAAACCGATGGCCAGACCAAACTGACCAAATTCTAGAGCAGTACTTAAGGTGCATGTTACAACAAACCGAAGATACCTGGAAGGACATACTCTGGTTGGCCGAATATGTATACAATTCCATCCACACCATTACAGGACAAACAGCATTTTACACAGTATATGGTCGGCATCCATGAACATCTGTCTTTGATTCACTTGAAGCACTGGAGATGCCAGCAGTAATGACCTTGCATGAAGCCATCACTCGAGTCCTTAAGCAGACATCAGAACATTTGACCAGAGCCAAAGAAAAGCAGAAACAGTTTGCAGACCGACACCGAAAGGAGGCTTGAATTATCAGGTCAGGGACAAGGTTTGGTTAGCTTCCAAAAACATTTCTCTGAAGGGGCCACAAATCTTCCGTCCCAGATACCTAGGACCCTATTCCATCAAAGCCGTGATCAACCCTGCGGCCATGAAATTAGAATTACCGGCCCACATCCGTATCCACCCGGTGTTTCATGTCTCCCTCCTAAAACCACTGAGTCCAGGTACACAGATCTATACTCCATTGGATCCCGAAATAGTTGAAGGAAAACCAGAACACGAAGTTAAAAGTATCCTAGACTCTCAGATGGTCCGGTCCAAGCTATACTACCTTATAGACTGGAAAGGTTATGGACTCCAAGATCGGACCTGGGAGCCCAGTGAACATGTCCACGCTCCACGATTAATCAGGCAGTTCCACCGCAATAACCCCACTAAACCAGGGCCTGGAGGGGAACCCCCCCTTGAGAGGGGCCTTGAGGGAGAGTGCTGTCATGGCCACGGGCCCCAGAACACAAAAACCACACCATATAGTGATGGGGGCAATGGGTCACTTGACTCACTTATGTCCCTTTGGGACTCATTAACACAGGGGCCTGGCTGGACTCAGTCCTGGCGCCCTTGGCACCAGGCTTATATAGCGATGTGAGCAGGAACACTTTATTTCGGTGCAGGAGTGCTTTTATTTTACAAGAACTATCCATGTGCTAGAAGCTTTTATTCCAGAGAACATCCCCATGTGCTGACTCATCGGGCGTGGCTCCCTAGGCCTGGTCTTCAGGTGCTGACTCATCGGGTGTGGCAGGGCGTGGCAGCAGGCAGGCCAGAGATACTGGGTGTGGCCGGGAACAAGACTATATAAACCCACCGATCCCTCAAGCAAACGCTTCGCATTACAACTTGCAACGTGCCGCTCACCGCCACCTGGGCTAGCTACTTACCTCGTGATCCTGCAACAACCGCATCCTTACTTGGACCCTGGCTCGCATCTCACGGCAATGCTCCATCTTCTTGGCAGATCCTGAATCCCACGAAGCCAAGTCCTGAAATGAGAAAAGAAGACAAGACAGGGTTAGAACTCCCGAAAACACCCAACCCAGGGTCGCGCCGCATTTAAAACCCAATGCGCACCCTAAGGCACCATTAAAGACTACTTACCAGCTGTCGGACCATCTCAGCCCAGCTCCTCCGTACCACCGGCTCCGCTTCTTCTACTGCAGCTACAGCTTGCACCGCTACACCACTTGCAAGGGGAGAGAGTAGAGAAAAGAAACATTACATACAAAGGACAGAGAACGAACTTTACAAATACAACTACAACAGTCGGAAGACAAGTGGGCAAGTGGTAACAAGGAAAACACCCACAAGAGAAGTGGACTAGTGGCAGCTGGCCTGGACTTCCACGACAAGGGACCAGTGAAGGAACTCGGTTCCCTTCAACAAGCGCCCCCGCCAGAAGCAGCAGGATGGAGAGCTCATCATCATCATCATTCAGCAGGAACCGCAATGCTCATCTCCGCAGTTCCCCACACAGATGCAGACAAGAGGAGTTTCATCCCTGGGAGGGCTGCGACTGTGCCCCAATGCCTCCACAGAGACCAGGTGAGCATAACAGAATCCCATATTATTACGTTCTTTAGTTAGGGCTGCTGCTGTTTTGTCTTTGGGATCATGGAGGCCTAGGTTGAGGTCGGCAAGTAGAATTGTTTTGGTGGATTTTTTTAGGTTGTCTCCTAGTAGGTGATAAAGATGTCCTTGGAAGTCTAGGGCTGGGCCAGGAGGTCGATAAATGGCGTGTGTATTTATGGTGCAGTTTGGGGATAGGGACAGTTTGGCAGAGATTAAGTCGGCATTGCCTTCCCAAGAGAGGATGCACTGTCTAATGGAGAGGCAGTCTTTTGTTATAAGAGCATTTCTGCAGCTGTCTGTCTGGTCAGCTATGATATGATATGATATGGCATTTGTAACGCACCTATACACAAGTGTTTCAAGGCGTGATAATGGAGTAACCTGGTGGGAGGGCTAGAGAGATAGCTGGACCAGACGCTTCATGAAGCCATGTCTCCGTGATGGCAAGTAGATCTAGGTCGTGGATGGTAAGGAGGTCCTGGATCTCCAAGGCGTGGGCTGGGAGAGAGCGTACATTGATGAGTGCACATTTGAGAGTGGGTGGATGTGTGCTCTTCTTATGAGGCAGAGTGGATTGCCAGGCTGTGGATTGAAGGACGGCAGTCCCAGGAGCGGGGGATGAGTTGGTTAGCTTGGTGGTTTGAGTTTTGTGTATGTGTGCGGGACTAGAGAGGGTGGTGTGAGTCCATGGCGAGGGGATCTTGGGTGATTTTGCTGCAGAAATGTCAGAATATTTGGCTCTGGTGTACTTGGTGGTATAGGTGCAGTGTGAGCGACTGCCCAGGCTAAGATTCCTTATAGCAGTTGACTTGGGGAGGCTGTGGTGTTGTAGGGGTTTTGTGCGTGACCTAAGCCTAGAAAGTCTAGATGCTGTGTCTGCATGGGCGCAGGTTGTGACAGTGAAGTATCTAGAGAAAGCTATGTGTGCAGGGAGGGCGTAGTGTGGGTGCGAGGGGGTGGTGGTAACCGGTAACCATAAGTCAGTATTTAAAGTGAGGGTAGGGTTGGCGTTCAGCATAATGGGAGGAGCGAGAAAGAGGTAACAATGGCCAGCACTGCTGCTAGTACCACGTGAAGGGTAAGTGTGGATTGAAGTAGGTTCTGCAGCGTATGCACAACGGATGCAGTGGAGTGGTCCTAGAATACATTAGTGGCATAGGCGACGCTGTGTGTTGGTCATGGTTGGGAGATGTCAGCTGGAGGGCAGGGGGTGATTTTGCTACCGGCATGGAGATAAAGGTCAAGACAGTGGAATATATCATTGGTAAATGTAGCAAGTGGCACTGATGTACACAATTGATGGCACGAGACCGGTGGCACTATGGGAATCCAGTTAATAGAGTAAGCAGGGGGCACAGGGCTGAACAATTGATAGATGAGGCAGGTGGCACTACAGTACACAGTTGATATGTGATGCTGGGGGCAGTGGGCTACACATTAGATATATGATACAGGTGGCACTACAGTATAGAAATAGGCAATGGGCTACACATTTGATATATGGTACAGGTGGCACTACAGTGTACAACCAGGCATGACGTTGGACCTTACACATGGATACCATGTGTAGAGACGGCATATATGCAGTTTAGTGACATTGGGGCAATGCGGACACGTTAATTGTTGACCCGTAGGCGAGCGTGTGCGGATAAGGTGCAGTGACAAAGGGCAGCGCACAGGTAGCAGAGTCAAAGTACCAATGAGCATGAGGGTACCCTTGGCTGGGCGGCCTTGTCATGCGGGCAACATCCTGGCCAGGCGGCTCCAGGTGTGATGCGCAGCAGTACGGGGGATGGATTATGCTGCTGAATATGGGTGTCAGCTTTCTATGTCTTTGTGGGGGAAGTGAACATAACGCAGAAGTGCAAACGAGAGCTCAGTAGTGGGCTGTGGGGCACATGGGTGCAGGTGGACAGCAGGATCCGGATAGGGAAAAGTGGTTAAATCAAAAAGGGAGTACTCAGAGTATTTGGGTGAATGTCAGGAGATCAACGTGTCCGCGCAGTGGTCAGCGTAGCGCCACTTCTGCCTACTGTTGAGGATGTTGGGCGGAAGTAGAGTGCACTAGCTAATCCGGGGCGGGAGCTGAGATTTTTCTTTTTTTCAGAACGCCTTCAAAGCATGGGCGTTGCGTGGCGCGGACATTGACCACGTTGCTGACAATGGATTCCAATCGGCTATGTATGTACGCAGCAGCTGAGGGCCAGATAGCAGTAAAATCCTGCTAATATAGCAAAAGCGCACTTCGGTGCTCATGAAATAATGGTGATATTAACAGATTATTTCGACATTAGCGATAGGGGACATGAAACGTTACTCACACGTATTATAGGAGAACAGGCAGACAAAATATGTAACCATGCAGGATACAAAGGCGTCAAATGAAGCACAAATTCTCATGACGGAGCTCCATGTAATAACTGTTGAGCACACATCTGGGAAGTTCTGAGAAGCATGTATCCTGATAGTTACGACCTAGGGATGGTAATGGCTCATAAAATAAAAAGCAACACTGACCCAGCTGATTATATAAAACAGGTGCAGAACCTACGGATGCAAGAGATGCAAAGGTCCTGGGATGGAACAAGTTCTCCAGCATGGTTCTGGCATCGATTCACATGCTCATGAATATTCCCAGTAGTCAGGCCAGACCTCCTTGGTTAAAAGAAAGCAGTATTGCTTTAAAAGCTTTTATACTGCCTTTCACCCATTATCCAATCACTGAAGACTGGGTCATACTGCACCCATCCAATGACGATCATCTCCTTGAGTCCTGCCCCCGGCCACCATCTTCAGAATGGAAGCATGTGAGCTGCCAGTATGAACCCAGAAGAGCCACAGCGGGGACGGAGGGAGGGTTTGCATGTGAATCCATGCCAGACCCATGCTGGAGAACAACAGTTACAGGTAAGTAACTTGTTCCTTCTCCAGCATGCGGTCTGACATGGATTCACATGCTCATGAATACGATTATACAGCAGTAACAAATACACAACCACATGAGGAGGCAAGGCTCAACAAACGTACAATACCCAGGGAACCGATTTACCGGAACCGACTCACCTCAAGCAAACAGGTTGCGCAGCACTGCCTGGCCGACTCTGGACTCCTCTCTGGAGTCCCTGTTGACACAGTAGACTTTCGTGAAGGTGTGCGTCGACCTCTACGTAGCAGCCCTGCAAATGTCCAACAGGGGAACCTCAGAGAGAAATGCCGCCGTAGCAGCATTGGCTCTGGTGGAGTGGGCTCTCGGCTGACCAGGAAACGGTATGTCGGCCAGACGATGACAGTGCATGATGCAGCCAGAGAGCCACCTGCATAGAGAGGCCTTGGACAGGGCCTTCCCCCGATTCAAAGGACCAAAGTTCACAAAGAGCTGAGAAGTCTTCGGAAATCCTTCGAACGGGACACATAGAACTTCAAGGCGTGAGCAATGTCCAGTGTATGCCGGGACCGTTCAGCAGTCGAAACCGGATTCGGGAAGAAAATTGTAAGCACCAATGGTTTGTTGAGGTGGAACTTAGACGGGACTTTCGGCATGAAGGAGGAGTAAGTGTGGAGCACAACCCTAGTAGGCTGTAAGCATAAGTAGCGGGCTTTGCAGGAAAGAGCCTGAATATCCCCCATCCACCTGGCCAAAGTGACCACCAGGAGCGCAGCCTTCCATGAAAGACACTTGAGAGGAGCATGATGTAAAGGCCCAAATGGAGGTCCCATGAGCTTTGTGAGGACAACATTAAGCTCCCACCCCGGGGCCAGAGCTTTCAC
Source organism: Ambystoma mexicanum (assembly GCF_040938575.1). Classification (NCBI taxonomy): domain Eukaryota; kingdom Metazoa; phylum Chordata; class Amphibia; order Caudata; family Ambystomatidae; genus Ambystoma; species Ambystoma mexicanum. Next base: position 47,056,002 of record NC_090927.1, read on the forward strand.
TGGAGGGAAAGACCCTTTCATGAATTCTTTGACCACTCTGTGAGACCATAATGATGGCCTTGTAGGCAAACAGGTGTATCGTGAAATGGCCGCAAGGTGCCCCTTGTTGGAGGCATGGGCCAAACCAGACTTTGCCAGCTAGAGCAGGTAAGGCAGGAGGTGAGGAGCAGAGACATGCAGGTGCGTGATGCCCTGCGTCCTGCACCACAATGTGAAGCGTTTCCATTTGTGACCGTAGCACAATAAAGTAGAGGGCGCTCTGGCATTGGCAAGAATGGCTTTACACTTCACCAGAAGGTCGTAGTGGCCAAACTCTAAGTTCTGCAGGAGCCAGACCGGGAGGTTCATTGACGCTGGATTGTGATGTAGGGTATTTCCATTTTCTCTGAAGAGCAGGTCTGGAGGAGGAGGCAGCCTGATGCCCGGTGCCGCTGATAGGCGGAGCAGGTCCAGGTACCATATCTGCCGTGGCTACGCTGGGGCGATGAGTATCATCTTGCAGCGGTATCTCTTTAGAGTGTTGGTGATGTGTATCACGTGGGGATCAGGAGGAAAAGCATACAGGAATAGACCCTCCCATCTGAGCGAGAAGGCATCCCTCAAAGTCCCCGGTTGAGGAAACCTGCCGGCAAACTTCTTGCATTTGGAGTTGTCTGCTGTGGCAAATAGATTGATCTCGGGATAACCCCATTGGCGAAACAGACGTGTCATTTGGCACTGCTGCAACTCCCATTTGTGATCGAACCCAAACTCCCTGCTGAGTCCATCCATCATGGTGTTCTTCATACCTGCTAGGTGAAAGGGTACGAGGAACACGTTTTGAAAGATCGCCCAGTGCCATAGGGTCTGTGCCTCCAACGACAGAGCAGGGGACCCGGTCCTGCCCTGCTTCCTGATGTAGAACATTGTGGTGGTGTTGTCCGTGAAAATCCTTACCACTTGACCTTTCAGCAGCAGCAAGAACGACTTGATGGTCCAGAACACGGCCCGAAGTTCCAGCACATTGATGTGCAGATACTTTTCCTCCAGCAGCCAAAGGCCTCTAGTGTGGGACTGCCCAGTGTGGGCACCCCATCCATCCAGCGAGGCATCAGTGGTGACTGTTGCCTGAGAGCGCACCCCCAACCATTGGATGGCTTACCTGAATTCCAGGTTGAGCTTCAACTTGTCTGACCCATTGCCCGTGATCTGGTGCCACCTGCAGTCTAGAAACTCCTGGAATGGCCTCATCTGCAGCCTGCAAAACGGGATCAGATGTATGCAGGAGGACATCATGCACAGCAGCAACTTGAGGACTCGGATGGTTGCAGATTTGATGGAGGAAAGACAATGAACCTTGCCCAGGAAGGCCATTACCCGCTCTTCTGAGGGGAACGCTAGGGACGCCACTGTGTTGAAACAGAACATCCTCCAATGGCATCATGAAAGATTTCCGATAATTGATAGAGAATCTGAGCCCTGTTGTACTTCCAGGCTCTGAGAACATGACCAGATGAGCCATATGGTAGGGATAGACGTGTATGCCCTTGAGACGTAGATGTGCTGCTACCAGGGCCAAACACTTCATGAACACCCTTCGTGCCGACTTCAGGCTGAATGGCAGCGTCTTGAACTGGTAGGGATTCCCCAGAAGCAAAGGAACTTTCAATGCTTTGGATGAATGGGGACGGGAAAGTAGGCATCTTCCAGATCAAGCGTTGTCATGTAGTCCCCTGTAGTCCCCTTCCTCCAGTTGGTTGAGCACTTGTTGCAACGTGACCATCCTGAACTTTTGGGACCTTAGATATTTGATGAGGCGCCTTAAGTGCAAGATTTGGGGGCACCACCCCCAACTTCTTTATCAGCATCTGGAGTATGCTCTAGAGCCCCGAAGTCGCAGCGGGACAGGTTCTATTGCACCCTTTGCCAGCATGGCTCGTACATACTGCAGCATCTGAGCAGTGTGGTGTTCCTTCCTCGTTACAGGTGGAAAACGAGGGCACGAAGGCGTTCGAATTCCAGCGTGTGACTGTTCTGCAGAATGTCCAGCAACCCTTTGTCTGTGGTGATGTCTTTCCAAGCATGAATAAAATTTGACAGACGGTCTCCCACTGGGGTGCGGAAGTGGGGGCCCGGGTATTGGGCCAAGTCAGATGTGGTTGGTTGCCGGCGGCACTGTGAGCCTCCACCAAAAGCCTGGGACTGACCTCTGTATGATTCTTGCGCTGTGGAGCCTGAAGGCAGACGGTAGGAAGAAGAGACGTAACCCTTTGAGGATCTCCTAAACGTATTCCTGAAGAACCGAAAGGAAGAGGTGTGGCCCTGCTGCAGGGTTCCTAGTGTCCTTGCTGTGTCTGTCTTGATAGCTTGCAGTGTTTCAGCCACCGCCTTTTCCGAAGAGATTATCGCAGTCGAAAGGTATATCTACCACTTGGCCTGAACCGCTGGCCTAAAATAGGTAGCCTTCAGCCAACCTTGACGTCTGAGCGCTACGCCATTTTCCATTTGGCGACAGACGGAATATGCGACGTCCATAACCCCAGTGATGGCATGATCGGAGGCCACCCCCCTGCTCAAATAGTGCCAATGCCTCTGTCCTCTTGTCATCCGGCAAGAAATCCAAGAGTGGGCCTAGTTTAAACCACATCTCTCTATCATACCGAGCTAGGATGGCCAGAGCGTTGGCAGTATATATGATGTGCTTTCATGATGCATCCAGCTTTTTCCCCTCTTGGTCTGGATGGACTGTTTGCTTGCTGCGGCTGAAACCACGGAATCCAGGGATGGCTGTGAGCAGAGGCATTTGGGGGCTGAGTCTGGCACCCTATATTTTTTCTCTAGCTGGTCCCGCTTCACTGGTGTGGAGCTCGGGGACATCATTAGAGCCAGGCCCTCTTCCACACCTCGTCCAGCAGCGGGACAAGTAACATTGTCTTCCTGGTTGCAGTACGTCTCTGGTAGAGGAATCCTTCCTTCCTCTTCTGCTCTGGTACCAGATTAAATGGGGCAGAAGCCCTAGCCATCATGGAATGGAATGACCCGACTTCATGTTTATATATATGTAAAGTGCTCCTGGTACCCAAAGGCTTACGAGCGCTGACCGACATACAAAGAACAGGACAACATGGAGCAGACCTAAGGAGAAATAGAATCATGTAGGCTCAGTGAAATGGTTTTTGTGTACTGGGGCTAGAAGAAAAGAGCGGTCTTCAATTTCTTCTTACACACCACAGTCGAGGCTATGGTTCTCAGTGCTGGCATTAGGGCATGCCAGGCTAGCGGGCCACTACATTAAAGGCTCTGTTGCATGCTTTATTGGTATTCCAACACATGGGGCCTCATTGAGAGGTGGGCGGAATGGGTTTAACGGCGCCGGTAAACCTATTCCGCCCTATTACGAGGTTCCCTTGCGGGACCCGCTCAGAACGTCTGGTCAGACCAGACATCCTTTGCGGGTCCCGCTAGGGGAGCAGGGAGCTAATAACGGGCCTGTTATTAACAGGCCTGTTATTAACAGGCCATTATTAGCTCCCTCCCCATTCCCATTGAGCCCTATGGGGGCTGGAATGGGGATGGGTTCCTTCATTGAGGAATTACCGGGTCCTCCAAGGTTGGAATGGCCCGGTAATTCCTCATTGAAGGAACCAGGACCTGGAACCCGGTATGGAGGCAGCCATGCCCTTGTTAAGGGCATGGCTGCCTCCATCCTCGTAATGAGGCCCATGGTGTTCAGGAGGTTGGTGTTATCCGATCTTAAGGACTGTGTGCTTGTTTTTTTACAATGGCTTCAGTTAGATAGGATGGCATTTGGTTTGGCCCACAAGGCATTTATGGGTTATAAGTAATAACCTACACTGCACCCGTACCTGTATAGAGAGCCAATGAAAACTCCACCTTGCCTCCGACACATGGTCCCTCCTGTGAAGGCCCTTAACGACCCTCACCACCCCATTCTGGATGACCTGCAGATGTTGAAGGTCTGTTCGAGAGATGCCCACTAGCAGGCTACAACAATAATCCAGTTTGGAGCCTATGATAGCCCTGGCTAGTGTCTCCAATATTTCTCAGAAATTAGAGGTCGGAGATGGCGAAGCAGTTTGATGAAATAAGAGGATGACAAAGTCAGATTGTTTACCTGTGCCTTCATATTTAAGTTCTTATCAAGAACAATGCCTAAGGTCTTGACCTTACTCATCACTACGATATCTATGTTAAAACTCTTGTATATCAGACCCAATTTCTCCAGTTTGGTGTCTGAGCCAACAAGCATGAGTTCTGTTTTTGAACCATTAAGGGCCAGACCACTGGCCACCATCCAATTTTGGATCTTTTGGTATACCTTATTAATATAGATTCATCATCACAATGCGAACCTGAGATGGGGATGACGCATTGCGTGTCGTCTGCGTAATTCACAAAAACAATCCCTTCACCTTCCAACATGTCAACAAATGGGATCATAAAAATATTATAAAAACACGGGGAGACATATGCTCCCTGTGGGACCCCAAATAACAGAGTGGTTGGTTTGGCTTCTGCCAGGTCACTTGCGACTCTTGCATGTCTGCCACACAAAAGAGAGGAGATTCATTGAATCGCCTTGGTAGAAAAATTTGCTGTATCCCTTAGCCTGGTGGATAAGATGGTATGGTCCACCGGGTCAAAGGCTGCCGAAAGATCTAAATCATGAGTAGGGAGATTTGACCTTTGTCCATGCCTTGATGTTGATGAGATTTTAGAGCCAGAAGAGCGGTTTCTGTTCCGTGGTTTTGTCGAAAACCAGATTGGTATTTGTGAAGGATCTGATTATTATCTGGATAGGGAGAGATTTGATCGTAAGCTACTCTATCCGCGATCTTCAACAGAAAGGCAGTGTTCGTAATAGGTCTATAATTGCAGGCTGTAAGGGGGCAGAGATTTTTATTTTCAAAAGTGGAGTAATCCAGGCCTTTTTTTAACATCTGGAACCACCCGATTTTGCTCAAAAGAGGCGTTAACATATTTTGTAAGTGCCGGAATCAATATAGGGGAGCACTCCTTAAATCATAAGGTGTGCTGGTGGTGTCAATCAGGCTTCCGCTCTAAGCATGGTGCAGAGGCGGCTCTCTTGGATTTAAAATCTACCATTGCAGGTATCATTGATAATGGACATACCACACTCCTAATGCTGCTTGACCACTCAGCAGCGTTTGACCTGACGGACTACTCAATCTTGGCGGGTACGTTTGGTCATATTGCAGGTTGCTCAAAAAATGCGGTTGCCTGCATAGAATCATTCATAGGTCCTCACTCGGCCAGGGTTGCAGCGACAAATTTTCAAGCTCATTCCATCTCATTGACGTATGGAGTCCCGTAGGATCCTTGCCTCTCGCCTACAGCTCATTCCGGATCGATAACACCTCCATCCCTGTGTCACAGGTAGTAAAACTCTTGGGGTTTACCCAGGCTCTAACCTTACAATGGTCAGGCAGGTTAATGCCATTTCATCTGCCTCGGCCTCCACTCGAAACTAATCACTGCCGTCAGACCATTCTTGACTCAACAAAACTGGCTCACCATCTCCAGAGCAATAATTGGGTCCCGACTTGATTATTGCAATGCCCTACTGGTAGGCACCTCTGCAAAAAACATCAGGAAACTTCAGACATTACAAAACAATGCTCTCAGCGCACCCACCGGCATTTCAAGGAGGGGCCACATATCAGCCACTAGGAAATCTGTTCATTGGCTCGCCATCAAGGAACGTATCATCTTGTCTCTCACTGCAGAATAGTGAACCTCCCAGCATCTGTGCAGTATACAAAGCTGCAAACATCTATTCTCAGAGGCAGGTAAATGAGTTACTTTTTTAAGGGCCTTTCAACACGTTGAGTTGAAAGGGGCCATTAGCCTCGAGGTAGCCCCCAGCAACTGCCCCATGTTGCCATGGTTCCATGTCATTTCATCGTGGGATGTTTTTTCGCTGGGTTTTTTACTGCAAATTTTTTTAATGAAAAACCCATTTAATTTTTTTTTACATTATTTTGGGGTGGGGGTGCCCCCCAACCCCACATTCCCTTTCAGTTTTATCTATTCCCAAACACCCACATCCCATACATCATTTTCTAACCCCCCCAAAAAAAATTGATGTAATTTTTTTGGTTAAAAAGATCACGGTAAAAAACCCTGCGAAAAAACATCCCACGATGAAAGGACATTTACCACCACTGCCAGTCAGCAGTTATAACACAGCAATATATGTTTCTCTATTGATATTTTATTTATATCGCGCTCATACACAAGTGTTTCAGAGCGCGACCAGACAAGGGAGGGGAAACAAAGGAGAAACAAAAACTACAATCTTACTAGTCCCAGTGACATTGAGAACGCGCAAGTGCATGGATGAGGGAAGAGGGGAAAAGTGCATGGGAGGGAGGGAGAAGTGGAAAGTGCAGAGCAAAGGAGAAAACAGATAAGTAATAAATAATAAAAATACATAAAGACAACAAAGAGAGTTAGTGCAGCCGGCAAGCAGCAAGTGCTGGTTTAAGGCAGTAGATAGGGTATGTCTGATAAGTGCTCTATATTACTTTTGTTCTGGGGCTTGCCTTACAAGCTGCATTTGCAGGAGCCTTTGCAGACGTCGCTTCCCTTGTGGTATACAGTAGTGTTATACCTCGACTTTTCACAACGGTTCCGCCACAGGAGGCACTTGCTGACATAGAAGGATTTATAGCTTTTCAGTGGGTATTTCCTGTTTCAGCTCCCTGCTGCCTGGTCTCATGATAATCGGCGGCTATTAACCCCAGCTGTATTTCTTTGTCTCCCTTGTATTGTATGCACCTCACAAGTGCCTCTGTTTTCCGCTCTACACATGGGGGTACCCAATGATTATGTTGAACTTTAATGTGATCACTTTAAGGCCATATGTCACTTGAGCTCATTTACTGTGATGTCATAAGGTCAAGGTTCATGTGACATAATTTACTGTGATGTCATGCCCTGCCATTTCATTGGGTCAAACTGATGCAACATCATTTCCTGTGATGTCATCATTATGCTAATTATTATTTTTGAAACTTTAAGATACCTACAGATTTTTGGTCACAGACTGTTGGCATGTATGCACTCAGACTCTCTTAGAGCCATCAGGTAGTTATAATAAATTATCATAGGCTATAAACCGAATCTATTGGAGGCTATAAACCGAATCTTCTACGCAATTCAATCATGGATGGCCACCCACTTATCTTCTACTCAATTCAATCATGGATGGCTACCCACTTATCTTCTACTCAATTCAATCATTGATGGCTACCCAGTTTTTAGCTCTGAATTGCTGGTTGTGTGCTCAGGACCCCGGTTAAAAAGATTGGACCCAGGGTATAGCCACTTCTTGATTGCAGGTTGTAACACTGCAGTCTCCCATTGTGTTAAAACCCTGGGTGTGCATCTTGACTCAGCTTTGGATGAAAAACCATATTTCTCACCTACGGTCGTCATGCACATATGTTACCAGGTTGCTGGGACAGATCAGGACATTCAGCCCTCATTAACTCCAGACTGGATTATAGCCTGATGGCAGGTATCACGCTGGCTAATTCCAGGGGTGGACTGGTCTATAGGGAACTCTGGAGATTTCCCGGTGGGCCTCTGCCCCCTGGGCCTCTTTTGTGTGGCATTTCCAAATGTTCTCATAGGAAAGGCATTGGGCTTGCTGAAATTGTGTCATATGGGGCCACTTTGAACATTATTTCCAGGGCCTCTTTTGGTCCTCAGTAATTATTTCCAGGGCCTCTTTTAGTTCCCAGTCCACCCCTGGCTAATTCCATATACAAGGTCCCTTCGGTCGAGCAATGAGAGGAAGATCAAACAGCCATGACTCACCCTGCAAAGGTTTGGGTGGGGCACCTTTGATGTCTGGCCTCGAGGTCTGGACTGCCCTGCCCTCCTCTCTACGGACCATACCCGCCCTGGCTTCGCTTAGAGAGCAGTTAGGATGCAATGATGTAACACAGAGACAGGATAGCTGCTGCTGCTAAACCATCTTTATACTGGTCTTCCCAGCCCGTCCTGTTCTGCTCTGTGTTTTACGTGCACCCTGAGGCCTGCAGGCAGGTGGCGCTATGCAAGAATGGAAGCATAGTCATGTGTTTATTATTTATTTAACATGCCGTAGTTCACAAGATACCTTTCACATAAACACTCCATAAAGCACAAATTGAAACAGTATAAGCACAGCGTAAAATCAACAACAGCAAAGAGCCCAGAAAGAACATATTAAAACAGCAATTTGCCTACGACACAACCTTCACATACATCACATTGTAAAACAAGCTTTAAATTACAGTTAAATTTAGATCGTAAAACTCGTGTACCAATTCCATAACATGACCTCAATTTATGAACCAATTCAGACCGGGTCTTTCCCTGACTGGGAACTCAGTGCCTAACCCTCATTTGGCAAACTCTGAAAAGGTGGAAAGATATCTTTTAGGAATTGTGAATCGGCCAATGATCATTTAAATGATTTGTCAGTGAGGCTACACTACCATAACCACCCGGGGTGTGCCACCTTATAGTCCTTTACAAGATGCGAGAAGTGGGCCTGGCATTGGGCACTTAAGTCGGGGCAGAAACCCATCAGATGTTGTATGCTTTCTATCGAGGAATCCACTTTACAGAATCTACAACTCCTCAAATCACGTTGTACTCCACCTCGGGCTCCCAAGATTTCTTTAGTGGGGAACAGGTTTAAATGGAGTTGTAAACATAGAGCCCGCCAGTATTGTCCCGGGCATTTCCTCATGTAATATGGTAGTGTTGTATGATCGCACATCCAGCAGGATACGCTTGAACAGATTATACTTCCTAACACAATCAATCGTAAGGATCCAGTTGCTCCCCCAAACTCTCTTTTTCACTTTGGAAGGATTTGCTAATAAATACTCCACCAGTGCCAAACGGAGAGAACTGCTGGAGACTTACTATCTAAGCCACACTTCAAGAGGGCCCAACTTGACCCTCCTTCCGCCAGGTATATTTTGCGAAGGAAGTAAGATTTTTCCATTTGACCACAGCTTCCAGAGAGACTAGGCCAGTTCATACCTTATTACCGGGGCTGGCACACTAATAGGTAGCATTAAACATGTTCTCCAGCACGCACCTTCATGCTTGGCCCATTGGCCCGCCATGGAGACAAGTGTCATCTCCACCCCATTCGTCACCACAGGAACTGCCTTTTTACAGTAATACTCCCTACATTGGGAGTATTACAGTGATCTTTTGTTTATTTATTACTAGATGCTGTGCTCTGTTTTCTGTCAGGAAGATTGAGAAACCCAAATAAACAAAGTAATCCACTTTATCTAGGGGTTTCCCACGAATTTCCCACTTAAAATGTCCTCCTGCCTTACCTCGGCCCCTTTGCATTACCATGATCGTTGATTTTTTAACACTGATTGTTAAATTGTTCTTTGTTGAGTACACATCCAAAGCCTTTAGCTGACGCTGCAACCCAATAGGCGTGTGATCCATTAGGATGGGGTCATCAGCGCATAACAACTAATTCATTCTGTAGTGTCTAATTTGGGGGGAACATTATTATGTCACTAAAAGCTTCACCCAAATCACACAGTAAAAGTATAAATAGAATCGGGGCCAATTGACATCCCTGTTTAAGGCCTCTCCCCAGGCTGATCAGGGCCGATAGTCTGCCCTCTCTATCCAGCCGCACACGCATGGATGTGTCTGTATGCAATGCAATCAGGATCACAAGCAATGCAGGAGGACAACCCCACTTCTCCAGTATGGCCCAAAGCCTGTTCCTCTGGACAGTGGCAAAAGCCATGGAGAAGTCTATGGAAGTCACCCAACGGAATAAAATATCTTCAACCGCTTCCAAAAGATCCTTTTGGCAAATGTTTAGATTATTCCAATAGATATTGATTAACAAGGTGTCAGTTCTACCGGGGAAGCTTTCTTTATTCCAGACAAGTTTAATTCCCTGGACATAAGGTCTCCTATGAACTTAAGGTAATCTATTCCTGATCCAAAGGTAATTTCTGGAGAACCAGTTTGCTGGTCAATTCCCCCCTTGTACTTCGGGCTTCATTTTTTTGATCTCAACTTGCAGCTAGTCTCCGATCCTCCAAAATCATAAATGGGGCCACCCGGGGATTTAAGCCTCTTTCTTGTTCCATACAAGGGTCCCCCGTCCGGTTGGTAATCACCCTGTTTTCCTCGATCGTAGTTTGGTCCCCCTTACAGCCAATCTACGTTCCTCCAGGGTCACAAACAAGATCGTCCTGGTGTTTAGATCTCTATCACGTTCCAGAGCGGTGCCCCCTGTGTTGTTTGGGATCACCCTGTTACCCTGGATCTTTTAATCTCTGGTAGTACCCCCACACTCTGCACAGAGGCCCATCCTTCAGGGTCCTCAGAAGGGACATGCACCTGCCGTTTTCGCCCCAGTTTCCCACTCCCTCTCATTATCCAGGTTGCACCCTCTATCAAAGGATTTCACAAATTCAAGCTGGGATTCCATAGGGACACCCACCAACTCCTCAGTACAAAATCAGCCTCCCTCCACTCATGTAGGGTGATGGCATGAAGGCCCCCCGCGTTGATCTGTCGCCGTCCACCCTCACACTCTGTTTCGGGGATGGGGGTGTATATAAATTATGGATAAATTGTGCTGTCCCATTACGGTCCTTTTTCTTCTGACCCTTTTTATTTTTTGATTTGGGAACCCTTGTAGTGCACAGTATTAGCCCCTGTCTTTTTTTACATTGAATATTGCAAATATCTCAAACTTATCAGGAGCCACTGGAAGGTCATCCGGCTCAATCTCGTTTAAGAGATCTTCAGCGACCTGGAGGGTGGCTGGGGACCCCAGAACCAGGTGCACGGACCCCGCCCCATCTCGATAGTTCACACACACACCCCTCTCGGCCACCCAGTGACACATTATCCTCATTACACACTGCAATATCAGCAACTTCCAAGACCCCACACGATGAAAAAGACATAGCGCTCAGTTGGGGTATATCGACCACCGACAAGTGCTGCCCATCTCCCTCCCCCTCAGGAATTCGATCACCCGCCTTCATGCCTCTAATAAACTCTTCCAGATTGGTTGTTTTCACCATCGTAGAGGCAAGCGCTTTCTCTTGCGTAGCCAACCCTTGCACTAGGTCCCTCTGGACAGGGTTATATTTTTGACAGGGCAAGTTCCAGGGACCTAGCGACCGACCCCAGGATTAGGATCCGGTCCTTCTGTTCACAATCAAGCATTTGTGGATCACACTGCACACTCTTGTTCAAGGGCTGATTCTGGGGCATCGGGTACACTACTGGATTCCTGACCTGCGTCTCCCTATAGCCCTGCCACCCAGTGGCGGACGGGCCACAAAATGCCATCTAACATTAGCGGCAGTTGCCCCCTCTATCCTCGTTGAGTTTTGACCCTTCACCCTTGCTAATACCCCTTCAGGGAATGCAACGCTACAGCTCGAGGCGTTACTCCTAAAAGGGAAAGATACCAGGATTGATTTCCCATTGGAAGCCTCCACTGGGGGATATCTTGATAATGGCCCTCCCTCCTGGGCCTGCATTTCAATTGTGTGATTACCTGACCCCCCCCTTCCACACACTCTAGATTAGTACCCCTGCCTCCACTGGGGGAGATATTGATAATGGCCCTCCCTCCGGGGCCCGCATTTCAATTGTGTGATTACCTGACCCCCCCCCTCCACACACTCTAGATTGGTACCCCTGCCACTTGGGCTGAGGCCATTCGGCGGCAGGGAATGTTTCGTAGAGCTTAAACTCTGCTCCTCCCCCTTTCTTCTTAGACCCAATGGTTCTTCCCCCTGTGGGACCCCAGTGACAAAAAAAGGGGGGCTTGTTTTGGGAATTACCGTCGGCCTGGGCTCAGTCCCTGCACACACCTGCCCTAAACACATCAGACCCCGCCCCTTCCCTTCCAAACACCCAGAAAAAGATAGTTCCCTACAGACCAACAACTCCAGGTCCGTAATTTCTTCCTGGGGAGGGTTTATCACCCACAGCCTCACATTTCCCACTCCTGTCTCAACCTGTGCCTCCTGTGAGGTTGGTTCAAGTGCCATGGGCCTTGCACCCCAAACCCCCTGAATCTCGACTAGTACCAGTAATCCAGGTGACATGACCCTAAGTACGTGAGTACTGACAAGCGCAAATATGCACTGTCCAGCCGCATGCATATATTGGTGTCGGGAGTGCGCTCCCAGCAACCAGCGGTTACTGGGAGCTCATTTCACTGAGACAGGCTGGTAAAGGGCCCATCTCAGTGGAATTACCGGGGGGGGGGAAGCATTTCCATCCCCACTTGGGGGAAATGCTACTGTGACAGGCACTGTTTAACACTTAAAAAAACAAAATAATTTCCAGTGCCTTAATATTTATCAATTGCCAGTCACTCATAGTGATTTACTTCTCAGGGAACTCCTCAAATAAGCCACACACATGACTTAACTGGCTATAAAGTCTCTTCATATAATATTTTAGTGGCCTTCCATATATTGCACACCATAATGTCGTTTGTTTCTTGGCTCAACCACAGCAGCATCACGTGAGAACCTCGTCCCTCTTCTAATCTGTCTATGTCCAGATATGTGCACCTTACTGGTAACCTATAACCTATATCCACTGCTAGTGTTATGGTATTTGCACCTTACTGGTAACCTATAGCCACTGCCGGTGTTTTGGTATGTGCACCTTATGGGTAACCTATAACCTATATCCACTGCTGGTGGTATGTGCACCTTACTGGTGACCTATAACCTATATCCACTGCTGGTGGGATGGTAGGTGCACCTTACTGGTAACCTATAACCTATATCCACTTACTGGTAACCTATAACCTATATCCACTGCTGGTGGTATGGTACAGAACGAATTAATTGATGTTCCAATTGCCTTAGGCACATTCAGCCAAGGTGGCAAATACTTATTTTTCCTGCCAACCGCGGTGTTATATTCTTGCCATTTGCTTTTTTAGAATTCCAGTTAATGCGGCAGACCCACATTTACAAATGGTTGTTTTCCCTTCAATTCTCATTTTGGCCCAAAGGTGCGTCATTTACTGTGGATGCATAGTACTTGGGTAGTTAGTAATTCAGTTCATAAGAGTTTCCCACTTCCAATATGGCCGCCGGCATGTGCCATGCTTCCGGGTTTCAGCGTGGCATCCCACGGCACATGCAACTTGTATATACAGGAGCACCGCTTACACGCGCGAGGCTCCTGTCTCCTTCACTACATGCGGAAACGCCGGTAAGAACAGTTTTCCGCGTAGACCCCTGCAGATTCGTCCAAAGCAGGGGCCATACGCATGTGACTGTCTCGCAGTTTGCGATTACTAATGAGGACCTAATTAGCCCCATTAACATGGTTGTTTGCTTTGGTCTCTCCTTGATCTTTGTGTCGCTTTCATGCTGATCCTTATGACCTTTTCAATTGCAATTGTCATCCGTGAACAGAGTCTACTTGCAATTGCAACCATATAGGTATGTCGTTGCATGCCTATACTTATTTTAATTTTTATCACGGTTCATTTATATGAATGATAGGTAACACACAAACGTTATACTTGCAGTGGAGCGGGTGAATGCACCTTGTATTTTTGATTCTCCTACTCTCACTACTATATAGCTAAGGCTACTCAAGTCATTCATCTTTATGATTAATACCTTCTCAGGTACAATCACAATCACCGACTAGACAATGTGCTTTGACTGTCATCTGCGGCAGGTTGATATTTTCTCTCTCTCTGTTCTGGTATCAGTTTTTCGATTCAAGATCCCACAAGGTTCCCTTCAATTGTGGATGTGGCAATTGTGCTTTGTAATTACATAGCACATTGGGTGACCATGGTTGTGCATACATGACTGCTCTTACTACTTTATTTCCCTATTAATTTTGTCTTTTGTTTTCTCTCATTAAGTTGTCAATTGCCAACACTCCATATCCTTTTAATGAATTTTTTCAACTAATATTTGGTGCTTTTCAACTATTGGTTATTCTTGTTAATGTATGCCTTTGATCCATTGTGTTGGGTAATTATTATTTTTGTCTGGCACCTAACACTACCTTGTCCCTCTTTTGATTTTGGGCCTGATTGTTCGTTATATTTTGTTTGTTACATATGATTATGTTTAATATGTACCAAAAATTATTTTTGAAAATAACTTTGCAGCCTCGGAAGAAGAGCATTATTGCTCGAAACACGCGCCAGCTGTTTTGACTTGCATTAAATAACGCTCAAAGAGCTCCAACTATTGTGTTTGTGTGGCAGTCTATGGTAGCAAACCCATTGGTATAGTATGTGCACCTTACTGGTAACCTATATCCACTGCTGGGGTTATGGTATGTGCACCTTACTGGTAACTTATAACCTATATCCACTGCTGGTGGTATGGTATGTGCACAATACTGGTAACTTATAACCTATATCCACTGCTGGGGGTATGGTATGTGAACTTTACTGGTAATGTATAACCTATATCCACTGCTGGTAGTATGGTATGTGTGCCTTACTGGTATTTTATACCCTATATCCACTGCTGGTGGTATCATAATCTATATCCACTGCTGGTGGTATGGTATGTGCACCTTACTGGTAACCTATAACCTATATCCACTGCTGGTGGTATCATAATCTATATCCACTGCTGGTGGTATGGTATGTGCACCTTACTGGTAACCTATAACCTATATGCACTGCTGGTGGTATGGTATAGTATTACTGGTATTTTATAACCTATATCCACTGCTGCTGGTGATATGGTATGTGTACCTTCCTCGTGGCTTCCAATCGGCCTCCTTAACCCATGCTTGAGGACTTGTACATCCTGTGTGGCTGCTGATCCAAGTTCTGTATATATTCTGTGATATGTTTACCAGTTTCATATGTCTGCCGATCCATGTCCTCCATGTGCACTACAGGTGGTATACCTTTCTCATGGCTGTTGTTGAGCTGAGTCATGTACCTATGCTATAACACAAATGCTCTACCTATTTAATATTTCCATTCCATCACAGATAAATGGGGGTGGGGGGAAAGAGGGAAAAAGAAAAATTGAAAGAGAAAGAGAGAGAGCGAGAGAGAGAGCGAGAGAGAGAAAGAGAAAGAGAGAGGGAGGGAGAGGGAGAGAGAGAGAGAGAGAGGTGGGAGTAGCTATGCTAGAACACAAATGCCCTCCCTGTGGATGGCTAATGTGGCACCTGAATTGCCACAGGTTTATTATTCCCATTCCATCACAGATAAAGGGGTAGAGAGAGAGGTGGGAGTACCTATGCTAGAACACAAATGCCCTCCCTGTGGATGGCTAATGTGGCACTTGAATTGCCACAGGTTTATTATTCTAATTCTATCACAGATAAAGGGGTAGAGAGAGAGAGAGCGAGAGAGAGAGAGATGGGAGTAGCTATGCTAGAACACAAATGCCCTTCCTGTGGATGGCTAATGTGCCACTTGAATTGCCACAGGTTTATTATTCTAATTCTATCACAGATAAAGGGGTAGAGAGAGAGAGAGCGAGAGAGAGAGAGATGGGAGTAGCTATGCTAGAACACAAATGCCCTCCATGTGGATGGCTAATGTGGCACCTGAATTGCCACATGTTTAATATTCCCATTCTATCACAGATAAAGGGGTAGAGAGAGAGGTGGGAGTAGCTATGCTAGAACACAAATGCCCTCCCTGTGGATGGCTAATGTGGCACCTGAATTGCCATGGGTTTATTATTCCCATTCTATCACAGATAAAGGGGTAGAGAGAGAGGTGGGAGTAGCTATGCTAGAACACAAATGCCCTCCCTGTGGACGGCTAATGTGGCACCTGAATTGCCACATGTTTAATATTCCCATTCTATCACAGATAAAGGGGTAGAGAGAGAGGTGGGAGTAGCTATGCTAGAACACACATACCCTCCCTTTGGATGGCTAATGTGGCACCTGAATTGCCACATGTTTAATATTCCCATTCTATCACAGATAAAGGGGTAGAGAGAGAGGTGGGAGTAGCTATGCTAGAACACACATACCCTCCCTGTGGATGGCTAATGTGGCACCTGAATTGCCACAGGTTTATTATTCCCATTCTATCACAGATAAAGGGGTAGAGAGCGAGAGGTGGGAGTAGCTATGCTAGAACACACATGCCCTCCCTGTGGATGGCTAATGTGGCACCTGAATTGCCACAGGTTTATTATTCCCATTCCATCACAGATAAAGGGGTAGAGAGAGAGGTGGGAGTACCTATGCTAGAACACAAATGCCCTCCCTGTGGATGGCTAATGTGGCACTTGAATTGCCACAGGTTTATTATTCTAATTCTATCACAGATAAAGGGGGAGAGAGAGAGAGAGCGAGAGAGATGGGAGTAGCTATGCTAGAACACAAATGCCCTTCCTGTGGATGGCTAATGTGGCACTTGAATTGCCACAGGTTTATTATTCTAATTCTATCACAGATAAAGGGGTAGAGGGAGAGAGAGCGAGAGAGAGAGAGATGGGAGTAGCTATGCTAGAACACAAATGCCCTTCCTGTGGATGGCTAATGTGGAACCTGAATTGCCACAGGTTTATTATTCCCATTCCATCACAGATAAAGGGGTAGAGAGAGAGGTGGGAGTAGCTATGCTAGAACACAAATGCCCTCCCTGTGGATGGCTAATGTGGCACCTGAATTGCCACATGTTTAATATTCCCATTCTATCACAGATAAAGGGGTAGAGAGAGAGGTGGGAGTAGCTATGCTAGAACACAAATGCCCTCCCTGTGGATGGCTAATGTGGCACCTGAATTGCCACAGGTTTATTATTCCCATTCTATCACAGATAAAGGGGTAGAGAGAGAGGTGGGAGTAGCTATGCTAGAACACAAATATCCTCCCTGTGGATGGCTAATGTGGAACCTGAATTGCCACAGGTTTATTATTCCCATTCTATCACAGATAAAGGGGTAGAGAGAGAGGTGGGAGTAGCTATGCTAGAACACAAATGCCCTCCCTGTGGATGGCTAATGTGGCACCAGAATTGCCACAGGTTTATTATTCCCATTCTATCACAGATAAAGGGGTAGAGAGAGAGAGAGAGGTGGGAGTAGCTATGCTAGAACACAAATGCCCTCCCTGTGGATGGCTAATGTGGCACCTGAATTGCCACATGTTTAATATTCCCATTCTATCACAGATGGAGGAGTTTGTGGATTTTAAGGAATATCCTGTGCTTATTTGGTTCGTAGCCAGGGAAACTTATAAAAGCTATGGGTTGTGATTGGGATGGGAGGTTGCGGAGGGACAGTGTATAGAAAATGCCTTCCATTTATTTGGTTTGATAGGGGCCCCAAATGTCCCTTATGATGACCAAGTGCAAACAGGGTTTTTGTGACTTCTTTTTCTCTTCATAAAGGTTATTTCATGTCACTAAGTTACTGTGTAGTGTGACGAGTCCAAGGAGATCAATCCCTCACCCCAAGGGGGAGCCACCCCTTTGGGACTAGGGAGGTGAGCCTGCTATGCTTAATACCCCCTGGAGATTCCACTGGGGGTGACTTCCTCCCCTTAGGGGGACAGTAAATCCCTAGAAAGGGATATAACTTATCCTTCCTTACCCATAAACCCTAATACCTTTGTTGGCTATGTGGGAGCAGAAATGTATGATAATCTAAAACCTCCTGTTATGATGGTAATGGCTCGATTGGTTTCTGATCCAATGTATCCACAGTCCTGGCCTGAAACCGCAGAACAGTGGATGGCCCAGGCCCCTGGAGGAGCATCAGACAAAGAACCAATCAGAAGTGGCGGGAGAGAGAGAAGCCCCAGAGTTTGAGAGCCAAGATCCTTGTGGGAGGTGTGGCAAGTCAGAGTGAGAGCACGACAGGTGTGGCATTCCCACAGGTGGTCAGCACCAGAGAAAGGTTGCAGTGCCCACCAACTGAGGAGCAGGAACGGCCTGACCCTGAGAAGGGCAGGAGAGCGAGAACCCATGGAGGGCCAAGAGACCGGCACCCAGAGAAGCCACCTCCAGAGTCCCACATGAAGACAGTAGGAAATAAGAACGTAGAATCCAGTTGACGTTTCAAGTAAGTAGCTCGATGTCAGAAATCATGACCCTCACGGGGAGCATCGCACAGTAGACGAATATCTCCGGAAAACAGGGAAGAGGGCGGCAAAGCCAAGGCAGGAGAATACTGAGAAGTCGCAAGGCAGGGAGAATACAGAGAGACCCCAAGGTGGGGGAAAAACGGGATATTCCAAGAGTGGGAAGGACTGGAAGAAGCCCAATATGGGGTGAGCCCAAAGGGATCCCAAGTTGGGGAAAATACAGAGAAGCCCCAAAGGCGGGTGAGGAGAGAGACTCCTAGTTGGGGAGTGCAAGGTCAACCCCTGGAGCAGGGTGAAATATGAAAAACCCCAGTGTGGGGGCCAAGAGCAAGACAAGCCCCAGAGTGGGGATATGATGAAGAGGTCCCGAAGTGGGAAAAGAGGAAAAGAACAACCCCATAGTGGGGAATAAGAGGCCGAAGGAAACCAGAGTGTGGGGCAAGGGAAAAACCCTGGTCTGGGAAACAACCAAATGGGAAAGACTGAATGAATCCCAGACTAGAAGAGAGAATGACTTTTTGATAGACACAGTTGTGAAGGAAGGAGACTGAAAGACACCCAGTGCATGTTAGGGACTGATCATGTAGGCAAGCCACCCATGGTTAAGAGGCACCTGGGTGGGGGCAGAAACCAGCCACCATCTCTTTATTCGGTCAATGGCCCAGAGTATGCCTTTGTTGTATGTGTTTTTCTTTGCAGTGGTAGGGTTGAGAACTCGGGTTAGAATAGGATCCTGGACCAAGGACTTCATGTATGCAAGACATCCTGACGAGCACCCGTTGATGTATTTCTTTGTAGAGTAGGGCACACAATCTTATGCTTAGGGACACTTTAGACTGCCTTCGTCTTTCTTAAAAAAAAATAAAGTGGTCAAACACCATGAGGAAGCCTTTGGGAGGGCTCCAAAGAAAAAGGGCTGGAGCAAAACAGACCACCTTCTTAAAAAATAAATGGTTGATTATGCTGAGGGTATCTGGAAGGAGATGGAAGCCATGAGAGCCAATTGGTCATTCCTTGGAGTCACAAAAAGATAGTCATAGAGCTCAGTGTTAGGCAGAATCCTGTGCAGTTCCCTTAGGGAGCACTGCAAAAAGATTAAGACTACAGGAGTAAACAGTAAACCCAATTGGTAGCAGCCTGCACCACCCAGATTTACCTGGTAGCTGTGGCTGAGCAGTCAGACCTCTCTCAAGAAGAGTAGGGCAGTATATAGAGTATTCACAATAGGGCTAAAAACACAGTAGAGCAAACAAACACTGACCAGAGCTTTGTATCAAAAGTATATAATTATTTATTTAACACACACTTTAGGCAATACACTAGCACTCTAAATCAAAGGAAAGTTAAAACACAGTCAGGTAAAGTATAAACACCTCCCTTGATAACTGTTAGACAAGTCAGAGTTAAAACACCACTATTTATTAAAACAGATGTGAGCGCGTAACTTAGATGGCACTCCAAAATTTAAGTTAAAGGGAGAGAAAAATCCAGGGCATAAAAATAAAACAGTTCCCAACACTTTTAGAAGTTCAAAACAAGGGAGTAAAGGCAGTATACACTGTAGAGCCAAAGTTCATAGGCCAGGCCCACTTTAAATGGAGCAAAAGCGAAATGTGCCCAAGATCACACAGTTTAAAATGCACTAAAAGTCTTTGCAGAATGTTCAAAAGAGGTTGGGGTGATTCGAAAGGTAAAGTTAGAAGGTCTGGGGGCCAACCCAGTTGGAAAGCCAAGGATTTAAGTGTCACATTTAGCAAACCGAAGAAAGGGAGTCCAGGTGGAACACAGTACCTTTAAGAGAGAGGAAGCTCCAGCGGTGGCAGTTGTTCCTGGCATCGGGTGCAATTTGTTGTTTCGACCAGGGGAAGAGAGGATCTCATCTAGGAGGAAACTTGGAGTCGTTGCACTGCCCAGGGATGAAACCAGCCGCGGAGTTCGTCGGTTAAAAGGTGCGTTCCTTTTATTCGCGGTCACAGTGGTGAAGCTTGGCTATCCGGCCGCCGGGGTGCTTGGCATGGGTGATTTGACCAAGAGATGTCCTGGAAGGCGAAAAGGGCAAACTGGTTGATCCCACCAGCTCAAAGGAAGAAGACTCGTCCAGCAGAAGATCTTCTCTTGTCGTTGGGAAAGTGGCGAGTTCGTTGCAGCAGGACTCCACCGGTGGTGTCGTTGTTGCAGATAACTCCCTCTTCGGATTCTTAGGTCCTGTGGCGACTTCTGAAGTTCCAGTCCCAAAAGCCCTGCTTTTATGCAGAAAAACCCCCATTCAACAGCCTAGCTGTCACTCACACATGCTAAGTGGTGAGCCGGGTCGCTCACCACTGGGCCAATCAGAATAGACTGAGACTTGGGTTGCTAAGGCAACGCAGCCCAGGGTGCCAATTCCCCATCCCACACATCCAGTGGAACCCAGACAGAGTGCCACCATTTGGAGGGCTTCTGTGGAGAAGTCCGCCAAAATAGTGGAACAAAGGGCCCGACCTTGGTTTGAGTTACAGAGACGGACAAAAACGCCATTTTAGAAAAGAGTTCTGGCGAAAAGACCCAACCGGTGATTTAATATTAAATAAATAAATCGACGGTATCTTTAACATTGCACCAAAAAGTGGTGCGTTTAAAACCAATGGGAAAATCCCATAGGAAATATTCCGGTGGAATATTTCGCGTGGTAACCACTGCCACCAGCCAGAACCTGGACAAGGGGGGAATGCACAGTGCCCCCTTGAAAACAGACCCAGGGGAAATCGAATTAACCCCTTCCAGTACTTCCACAATATGATGGTTTGTACTGGTTCTGTTCACAATTTTACATGCCCTCGGAGACAGTAGTCAGTCCCAGGGTATGGAGTCTATGTTTGGGGGTCACTATGACACCCCTGTGTTACTGCACTGAGGGTGCTGTGTAACACACATACAAAACAGATGATACCCTATGGAGTAAAAGACCCCATAGCCCATAAGCACACAAAAAGTCAAAGATATACCTCAAATCATGCCTAAGAGTGGGAGGAAAAGAGTCTCACTCTTATCAGGAGAAAAAAACAAACCCCAAAAATCTAGCAAAGCTGTTGGGGGACTCACTAGGTTTGGGAAATTAGGCTTATAAGAGAATTCTCCCTAACACTCGACCATTTCCATTTAACAGCGGGATGTTCGGGAATAGGGAAAATGCAGGATCAGGACCGTGGCAACATTTACTGGCCCAGCGTCTATGCCAATGTCAAATCCTGTATAGTGTGGCGAATCCCATGTTATCGTCACTACTTTCGATGGGGAAGCCCAGACAACCCGAGGCCAGAGTGGCAAGGCGGCTATCTGATAGTCCCCCTAGGGGCGTTGCTGAGTGGGAGGGCCTCATGGGGAGGGTGCAGCCCGTTGGGGGCAGTGACCACATAGGGAGAAAGCAGTATCCCCTTAACTCTCCCACCTTTACCCAAACCCCTTCTATGTAGCCTCCTCCCAGTACCACAATGTGCTGTTGTAAAGTTTCTCCAGTATAAACCACTGAGGGAAAAGACACCCATACAGTAGCAAATGACAGCACTGGGATGAGGAAGAGGATGCAAGCCAAGATCGCCCAGAGGAGCGAAGGCCAACGCTCTAGTCCTTGTGATGATGTAATTGGTCAGCTGTTATTTAAAGCCAACCAGGATGATAAGAACAAGTTACTTAACAACCGTAATATTCTTTCGAATGGATGTTCCTCCCACTTATTCCTCCTCTTAGATATACAACTGCTGGCTCCAGTTCCCTTGACAGGCAGCGAACGTGCTGCTACTGAATAATTTACAGATACACACTTCAGGCTACCGCAAGATAATGGGAGCCCATGACTGAATTCCCAAATCATTTAGTTCCAACTTCTGTACACAGATTATAGTCAAGACAAGACTAAGTCTCAGTAGAAGAGCAGGAAGCTCAAAACATGTGTCAGGCTGCAACGGTGTTGATAAAAACCAACCAATTTAACTAGCAATTGTGCCTGTTATCTCATGTGTGTGCGCAGCGTGAGAGCAAACCAATCTTTTCTTACTCCTCTTAGATATATCCTTACCTTCAGCTTTGCTGCTTCGGAAAAACATTTTCTCCAACAGAGGGCGCTGTGCTCAAGGCTGCAGCGTCGATGTCACCCCTTTGAAGTGCTGTCGAAGTTGCCATGCCTCTGGTTGAATGAGCTCTCAGCACATCTGGAGGGTCTTTCCCAGCTAGTCGGTAACACTCTGTTATGGCCAAAAAGATCCATCTGGACAATGTTACAGCTAGTCCTAATTTGCGGCCGGTGTAACCCACAAAGAGTTGATGACACTGACGTAATTTTGACAGTATTAAGATATAGAAGCTCAGAGCCCTCCTAGGGTCTAATCTGTGTAGTCTTTCCTCCTCTTTACTAGCGTGAGGGTGAGGATAGAAAGTAGGCAGTGTTATTTTTTGTGACAGGTGAAAATCTGAACCAATTTTTGGCAAGAACGATGGTTTAACTCTTAGAACAACTTTATCTTTGTAAAAGACGGTGGGAGGACTGCTAGAAAGCGCCTGCAACTCACTCACCCCGTGGGCTGATGTGATTGCCACTAGGAGCATGGTAAGGAGCCTTAACGGGCAAGAGTGTAGAGGCTCAAATGGGATGCATGTAACGAACTTTAATACTAAGTTTAAGTCCCACACAAGTACCTGAAAAGGTAATGGTGGAAACACATTATTAAGGCCTTTCAAGAATTGAATAATCAAGGGTATTTTGAAATATGATTTCCTCCTCTGAAGAGCGCTTGACAATGTAGAGCGCTGCCAAGTAGCCTTTTATTGTGCCAACCTGGAGCCCCAGATTAACCAAATCTAGTAGAAAAGATAATATTGTGGGAAAGTTACACTGAAAAGGGTCCATATTTTTATCTCTGCACCAGTTGCTGGACTTGTTCCAACGACACCGGTACAGAGACTTTATTGCTGGTCTCCGGAAGGTCCCAATCCTTAATTTTCAACCTCTCAGAAGCCATGCATGAAGGTTGAATGTTTTGACCTCTGGATGGAGAACCCGACCTTCCTCTCTTGAGAGCAGGTTCTCTCTTTGTGGAAGACGTATTGGAGGGCAGATGGACATGTCCAGAAGATCCGGGTACCACGTTCTCCTGGCCCAATCCGGGGCAATTAGGATCATGGTTTTCCTGAACCTTCTTAGCCTCCCGATTACTTGAGGGATCAATGGGACTGGAGGAAACGCATACAGGAGCGGAAAATCCCAGTCTACCATGAGCGCATCTCCTAGAGCTCCTCTTGGAGGAAATTCCCTTGAGCAGTACAGTTCGCACTTCCTGTTGGCAGATCCACTTGAAGGGTTCCCCAAAGGGCAAAGATCTCTGGAAGGACTTCCTGAGCTAGCTCCCACTTGTGGGAGACTGTGCTCTGCCTGCTCGAAGCATCCACCTCTGTATTCTGCTCTCCGGCTAGGTGAACTGCCGACAGAGAGATCCCTTCTTGTATCGCCCAGAATCAGAGCTGCATAGCCTCTCTGCACAGTGGTAGTGACCCTAAACCTCCTCTCTTGTTGAGGTAATACATGGCCACTGTGTTGTCCATCATTATTAGGACATTCTTTCCCTGTACAGAGGGCAGGGAGGCCTTCAGCGATAGTCTGATTGCCCTCAGCTCCAAAAGATTAATGTGTAGTTTGGACTCCAATGGAGACCAACGACCGAGGATTGTCAGATCGTTGGTGGGGGCTCCCCACCCCGTGAATGAGGTGTCCGTCACTACTGTTATCTCTGGCCATGGTTGCCAAGAAGATTCTCCCTTGAGGATATCGACATTGCAAGCCCACCATTGAAGATCCTGTGCTACTCTGGCCAGGACTTGCAAAAGATATGAGATTTCCCCAGAAAACTGGGACCATTGAGTCCTGAGGGCCAACTCCAGGGATCTCATCCACAATCTGGCCTCTGGCACCAGAAAAATGCAGGATGCCATAAGACCGAGCAACCTTAGAAAATCGAAGGCCGGTAGATATTGGGCATTTTGGAATTTTGTTACCATCTGCAGAATGTGGTGAGCTCTCTCTTCGGGAGGCAAGGCTTTCCCCGAACAAGTATCCATGACTGCTCCGATAAATTGGAGTTTCTGTGCTGGTATCATGTTTGACTTTTTTAAGTTCAGAGAAAAGCCCAGTCTGTGAAGGAAGTGGCAGGTCTTGGTTAGATTCTCCTGGGCTTGTTCAGGAGTATGCGCCCTTATCATCCAATCATCCAGGTAGGTGCAGACGTGAATCCCCCCTCTCCTGAGACTCGCTGCCACCACCGCCATCAACTTGGTGAAAACCCTTGTGGCAGAGGTTAGCCAAATGGCAGAACTCGAAACAGATAGTGAGAACCGCCAACCGCGACCCTCGGGTACTTTCTGTGTTTGAGATGGATTGGAACATGAAAGTAAGCATCCTGAAGGTCCAATGATACCAACCAGTCTTAGAGTTGGAGAGCCTGAAGGATCTGAGAGTGTGTGACCATCTTGAACTTGTCCTTCCTGAGGAACTTGTTCAGTTTTTTCAAGTCCAAGATGAGTCTCAGTCCTCCGTCCTTCTTTGGTACGAGGAAATATGGGGAATACAAACCCTTCTTCCTCTCCGCTACAGGTACATGTTCTATTGCACCTTTCTGTAGCAGGGATAAGATTTCCTGCAACAGGAGCGGGTCTGGACTTTTGGTAGAGTTGTACCCCGGCGGGTGATTCTGAGGTTCCTTTTGAAAAAGAAGGCAGTAACCTTGGGATACTGTTTCCAGCATTGGAAGTAATGTCCTGCCATTCTTCCAGATGGTGCGATATCCTGCCTCCCACCGGGGTCTTGTTGGTTAAAACCTCAGAGTGGTTTTGCGGCAGCTGCAGTAGCGGCTGATGGGACAGTTGCTGCTGCTGGGGCAGATCTAGCACCTCTTCCTCGCCCCCAAGGAAATTTCCTGTGTCCTCTCTGACTGGCCTTTCCCCTTCCTCTTCCGAATGAGGAATACAAACAAAAGGAATGACCCCTCCAGGAAGATGAACCTGTTTAGAAGCATTGTTGAGGTTGTCGTGTAACGGCACTAAGGGATTTTGCTGCCACTTTGGATGTCTGCAGCTTCTCCAAAGTTTCATAAGCCTTGCTGCCGAAAAACCTCGAGCTGTCAAATGGCATGTTAAGAAGTCTGGCCTGCACATCCGGTGCGAAACCCAACTTCCTCAGCCACGCAAATCTACGTAGCACTGTGCTACATGCCATGGGCCCACTGATGCTGTCAGCCGTGTCCAAACCTGCTTGAAGGCATTCTCCCATTGCCTCCTTTCCATCCTTTACTATAGCCAGGAAACGTTCCTGCTCTTCACCTTCAGGGATGTGCTCAGCTGCCGTCGTTATGCAGTCCCATAAGGTGTGCATAAATCTTGCAAGGGTGCAAGTTACATTAGTAGATGTTAATGTCATGTTCCCTGAAGAAGGAAATCTTACGGGTCCATCCATCAAGTTTTTTATCATCCCTGTCTGGGGGAATTTAAGGGAATGCCGCATTCCTGGTGGACGTGGCAGCCTGAACCACTAGACTTTCTGGTGATGGGTGCTTTCTCAAATATTCGCGATCTGACGAACAGGGTCTATATTTTTCAGCATAGTTTTTATTTACTGCCTGGGTAGATTCAGGATGTTCCCATATAGCAGTTACCTTACTTTGCAGAGCTACATGAAAAGGAAATATGAGGTCTTGCTGGAGACCCCCTGAAAGGATGTCTGTCATATCATCCTCTTGGTAAACCGGGGAATTTCTGGTCCACCCCATAAATTCTGTCACCTTATTCATTAATTTCCTGTATCCTACATCTGCATGGTCAGCTGGATCAGGCTTTTCAAGTTCATACTCTGGAGATGTGCCCAGGCCACTTGCAGTTTGCAAGCATTCATACAAGTCTGCCATTTTTGAAAGGATGTCAATCAATTCCTCAGGAACCTCTCTTGTTCCATATTTTACACCAGCTGGAGAAATGTCTTCCCCTTCTGAAGAACATTCCTCATAAATGGAGGACATGGTTTTGAAGAAATCTTGTCTACCCTCAGGGTGATAGAACTTTTCAGGTGGCATAGACTTTCGACACAGATGTCAATTGTGTTACATGAATGAATGAAGACATCAATAACAGCGTCAAAGGCTTCGACGAAATAGGAATCGCCTTCGATGCTGTCAAAGCCGTTCGATACCTTCGAAGTATTAGAGGGTTTTGTCGAAGACAAACTCGATTTCGTCAATACCTTCGAAGGATCCTTCAACACCTTTGATAGTGTACTCGACTGGACATTGGAATGGTCTGTCGACAGTTTGTACTCGATGGCCTTCGACAGAGACTTCGAGGAAGTCTTTGTCGAGGATTGTATTGGCGGATGAGAATCCGCCGCCATTCTATAGGGTTTCATCTCCGGTTTTGGCACCGGGAGAAGGCGTCGCGGAAGAATCCCTGGACGATACCCTCAACACTTTTTTGTCGGATTTTCTCATTTTAGATCTTCCCCTGTCACTCTTTGTGTGAGCAGAGGCATGGCCTTCTTTAGATTTTTCTGAGGGGTCTGGGCTGCATTCTCAGAAGTCTTTAACATAGAAGATCTAAAGGCCTCCCACTTTTCAGTGGAATCATGTTTTGATGGATATGTAATAAATTCCTCAGACGTTGTCGGGGAAGAGGAAGAAGGAGGAGACCGGTGTTGTCTTTTCTTGGCCTTTTTGCCGACCAGACACTTCACTGAGGCCGAGCAGAGTTGCAGCAAGAAGGAACTGACTGTGGGCAGTGGGAAGGCAGGGCTACAGGAGACTGATAATGCAGGTGGCAGAGCAGAAAGGACAAGATTTACCTGCGGGTTACCAGAGTGGCTACGTTGATGCTGATCCAACAGAGACCTGCAGCAAGGACACGCGAAGAACTGCAGAAGATCCTGCTGAGCCCTAGAAGCCACCATGTCTCCTGGGAGACACGTGAAAAACTGGAGGGACAAGGCCAAGGCCCGACAGGCACAAGGGTGGCCAGTCTAGAGGTTCGGGAGACCCAGAGAGCACAAGGGGCACAAACCGAAGGGAAGCAGGGACACTCACTGGGGCTGAGGCTCCTAGAAGAGGGGGTCTGGGACCCAAAGCAAAAGTCCATACCACGTGCAGTGACAGGTGGAAATACAAACTTTATAAAAGTGAAACACATTCACAGACATTGGCAGAAGGGTGAACCAAGCCTGTGGAGTGAAGGAAGAATGAAGAGAAATATTGTGTGCAACCAAGTAGAGGGGGCCTGGAACCATTATCAAACGTCATACTCCAACTCAGACCAAGGGAGATTACAAACCCTACAGAAACCAGCAACATTCACAGACCTGGCAGGAGAGTAAACCAGGGCTGCAGAATAGAGAAAGATTGGAACAAAGCAACACTGAGCGAGCACGTGAAGGGGGTCTGAGACCCATGCGGGGAAAGTGCTCCCCAAACAATACTTCACAAGGGTCCGAATTTCATATGGGCCAGCAACACTCAAAGACCTTATCAGGAGAGTAAACCAAGGTTGTGGGTGAGCTTGAAAACACAGAGACAAAAATGGGAAATTGAAGAACATGGTGTACCAAACTTGTCTAGAGAGCTGACCAAGAGAAGGGGTATAGACCGAAGGGTCTGCGACTACAAGTGAGAGAAAAATGCAAAACACAGCTTCAAAAAGAGAACCCAGCTATTTTACCTTGTTGCAGCCCCTGGGAGGTGGGTCTGCAAACAAGGAATAAACTTGAACAACATTTGGAAAGGCTCTGCGGAAAGGGTATCAACCCCCAAGCCTTGTGGATCTTGTTTGCTTCCCTAAACCAGTTTTTAACCTCCTTGTAACAGTCCTGGAAGGAAGACCTGCCCACAAAGTATACATGATATGATGGTTTATTTATATAGTGCCTATACACAATGTGTTTCAAAGCACTTCAAGGCAAGGGAGGGAACAGGGGAAAATACAATAACATTCTTAGAGGCCATTAACAGTAAGGATGTGAAATTAACCATCGTACGTGGCCTGACGACATTTCAGATAGTGCAACAGCTAAGACATAGATCAGGAAGGGCAGGGGAAATGTATGAATGAAAACAAAAAGGCTTTGGGGAAAGGGGGGGGGGCAATCAACCCTTAAGCCTTGTGGATCTTTTGTTTGCTTCCCTACACCAGTTTTTGAGCCTCCTTTTAACAGTCCTGGAAGGCAGACTTGCCCCCAAGGGAGATGTATGAATGACATTGAAAAGGCTTTCGGGAAAGGGGATCAACCACCATGTGTTGGTGATCTTTTGTTTGCTTCCCTACACGAGTTTTTGAACCTCCTTGTGACAGTACAGGAAGGCAGACCTGTGATGCTGGAAATGCATCGGAGGGACAGGGCCTCCGTATCCTTGTCCTTTACTGCTTTTTATCGTGTGTTCTGTCGTGTTTTCTGCGCAGGAGTTCACGTGGGACTCCTGGCGGTGCAGCTCTCTCTCTTTTGGTTTGGTGAACGGACCCGTGGGATACCCTTATGGCACCCATGGGTGGGGGTAGAACCCTGTGCCCCTAGTGTATGTTTCTGGGCACCTCTGGGTAGCCCACAGAGCAGGGTATGGGCTAGTGGCAGCTCCATGCTGAATTTGACAGGTGCGCGGAGTATCCTCCATTTTGGGATCCCCTGCCATTGGGATCAGTTGATTCCTGATGGAAAACAAGATGGCCCCTGTGGCCTCTTGCTTTCTATTACCCATTACCTTGTTTTCCCAAAGTCATGGGAAGCCCTGACTCTGTCCCTTCCCCCCGTCTGGCTGTTGGGTGGAAATGCCATATATGGTGTTGTTGTGAAGGCCCGGCCAGACTAGCTGGAGCCTTCCCGGTGATGTATGTTGTGGGTACCTCCTGTGGGCGGGACCTGGGTGAATAGAGTGTGTGACGAATATGCATTTTGTGTTGTGGATGTCTAGTATCTGGTGGTTGACACAATGACTGAGACAGCCCTGCCCGAAACCGGAATGAATGCAGCCTGGAGTGTTGAATGGCTCGGTACTTGTCCCAATACACGTGAGTGTCTGGAGAGAAGTGAATGGCCTTAATACCTTGTGTGCCCGATTGGCTGCCTGCCTGCATGAATGCCCTTAGTCGTGATTGGTTGCTTGAGTGTGACCCAGCGGAATGAATGGGAGATCAACAGTATATATGGGGACCTGTCACTGCTAGGAATCGTATTCAGAAGCTGAAGTCCACTACAACGAGTAACTGGAGTAACTGAAGCTTGACCTTGAAGCCCCGCTGGACGAGAAGAAGTGCTGTTGCTCTCCTTCACAATCTGAAAGCTGCTGTGCCTCCAAGGACTGACCCAGAGAGGACCTGGTAAGGCACCCTCTTCCCGAGCTACGAGGGACCATCGTGCACAGCTTATCTTTGCCAAAGCTCCCTGGTAGACAGACCTTCGACAGGCTGCCGACCCGAGACGGGGACTGCCGCGGAATCTCAAAGAGAAGCACTCGGACTGTTGTCCGCCACTGTCCACGACCGCCATCGCCGACGGGAGCCGCCATGCTCCCATTTGCCTAAGAACTTCAATTGATCATCGGACACTCTCGTCTGCATCATCGCCCGCTTTTCTCCCGCTGGAGAAGGCCAGAAGGTCGACGTGCCAAGGAGCATCCACCGGTGGGTTTCCCACCACCTAAAGACCACAGAGACGTCGACAACTCAACGCCCTTGCTGGGCCACAGTTCTTCATCATCTCTTTGCGGTCCAGAACTATCGTCACCGAGGTGCCCCGTGCACCTCTTCCTTGCAGGACGCCAACGCTCTGTCGTCGACGAGCACCGCTAGGAACGAAGCTGCCACTTCACCGCCGTAGTTCAACCTGTTCTCCGTCGGACGTTCGACGACCCATGACTCCTGCCTTAAAGGGAGGGTACTCAAGAAGGGCCGTCGATTTCCCGACACCGAACGCCGAGTTCCTCGACGCCTCTCGACAATCCATGGCTCCTGCTTTAAAGGGAGTCACTCAAGAAGGATCGGTCGACGCATCTTCAGAGAACTCTACTCCACCAGGTACCTTGTGGGGGTAAAACCTTAATAGGAGGAAGTAAGACTATTGAACATATGGACTGGGCTTGTGCTATATATCTTTATTTTACAGGTTGCCCAGGTGGGGTGATCTCCACACAGAACTGTGCCTATTGGTAGGGGTCAGCATTCTGCCTATTGTTTCAACCATCTTGCGTTCCTTCCTATCTCTATTGCTGGTTTCCTCGTTGTTGATCTGTCTGACATTTTAACCGTACAGTTGATGCACTTTAATGAGATTTGATAGCATTGGTGGTACCACTTTAGAATTGTATATATTTATCATTATTGACTTCTGAGTACAAAGTGCATTAGTGTGATCGTGTACATACCTTTGAATATTAATTATATAAAGACTGTGTTTTCAGTAATACAGTGTGTGGGGGTTCGGCGACTACACTGTACTTAAGAACCAGCCCGCATCACCTTCTGAGAAGCTAGGCTCGACTACGTTACCAATAATAGAGAATCTTGGCTGGGGTCCTCTGTGCCTGTCCTCTACCATATAGAGAGCGGAAGTACAGACAACCCCTACCAGTCTTTACAAGACCTGCCCACAAGGGCGATGTTTGAATGACACTGAAAAGGCTTAAAACGTGGTGACGACAGTGAAAGCAGTAACCCTAGATATAATAGCAGTGCCTACATTTGGGACACCTGGATAGAGGGAGAAAGGCCTAACACGGGGGTGCAGGGGAACACCAGTAAATACAAATACAGCAATAAACAATGCGCAATAACCCTAGGGGTACTGGCTAAATAGGTGCAGAAATGCCTACTGGGGTAAAAACCTCAGGCAGTATTTGGTTAGAGTTAGGACTAATGGCAGGACTCTCAACAGGGGAGCTTGCAATGGGTTGCGGTGGGTTTGTACGTTTCACAGAGGTTCACGTGGAAGGTCACCTACCTGGTCGGACAATGCAGGCTCCACAGGATAACTTGGGTCAACACGGTCTGGAGCTACCTCTTCAGGAGCTGCTGTCCTTTGCCTGGAGGGTCCTTCGCTGCAGGGGCTTCCCTGGGCGGATGTCTGGAGTCACTGGATAAAGTGGCGAGGGAGCGCAATGCTCTGAGGCTAGGCCTCAGCTGCTGCTTGAGTCACAGTCTATCAGGGGAGGTGGGTGGGATGGTGGGCGGAAGGAAGCAGAGCAACAAGGAAGTGGGAAGCGGGACAGCGCAGCGCGGATGGCACACAGATATTTTTGAGGCAAAGGTCTTTAAACAATGTGGGCGGGGGTTGGGAGCCTGCTCCACTCACCTATGGTCACTGGATAAATATACAACACTATGTGGTATCACAGTTAATCTTCGGTTCACCAATAATGCACCAATTGGTAATGATCTTAAAAATGCACCAAAATTAGTAAACAGTGTTCAACAGGAGCATCGAGGCAAAAGATAAATCCGGGAACCTGGTGTTACCCAGCAGGAGGAAGTCCTCTTCCTCATCACAGTGCCTTGGGTGCCTTGGAAGGTGACGTGGTCAGGTCTCAGCTTTACTAAATGATGTCCTTCGAGGTTGGACTCCTCTGGAAGAAATGAACACTAGGCCGTTGCTGTCGAGCAGAAGAAGGGAACCAAGCAGTTTCGGAAAGGGAGCAGTGAATGTCTGTCACAGTAGTTTCCTTGGTCAGGTTGCAACGCTGGCTGTGGAAGTCCCACGAAGCTGAAACTCACTATGGACCTCGACAAAGCTTGGATGGTGACTACCATTCTTGGATGTCACTGGTGACCTTCGGTTGCAACAGATGCAGTGACAAAAATAGGTGTTGGGTTTCTGCATTTCACAGTTTGTTGTCATTCAGTTTCTCGGTGCTGCAGTCACAGCACAGATGACAGTATGGTTTCTGTGGAGTTGGACCCAGCACTCGACTGCCCTGCAGACCTCCACCAAGTCTAGACCCTCAAAACTCTACCTTTGGTTTGGAATGGTGGGAAACTCATCGTAGGGCACTTAACTGCAGGTAGAGACTCTGGATTTCCTCAGCCATGAAAAGTAGACGGATGTTGTGGTTGCAATGCCCCTTGAAGATTTATTCAGTTAGTTGCAACTTGGCAACCGCCGGGCGTCTAGCAGCACTATGCCAGTATACTCCCTCTTCTGGGTGACACTGCAATCCAGCTTTTCAATGGTCACAAACAGCCTATGGACCCTGGATGATACCAGTGAATGTCTTGGGCTCTGAATTTCCGAACACTCATCTTCTGGACACACGAAGATACCTCTGCAGGACGGCAGGCATTCAGGACTAGTTTCCAGGACATTTCGGGTAAAGAGCAGCAGTTGCACGATGTACGCTCATAACTACGGGAAGCAGCAGAACAACTTCCTCCAGCTGGATTCAGG
Source organism: Ambystoma mexicanum (assembly GCF_040938575.1). Taxonomy (NCBI): domain Eukaryota; kingdom Metazoa; phylum Chordata; class Amphibia; order Caudata; family Ambystomatidae; genus Ambystoma; species Ambystoma mexicanum. The sequence goes on from NC_090927.1 coordinate 47,088,535, forward strand.
AAACAGCCTCTAGGTTTACTCCAAGCTTCCGATACAGAGGTAAGTGAGGGGTCTTCTGATATAAGCAAATTCCCCCATTCACTCAGTCAGGCTGAGCTAAACTCAGTCGTCCAATCACAGATCAGTGCATTCATCGGGCAGCACCCAATCAGGCTCAAAGACATTCAGGCCATTCACCCAAAACAGTGGAGGTGTATTAGGAACAGCTCCCAGCCTTTCACAGCACACACTGCATTCACTCAGTTCCATTAAGGTTTGGCTCAGGCAGGGCCTCAGGCATTGCAACACACAACCAAAACCAGACACACACAATACAGAACACAAATTGACTCCTCTCTCCAGTCAGTCACGTCACACCCCTAGAGTGTACCCAAAACAAGCAGTCTCTTGGAAGGCTCCTATCAGTCTATATATGGTCCTTCCACCCAACATACAATGTGGGGGGCAGAGCTAGAGGTTCTCAGAACTTTGCAAAACAAGGGGGAAAGGCAAAAGAAGCCAGGAGGCTCACATTGGCCATCTTGTCTTTTAGTAATCCATTGATTCCTATGGCAGGGCCTTGGTGACCCAAAATGGGGAAGACCCATAGACACTGCAAAGACAGCAGGTAGCTGCACCAGCCCATACCCCACAAACTCGGGGTACAAAGGTGTACCCCTACCTATGGGTACTATAGGGGTATCCCATGGGTATTGTTCACTAAAAAAGTAAAGTTGAAGAGCTGCACTGCGAGGGGCCCAGACTGGACTCCTGTGCAGAAAACACACAGAGTAGTGGGACGAGGAGGCCCTGTCCCTCCAAAGCATTTCCAACATCACAATGCGAGGATCTCAAAGTGGCATGGACCCTATCAAATCCTGTAATGCAAACAAAACCTTAACTATCTGGTCTCCCAGCCCGACCGAAGATAACAAACCCAAAGCTACCATGTAAACAGATTAAAGTGCCGGAGAACCAATCCACTAGAGCAAAGCACTGTAACTATGGCTATGCTCCTGGTGGAGGATTGCAAAAGACCCAGCCTAATTCCTGACAACCTCCGTCAGACGCAGCAGGCGGACTACCAGGATTTACTGCCGCAATTCCAGGTGAAGACATTTCAGATGAACCATGGAGAGTTAAAAATGACTCTGGTTTCAATTAAATCTTTACACATATACACGGAAATAAAATGTAGGAAAATATAAAACATGCTAAATATTCACAGCAGTAATTACAATATACATTCATAAAAATTAATCCATTAAATCTTGATAAAAAATCAATCTTACACCAATCTCTCCCTCATAAAACAGTCTCACTCATATTATTCCTTCCATGTTCTGACCAATTGATCCATTGTTACATAAAGAAAATCATACAGTGCGATTAATGACACATTTTCACCCCACATCAATCTTGACCAGAATAAATTAATCGCATACTCTGATCCTACTACAAAAGGAGCTCTAAAAAAATCAGAATCTCGATAGATTAAAATATGGGCAGATGGTAACCCAGTGTCTTAAGGTTTTCTACATGTAAAGGTGCATGATGTCTGCATGATGTCTGTTGGGATTTCCAACGCTTGATTCCTTCACCCGTATGTACCTGGTTTAATCTAAAGCGCATATATAAAGCCTGCACCTTATTACATGGGTATTGTTCCAAATATATTGGAAGCGAGTCCCTTTTAAGGGGAAAGCTAGTATACTCGACATAAGTGGAATAGGTGCTGATCTTATCAATAGTATTCGACCAATCATAGTTAAAATGTTTCCGCTTAACAATCCCTGGACGGTGCACAAGCTCTTCTTCTGACGCTCCAATTGCCATCAGAAGATCCAGCATACTAGCTTTAAAGGATTTAACCAATTCCAAAGTGCCCTCTCTCATGACTATGGTCATATGCCAATACAGAGAATTTAACATTGGTGAAATTATCTTAACATAGTTCATCAGTTGTGTCCATAAAAAACGAGTTCCGAGAGATACCAGACAGAGTTCATGTAGAATAATTGCATTCAGAATACTCAATGAAAGACCAAGCTCCGCTTTCCAGAATTCCCCCTGTATGGTATTCAGCAGTGTACCCAAATCTATCAGACATGTCTAAGCCATACAGAAGAACCGGCTCAATCTTCATAGTGTAGAATTTGAGAATAGGTAAAATGGAAAATGTACATACACGATTAAAAAGATATTTCATTTATGACAATATGCATAGTTTACTCTCTAGTGTATTCTTCCAGATCTCCCTTGACATTGTATTTGAAAGATTATATCCCAAATATTTTGGAGCAGGTACTCAATCCAATAGTTCATTGTTCAATGTCCAACTCATGATCTTTGGCCTGGGCGAATTAGTAAAAATAACTAGGTTTCATTTGGGTCCATTTGGATGCAGATTGTTTGCCCCTGCATAATGATCAAAGAACTGTAACTTTTCATGTAGACACCGAGCCATTCTATAAAAATAAAAAAAATAAAAAATAAATAAATAAAATCTGCAAATTACTGTCATTCATTCAGAACACCTCCTGGGAAATTGGTGAAACTAAATCCCTATTTCATCCTTGAGGTTTGAAAAAATAATATAGCAGTAGAAATAGAGAAAATGCTAAAGGTGGGGGTAATAGAAACATCAGAAAGCCCCTGGTCCTCTCCCATCATTCTTGTTGCAAATGTGGGCGACTCCTGGTGATTCTGCATAGACCTTTTGAAGAATCGACACATTGATAGAATGCCTGGCAAATGCCAAGTTAATCACCACTTCGGACTTGATGAAAGGCTATTGGCGGGTTGAATGCAGATGATAAAAAATAAAAAAAGCTATTTGCACACTGCGGGGTCTAGATCAATTTACAGCTCTTACATTTGTTCTACCTGGAGCCCCTGCTACATTCCAAAGGCTCATGGATACAATCTTATGCCCCCATTTGTCCTTCACAGATGATATAATGATCCATAGTGCCAGGTGGGAAGAACATCTATGCCATCTGTATGAGGACACTATGACCTTGACGAGGGCAGCACTCCGTGTCAACCCAAAATACTGTAAAATACGGAGTATCACACCAAAACATTGAATGACATAACCGTGGGTGACAGAAAATGGATTTTTGCAAAAATATAGATGGGGGTGGGGTTGGGGTATCTGGGAGCTGAAACGTCTGGTAATCTAAAACTTCCTGTTATAACGGCTGGTTTGGTATTCTGACCCAAAGTATCCACAGTCCTCACCTGAAATAGCAGAACAGGGGATGGCCTTGTGAAGGAAAGACTGAAAGGCAATCAGTGCATTGGGGCTGGGCATCTAGACCAGTCTTCAATGGTAATGAGACACCAGGGTGAGGGGCAGACTGTAGCGCTCACCTGATTCCCACGGAGGCGCTGGTCTTGGCAGGAAGGTGTCTGTGACTCGAAAAGTGATGTGCAGGATTCGATTAGCTTCTGGGGTCGAACCTCTTCGCACTGTGTGTCGAACTCGAAGGGTGAGGTTTCTGCAGGCGAAAGAATATGGGAGTTAATGGTCTGGGTTGTTGAATGTCCCTCTCTCTCTCTCTCTCTTCCTAGCTTCCCGTAGAGACCCTAGGTCAACGTGTTCACCTTAGATAGGTGAATGCTGGACTCTCCATCTGCGTCTGGTGCAGGGTGCCGTTGCCAGTTCCTTCACTGGTTAAACATAGGCCTCTTGAATTCAGAGGATGATTACCGTCGTTATCTGCACGAGCGGTGAGTTTCTGGACACCTTTTGTCTTTAAAGTCTTTAAATGCGTGGCACGTTAATATTGAAGACTCTGTATAATGCTTTTCCCTTTTTGTTTTGCAGGACTCTTGAGATGGAAGATGGAGTGAAGCGCCTGGAAATTCGTAAGTAATGGCAAGCGCTCTAACTGTCTTTTTCCTTGCAGCTTAGTTTGTGTTAAAGAGACGCCGGAGTATTCACAGGCGTTTTATTGCGACGAGCGTGATGGGCGTAAGTAAATACCTGTTTAATGTCTCTTCTTTTGTCTTTCAGATGTTGGTTTGCAGCGCCAGAGTTCGCGGAATGCTAGTAAGTATTTAAGTATTTAAGATACTTTATCTTCACAGGCGGCGATGCAGATTGAAGAAATCCGGAATTCACGGCGTGCCGGTAAGTCAACAATGCTTTTGTCCTTGCAGGCGGAGGTGCAGAGTGAAGACACGGCCGCAGCCGCAGGATCAGGTGAGTAAGCACTGCGTGTAAAGGTTGCCTTGCTAACCTGTTGTTTCTCATCTTTGCAGGTGCTGCTGTTGACTGGATACAGAAATGGTAAGTATAATTCTTGCAGGTTCAGGATCGAAAGAAGAAAGGCTGGAACAGACTCGGTGAGCGTTCTGCTGCAGATGCAGAATAACGCGAAGCACGCTTCATCTATCGGGTGTGGTTTAAATAGCCTTGGAGTGATGAGGCGTCTTCTTCCACGGCTCCGTCTAGGTAAGAAAAGAGTTCCAGTTTCCAGAAGAGTTCCAGTGCTGTATCCAGGGAGTGGAGCTGCCCCACCCAGGTGAGAAAGTAGTTCCTGTTCACAGAGGGCTTCTAAGTGGCTGGTAAGTAAGCAGCATGGTCTGCTGCAGGTAAGTCCATCTAAGCATCTTCACACCTATTATGAGCCCGGCGCTTCCAGTGCCGGGACCGATGGTTTTGATGAGCCTGGTGCCACCGGCGCCAGGACAAGGTCCAAAAGGTCCCAGTGGGGACCGGCTGGTGCCTAGGATTAGGGGCCTGCTTCCAAGGACGTTGGGCTGGTCCTGGCTCCTTGGAAGCAGTGATCATGACAGCACCCCCCCCCTCAAGGCCCCTCCTAAGCATGTCTTCTCCGGGGGTTTTGGCTTGTCGGGGTGATTCAGGTGGAATTTCTTGACCAGACGAGGTGCGTGGACATATTCTGAGGGTTCCCAAGACCTTTCCTGGGGGCCGTATCCTTTCCAATCAACCAGATAATATAACTTAGATTTGGAGATTTTGGAGTCTAGGCTGTTCTTTACTTCGAATTCCAGTTCTCCATCTACTAAAACCGGTTCTGGGTGTTCAGTCAATCGGGTTTCTGGTTGTACTGGTTTTAATAAGGAGACATGGAATACTGGATGTATTTTCATATGCGTAGGTAATTCCAATTTGACAGCCACCGGATTAATTATGGCAGATATGAGATAGGGTCCAAGGTATCTCGGGGTGAAGGTGCGGGGTCCTTTTAAAGGCAGGTGCTTAGTGGATAACCAGACCTGATCTCCTACAGCGTAGTGAGGGGCCTCTTTACGGTGTCGATCTGCTCCTTTTTTGAATTGAGCTTTAGCTCTTTGCAGATGGGCAGTGGCTTCCTTAAAAGCACGGGTGATCTCCGAGTGCAAGTGATCCACAGCAGGTGCTTCGAATTCTTGGGGAGGATCCAGGTTAGAGGTTCTAGGATGATGTCCGTATAATAGGAAGAAGGGAGTTTTCCCGGTTCCAGAATGAGTCGAATTATTGTAAGCGTATTCAGCGATCCAAAGAATATCCTTCCAGGGGTTTTCAGTTTGTTGGAGCATGCAACGTAGATATTGCTCTAGAGTCTGATTTGTCCTCTCGGTTTGTCCGTCAGTTTGGGGATGGTGACTGGTTGAAAGTCTTACATCAATTTGGGCTAGACGACAGCAACTGCGCCAGAAGTGGGAGATGAATTGACTTCCCCTATCGGAGACTAAAACCGAGGGAAAACCGTGTAACCGAACGATGTTTTCTAAGAATTCTCGGGCCAATACTGAGGCTGAAGGTAGACCCTTCAGGGGAATGAAGTGAGCCATCTTGGAGAATAGATCCACGACTACTAAAATGGTAGTATACCCCGAGCATGGAGGTAAGTCTGTGATGAAATCCATGGACAGGGATTTCTAGTGGCTGTAATAGGCCGGCTGGTTTCTCCTTCTGACTTTTATTCTGGGCACACACACCGCAGGAGATTACAAAGTCTCTAATATCCTTTTTCCATGATGGCCACCAGAAGTGTCTTTTGATCTTTTCCATGGTTTTGGTAATGCCAGGGTGACCCTCCATTAGAGAGTCGTGATAACAGGAGATTACTTGTTTTTGTATTTTCTCACAGGGCAAGTGCAATCGTCCTCGGAAATATGGTAGGTCTTGATCCACTGAGAATTCTTTTCCCTTTAATTGCCAGTCCTGCAAATCGGCCGGGGGTTAGGAGTGATTTAACTGTGGTCTTGATGTCTTCAAAGGATTGAGCGCTGACCAAACCCAAAATCCTTTGTTCTGGGATTATGGGTATTGGTTCTGGATTGGTCAAATGTTCATCTACTCCCATCCGGGAGAGGGCATCTGCTTTTCCGTTCTTACTGCCTGGTCGATAAGTAATTATAAAGTCAAATTCAGCCAGAAACAGAGCCCAGCGAAGCTGTCTGGAAGACTGAGCTTTGGCCGTCTTTAGATATTGTAAATTGCGGTGATCAGTCATTACAATGACTGTGTGTCTGGCTCCTAAAAGATAATGCCGCCAGGCTTTAAAGGCCGATCTGATAGCTAAAAGTTCATTGTCTGTAATTGAATAGTTGATCTCGGGAGCCGAAAACTTGCGGGACCAAAAGGCAACAGGATGTAATTGGTGTGTGACTGGATCTCTTTGTGATAAAACTGCCCCCATAGCAAGACTAGAAGCATCCGTTTCCACGATGTAGGGGAGTTCTGGGCGAGGATGTTTTAGAACAGGTGCAGAAATGAATTTAGCTTTTAAGTCCTGAAAAGCTTGTTCTGCTTCAGAAGACCACACAAAACGTTTGTTCTTTTTTAACAGAGCGGTGATGGGCTGGACTATCCGAGAAAATTCAGGAATTAATCTGCGGTAAAAGTTAGCGAAGCCTAACATGCTTTGAACTCCTTTTACAGAGGTTGGTGATGGCCACTTGATGATTGCATCGACTTTCTTTGAATCCACATGGACTCCGTTTGGTGACAATATGAATCCCAGGAACTCGACTTCAGTTACGTTGAAAACACATTTTTCAAGCTTAGCAAAAAGATTATGTTGACGCAATCTCTCGAGAACCTCTTTAACGTGTCTCTGATGTTCCTCTTCAGATGATGAATAGACGAGGATGTCATCAATGTAGACAACAACACACACGTCTATGAGTTATCTAAGGACATTGTTCATAAAATATTGGAAAGCGGCAGGAGCGTTACAAAGTCCAAAGGGCATCACTTGATATTCGAAGAGCCCGTACTTGGTGCGGAAGGCCGTTTTCCATTCATCGCCCTCTTTTATTCGTACCAAGTGGTAGGCTCCTCTGAGATCCAACTTTGTATATATACATGCGTCTTTGACTTGGTCCAGGAGTTCAGGGATCAAAGGTAACGGGTATCTGTTTTTAACGGTGATTTGATTCAGAGCGCGGTAATCTATGCAAGTCCTAAGGTCTCCTTCCTTTTTTTGGAACGAAGAACAAAGCCGATGAAGCTGGAGATTTTGAAGGACGGATAAACCCGTTAGCTAGGTATTGGTCCAGATATTGTCTGAGGTGAAGGTTCTCTGGCTCGATGAGGGCATAAATCCTGCTGCAAGGAGGAGTTGTTCCGGGTATCAGATCTATTTGACAGTCGTAAGACCTATGAGGAGGCAGGGTGTTAGCTTGATCCTTCCGGAAGACGTCTTGGAATTCCTGGTATTCGGGAGGTAATTTGGGAACCTCCTCAGAAGAGATTGCCGCCAGTGAAACATCAGGCCGAGGATAACAAGTGGTAAAACATTCTGGAAACTGAACCGTCTTTGCTCGCCAATCGATCTGAGGATTGTGCTTCTCTAACCAAGGGATTCCCAGAATGATCTGGAACTGAGGGCCTTGATCACATCGAACACGATTCTCTCCCAGTGTCCATCTTGACTCACCAGCGTCACTTCTTGGGTGGCGTGCGTTACTGGTCCGGAGGCTATCTCCGTGCCATCCACAGTAGTAATGACGTCTTTTACTGCCTTAGGGACAAGGGGGAGATTCATCCTTGATACCATTTCACGGTCCACATAATTACCGATTGCTCTTCTGTCGATGTAAGCTTCAATTGCATGCAAACGATCTGGACGTTCAGGACTAATGAGGACCATGGGTACCACGAAATGCGAGGTCACGGGACAGATCTTAACGCTCGGCAAGAGGACCTCTACTCTTGTCGGGCTAGGTCGTTTCCCTGCTCAGAATTTGTGGTACAGGTATCCGCGGCTCCTACAGCCTTCTTAGCTGGTTTCACTGGACAGTCCCGAAGAAAGTGTCCTGAGTTTCCGCAATAGAGGCATAATTGCAGCTGTCTTCTTCTTTCCCGCTCTTTCTGGGTTAAAGGTCCTTTCATGCCCCCTATTTGCATGGGTTCCACAGTGTCAGATCCCCTGATAGAGGTCTGTGGTTTAGAAAACACTCGGATATCAAATTTGGAACGATCAGCCTTCCTGTTCTGTAGTCTGTGGTCCAATTGGACAACTAAGTCAATATAGTCAGAGCATTCTTGTGGAGGATTCACAACTTGAGCTAACACATCCTTGAGCTCTCCACGCAGGCCTCTGTAGAAAAGCGTTATTCTCTTATCCTCGGGCCATTGAGTTTCCACTATAAGTCTGTTGAATGAGGCTATATAAGTCAAGAGGTCTTGATTACCCTGTCGTAATGAAAGAAGTTCATTGTCCAAGGCCTGCCCTTGTGCATGTCTTGCAAACAGTTTCTCCATGCTGGACTGGAAGGCCTGGAAATCATGTAAAACCGGATCATCCTGGGTGACTAAAGGGATCGACCAATCTGCGGCGCTGCCACTGAGATAAGAAAGCACGAAAGCCACCTTGGTCTGGTCTGTTGGGAATGCAGCTGGTCGACACAAGAAGTGTAGGCGGCACTGGTTGATGAACACTGCGAATTTCTTTGGATCACCAGAAAAGCGTTCGGGCGGAGCCAAGGGCACATTACCGGGTAGATTGATTTGCACTGGATTTAAAGATGATGCAGAAGGATAACTTCCTCCTCGAGCGGGCAAAGGTGTCTGTCCTGCATGCGTTTGTAGCAACTGCCTAGCAAGGTCCTCTGTTCGCTCCTTGGAAATTATCAGTTCTCTTCTTAGAGAGTTTGTTTCCTGACGAGCTGCATGTACTTCTGCTCTTAATTCCCCGAGCAACTGGGCTAATTGATCAGTGTCTGAGGTTTCCATTGCGCCTGGGTAGGAGTTTTGTGGTGGGCTTCGCGTTCTGTAACGCTCACCTGATTCCCACGGAGGTGCTGGTCTTGGCAGGAAGGTGTCTGTGACTCGAAAAGTGATGTGCAGGACTCGATTAGCTTCTGGGGTCGAACCTCTTCGCACTGTGTGTCGAACTCGAAGGGTGAGGTTTCTGCAGGCGAAAGAATATCGGGGTTTATGGTCTGGGTTGTTGAATATCCCTCTCTCTCTCTCTCTTTTCCTAGCTTCCCGTAGAGCCCCCAGGTCAACGTGCTCACCTTAGATAGGTGAATGCTGGACTCTCCATCTGCGTCTGGTGCAGGGTGCCGTTGCCAGTTCCTTCACTGGTTAAACATAGGCCTCTTGAATTCAGAGGATGATTACCGTCGTTATCTGCAAGAGCGGTGAGTTTCTGGACACCTTTTGTCTTTAAAGTCTTTAAATGCGTGGCACGTTAATATTGAAGACTCTGTATAATGCTTTTCCCTTTTTGTTTTGCAGGACTCTTGAGATGGAAGATGGAGTGAAGCACCTGGAAATTCGTAAGTAATGGCAAGCGCTCTAACTGTCTTTTTCCTTGCAGCTTAGTTCGTGTTAAAGAGACGCCGGAGTATTCACAGGCGTTTTATTGCGACAAGCGTGATGGGCCTAAGTAAATACCTGTTTAATGTCTCTTCTTTTGTCTTTCAGATGTTGGTTTGCAGCGCCGGAGTTCGCGGAATGCCAGTAAGTATTTAAGATACTTTATCTTCACAGGCGGCGATGCAGAATGAAGAAATCCGGAATTCACGGCGTGCCGGTAAGTATAACAATGCTTTTGTCCTTGCAGGCGGAGGTGCAGAGTGAAGACATGGCCGCAGCCGAAGGATCAGGTGAGTAAGCACTGCGTGTAAAGGTTGCCTTGCTAACCTGTTGTTTCTTGTCTTTGCAGGTGCTGCTGTTGACTGGATACAGAAATGGTAAGTATAATTCTTGCAGGTTCAGGATCGAAAGAAGAAAGGCTGGAACAGACTCGGTGAGCGTTCTGCTGCAGATGCATAGTAACGCGAAGCACGCTTCATCTATCGGGTGTGGTTTAAATAGCCTTGGAGTGATGAGGCGTCTTCTTCCACGGCCCCGCCTAGGTAAGAAAAGAGTTCCAGTTTCCAGAATAGTTCCAGTGCTGTATCCAGGGAGTGGAGCTGCCCCACCCAGGTAAGAAAGTAGTTCCTGTTCACAGAGGGCTTCTAAGTGGCTGGTAAGTAAGCAGCATGGTCTGCTGCAGGTAAGTCCACCCAAGCATCTTCACACCTATTATGAGCCCGGCGCTTCCAGTGCCGGAACCGATGGTTTTGATGAGCCTGGTGCCACCGGCACCAGAACAAGGTCCAAAAGGTCCCAGTGGGGACCGGCTGGTGCCTAGGATTAGGGTTAGGGGCCTGCTTCCAAGGACGTTGGGCTGGTCCTGGCTCCTTGGAAGCAGTGATCATGACAGCGACCCCAGCCACCGCTCCTTTATTCAGGCACTGGCCCAGAGTATGCTTGTTTGTATTTGTGTTTCTTTGCAGTAGTAGGGAGAGAACTCGGGTTAGAATAAGATTCTGGACCAAGGGCTTTCTGCAAGACATCCTGATGGGCACCCTTTGATGTATATCTTTGTAGGGAACAACATTTTAGGACTAGGGACAGGTTAGGCCTTGTTTTTCCTTAAAAAAGGAATAAAGAAGTGTTCAGACACCATGCCTCCTTGCCCGTCTCCTGATTCTGACCCACCACAGTAGCTATGATTTCATGTGGTTCATGGCCACCATATTGATAGAGGCAGAAGGGGGATATTGGGACTGCTTTCTAGAATTATCACAATAGATCCTCTGTTTTGAGCAGAAACTAAACATTGTGGACAAAGAGCAGCAACGCCAGCGCCCTGGAGACTCACAACACCTGCTCAGATGCACAATCTTTCAGAAGTTTGTCACATGTTTTAAACATAATTTAATGCAATGTCCTTTTCAAAATTAAAATGTTTGGTAATGTATATATACATACACTACTTAACTTAGGTGGAAATAAACCTTTCTCCAGTGGAGACACATCGCTTTGATTTCATTTATTTTTAGTAAAAATAAACCAAATTCAGGTTCCTCCATGTAGGACTTCCCTGCGTCTCCTGCTGGTGGTGCCAGGCAAATGCAAAGAATAGTAAGGGGCTTCATCAAATATCCCCCGCCCCACCCCGAGATTTACAACAACTTGCGACAGCCGTGTCTCTGGAAGGAAAATGCACGGTTTACTAATTTTATACAGGTGTAACTGCACATCTCACCAAGCCCTAAAATTATTTGGGACATGAGCCACAGCGGGAAGCTTCCAGTCCTATTTCTATGTCAACTGGTGAAACATGGTGTCAGCCTTTTCCAATAGCTCATTTACCCCTGCCTCTACCTATTGTATGGGAAACTACAACTCCCATAATTCCACCCACTTCACTTATATAAAACTACTGAGACGAGGAAGATGAGGAATAAGGTCAGAAGGATTAACTCATATGTTTTACAAGAGCCCTGCCACGTTAATAAGATCAGGCAGAGTCAGGCACGTAACTCTAACAACACACACCTGCCACTTATTAACACTGTGTCATGATAAAAGGTGACACACAAGCACACTCTGAGCGAGGCTGAATACGAGAAAGAACAACTCTTCCAGAGCTGAGGCAAACCAGGCTGACAAAGCGGGAAGTACAAAGGCCTGTGCAACATTTGCCATGAGAACGAGAGAATCCGTTGAGAAAACCACGCATTGCAGAGAGGCTGTAAGCATTCTGAGATGGAAGTTGAATGAGAAGGAGGGGCATATCTTCCAAATGTTCCAAGGTGGCTCGATTCCCCTCCCGAACAGGAGAGGAGGTCGGGGAGGTGAAAGGAAGATGCTGGCAATGGCCTTGTGCATTAAAGGAAAGGCGTCGCTAAGAGGACCCAATTAACACGACCAGTGAGTCCGGTCTGTGTTCAAAGCAAACGAGAGAGATAACACGAATTAAAGCTGAATGCAAAAGACGATTACTGAATGATGAGAAAAGATCAAAGAAAACAGAGTGATCCTGCAAGGAGGGCTCTCATATTCGAAAGACTCTGAACTAATGCAGTTGAAATGATGTTACACGCTACACTGAATGCTAGAAAGTAATCGCAATTGGGAGCGCAAGTTCATCAATGGAAAATCAGAAACATGTGAACATTATGAATGCCAAGGCGTTAATAGCACAGAGACGTTGAACATTGTGAGAACTACAAGTAGAACTAAAAGAACCAAGAAGCCTTGGCGTTTGAAGTTTTTAATTGTTGTGAAAGCTGGGAAATTGTTCTAAGGAAAGTCGAAGTAGTCATGCAAAGGTCGAAGACAAATCCTTTGCAGTCTCAGAAGTCTTCGACAGGAAAAGCTAAATTATAACTAAGTGGACTGAAACTTGGGGAAGGGAATCAGGTGTAGAAAAGATAGCAGGTTTGAGCCCAGCAGAGGGAAGCCTCTGTGGTACTGTGATCCATTACTTGTTACAAAGTGAATTCTACGTTGATGACAAGGCAGAGAAAGCCTGAAAGATCTGTGAACTGTTATGTTATTCCAGTAAGCCAGTGTGCCAAAGCTGATGTGCCAGCCACCTGTCCCTTTCACTCCCCAGTGCCTTTGAAGGAGGAAGGAGTGGTAACTGTGAGAAACCAAAGGGTTTTACCCACTTGTCCTCGGGGACTTATCATCCTGGTGGCCAGGACACAGCCATCGCTTTTGGATCCGGTTCCTGGGGGTGGACCGGTATGGAAGGATCACCTGGGTGAGGGGTCTTCGGGGAGTGGGGGTTAGACGACCGATGGTGAGACGCAGTATTCCCCCCCCTTTCCTGTACCCTTGACCCCTCCTATTTCAGAGGATTCTCAGATGTCCAAACTCCCACCCTTTCTACACAAACAATGGGCTGAGGAAGAGAGTGACTGAGAGTAAAGAGGCTAACCCTTACACATTTCATTGGACATGCCCCGCTAATCCGGTCAGGCAAAGTCAGGCACTTGACTTTAACTACATACATCTCTCCCCACACGGATAAAAGGCAGAACATAGAGACACACTCTGAGCAAAGTGGAACACGAGAAGCAGCAGAACATCCGGCGCGAAGGCGAACCTAATGGAGCAGAGCGACGTATCGAGGGACGAGAACCACAGGCAAAGGAACCCAGGAGATCCCTGCATGAGGTTGTTGCCTCCAAATAACCGTAAGATACGCAGAGAAGGCCAAATCGCAACCAAGAAGACTGCATTGTGTTTTGAGGGCGCCCGTGACCCTCCCAGGTGAACAACAGAGTTGGGGAGGTGAGGCCAACACTGTGTAATTAACCTTGACTCATGAATTAATTAAAAAGGAAAAGACAAGAAAGGAATGCACAGAGCCAGTGAGTTGGCGAGTGAGATGAAAGACCGGTGTGTGTTAAGGAAAGATGGAAGTGGCAACAATATATCTTACAATTGAAGGCTGAACGTATGTGGATGAGACGCGAATGAAGGCAGACATGTAGCGAACTTTAAAATAACCGATAACTGTGAAGCCCACGATACAGAGTAGCAGAGTGGTCCGGCAAAAGGAAGTAGCCCACCCCAAAGTCTCCACAAAAGGTGAAATGTTTTTGTTATAATGTCACGTAGTGAATGAACTTTAAAAGCTTGATGATTATGATTGACCCCGGCAAAATGGGAAATGGAAAGTGAATATTGAACTCTTGTGCTTATGATGTTGAACTACATAGAGTAAATAAACCCTGGGGCAAATAACACATGAGTGCGAGCTGAAGGGAATGTCGAAGGGGTCCTGTGGAGGTCTACAGTAAAAGAGTTGCACATTCGAAAGTCTTCGACAATCGGAAGTGTGATAAGTTAGAGGAAGGGAATCGAGATTACTCCCATGTTAGGATTAGGGCTAGTCAGGAGTTACCCCAACCTTGCTGAAAGTAAAATAAAGGTTTTTGACGCTTACATCTATTGTTCTTGTGCCTACTGTTGATACCATGCCTTTCTTACAGAACACTGAGGTTAGGTAAGTATCAAGGAAGAGGGGGCAGTGGGAAAGAGGAAGGAGGATACATGCAGGGACTCACACATTGCAATGACAGGCCACACAGAAATGCAGGGCAAAAGAGTCACATCAAAACAGCACAGTGGGTCTCATTACGAGTCCGGCGGTAATCGAGGCAGTAAAACCGCCTGGTTACCGCCGGACCCGTATTACCATTCCGCCTCCGTGATTCCCGGAATTACCGGGGCATTACAACCCCGGTTTCCCGGGAATCACCGAGGCGGAATGGTGTTAATCCCCATTCCCATTGAGTCCTATCGGACTCAATGGGAATGGGGATCATGGAAACACCGGCAGCATCTCGTTATGCTGCCAGTGTTTCCTCGTCCGCCTGCAGGCGGGTGGTGTTAACCCGCCAGGTCAAACCTGGCAGGAACATCAGCTCCCGCCTGCAGGAGTCGGGATCAGGTGGTCTGAAAAACAACGGTGGCGGCGGGTTTACCGCCACCGTTATTTCCGGACCCCCTGATTTGTAATGAGGCCCAGTAAAACCATTAACAGAAGAGAATGGAGGGAGGGACAACATCATCAATACTGTCAGGAGGCCACAAGGGCTAAACAGCACAGTAAACCATTAACAGGCGAGAATGGAGGGAAGTACAGCATCATCAATACTGTCAGGAGGCCCACAAGGGCTACAAAAAAGACGGGACTCATGAACGCCAATTCCCAGGATTTCTTTGCAAGTCAAATAAGCTGAACAGAAAAGTGATGATCTCAAAAACTAAGGACGTGACGTGGTCTCATTTCTCAGACACATGGTCGGTTTTTCCTGAACCCTTGAAAGTTGCTTGGTCCTTCATAACAGGCTTCCTAGGGGATCCTGAAACCTGTTACCAGTCCTAGATCCACAAGACTTACCAAGCAATTCCTGTTGGCACCAGATCCAGCTAAAGGTAGGTGTAGTTCCTGTCAGGTTGAGGTTGAGACAGAAGTCGACACCTGCCCTTCCTAAAACCCCAGGCATACTCAGGCCCAAACACCATCCGTCTACAAAGTTTATGGCTTCTTCTTCGTCATGCTCACTATTCCTCCGCTGGCATCCTTGCCCGAATCTTGTTCCGTCTCCTGAGCCTGCCTTGGGACATACTGGCCTCCTCCTGCCTTTCTGACAAGTCCTTTTAGGGGGGAGTCCCCATCCTCCTCTTCTTCTCAAGCCCGATTTCACTCAATGTTATTGGCTCCTCCTTACTACATCCACCTGTCCCATCTCTCATTGTCCCCAATACCTCTCTAATGTTCCTTGTATTGTTCTTCAACCCCATGAATGAAGCTTCTCTAAGAACCGACACTGTCTGAATGAGCTCTTTCAGTTGTAAAGTTCTCTTCCTTTTCCACTGGGATGGGCTTTTGGTTATGGTATTGAAATGTTATGTAAATGTGGCAGGGTTGGGGTGCTCCTGTAATCACTTTGGCAGTAGGGGGATGGCAGTG
Organism: Ambystoma mexicanum; assembly: GCF_040938575.1. Classification (NCBI taxonomy): domain Eukaryota; kingdom Metazoa; phylum Chordata; class Amphibia; order Caudata; family Ambystomatidae; genus Ambystoma; species Ambystoma mexicanum. The sequence continues at coordinate 47,104,251 of NC_090927.1, forward strand.
GCTTGCATCTGATCTGTCTGCCACATTGGATGCCACTTCTCCCGCCCTGCTACTCTCTAGTGTTGCCCTCCTGGGCACCCTTTGCTTCCCTTTTTTCTCAGCATTTGAACTGAATGTTGGAAAGACTCTTGCTAAGGTTTTAAAGCCCAATGACACAATTACATCGACACAGGTAATTGTATTTATGTTTCTTTATTGCGAGACCCCGCAGCCTCTAGCTACAGCTCCCCTCACTCAACGGCTGCTGCGGAATGTTGATTCTGATCGTAGATCAACATTCCACCAGATGCCTATGCACGAGCCCGTGCGTATTACAACATATCCTCTTCCCTTAGATAAAAATGTTTACAAATTTTCTTAACAATGGAAAATGAAACACAATCACATGACATGTAATAAATGCTTCTTACTTTAACCAATATAACCATCCAAGTAGCATAGAATATTAGATGTACTCCACTCTTAACAAACATAATCCCTAAATCTTATGGGACGCCCACAGCTCCTACCGACACGATCCCTATGTTGAACTGGATCAGGTTCCTGAGCCATGGCATTCTGAACTTCCACATTTACCTGTGGATCAACAGGACCTAGGATTGGCACCCCCTCTTGCTGTTCACTCCCAATGGATTGAGACACCACAGGATTATAATCCATCGCTGTTTCCTGTGTTTCCTCCTCCCACTCCACCCCATCCTTATCCACATGTCCACATCCATCCACCGCCACACGCCTCTTACTCCAAACAGAGCCATCCTCCAAATGCACATACCCTTTTCCCACTTTAACAACCTTCCTCGAGGGCATAAAAGTGCTGTACCCTTTATGAACTAATCTAGGATTCTTTATGTACACCTGATCCCCAGGCTTTACATTCAACTCCTTCCTACTCCTTTGTGAGGATTCCATAGTCTGCTGGCGCTCTAAAATGCTGCGATGTATTGCTTGCAAATCCATCTCGCATGGGCCCCCACCCCCCATAGCCAATGTCCTCAACCTTGTACCTGCCTTCCTGCCCCTCATTAGTTCAAATGGAGATCTTCCCGTAAGCACGGCCGGAGTCCTCCTATATGCAGCCAAATATTGTGTCACAACTTCTTGCCAATTCCAACCATTGGCCAACGCCAATTGTATGGCTGACTTAATCGTGCCATTGGCCCTTTCAACCAGACCATTTGCCGACGGATTATACAGAGCAGTCCTATAATGCGAAATGGCATGCTTTTCCAAGAATTCTCTCATGGCACTAGAAGTGAACTGCACACCATTATCCGTAACTAAACTTGCCGGTAAACCCTCACGGTCAAACACTTTTCTCAGAAAATCAATTACAGTACTGGTCGTAATATCCGAACACGCCGCCACCTCAATCCACCTGGACGTATAGTCCACCAACACCAACATGTACCTGGACTCAGGCTCTAAACAGTCGAATGGACCCATAATGTCCAAAGCCAATTTCGACCATACCTGCTCTGGAACCTCAACAGGATGCACCGGTTGTGGACGCAGTACCTTACTCTTATCACTGACAGAACACGCTTGACACTCTTTCACCACCTGTTCCACATCCCTGTCCATTGACGGCCACCAATACTCCTCCCTCAATCTCCTTTTAGTCAATGATCGGCCCAAATGACCCTCATGTGCCAATTCCACCATTCTCCCCCTCAAACTTATCGGGGGTATCAATCTACTACCCCTGGAGAAACCCCAAGGACCCTCTGCTAATTCCTGGAGAACCTGACCATAACCTTTCCCTTCCGGCCTTTCCTTCACAGTGTGCCACCCCTTCACCAAACCTTCCTTAATCCACTTTAACTCAATGTCACCCTCAGACTCCTGATCCCACTCCGACTTCTCCACAGCCGAAGTGACCAACGCAACCTGACACTCCAGCGCATCATCCTCCTTCCCTACTTCCCCCTCACTATCCTGCTCTGCAACTGGCAACCGGGACAAACAATCCGCGACAACATTCAATTTCCTCGGAACATACTGCAAAGAAAAATTGTAATCTTGTAACTGTACAGACCACCTCGCAATCCTCGGGGATACTGCCATGACTCCCTTGGAAGAAAATACCTGTACCAACGGTTTATGGTCCGTTCTGACTACATAAGGTATTCCCCACACAAATGTCCTGAAATATTTTGAAGCCCACAACACTGCCAAAGTCTCTTTCTCTATTACCGAGTATCTGGTTTCCACATCTCTCAAGGTCCTCGAAGCAAAAGCCACCGGGACCCATTCCCCATTGATGCATTGCTCCAGCACTGCCCCTAGGCCCACCTCACTTGCATCCACCGTCAAAGCAGTTCTATTTTTTGGGTCAAATGATTTCAGACATGGAGCCTTCTCCACCTCCCTCTTAACCAGCTCAAATTCTGCCGCACACTCCGCAGACCATACAAATCTTACACACTTCCTCATAAGAGCTCTCATGGCCACAGTTTTTTCCGCGTAATTTGACACAAATTTAACATAATACTCTGCAAGACCCAGGAAAGCCCTTAGCTGATCTTTATTAACCGGAGCTGGCGTATCCCTCAACACTTGTACCAACTCCCTTTTTGGACTTACACCTCGTGAACTCAAAGTGTGTCCCAGATATGTGACCTCCTCCACCCCCACCTGACACTTTGTTAATTTTACTGTTAGACCACTCTCTTTAAGAATTTGCATGACCTTCCTTACCCTTTCATCATGTTGCTCCCTGCTGCTGCCCCACACCAAAATGTCATCTTGAAAGTAGCTGACACCCTCCACCCCTTCAAACAACTGATACATTAGCCTCTGAAAAACTGCCGAGGCCGAAGCCAAACCAAACGGCATACGACAAAATCTAAACGCCCCGAATGGAGTCACAAATGAAGTAAGAGGTCTCGACTCAATATGTAGGTCAATTTGGTGATACGCCGTTGACAAATCAAAAGTCGAAAAATAATTGGCCTCACCCAACGTCAAGAGCAACTCATTAATATTTGGCAAAGGATGCCGATCCACCCATATGCTGGCATTTAACTCCCGGAGATCCACACACATTCTGATGCTGCCATCACCCTTCTTCACTAGAACCACAGGAAACAACCACTCCGAAGCCTCAATGGGTTCTATTATTCCTGCCGCCTGTAACTTAGACAATTCCGCCTTAAATGCCTCCCTCACTGAAACAGGCACCCCCCTCACCTTATGAACTCTCGGCACTGCCCCCTTCTTCAACACAATGCGATGCGTAAAGCCCTTAAGCTTTCCCAGGATGTCGGAAAATACTTCCGGAAACTCACTCATAAGCACTGTAGGAGTAACTCCTACATCCTTCTCTTCCCTTCTCTCCCTGACACTGAGAACCGGTTCTTTTTCACCTGGATGAATTTGTATTTTTAATGCAGCCTGCTCGTCCCAACCCAACACACTTGTCCCTTTTTTAGCCACATACAATTTACCTAAAGTTTGCCTTCCTTTGAATGAAAAATTTGACCAATCATAACCCAGTAGCTCAATGGAACTTTGCCCATATGCATACGTCTGATATCTGGAGCCAACAAAGTAGAGATCGGCTTACCCAAAACCTCTTGATACACTTCCGGAGACACCAGTGTATAAGGTGACCCAGAATCCACCAACATATCCACCGGGTGCTGGTCCACCAATACTGACACCCATGGACCCTTCCGCCCACCACCCTCCACATGTAATATGACAGTCTGTTTAGGACCCCCACCTGAAGCTCCCTCCAGGCCCATAGTCAACTCTTCTGTAGTTACATTTGCGACCACCTGCCCTTTACACATTCGTGCAAAATGGCCCATCCTTTTACATTTCCTGCACTCTACCTTGCTAGCCGGACAGAATTTCGAATCCACTGTATGACTTGCCCAACCACAATTTTTGCACACTTCTTTACTTTTAGGTGCTCTATTCCCTTGTGCAACCCCTTTGTCCAGAGCCTTCTTGCACTTTGACACCACCGCATGCACCGTCTCCCTATTTCCATCCCTTTCGGTAACCATTTGTACACTCGCCTTTGAGGCTTCAATTGCTCTAGCAATCTCCAGAACCTTATCCAGTGACGGATCGCTCTCAATCCACAATCTCTCTCTGATTTTTTGATTTGACGTTTTCATCATTATCTGATCCCTTATATGTTCCTCACCGTTACCCGGGAACCCACATGTAGCCATGAGCGCACGTAAGGCTGTAACATATGAATCTATACTTTCCGTGGAAACTTGTGCCCTCGAAAAGAACTTATACCGCTCTAAAACCACATTTACTCTTTTTCCAAAACGTACTTGCAATTTCTTCAAAGCTGTCTCATAGGCACTTACAACCATTTCCCCTTCACCTCCCCCTTGAATCATTACATTCTCTCCTGGCAGGTGACGAAAAACTCTCAAGCCCTCCGTGCCAATACAATTAAGCAAAGCAGCCTCTTATTCATCATCATTAAACTTTGCCCCACCAGCAGCCCGCAAGTATACTTTAAAAGCATCTACCCACTGCTCCCAAGGCACCACTGGCTCTCCTGGGTTAGGCAGAAATGCTGGTGGAGGCCTAGCTGCTGTATGCAACATGGTCAACTTTACTGGCAAAACCTTGTGCCCACCCAAAATAGCTTATACACACTCTTAAGTGCCCTTATAATCCGCAACACTTTGAGTCAGTAGGCACCACATCAACCAAGATGACAGCACCCGGATGTCTTCCCTTGTGGCCTTGTGAGCGTGCACCCCCACGCATATGCAGTACAACCAAAATCCTGGCACAGGGTGAGTCACAACCAAAAATATATCCAACGATGTGGGATGTCCCCACCTTACCAGACTTCCAAATCCCCTTAAGGGCCACGCGGCTGATGATGCTGGTGTTCTCCTCCTGTTTTTTTTTTCTTTTTTTCACCAATCCCCCAACCCCACAGACAGCTGCTTCATAAAGCACCCTGCGCCTGCTCCTGCTTCCCTGGAGCGACCGCAGGAATCTCTGAGCACGCAGACGTCACCACAGCCCCTCCTCACACTATCGGGGCGGCGCTCACAACCGGGGGCGGGACCCGCTGCCAGCGGACATTGGATACAGGGCCACACGGGGCGGCGCTCACTACCGGAAGAACTGCTGGTGCCTGCCGATGCCTGTGCTTCCGATGGGCCTCCAACGCAGGAACGCCCTCGATAGTTCCTGGTCCTCCGCACCTGACGGCGTGAGCGCCCGCTCTGCCCAGACCCACTGATCCAGGCAGTCAGCGGCAGCCCGGCAGCACCCCGCCTGGGCGCTCGAGCAGCTCCTCAACCTCCACCGGGGTGGACCAGCTACCAGCCAACGAATACGGGGCAAGCCGCCGGCGGACAGCTAATGCAGGTGCGCTCCCCGGCCTCCAATCCAGGGCAACGGTTCTCGCCCGAACCGTTCCTCGACCTCCACACCTCACGGGCAACCACCCGCCCGGCCTTCAAGCCCGCAGCAGCAGCTCCAGAAGGTCCAGCGCCAGTCAGCCCCCGTCCACACCGACTGCGCCGCGGACGATGGGGAGCCAGCCGGCAGCACCCCGCCTGGGCGCTCGAGCAGCTCCTCAACCTCCACCGGGGTGGACCAGCTACCAGCAAGCAACGAATACAGGGCAAGCCGCCGGCGGACAGCTAATGCAGGTGCGCTCCCCGGCCTCCAATCCAGGGCAACGGTTCTCGCCCGAACAGTTCCTCGACCTCCACACCTCACGGGCAACCACCCGCCCGGCCTTCAAGCCCGCAGCAGCAGCTCCAGAAGGTCCAGCGCCAGTCAGCCCCCGTCCACACCGACTGCGCTGCGGACGATGGGGAGCCAGACAGCAGGCTAGCACACGCGTGGAACAGGGTCTCATCCACAATCCCGGTCCTCGTCGCCAATGACACAATTACATCGACACAGGTAATTGTATTTGTTTCTTTATTGCGAGACCCCGCAGCCTCTAGCTACAGCTCCCCTCACTCAACGGCTGCTGCGGAATGATCATTCTGATCGTAGATCAACATTCCACCAGATGCCTATGCACGAGCCCGTGCGTATTACAACACCCAACATATGCAGAAGAAAATGGGCCTTATTACAAGTTTGGCAGTGCAGGAAAAAAGTGGTGGTAATTAAGTTACTGACTTTGGTTGGTGGTAACAAAATTACAACCAGTTTTCACAAACCGATGAATCATGCATTTGTAGGTAAAGTGGAGGATTTACCTACAACAAGGTGGGATTTCCCTACCTAAATAAACTAAGGATAGTTGGAGTCAGCAAGTTCAACTTAAAAGTCTGTCTGTGTCCAAAACCTATACTTGCCCTCACAACTAAAACTAAATAATGTGTGGGGATATCAGCAACCAAAGGAATAGTGTTCAAACAAATGTTCTGAGCTTCTTCCAACTCCTGGCTTACTCTTGGCTCCCTTCCCTAAGTTCAAGACAGATCCACCAAATGGCCTCGGGGTTCCCTTCCCCAAGTTCAACACAGTTCCACAAAATGGTCTCAGGATTCCTGTCCCAAGTTCAACACAGTTCCACAGAATGGTCTTGGGGTTCCCTTCAAACAAGTAGGCAGCATTTCTGGCTTCAAATTCACGGTGAAATCAACTTGCTCAGTTTTCCTTTTCTTTATGTCACTTGAACAATTTTAGGCAGACCAGCCTCAGCCTTTTCACTTCTCTTGGTTTACTCAAGTAAGGGTTCCTCAGTCTAGGTGCAGTTGTCAGACCACACGGTCTACCCATCACAGGTTGCACAACCGATACCCCTTGGCAGTTTGCAACAGTTCATTCTCTCTCATAGGACTTCCTTGACAACAGAGGTTTCCTTTCTGTATCTGTGTCATAAATCCACATATGTTTCTGTTTCACTTTAACAGCTTCTTGCCTTTACCAACATGTGACTCTCGCACACTTTCCTTTGTGGTATTTCTCCTGGCTACCACTTTTTTTTCACACTATCCAATTGTATTTTGATTTTTACTTGTTTCACTTTCTTCACAAATGCACATCACCTGCTGTTTCAGTCATTCGATATACTTATTTCTTTTCCAGAGTTCAGTTTTCAAAACTCATTTCGTGCTTGGCAACTTGTTCGGTATTCAATAGTTCACGTTTTGTCCCCCGACCCATTTGTCATACATTTTCCCTTGACCGGCATCCGCCATTACACATACAATGCCCCTGGAGCACTCCAGCATTAGTGATCCTTTCCCTGTCACTCACCAGTGTGCGGCTGCTCCTCCAGGTGCTCTCGTTTCACTCTCTGGTTCTCGCTGGCTCCTCTCACTCCTGGGGAGCTCCGGCGAGCAGTGCTTGCTTCCTTCAGATTATCCTGCAGCCGTCGGCTGCCTCAGGGAGATCTCTGTGTTCCCCACTCCCAACGGGGAACACACGACAGAGCTCTGCAAAGCTCCTAAACCTTCTGTGGCCCGCTCTGGCCTCTGCATCTTTCTGGCTTCTCTGAAGTAGTCAGTGTCCTTTTCACCGGCCCATAATCTGCCTGCTCCACCTCATATTGCCACGCTCGGCTGCCACCCTGGATCTCGACCTCCACTTTGCTTCTGATTTTTCCTTTTATATACTTGCAACCATTTAAGAGGTTGTAGGTGTTGTCTGACCATAGTTAGAGGTGACTGGGAGTAGTACATGCTAACTTGTCATTGCACCACTCTGGTACTGAGGCAAGGAAGAGGCATGATGACATGCCTGACCCTCACAACAGTCCTCATGCCTCTTCCTCGCTTCAGTACCAGAGTGGTGCAATGACAAGTTAGCATGCACTACTCCCAATCGCCTCTTCCTTGTCCAAGTACTATGGTGATATGAATGTGGAGAAAGGTAACAGCTTATAAAGGCAGGGGGGAGGGAAGGTTGTTCTGGCATCATTCTGTGCACAGACGAAAGCTTTGCTTCTCCCAGGTTTAGTTAGGCTGCTTTTCTGACAAGCATTTCCGACATTCAGAGCACTGATAAGGTTTGGCTCCTGTATGGCTTCTCTCATGGGTAGTTAGGGTGCTTTTCACACTGAAGCATTTCTGACATTCAGAGCACTGACACCGTTTATCTCCTGTGTGGCTTCTCTCATGTTTAGTTAGGCTGCTTTTCTGACTAAAGCATTTCTGACATTCTGAGCATTGATAAGGTTTGGCTCTTGTGTGGATTCTCTCATGGGTAGTTAGGTGGCTTTTCTGACTGAAGCATTTCTGACATTCAGAGCACCAATAACGTTTGGCTCCTGTGTGGATTCTCTCATGGGTAGTTCGGTGGGGTTTGTGACAGAAGCATTTCTGACATTCAGAGCACTGATAAGGTTTGGCTCCTGCGTGGCTTCTCTCATGGGTGGTTAGGTTGCTTTTCACACTGAAGCATTTCTGACATTCAGAGCATTGAAAAGGTTTGACTCCTGTGTGGCTTCTCTCATGTTTAGTTAGGCTGCCTTTCACACGGAAGCATTTCTGACATTCAGAACACTGATAAGGTTTGGCTCCTGTGTGGATTCTCTCATGGGTAGTTAGGTGGCTTTTCTGACTGAAGCATTTCTGACATTCAGAGCACCGATAAGGTTTGACCCCTGTATGGCTTCTCTCATGGGTAGTTAGGTAGGGTTTCCGACTGAAGCATTTCTGACATTCAGAGCACCGATAAGGTTTGGCTCCTGTGTGGATTCTCTCATGGGTAGTTCGGTGGGGTTTGTGACAGAAGCATTTCTGACATTCAGAGCACTGATAAGGTTTGTCTCCTGCGTGGCTTCTCTCATGGGTGGTTAGGTTGCTTTTCACACTGAAGCATTTCTGACATTCAGAGCATCGATAAGGTTTGGTTCCTGTGTGGCTTCTCTCATGGGTAGTTAGGTGGCTTTTCTGACTGAAACATTTCTGACATTCAGAGCATTGAAAATGTTTGACTCCTGTGTGGCTTCTCTCATGTTTAGTTAGGCTGCCTTTCACACGGAAGCATTTCTGACATTCAGAGAACTGATAAGGTTTGGCTCCTGTGTGGCATCTCTCATGGGTAGTTAGGTGGGATTTGTGACTGAAGCATTTCTGACATTCAGAGCACTGATAAGGTTTGGCTCCTGTGTGGCTTCTCTCATGTGTGGTTAGGTTGCTTTTCTGATTGAAGCATTTCTGACATTCAGAGCACTGATAAGGTTTGGCTCCTGTATGGCTTCTCTCATGGGTAGTTAGGTGGGATTTGTGACTGAAGCATTTCTGACATTCAGAGCACAGATAAGGTTTGGCTCCTGTGTGGCTTTTCTCATGTTTAGTTAGGTTGCTTTTGTGCCTAAAGCATTTCTGACATTCAGAGCACTGATAAGGTTTGGCTCCTGTGTGGCTTCTCTTATGGATAGTTAGGCTGCTTTTCCGACTGAAGCATTTCTGACATTCAGAGCACCGATAAGGTTCGGCTCCTGTGTGGCTCCTCTCATGAATAGATAGGCTGCTTTTCTGACTGAAGCATTTCTGACATTCAGAGCACTGATAAGGTTTGGCTCCTGTGTGGCTTCTCTCATGGATGGTTAGGCTGCTTTTCACACTGAAGCATTTCTGACATTCAGAGCACTGATGAGGTTTGGCTCCTGTGTGGCTTCTCTCATGGATAGTTAGGTTGCTTTTCTCATTGAAGCATTTCTGACATTCAGAGCATCGATAAGGTTTGGCTCCTGTGTGGGTTCTCTCATGGATAGTTAGGTTGCTTTTCCAACTGAAGCTTTTCTGACATTGAATGCACTGATAAGGATTTACTCCTGTACGCGTCTTCTCATGTAGAGTTGGATATGTTTTTTGGCTGAAACGGTTATGGCATTCTGTGTACTGATGAGGATTTTCTCCAGCGTGGGTTTTCTCATTTTGAGCAGGATGGGTTTTCAGACTGAAGCCTTTATGGCATTCATTGTCATGGAAAGTTTTCTCTGGGGGTTTCATTTCTCCAGCTTGGATTGTGTTTAGCAAGAATGCCACAGCAAAGTGAACCTCATTACAGGTTCAGCCATTTATAGAGCTCCTCTAAATTCATCTCTCAGTGCACTCCTGGTTACAAGCATTTCTGACATTCAGAGCACTGATAAGGGTTGGCTCCTGTGTGGCTTCTCTCATGTTTAGTAAGGTTGCTTTTCTGACTGAAACATTTCTGACATTCAGAGCACCGATAAGGTTTGGCTCCTGTATGGCTTCTCTCATGGGTAGTTAGGTGGGGTTTGTGACTGAAGCATTTCTGACATTCAGAGCACCGATAAGGTTTGTCTCCTGTGTGGCTTCTCTCATGAATAGATAGGCTGCTTTTCTGACTGAAGCATTTATGACATTCAGAGCACTGATAAGGTTTGGCTCCTGTGTGGCTTCTCTCATGGGTAGTTAGGTGGCTTTTCACACTGAAACATTTCTGACATTCAGAGCACTGATAAGGTTTGGCTCCTGTGTGGCTTCTCTCATGGATAATTAGGTTGCTTTTCTCATTGAAGCATTTCTGACAATCAGAGCATTGATAAGGTTTGGCTCCTGTGTGGCTTCTCTCATGGATGGTTAGGCTGCTTTTCACACTGAAGCATTTCTGACATTCAGAGCACTGATGAGGTTTGGCTCCTGTGTGGCTTCTCTCATGGATAGTTAGGTTGCTTTTCCAACTGAAGCTTTTCTGACATTGAATGCACTGATAAGAATTTACTCCTGTACGCATCTTCTCATGTAGAGTTGGATATGTTTTTTGGCTGAAACGGTTATGGCATTCTGTGTACTGATGAGGATTTTCTCTAGCGTGGGTTCTCTCATTTTGAGCGAGATGGGTTTTCAGACTGAAGCTTTTATGGCATTCATTGTCCTGGAAAGGTTTCTCTGGGGGTTTAATTTCTCCAGCTTGGATTGTGTTTAGCAAGAATGCCACAGCAAAGTTAACCTCATTACAGGGTCAGCCATTTATAGAGCTCCTCTAAATTCATCTCTCAGTGCACTCCTGGTTACAATTCCACTGTACAAAGGAAAGCTCATTTAAGGAGCTTTGATTTTTCACCTCCATGTGTCAATGCAGGTTGTGTTTTTGACAAGTTTTCCCATTTGGGTGTTCTCAGAAGAATCTAAATGCTTTAACGTCTTATGTTCTTTTCACAATACCCATACTAGCATGTTTGTTAGGATTATTGAATCCAACCTTGGTATGTACTGTTTTCAAATTCATTGCATTGATATGGTTTTCTACTATTTGCAATCTTCATGAATAAAAAGCTTTAACTTTTTAATTACATGTTTATCCGAATTCGATCTTGCTTTGGTTCTCCTACTCACTCGTGTATTTATTTGTAACTTTTCAGAAGCATGTCCTTCTTCCGGTTACCTTGACACTCTGAATACAGATTGTAAGCGATAACAGAAATAATGTTCTTAATGCGTAGCTTACTCCAGTCCTGACCAGACTGGGCTTCTAGAATCTTCTATTCCATGAGGTATCCGACATCATCCCTTTTGTTCCATGTAAACCCATTCTTGAGGCATTTCACTTTTTGTGCAGGCTTTGGAAAGCTGTAAAAGAAAATGGACACATTATCTTTCTAAACATAAAGAACGATGAGGCAGTTATAGTTTCTTTATTGTTGAAATAGTGTTTTACTGGTTTACATATATTTCACCTGCCTTTAAGGCTTCAAATTATAAACCAAAGTTGTAACCTAGCCAAAATTAAGGCTTAAAGCTCCAAGCCAGAATGTTGCATCTTTCAGAGCCTCCCATTTCCCTACAAATCTCCTCTGCATTTTATTCAGTCTTTGAGCAGAGCCCTAAATGGTGCAGATGCCTTAGTGACCCCACCCGTCCCTTTTCATTACATACTCTACAAATACTTTCAATGTTTGGAATTTTAATGCAATCTCCCAGTACCAGTCTTGACTCGTTCGCCCAGAGCTCCTCTTTCAGCCATTTCAGAAATATACTGGGCTTTCCCCAATGTCTTACATCCAAATAAGAGTGCTCTTGTTTTACCTGGCAACCCATGTATTCAAACCCAACTCTGATTAAAGATACTCCATGCAGGAGACTTTCCCCAAGCCAAGGGATCTGCTCTAAAGTGTGTCCTCTATGCATTTCAGTCAAGAGGCTGCAGTACATTTTATCAAACGACCACAGACCATTCATAATCAGGGAGGTGTTTATTGTTTCAGACTCATGATTACCCCATATTATTTTAGAGCTTGGTTATTACTACTTATTACTACTTTTTACAGAGTAAAAGTCATTCATTGGGAACACAATTTCTGAAGACAAGCATTCTTTGCAAGCTTATTGGTACTGTGAAAAAAACATTTGCGTATCGCAACCCTTGAAGATGTTTTACCTACATTTTTGGGTGGAAATTAAGGCCTTATTCAAATAATTTCTGATGTCAGAAAAACATAAATTAAAACAAAGAGTGGCCAGGATGCAGGCCTGCTTTAGGCCACTTCTCATGTGACTATTGTCCACAAGCTCCACCCCCTTCAGTATCTAGATGCCCCTGTAGTGGTGCAGTAACTAAAGCCAGTATTTTACCTGATACACATGATAAAATGTGTCTGAGAAATCAATAGATGGGGGATATACTGGGTGTCAGAATGCTACCACTGGTGCTTGGGTGCAAGTGTTTCTGTCTTGTTGCCACATTCGCAAGCTTGGGAGCCGCCATGTTTTCCAGTCTGGGCAGGTGTGGGGGTGGGGAGGAGAGACCAGCAGCACAGTTCAACGCATGCACTTTGCATGGTCCGTTGCTCGGGGAAATGGTCAGGGCGGCTGGGAGGCTCATTCTCATGTGAGCCACCACAAAACCGGAGGAGTTTCATGGGCCTTTGTCCCACAATTGCTTTCAGTCTGCATTGTGAAGCTTAGTGTTGATGTTTTCTGCCTCCTGCTGCCTTGTGCCCATTTTGCCTCTGCTCCGCCTGATTTCTTTTCTTTCTAGTAATTTCTTCTTTGCTGAGAGTCTTCCTGGCCCCCTCCACCTGTTCCTTCCTTTGGGCGAGCTTCTGGTAATCTTTGTCCTTCCATTCTGCACCCGTCCTTTCTGGATACCCTTGATCAGTGTCGATCACTGTTCCGATATCAGGTTAATACGTGGGTGGCTTATCTTTCATGGTGGTGGGGGAAGGATCGTCCACGTAACAGGACTGGGTCATTCAGTACTGGGTCCCGGGAGAGAGGGATTTCTATTCCCCACACGGTCCTTCCACTGGACCAGACTAGACTCCAGGCCCTAGAACACTATGCTGGACCATCAGGAGACCTGGCTATCTGGTATAAGTGGACAGCAACAAAACGGACCTCTCAGAGATCAGGACCCCCCCAACCAGGTTGTTCAACGCCAACCTCAAATCACTAAAAACCCTCAAGCACCATCTGGAACAGACCTGGAGATCCATCCCTACGGCCCAGAAAACGACCACCCTAGCAAGAATAACCAGAGCATACAGACTGGAAATCGGAAAAAAACATTCTATGGGAACAGAATCCTAAATGTTCAGCAAGGATCTGCATAGAATCATCTCTGAATTCAACTCCCTGGCCTGCTCCAGCCCCCTCCCCCACCAGTCTCCCAAGCCCCATGTGACACCTTATCATTACACTTCCACAATGTCGCTATTGACAGACACTCCGCCATCATCTCTAAATTGTAACACATACCCTCGCCCCCTACCCACTCACAGGCCGACCCTCATCAAAAACCCCCTTGATACAAACCTTCAGCTCTTTCTCTTCTATTTCACACCAGAAGTTCCTCTCATTCCTAGCACAAAGCTGCCCACCAGGCTCCCCTTGAGGACCACTGCACACCTACCCTCCTCAAAAACATCCTAGCCTCAACCTGTGCAAGCAGTATCACACGCTCAATCCTCAACCTATCACTTACATCAGGATCCTTCCCAGAAGCACCTCCTACATCACTGGAGCCAACAGCCTCCTAGATCGGGCGCAATCAGGCTTCCGACCGCTCAGAGGAAGAGAATCCTCCCTAGTGTCTGTCTGGCAATACGGAAAAAGAACAGCTGATGCAGAAGGCTGCGCTGTACTGAACCTCCTTGACCTCACTGCAGCCTTTCGATACCATTGATCACACTACCCTACTAGACAGGCTGCAAACACTAGGAATCAAAGCCACAGACCTCATGGATCTTCTCTTTCATCTCTAAATGCTCACAAATTATGCTCCTCCACCCGTTCAGCTCCACCTCACGACCAGTAACAAAAGGGGTCCCACATCCCTTTCCCCCTAATCTTCAACCTCTACCGAAACCCTCTGCCCGCAAATCATCCGCTGCCACAATCTTACTTGCTACAACTACGCAGACGACACCCACTTGCCCGGAATTCCTTCAAGACAAAAATCCTGCGCTACCGCCTCTCAAGGAGTCTCAGATCTCGCACAACATAACGGCTAGTGTTCCCACTTCATATCTCCTCCAGACTGTGCGGAGCCTTATTCTCCGTCCAATCGCCGATCATCTGGAACTCTCTACCGCTAGACATTTGCAATTTTGAAAATCACCTGAAATTCAGAAAGGCCCTCAAAACCTGGCTTTTCCCTGTCTCTTCTTGAAACCCTCCCCTCTCTAAACTATATCACTGAACCCAAACACAACATTCCTATAGAGCAATTACAGCAAGGATACCGGCAGCGTTCGCAGCGGATCACTGTGACAAACTATCGCCAAACAACACTGCTACCCATCAATAGCCCAGGGATGCCGGTAGCATTCGCTGAGGCACAGCACAAAAAACCTTGTTCCTGCCAAGAAAAATAACACTTGTACCCATCAATATCTCACGAATGCCGGCAGCTTTTGTATAGGTACTCCATAACAAACCTTCGCCCTCCATGTTGTTCTCTCACCCCCTATCGTCCTCACTCATCCCCAGCACCCTCCCCAGCCGGGAAACGCCCTCACTATTAGACTTTCATTCCACGGAGACCACGAATAGCGAGAGCAGCCATTCGTAATGGACAAATAAAGAGAACACTGTAGACGAACCCCATCCAAAATACGGTACGTATACCTTATACCACGGCCGTAGACCAAAGCAGCAGGCATGGCCACCCATCCATGCACCATAGAATGCAGCTATGGCTATGCCATTCCGGTCTAGCAGCACACATAGCCGTTGTGTGGGAGTGAGGGGTCGTTTGGGCCCTCCTCATATTCAGCACAATACAAAACCACTTGCTCATACAATGATGGGGGATGCTTCCATTTTCTTGCCTGCACACTAGCAGTTTCAGTGGCAGACATGAGGTTATTGTGCGGGACACTTGGCTTCCATATTTTGCACCCTCAAATCCATCTTTGGACTAGGCCTCACTGCGATAATACGAAAAGGCTTCTCTCCCCTCTGCAGAGCCGCGCACACCGCGCTCATGGCCCCCACCTTTTCTCACTGTGCCTGAAAGCTTTGCAGCTCCATTCTCACGCTTGAGCCGGATTGCAACACATACACTACTGTAACATCTTGCTCTTCCTCTGAGATCCCTGCCCTATGTGTGAACCGGCTCCAACCATGTCCTGTAACTCATCCATCTCCACAAACCTGCCTGCGCCCTCTACCCCCGCTGTTGGAAAATTACTGCCACTGTAACCCTGTGTCCTTGCAAGGTATTCCCTTGATGTAACAGCCGTGTGACCCTGCTATGAAGCCCACCCCAGTGTGCCCCCAACTAACACCAGACCCCTGTCACAGTATATTGCACCCTAGAACTAACAAATGTCAGAATGTCCTACAGCCTCTTTTGATGCACCTGGACCCACCCCACAGCCAATGTTATCTTACTGACCAAGACCCTAAGCCCAGTACATCATATAAGTCCTAAATGAATAATGTCGTGTTTATCTGTGTACGATTTATAGATCTTTGATAATATACTCAAAAGGAACTGTAATGATTATTATTTAGTGCATGTCTAATGGTAGTATCTCATGTTAGCTTAGTTAGGACAAGCCCTAGCACGCAGCGACCTGACCCTTACCCTGGGCACAGATAAATGCATCTCGTGACGCTCACCCTCCCGCCAACCCTTCAGCCAACCACGGAGGAGCAGCACCTATGCGCCCATAGGCAACGCAAATTTGTGCCCAATCATAACGAACTTTTGTAACCATCATGTCTGACATCACTGATGACAATTTCTGCCTTTATGATCAATTGTACGTGTATTGTTTGCCAGAGCGCTCTCGGGCAGCAGAGTTCTCTGGATGCCATTTGTACATAAAGATAACTAACTCGCAGCCTGTTCTCTTAGTCTCATTCCATGCTGGGGTGTGTCCTATTTATTGGTATTGAGCGTGTAAATCGGGGAGTGGGCCTTTACACCGTCCACACTGAAAACCCCTGACATACCTCTACACCTCTGCCACTAGATACAGCGACTACAATTGAAAACAAAATTCAGTGTAGCTGGGCACACATCGAATCTTCAGCACTAGCACATTATCCTAAACCACCAACAGTGCCACCCACGTGCCTGACCTTTGGGCTGTTTACTGGAGCCTAGCTAGCCACCTAAATCCTAATCCAGCAAAAATGCACACAAGCATTTCTTAATCTAAACCCTTAGAACCGGCTACACATGGACTGCGGTCACCGAGGGCGTTCCAACCACAAGCACATTGATGCCATACAGATGGGGAAAGAGCGCTATATAAAAAACAAATACAATAAGGAGTGGGCTGCTTGACAGATTGTGACACCTAACAATGCTTGGAAGCATTATAGGCCCTATGGGATGAACTGCAGGTTCTCCAAAATGAAGTCATACTGACGCACAAATCTTGACTCGCAGTACTGCACTACTGTTAAACGATGCCATCCCAAACGCTGGCTACCATCACTCTGTACAGAGTCACACTGCTCTCGAGGTAGGCCTCTGCTTTAAAAATAAAATAACCTTGCGCACATAGCTCCTTCAAAGTCTCATTTGAGATCTCCTCTCTTTTTAATGTACAAGAAAGAGGGACCACTACAGCCTTGCATTGATTACAGCTTATTGAATGCAACGACACTCAAGGATATACCTATGTCCCTTGATAAAAGACATTCTGGAGTCCTCAAGGGAAGCCAAGATGTATTCCCACCTGGAACTCTGTGGTGCCCATCATTTAGTCTGAATTAGACCTGGATCTTGGTATTGCTCTGGCAGCGTTTCAATCCTTTATGTGCGTTTACCTTGATATCATTGGCGTTTGCGCCCTCCGAGTCATACGTGTGTCATGTTCCAGAAGTCCTGGAGCGCCTCAGGAAACACCATTTATGGGCCAAACTGGAGAAATGTATGTTTGAGGTCTCTTTGATTGTCCTCCTGCGGTACCTATCCAGCCCTGAGGGTATTCATATGGACATATGGATATGGCTGCCAAGGCCTAACCCTGCGCACCACAGACACTAAAGCAGAGAGCATCAAGGGGAAACCAAACAAAAATCTCTGACCCTCAATTCGACTGAGGGAATTGCCTGAAAATTGCAGTGATTCAGCGTTCTGTAGCCCTGTCATCTTCTAGCAGAGTCTGGACCGATCTCTCTGCTCGAGGAGCTGCTTGAACAGCTGATCCCAGCTCAAAGGAACTGCACATGTAAGTTAGAGCATGCATTCGTGGACGGAGCGAGACCGAGTGTCGCGTGCCGCTGGAGCGGACTGGTCAGGGCTTAGAAGGTAAGATCTTGGTATTTAACCTAAATGACTCGAACCAATGACTCCAAATGTGCTACACATAACAAAACACTATTAAGGAATTAAGGACTGAAAACTGCTGCAATACCCACTATGACCAAAGCATGACGCTCCTATAAGAAGAAAGGAAAGACTAGATCGACTTTGATACATCAATAAAACAATTACGGATTTCTTGGAACCTGCAGGAATAAACCTCGCCCAGATGGAGATGGAAATCCAGAACACTCATACAGCTCACTCTCTACACAGCAATTATAATCAAATAGTTTCCCCTCTATTGATAACAATAACTCTCTCTTTAACCTATGTATTGGGTTTTGGAAAGTCTCATTAGGAGCTGACCAAGCGATTCAAAAAGCCCAAGAAAATTAGGATTTTGAGGAAAGCAAGCTTTCAAACACACCTGACTTAGTGGCATTGGGTGCCTCATGGAAACAGAGTCTGATATGGACACGGAAGCCGAACAAAACAAAAGGCCTCCTCTGAACTCCAGAGGGAATCTCTTACATAAAACAACAAATATGTTCATGGCTAAAATTGATGCCTTAACAATGCTTCTTGGCCCAATGGTGAGGAATCACACTGAAGTCAAAAATAACCTGGCCAAGATTCTGGAAATATCGTTGAACAATTTGCATAAAGAACAAAGTTTAAAGACGTTTAAACCTGCCTTATTAAACCCTAATAATGGCCAATCTCAGGCAATAATGCAAAACACTCAGACCAAAACAATAAATCAGGGTACTCGCTCGAAAAACACCAGCCAGATCAGTTCAGATGCCTGTATAGCCTCCTCCATTCGATAAGAGCATCAAAGAGGCTAGTTTGCTGAGCTACAAAACATGGTGGGATTATGAGGAAATTAATTTCCCCTCTCTAATATGCGCCCCGGAGGTGGAGCATTCAAATGAAATTTGTAACAAAAGAAATATAGCGGCCACACTAACAAAGAAACATGCCAAAGACAACACAATCTCAAGGGGACTTTCCCCTTTGATAGCAACAGGAACAGATATATGAGGAAAACGTATCCCCAATATTTTGGCGAAACGGCTATCCTCAAATATTTTACTAGATGGCACTACTCGATGAGCCTGACTGCAGAGGCCGAACCCTAAATCAATGCAACCGTCGTTAGCCAAGTCTACATTGCTAGGCAAAGAGGATCCAAAAATCAATCACATAAAATCTATCACTTCTACTGTTCACATTTCTGATCAGTCCAGAATTCCATGCTCGAGCCCAGTGGAAAATTCATCACCCTTCTCCACAGTTCATCAGCACAAACAAAAGGATGCCCAAAACAACCATAATATCGACCACAAACAACTTTGCGCAGCTATTGGAAGAGAATTCTGATTTGGGAAAGTAGACGTTTTGGAGGAACTGCAACCTACTGTCACACACTCACCCCTCAGTGTTCCCAGTGTCCCCCGCTCTGTCACGCACTCACCCCTCAGTGTTCCCAGTGTCCCCAATGCCCGTCCCGATACCTCCATTCTGCCCCGTCCTCTTGCCTGGTTCCGGGACTGACGTGTGCTTTCCCCGAGCTCTCATGTACCAATGCGAGTGTTTCGACATGTTGCACACTCGCCGACACGCCCGTTCCATTGGCGTGTTCCTTGGCGTTTACGAGACCGGCGTCGCGCTCCACTTCCACGTTACGTGACCAAAGCTTCCCGCTCACGTCTTGCTGATGCACGCTCACTTGATGCGGTCACGTGACTGGGAGGTGATCTGCAGCACCGGTATTTAAACAGCCACATCCGAACACTCGATACTTCACAGCTGTTTACTTGGACACTGTTCGGCGCTTTGGATACCCGCAATTGGATTGACTTGGAAACTGACCTCTGCTTGGATTAAGGACTGCTATTGGATTTCCCCTTGCTTCTGGCTTCTTGGATTTCTTGTTACGAATCACGGACTGCTTACTGGAATTCTACTCGCTCATTCCTTTGGTGCTACGTTTTTGGTTTCCTTGTCTGGATTCTTGCATCAGGTGGGCCCAACACTCGCACCACTGCCTAACCTAAAGGGCTCATTGCTTTGTATTGGGGAAAGACGCCCTGGTGGGTCCCTGAACCCCTTCCATAGGTTCGACAGAGTCATCACTGTCCCTTTTTGGTAAAACCGTTCCACTTACTTATTGTCTGGTTTGTGATTGCTGTCTTGGCTTGATACTTAACCAGTGCTTTGTTTGCAGTGGCTCGGGGTTCCCAGAAGATCTTCTCCCACCTGTGACATCAAGGGTTGCACAGAGAGTGATTTTGGACTCTCTCTGTGCGACACTTGTGGACAGAGGACTCTTCTGACTACACGACAGTCAAGACACAACACCTACCAACTATAGCCCTTTCCTAAACCGTTCCCATCTCCTAATAATTTTCAAACAAGTACATCAACTAAACCTGGTATGCTCCACAGATGTACTAAGGATTGAACTACCGCCTGTTGGACGCCCTACAAATTGGGCTCTAATAGAGTTTTCAACTCCTTTGATTGTTGCTCTTTTAAAAACAAATTCCGACACATTAAATGTCCTGGGCTTCTAGCTCCCCATCTGCAGGAATTCTAGGTTACAAGCTCCATCACAGGAGAGCAAACCCTCTACAAAAAGAGTTGCAGGACTTAAAGCCGCAGAGCCTTCCGAACTAGCAACCCTACATGCATTTCAGCAGGCAAATCTACCCCAATGGATTAACCAGAAATATATCGTAAATTGGGTCCCAGAACATCTTGTGCTAACTAAAAACTGACATCCTGAACTACAAAATGATACGAAACGTATTTTTTGGAATACAAAGGGACATTGCTCACTCTTGTCCTGACCTATGGGGGGGAAGCTTACTCCTTGACCAGAATGTTTTCTATTGCAAGAGACCTGGGCTACACAAAGATTCATTATTGATGACTATAAGACTCTTCACAGTTTGGCTATCCCTGCAGCGATAGGGCGACCAAGTGGCAGGCTAGCAATAGGGGCAAGGTTGTGAGCTATACCCTGCTCCCCTACTTTAACACACGAGCCACCCCATATTTAATGTTTGCCATTTTTTCCTCAAATGAGAATACTGCTGATGAGATCCTAATTGCCAATATTTACAATCCACCAAGTATAAAATATACCCCCCACTATATGTAAAATCATGGGCGAGGCATTTACTACTTGGCCAGAATCCCACCCCGGTGGCGCTATCATAATTGAGGGTTATTTTAATGTTAGCAATTTTCATCACAAAATGGCTGAAGCCAACCATATGCTTAATCGATGGAAAGTTTTTGTGAGAATGTATAATCTTGTATTTATTCAATATAGAGATGATGAAACTGGGATCCTAACATACACCTGGATCAATGGTAGCTCCAGATCTCATAGTGACTATTTAATTAACAGCAGCAATGTGGTGGTGACCAGGTGTGGACCGGTGGAGATTCGCTCCACTGACATCAGTGACCACCGCATTCTCTCATGGAAGGTTCATATGCCGACATTAAGGCGGAAAAACCACCAAAGACAGAATCTGGAGGTTAATTTGAGAGGTAATCGCATAAAATGGAGACCGAGCCTAATAAAGGATTTGGAAATCCTCTTACGAGAAAACTAGGATATGTCCCTACAATGGCTCGAAAAATGCAACAAGGATCGTGAAACTATGATAAAGAGTCTGGACAACGGGTTACAGCAAGATGGTACCCACCCTCTCCTAAAGAAACAAACTACGATACATATATAATTATCAACCAAAAAAAAGAAATTAAATAGAGCCAAACGCAAACTAAGGGCAAATCCTGACCTGGACGAATTAGAGAAAAGGACGAGCATCACTAGACTGACTATGGCATATAGACGAGACAACACAAACATTCTTTGCACAATGCAAACTGGAAGCTACTGGCTGGCTGGCTATGGGGCAATGACAGCAAAGGTTTCTGGCCTAAATTTAATAATTTCTCTAAGTTTAGCAATCCACCTGAAATAAATCCAGTGTCTGAGACCTGTTGGAAGGCCCACATCGAAGAACTTTATATTGGCCCCAAATACACCCTCACTCATATTCACAGATTAAGGGTAAACCTTGGGAATCGACCAGGATATTTTAAACACCATAATAATACTGAAACCTACTGCTGCTCCAGGGCCTGATGGTATAACCAACACATCTTTCAAAGAACAATCTGCTGTCTGGTCCAAGTTATTGTTGAATTTATTTGACAAATTTGAGGAATCTGGGAAAATATTGGGGAGATGGCATAAATCTCTCCTAGTACCAATACACAAGAATGGTGACAGGCTGGATCCATCACTGACCGCCTCTTGGCGATGATAGACTCCAGCCAAAAACTCTTTGCTACTCTCCTGCGATGAAAACATACCAGTTGGGCCGAAGCAAGTAAAATTATGAGCCCCTGTAGATGGGCTTTCGCAAAGGCTATAATCCGATCCCCAATTTATCGCTCATTCTATATCTTATAGAAGAAACAAAAAAAGCGAGTAATAGCCAATTATACTGTTGTTACGTCGACTTTTGCAAGGCTTTCAACATGATCCTATGTCCCTTGCTCTAGGAAAAACTAATTGGGGGATTGACCCACTTCTCTTATACCATATAAAAACTTTATTCAGACACGGTTACAATTCGTTTGAGTCAATCGGGATCTTATTCCAGTACCATCTTGACCATGAAGGGGTTAAAACAAGGTTGTGCACTACCGCCTATACTTTATAATTTGTTTACCTCTGACATACAAGTTCAGCTAGGACTGGGCAGAAATTCTCCACCAAAAATAAACAGAGAGAAAATCGTCTGTATTACATATGCAGACAACACAATCCTTTTAAATAAGACACCGATAAGACTTCAACGTTCAATAAAACCTCTCACTGATTAAGCTAGGGTTAACAAAATGCAAAAAAATATTGGTAAAATTAAGATCATGAATTTAGGGGGTAAAACCAAAAGGAAACCCCCAATGACCTGGAGACTTGGCAGCCAAAACAAATACTGGAAACAGTGAAGGAATACAAATATTTGGCCTTCTCGATTATATGTGATCCCATGAAGAATTGTTATATGAATGGCACCTTGATTAAGGCATGGAAAAATGGATGGTGGATTAACAATTTATTGTTAAGAGGAGGGTAATGTACAAGCCCCATTGGAAATCTATTGCACTAGCATAGTCCCGAGTATCATATATGGACTATCAGTTCTTCCATACCGCTTTGTTGAAGGCTTAGACAAAAAAAAGACGCAACAATCCTCCGAACCATTATCAATCTTCCCTCCTCCATTCCAGTCGAGCCGTTATGACTAGAATATGGTCAATGCTCATTGATAATTACTTGGGTGATTCAGCAGCTGCTTCTTTATATCAAACTTATGCCTATGCAATATAATTTTAATTACATTTTGAATTTGTTATGCGAAAAGATGCTTTCAGGGCGTAAAAACAATTACCTGATGGCTCTTAGCCAAGATGGCTTTAAAATGGCTACTCTTCAAAATTTTGATATGGCTACAATAATGGATAAACCTAATTTTGAAACCCTAATAAAGCAAAAGGCAAAGGGCCACGACAAGAGCTACAATGTCGACAGGTTAAACCTGACCGTTAGATATAGGGAATTTTCACACAAGAGTTTCTTATCTAATACTCCCTGTTCCCTGACGAGATATAGCGCAAAAGAATTGAAACTATTCATCCTGCGTCTTAGACTAAATTTACTTGCCACAAATTATCTAATTGGTGTATGGTCCCGAATTCCATCTGAGGAGTGGATTTGCCGCTCATGTAGAAAATCAATAGAGACCCAGCGCCACATTCTGACCTCTTTTTCCGAAATAAAATGTCTCTATTTGAGAGGCTATTCACACTTGGTCACAAATATTGAATCAATTGAAACGGATGAATTTTGGTCAAACATTAATGGGGTGAGATCTATGCTCTTAGTATCCGCAACTCACCATATCTGTAAAGCGGCTGCTCTGATATTTTAATTTTCCCTATTCAATCTCATCAAAGCACTGATTGAAAAAGCAACAATTTGTTCATACTTGCCTACCTGCCAACTAGACTCTCAAACTATCAAGTGCTCATTAACGTTTTTTTTTTAATTATTATTTGTTTATAACCTCATAGGTTTTTACAAAACATATTCAAAATTCGCATTCCCTGTTGCGCAGTTTGTGTACTTCCTAAGGACACCACTCCTGGAGACTCCTTTCATTACTCTAGACTCGAGAGCAGGCTTAACGTGGGTGCCTCCTCAGGGCACGCCTGGAGGCGCTTACAATTTGGCCCATTAGCTCTTTGCAGGGTGACAGTCAAAAATTTCGTGGCTGTCCTGGACAATTTAGCCGAGTCCCCGGCTATCAGCCGTGACCAGAAGGTTTCCTCATCCAACATCTTGGCTTCGTTGAAGAGTGGTGTCAGATAGGATTGTCTCTCATAGGATAAGGCTGGACATATCATTAATAGATGTCGGAGTGATTCTCGGTTGTCCGGCACACTGCATAGACGACACTCCGCTGATGGGGACAGCGCTCTACTAGATAGAATTTCTCTAGTAGGCAGTAAGTTCAGCCGTGCCCGCATAAAGGTTCTTCTTAGATTTTTTTTCCGGGAACTTGTCACAGTACTTTAAGGGTTCCTTTAGGCGATTGTGAGAAGGAGGTAGGTGCTTTAATGATTTGTATGAAAGAGCTTTTTCGTTTGTGCAAATCCAATCTTGCTGCTCTAACTTTGTTTTGACACGGCATGGATTTGAGATCAGTATTTCTTCATCACACACTACCGCCTCCATAGCGATCTTGATTTTTTTTTCCCAATCTACCAAGGCTTTGCAGTTCCGTCCTTGTAGTTCAGCCGCCACGATTTTGAAAATCGGGGGGAGCTTTGGAGCAGGATTTTCCTTTATAGTTGAATTGCACATATGGTCACCACCGCTCCGAGAGAAAGCAAACCTAATTCTCGACGGATTGCTGGAAGGGGAGCTGACTTAGGTAGGCCTAATACTGATTTCCAGATGAAGCCTTCCAGACGTGGCCATAGTTCATCCGGGAGATTGAGGTTTGCCGCCATGCCGTAAGTAATGGTTGGAACAACTTTCGTTTTGTAAAATTGCGGGCGGGGAACCATGAGAATTTTCCAAATTTCCCATCGACTGCCCGCATTTGAGAGGTTAAGTTTTGCACTTTGGACCAAAGCGAGTTTTGGAGTGAGTGTTCACGGAGCGTGTTGTCGAGCATTACTCCGAGATATTTATATTCGGTTATGACTTTGATTTTTGTTTGTCCCAAAGCCCAGCCGAAGGTTGATTTAGTGCTCTTTGTTGATTTTGAGAGTATCAGGATTTTGGTTTTCGTTTTGTTGATTTGCAAATTGTTTGTGCTCATGTAGGCCGCCACGTTGGTCAACTGGCGCTGAAGGCCGATTGCTGTTTGGTTCAGTAGAACCAGGTCATCGGCATACCAAAGCCTAGACACTGTCTCCCCTCCTACTTTTGGAGGGAATGCTCTCACCATTTTCTCAGACTCTTGATAGTCCCCGATAAATGCAATAAACAGGGCCGGGGCCAGGGGGCATCCCTGTTTGACTCCCCGTTTGGTGTAAATCATGTCGGAGAGGGCCCCTTGCTGGTTTAAACGGACCCTTAAAGATGTTTCCGTGTGAAGTGCCAGGATGGGGTCGAGAACTGGTCTCGGACAGTTCCATGCTGTCAGTTTGGCCCATAGTTTAGTACGATCTACTGTATCGAAGGCCTGCAAGAGGTCTATTAGTACCATGTAAACTTTAGTAGCTCCCCTCTTTACGTTGGCTTTGACTATTTTTTTCTGTTTTACTTGCTTTGTACTATTTTATTCAATAGTTACAATATAATGAGGTTAGCTGCTCCGTTAGTGGACAGCTGCTGAATTTATTTGTACCGCATTGTATTTTTACTTGCTTTTAGATATAAATTTAAATTTTATTACAATTTATATGACAGTTGATTTTGTGTGTGGCTGAAGTTGATTGAATGAAGGAAAAAGTCTGTTGTTTTTAGCATTGCAACGTGGCCATCTGCTAATACAATATTGGCAGTTTAGGGGTGCGTACATTGGGCTAGGACTAACCCGTAGCCCTCTTTCTACGCCCTTGGTACAGCCCTCTGCCTCGTTTTCGGCCCAATCTGCAGGAAGGACCGCCCGCAAGCGGTCTGTGCCTGTCCGTGCCGGGAGAGGCCGGGAGGGACTGCTTGACAGAAGCTCTTTGCTCTCCCATGTTCCATCAGACACCATCTGGCTAGCTGGCTGGAGTCACCATTTGCCTAATGTGACTCCCATCCCTGCCACCATTATCAGCAGTATGGGGCCCACTATGGAAACGCCTACTCTATTTTTATTGAACACCAGATCTCTCCCAGCTCACACCGGTGAAATCTGGGACCTACTTTCTAGCAGGCAACCGGATTTCGTGTGCCTGACAGAAACCTGGCTAACATCAAGCTCGGCGCCTGCTTTGGTCCAAGCTATTCCCCCTGCCTACTTCATTATTCACCACGACCGCCCACCCCCCAAACGTGGGGGAGGGGTTGCGGTTATCTTCAGGGATAAGTATGTTGTCACCCAGTTGCGATGTCCCCACGCACTTAATATGCAAGTTCTATATTTTAGATGTGCCATTGCGCCTTCTTGTGTTATTCATTTCTTGCTTATATATCGTCCTCCCGGGCCTATAGGGTCTGTTGGGAAAGGCCTAGTTCATCTCGTAGCTGATCTGAATCTACAATATACCAACCTAGTGATATTGGGTGACCTTAACCTGCACTTTAATCTGCCAAGATCTATTGAGCTGAATTCCTTCTTTGACAGCTTAGCTGATCTGCACCTACATCAACTGATTCAAGCCCCTACCCATTCTCATGGGAATACGCTTGACTTAGTATTTGCCAAGGACACCTTGCATCCTACTTTCACGCCTGGCTCTGATCGGGATATCTGGCCAAGTCCTTGCGTGGTTTACCTCCTTTCTTTCAGACCGTACACAAACTCTTGCCATGCCCCCTTTTCTTTCCTCTTCTTGCCCCCTCACCTGCGGTGTCCCACAGGGATCTTCACTCTCCCCGATTTTGTTCAATATCTATATATTGGCATTGGTCTGCCTCATCCGCTCTTACGGCCGCAACTGTTATTCTTATGCGGACGACACTCAAATCCTGATCCGACTAGACCAAGATCAGGCTGAGGACTCGTCATGTCTTCATGACTGTTTGAAAGCTGTTGGTGACTGGATGGACCAGAATTGGCTCAAACTTAATGGTGATAAAACGGAGGTGATGGTGGTTGGCTGTCCTCCGGACTCCTTACTGTGGACCTCTGCTTTCTGGCCCACCTCTCTAGGTCCTCTTCCTAGTCCAGTCAGTAAAGTGAAAAACCTGTGTGTCATTCTTTCTGCCTCCCTCTCTATGTCCAACCAAGTGACTGCTGTGTGCCATGCTGCCCCCCATCAGGTCAGGATCCTTAAGAGAGTGTTATCCATGATACCGGAAGCCATCCGCCCTCCCGTGGTGGCTGCGTTAGTCCTCTCGCGGTTGGACTACTGTAACTCTCTATATCTGTCACAACCAATGGGCCTTATACAGCGGCTTCAGCGCATGCAGAACCTGGCGGCCAGGCTAGCCACTGGTACTCCCTATGGAGTGCACATCTCTCCAGTGCTCCGCCGACTTCATTGGCTCCCGGTTGGCCTGCGTATCCACTTTAAGTTGCTGTGTATTGTCCATCGGGCGGTCCACGGCAAAGGAGCTGAGTTTCTGCAATCAAAATTCTCTTGTTACACTCCCGAACGTGATTTATGCTCCTCCACTACAAACCTCCTTGCTGTTCCAAGGTTTAACTGTGAAAGGGTTGGCGGCAGGGCCTTCTCCATTGCAGCTGCTAAACTCTGGAACAATCTCCCACCGCCACTAAGAAGTGCTTCCAACCATCTTGGTTTCAGAAGAGCCCTTAAGACCACTCTGTTCTAGCTCTCCATTCTTTTCTGCCTCTCCTTCTGCGAGTAGCTTTCCTCTCTAGCGCCATGATGCCCTCGGGCAACCGTGCGCTTTATAAGTTTAGTTAACATAACATAATGTATTGTTTTCCCTTGTATTTTCCTGTATTAAAAATGTGCTTAAAGTTAACTAACTAAAATGCACAATAAAAAAAAAAAGAACTTACAGGTACAGGCCATCATAAACTGGAAAAGCCCTCCATGATCTCAAGTCTGTTCAGCGTTTTTCAGCTTTGCAAATGATTACTATGGTTTTATAGCAGACTCTGCATGGCTATCACAAGATCTGAACCATCTTCTGAGCACCAGACGAAGATTCCATTGGGCTGATGGAGCGGACAAGGCAGCCTTCCAATGTCTCAAATAGGCTTTTAGTATGACTCTGGTGTTGTATCACCTCAGACAATGCCCTACACTTTGTTCTGGAAACCGATACCTTGCACCAAACCATAGGTGCCATGTTGTTGCAAAAAAACTATAATGAAAAAATATATTTTTTTCAATGGAGGTTGCAAGTAGAACATTCCGAGGCCTACTATTCTAGGACACTAACTGCTGTGAGAAAGGCATGGTGCTCAGAGGTATAGACAGACACAAGGATGTGCGGTTCAAAAACCTTTATAGAAATGGGGTTTGGGAAATTCCTAATTTGCCCTATTTCTAATAGGGGTAATCTCAACCATTAAAATAAAGGAAAAAGAGTCCACAAGTCTGTTGGCTTTCTTCCATGAATCCTTCTGGGTTCTTGGAGACAGGGCACCCTCACCACGCTTTCACCTGCTTCAGCCTGCAGCCTTGTAGCGTCCCAGCGTCCTGTTCTCTCAAGCCTAGTTCTCAGTAGCCTCTGCTCAGCTGCTCTCCTTCTCGAACTCGCCAATGCCTACCTGGCTGTCCATCCTCCCTTTGTGAATCTAGGTTCCTGCTTTTATACTTAGTTTGGTTCTCCATTGAATTCAGGTGTTGGCGATCGTAGTCAAGTGCCTGACTTTGCCTGGCCTCATTAGAGGGCCATTCAAAGAAAGAGAAGAGTTCTCTGGGGTGTTATGTGTTCCGTTATGATGTTATCAGGACGGGAGAAACATTGTCTCTGGGGAAACCAGGGGTCTGGCTGACAGTAGGCTAAGGGAATGTCGGATAGGGGTTTTTCACAGAAGGAGGGATACCATGTCTCACCCTCGGTTTAATCCCTCCCCAAGGGTGGAGGGTCCCTTGGGATTGCACCCAGGTGATACTCCCTTGCGAGTCCGCCCCCAGGGTCGTGATCTAAAAGCGATGGCCATTCCCTGGCCACCTGTTTGGACGGTCCCCTGGGAGAGGGAAGGGAAAAACGCTCAGTGTTTTCACAGTGCCAACAACTACTTCTCGATCATCTCAAAGCACGTAAGTGAAGGGAACCGGTGTCGCAGAGAGTCGGCGGCACACAATGAGGTGTGCCGCTAAAAGCAAAAGGTAAGGAAAGGGGGGAGGGAGGGTATTTGTGGGCTATGTTTTGGGAGGCATTTGCTTTGGGATGTTTGACCGCAACGGTCAAGTTAGCTATGGTCTTTCTGGCCGCAATCTTTTCCATTACGGGCAAACAACCTAAACACGATTATGCCTACTGTTATGAAGGTTTTC
The DNA here is from genome assembly GCF_040938575.1 of Ambystoma mexicanum. Classification (NCBI taxonomy): domain Eukaryota; kingdom Metazoa; phylum Chordata; class Amphibia; order Caudata; family Ambystomatidae; genus Ambystoma; species Ambystoma mexicanum. The sequence goes on from NC_090927.1 coordinate 47,133,576, forward strand.
TTGCTAAGAGGTACTTGGCCGTGTGTAAAGCTAGCGAGCTCAGTTATTTTTGGTACCATCTGCATTGTACCTTAAAAGCATTATTGTGACATATTGGTCATGCGAGTTTATTTTGTATGCTGGAAAAATTGTCTCAATTGCAAAAAGGGTATTATATGTCATGATTTGCTTTCGGCAGAAGCTGGTGAAATTGAATGGATTCATAATTTGGTATGGATACATAGACAAATTGTTCATTAGGGATGTGTTCTTGTGGTACATGGTTGCAGAGAGTCTGGAAGATTTCAATCATAGGGATGTGTTTGGGTTTCTAGTACTTGCAGGAAGTACATTTGGGATTATTGTGAATCTTCCTGTGTGTTTATGGTGAATTTTACCATTCCTGTACAGTAGTCCAATTCTTGCCTTATACCTGAGACACAGAGTGCTGTCAGGATTAATTGTGGCATTTCTATGAAGGACAAGCAAACACAACTGGTCTGAGCCGTATAAGTAAATGTTGTGAACAATTGGTGACAATTGGAAGAGAAGATTGCTACTTTTGCATAGCAACTTACTCCAGTTATGTTGCTGAATTTAAATGGACCAGAGAGTTGTGCCTGTCTATCCTTTGATGAGCCTGCTTTTGTTTTTTGAGAAGAGACATTTGTCGCTTCCTCTTCTGATGGATGTTCAGTTGTTTTTTGACTAGAGGGTTTTGTGGTTGTTTTATTTGATGGAGCAACAGTTCTTTGTTTTTAGTGGCAGGTAGATCTGGGGCAGTGTCTTTTTGTATTAGATTTCTTATTAAAGGTTTATATTTTTAGGTACAGGGTACATATCTAGATGGGGTGTAAAGTGTATGTAGCCTGTTGTAATTCAGGATGCAAGGAATTTCTGCATTGACTTTGCATCAAAGTTAACTAGGAATGGACCATTGAGTGCAGAGTCGTGAAAGTGCTGCACAACTGATCCCTTCTTTGAAGACTGTGCTGCCAATGTCAATCAATGCATGATCTAGAGTTAGACCTTGCGATTTGTGAATAGTGACAGCATATGCAAGAGATAGAGAATTGTTCTCTGCATACGTACATGTCTTTAAAAAGAAGGAAATGTGCTATTGTGCGGGCCATTCTTTTAACTTCTTCAAGTTTTTCAAAGTGGATGTTGACAAAATTAATGTTATCATGTGGATATGTTTAGAAGTAAAAAACTGTACCAATTGCTCCACTGAATAAACCTTGTTCTACGTCAAGGTTACGTTTTAGAATTACTCTGTAGTTTAGACACAGAGTTAATACCTTTTCTAATCCAGCTGTGTTGGGGATACATTTTTCTAAGCTATTTAGTCGTGCTGTTGCTTGTTATGCCATGCACTTCTAATTTGTCTGTGGAGCTGATATGCACTATGGGTTGCATTTCTTTTTTCAACATTGTATCGTTGCATTGACTACTGCAAGGGTTGGAATTAAGTATATGCATTCTTTTATTTTGTTGAGTTCATTGTTCCATGACATCAGGGGCAGATGTCTTTTGCTCATATAGTTCATTAATTAGTCTAGTTTTTAAGATGGATTTTGCATCTTTAATAAGCAGACCAGTTCTAATGCTTTTTAAAATGTTAGCATAAGTGAGATCTGCAGACTGATGCATGTTTTGAATAAGTTCTCTGTAGCAAAACACTGACAGAGATTTACATTTCCAATGCTGCTGAGTGTATTAGAGCATTTTTTGCGTCCTAATGTTTTGAAAATAAGTTGACCTTTTACTGGTGTTCACTGCAGGTCTCCAAAAACAATAACGAGTTTTCCTCCAAAGAAGTTCTTCTTAGTTGGTTTTTAGGACTTCTTGCATTCCGGGGTGAATTAAAGCCAACGTGAGGTTGCAAACCATGCTTACTTCATCAATCAGGAGGACTTTAATTTGTTTCAGAATTCTGCGTACTTCAAAATGCAGGAGCAGATGTTTAAAATGTTTACAGGTACAAGTTTTAGTTTCATGTTTAAAACCATGCTTAATTTCTTCAGTGACTTCTAGATAAATGGTGAGTTATTCATTGTTTAGCTGTGATGTGAGCACTGCCAAGTCTTCTTCAGGTTGTTTAGATTTATACAAGGTGTTTTCTACCTTAGTCATGGCTATATCTGCTTTATTTAAAATGATTGGTTCCCCAAGTGGTTGTTGTCTTCCTGTAACAGAAGGTTGACTGCCCTCAGGAGTGTCTTTATATAGTTGAGCTACAATGTCTTCCTCTTGTTGGCATTCATTGTCCAACATTTCTTTGTATTGTTTGAAATTGACATTTGTTATACCGCTTTCATTTGCTTTGAATGCAGCTTCAAATAAGTCATAGTTAGCTAATAATTCTTCGTTTTTCTAAGGTTTGAAAAGTTGTAGTAGGGCCATGTAATAAAGTTCTGTATGTTGCGGAGATTTAAATGATAACTTTCTTTGATTAATTAGGCTGGGTTTCATACATTTTACTAGGCTTCCTTCACAAGTTGAGACTGAATATTTGTCTCATCTATTGTGACATTGGGGATAATTCATGGAATTAAGTGCAGAAGTGGTGCATGCGGATGGCGCACAGAGTGCGCGTGCGCCAGCTTGCGCCAGCCATGTGCGCCATAACCCATTTTGGCACACAGCGTATTCATGGATACATCCATAACCAGCCATGGTGCAAAGTGGCACAGCGAGCCTGCAGCAGTGGCAGTTACGCCCCCACCCCCGCCTAGTGCGCCAAAAAACATCGCACAAATCTCCTACATGGCGCAAAGGCCAGGGGACCAGTATACAGCCCCCAATCACGAAAACATGCTAAAAATGCCACACAGCCCTCACGCGCCAGCGCAATCGTGTGTAAAAGTCCCTGGTCAACCCTCGGAATACGCGTACCCCCCTCGTACCAGGGAAATTGCGTGTAAAACTCCCCGCGCACCCCTCCGAATACGTGTACCCTGCTCGCGCCAGGTAAATTGCGTGGAAAAAGTCCCCCATGTGGTGTGGGCTGCCTGTGGGGCATGGGGAGGGTGGATGGGCTGCCTGCGGGTCATGGTCTGGGGTGATGGGCTGCCTGCAGGGCATGGTCAGGGATGATGGGCTGACTGCGGGTCATGGTCTGGGGTGATGGGCTGCCTGCGGGGCATGCCCAGGGGTGATGGGCTGCCTGCGGGGCATGGACTGGGTTGATGGGCTGCCTGCGGGGCATGGCCAGGGGTGATGGGCTGCCTGCGGGGCATGGACTGGGGTGATGGGCTGCCTGCGGGGCATGGCCAGGGGTGATGGGCTGCCTGCGGGTCATGGTCTGGGGTGATGGGCTGCCTGCGGGGCATGGTCATGGATGATGGCCTGCCTGCGGGGCATGCTCAGGGGTGGTGGGCTGCCTGCGGGGCATGCCCAGGGGTGATGGGCTGCCTGCGGGTCATGGTCTGGGGTGATGGGCTGCCTGCGGGGCATGGACTGGGGTGATGGGCTGCCTGCGGGGCATGGACTGGGGTGATGGGCTGCCTGCGGGTTATGGTCATGGATGATGGGCTGCCTGTGGGGCATGCCCAGGGGTGATGGGCTGCCTGCAGGGCATGCCCAGGGGTGATGGGCTGCCTGCGGGGCATGCCCAGGGGTGATGGGCTGCCTGCGGGGCATGCCCTGATGGGTTGCCTGCGGGGCATGCCCTGATGGGTTGCCTGCGGGGCATGGTCTGGCGTGATGGGCTGCCTGCGGGGCATGGCCAGGGGTGATGGGCTGCCTGTGGGTCATGGTCTGGGGTGATGGGCTGCCTGCGGGGCATGGTCAGGGGTGATGGGCTGCCTGCGGGCATGGCCAGGGGTGATGGGCTGCCTGCAGGTCATGGTCTGGGGTCATGGGCTGCCTGCGGGGTATGGCCTGGGGTGATGGGCTGCCTGCGGGTCATGGTCTGGGGTCATGGGCTGCCTGTGGCACATGGTCAGGGATGATGGGCTGCCTGCGGGGCATGCCCAGGAGTGATGGGCTGCCTGCGGGGCATGGACTGGGGTAAAATGTAAAAATGTATTATATACAAAACAGAATGAATGAAACGAAATCGCACAAGAAAATAAATAATAAATAAAAGTCTGGATGTCCGTAATAAAGGAAAAAAAATGAATGCAGAAATCAATAAAATCCAAAGTAAAATGGCTCTAAAGCGTCCATCCATAAAACAAAATCCAAAGTAAAAAAAAAAGCAAACCATTCCTCCATGGTGAATAAAAAAATAAAGTAAAATGCGGTCCATAACTATGTACAAATTAAAAATCAAGGGTCCATGAGCCCAACATCCCAAAGGAAACCTAACAAAAAACCTACCTAATAAATAACTATTTACAAAAAGGCGGGGCATAGTCCAGGCGCCCCAAAGGAAAAAAAAAAGAAAAGAAACCTACAACTACATAACTATTTACAAAGGCTGCGGGCTAGTCTGACGGCTCACTCATTGATGTCCCGGGCCAGTGCATCATCGAACTCTACTTCAACGTCCCGGAGGCGGGCCTGTTCCCTGTCCTCGAGGTCTCGCAGGGATGCAGCCATGCCCTCCTCCAACTCGAGTCACTCAGCCCGCCTCAACGCCCTGCGCATGGAGTTCCCCGCCCTGACCATTGTGAGCCGTGCCTCCTCCGCCTGCTAAACACTCCACATCTATCTGCTGGCCCAACTGCTGCCACACAGAAGACACTCCCAAAACCTGGGTCCTCCTGCCCCCGGCCGATGCCTGCCCCTGTGATGTTGATGGCCCGAGCCATGATCGCTCCCACTCTGAGCCTGCTGCTGCCGTGCACATGCCCTGCCAGTTGATGCACGTCCTCATCTTGCTGGGTTCCAGTTGGTGGGGTGGCCACCCCTGCTGGACCTCCGACTCCCGACTGTGGCAGGGATGTGTCCTCCACCAGCCTGGCCGCTGGCTCAGGGGCAGCTCCACAGGGGTCCCACGTGATACTTGGGTGGGAAGATGGCACGGACGACGACTGGCACATAGGGGGTTCAGTTGAGGAGGGGGTTGCAAGAAGATCCAGCACACGCATGAACCCAGCGCCGGTGACCTGTCCTAGTAGGGTGACGCGGTCAAAGAGGTATTCAAAATGACGTGCATTGTCCAGACAAGAACCCTGCACGTCATCCCGAATACAAATTTGACGCAACGCCACCCCAGCTAGGACAGGCTCAATCCGGTCACGGATTGCAACGTCCGCAGGGAGAGGAAGGCCAGTTGTTGCACATCCCCTCCCTAAAAACGAGTCTGGACGAAGGCATCCCTGCTGGTGCGGGATAATGCAGTCACAGGATCAGGGACAGGATTACACACAGGCACCTCCGCGGTGGTCTGTGCTGCCTCCTGTCCCTGCCCCTAGACTGCACCACTAGCACCAGTGTAATCCCCCCTCCAGACCCCATGCGTGGGCCTTCCACAGCCTCCTCCTCAGCCGAGCCCACCACCAACCTGGATGACTTTGTGCCCTCTTCCTCCATAGGCCCCTGTGTGGGCTCAGCTGCCCCTACTGCTGCCGAGGAGTCCACCTCCAACCTCCACCTCTTGGACCTTCCCTCGGCAGCTGCGGCCATGGTCGCGGCACCAGACTCCTCTCTCCCAGAAGAGATGACTACGTGGGAGGAGAGCTGGGTCTTGCGTCTCCTGCTGGCAGTGGGATCCCTGCCGCTGTGCTCCACAGCACCGTCTCCGCCCTCTTCATCAGTCGACGCTGCAGACAGGGAGAGACAGAACACAGGCATCAGGGCACAGTACAATGGTCGGATACACACGACAGTTGCACATGAGTGTCCGTGTCAAACTTCACAGATGGCATCACACTCCCCAACATTCATATCATTTGAACACACACACATGCACAAATTAACAGGAATCGTGCAGCAAGCAGCAGCATCCATACACACACAACAGCATGAACATCTGAAGGTTGGCATGACGTCACAAGCAACATGGGGAGTGCCTAACACATGCACACACGACAGACAGACATGCATCTGTACATATCCACCACCTGTCACAGTGCAATCATCGGCAACTATGTCACATCTGTCAATTGGATTCCTACATGTCTATCACATTCCTACATGTCTGTATCACATGCATCCATACACACCCCAACCATGCCATAGTGTGCATCATGCTTTGGAACACATACACCATTGATGTGCATCACACAGGACAGGACACACATGCAGCATGGTCATGTCCCTGCACATACACATCCATACATGGGCCTTTTCAGACATATGTCCAAGCTGCACACTCCTGGCACACCTCAACATGCACTGCGTCCAATAAGTATGCATGGACACTTACCGCTCGACTCCGGACCGGTCTGTCTCTCGAGGACCTGGCGGTGAAGCGCTGGGTTAATGCGTTCCAGGACCCTCATGTCGTCGGTGGTAAGGTGGACTGCACCCGCTGCTTCCAAGAGGTGCCGGGCCTTCCTGAGGGCCCTGGACCTGAAGTCCTCCCAGCGCTTACGGACGTGTGGTAGGTCGCGGGTTGCCACCCCCTCCACGTTGATGGCAACCACAATGTCCTTCCGGATCCTCTCCCGTCCATCCTTGTCGGTGCGTCTTCTTCTGTAGAGGGCATCATAATGCACCAGGATTTGCTCCACCAGGATGCCAACTTCTCCTGCAGTGAAGCTGGCAGCCCTCTGCCTCTCTGGCTGGGGGTTGCCAGTGGTCTCCGATGGTGTTTCCCCCGACATGGCAACCCCTGAGGCAAGTGTGGGTGGGCAGCTGGGTCCTGGTGCTGGGCTGTGGAGCAATGGGACTGCAGTCGGGAGTCTTCTGTTCCAGCAGGGGTGGTCACACCAACTGGACCCCTGCAGATGGCTGACGTGCAGGCACCAAATAGCAGGGCACGTGGCCAGCAGGCAGGCAGGCAGCAGCAGATGGCTGGTGGGTGTCGGCTCGGGGCTCTGGAGGCAGGAAAATGGCCTTATGGGCAGAAGCGTCATCTTCCGTGTGTTGTCGCGAGGCCAGCTTGATACGGAGTGATTTGAAAGGTGAAAAAACAGCACATCAGCGTGTAATTCGAGGAAAGACCCTTAGCGCGTAAGCGCGTATGTGACGTAACACGCGTGGGCGTTTCCCTCGTCACGGGTGCATAGTGATTCACATGAAAAAACAGCACGTCCGCATGTTAATGCGTGTAATTCAAGGAAAGGGCCTAAGCGCATAAGTGACGTGACGCGCGCAGGTGTTTCCCTCGGCACGGGTTAAAGGTGAGCGGGTCCCGGCAGTTCGCTGTACGTGCCTTTCGTGGAGACCGACGCGTTTGTTGCTACTTCTGGTTGTTTCACGTGCCATCACAACTTCACAGCGGATCATGGGCGTATCTCTTCTTTTGGCAGGGGTATTGGCTACGTGTGTTTTTGATTACCACACTAGTCAGACGGTGAGTCGCGCACGCTATTTTTACGGCTGCGGGTGCCCCTGTGTATCGGATACCTGTTTTTGAGGTCATAGTAGCCTGCGTGTCCCACGCGTATGTGTTTTTCGTGTCCCTAGGGGCCACCGCTAATGCGGGAGGTTAATTCCACACACGTGGGCTACCAGGGGTAGCGTGCACGGTTTTACTGCAGTTTTAGGGTGCCTGAGCATTGCGTGACCCATCACTTTATCACCGGGGTCACATACAGCCTTGCAGGTGCATAGGGGTGCTGTTAACATCTAGTATCCCACCTCCTTCACCCCAATTGCCCAGGACAATTGTCGTGTACACCTCCCATTGGCACCACTACATCTGTGCCGGCACTACTACATCTGTGCCATGGTTGGGAGGCCACGAAAGGTGAGGGGCGCCTCAGCTGGGCGTACTCCAAGTGGTGGGCGTGGTCAGGGACATGGCCGGGGTGACCAGGGTGGCTGCAGAGGGGGAAGAGGCAGGGGTGCACCACTTCGGCACGATGTTGTGCCACGTGTTGGTGCAGTCATGCCACCACCCCCTGTGGTTTCCGGGAGATGAAGATCTTGCATTTGGCACTGGCGCCCATGTAACCTGGCAGTCCGTTTCATTGACTGCCACGGGCCCAAGGGTAGTGGTAGCTGCAGGTGCAGCTGTGGATACCAGCACCCAGGCTCAGGGTCGGCCAGCGCATGCTGAGTTGGCACCTGAAGAGTCCCAGGATAATTCCCAGGAGGTCAGGAGGCACACGGTAAGTGCAGGTAGGGCTGCCGTGACCGAGGCACATGTTCCTGGGGCAGTATTGTTATCTGCTGTCCCGAGCAGCCGGGTGTTGGCAAGTGCATGGGCAGATGCAGCCGACACCGCCCAGGGTGTGAGTCTACCATTCAGGACAGTCCCGGTCAATGACCTTGGCACAACAGATGTTGTTGCGCAGAGTCAAGTCAAGGGCACCCAGCAGCCACTGACGCAAGTCAGGGCTTCCGTCCTTGTTCCACCCGCCACTCCCTCGGTTCAATCCAGCAGCGCCACTGCCCCTACTGATCAGGGCAGCATTTGCCAGTCAGGATCCGGATCACTGCCCAAGAGGAGGAAGGTTGCACCTGCACAAGAGGCTGGGACACGACGCACAGCTCCGGCCTCCGGCACGTCGAGGAGGAAGCCTTACTGCAAGCAGGAACTGAACTTCCTTGTGAATTACATGTCGGGACACGACCGTGATATGCTAGTGGGCCCGAATTGTCACACTACGGCTGCCCAGCGTTTGTCCCACTGGAAGCATGTTGCAGAGGGTGTCAGTGCATTCGGACATGAGGTGCGCACAGCTCAGGAGTGCAAAAAGCGTTGGGATGACCTCCGATGCTGTGCTAAACTGAAGCGTGCCTCCAATTATGCCATGACTCTGGTGACTGGCAGTGGGTCACCACCTGAGGAGGAAGATCTCTCCATGTAGGCATGCTCCCTTGCCCCTCCACCCCCTCAACCCCAATTTCACCATGGCATTGGTGGGTATCATGTTGGACTACTGCAATGGCCTTTTCAACGCTCCTGTGTACATGCACACTTCCCCCTGCCAACCTGCCAGACATATACAGTGGGGTACATCCTTTGTCCTTGATGCAGGGTGTCTCACTCGGACTGTGCAGATGGCAGATTCTCCGCAGGGACATGAGTGCCCATTCATGCTCCAAGTGCATTCCATGCATGCCCCTATGTGTCCTTGGATGGATGATCATTGTAGTACGTGTCTAGGATGACATGCATTTAATGGCATTTGATAATCCATTCCAGGCCCACTCTGGCTCAGTCCTGCATCACACACATGTTTAGGCTGTCGTAGTCTGTGTGGGGCACAGGCCTCCCACTGTTTCAGGCCCCCTGACTCTCAACTGGTGTAGTGCCTTCTGCGCAAATGGGTGTACTACTGAGGGTTCATCATGTGTCCTGCTTACTGTCCCATTCTCATCTGCTGTGTTGTCAGTTGACTCAGATGATGCAATTTACGCTAGTCAACACTGTCTGCCAATACACAGTTCACTGGTCAACCTTTCGCTGCTATGCAATGCCTCCCTGCATTTTCACTAAGGGGGTGGGGGGAGGGGTTGCCTGTAGCCATGCAACCCATTGCATGCACATTGCACGTGATGCCTGAATTTGCCCATACACTGCCTTCATGTTTGACATCATAATGTACTTGCTGATGTAGATAGTTGGTAACGTACACATGTTCTGCACTGCACCAACCCACTTCTGAGCCGTGTTACACCGTTCTACATGCCTACTCACTGCTGCAATGTCAAAGTGACCTGGCATGTATGGTCATATTGTCATCCCTTCACTGTCATGAAAGCCACGGGCACAGGTGCATCCTGTTACACATGTACTCAGTATTGGAACACCTTAGTGGGTGTTTAGCAAAGTTGATTTGTCAATCTGCGGCCTACACCAAATGGTATAGGCCGCAGATTGAATGTAGCCTGCCAATCGGGTTGTAATGACTGTGGAGCTACATTCACGTGAGTATGTATACACTTTCACATACATCGAAGCAAGCAGCGTTGTAGCCGATTGCTTTGCTGTATAGGTTGCTGTTCATAATCACCATACAGGTGTATATGGACACGGGTGTTCTTGAACACTATATGCAAGCAACTTCAAAGTTGTGTAGTGCAACATTGCAGCTACTCACTCATGCGTGTGTGAAGGTGTTCATTTACACGTGTTCTCTCCAGCTTTTTTGTTGAATGACTAAAATGTAGTTGATTAACGTTGATGCTGCTGCGATTTCAGTATTGCACCTGTTATGTTCAACTGGCACAATCCTGAAGGTGCACTGTGGTGAAGTATGTGTACGCCCAGGCCCACTTAGCTAATCTGCTGGGGCCTGGTTGTGATGATTTGACACACTGAATAATGGTTTAGGGCACATTCATAGCACAATGTGCTCAATCAGGCCCTGAGGGGTGTTCTGGAGGCTTCATGGCCGGCAGCTCGGACCGTACTGTGCGTTATGGCCCCTCATGCCTGGTTGCAGGCACTCGCTTTTCTCGGGAAATTCACTATGTCTACATGGCCCATGAGGCCCGGTACGGGCCGAGCTGCAGATGGATGAAACTATACTGGTGATGATGGATTAGTGATGCATGTGTACATGCATATTACGTGTGTCATTGTGTGTTTGGATTCACTTGCAGCTGTGGCCATTTTGCAGTTCAGACATGCTTATAGTATGTGCCATCTCTTTGTTGCCATCTGTCTTTTCTGCCTGAGACATGTGCCTGACAGAGGTGGTGTATGATAGAGGTGATATAGTACATTCTGTACATGTGTAGGCTTTGCTATTTAGACACATCCATTTCTGCTTTTGGGATGTGTTTGCATATCAATGCCACTGGATGGATGCCGGAATTTCAGTTGTGTCTGACATGTCTGCATCATGTGTTTGCTGTCGATGTGATGTCTATGTGTGTGTGGGGTATGTGCTTCTGACATATCTACTCATATTTGTTTTTTCCACATTGCAGACGATGATGCAATGGAGCCAGAGGATGGAGATGTCAATCCAGACACGGGGTTGCTATTACACCAGCAACCCAGCACAAGTGGGGGTCGTGGGGTGGTAGGCCACGAGAACCCACTTGTGCTCCAGACCATCGTGTCTAGGGCTGGCAAGGAGTCTAGCCCGGATGATCACTCTGACGTCAATATTGAGTTGGATGCGCATCATGTCCATTCATCGACGGTGAGTGAATCTGATGCGGACGATCTTCTGTCCGCGACACCTGCCTGAGGCGCCAGAAGGTGTTGGAACCTCGCCTGTGGTGGATCGGGATGCACGGTCACACTCCACACAAGTTGATGATGTGCCCGGGGCATCACGTTAACGGAGGGATGTAGTCCTGCAGCCGCGGGCGGTGCCAACCCAGCGAGGACTGCGGCTCCTTCGGCCCTGCGGGTGTCAAGCCCAGCAACGCAGTGGCCGTGCGCCATCGGGGTATACTGAGTGGGAGCCATCCATGTGTGCCAATTCAGAACAACAGGGGGCAGCAATTGATAAGATCGCTCAGAGCATGGAACGTGTGGCCCAATCTGTGCTCCCCCCCTGCCAGGCAGGTGGAGCTACAGCAGCGGGCAGCACAGTCCACGGCCCGCTCACTCAGGCCGGGCATGGCGGCCTCAGACAGGGCATGCCGGGCTGAAATAGTGTCTCTGCGTCAAGCACTTGCTGCTCACGCAGAAGCACACAGGGAGGCCCTGAGGGATGATCATCAATCCCTCAGATCTACTCTGGGTGTGCTCAACATGACCCAGAGGCAGAGGACAGACGAGAGGTTGGATCAGCTTGAGAATACCATCTCGGCTGAGCTACGTGCATGCCGGGAGGTGCTCCAGATGTCATGTCAGGCAATGCAGGAAGAACTCCGTGTTACACATGCTACCTTGCAAGAGGAAGCACGCGTATCACGTGAGGTTCTGCATGCTGACCTACGTGTCATCGCCGCACAGAACCAGGCTCATCAGTCCTGCAGACTTGCTGCCAACGAGGGGCAAGCTGCGCATAGGCGTGGTCAGGGTACTGTACCACGTACACCTTTTGAGTCAGAGGGTGAGCAGGATGACGACTTATCTCCCACACAGGTCTGCCTTCCAGGTGTTGATCCCATGGAGTTTTTTTTTTATCTCAACATTGCATTTGGGTGTTGAGGTGCACTCTGTACCTCCCCCGTCCTGGGTGCCGCCCCCCCCCCGGGTCGTATTGGCCATTGTTTATTTTTATAGTTAGTTTAATTAGTTAATATAGTTTAAAATTGTTCGTCTATTGTGCATTCATGTGACGGTGTGGTGCTTTGTGGCTTTTGAAAGCATCCACTGTCTGTTCCAGCTGGGCCCATTCAAGCTTGTCTTGTTTATGTGTTTGCAGCTTGGGGTCCTGACTCACATATGCCACTCCTGCTTTCCCTATCCATGGGCTCGCAAAGATGGTTCGGTGTTACAACCATTTATCCAAGGGCATTGGACTTTCGTCATATCTGTGGCCTGTCTGCTGCTGTACTACTTGTGTTAACACCCCTAGTGGGGATTATGGATGTTTTCTCCACGGCATGTCTGCAATCAATTTTGGTGAGTACATTATTGAACTGTCCATTTATTGATGTTGATTGGGATGTATGTTCATTTCTTGCCTGTACACGTGCTTGATGCACTTCATGCTGTAGACAGTAGCCTGCACCCTTTAGCTGTCAAACACACACTGATGGTGGGGGGGGATGGGTGGTGACAATGTAAAGTTGGTACGTGTTGAGTACAGCCCCTGGGGATTGTGGCAAAGGAGGATGCATTAGGAATGTGACCCAAGAGGCACAAGTCACGGTCCAGTCCTCACCTGAGATGTCCGCCTATACTACTACGCGCCGTTACATTTGGACGGCACGTTGTATCTGTATTCCCTCTTGAACTGATGCTGCCTGAGGGCGCAGTTTTCCTACTGGACTACTGCTCTTTTACTTGTTTTTCACACTCTGGTGCCTTTAGCCCCTGTTCTTCTTCCTGCTACTGTCATTGTTGCAGATCTGTCTGCCTGTCTCTCGGGCTGTTATTTCCACATACTCTTACACTGCCTCGGTTTGCCTCAGTAGACTTCTGTTCAACAGCATCTTTCTGTCGCTCCTCCTGTCTTTCATCTATAACATCCATGACTTTATGTTGGCTGTTGGCTTTTACCAATGCTACTCAACTGTTGTGGCTCTTAACTTGCTGTCAGCTGTTTCCGGCTATCTCGCATTCTCTGTGCCTTTCAAGACTTCTGCAGTCTCTGCCTTTCTTTGTTCACGCTATCAAGGATTGATTGGGTTTCAGCTCAACCATCCAGTTGTGCCAGCCTCCTTGGTTATTTTCAACTCAAGTTCCAGCTCTACCTGTCAGGGTACAGAACCTGGGGTTGTGTGGGAGGAGGTCAGATGTAGGTCTCAGACATGGCCCAGTGACAAGCAGCATAAAGACACACACACAGGAAACTTTCCAGCCTTATTAAAAGCTTTTATGCCCTTTCTGCAGGGAAATGAGCCTCCAGACTACCTTTCCCAGCAGACACCGGGCCAAGACCTACAAAACCCTGCCCACGTTTGATGAAAAGGAAGTATGGGGTCTTGCTGGAGACCCCCTGAAAGGATATCTGTCATATCATCCTCTTGGTAAACCGGGGAATTTCTGGTCCACCCCATAAATTCTGTCACCTTATTCATTAATTTCCTGTATCCTACCTCTGCATGGTCAGCTGGATCAGGCTTTTCAAGTTCATATTCTGGAGATGTATCCAGGCCACTTGCAGTTTGCAAGCATTCATACAAGTCTGCCATTTTTGAAAGGATGTCAATCAATTCCTCAGGAACCTCTCTTGTTCCATATTTTACACCAGCTGGAGAAATGTCTTCCCCTTCTGAAGAACCTTCCTCATAAATGGAGGACATGGTTTTGAAGAAATCTTGTCTACCCTCAGGGTGATAGAACTTTTCAGGTGGCATAGACTTTCGACACAGATGTCAATTGTGTTACAGGAATGAATGAAGACATCAATAACAGCGTCAAAGGCGTCGACGAAATAGGAATCGCCTTCGATGCTGTCAAAGCCGTTCGATACCTTCGAAGTATTAGAGGGTTTTGTCGAAGACAAACTCGATTTCGTCAATACCTTCGAAGGATCCTTCAACACCTTTGATAGTGTACTCGACTGGACATTGGAATGGTCTGTCGACAGTTTGTACTCGATGGCCTTCGACAGAGGCTTCGAGGAAGTCTTTGTAGAAGATTGTATTGGCGGATGAGAATCCGCCACCATTCTATAGGGTTTCATCTCCGGTTTTGGCACCGGGAGAAGGCGTCGCGGAAGAATCCCTGGACGATACCCTCAACACTTTTTTGTCAGATTTTCTCATTTTAGATCTTCCCCCGTCACTCTTTGTGTGAGCAGAGGCATGGCCTTCTTTAGATTTTTCTGAGGGGGACTGGGCTACATTCTCAGAAGTCTTTAACATTGAAGAAGATCTAAAGGCCTCCAACTTTTCAGTGGAATCATGTTTTGATGGATATGTAATAAATTCCTCAGATGTTGTCGAGGAAGAGGAAGAAGGAGGAGACTGTTGTGGTCTTTTCTTGGCCTTTTTGCCGACCAAGCACTTCACTGAGGCTGAGCAGAGTTGCAGCAAGAAGGAACTGACTGTGGGCAGTGGGAAGGCAGTGCTACAGGAGACTGATAATGCAGGTGGCAGAGCAGAAAGGACAAGATTTACCTGCGGGTTACCAGAGTGGCTACGCTGATGCTGATCCAACAGAGACCTGCAGCAAGGACACACGAAGAACTGCAGAAGATCCTGCTGAGCCCTAGAAGCCACCATGTCTCCTGGGAGAGACGCGAAGAACTGGAGGGACAAGGCCAAGGCCCGACAGGCACAAGGGTGGCCAGTCTAGAGGTTGGGGAGACCCAGAGAGCACAAGGGGCACAAACCGAAGGGAAGCAGAGACACTTACTGGGACTGAGGCTCCTAGAAGAGGGGGTCTGGGACCCAAAGCAAAAATCCATACCACGTGCAGTGACAGGTGGAAATACAAACTTTATAAAAGTGAAACACATTCACAGACATTGGCAGAAGAGTGAACCAAGCCTGTGGAGTGAAGGAAGAGTGAAGAGAAATATTGTGTGCAATCAAGTAGAGGGGGCCTGGAACCATTATCAAACGTCATACTCCAACTCAGACCAAGGGAGATTACAAACCCTACAGAAACCAGCAACATTCACAGACCTGGCAGGAGAGTAAACCAGGGCTGCAGAATAGAGAAAGATTGGAACAAAGCAACACTGAGCGAGCACGTGAAGGGGGTCTGAGACCCATGCGGGGAAAGTGCTCCCCAAACAATACTTTACAAGGGTCCGAACTTCATATGGGCCAGCAACACTCAAAGACCTTATCAGGAGAGTAAACCAAGGTTGTGGGTGAGCTTGAAAACACAGAGACAAAAATGGGAAATTGAAGAACATGGTGTACCAAAGTTGTCTAGAGAGCTGACCAAGAGAAGGGGTATAGACAGAAGGGTCTGCGACTACAAGTGAGAGAAAAATGCAAAACACAGCTTCAAAAAGAGAACCCAGCTATTTTACCTTGTTGCAGCCCCTGGGAAGTGGGTCTGCAAACAAGGAATAAACTTGAACAACATTTGGAAAGGCTCTGCGGAAAGGGTATCAACCCCCAAGCCTTGTGGATCTTGTTTGCTTCCCTAAACCAGTTTTTAACCTCCTTGTATCAGTCCTGGAAGGAAGACCTGCCCACAAAGTATACATGATATGATGGTTTATTTATATAGTGCCTATACACAATGTGTTTCAAAGCACTTCAAGGCACAGGAGGGAACAAGGGAAACATTCTTAGAGGCCATTAACAGTAAGGATGTAAAATTAACCATCGTACGTGGCCTGATGACATTTCAGCAACAGCTAAGACATAGATCAGGAAGGGCGGGGGAGATGTATGAATGACAACAAAAAGGCTTTGGGGAAAGGGGGGGGGGACAATCAACCCTCAAGCCTTGTGGATCTTTTGTTTGCTTCCCTACACCAGTTTTTGAGCCTCCTTTTAACAGTCCTGGAAGGCAGACCTGCCCCCAAGGGAGATGTATGAATGACATTGAAAAGGCTTTTGGGAAAGGGGATCAACCACCATGTGTTGGGGATCTTTTGTTTGCTTCCCTACACCAGTTTTTGAACCTCCTTGTGACAGTACAGGAAGGCAGACCTGTGATGCTGGAAATGCATCGGAGGGACAGGGCCTCCGTATCCTTGTCCTTTACTGCTTTTTATCGTGTGTTCTGTCGTGTTTTCCGCGCAGGTGTTCATGTGGGACTCCTGGCGGTGCAGCTCTCTCTCTTTTGATTTGGTGAACGGACCCGTGGGATACACTTATGGCACCCATGGGTGGGGGGTAGAACCCTGTGCCCCTAGTGTATGTTTCTGGGCACCTGTGGGTGGCCCACAGAGCAGGGTATGGGCTGGTGGCAGCTCCATGCTGAATTTGACAGGTGCGCGGAGTTTCCTCCATTTTGGGATCCCCTGCCATTGGGATCAGTGGATTCCTGATGGGCACCTGTGGGTGGCCCACAGAGCAGGGTATGGGCTGGTGGCAGCTCCATGCTAAATTTGACAGGTGCGCGGAGTATCCTCCATTTTGGGATCCCCTGCCATTGGGATCAGTGGATTCCTGATGGAAAACAAGATGGCCCCTGTGGCCTCTTGCTTTCTATTACCCATTACCTTGTTTTCCCAAAGTCATGGGAAGCCCTGACTCTATCCCTTCCCCACGACTGGCTGTGGAGTGGAAATGCCATATATGGTGTTGTTGTGAAGGCCCGGCCAGACTAGCTGGAGCCTTTCCGGTGATGTATGTTGTGGGTACCTCCTGTGGGTGGGACCTGGGTGAATAGAGTGTGTGACGAATATGCATTCTGTGTTGTGGATGTCTAGCATCTGGTGGTTGACACAATGACTGAGACTGCCCTGCTCGAAACCTGTATGAATGCAGCCTATAGTGTTGAATGGCTCGGTACCTGTCCCAATACACATAACTTGTTGTGAGTGTCTGGAGAGAAGTGAATGGCCTGAATACCTCGTGTGCCTGATTGGCTGCCTGCCTGCATGAATGCCCTTAGTCGTGATTGGTTGCTTGAGTGTGACCCAGCGGAATGAATGGGAGATCAACAGTATATCTGGGGACCCGTCACTGCTAGGAATCGTATTCAGAAGCTGAAGTCCACTACGACGAGTAACTGAAGCTTGACCTTGAAGCCCTGCTGGACGAGAAGAAGTGCTGTTGCTCTCCTTCACAATCTGAAAGCTGCTGTGCCTCCAAGGACTGACCCAGAGAGGACCTGGTAAGGCGCCCTCTTCCCGAGCTATGAGGGACCATCGTGCACAGCTGATCTTTGCCAAAGCTCTCTGGTAGACAGACCTTCGACAGGCTGCCGACCCGAGACGGGGACTGCCGCCACGAGACGGGGACTGCCGCGGAATCTCAAAGAGAAGCACTCGGACTGTTGTCCGCCACTGTCCACGACCGCCGTCGCCGACGGGAGCCGCCATGCTCCCGTTTGCCTAAGAACTTCAATTGATCATCGGGCACTCTCGTCTGCATCGTCACCCACTTTTCTCCCGCTGGAGAAGGCCCAAAGGTGGACGTGCCAAGGAGCATCAACCGGTGGGTTTCCCACCACCTAAAGGCCACAGAGACGCCGACAACTCGACGCCCTTGCTGGGCCACAGTTCTTCATCATCTCTTTGCGGTCCAGAACTATCGTCACCGAGGTGCCCCGCGCGCCTCTTCCTTGCAGGACGCCAACGCTCTGTCGTCGACGAGCACCACTAGGAACGGAGCTGCCACTTCACCGCCGTAGTTCAACCTGTTCTCCGTCGGACGTTCGACGACCCATGACTCCTGCCTTAAAGGGAGGGTACTCAAGAAGGGCCGTCGATTTCCCGACACCGAACGCCGAGTTCCTCGACGCCTCTCAACAATCCATGGCTCCTACTTTAAAGGGAGTCACTCAAGAAGGATCGGTCGACGCATCTTCAGAGAACTCTACTCCACCAGGTACATTGTGGGGGTAAAACCTTAATAGGAGGAAGTAAGACTATTGAACATATGGACTGGGCTTGTGCTATATATCTTTATTTTACAGGTTGCCCAGGTGGGGGGATCTCCACACAGAACTGTGCCTATTGGTAGGGGTCAGCATTCTGCCTATTGTTTCAACCATCTTGCGTTCCTTCCTATCTCTATTGCTGGTTTCCTCATTGTTGATCGGTCTGACATTTTAACCGTACAGTTGATGCACTTTAATGAGATTCGATAGCATTGGTGGTACCACTTTAGAATTGTATATATTTATCATTATTGACTTCCGAGTACAAAGTGCGTTATTGTGATCGTGTACATACCTTTGAATATTAATTATATAAAGACTGTTTTCAGTAATACAGTGTGTGGACATTCCTTTGTGGGGGTTCGGGGACTACACTGTACTTAAGAACCAGACCGCATCACCTCCTGAGAAGCTAGGCTCGACTACATTACCAATAATAGAGAATCTTGGCTGGGGTCCTCTGTGCCTCTCCTCTACCATATAGAGAGCGGAAGTACAGACAACCCCTACCAGTCTTTACAAGACCTGCCCACAAGGGCGATGTATGAATGACACTGAAAAGGCTTAACACGTGGTGACGACAGTGACAGCAGTAACCCTAGATATAATAGCAGTGCCTACATTTGGGACACCTGGATAGAGGGAGAAAGGCCTAACACGGGGGTGCAGGGGAACACCAGTAAATACAAATACAGCAATAAACAATACGCAATAACCCTGGGGGTACTGGCTAAATAGGTGCAGAAATGCCTACTGGGGTAAAAACCTAAGGCAGTATTTGGTTAGAGTTAGGACTAATGGCAGGACTCTCAACAGGGGAGCTTGCAATGGGTTGCAGTGGGTTTGTACGTTTCACAGAGGTTCACGTGGAAGGTCACCTACCTGGTCGGACAATGCAGGCTCCACAGGATAACTTGGGTCAAAACGGTCTGGAGCTACCTCTTCAGGAGCTGCTGTCCTTTGCCTGGAGGGTCCTTCGCTGCAGGGGCTTCCCTGGGTGGATGTCTGGAGTCACTGGATAAAGTGGCGAGGGAGCGCAACGCTCTGAGGCTAGGCCTCAGCTGCTGCTTGAGTCACAGTCAATCAGGGGAGGTGGGTGGGATGGTGGGCGGAAGGAAGCAGAGCAACGAGGAAGTGGGAAGCGGGACAGGGCCTGGAGGCACGCAGCGCGGATGGCACACAGATATTTTTGAGGCAAAGATCTTTAAACAAAGTTGGCGTGGGTTGGGAGCCTGCTCCACTTACCTATAGTCACTGGATAAATATACATCACTATGTGGTACCACAGTTAATCTTCGGTTCACCAATAATGCACCAATTGGTAATGATCTTAAAAATGCACCAGAATTAGTAAACACTGTTCAACAGGAGCATCGAGGCAAAAGATAAATCCGGGAACCTGGTGTTACCCAGCAGGAGGAAGTCCTCTTCCTCATCACAGTGCCTTGGGTGCCTTGGAAGGTGACGTGGTCAAGTCTCAGCTTTACTAAATGATGTCCTTCGAGGTTGGACTCCTCTGGAAGAAATGAACACTAAGCCGTTGCTGTCGAGCAGAAGAAGGGAACCAAGAAGTTTCGGAAATGGAGCAGTGAATGTCTGTCACAGTAGTTTCCTTGGTCAGGTTGCAACGCCAGCTGTGGACGTCCCACGAAGCTGAAACTCACTATGGGCCTCGACAAAGCTTGGATGGTGACTACCATCCTTGGATGTGACTGGTGACCTTCGGTTGCAACAGATGCAGTGACAGAAATAGGTGTTGGGTTTCTGAATTTCACAGTTTGTCGTCATTCAGTTTCTCGGTGCTGCAGTCACAGCACAGATGACAGTATGGTTTCTGTGGAGTTGGACCCAGCACTCGACTGCCCTGCAGACCTCCACCAAGTCTAGACCCTCAAAACTCTACTTTTGGTTTGGAATGGTGGGAAACTCATCGTAGGGCACTTCACTGCAGGTAGAGACTCTGGATTTCCTCAGCCATGAAAAGTAGACGGATGTTATGGTTGCAATGCCCCTTGAAGATTTATTCAGTTAGTTGCAACTTGGCAACCGCCGGGCGTCGAGCAGCACTATGCCAGTATACTCCCTCTTCTGGGTGACACTGCAATCCAGCTTTTCAATGGTCACAAACAGCCTATGGACCCTGGATGATACCAGTGGATGTATTGGGCTCTGAATTTCCGAACACTCATCTTCTGGACACACGAAGATACCTCTGCAGGACGGCAGGCATTCAGGACTGGTTTCCAGGACATTTCGGGTAAAGAGCAGCAGTTGCACGATGTACGCTCATAACTACGGGAAGCAGCAGAACCACTTCCTCCAGATGGATTCAGGATACAGCCTGTAGGTTTACTCCAAGCTTCCGACAGAGGTAAGTGAGGGGTCTTCTGATAGAAGCAAATTCCCCCATTCACTCAGTCAGGCTGAGCTAAGCTCAGTCGTCCAATCACAGATCAGTGCATTCATCGGGCAGCACCCAATCAGGCTCAAAGACATTCAGGCCATTCATCCAAAACAGTAGAGGTGTATTAGGAACAGCTCCCAGCCTTTCACAGCACACACTGCATTCACTTAACTGCATTCACTCAGTTCCATTAAGGTTTGGCTCAGGCAGGGCCTCAGGCATTGCGACACACAACCAAAACCAGACACACACAACACAGAACACAAATTGACTCCCTCTCCAGACAGTCACGTCACACCCCTAGAGTGTACCCAAAACAAGCAGTCTCTTGGAAGGCTCCTATCAGTCTATATATGGTCCTTCCACCCAACATACAATGTGGGGGGCAGAGCAGGAGGTTCTCAGAACTTTGTAAAACAAGGGGCAAAGGCAAAAGAAACCAGGAGGCTCACATTGGCCATCTTGTCTTTTAGTAATCAATTGATTCCTATTGCAGGGCCTTGGTGACCCAAAATGGGGAAGACCCATAGACACTGCAAAGACAGCAGGTAGCTGCACCAGCCCATACCCCACAAACTTGGGGTACAAAGGTGTACCCCTACCCATGGGTACTATAGGGGTATCCCATGGGTATTGTTCACTAAAAAAGTAAAGTTGAAGAGCTGCACTGCCAGGGGCCCAAACTGGACTCCTGTGCAGAAAACACACAGAGTAGTGGGACGAGGAGGCCCTGTCCCTCCAAAGCATTTGCAGCAACACAATACGAGGATCTCAAAGTGGCATGGACCCTATCAAATCCTGTAATGCAAACAAAACCTTAACTATCTGGTCTCCCAGCCCCACCGAAGATAACAAACCCAAAGCTACCATGTAAACAGATTAAAGTGCTGGAGAACCAATCCACTAGAGCAAAGCACTGTAACTATGGCTATGCTCCTGGTGGAGGATTGCAAAAGACCCAGCCTAATTCCTGACAACCTCCGTCAGACGCAGCAGGCGGACTACCAGGATTGACTACTGCAATTCCAGGTGAAGAAATTTCAGACGAACCATGGAGAGTTAAAAATGACTCTGGTTTCAATTAAACCTTTACACAAATACACAGAAATAAAATGTAGGAAAATATAAAACATGCTAAATATTCACAGCAGTAATTACAATATACATTCACAAAAATTAATCCATGAAATATTGATAAAATCAATCTTACATCAATCTCTCCCTCATAAAACAGTCTCACTCATATTATTCCTTTCATTTTCTTACCAATTGATCCATTATTACATTAAGAAAATTATACAGTGCGATTAATGACATTTTCATCCCACATCAATCTTGACCAGAATAAATTAATCGCATACTCTGATCCTACTTCAAAAGGAGGTCTAAAGAATTGTAGTCTCGATAGATTAAAATATGGGCAGATGGTAACCCAGTGCGTTAACGTTTCTTGTGGCATGTTAGTTGTGCAAAATCTACATGTAAAGGTGCATGATGTCTGTTGGGATTTCCAACACTTGATTCCTTCACCCGTATGTACCTGGTTTAATCTAAAGCGCATATATAAAGCCTGCACCTTATTACATGGGTATTGTTTCAAATATATCGGAAGCGAGTCCCTTTTAAGGGGAAAGCTAGCATACTCGACATAAGTGGAATAGGTGCTGATCTTATCAATCGTATTCGACCAATCATAGTTAAAATGTTTCCGCTTAACAATCCCTGGACGGTGCACAAGCTCTTCTTCCGACGCTCCAATTGCCATCAGAAGATCCAGCATACTAGCTTTAAAGGATTTAACCAATTCTAAAGTGCCCTCTCTCATGACTATGGTCATATGCCAATACAGAGAATTTAACATTGGTGAAATTATCTTAACATAGTTCATCAGTTGTCTCCATAAAAAACGAGTTCCGAGAGATACCAGACAGAGTTCATGTAGAATAATTGCATTCAGAATACTCAATGAAAGACCAAGCTCCGCTTTCCAGAATTCCCCCTGTATGGTATTCAGCAGTGTACCCAAATCTATCAGACATGTCTAAGCCATACAGAAGAACCGGCTCAATCTTCATAGTGTAGAATTTGAGAATAGGTAAAATGGAAAATGTACATACACAATTAAAAAGATATTTCATTTATGACAATATGCATAGTTTACTCTCTAGTGTATTCTTCCATATCTCCCTTGACATTGTATTTGAAAGATTATATCCCAAATATTTTGGAGCAGGTACTCAATCCAATAGTTCATTGTTCAATGTCCAACTCATGATCTTTGGCCTGGGCGAATTAGTAAATATAACTAGGTTTCATTTGGGTCCATTTGGATGCAGATTGTTTGCCCTTGCATAATGATCAAACAACTGTAACTTTTCATGTAGACACCGAGCCATTCTATAAAAATAAAAAAAATAAAAAATAAATAAATAAAATCTGCAAATTACTGTCATTCATTCAGAACACCTCCTGGGAAATTGGTGAAACTAAATCCCTATTTCATCCTTGAGGTTTGAAAAAATAATATAGCAGTAGAAATAGAGAAAATGCTAAAGGTGGGGGTAATAGAAACATCAGAAAGCCCCATGTCCTCTCCCATCATTCTTGTTGCAAAGGTGGACGACTCCTGGTGATTCTGCATAGACCTTTTGAAGAATCGACACATTGATAGAATGCCTGGCAAATGCCAAGTTAATCACCACTTTGGACTTGATGAAAGGCTATTGGCGGGTTGAATGCAGATGATAAAACATAAAAAAAGCTATTTGCACACTGCGGGGTCTAGATCAATTTACAGCTCTTACATTTGTTCTACCTGGAGCCCCTGCTACATTCCAAAGGCTCATGGATACAATCTTATGCCCCCATTTGTCCTTCACAGATGATATAATGATCCATAGTGCCAGGTGGGAAGAACATCTATGCCATCTGTATGAGGACACTATGACCTTGACGAGGGCAGCACTCCGTGTCAACCCAAAATACTGTAAAATACGGAGTATCACACCAAAACATTGAATGACATAACCGTGGGTGACAGAAAATGGATTTGTGCAAAAATATAGATGGGGGTGGGGTTGGGCTATCTGGGAGCTGAAACGTCTGGTAATCTAAAACTTCCTGTTATAACGGCTGGTTTGGTATTCTGACCCAAAGTATCCACAGTCCTCACCTGAAATAGCAGAACAGGGGATGGCCTTGTGAAGGAAAGACTGAAAGGCAATCAGTGCATTGGGGCTGGGCATCTAGACCAGTCTTCAATGGTAATGAGACACCAGGGTGAGGGGCAGACCCCAGCCACCGCTCCCTTATTCAGGCAATGGCCCAGAGTATGCTTGTTTGTATTTGTGTTTCTTTGCAGTAGTAGGGAGAGAACTCGGGTTAGAATAAGATTCTGGACCAAGGGCTTTCTGCAAGATATCCTGATGGGCACCCTTTGATGTATATCTTTGTAGGGAACAACATCTTAGGGCTAGGGACAGGTTAGGCCTTATTTTTCCTTAAAAAAGGAATAAAGAAGTGTTCAGACACCATGCCTCCTTGCCCGTCTCCTGATTCTGACCCACCACCGTAGCTATGATTTCATGTGGTTCATGGCCACCATATTGGTAGAGGCAGAAGGGGGATATTGGGACTGCTTTCTAGAATTATCACAATAGATCCTCTGTTTTGAGCAGAAACTAAACATTGTGGACAAAGAGCAGCAACTCCAGCGCCCTGGAAACTCACAACACCTGCTCAGATGCACAATCTTTCAGAAGTTTGTCACATGTTTTAAACATAATTTAATGCAATGTCCTTTTCAAAATTAAAATGTTTGGTAATGTATATATACATATACTACTTAACTTAGGTGGAAATAAACCTTTCTCCACTGGAGACACATGGCTTTGATTTAATTTATTTTTAGTCAAAATAAACCAAATTCAGGTTCCTCCATGTAGGACTTCCCTGCATCTCCTGCTGGTGGTGCCAGGCAAATGCAAAGAATAGTAAGGGGCTTCATCAAATATCCCCCGCCCCACCCCGAGATTTACAACAACTTGCGACAGCCGTGTCTCTGGAAGGAAAATGCACGGTTTACTAATTTTATACAGGTGTAACTGCACATCTCACCAAGCCCTAAAATTATTTGGGACATGAGCCACAGCGGGAAGTTTCCAGTCCTATTTCTATGTCAACTTGTGAAACATGGTGTCCGCCTTTTCCAATAGCTCATTTAACCCCTGCCCCTACCTTTTGTATGGGAAACTACAACTCCCATAATTCCGCCCACTTCACTAGTATAAAACTACTGAGACGAGGAAGATGAGGAATAAGGTCAGAAGGATTAACTGATATGTTTTACAAGAGCCCTGCCACGTTAAAAAGATCAGGCAGAGTCAGGCACGTAACTCTAACAACACACACCGGCCACTTATTAACACTGTGTCATGATAAAAGGTGACACACAAGCACACTCTGAGCGAGGCTGAATACGAGAAAGAACAACTCTTCCAGAGCTGAGGCAAACCAGGCTGACAAAGCGGGAAGTACAAAGGACTGTGCAACATTTGCCATGAGAACGAGAGAATCCGTTGAGAAAACCACGCATTGCAGAGAGGCTGTAAGCATTCTGAGATGGAAGTTGAATGAGAAGGAGGGGCATATCTTCCAAATGTTCCAAGGTGGCTCGATTCCCCTCCCGAACAGGAGATGAGGTCGGGGAGGTGAAAGGAAGATGCTGGCAATGGCCTTGTGCATTAAAGGAAAGGTGTCGCTAAGAGGACCCAATTAACACGACCAGTGAGTCCGGTCTGTGTTCAAAGCAAACGAGAGAGATAACACGAATTAAAGCTGAATGCAAAAGACGATTACTGAATGATGAGAAAAGATCAAAGAAAACAGAGTGATCCTGCAAGGAGAGCTCTCATATTCGAAAGACTCTGAACTAATGCAGTTGAAATGATGTTACACGCTACACTGAATTCTAGAAAGTAATCGCAATTTGGAGTGCAAGTTAATCAATGGAAAATCAGAAACATGTGAACATTATGAATGCCAAGGCGTTAATAGCACAGAGACGTTGAACATTGTGAGAACTACAAGTAGAACTAAAAGAACCAAGAAGCCTTGGCGTTTGAAGTTTTTAATTGTTGTGAAAGCTGGGAAATTGTTCTAAGGAAAGTCGAAGTAGTCATGCAAAGGTCGAAGACAAATCCTTTGCAGTCTCAGAAGTCTTTGACAGGAAAAGCTAAATTATAACTAAGTGGACTGAAACTTGGGGAAGGGAATCAAGGTGTAGAAAAGATACCAGGCCTGAGCTCGGCGGAGGGAAGCCTGTGTGGTACTGTGATCCACTACTTGTTACGAAGTGAATTCTACGTTGATGACAAGGCAGAGAAAGCCTGAAAGATCTGTGAACTGTTATGTTATTCCAGTAAGCCAGTGTGCCAAAGCTGATGTGCCAGCCACCTGTCCCTTTTCACTCCCCAGTGCCTTTGAAGGGGGAAGGAGTGGTAACTGTGAGAAATCAAAGGGTTTCACCCACTTGTCCTCGGGGACTTGTCATCCTGGTGGCCAGGACACAGCCATCGCTTTTGGATCCAGTTCCTGGGGGTGGACCGGTATGGAAGGATCACCTGGGTGAGGGGTCCTCTCGGAGTGGGATGTTAGACGACCGATGGTGAGACGCAGTATTCCCCCCCTTTCCTGCACCCTTGACCCCTCCTATTTCAGAGGATTCTCAGATGTCCAAACTCCCACCCTTTCTACACAAACAATGGGATGAGGAAGAGAGTGACTGAGAGTAAAGAGGCTAACCCTTACACATTTCATTGGACATGTCCCGCTAATCCGGTCAGGCAAAATCAGGCACTTGACTTTAACAACATACATCTTTCCCCACATGGATAAAAGGCAGAACATAGAGGCACACTCTGAGCAAAGTGGAACACGAGAAGCAGCAGAACATCCGGCGCGAAGGCGAACCTAATGGAGCAGAGCGACGTATCGAGGGACGAGAACCACAGGCAAAGGAACCCAGGAGATCCCTGCATGAGGTTGTTGCCTCCAAATAACCGTAAGATACGCAGAGAAGGCCAAATCGCAACCAAGAAGACTGCATTGTGTTTTGAGGGCGCCCGTGACCCTCCCAGGTGAACAACAGAGTTGGGGAGGTGAGGCCAAGACTGTGTAATTAACCTTGACTCATGAATTAATTAAAAAGGAAAAGACAAGAAAGGAATGCACACAGCCAGTGAGTTGGCGAGTGAGATGAAAGACAGGTGTGTGTTAAGGAAAGATTGAAGTGGCAAATATATATTACAATTGAAGGCTGAACGTATGTGGATGAGACGCGAATGAAGGCAGACATGTAGCGAACTTTAAAATAACCGATAACTGTGAAGCCCACGATACAGAGTAGCAGAGTGGTCCGGCAAAAGGAAGTAGCCCACCTCAAAGTCTCCACAAAAGGTGAAATGTTTTTGTTATAATGTCACGTAGTGAATGAACTTTAAAAGCTTGATGATTATGATTGACCCCGGCAAAATGGGAAATGGAAAGTGAATATTGAACTCTTGTGCTTATGATGTTGAACTACATAGAGTAAATAAACCCTGGGGCAAATAACACATGACTGCGAGCTGAAGGGAATGTCGAAGGGGTCCTGTGGAGGTCTACAGTAAAAGAGTTGCACATTCGAAAGTCTTCGACAATCGGAAGTGTGATAAATTAGAGGAAGGGAATCGAGATTACTCCCATGTTAGGATTAGGGCTAGTCAGGAGTTACCCCAACCTTGCTGAAAGTAAAATAAAGGTTTTTGACGCTTACATCTATTGTTCTTGTGCCTACTGTTGATACCATGCCTTTCTTACAGAACACTGAGGTTAGGTAAGTATCAAGGGAGAGGGGGCAGTGGGAAAGAGAAAGGAGGATACATGCAGGGACTCATACATTGCAATGACAGGCCACACAGAAATGCAGGGAAAAAGAGTCACATCAAAATAGCACATTGGGTCTCATTACGAGTCCGGCGGTAATCGAGGCAGTAAAACCGCCTGGTTACCGCCGGACTCGTATTACCATTCCGCCTCCGTGATTCCAGGAATTACCGGGGCATTACAACCCCGGTTTCCCAGGAATCACGGAGGCGGAATGGTGTTAATCCCCATTCCCATTGAGTCCTATGGGACTCAATGGGAATGGGGATCATGGAAACACCGGCAGCATCTCGTTATGCTGCCAGTGTTTCCTCGTCCGCCTGCAGGCGGGTGGTGTTAACTCGCCAGGTCAAACCTGGCAGGAACATCACCTCCCGCCTGCAGGAGTCGGGATCAGGCAGTCTGGAAAACAACGGTGGCGGCGGGTTTACCACCACCGTTATTTCCGGACCCCCTGATTTGTAATGAGGCCCAGTAAAACCATTAACAGAAGAGAATGGAGGGAGGGACAACATCATCAATACTGTGAGGAGGCCACAAGGGCTAAACAGCACAGTAAACCATTAACAGGCGAGAATGGAGGGAAGTACAGCATCATCAATACTGTCAGGAGGCCCACAAGGGCTACAAAAAAGACAGGACTCATGAACGCCAATTCCCAGGATTTCTTTGCAAGTCAAATAAGCTGAACAGAAAAGTGATCTCAAAAACTAAAGGACGTGACGCGGTCTCATTTCTCAGACACATGGTCAGTTTTTCCTGAACCCTTGAAAGTTGCTTGGTCCTTTCATAACAGGCTTCCTAGGGGATCCTGAAACCTGTTACCAGTCCTAGATCCACAAGACTTACCAAGCAATTCCTGTTGGCACCACATCCAGCTAAAGGTAGGTGTAGTTCCTGTCAGGTTGAGGTTGAGGCAGAAGTAGACACCTGCCCTTCCTAAAACCCCAGGCATACTCAGGCCCAAACACCATCCGTCTACAAAGTTTGGGGCTTCTTCTTCGTCATGCTCACTATTCCTCCACTGGCATCCTTGCCTGAATCTTGTTCTGTCTCCTGAGGATGCCTTGGGACATACTGGCCTCCTCCTGCCTTTCTGACAAGTCCTGTTAGGGGGGAGTCCCCATCCTCCTCTTCTTCTCAAGCCCGATTTCACTCCATGTTATTGGCTCCTCCTTACTACATCCACCTGTCCCATCTCTCATTGTCCCCAATAGCTCTCTAATGTTCCTTGTATTGTTCTTCAACCCCATGAATGAAGCTTCTCTAACAAACGACACTGTCTGAATGAGCTCTGTCAGTTGTAACGTTCTCTTCCTTTTCCACTGGGATGGGCTTTTGGTTATGGTATTGAACTGTTATGTAAATGTGGCAGGGTTGGGGTGCTCCTGTAATCACTTTGGCAGTAGGGGGATGGCAGTGGCTTGCATCTGATCTGTCTGCCACATTGGATGCCACTTCTCCCTCCCTGCTACTCTCTAGTGTTACCCTACTGGGCACCCTTTGCTCCCCTTTTTTCTCAGCATTTGAACTGAATGTTGGAAAAACTCTTGCTAAGGTTTTAAAGCCCTACATATGTAGAAGAAAATGGGCCTTATTACAAGTTTGGCAGTGCAGGAAAAAAGTGGTGTAATTAAGTTACTGACTTTGGTTGGTGGTAACAAAATTACAACCAGTTTTCACAAACCGATGAATCATGCATTTGTAGGTAAAGTGGAGGATTTACCTACAACAAGGTGGGATTTCCCTACCTAAATAAACTAAGGATAGTTGGAGTCAGCAAGTTCAACTTAAAAGTCTGTCTGTGTCCAAAACCTATACTTGCCCTCACAACTAAAACTAAATAATGTGTGGGGATATCAGCAACCAAAGGAATAGTGTTCAAACAAATGTTCTGAGCTTCTTCCAACTCCTGGCTTACTCTTGGCTCCCTTCCCTAAGTTCAAGACAGATCCACCAAATGGCCTCAGGGTTCCCTTCCCCAAGTTGAACACAGTTCCACCAAATGGCCCCGGGGTTCCCTTTCCCAAGTTCAACACAGTTCCACAAAATGGTCTTGGGGTTCCCTTCCTACAAGTAGGCAGCATTTCTGGCTTCAAATTTACAGTGAAATCAACTTGCTCAGTTTTCCTTTTCTTTATGTCACTTGAACAATCTTAGGCAGACCAGCCTCAGCCTTTTCACTTCTCTTGGTTTACTCAAGTAAGGGTTCCTCAGTCTAGGTGCAGTTGTCAGACCACACGGTCTACCCATCACAGGTTGCCCAACCGATACCCCTTGGCAGTTTGCAACAGTTCATTCTCTCTCATAGGATTTCCTTGACAACAGAGGTTTCCTTTCTGTATCTGTGTCATAAATCCACATATGTTTCTGTTTCACTTTAACAGCTTCTTGCCTTTACCAACATGTGACTCTTGCACACTTTCCTTTGGTATTTCTCCTGGCTACCACTTTTTTTTCACACTATCCAATAGTATTTTGATTTTTACTTGTTTCACTTTCTTCACAAATGCACATCATCTGCTGTTTCAGTCATTCGATATACTTATTTCTTTTCCAGAGTTCAGCATTCAAAACTCATTACGTGCTTGGCAACTTGTTCGGTATTCAATAGTTCACGTTTGGTCTCCCGACCCATTTGTCATACATTTTCCCTTGACCGGCATCCGCCATTACACATACAATGCCCCTGGAGCACTCCGGCATGAATGATCCTTTCCCTGTCACTCACCAGTGCGCGGCTGCTCCTCTAGGTGCTCTTGTTTCACTCTCTGGTTCTCGCTGGCTCCTCTCACTCCTGGGGAGCTCCGGCGAGCAGCGCTTGCTTCCTTCAGATTATCCTGCAGCCGTCGGCGGCCTCAGGGAGATCTCTGTGTTCCCCACTCCCAACTGGGAACACACGACAGAGCTCTGCAAAGCTCCTAAACCTTCTGCAGCCCGCTCTGGCCTCTGCATCTTTCTGGCTTCTCTGAAGTAGTCAGTGTCCTTTTCACCAGCCCATAATCTGCCTGCTCCACCTTATATTGCCACGCTCGGCTGCCACCCTGGATCTCGACCTCCACTTTGCTTCTGATTTTTCCTTTTATATACTTGCAACCATTTAAGAGGTTGTAGGTGTTGCCTGACCATAGTTAGAGGTGACTGGGAGTAGTACATGCTAACTTGTCATTGCACCACTCTGGTACTGAGGCGAGGAAGAGGCATGAGGACATGCCTGACCCTCACAACAGTCTAATGCCTCTTCCTCGCTTCAGTACCAGAGTGGTGCAATGACAAGTTAGCATGCACTACTCCCAGTCGCCTCTTCCTTGTCCAAGTACTATGGTGATATGAATGTGGAGAAATGTAACAGCCTATAAAGGCAGGGGGAGGGAAGGTTGTTCTGGCATCATTCTGTGCACAGACGAAAGCTTTGCTTCTCCCAGGTTTAGTTAGGCTGCTTTTCTGACAAGCATTTTTGACATTCAGAGCACTGATAAGGTTTGGCTCCTGTATGGCTTTTCTCATGGGTAGTTAGGCTGCTTTTCACACTGAAGCATTTCTGACATTCAGAGCACTGATACCGTTTATCTCCTGTGTGGCTTCTCTCATGTTTAGTTAGGCTGCTTTTCTGACTGAAGCATTTCTGACATTCTGAGCATTGATAAGGTTTGGCTCCTGTGTGGATTCTCTCATGGGTAGTTAGGTGGCTTTTCTGACTGAAGCATTTCTGACATTCAGAGCACCGATAAGGTTTGACTCCTGTATGGCTTCTCTCATGGGTAGTTAGGTAGGGTTTCCGACTGAAGCATTTCTGACATTCAGAGCACCGATAAGGTTTAGCTCCTGTGTGGATTCTCTCATGGGTAGTTTGGTGGGGTTTGTGACAGAAGAATTTCTGACATTCAGAGCACTGATAAGGTTTGGCTCCTGCGTGGCTTCTCTCATGGGTGGTTAGGTTGCTTTTCACACTGAAGCATTTCTGACATTCAGAGCATCGATAAGGTTTGGCTCCTGTGTGGCTTCTCTCATGGGTAGTTAGGTGGCTTTTCTGACTGAAACATTTCTGACATTCAGAGCATTGAAAAGGTTTGACTCCTGTGTGGCTTCTCTCATGTTTAGTTAGGCTGCCTTTCACACGGAAGCATTTCTGACATTCAGAGCACTGATAAGGTTTGGCTCCTGTGTGGCATCTCTCATGGGTAGTTAGGTGGGATTTGTGACTGAAGCATTTCTGACATTCAGAGCACTGATAAGGTTTGGCTCCTGTGTGGCTTCTCTCATGTGTGGTTAGGTTGCTTTTCTGATTGAAGCATTTCTGACATTCAGAGCACTGATAAGGTTTGGCTCCTGTGTGGCTTCCCTCATGTTTAGTAAGGTTGCTTTTCTGACTGAAACATTTCTGACATTCAGAGCACCGATAAGGTTTGGCTCCTGTATGGCTTCTCTCATGGGTAGTTAGGTGGCTTTTCTGACTGAAGCATTTCTGACATTCAGAGCACCGATAAGGTTTGGCTCCTGTATGGCTTCTCTCATGGGTAGTTAGGTGGGGTTTGTGACTGAAGCATTTCTGACATTCAGAGCACCGATAAGGTTTGGCTCCTGTGTGGCTTTTCTCATGTTTAGTTAGGTTGCTTTTGTGCCTAAAGCATTTCTGACATTCAGAGCACTGATAAGGTTTGGCTCCTGTGTGGCTTCTCTCATGGGTATTTAGGCTGCTTTTCTCACTGAAGCATTTCTGACAGTCAGAGCACCGATAAGGTTTAACTCCTGTGTGGATTCTCTCATGTTTAGTTAGGCTGCTTTTCTGACTGAAGCATTTCTGACATTCAGAGCACTGATAAGGTTTGGCTCCTGTGTGGCTTCTCTCATGGATAGTTAGGCTGATTTTCCGACTGAAGCATTTCTGACATTCAGAGCACTGATAAGGTGTGGCTCCTGTGTGGCTTCTCTCATGGGTAGTTAGGTTGCTTTTCTGACTGAAGCATTTATGACACTCAGAGCACTGATAAGGTTTATCTCCTGTGTGGCTTCTCTCATGGGTAGTTAGGTGGCTTTTCTTACTGAAACATTTCTGACATTCAGTGCACTGATAAGGTTTGGCTCCTGTGTGGCTTCTCTCATGTGTAGTTAGGTTGCCTTTATCACTGAAGCTTTTCTGACATTGAATGCACTGATAAGGGTTTACTCTTGTACAGGTCCTCTCATGTGGATTTAGATATGTTTTCTGACTGAAACTGTTATGACATTCTGTGTACTGATGAGGATTTTCTCTAGCGTGGGTTTTCTCATTTTGAGCAGGATGGGTTTTCAGACTGAAGCTTTTATGGCATTCATTGTCCTGGAAAGGTTTCTCTGGGGGTTTCATTTCTCCAGCTTGGATTGTGTTTAGCAAGAATGCCACAGCAAAGTTAATCTCATTACAGGTTCAGCCATTTATAGAGAACGCTCTAAATTCATCTCTCAGTGCACTCCTGGTTACAATTCCATTGTACAAAGGAAAGCTCTTTTAAGGAGTTTCGATTTTTCACCTCCATGTGTCAATGCAGGTTGTGTTTTTGACAAGTTTTCCCATTTGGGTGTTCTAAGAAGAATCTTAATGCTTTAACGTCTTATGTTCTTTTCACAATACCCATACTAGCATGTTTGTTAGGATTATTGAATCCAACCTTGGTATGTACTGTTTTCAAATTCATTGCATTGATATGGTTTTCTACTATTTGCAATCTTCATAAATAAAAAGCTTTGACTTTTGAATTACATTTTTATCCGAATTCGATCTTGCTTTGGTTCTCCTACTCACTCGTGTATTTATTTGTAACTTTTCAGAAGCATGTCCTTCTTCCGGTTACCTTGACACTCTGAATACAGATTGTAAGTGATAACAGAAATAATGTTCTTAATCTGTAGCTTACTCCAGTCCTGACCAGACTGGGCTTCTAGAATCTTCTATTCCATGAGGTATCCGACATCATCCCTTTTGTTCCATGTAAACCCATTCTTGAGGCATTTCACTTTTTGTGCAGGCTTTGGAAAGCTGTAAAAGAAAATGGACACATTATCTTTCTAAACATAAAGAACGATGAGGCAGTTATAGTTTCTTTATTGTTGAAATAGTGGTTTACTGGTTTACATATATTTCACCTGCCTTTAAGGCTTCAAATTATAAACAAAGTTTTAACATAGCCAAAATTAAGGCTTAAAGCTCCGAGCCAGAATATTGCATCTTTCAGAGCCTCCCATTTCCCTACAAATCTCCTCTGCATTTTATTCAGTCTTTGGCCAGAGCCCTAAATGGTGCAGATGCCTTAGTGACCCCACCCTTCCATTTTCATTACATACTCTACAAATACTTTCAATGTTTGGAATTTTAATGCAATCTCCCAGTATCAGTCTTGACTCGTTCGCCCAGAGCTCCTCTTTCAGCCATTTCAGAAATATACTGGGCTTTCCCCAATGTCTTACATCCAAATAAGAGTGCTCTTGTTTTACCTGGCAACCCATGTATTCAAACCCAACTCTGATTAAAGATACTCCATTCAGGAGACTTTCCCCAAGCCAAGGGATCTGCTCTAAAGTGTGTCCTCTATGCATTTCAGTCAGGAGGCTGCAGTACATTTTATCAAACGTCTACAGACCATTCATAATCAGGGAGGTGTTTATTGTTTCGGACTGATGATTAACCCATATTATTTTAGAGCTTGGTTATTACTACTTTTTACAGAGTACAACTCAATATATGGGTTATATTGATGTTGGTATTAGTTCATTCATTGGGAACACAATTTCTGAAGACAAGCATTCTTTGAAAGCTTACTGGTACTGTGAAAAAAACATTTGCGTATCGCAACCCTTGAAGATGTTTTGCCTACATTTTTGGGTGGAAATTAAGGCCTTATTCAAATAATTTCTGATGTCAGACAAACATAAATTAAAACAAAGAGTGGCCAGGATGCAAGCCTGCTTTAGGCCACTTCTCATTTGACTATTGTCCACAAGCTCCACCCCCTTCAGTATCTAGATGCCTCTGTAGTGGTGCACTAACTAAAGCCAGTATTTTACCCGATACACACGATAAAATGTGTCTGAGAAATCAATAGATGGAGGATATACTGGGTGTCAGAATGCTGCCACTGGTGCTTGGGTGCAAGTGTTTCTCTCTTAATGCCACATTCGCAAGCTTGGGAGCCGCCATGTTTTCCAGTCTGGGCAGGTGTGGGGGTGGGGAGGAGAGACCAGCAGCACAGTTCAACGCATGCACTTTGCATGGTCCGTTGCTCGGGGAAATGGTCAGGCCGGCTGGGAGGCTCATTCTCATGTGAGCCACCACAAAACCTGAGGAGTTTCACAGGCTTTTGTGCCACAATTGCTTTCAGTCTGCATTGTGAAGCTTAGTGTTGATGTTTTCTGCCTCCTGCTGCCTTGTGCCCATTTTGCCTCTGCTCCGCCGGATTTCTTTTCTTTCTAGTAATTTCTTCTTTGCTGAGAGTCTTCCTGGCCCCCTCCACCTGTTCCTTCCTTTGGGCGAGCTTCTGGTAATCTTTGTCCTTCCATTCTGCACCCGTCCTTTCTAGATACCCTTGATCAGTGTCTATCACTGTTCCGATATCAGGTTAATATGTGGGTGGCTTATCTTTCATGGGGGTGGGGGAAGGATCGTCCACGTAACAGGACTGGGTCATTCAGTACTGGGTCCCGGGAGAGAGGGATTTCTATTCCCCACACGGTCCTTCCACTGGACCAGACTAGACTCCAGGCCCTAGAACACTATGCTGGACCATCAGGAGACCTGGCTATCTGGTATGAGTGGACAGCAACAAAACTGACCTCTCAGAGATCAGGACCCCCACCCAACCAGGTTGTTCAACGCCAACTTCACATCACGAAAAACCCTGAAGCACCATCTGGAACAGACCTGGAGATCCATCCCTACGGCCCAGAAAATGACCACCCTAGCAAGAATAACCAGAGCATACAGACTGGAAATCGGAAAAACCAAGAAAACATTCTATGGGAACAGAATCCTAAAGGTTCAGCAAGGATCTGCATAGAATCATCTCTAAATTCAACTCCCTGGCCTGCTCCAGCCCCCTCCCCCACCAGTCTCCCAAGCCCCATGTGACACCTTATCATTACACTTCCACAATGTCGCTATTGACAGACACTCCGCCATCATCTCTAAATTGTAACACATACCCTTGCCCCCTACCCACCCACAGGCCGACCCTCATCAAAACCCCCCCTTGATACAAACCTTCAGCTCTTTCTCTTCTATTTCACACCAGGAGTTCCTCTCATTCCTAGCACAAAGCTGCCCACCAGGCTCCCCTTGAGGACCCCTGCACATCCACCCTCCTCAAAAACATCCTAGCCTCAACCTGTGCAAGCAGTATCACACGCTCAATCCTCAACCTTTCACTTACATCAGGATCCTTCCCAGAAGCACCTCCTACATCACTGGAGCCAACAGCCTCCTAGATCGGGCGCAATCAGGCTTAAGACCGCTCAGAGGAAGAGAATCCTCCCTAGTGTCTGTCTGGGAATACCGAAAAAGAACAGCTGATGCAGAAGGCTGCGCTGTACTGGACCTCCTTGACCTCACTGCAGCCTTTCGATACCATTGATCACACTACCCTACTAGACAGGCTGCAAACACTAGGAATCAAAGCCACAGCCCTCATGGATCTTCTCTTTCATCTCTAAACGCTCACAAATTATGCTCCTCCACCCGTTCAGCTCCAACTCACGACCAGTAACAAAAGGGGTCCCACATCCCTTTCCCGCCTAATCTTCAACCTCTACCGAAACCCTCTGCCCGCAAATCATCCGCTGCCACAATCTTACTTGCTACAACTATGCAGACGACACCCACTGGCCCGGAATTCCTTCAAGACAAAAATCCTGCGCTACCGCCTATCAAGGAGTCTCAGATCTCGCACAGCATAACGGCTAGTGTTCCCACTTCACATCTCCTCCAGACTGTGCGGATCCTTATTCTCCGTCCAATCGCCGATCATCTGGAACTCTCTACCGCTAAACATTTGCAATATTGAAAATCACCTGAAATTCAGAAAGGCCCTCAAAACCTGGCTTTTCCCTGTCTCTTCTTGAAACCCTCCCCTCTCTAAACTATATCACTGAACCCAAACACAACATTCCTATAGAGCAATTACAGC
This sequence comes from Ambystoma mexicanum, assembly GCF_040938575.1. Taxonomy (NCBI): domain Eukaryota; kingdom Metazoa; phylum Chordata; class Amphibia; order Caudata; family Ambystomatidae; genus Ambystoma; species Ambystoma mexicanum. Next base: position 47,170,141 of record NC_090927.1, read on the forward strand.
AAGGATGCCGGCAGCGTTCGCAGCGGATCACTGACAAACTATCGCCAAACAACACTGCTACCCATCAATAGCCCAGGGATGCCGGTAGCATTCGCTGAGGCACAGCGCAAAAAAACGTGTTCCTGCCAAGAAAAATAACACTTGTACCCATCAATATCTCACGAATGCTGGCAGCTTTTGTATAGGTACTCCATAACAAACCTTCGCCCTCCATGTTGTTCTCTCACCCCCTATCGTCCTCACTCATCCCCAGCACCGTCCCCAGCCGGGAAACGCCCTCACTATTAGACTTTCATTACAGGGAGACCACGAATAGCGAGACCAGCCATTCGTAATGGACAAATAAAGAGAACACTGTAGTCGAACTCCATCCAAAATACGGTACGTATACCTTATACCACGGCCGTAGACCAAGGCAGCAGGCATGGCCACTCATCCATGCACCATAGAATGCAGCTATGGCTATGCCATTCCGGTCTAGCAGCACACATAGCCGTTGTGTGGGAGTGAGGGGTCGTTTGGGCCCTCCTCATATTCAGCACAATACAAAACCACTTGCTCATACAATGATGGGGGATGCTTCCATTTTCTTGCCTGCACACTAGCAGTTTCAGTGGCAGACATGAGGTTATTGTGCGGGACACTTGGCTTCCATATTTTGCACCCTCAAATCCATCTTTGGACTAGGCCTCACTGCGATAATACGAAAAGGCTTCTCTCCCCTCTGCAGAGCCACGCACACCATGCTCATGGCCCCCACCTTTTCTCACTGTGCCTGAAAGCTTCGCAGCTCCATTCTCACGCTTGAGCCGGATTGCAACACATACACTACTGTAACATCTTGCTCTTCCTCTGAGATCCCTGCCCTATGTGTGAACCGGCTCCAACCATGTCCTGTAACTCATCCATCTCCACAAACCTGCCTGCGCCCTCTACCCCCGCTGTTGGAAAATTACTGCCACTGTAACCCTGTGTCCTTGCAAGGTATTCCCTTGATGTAACAGCCGTGTGACCCTGCTATGAAGCCCACCCCAGTGTGCCCCCAACTAACACCAGACCCCTGTCACAGTATATTGCACCCTAGACCTAACACATGTCAGAATGTCCTACAGCCTCTTTTGATGCACCTGGACCCACCCCACAGCCAATGTTATCTTACTGACCAAGACCCTAAACCCAGTACATCATATAAGTCCTAAATGAATAATGTTGTGTTTATCTGTGTACGATTTATAGATCTTTGATAATATACTCAAAAGGAACTGTAATGATTATTATTTAGTGCAGGTCTAATGGTAGTATCTCATGTTAGCTTAGTTAGGACAAGCCCTAGCACGCAGCGACCTGACCCTTACCCTGGGCACAGATAAATGCATCTCGTGACGCTCACCCTCCCGCCAACCCTTCAGCCAACCACGGAGGAGCAGCACCTATGCGCCCATAGGCAACGCAAATTTGTGCCCAATCATAACGAACTTTTGTAACCATCATGTCTGACATCACTGATGACAATTTCTGCCCTTATGATCAATTGTACGTGTATTGTTTGCCAGAGCGCTCTCGGGCAGCAGAGTTCTCTGGATGCCATTTGTACATAAAGATAACTAACTCTCGCAGCCTGTTCTCTTAGTCTCATTCCATGCTGGGGTGTGTCCTATTTATTGGTATTGAGCGTGTAAATCGGGGAGTGGGCCTTTACACCGTCCACACTGAAAACCCCTGACATACCTCTACACCTCTGCCACTAGATACAGCGACTACAATTGAAAACAAAATTCAGTGTAGCTGGGCACACATCGAATCTTCAGCACCAGCACAATATCCTAAACCACCAACAGTGCCACCCACGTGCCTGACCTTTGGGCTGCTTACTGGAGCCTAGCTAGCCACCTAAATCCTAATCCAGCAAAAATGCACACAAGCATCTCTTAATCTAAACCCTTAGAACCGGCTACACATGGACTGCGGTCACCGAGGGCGTTCCAACCACAATTGATGCCATACAGACGGGGAAAGGGCGCTATATAAAAAACAAATACAATAAGGAGTGGGCTGCTTGACAGATTGTGACACCTAACAATGCTTGGAAGCATTATAGGCCCTATGGGATGAACTGCAGGTTCTCCAAAAAGAAGTCATACTGACGCACAGATCTTGACTCGCAGTACTGCACTAATGTTAAAAGATGCCATCCCAAACGCTGGCTACCCTCACTCTGTACAGAGTCACACTGCTCTCGAGGTAGGTCTCTGCTTTAAAAAATAAAATAATAAAAATATTAACCATTGCGCACATAGCTCCTTCAAAGTCTCATTTGAGATCTCCTCTCTTTTTCATGTACAAGAAAGAGGGACCACTACAGCCTTGCATTGATTACAGCTTATTGAATGCAACGACACTCAAGGATATACCCATGTCCCTTGATAAAAGACATTCTGGAGTCCTCAAGGGAAGCCAAGATGTATTCCCACCTGGAACTCTGTGGTGCCCATCATTTAGTCTGAATTAGACCTGGATCTTGGTATTGCTCTGGCAGCGTTTCAATCCTTTATGTGCGTTTACCTTGATATCATTGGCGTTTGCGCCCTCCGAGTCATACGTGTGTCATGTTCCAGAAGTCCTGGAGCGCCTCAGGAAACACCATTTATGGGCCAAACTGGAGAAATGTATGTTTGAGGTCTCTTTGATTGTCTTCCTGCGGTACCTATCCAGCCCTGAGGGTATTCATATGGACATATGGATATGGCTGCCAAGGCCTAACCCTGCGCACCACAGACACTAAAGCAGAGAGCTTCAAGGGGAAACCAAACAAAAATCTCTGACCCTCAATTCGACTGTGGGAATTGCCTGAAAATTGCAGTGATTCAGCGTTCTGTAGCCCTGTCATCTTCTAGCAGAGTTTGGACCGATCTCTCTGCTCGAGGAGCTGCTTGAACAGCTGATCCCAGCTCAAAGGAACTACACATGTAAGTTAGAGCATGCATTCGTGGACGGAGCAAGACCGAGTGTTGCGTGCCGCTGGAGCGGACTGGTCAGGGCTTAGAAGGTAAGATCTTGGTATTTAACCTAAATGACTCAAACCAATGACTCCAAATGCGCTACACATAACAAAACACTATTAAGGAATTAAGGACTGAAAACTGCTGCAATACCCGCTATGACCAAAGCATGACGCTCCTATAAGAAGAAAGGAAAGACTAGATCAACTTTGATACATCAATAAAACAATTACGGATTTCTTGGAATCTGCAGGAATAAACCTCGCCCAGATGGAGATGGAAATCCAGAACACTCATACAGCTCACTCTCTACACAGCAATTCTAATCAAATAGTTTCCCCTCTATTGATAACAATAACTCCCTCTTTAACCTATGTATTGGGTTTTGTAAAGTCTCATTAGGAGCTGACCAAGCGATTCAAAAAGCCCAAGAAAATTAGGATTTTGAGGAAAGCAAGCTTTCAAACACACCTGACTTAGTGGCATTGGGTGCCTCATCGGACTCGGAGTCCATGGAAACAGAGTCTGATATGGACACGGAAGCCGAACAAAAAGCAAGGCCTCCTCTGAACTCCAGAGGGAATCTCTTACATAAAACAACAAATATGTTCATGGCTAAAATTGATGCCTTAACGATGCTGCTTGGCCCAATGGTGAGGAATCACACTGAAGTCAAAAATAACCTGGGCAAGATTCTGGAAATATCGTTGAACAATTTGCATAAAGAACAAAGTTTAAAGACGTTTAAACCTGCCTTATTAAACCCTAATAATGGCCAATCTGAGCCAATAATGCAAAACACTCAGACCAAAACAATAAATCGGGGTACTCGCTCGAAAAACACCAGCCAAATCAGTTCAGATGCCTGTATAGCCTCCTCCATTGGATAAGAGCATCAAAGAGGCTAGTTTGCTGAGCTACAAAACATAGTGGGATTATGAGGAAATTCATTTCCCCTCTCTAATATGCGCACCGGAAGTGGAGCATTCAAATGAAATTTGTAACAAAAGAAATATAGCGGCCACACTAACAAAGAAACATGCCAAAGACAACACAATCTCAAGGGGACTTTCCCCTTCGATAGCAACAGGACCAGATATATGAGGAAAACATGTCCCCAATATTTTGGCGAAACTGCTATCCTCAAATATTTTACTAGATGGCACTACTCGATGAGCCTGACTGCAGAGGCCGAACCCTAAATCAATGCAACCGTCGTTTGGCAAGTCTACATTGCTAGGCAAAGAGGAGCCAAAAATCAATCTCATAAAATCTATCACTTCTACTGTTCACATTTCTGATCAGTCCAGAATTCCATGCTCGAGCCAGTGGAAAATTCATCACCCTTCTCCGCAGTTCATCAGCACAAACAAAAGGATGCCCAAACAACCATAATATCGATCACAAACAACTTTGCGCAGCTATTGGAAGAGAATTCTGATTTGGGAAAGTAGACGTTTTGGAGGAACTGCAACCTACTGTCACACACTCACCCCTCAGTGTTCCCAGTGTCCCCCGCTCTGTCACGCACTCACCCCTCAGTGTTCCCAGTGTCCCCAATGCCCGTCCCGATACCTCCATTCCGCCCCGTCCTCTTGCCTGGTTCCGGGACTGACGTGTGCTTTCCCCGAGCTCTCATGTACCAATGCGAGTGTTTCGACATGTTGCACACTCGACGACAGGGCCCGTTCCATTGGCGTGTTCCTTGGCGGTTACGAGACCGGCGTCGCGCTCCACTTCCACGTTACGTGACCAAAGCTTCCCGCTCACGTGTTGCTGATGCACGCTCACGTGATGCGGTCACGTGACTGGGAGGTGATCTGCAGCGCCGGTATTTAAACAGCCACATCCGAACACTCGATGCTTCACAGCTGTTTACTTGGACACTGTTCGGCGCTTTGGATACCTGCAATTGGATTGACTTGGAAACTGACCTCTGCTTGGATTAAGGACTGCATTTGGATTTCCCCTTGCTTCTGGCTTCTTGGATTTCTTGTTACAAATCACGGACTGCTTACTGGACTTCTACTCGCTCATTCCTTTGGTACTACGTTTTTGGTTTCCTTGTCTGGATTCTTGCATCAGGTGGGCCCAACACTTGCACCACTGCCTGACCTAAAGGGCTCATTGCTTCATATTGGGGAAAGAAGCCCTGGTGGGTCCCGGAACCCCTTCTATAGGTTCGACAGAGTCATCACTGTCCCTTTTTGGTAAGACCGTTCCACTTATTGTCTGGTTTGTGATTGCTGTCTTGGCTTGATACTTACTTTTCTTTGCAGTGGCTCGGGGTTCCCAGAGGTCTGTGGTTCCGGAAGATCTTCTCCCACCTGTGACATCAAGGGTTGCACAGAGAGTGATTTTGGACTCTCTCTGTGCGACACTTGTGGACAGAGGACTCTTCTGACTACACGACAGTCAAGACACAACACCTACCAACTATAGCCCTTTCCTAAACCGTTCCCATCTCCTAATAATTTTCAAACAAGTACATCAACTAAACCTGGTATGCTCCACAGATGTACTGAGGATTGAACTACCGCCTGTTGGACGCCCTACAAATTGGGCTCTAATAGAGTTTTCAACTCCTTTGATTGTTGCTCTTTTAAAAACAAATTCCGACACATTAAATGTCCTGGGCTTCTAGCTCCCCATCTGCAGGAATTCTAGGTTACAAGCTCCATCACAGGAGAGCAAACCCTCTACAAAAAGAGTTGCAGGACTTAAAGCCGCAGAGCCTTCCGAACTAGCAACCCTATGTGCATTTCAGCAGGCAAATCTACCCCAATGGATTAACCAGAAATATATCGTAAATTGGGTCCCAGAACATCTTGTGCTAACTAAAAACTGACATCCTGAACTACAAAATGATATGAAACGTATTTCTTGGAATACAAAGGGACATTGCTCACTCTTGTCCTGACCTATGGGGGGGAAGCTTACTCCTTGACCAGAATGTTTTCTATTGCAAGAGACCTAGGCTACACAAAGATTCATTATTGATGACTATAAGACTCTTCACAGTTAGGCTATTCCTGCAGCGATAGGGCGACCAAGTGGCGGGCTAGCAATAGGGGCAAGGTTGAACTATACCCTGCTCCCATACTTTAACACACGAGCCACCCCATATGTAATGTTTGCCATTTTTTCCTCAAATGAGAATACTGCTGATGAGATCTTAATTGCCAATATTTACGATCCACCAAGTATAAAATATACCCCCCACTATATGTAAAATCATGGGCGAGGCATTTACTACTTGGCTAGAATCCCACCCTGGTGGCACTATCATAATTGAGGGTTATTTTAATGTTAGCAATTTTCATCACAAAATGGCTCAAGCCAACCATATGCTTAATCGATGAAAGTTTTTGTGAGAATGTATAATCTTGTATTTATTCAATATAGAGATGATGAAACTGGGATCCTTACATACATCTGGAGCAATGGTAGCTCCAGATCTCATAGTGACTATTTAATTACCAGCAGCAATGTGGTAGTGACCAGGTGTGGACCGGTGGAGATTCGATTCACTGACATTAGTGACCACCGCATTCTCTCATGGAGGGTTCATATGACAACATTAACAGGGTAATTCATACAATTTCGCAGAAAAGTGTCGCAAGCGGCTGGCGCAGAGTGTCCGCGTGCGATTGTCTGCGCCAGGCGCGTGCGCTAAAACCGACAGCGTATTCATGGATTTTAGGCTCCCAAACCAGCCGTGGCGCAGAGTATCGCAGCGACCCTGCAGCAGCGCCAGTAACGCCCCCAAGAACGCCCTCGCGCAAGGAAAAGCCATCAAAATCGCTAAATCATCGCAAAGGGCTGCGCTAACCCTGGACCAGTTTACAGGGCTGCCAAACAAGGAACGCAAAGCGGGTAACGTTTATATCAGGGGTACACGGGAAGTTTTACACGCGATTAGCCAGGGTACGTGTATTACAGGGGTACGCGGGAAGTTTTACACGCGATTAGCCAGGGTACGTGTATTACAGGAGTACGCGGGAAATATCACACGCGATTTGGCTGGGTACGTGTATTACAGGGGTGCGTGGGAAGTTACACACGCGATTAGGCTGGGTGGGTCCTCACAGGTGTTCCCTGTACACCCTCCACGGCCCCTGCAGGCCCCTGCAGGCAGCCCACAAAACAGGTGACTACCCTGCACACCTGCTCATGTCCCCCAACACCCCACCCCCCAGCAGTCATGGGGCACCCTCCACCAGGCCCCCACTCATGTCCCCCTACACCCCCAGCACTGGGGCACCTGCCAGCAGGCCCCCACTCATGTCTCCCTGCACCCCCACCCCCCAGCACTGTGGGGCACCTGCCAGCAGGCCCCCACACATTTCTCCCACCACCCCCACCCCCCAGCAGTGCAGGGACACCCTCCACCAGGCCCCCACTCATGTCCCCCAGCACCCCCACCCCCCAGCAGTCAGGGGCACCTGCCAGCAGGCCCCCACACATTTCTCCCACCACCCCCACCCCCCAGCAGTGCAGGGACACCCTCCACCAGGCCCCCACTCATGTCTCCCACCCCCCCACCCGTCATGGGCACCCTCCACCAGGACCCCACTCATGTCCCCCAGCACCCCCACCCCCCAGCAGTCAGGGGCACCTGCCAGCAGGCCCCCACACATTTCTCCCACCACCCCCACCCCCCAGCAGTGCAGGGACACCCTCCACCAGGCCCCCACTCATGTCCCCCTGCACCCCCACACCCCAGCAGTCAGGGGCACCTGCCAGCAGGCCCCCACACATTTCTCCCACCACCCCCACCCCCCAGCAGTGCAGGGATACCCTCCACCAGGCCCCCACTCATGTCTACCACCCCACCCACCCCCCAGCAGTCATGGGCACCCTCCACCAGGCCCCCACTCATGTCCCCCTGCACCCCCACCCCCCAGCAGTCAGGGGCACCTGCCAACAGGCCCCCACACATTTCTCCCACCACCCACACCCCCCAGCACTGTGGGGCACCTGCCAGCAGGCCACCACACATTTCTCCCACCACCCCCACCCCCCAGCAGTGCAGAGACACCCTCCACCAGGCCCCCACTCATGTCCCCCTGCCCACAGGCCCTGACAATCCCCAAGCATGGGCCTCATGGCCAGCCACCACAGCCCAAAGACACAACCAAGTATTACATGCGCCCATGATACTACTCCAATGGAAACAATGTAAATGAACACATGTGTCTCACACACACACACAATGGTGGCAAGTGAACCTGAAAACCCATATCATGACATGCATGAAAACAATGAGATGAAACCACACATTGAAGAATGAAAATATCAAAATAATGTATTAAAAACAACAGTAATGGCAATCAAAATTAAACAAAATACACAAGTAAAAAAAAAAAAGAAAATTAAGCTGCCTGTCCCTTTTCAAATTAAAATCAATAAATGATAATCCAAAAAAATGTCTTCCAAAGTTCCAGTCCATAAAAAGTAAATGAAGGGAAAAAAGAAATAGAAAACCATTGCTCCATGGAAAAAAATATTCATAGTAAAAAAACTATCCAAATGCAAAGTCCCACTATGTACAAAGTATTCAGGGTCCATCATCCCAAGAGAAGAAATGAAACCTACAAAAAAACCTATCTAAAATGGAACTATATAGAAAAGGTGGAGCAGTGTCCGTCGACTCCAAATAAAAATAAACAATAAAGGAAACCTATCACTAAATAACTATATACAATGGCGGCGGGCCAGTCCAGCGGCTCACTCAGTGGTGTTCCGGGCATCATCGAACTCCTCGTCTATGTCCCAGAGGCGGTCCTGTTCCATGGCCCTGAGGGTCTGCAGGGACGCCGACATGTTCACCTCCAACTCCCTGCGGATTGCCTCGAGGCACTCGGCCCTCCTCAGGGCCCTCCGCATGGAGTTCTCCACCCTGACCATCGTGAGCCGCGGCTCTTCCGCCCGCCGCCGCTCCGCATCTATGGCGTGGCCCAACCGCTGCCACACGGAAGACACTTCCCATCCAGGGTCCTCCTGCCCTCCGGCCGATGCCTGCCCCTCCAATGTTGAAGCCCCCGAGCTATCATGGCTCCCACCTACAGCCTCCTGCTGCTGCAGCTGCTGCTGTCCATGTGCCCTGTCCGATGGTGCCTGCACATCCTCCTCCAGCTGGGTTGCAGTCGTTGATGTGGCCACCCCTGCTGGACGTCCGACTCCCGACTGTGGCAGGGATCTGTTGTCCACCAGCCTGGCCGCACGGTCAGAGGCAGCTCCACAGGGCACCCAGGTGACACATGGGTGGGAAGATGTCATGGAGGACGACTGGGGCATAGGGGGTTCTGTGGAGGAGGGGGTCGGAACAAGGTCCAGGAAACGGAGGAATCCAGCCCTGGTGAGCTGTCCCAGTGGGTCAACACAGTCAACGAGCCATGCGAGAAGACGTGCAGACTCATCATGAAAAGACTGCAGGTCAGCTCGCATGGCCCGTTGACGCAACGCCACCCCATCCTGGACAGGCTCAACCTGGTGCAGGATAGCCACATCCGCAGGGAGAGGAAGGCCAGGTGTTGTAAGCCAATCCCCTCCCTGAGAACGGGTCTGAAGGTAGGCATCCCCGCTAGTGCAAGATGATGCAGTGACAGGAGCAGGGACAGGATTGCACACATGCACCTCCGCGGCGGCCTGTGCTGCCTCCTGTCCTTGATCCTGCACTGCACCACTAGCACCAGTGGAATCCCCACCTCCAGACCCCGCCTCTGTCGCTTGCACGGCCTCCTCCTCCACCAAACCCCCCACCAACCTGGATGACTCCGTGCCATCTTCCTCCGTTGGGCCCTGTGGGGTCCCAGCTGCCCCTTCTGCTGCCGAGGAGTCCAACTCCAACCTCCTCCTCTTGGACCTCCCCTCGGCAGCTGCATCTTGGGACACGGCACCGGACTCCTCACTCCCTGATGAGATCAGAACCTGGGAGGGGAGCCGGGCCTTGCGTCTCCGGCTGGTGGTGCGACCCCTGCCGCTGTGCTCCACAGCACCTTCTCCGCCCTCTTCATCAGTTGACGCTGCAGACATGGAGAAAGAAAACACAGGCATCAGGGCACTGTACAATGGACTCATACACACATGACAGTTATACATGAGTGGCATTGGTAAACCTCAGACATGGCATCACAATCCCCAACACACATGTCATTTCAACTTGCACACATGAGCCATACCACAGCCATATTGCAACAGCCAGCATCATCCATTCACATACAACAGCATGAGCAGCCAAAGGTCATCCACACATCACATGCAACATAGGGAGTGCACTACACATGCACACACACGACCAAACTTGCATGCATGTGTACACCTCCGCCAACTGTCGCAGTGTTCCGATCGGCATCCATGTCACACCTGACAATCATTCCTCCACATCCTGTGCCATGCAAGCCCACACACACAAGCACCATCCATGTGTCACACATGAGACCCCTCGCATGTGTCACCCTCACAGCCCTGTACACCCCCCCCCCCTACTTGCCCACATAAAAATACATGTTCAACCTGCACACTCCTGGCACACCACCACACGCACAGCTTACAATCAGTATGCATGTACACTTACCGCTCGACTCCGACGGGTCTGCCTCTCAAGGACCTGGACGTGGAGCGCTGGGGATATGCGTTCCAGGACCCTCATCTAATCTTCCAACAAGTGGCCCCGGCGCCCCTTAGCATCCGCTGCCTTCAGGAGGCGCCGGGCCTTGTTGAGGGTCCTGGACCTGAAGTCCTCCCAGCGCTTCCTGACACGTTCGTAGTCGCGGACTGCCACCTCCTCCGCATTGATGGCAGTCACGATGTCCATCCAGGTCTGAGTCCGTCCTTCCTTGTCGGCGCGCAACCTTCTGAAGAGGGCATCATACTGCCCCAGGACATGCTCCACCAGGACACCAACTTCGGTGGCAGTGAAGCTGGTGCCCCTCTGCCTCCTTGGCCGGGGGTTGCCACTGGTGCCAGATGTTGCAGTGCCCGACATGGCAACCCCAGAGGCAGGAGTGGGTGGGCAACTGGGTCCTGGGGCTGGGCTGTGGAGCGATGGAAAAGCAGTCGGGAGTCTTCGGTTCCAGCAGGGGTGGTCACAGCAACATTACCCCTGGCTGATGTGCAGGCAGCAAATGGCAGGGCACGTGGGCAGCAGGCAGTCAGGCAGCAGCAGATGGCAGGTGGGAGCGTGCTCAGGGCTTTGGGGGACAGTAATTCGGCCTTCTGGGCAGGAACGTGGTCTTCCGTGTGTGAACGCGTGGCCAGCTTGATACGGAGTGATTTTGCACGTGAAAATCCTGCACGTCTGCGTGTAATTCGAGGAAAGGCCCTTAGCGCGTAAGCGCGTCAGCACACGTCTGTACATTCATTGGCCCAAAGGCCACCAGCGTATGTGTGTCTATGAAGTCACGTGCACGTTGAATATGGCGCACGTTTGAAATGTTGCGTGTAAAAAAAATGAAAGACCCGTCCGAGTGTCAAAGCGTGTGATTGGTGGAAATGGCCTTAGCGCGTACGCGCGGGAGTGACAAAGCGTGTGATTGGTGGAAATGGCCCTAGCGCGTACACGCGGAAGTGACGCTGGACGTGTGGGCCTGCATAAAAGGTACATGTAGAACACCATTTCCTTGTACGTGCTTTTCGTGGAGAGCGAGTGGGTGGAATCTGTACTTCTTGTCGTTTCACACGCGATTTACTTCACAGCGTTTCAAGTTCGTACTCCCTGTTACCTCTGACAGCTTTTTCTTTTTTCTCTTTTTCTGGTTTTCCTGGGCCTGTTCCCTCAAACAGCGTTCCCTTCTACTGTTGTCCTTTCTCCTCAGACAGCGTACAATTCTTCTTTTGGCGGGGGTGTTGCCAACGCGCCCACGCGCTTCTTTTTCACGCTCTTTTTCCTGGCAGACGGTGAGTCACGCACGTATCTAACATCTGTGCTTGCCCCGTGTGTAGCCTACCCCTTCAGAGGTCATTCTAGGCTGTGTGTGACACACATATGTTCATTCTTGTGTTACTGGGTGCCACAGGGTAGTGCAGGTTTATTTTTCCGCACACGTGGTCTAGGAGGGGTTGCGTGCACGTTATCTCCCTTTTTTGGGCTTCCTGTGCGTTGCGTGACCCGTCATCTTTCCCCAGGGGTCACATTCAGCCTTGCTAGAGCACTAGGGTACGATTACCATCTGGTACCCAACCTCTTTCACCCCCAATTGCCCAGGACAATAGTTTACAGCCACTCCCATACGCACATTAACATCAGTGCCATGGTTGGGAGGCGAGGAATCCGTAAGGGTGGCAAAGGTGGACGAGCCACAAGTGGTGGCCGTGGTGGATCCAGTAGGGGACGTGGTCGTTACTTGTAGGGTGACCCTGTCCCCCCCCCATGTGTGGAGGACCAGTCAAGGGCACCCATAACCCCCCGGCGCCCCCTGGTTGGGGGTGATGTGGCTGACACCATCCATGTTCAGCCCTTGTTGGACCGGCCCATTGTGGCACCAGACCTGGCTGACTCCATGGCTGACTTCCAGGTCAGCAGGCCTATGACACATGCGCTGGTGCACGTTGATGTCATCAGGCCACGTGGATCAGGGGCAGCAAGGTCATTTGCTGCCCCAAGTAGGCAGGGTGGAGAGGCTGCAGGGGCAGCTTCGGCTCCATCCACCCCAGCTCTCACACACCCAGCCAGGACAGTGTCGGTCCTAGTCCATCCTGCTGACATTCCCCCTGACACCATTACACTTGAGCCAATGCCTGCACCAACTCCCATGCTGAGTGTGCAATCCCACACTCCTGATACAGAGTCCACCAGGGCTCCTGCCCCTAGTGTCCAGAGCGGCGTAGGACACTCAGGATCCCCACCACCTTCCAGCAGAAGAGGAAGAGTGTTCGTCCGGCACAGGCTGATGCCCCAGACACGGCTACACAGTCCCACCCGTCGAGGAAGCCCAGCTTCACGGATGCCAAACTGAATGCACGTGTCGAGTATGTGTCCGCACATGATAACGAAATGGTCATTGTTGCAGGATCCAAGACCACACTTGCACAACGCCAGGCACACTGGCAGACCGTTGCGGACATCGTACGTGCCCTTGGAATCGTGAGCCACACAGCCAATGATTGCTATAAGCGCTGGAATGACCTAAAGCGCAGGGCAAAGAATAAGCTGGCCTCAAGTCATGCCGCAACTCTAGTGACTGGAGGTGGGTCTCCAGTAGAAGACATGGAACTCACTCCACATGAGTCAGTCGCTGGGACCTACGTCACGGAGGAACAGATCCAAGGCGTGGGAGATCTGCCAGATTATGAGGCATTGTCTGGTGAGTGCACATGCATGTGTGTGTCATCCATGTGCATGGTGTGTGTGTGAGGGCTTCTGTTTGTGTGCCAGGTGATGGTGTGTGTGCCTGAGTTGTTTGGGTCACCCATGTGCTTCATCCAATACATTCTGCGCAGCAGCATTTGGCCATAGCAGTATCCCTTCTGCCAACAGTAGACATCTAGCCCAACACCACGCCAGTTGCCCTTGAAGTGTCACCTTGCCACAACATTGTTGCTTATTTCTCTCTGTTCATTCAGGCAGATTGTTTGCATTCCACCACTTTTACTAGGCATTTCTCAGTCCTCTAGTCACATGTCTGACATGGCTATGGTAAAGTGGAGTGACTTTGTTACCTGGATATCATTTGTTTAGACATGTCCCTGTGCAATAGGACCATTTTGGACTGGCAGCTCCAGGTGAAAAATCAGACCTGTTTGAATTAGAAAAGCTATTACATGAGGGAACTGGACTGAATGAATAAGTGCTGCCCTCCTCTCCATCTTCACTCAATAGCAATGGTACATGCCATCTGTGTGATGGCATGTGTATTTCACCTGGCAATCACAGGCCAATGTGTGATGCCACTGCTAGGCAGCATGCAGCTAATGTGTTGATCTTCCATCTTGGTGTCATCAATGTGTGCCATTTGCCTCCCCTTCATACGCAGTGAGGGTGCATGCATGGGAGGGTTTTAGTCATGTGGGACATGTGTCAATCAAGTACTGGTTCTGTTGCTTCTCAGCCCTAATTGTGGGCCATAGTGCTAATGCCTGTTTCCATTTCTTTTCTTTCATGTCTTTGCAGGGGATGACGCACTTGATACAGCTGGGGTTGTGGAGATGGTGCAGACCCAGGAAGGGTCTCAGGCCCGACCGACCACCAGTGAGGGAGTGGTGTGGTGGTGGGTGAAAACCCACAACTGCTGCAGGTCGTGCTCTCAAGGGGTGTCTCTGGGTGCACCTCCCCCGAGCTGTATTCAGGTGTCGATTTGGATGATGAGACCTATGTGGCATCGCAGGTGAGTGTTCCTGGGAGGGATTCTCTTCTGTCCGACCCACCTGCACCAGGGGTAGTACCCTCAATGGGGATGTCAGTGTTGGCAGGTCTGCCTTTGGTGGTTACGGATGCAGGGTCACACTCCGCAACATCTGATCCTGTTCCTGGGCCAGCAGATCAGAGGGGGAATGCAGTCCTGCAGCCTCAGGCAGTGCCGGCACAGCAAGGCGCAGTTCGCCTTGCCCCAGACAGGTGTGGTGCCCGCCGACGTGGTGGCCGTACGCCACCTGGCAATACCGCATGGGAGCAATCCATATACGGTATGGCTACCCAACAGGCAGCATCATCAGAGATGATGGCTCAGGCCATGGATAGGATGGCCACTTTCATTGTCCCCCCAGAAAGGCTGATGGAGCGACTGCAGCAGGCAACAGACTTCATCTGCCAGTCACACAGGGAGGACATGTTGGCGTCCAACAGGGACAGGCGGGGGGCACTGGCGACTCTGCAGGATGCCCTTTCCATAGAGTCCCAGGGCCATAGGGAAGCCCTGAGGGTGGAACTCAGTCAGATCAGGATGACCCTTGTTGAGCTCGAGGCTTCAACACACAGAAGGACAGAAGAGCAGCTGGAGCGTCTCACACGTACGCTCTCAGCTGAGATGCAGGCAACTCGGGTGGAGGTCCGGTCATCCCATGAGTTGTTGCATGGGGACCTCCGCACGATTATCCTCCAGAACCAGACCTTCCACACTCGCATGCTTGCTGCCATGGAGGAGCAGACTAGGGCTTTGCGTGGGCTGCCTCCCATAGTGCCACCACCTCCTGATGCAGCTGCAGAGTCTGAGGAGAGCGACCACAGTGATTCTCTCACAATAGGGTAGCCGTGTCGGCCACAAGCCCATGGAGGTGTTTTTTCCCAGAATCCACACAGGTGGGTTCTGGTGTGCATCCTGACCTCGGACCTCCTAAGTGGCCTCCCCCACCCCCCCCTGGCCCATTCATGGCCATTTTTGATTTTTTCTTTTTTTTTCATATTTTTTTTTTTTTTTTACAGTGTGTTGCCTTGTGTGGCTCCCGTGGGCATCCGCTGTATTGTGGCTGGGCACATGCAGACTTGTCCTGATTTTGGGTTAGATGCTTGGGTTTGTGAGACACACACCCCTCCTGCTTCCCATTTCCATGGGCTTGCAAAGGGTGTCCCCAAGTGACATTGACTTACACGGTGACGTTGGACTCCCACTACATGTGTGGGTAGTCTAGTCAATACTGTGTATACATTCCTAGTGCATATTGCTGTTGTGTTGTACACTGCATGTTGCATAGATGTGTAACTCAGCATCCATGTCTACCTCCTAATTTGCAGGTCCTTTCCTCATGTCTACACAAGGCCCTCTACTTTGGAGATGGAGTCCATGTTGGCAGCAGTGCACCTACAACTCTATATGGCGGCAACACTGTACAGTTGGAAGTGGTGGGAGTGCAGGCATTTCCAGGTGGTGAGACTATTAATTTCTTACATTCGTAATGTCATGTTAATGGTAGTTTTGAGGGTCAGTAGCTGATAAGTGTTATTGCTAAATACCTGCTCAAGTGTGTTGTTGGTCCTGCATTACTGTGAGCATTTCAGGTGTCGCAAGTTTCAATTAGGGACACTGTACTTTGTGACACTTGTGTCATGTTGTGGGGATTACTTTGTTTGCCCTCACATAGCATGACATGGCATGGTGTGTCGTGTGGCGGTGCTGGGGATGGGTTGGGTGACATGGCACTGTCCTCATGTTGCATTTTGCAAGTGGGTATTCATTTTAGCTGCATGAATGTGTCTTTTCACGAAACTGCATTGGTGGTGTCTGTGTAGGTAGGGATGCACACATTGTAACACTTCCAGGTGAACAATCTCAGGCTGATATGGTTTTGACGGTTGATTCTCCAGACATTCAGGATCATTGTCAGGTTGAGTCATCATTGATTGTCAGATGGTATGTGCCAGGGCAGTGTGCACTCCACAGGGGTGTGATTTCTATGTGAAGTAATTAGCCACTAGCTGTGTACGGGCTGCCTCCCCCTGTGCCCTTTCCCCTCCCATGCGCAGCGGGCGTGCATGTGGTTGGGGATGTGGGGGCACCACCATGTCCACGGCCAGGCCCCGGCGTGTTGCAACGTTGTGCAGGACACATGCTGCCACTATGTTCCTGCACACTACTGGGGGAGCGTATAACAGCTGCCCGCCAGAACGGTCAAGGGAGCGAAAGCGTGACTTAAGCACTCCGAATGTGCGCTCCACTATGCCCCGGGTTGCAATGTGGGCTGTGTTATATCTTACCTCGGGTGGCGTGGTGGGGTTCCGAATTGGCGTCATCATGTGGGGGCTGAGAGGGTAGGCACTGTCCCCTGTGGAGGTGGTGATGGGTATCATTAGTGGGGTTGTGACCTTGCTCAGTATCTGACATGCATGCATGTGCAGTGGCATTCATACTCACCAAGCAGCCATGTATCGCCATGCCGCCCAGCTTCTAGGTCCCGGCTTAGGGTGGACATTCGGTAAATGAAGCTGTCGTGGGTGGACCCGGGATAGTTGGCATATACTGAGGTGATGAGTCCCTTGGCATTACATACTACCTGCATGTTGATGGAATGCCAGTGCTTGCGGTTCCTATAGATGTGCTCAGATGCCCTGGGGGGACGTAGAGCCACATGGGTGCAGTCGATGGCACCTAGCACTTTGGGGAATCGTGCCACACTAAAAATCCAGGGCGGCAGCCTGCCTTTCTGCAGGTGTTCTGGGCAGGTATATGTGCCTGCGGACTGATGGGCGTGCAGTGATGATGTTCAAGACCTGGTGTAGGCAGCGTGACTGCATGGCCTGTGACACCCCACCCACTATGGCACTTGTCCACTGAAATGATCCAGTGGCTAAGAAGTGCAGTACATTGAGGACCTTCTCCAGGGGGCTGAGTGCTTGAGAGCACAGGGTGGGTGATGTGAGGTCATCCTCCCACTCACTCACCAGGTCCAGTATTATGTGTGGTGGAAACCTGTACCTCCCATACACCTGGTCATCAGGCATCCCAAAAAGGCTGGTTCTGGGTGTGAAAATTCTGGCCCTGACTATCCTCCTCCTCCTCCTCCTTTGGTAGCCCACGGCCACTGCTGCTAGGAACGGTATATTCATCCTGGCGTCTGAGCTTGTTCGTTTTTTGCACGCAATTTTATGCATCGCGGGTCGACGTATGCCTGCTTCCTGCTGGCGTACGTGTTTACGGATTAGGACGTCATTTTTTGCGCGTGTTGTAGGCGAGCGTGTCAAACTTCCCGCGCACCCCTGAAATCCACGTACCCAGGCCAATAGCGTGTGGAAATTCCCGCGCACCCCGGAATACACGTGCGCTGATGTATTCGCGTGTGTAAGTGCCCTTGCACCCCTGAAATACACGTACATAGGCCAATCGTGTGTACGCGCACTTTTGTCCAATTACACGCGATGACACTCTGCCGTGCAGTCTTTCCACGTGTGCTCCGTCATCATGTGCTATGAGGGAAACACCCGTGCGGGTCACGTCACAGACGCGCTTACGTGCTGAGGGTCTTTGGTCCAATGGAATCGCGTATGCGTGCTTACGCGCTAAGGGCCTTTCCTCGAATTTCACGCTGACGTGCAGGATTTTCACATGCCAAATCACTCCGTATCAAGCTGGCCACGCGAAAACACACGGAAGACCACGCTCCTGCCCAGAAGGCCGAATTACTGCCCCCAGTGCCCCGAGCAGCCTCCCACATGCCATCTGCTGCTGCCTGCCTGCCTGCTGCCACCTTGCCCTGCCATTTGGTGCCTGCACATCAGCCATCTGCAGGGGTCCAGTTGCTGTGTCCACCCCTGCTGGAACAGAAGACTCCGACTGGGATAACATCGCTCCACAGCCCAGCCCCAGGACCCAGTTGCCCACCCACTCCTGCCTCTGGGGTTGCCATGTCGGGCACTTCGACATCTGGCACCAGTGGCAACCCCAGGCCAGAGGGGTAGAGGGGCACCAGCTTCACTGCCACCGAAGTTGGTGTCCTGGTGGAGCATGTCCTGGGGCAGTATGATGCCCTCTTCGGATCGTCCCGCGCCAGCAAGGAAGGACGGGAGAGGATCTGGGCCGACTGTGTGGTTGCCATCAACGCGGAGGGGGTGGCAACCCACAACGTCCAGAAGATCAAGAAGCGCTGGGAGGACTTGAGGTCCAGGACCCTCGTGAAGGCCCGGCGCCTCGTGGAGGGGGGCCGGGGCCGCATGAGTTCCATCCAAATGAGGGTCCTAGAACGCGTACGCCCAGCGCTCCACGCCCAGATCCTTGAGAGGGAGACCCGTCTGGAGTTGAGCGGTAAGTGGCCAAGGATTGCTGTGTGAGACAGGGCATGTTGCAGTGTGCTGGTTGTCTGATACTTGCCTGTATGTGTGACATAAGCCATGTATGCATGTATGTGTGCAGGGACATCATGGTAATGCATGTGCGACCAGTGATGTGTGAACCACATGGTTGTTGCATGTGTTTAAATGCGACATGGAGAGCATGCCAGTCTCTGTTCCTGGACATGGGTGGGGGTGAGGGATGGGTGCTGATGCCAGGTACATGTATGGTAGCCAAGTCTGTGTGCCTGACCTGCGTGTCTGACTTGTGAATGCCATGGATGCATGACACATGTCTGTGACAATGTACAGATTCACTGATGCAGCCTAGTTATCCTTGTATCCGCTGTGTTTGGGGTGTATGAGGCCAGATGGATGTGACTGAGGTGAAGTGTGTGCATGTGATTGGCATGACCCATGATGCATGTGAGTTCCATATCATTGTATGTTTCAAGAGTCCATTGGACATGTATGGAAATGTCCATGGCATGCACCATGCCTGTTACTGTGTGTGTTTTGCCTGGACTGATCCATGTGTTGTGGAGAGACATGATGGAAGTGCACTTTGACAGTGGTACTCATCCGCTATTGCTTCCTGTCTAGTACAGTACCCTGATGCTTGTGTTCTATGTCTCCCTCTACGCAGCAGCTAGTGAAGAAGAGGGCGGAGACGGCGCTGTGGAGCAAGGCGGCGGGGATGCCCCCACGGCTGCAGCGGAAGGGGTGGGTGAGCCCCCACAGGGGCCTGCTACGGCGGAAGACGGTGAGGAGCCATCCAGGTTGGTGGTTTCCACAGAGGAAGAGGAGGCCGCCACTGAGGCGCACATTGGGCCTGGTGGGGGCATCCCTGCTGGTGCAAGTGGTGCAGTCCAGGGGCAGGGGCAGGAGGCAGCACAGGTCACCGTGGAGGGGCCTGTGCATGTCGCTGTCCCTGACCCTGTGAGTGCACCACCATGCACCAGCAGGGATGCCCCGTCCCAGGCCCGTCCGCAGGTAGAGGGGATGTCCATGTCACCTGACTCCCCTCCACCTGCGGAGGGGACCCGTGGCCGTATGGAGAAGGTCCTGATTGGGGTCGCGATGCGCGCGGGTGCAATTCGTGATGACGTGCGTGCTTCCCGGGAGGAGCACGCACGTCATCACGAAGAGCACCGTGCCGACGTGGCCTAATTGGGATCTTCCATGTTCGGGGGTTTCCTGCATGTGTCGGCCAATCTGGCGGCCCTCTCCTCCTCTGTGGAGGCTATACGCCGGTCGTTCTCCTTGCCGTCTTCCGGCCAAGATGCCACCAGGGCCCCCTGTGGACCTGCCCTGACCAATGGAGCCAGCTCGGTGGGGATCCCATCCCTGCCACAGTCAGGAGTCGAAGGTCCAGCAGGGGTGGACACCACAGCAACTGTACCCCAGCAGATGGAGGATGTGCCGGCATCATCAGGCAGGGCACGTGCACGACGGCGTTGGTGGATTCCATCAGCCTGGATGCCGTCGTGCTGGCAGAGGCGGTTGCGTCGGAGGCAGCAGCAGAGTCAACGTGGGAGGCATCATGGCTCGGGGCCATCAACATCGGAGGGGCAGGCATCGGCCGGAGGGCAGGAGGACCCAGGACGGGAAGTGTCTTCCGTGTGGCTGTGGTTGGGCCAGCAGATAGGTGCGGAGCTGCGGCAGGCGGAAGAGGCGCGGCTCACGATGGTCAGGGCGGAGAACTCCATGCGGAGGGCCCTGAGGCGGGCCGAGTGCCTCGAGGCAATCCGCAGGGAGTTGGAGGAGGAGATGCGTCGTCCCTGCGGACCCTCGGGGCCATGGAACAGGACCGCCTCCGGGACATCGAAGAGGAGTTTGATGATGCCCTGGCCCGGAACACCACGGAGTGAGCCGCTGGACTTGCCTGCCGCCTTTGTATATAGTTCTTTAGTTTTAGGTTTCCTTTGTTTCTTCTTATGATTTGGAGTCGACGGACACTGCTCCACTTTTTGTATATAGTTGCATTTTAGTTAGGGTTTTTTGTAGGTTTCCTTTGTTCAGTTAGGCTCATGGACCCTTGGATGTTTTGTACATAGTTCTTCATTGGATTGTTTTATTTTTTTAGTTTTCATTTATTCACCATGGAGCAATGGTTTTTGCATTTATTTTTCTCTCTTGGATTGATTTTATTTTTAATGTGACTTTGGACAACATTTTTTTGAATTGTGATTTGTATTTTTAATTTTTTTTGACGGACATGCAGCTTATCTTTTTTTTATTGCCATTGTAGTTTGTTTAACTTCATTTGCATTCAATTTTTTTTTAATACAATTTTGTTTTCATACTTCACTGTGTGGTATCATCTCATTGGTTTCATGCATGTCATGTTAGGTGTTTTCCCATTCAATTGCAACCATTGTGTGTGACGGACATGGGTTCATTTGCTTTATGAACATTGGGGGTGTAACATGTAATTTCCTTTTCCATGTGGGTGAATGGGTTACTTGGTAGGGCCTTTTGGCTGTGGAGGCTGACCATAACGCACATGATTGGGGATTGTGAGGACCTGGGTGCAGGGGGACATGTGTGGGGGCCTGGTGGCAGGTGCCCCTCAGTGCTGGGGGGTGGGGGTGCTGGCGGACATGAGTGGGGGCCTGGTGGAGGGTGCCCCTCAGTGCTGTGGGGGGTGGGAGACATGAGTGGGGGCCTGCTGGCAGGTGCCCCTCAGTGCTGGGGGGGTGGGGGGTGGGAGACATGATTAGGGGCCTGGTGGAGGGTGCCCCTCAGTGCTGGGGGGTGGGGGTGCAGGGGGACATGAGTGGGGGCCTGGTGGAGGTTGCCCCTCAGTGCTGGGGGGTGGGTTGCTGGGGGACATGAGTGGGGGCCTGCTGGCAGGTGCCCCACAGTGCTGGGGGTTGGGGGTACAGGGAGACATGAGTGGGGCCTGGTGGAGGGTGCCCCTCAGTGCTGTGGGGGGTAGGAGACATGAGTGGGGGCCTGGTGGAGGGTGCCCCACAGTGCTGGGGGGTGGGGGTGCAGGGAGACATGAGTGGGGGCCTGGTGGAGGGTGCCCCTCAGTGCTGGGGGTGGGGGTGCAGGGAGACATGAGTGGGGGCCTGGTGGAGGGTGCCCCACAGTGCTGGGGGGTGGGGGTGCAGGGAGACATGAGTGGGGGCCTGCTGGCAGGTGCCCCATAGTGCTGGGGGTGCTGGGGGACATGAGTGGGGGCCTGCTGCCAGGTGCCCCACAGTGCTGGGGGGTGGGAGACATGGGTGGGGGCCTGGTGGAGGGTGCCCCTCAGTGCTGGGGGGTGGGGGTGCTGGGGGACATGAATGGGGGCCTGCTGGCAGGTGCCCCACAGTGCTGGGGGGTGGGGGTGCTGGGTGACATGAGCAGGCGTGCAGGGTAGTCCCCTGTGGTGTCGGCTGCCTGCAGGGGCCGTGGAGGGTGTACAGGGAATACCTGGGAGCACCCAGCCAAATCGTGTGTAGAATTTCCCGCGTACCCCTGAAATACACGTACCCAGTCAAATCGCGTGTGGAAATTCCCACGCACCCCTGAAATCCACTTACCCAGCCAAATCGCGTGTGGAACTTCCCGTGCACCCCTGAAATCCACGTACCCAGCCAAATCGTGTGTGGAAATTCCCGCGCACGTACCCGGCCAAATAGCGTGTGGAAATTCCCGCACACCCCTGAAATCCACGTACCCTGCCAAATCGCTTGTGAAACTTCCCGCGCACCCCATAGGTGCCATGTTGTTGCAAAAAAACTAAAATGAAAAAATAGTTTTTGTAAAATGGAGGTTGCAAGTAGAACATTCCAAGGCTTACTATTCTAGGACACTAACTGCTGTGAGAAAGTCATGGTACTCAGAGGTAGAGACAGACAAGGATGTACGGTTCAAAAACCTTTATTTATAGAAATGGAGTTTGGGGAATTCCTAACTTGCCCTATTTCCAATTGTTGGCTTTCTTCCATGAATCCTTCTGGGTTCTTGGAGACAGGGCACCCTCACCACGCTTTCACCTGCTTCAGCCGGCAGCCTTGTAGCGTCCTGGCGTCCCGTTCTCTCAAGCCTGGTTCTCAGTAGCCTCTGCTCAGCTGATCTCCTTCTCAAACTCGCAAATGCCTACCTGGCTGTCCGTGCTCCCTTTGTGAATCCAGGTTCCTCCTTTTATACTTAGTTTGGTTCTCCAGTGAATTCAGGTGTTGGCGATCGTAGTCAAGTGCCTGACTGTTAGGCAGAAACCTGTGCAGTTCCCTCTGGGACCACTGCAAAAGATTTAAGACTACAGGTGTTGGCAGTAAACCCACTTGGTAGCAGTCTGCACCGCACAGATTCACTGTGGTAGCTGTGGCTGAGCAGCCAGACTTCCCTCAAGAAGAGTTAGGCAGTATACAGAGGATACAGAATAGGTACAGAGGCACAGTAGCACAAGCAAACACTAACCAGAGCTAGGGGTAAAAGTATAGACTTATTTATTAAAGGTACACTCATAAATTACACTAGCACACTAGAAAAGATAAGAAAGTCAAACACAGTTACTATTACTCATATGTACATCCCTAATCATTTGTTGGACAATTCTAAGTTAACACCACTTATTTCCAAACAGAGGTGAGCGCTTAACGTTAGATGACACTCCAACAAGTATTACCAAAAGGGAGGGAAAAGGCAGAAATAAAGAGAGCAGTTAGGTAAAACACTTTTCACATAAGGTTAGCAAAGGCAGTCAATGGGGGAACCAGGAGAATTAGTTTGGGGCCCGCTTTAGAGGGAGCCAGGCGAAAAATGTGCCCAAGATCACACAATGTCCTCAGTCTTTGCAGGTGAGAGAAAAGGTTTTACTACGGTTCTGAAAAGTTTAGTTAGGGTGACCCAGGCCTACCCAGGTTTGAGAGCCGAGGGCTAAATCTACCCCGTACAATCGGTGGCAAGGGAGGCCGGGCGGATCACAGTACCTTTAAAAGTGGAAAGATTCCTCCAGCGGTGGTAGTCGTTACTGGTAGTGGATGCAAGTCGCGGCGTCGTCCCGAGGAAGAGGTGATCTCGACGGGGAGGAAGGCTGCAGGTCGTTGCACTACCAGGGATGAGGCCAGCCGTGGAGTTCTCCGGTCACAAAGGAATTTTACCCCTCTTTCGCGGTTGAGGTAAAAAGTGGTATCCCGGTTGCCGGGGTGCTTGGCACAGGCAAGGCGGCCACGAGATGCTTCGGGACGGCGAAAAGAAGGCAGCAACTGGTTGTCCCCACCAGTTAAGGGAAGAAGACTCTCCGGCGGGAGATCTCCTCTGTCGTCGGGAAAAGTGGTGAGACGGTTCTGCAGGGCTTCACCGGTGGTGTCGTCTTGGCAGGTCGGCTCGGCTTCTCCCTCTTCGGCTTCTTAGGTCCTGTGGCGACTTCTGAAGTTCCAGTCCCCAAAGCCCTGCTTTTATGCAGCAAACCCCCATTCACCCAGCCTAGCTGTCACTCAAACATGCTAAGTGGTGAGCCGGCCGGCACACCACTTGGGCCAATCAGGACGGAGTGCGACTTGAGTTACCAAGGTAACTCAGTCCAGGGTGCCTAAATCCCCCTCCACCCCTCCTAAGTACCCCAGACAGAGTGGCACCACTTTGGAGGGCTTCTGTGGAGAAGCCCGCCAAAAGTGGAACAAAGGGCTCCACTTTGGGTCAGAGTTACAGAGGTGAACACCAACGCCATTTTAGAATCAGGTTTTGGCAAAAAATACCAACCGGAGTTATAATAATAAAGAAATAACCCGGCGGTATGTTCAAGGCTACCGTAAATAAATAAATAAAGGTATTAGCCTAAAACAATGAGAGATCCCATAGGAAAATATTCGCGGTCGAATATAAAAAGTAGATTCCACTGCCACCAGCCAAAACTCGATGAGGGGGGACGGAGACGTGCCCCCTCGACTAACAGACCCCGGGGCAATGGAATTGCCCCGGCCAGTACGTCCACAATATGATGGTTTGTACTGGTTCTGTTCAGGATTTGAGACTAGTAAAGTCAATGGTGACTTTACAGACCCTGGGAGACAGTAGTCAGTCCCAGGGTATGGAGTCTATGTTAGGGGGTCCCTAGGACACCCCTGGGTTACGGCACTGAGGGTGCTGTGTAACCCATTTCACAAAAACACATGAGGCCCTATGGAGTACAAGACCCCATAGCCCATTCAACACAAGGCAAACCAAAGAAACACACTTCAAACATGTCCAAGAGTGAGGGTAAAAGAGTCTCACTCTTGGCAGGAGAGAAAAAATAAACCCAGAAAAATCCAGCAAAGCTGCTGGGGGACTCAATAGGTTAGGAAATTCAGCCTAAACAGAGAATTCTCCCTAACACTCGCCCCCCCCAGACTAAGGGACAGGAGGATTTAATCCACTCCTGGATGAACCTCATACCTCTAGTCGATGACATACATCCTAGAGAGTCCATCAGCATTTTGATGGTGACACCCTGACCTGTGCTCAATGGTGAAATCAAACCCTTGGAGGCAGATTGACCATCTCAATAGTTTTGGATTTTCCCCTTTCATTTGCATTAACCATCACAAGAGTTGGTGGTCAGTTTGAATGACAAAAGTAGAACCATACAAGTATGGCCTAAACTTCTTCAGTGCCCACACAATAGCAAAGCATTCTCTTTCGATTGTTGCCCACCTTGTTTCAGGTTCCTTCAGTTTTCTACTGATGAAGCAAATGGGGTGTTCCCTACCCTTCTCATCCAGTTGGCTAAGAACTGCACCTATACCTACATTGGAAGCATCAGTTTGTACAATGAAAGGTTGGTGGTAGTCAGGAGCTCTGAGTACTGGGGCTTGGCAGAGAGCTTTCTTCAGGTTTTCAAAGGCCTGATTGCATTCCTCCGTCCATTTGACCTTCTTAGGGAATTTTGGAGAGATCACCACATTCAGAGGAGAAGCTATGGTCCCATAGTTCTCAATGAAATTCCTGTAGTACCCAGTGAGGCCTAAGAAGGCTCTCACCTGGGTCTGAGTAGTAGGTGTTGTCCAATTTTGCACAGCTTCAATCTTGCTGAGCAAAGGCCTTATTTCTCCACCTCCTACCTCATGTCCAAGGTAGACCACTTTACTCTGACCAATTTGGCACTTGCTTGCCTTTATGGTCAGATTGGCCTGCTCAAGAGCCTGCAAAACATGTCCTAAGTGGGTCACATGTTCTGCCCAGCAGTGGCTGAAGACTGCAATGTCATCCAAGTATGCCATGCAGAAGTCCTCCATCCCCGCCAGAACTTGGTTCACCATCCTTTGGAATGTTGCAGGTGCATTTTTCAGTCCAAAAGGCATAACCTTGAATTGGTATAGGCCAACTGGGGTAGAAAATGCAGTTTTCTCCTTGGCATGGTCTGTCAGGGCTATTTGCCAGTAGCCTGACGTAAGGTCCAGTGTGCTGAGGTACTTGGCTGCACCAAGTTTATCCACCAACTCATCTGTCCTTGGCAAAGGGTGGGCATCAGTCTTGGTGACTGCATTAAGAGCTCTATAGTCCACACAGAATCTCAACTCTTTGGATCCTGCCTTTGGTACTAACACTACTGGGCTAGACCATGGACTAGTAGAGGGCTCTATTACCCCGAGATCAAGCATCTTCTTGACCTCCCCTTTGATGTGGGTTCTGACATGTTCTGACATTCTATATCCCCTGCTTTTGACTGGCAGGCAGTCACCAGTGAGTATCTCATGCTGTCCCCAAGGGGTCAAGCCTGGTGAAAGTGAGAACAGGGAGGCAAACTGGTTTAACATAGCTTTGCACTCTTCCTGTTGCTCAGGGGTCAGATCTGAAGAGAGATTAACTCCTTCAACCTTTTCGTCCAAAGGTAAGCCTTTCAGGAGGTCAGGTAGAGCTTCACTCTCCTCCTCCTCTTCTGATGACGCTAGGAGCAATGCTCCTACTTCTGGTCTAGAGACATAGGCTTTGAGGCGGTTGGTGTGGAAGACTCTGGGAGCTTCCCTGGGTTTGCCCAGATCCACCAGATAGTTGACCTCTCCAAGTTTTCCCACAACCTTGAAGGGTCCCATCCATTTGTCTTGCAAGGCCCTCTGCCTTGTTGGAAGCATAACTAGAACTAGCTGGTCTTGAGTAAACTCAACCATGTTAGCCTTCTGATCATGCCAATGTTTGATCAGAGCTTGGCCAGCTTTCAAGTTGTCACTTGCTTCTGCCATCATGTGTGACATTCTCCTTCGGAGACCTATCACATAGTCAGTCACTCTGACTGGCTTGGGGGAAGGAGCACTCTCCAACCCCTCCTTAATCAGGGCCAAGGGGCCTCTGACGGGATGGCCATAGAGAAGTTCAAAGGGAGAATAACCCACTCCCTCCTGAGGGACTTCCCTATAAGCAAATAGAAGGCATGGCAGTAGAAGGTCCCACTTCTTCTTAAGGGGTTCTTCTAAGGCACCTATCATGCTCTTCATGGTTCTGTTAAATCTTTCTACCAACCCGTTGGTCTGAGGGTGGTAGGCGGTTGAGAACTTGTAGGTAACTCCGCAGGTTTTCCACATGGCTTTCATGTAGTTGGACATAAAATTGGTCCCCCTGTCAGAGATCACCTCCTTAGGAAACCCAACCCTGGTAAAGATACCAAGGAGGGCCTTAGCCACAGCCTGAGCTGTAACAGTCCTCATAGGAATTGCCTCAGGGTACCTAGTAGCATGGTCTACTACAGCAAGGATAAACCTGTTGCCTGAGGAGGTTGGGGGATCAAGGGGACCAACAATGTCAATCCCTACCCTCTCAAATGGGACTCCCACAACTGGGAGAGGCACTAAAGGTGCCACATTCTTGGAACCAACCTTACCAGAAGTCTGGCAGGTATGGCAGCTCCTGCAATACCTATCTACTTCAGCCCCCATTTTCGGCCAATAAAAGTAGAGAGAGAGCCTTTCCTTGGTCTTCTTGAAACTCAAGTGACCAGCCAAAGGAATCTCGTGGGCTAGTTGCAAGAACTGTTGTCTGTTCTCTTGGGGCACTACCAGGCGTTGGTAGGCTCCAGGTTCAGATTCAGTTGGTTCACTGTAGAAGAGGCCATCTTCCCAGTGTAACCTATACTTCCCAGGCTCTTGCCCATTAGCCTGAGAAGCTGCCTGTTGGCGAAGGCCCTCCAGAGTTGGACATTCTCTTTGTCCCTTACGAAAAGCTGTCCTGCTGGGTCCACCTTCTGCCAGTAAAGACTGCAGCTCAGGATGGTCAGCCGGGTCCAGGTCTCCAATAAGTTCTGGGCCTCCTACTAGCTCTTCTTCAGAGTCTAGTTCAACCACACAGGGTTGTACCTCCCTCTCAGCCTCAGCTGGAGGTGGAGTTACAGGTGTAACTTTGGACAACCTCGGGGAAGTCCTTGTTGGAAGCACTGGAGTGCTTGCTGTAGGCTTTTTCCTAGGAGTCTTGGGTGGCCCCTTCGCTCCTGGCCTGGTAGTTACTGCAGTAAGTTGTTCCAGTGGGAGAGGAGTGATTTCTGTCATCATCTCCTGAGATAAACCTCGCAGGGTTTTCTCTCTTGCAGATTTGGTGAGCTCCCGTAACCTTTTACTAGGAGGTCTGGGGGTATGTGACACAACTCCCAGAGCTTTCAGGTAATTTCCTAGCAGAACTCTTCCTGGCACTTCACATTGTATACTGACAGGTATCTTCACAGCCATATCATTACACTGGATGAGAACTGGTAACTGGGGACACATCTGCACAGGCCCTCCAGCTAACTTGGTGAGGCATTTGGGTGCCTTAGCAACATCCTCTGCCTTGAAAAATGATTCATCCACCACAGTTATGCTGGCCCCAGTGTCCCTGATGGCAGGGGTCTCCTGACCATTCACGTGGACACTGTCCTTATAATACTCTTTAGTATTATCTGTGATAGAATTATACACATCTAAATTTTGTTGTTCGCACAACCCCAGAGAGACTAAAGAAACACTGGCTGAGACTCCAGTGGGTTCATCAGCCAGTAGTAGAAAGTTTCCACTTGCCATAATGACTTCCTCCTCCGGAGCGAAGGCTAAGGAGACAAGTTGGACCCCGGAAGGTTTACCCTTACATCTGGGATCTCCTTTCACATGGTCAGTAGCCTTACAAACATAACAGGCCCCAAAGGTCCTTTGGAATGGAGGCTTG
Source organism: Ambystoma mexicanum (assembly GCF_040938575.1). Taxonomy (NCBI): domain Eukaryota; kingdom Metazoa; phylum Chordata; class Amphibia; order Caudata; family Ambystomatidae; genus Ambystoma; species Ambystoma mexicanum. The sequence continues at coordinate 47,198,938 of NC_090927.1, forward strand.
TTCTGACCTCCTTCTGGTTTAGCACCAGAAGGTATACTACTCTGCTGTGGTTTCCCAGGTGGCTTACCCTTATGGTTTTGTTTGGGGCCCTCTTTGGAATTAGGATTATTAGAATTCTCTTTGGAGTCTTTCTTAGGCTGTCTTCCCTCATCCTTCTTCCGAGTTACCCCAGAATCCTTGTGAGTAGCCCGGTTGGCAACCCACAAGTCAGCAGCCTTAGCTAGCTTCCTAGGATCTAACTCCTGTGAATCAGCCAAGTGCTGTCTGAGCTCAGGAGAGCAGGCATCATAAATTGACTCCATCATTACAAGATTTCTCATTCCTTCATAAGTGTTCACCTTGTAACCCTCAATCCATCCCTCTAAGTTTTTCAGCCCTTCACACACCCAGGTAGCCCAAGGGGTACCATCATGCTTTTTGAGGCTCCTAAACCTCTTAAGATACTGGGAAGGGGTTTTCCCAAACCTAGCTATCAAAGCTAGTTTCACACATTCATACTCTTTCCTATCCTCCTCCCCCAACTCCATTACCACATCAGTTGCAACAGGGGGAAGCCTAGAGAACAACCAGGTGAGTAACTCATTGCCTGTGATGTTCTGGAGCCCATGATTATACTCAAACATAGACAACCAATCCAACACATCCAACTTAGGCTCATACATACCAATCAATTCCTTAGGCATCCGGGGTCTTTTAGGACTGGAACTTCTAGAGGAGCCAGAGAGAGAAGCATTCTCAACAGACAATTTCTTCATTTCTAGCTCATACTTGAGCTCCATTTCCCTTAGTTCTTTGTCAGTTTGAGCATTAAGTTTCTTGTACTCTAATTCAAGTTTCATTCTCTCTAGTTCAAAGTATTGAGGGCTACATGTGGGACCTGGCAAAGGTCCAGTAGGTACAGCTGGTAGAGCAGACAGAGGCCTAGAGGGACTATCTACAACAGTTTCATCCTCCTCTTCTGGTTCTGACCCAAGATCATCAATACTTTGTGCCATATCAAGATCATTGCTGCTTTCTACATTTGCTGGAGTGATAGGTCCCTCTGGACCATCCTCCAGACTTTGGTTTTCTAACAACCTTTCTATTAGCTCTATTGTCTTTCCTTTAGTCATGAGATTCTTATGCTTACAGAGAAGTCTTAAACAATCAGCAGTTTTTGTAGCAAGGGACTCTTGACTATAACTTTCCATAGTAGAAAGGTTAAAAAATGACTTTTTCTTTCTTGTGCTTAAGCTTTGTGGTTAGTTGCACTAAGGTATCTCAAAAGTACTCTAAAGTGTATACTCAATACAGATCCCACCGCTGTACACCAGTATTAGGCAGAAACCTGTGCAGTTCCCTCTGGGACCACTGCAAAAGATTTAAGACTACAGGTGTTGGCAGTAAACCCACTTGGTAGCAGTCTGCACCGCACAGATTCACTGTGGTAGCTGTGGCTGAGCAGCCAGACTTCCCTCAAGAAGAGTTAGGCAGTATACAGAGGATACAGAATAGGTACAGAGGCACAGTAGCACAAGCAAACACTAACCAGAGCTAGGGGTAAAAGTATAGACTTATTTATTAAAGGTACACTCATAAATTACACTAGCACACTAGAAAAGATAAGAAAGTCAAACACAGTTACTATTACTCATATGTACATCCCTAATCATTTGTTGGACAATTCTAAGTTAACACCACTTATTTCCAAACAGAGGTGAGCGCTTAACGTTAGATGACACTCCAACAAGTATTACCAAAAAGGAGGGAAAAGGCAGAAATAAAGAGAGCAGTTAGGTAAAACACTTTTCACATAAGGTTAGCAAAGGCAGTCAATGGTGGAACCAGGAGAATTAGTTCGGGGCCCGCTTTAGAGGGAGCCAGGCGTAAAATGTGCCCAAGATCACACAATGTCCTCAGTCTTTGCAGGTGAGAGAAAAGGTTTTACTACGGTTCTGAAAAGTTTAGTTAGGGTGACCCAGGCCTACCCAGGTTCGAGAGCCGACGGCTAAATCTACCCCGTACAATCGATGGCAAGGGAGGCCGGGCGGATCACAGTACCTTTAAACGTGGAAAGATTCCTCCAGCGGTGGTAGTCGTTCCTGGTAGTGGGTGCAAGTCGCGGCGTCATCCCGAGGAAGAGGTGATCTCGACGGGGAGGAAGGCTACAGGTCGTTGCACTACCAGGGATGAGGCCAGCCGTGGAGTTCTCCGGTCACAAAGGATTTTTACCCCTCTTTCGCGGTTGAGGTAAAAAGTGGTATCCCGGTTGCCGGGGTGCTTGGCACAGGCAAGGCGGCCACGAGATGCTTCGGGACGGCGAAAAGAAGGCAGCAACTGGTTGTCCCCACCAGTTAAGGGAAGAAGACTCTCCGGCGGGAGATCTCCTCTGTCGTCGGGAAAAGTGGTGAGACGGTTCTGCAGGGCTTCACCGGTGGTGTCGTCTTGGCAGGTCGGCTCGGCTTCTCCCTCTTCGGCTTCTTAGGTCCTGTGGCGACTTCTGAAGTTCCAGTCCCCAAAGCCCTGCTTTTATGCAGCAAACCCCCATTCACCCAGCCTAGCTGTCACTCAAACATGCTAAGTGGTGAGCCGGCCGGCACACCACTTGGGCCAATCAGGACGGAGTGCGACTTGAGTTACCAAGGTAACTCAGTCCAGGGTGCCTAAATCCCCCTCCACCCCTCCTAAGTACCCCAGACAGAGTGGCACCACTTTGGAGGGCTTCTGTGGAGAAGCCCGCCAAAAGTGGAACAAAGGGCTCCACTTTGGGTCAGAGTTACAGAGGTGAACACCAACGCCATTTTAGAATCAGGTTTTGGCAAAAAATACCAACCGGAGTTATAATAATAAAGAAATAACCCGGCGGTATGTTCAAGGCTACCGTAAATAAATAAATAAAGGTATTAGCCTAAAACAATGAGAGATCCCATAGGAAAATATTCGCGGTCGAATATAAAAAGTAGATTCCACTGCCACCAGCCAAAACTCGATGAGGGGGGACGGAGACGTGCCCCCTCGACTAACAGACCCCGGGGCAATGGAATTGCCCCGGCCAGTACGTCCACAATATGATGGTTTGTACTGGTTCTGTTCAGGATTTGAGACTAGTAAAGTCAATGGTGACTTTACAGACCCTGGGAGACAGTAGTCAGTCCCAGGGTATGGAGTCTATGTTGGGGGGTCCCTAGGACACCCCTGAATTACGGCACTGAGGGTGCTGTGTAACCCATTTCACAAAAACACATGAGGCCCTATGGAGTACAAGACCCCCATAGCCCATTCAACACAAGGCAAACCAAAGAAACACACTTCAAACATGTCCAAGAGTGAGGGTAAAAGAGTCTCACTCTTGGCAGAAGAGAAAAAATAAACCCAGAAAAATCCAGCAAAGCTGCTGGGGGACTCAATAGGTTAGGAAATTCAGCCTAAACAGAGAATTCTCCCTAACACTGACTTTGCCTGGCCTCATTAGAGGGACATTCAAAGAAAGAAGAGTTATTTGGAGTGTTATGTGTTCCGTCATGATGTTATTAGGACGGGAGAAACATGGTCTCTGGGGAAACCAGGCGTCTGGCTGAACGTAGACTAAGGGAATGTCGGGTAGGGGGTTCTCTGAGAAGGGGCACACCATGTCTCCTCCCTCGCTAGTCCGCCCCCAGGGTCGGGATCCAAAAGCGATGGCCATTCCCTGGCCACCTTTTTGGAAGGCCCCCAGGAGTGGAAAGGGAAAAACTCCCAGTGTCAATCTGGAAAAATGAATACCCTTCATTTGAATGATAGACGTAACTTGATGGCCGTGGGCCAACCGTCTTATGCATCAAATTATAGAAATATAAACTGCTATGCTTGACCGACGAGCGGCCATTTTAAATGTAGCAAGAATCGCCATTTTGCTTGTTAACCATTGCTTTCTGTCTAAAAACTGCTTTGCAGCTTGCAATTCTTGCGAATTCTGCTTCCTCTGCTCAACTGTTAACATTGTCTGAATATGAAAGGACAAGGTCGCGGGACTGAAGAGTTTGCTGAAACTCCTCATGAGTAGCCCAGAGAGGAATGCCTACGCTCCCTCTCTGTAGCCTTGGGAGGAAGCTGCAGGGCATTTAATCACTTCACAGCAGCCAGCCAGTCTCGTATGATGGTAGAATATGTTAGAATAATACAGTTAAAGGCTTGAATTATGCTTCTCTTACGGCCCCCCCTTCGCAAAACCCTTTAGAACGTGTCGGCTCCCAGGACACGAATAGTACCTCATAGATAGCAAAGCTTGGAATGTGGCTCTTCCCCCGTGTACAGATTGCTTCCAAGAACAGAACCAATGTGTTCTAAAAGATGCCTCTGCACTTTCTAAATTGCACATTGTTACTACAATAGACATCGAAAGCATTATAATCGTCATACTCGTCGGATATGTCCATCGTCATCCCGAGTTCAAAGGAACTTAATACAGAGGGGTGTTGAACATGACTTTGCTGATTGTATAATATGCATTTTGTATATATGTAACTGATGTACGTAATTCGCTCTCTTGCGTCCCTCGAGGTCTAGGAAACTCACGTCGCGGGGCGTGAGATCAGAATTGGCCAATTGATACTATCTTTTGCTTGCAATAAACCCTAGCATTGGGAATTTGAAACCTCGTGTCTGGCGCATCTTTTCGTGTATGGTCATTGCCTTGTTTCCATAGCACGAGGGACCCCTAGGGGCCCCTTTCACCAGGGCTTTCACACTGCCAACAACTACTTCTCGATAATGGAGTAGTTTTGTTCACTGGCAATCAAGGTGGCATTTGAAGAGTGAAGACAACACTTGCAAGGGGGAATCCATAGCGTTGAAGTCTGCAATCTTCAATATTTCATACCCAACAATGCCGAAACAGTAGACTGGACTAGTGGGTGCATTTCTTTTCCTGCAGTACTGTAACCTTTCTTCCTGTGACACGAAACAGAAAAGCAGAAGCCTTGCCTTCTTCTCTACATGAATCAGAGGCAAGTGAAACACTGGGTAATATCCTCTCACCCACTAAACATATTCTACTAGAAGTACTTTCCATTTTACAACAGGTTCAGCATCACAAAGCAGTGGATGCGGCCTCAACCTACCCCTAGCTAATCCCAGGAACCTGCACGGCGGGTGACCTTCGGTTTCATAACAATCGTCTATACATTCCTACAGCTGATCTGCAACGTCAGGTTCTGTCTAACGTGTGATTCAAAGCTCGCCAGACACAGATGGGTCCGAGCGAGCGCAGAATGACTTCAGCTGCAGTTTTTTGGGCCAAGATGGGTCTTCAAGAATATGCACTCTGCATCCAGTCTGCGCCCAGTTGAAAGTAGAATGCAAGAGACCCGTAGGACTTATCCACTTGATGTTCCACCATGGCCATGGCATACCATCACCACAGACTGCATTGCTGATTAATCCTTTGTCTAATGGGTCTATTTGCGTTATGGTCTTGGTAGACTACTTTTCTAAGATGGCATATTTTGTTCCGATACCCGTCCTTTCAGCCAAACAGATGGCAGATGCCTTGAATCATGTATACCAGTTATGCGGTATACCGACAAAAATTGTTTCCGACCGGGGTTCCCGGTAGACGTCCCGATTGTGGACTTTATGTAAGCTCATCAGTGTCCATACAGCCTTGAGCTCTGGCACAATATCTATGTTGCCTTGCTAATACAATGCAATCTGATTGCAGTAATTACCTTACTATTGACGGAAGTGGCCTATAACAAGTCCTTTTGCATCTTGCAGTGCATTTTGGCTATGGCTTGGCCTCACTATGCATGGCAAGTCTGTTCTGTCGTCCATGCTTCTTTTGGGAAACCCTGTCTGCAGGACCATTTTCACCAACCTTTGCCCCACCCTGACCCCCTATTGGTCTTTGCTGTCCCTGAAAGACATCTGTGACTCCTGTAGCCCCCCACGGTGGCCTTTACTTTGGGGTTTCTTGGAAGGGTTATGCTACGTGTGATCATTCTTGGGAGCCAGCCTCCAATGTTCGTGCTGTGACTGATCAACCGTTTCTACCTGCTTTATCCTTGGAAACCTGGTGCTTGTTAGGGAGATATTTCATTTTTATGCCAAGTCCCCTCTACCTCTGAGACCACCGGCACTTGTTGCTGGACTCTTGGACCTATTTCCTATTCTCCTGAATGAGCGGAGCCTTTTTCCCCCTCATTCCTTTTTTGCTCCGACTATGGGTACCCTAGCTCATCCTGGTTTTATTTCCTTTTATGGAGTCTTGCTTTCCTCCATACTTTGTAAGGCATCTGTAATTTACTTTTGCAGCACACTGCACCCTCTGTGCAGTGCTGCTGGGCTTTCCTTTTTATATTTATTCTTTTATTTTACTTAGGAACTACTGCTCTCAAGGTTAGAAGGCTACATGTATCCTCCTTATCTTTTCCTTTTGAGAGATCAGCACACACCACCCTATGTGGAGTGCTGAGGCGTTACGATATATGATATGATATTTTATTTGTATCGCGCTCATACACAAGTGTTTCAGAGCGTGACAAGGCAAGGGAGGGGAACAGGGGAGAACAAAACAACGGTCTTACTAGGCCCAGTGACAATGAGAACGCGCAAGAGCAAGGGAAAGTGCATGGAAGGGGGAGAATGGAAAGTACGGAGCAGAGGAGACACAGATAAATAATAAAAATACATAGATAATGGAGGCAATAAACAGTGGTAGTGCAGCCAGCAAGTGGCAAGTGCTTTATTTACGGCAGCAGACTGGGTAAGTCTGATAAGTGCAGAAAAGAAGAATATGGTGGGGGTGGGGAATGTAAGGGCACGGGTACAGATACAGACCCCAGTGCAAGGGGTGGCCAGGAGAAAGTGCAGGAGGGAGGCTGGGCGAGCAGGTACCTGAGCCCAGGGGACAGAGGGTGGCAAGGTGCACAGTGCCAAGAGAGAGCAGATCAGCAGGGGGTAGGGGGAGCAAAGGCAGAAGCAAAGAGGAAGGTCTTGAGGTACTTCTGGAACCGGAGATGGTTCTCCTCAAGTTTTAGAGTGTAAGGGAGGCTGTTCCAGAGGGAGGCCCCAGCCAAAGACAGAGATCTACCCCCAGCTGGTTTCTTTGAGAAACGACTGACCCTGAGGGAGTTAGAGGTAGAGGAGCGAAAAGCTCGAGAGGGGATATATTTGCAGAGGAATAGCTGAAGGTATTTTGGACCAGGGCCCCAGAAAGCCTTGTGGGCAATGCAGAGGGTTTCGAATTTAATCCTTGCAACCACTGGGAGCCAATGGAGAGATTTCAGAGCTAGAGAGATACGATCCCAGGGCTTGAGGCCAAGGACAAGTCTTGCAGTCCTGTTCTGAATTATTTGCAGAGGGTGGAGAGTAGAGGCAGGTAGATTTAGAAAGAGGCTGTTACAATAGTCCAACCTAGAGAGAACCAGAGCTTGAAAGACAGTGAGCTTCAGGGGGAAGGAGAGGAAAGGCAGAGTACCTCTGAGGAGGTGCAGTAGGAAGTTTGACTTTTTAGAGACCTCCGAGATGTGGGCAGAGAAGGAAAGTGTGGAGTCAAAGATGGCCCTGTGGTTCTTAGCCTCGCAGGTAGGGGTTGGAGGAGAGCCAAGGGAGGCCGGCCAGAGAGTGAAGGGAAAGGATGGTGAAGGTGTGCCGATGAGGAGGATCTCCGTCTTTCTGGCATTCAGACAAAGATCATTGGCGGTATACCAATCTTGAATAGCAGTTAGGCAATCAGAGATGGGAGAGGAGGTGGCCGAGGGGAGCCTGAAAATGAGTTGAGTGTTGTCAGCGTAGCACTGGAAAGTTGAGCAGATAATGGCAATGCAGTGGGCGAGAGTTGCCAGGTATTGGTTGAAAAGCCAGGGCGAGAGGTTAGACCTTTGGGGAACACCACAGCTAGAGAGGAAGATAGATGATATGAAGTAACCCAGTTGGACCTGGGAGGGTCGATCAGACAGGAAAGAGGTCAGCCAGGCCAGAGCCTGATCAGTGATACCCAGGTGGTCAGAGACGGTTGAGCAGGATGGTATGGTTGACCGTGTCGAAGGCAGATGAGAGATTGAGTAGGATGAGGACAGAGGGACATGTTAGAGAGCAGATCTTCACGGATGTTCAGGAGAGCAGTTAGCGTGCTTCTGGCTGCTCTGAAGCTCTGGTGGTCATGGAGACTACCAACCGAATCGGAATTAAGGTCAGGTTGAGAGATGGCCAGCTTTTCCAGGAGTTTGCCTAGAAAGAGAGTAATGGAAATTGGGCGGTAGTTAGCCGGACAGTAAGGATCAGCTTTGGGTTTCTTGGGAAAAGGATGCACAAAGGAGTGCTTCAGAGGGGAGGGGAAGGATACCGAGGCAAAGGAGTGGTTGCAGTAGTCCCTTTCTCACTGCTACTCCAACACTTCTGTTGGTGACAGACATACATCTTTGCCTTGTGGCAGCAGACATGTTCCGATATTTGGGTAATTTTTACTCGCAGGCTGTCTCCACAGCTGTGGTTATATACAGAATGGTCACCACTGACCCAAAATGGTGGCTTCTTTCTTATATCGCCATTTTTTGTGTGCTTGTCCTTTCTTGGTCCTTCTGCCGTCCTGGGTGGGGCAGGTCCTTCTTTGACTTTTGTCTTTGGCGGGAATCCTCTGTAAAGCCTGCCGAGGCTCCAGTGTGCCTGCGAGGACAGGAAGCAGGGAAGCAATTTAAAACTCTGCTGTTCTTTGTCTTGTGGGATGCCTGCCTGGAACCAGTTGCAACTGGGCCAGCCACCCCCCAAAGTTTGAATGTAGCACGAGTGTTGATTGGCTGGGTTCCTGGATAAAAGGTGAGGATCCTGAGGCAAAAGACAAGTCAACCACTCGAACAGAAGACCCGAAGAAGACGACCAGAGACACTTGCAGCCCCTTGTAGCAACCGGAGATGCCTGCTGAAGGACCGCGGCTGTCCCGGCCCCTTTCTCAAATTGACAGGGAAGCTCCGAAGAGGATTACTTCATCCCTTGGACTGGTGGGCCTAATCAGTCCTAATTAGACCTTCAATTCAAGCCATCCCACGAAGTGGTGCAACCTTCTTGGGCTGCAATCCGCCAGTACCCTGGAACCTCAAGCCTGATTGCAGTGCATCGTCGTTCTGCGAACAAACTCTCCCGAAACTTTTTGGTGGAATCTTACCAGACCTCCATAGGCAAGACCCCGCTCCTCAAAGTTGCCCTCACCAGAGTGCAGGACCAAGCAAGCGAGGTAAGTCGTCGGACGAGAACCGTTCCCCATTGGAAGCTGTGAAAAGGCGCCAAAACTGCAGATCGATGTTGGAGGACGAAGAATCCTTTGCTTTGAGTCCTTTCTCTCGACTGCTGCTGTGACAACCCTTCCAGAGTCCTTCCTTTCGTCACCACGCCACGGAACAGGAGACCGGGTCCAAGCTGCTGCACCGTGAAAGAATCCAGCTGCATTTTATTCATCACTCTGCAGATACTGTGGGACTGGGGGGGGGGGGCAGGGGGAGGGGAGTACTTACCTTCAGTCATAACTATTTTACTATAACTCCTAGTGTGTATGTGTTTCTTTGGGCCTCTCTATATACTGAGTTCATTGTACTTGCCAACAACTCGCATCTCCCTCTTAAGATAAACCAAAACCTTGAGTAGTACAGACTTATTCTAGAAGTTGGGGCTCTGTATAGCAAGTGACCATTTTATAAAGTCATACCGCAGGTAGACTTTAGGAAAACACCCCTAACAGTGCTCCATCTGATCCATGGGGTGGGCAGCAAATCAAAATACCACCTTACCTGGGACACAGCTCACTCTTGCTGCAGTGGCGACGTTAGCCCTGATGGCATTTGGTGAGCAGGGGATTCAGTCTCGTTACCATTTATGCAGCAATCTGCAGCTCGCTGGCCGCCTGAAATGGGGGCCACCATGTTTTTCATACTGTGCAGGTGCGGGGGACCAGCAGCAAGGTTCCACGCATGCACATTGTGTGCTCCGTTACCCTGATCATGTTTGCCATTTTCGGATTCAGGGGTTGCAGGAGTGTCCCCGCAAAAGGACCCTGCGGCGCCGGTTCCGAGACACGCAAGTGAAGGGAACCGGTGGCGCACAGATTCGGCGGCACACAATGAGGTGTGCCGCTAAAAGCAAAAGTTAGGGAAAGGGGGGAGGCGGGAGGGAGGGTATTTGTGAGCTATGTTTAGAGAGGCATTTGCTTCGGGTTGTTTGACTGTAACGGTCTTTTCGGCTGCAAACATTTCCGTTATGGGCAAACAACCCAAATCCGATTATGCCTACTGTTGTGAAGGTTTTGTTGGTAAGAGATACTTGGCGGTATGTAAAGCTAGCGAGTTTACAGTTATTTGTGGTACTATCTGCATTGCACCTTACAAGCATTAGTATGACATATTGGTCATCTGAGTTTATTTTTATGCTGAAACAATTGTCTCACTTGCAAAAAGGGTATTATATGTCATGATTGCATTCCGCAGAAGTTGGTGAAATGGAATGGATTCATAATTTGGTATGGATACATAGACAAATTGTTCATTAGGGATGTGCTCTTGTGATACATGGTTGCAGAGAGTATGGAAGATTTCAATCATAGGGATGTGTTTGGGTTTCTAGTACTTGTAGGAAGTACATTAGGGATTATTGTGGATCTTCCTGTGTGTTTATGGTGAATTTTACCATTCCTGTACAGTAGTCCAATTCTTGCCTTATACCTGAGACACTGTAAGTGCTGTCAGGATTAATTGTGGCATTTCTATGAAGGACGAGCAAACACAACTGGTCCGAACCGTATAAGAAAATGTTATGAACAATTGGTGACAATCTGGAAGAGAAGATTGATTGCTACCTTTGCATAGCAATTTACTCCAGTTGTGTTGCTGAATTTAAATGGACCAGAGAGTTGTGCCTTTGTATCCTTTGATGGGCCTGCTTTTGTTTTTTGAGAAGAGACATTTGTCTCTTCGTCTTCTGATGGATGTTCAGTTGTTTTTTCACTAGAGGGTTTTGTGGTTGGTTTATTTGATGGAGCAGCAGTTTTGTTTTTTAGTGACATCTCTTGCAATTGCAGTGGAATTGTCTGCAATGTATTGTATGTCTCATTCCACAAGAACGCAATGATTGCATTGCAATTATTGATGTACTTGGATGCTTCGTGTGTTTTAAGGGGATTTCCCTTTTACACTTCATCTAACAGATGACATGAAGCTATTTACTTGCCCTTTTGTGCAAACTGGTCTAGGGAAGCCAAAGTAACATTAGGCATAGTATTTACCTTTGTTTTTATATTGACGTCGGCAGTATTTGCCATACTTTTTGGAAGCGTAACACTGTGTACTTAGGGCACTATGTGTGGTTTCTGAAGGGATGTTGCAGGTGATGTATTTTTCAATAAATTGTAAGTGGCATCACTGTCATGGCCAAATTTGGGAGCATCTTTTTATCTTTCTCCGAGAGGAGGGGTAGTTTTATTGCAGATAAAGTGCAGCATGGCAATGACGCAATGGTGAATGTACCTTGATACATTGACAGTCAAGAGAACAGAGTTATCCTAGTGTTTTTATATCTATTCCGTCTGTATTTGGGTTTGCAGTATGTAATGTGAGAAACCTGAAGGTGTCTCACCTGCTAGTCCCCAGGCATCTGTCATCCAGGTGGCCTGGACCGGGCCATCGCTATTGGATCCAGTTCCTGGGAGTGGACCAGTGGAGGAGGATCACCTGGATTGTGGGGTGGGGGTCTTTGGGGAGTGCAAGTGGAACACCGAAAGGTGAGAAGCGGTACTCCCTTCCTTATGACACATTTTCCCATCCTACCCAGAGGATATCTAGAAACTCTACCCCCTTTTCCTACTCTAACACTTTCTTACACTGTGAGCGACAACAGACTAACACCAGAGCCGTTTACCTGACATGTTGAAACAGATGGGTCAGGCAGAGTCAAGCAGTTGACGATAATTTCACACACACCTGCCTGCCCTTTCTCTTCCCCATAGGGAAGAAAGGCAAAGCACGAAAGGCCAAATGCACGAGGAAGCAGCGATTACGCAACGGCAGTTCAAACAGAGGAGAAAGGCTGCGAGGCCTGAAAGGATGAGGTGGGAATTGTGAAGAAAACAGAGTTATCCTAGTGTTTCTATATCTATTTCCTCTTTATTTAGGTTTGCAGTCTGCACAAAGTCATGCAAGTCATCCCACGCATATTCTGCACAACTTAGTAACAAACCATGTGGGTCGGCCTACGTTCCTTAACATACAAGATACATCAGTGTGACGTCGGAAACAGTTTTCTTTTGTACCACGCATATTTGCCAAGAGAGTTGTGATACTTAACTGCAAAATGTCATCTTTCTCCTTTATCTTTTGAAGCAGTTGGGCAGCGGGCATGTTTAAGAAATTAGAGCCTGTTATTAATGTGTATGCAACTCCATAACATAGAGTTGCTAGTTCGCTTTCAAAAGAGGAGGTGGAAAATGTATTCTACATTTTGTCTGAATCGTGGGTCGTCAGAATACATTTGTAAAAGAGCGATATTCTGATGCAATTGCGTGGATGCTTCATCGTATCTTCCTCCTTTTCCTGTAGGAAAGAGTAAAGGAAAAGAACATGCTTGTACACTTTTCTCCCATATGCTCATTGGGGATCCTTTGGCTCGATGCATTTGATATGTCTCTATTGCATCGTCTATGGTGTCTTTGGAATGTAGTGGGTGAATTGTATATTGGTCTAAAATGTTGGCTGCAGAAACAGGATCTACACGTTCCGATTGGCCAGTTTGTGGTGAACCTTCAATTATTTGAGTGGTTTCTGTGAGGAACCTGAAGGTATGTCCCTGACTAGTCCCCAGGGATCTGTCATCCAGGTGCAGCAAACGGCCATCGCTATTGGATCCAGTTCCTGGGGGTGGACCAGTGGGGGAGGATCACCTGGATGCGGGGTCCTCGGGGAATGTAAGTGGGGCACCAATGGGTGAGACGCGGTATCCCCTTCCTTATAACATTCAACATCCTACCCCGTAGACCAGGGGTGCACAACTGATTTTGACAGAGGGCCGAAAGTACCTTACATGAAGGCTATAGTGGGCCGAAAAGTAAATGTGGGCGGGGCGGTAGGCGGGGCGTGGCAGGAGGCTTTTTAAACCCCCAATTTGTACTAAACACATGGAAAAAGAATGTTTTTGAGGGGTAACGATTTTTATTTGCATTTCAAACTTACATTTTGTACTACACATTTTCCATTGTTATAATTTATTTCTATTTAGTTATTTATCTCGCCTGTTTAATTAACTTATATATATTTTATTGACCCTAGATTGGACATGCCGTTATTTTGGATTGCTACAGTTTGCTATTTGGGTTGCCCAAGAGGAGTATGGCCTTCGTTGAGTCAGGTTTCCTCAAAAAGCCAGAGATGAACATTTCCTAACTGTGCCTGTTTTAGCTTTATTATTGGGTTCACTCTTGGAGTGCAACACTATGCCCCATGGCCCCCTTACGCCCAACCAAACATTATGCCCCATGGCACCTTCAACCCCAACCAAACACTATGCCCCATGTCCCTCACCCCCCCAACCAAACACTATGCCCCATGGCCCCCTTACACCCAACCAATCATTATGCCCCATGGCACCCTCACCCCCAACCAAACAATATGCCCCATGGCCCCCTAACCCCCAACCAAGCACTATGCCCCATGGCCCCCTCACCCCCAACCAAACACTATGCCCCATGGCACCCTCACCCCCAACCAAACCCCCACCCCATGGCCCCCTCACCCCCAACCAAATCCCCCAAATCAGCACACACAAACCAGCACCAATACAGACCTGAACCCCCACCCCCCAACTCAGCACACACACAAACATGCACCCATAAAGACCCAAACCCCCCACCCCCCCAACTCCAAACCCCCCACCCCCCAACTCAGCACACACACAAACAAGCACCCATACAGACACGAACCCCCACCCCAACTCAGCACACACACAAACATGCACCCATAAAGACCCAAATCCCCCCAACCCCCCACCCCCCAACTCAGCACACACACTCTCAAGCATGCACCCATACAGACCCGAACCCCCCACCCCCCAACTCAGCACACACACAAACATGCACCCATACAGATCCGAACCCCCCACCCCCCCAAATCAGCACACTCTCAAACAAGCACCCATACAGACCCGAACCCCCACCCCCCAACTCAGCACACACACAAACATGCACCCATAAAGACCCGAAGCCCCCACCCCCACCCCCCCAACTCCAAACCCCCCAACTCAGCACACACACTCTCAAGCATGCACCCATACAGACCCGAACCCCCCACCCCCAAACTCAGCACACATAAAACATTCAAATCCAAACATTCATACACATCCGACACCCCCCCACCCCCGCATCTCAACATGCATACAAAATACATTCAAATCCAAACATTCATACATATCCGACACCCCCCACCGCCGCATCTCAACATGCACACAAAATACATCCAAATCCAAACATTCATACACATCCGACACACCCCCCCACCGCAACATACACACACAAACATAAAGCAAAACAAAACCGACACACAAACAGACCACTTACCGGAGACGTGCTGGAAGGCAGGCAGGCAGGCAAGCGGCAGGTAAGCTGGAACGCTGGAATTGTACTATGGCTGGCGTGGTCCAAGGCTGAAATGCCTTCCGGCATCAAGACTTATGGACCACGCCCGCCGTAGTGCTGGCCCTCCATTGGTGCAGCACACACGCATTACGTGGCTCGTAGGAGCGACGTGGTGCGTGTGTGTGCTGAGCCAATGAGGGCCAGTGTTTTGTCCGGCCCGGAAGACAACAAAGACTTTCCTAATCCATTAGGAAATTCTTTGTGCCTTTTGGGCCGGACAAAAGAGCATGGCGGGCCGCAACTGGCCCGCGGGCCGTATGTTGTGCACCCATGCCGTAGACTATTTGGAAGCTCTAAACCCCCTTTTCTGACACATTTTCATACACCAGGAAAAACAGACTAACAAAGCCGTTTACCTGACATGTCCCAACACAAGGGTCGGGCAGAGTCAGGCAATTGATAATAATCACACAGACTTGACGGCCCTTTATCTTACCCACAGGGTTAAAAGGTGGACCACGAGAGCACACTACGAGCAATCCAGACTGCATAACGAGGCAGCTATTCCGAAACTGCAGTTCAAGAGGAGACAAAAGACATTGAGAACCGAAAGGACGACAAGGAGAGAAGAGACCTTGCACTTTTCAACCCAGACACGCAAAGTCTCTGAAAAAGGAAAACTAAGACAGCAAACAATAGCCAGAGTGTGTTGTAGCAGATGTCAACAGTAAACAGAGCCCTACTACGCTGAGGATTAAGGCAGAGAGTAGAGCCAGCTACTGTGGTACCACTCTTAATTCCAGAGACAAGAAAAGCCTAGTGGTTCATCACATCCAGTGAGTCGGAGGGGGAACCGAACTGTGTTGAGCGAAGGTTGCAAACGGCAACATACGGTGAAACAAAGAACTGTTAGAAGCGAAGGGGAAAGAACAGCTGTAGAGTGGTCCAGCACCACGTGGGTGCTCACTCGAATGCTTCTTGCTGGTCCCTCCCCCGTTATGTTTGATGAAAATACTGGTACCAGAAGGCCCTAGGAAAGCCTCACAGAGTAGGTCGAAGTGGTCATGCAAGGATCGCGTAAAACCCCTTGTACAGTCGAAAGTCTTTGACCCGTGAACAAAAGTAAGCTAAGGGAAGTAAAACCTGGGTGGTGAAAGGCAGAAAGAACTGTGTAATTGGCAATTGCCAACCCGACTGAGGGATGCTTGCAGAACGGGGTGAAGTATAGTAACCCCACGAACATTGTGTTGACAAAGAGTGAACCCGATTGAGGGATGTCCGCAGTGGATTGGTTAAAAAGATATTAAGATTTGTGGATGCAAAAGATGAAGTCTCTTGAATAAAAGCCATGGTGAACCGGATGGAGGAAGGCTAATAATCGAGAGGGGTCTGAGCCCTGAAGAGGGGTGACTCAGGGGTGAAAATAACTTATTTGTGTTTGTAATTTTGAACACGTCAGGTCCTCAGAGGCAAGAGACTTTTTGTAGAAAAGAGACTACCACTGAAGGTCCTGATACATGAGAAAAGAACTGTAGCCTTGTACGGAGGACGCCCAAAAGTGTGCTGTGCTCAGGAGTCCTGCCTTGTCCCCATGCTAAAAACGTGGGGAAGGGAGACCCCGGCTTCCCCATCCTGGCTTAACATTTGTGTCACTTCCTTCTTTTATCGTGAGACTTCATCCCACACTATTTTTGTTACTTAGCTGTAAGGTTTTGGCAATAGGATTTTTAGGAAAGGCCATTTTTATTTGACAAGACACTACTAGCAACTGCTTTATTATTTCGATGGTTGTAGCTTGCTCCCAGCTTAGATTTAAGTTTAGATTAGGTGCTTTTCCAACCGTTCATACAGTTTAATAAACCCCTTGAACTGTGATAATTTGTGTCTGTCTGTACTGTTGCCACCATGAGTATCTTACATTTATGTTACGTTTTCCTTTATGTTCATATCTCTGTAGTATTCATTGTTTTCTTTGAGATATTGTAGGGCTTGTCTAAATTTGTTTAAGTCGACTAGTTGTTGTCAACATTTTTTGTCTTTTGTTGGTAAACCATTAACTAGTACAATCAAAGATTGATCTTTTAGTCGTTGTACTCTTAGAGCTTCTACATTTTCTTTAAGATCTAACGGCAAATGTACTACTTTGCCACAGATGCCTTTTATTAACTCGGATGGAGGCAATTTGGCAGTTTTTGGTTAAAGGTGTTTTATAGCTTGAAATGGATGTACTGTTTGAATTATGATGCTCTCATGCAAGCTAAGTTGTTGTAGTGCTTTTGGAAGTGGGATGATTTCTAAGTTATTTGTGATAGCACGTGATGGCATTCGGTTATTGTCAAGCTTTGTATTGCAGAATGTGCAAACCATTGAGGGGTCAGTTATTTTGTATTTATTTTCTGCTGTTAGATATAAAACTAATTGGAACCATTGGGACTCCTCATTGTCCTCTATTTTGTAGGCAATATCTACTACTTTTGTGCTATTTTTTTTTATAAAAGGTTCTGCAACAACAGACACATACTTAGTCTGGTATTTCAGCAGATGTGTTTTGAAACTTAGCCATTTCTTGTTTGTAAGGAGTTTGTCAGGTTTTCGCTAATGTTTTCAAAAGTTGCAGAATTTTCTATGTCAACATCAGTTCCAAAATATTTACTTTGGATGTGCTCCATTTCTCGGAGGAGTTCTTTGGCTGTTCCATGTAGGAGAAGGATATTTAAATTGTGCAGTTCTAGAGGAGGACTTTTTGCAGAGTACATACAGTCTATGCACAAGGTTTTGTATAGCGGAATGGTGTGTTGCTAACATTTTGATGTGGTGGAAGGTGCTTTTGTAAGAAGTTGCTGAAAGCAGACTAATGAATAATGTCCTTGCAGTCCAGTGTGGATGCGTAGGGGGCAGGAGTCCATGGTTTGTAGAGTTTTCATTCTACTACGGTCTTTTAGTTTTACATAGTGATTGAGGAATTGTCCTAAAGACTTTAAGGGTTGTTGGCGTATGTTACATATTGAGCTGCATGTCCATTTGTACACTGGACGGTTTGTTTGTGCAAAAGGAATATTTGGTTGAAAGTTTGTTGGTGACTTTTTCTCTATAAAGGTTTCTTTTGCCATAGTGGTGTCTCCTACCACTTCATAGCCTCGGCCATTATGGTCTATGGCAATTGTTTTTTTCATTGAAATATGGTTCTGTGCTGCTGGTGTGAATCCATTCACCTTCACAGAAGTTGAAAAAGTATCTACATTGACATTGTGCATGTTTAGAAGTACTTTTAGTAATTTATGGATTCATTTAGTTAGTGGTTTCATTCGGTTTAAAATTAATATAAACAACTATAAGCTGTTTGGTTTTAAGGTTTTCTATACATCGTTTTAGAGGCGGATGACTATATGGAGTGAGAAACCTGAGGGTATTCTCACTCCTGCTCCCCTTGGATCCTCTGCGCAGGTGGCCAGGGAAAGGCCATCGCTCTTGGATCCTGACCCTGGGGGTGGAGAAGCGAGGGAGGATCACCTGGGTAGAGTGTCCTTGAGGAATGGGAGTGGGGTGCCCTTGTGCGAGACATAGTATCCCCCTTTTACCAATGACTACCAACCTAACCCTCCCCTAAACTTCATGGGCTGTTGTAAGCCAGTTCCCCTAATTGCTCCCCATTTGACAATTGACAGTACTGGGACGAAGAATAGGCAACTAAGAACAATGAAGACCACTCTTACCACTCTGGTACTCGGACAAGGAATATACCTGTGAATAGTTGTGAAGGTCAGGCATGTCCCGTTGATTGTAGTCAGGTGGGGCTGATAGGACATCCACACCTGCAGGTGTACAAAAGGGGACCAGCCAAGCAGCAGGAAAGACAGCGGGGTAACCTGTGCATGTAGGAGCAACAGCAGGAAGGACGGTGCAAGCATGGCGTTGGGCTGAGGCTCCGTGGAGCAAACCAAACATTAAGAAGGGATCGGTGTGGAGAGGCTGTCCCTTTTTTATGTGTTCAAGATGCTCTTTCCCCTGTGTTGGGATGTCCCATGCTGCTGGTAAGCCTTTGAGCGCGACCGTTGAGTTTTTAGTCAATGCGAAACCCAGTGTGCGAGCGTTTAAAATTGGTAGTTCTACAAATACTTGGTATCGGAGTGGTTGCGTGTTGGTGAAGACACGTTTTTTTCAAAAGTCTCCAAAGGATGTATATTACATTGAAGTGATTCAAGGAAATATTACACTGCGGGTTGCATGAAAGGTGTGGTTCTTGAATACCGAAATGAATGAAAATCTAAACAAGTGCAACCTGTGGCTTTTGAATACAGAATTGAGTACCATCCAGCATGTGAAATAGATTTGACCGTCGGAAGCGGCTGCATGTGGGTACTGTGTTTCTGTGCACCTGTGTAGTCCGGCTTGACGGTGTAACGTGTATTCCAGATAGGCGCTTGGTCCATTCCTCTAGTACGGCTGACAGACAAGTGTTAGGAACGCACCTCCTTTCATCTTTATTCAACAATGTTAAATGTGACCTGCTTGTAACCAGGCCTGCTAGTAGTTACAGCTGTGTATATGTTTATATTATTGAACCTCTGTCTGCATGCATCATCGTCATCATGGAACTTGGAAGCTGCTCGCCTTCAGCTCAGGGGTTGCAGGTTCCATGAAGTGCCTGTTGGTGTGGGCATGCAGCTGGGTGTCGCTGCTGGATAAGACTTGGCTTGCCTCAGTTATAATAAAGCCTTATCCCCAAGCTATCAGCGTCTGCAGAATATTCTTACCTTTGAACTGATCGTAACAACTGGTGATGAGGTTTAAGGGAAGCAGCGACCTCCGGCATCTCATACCCTAGAAGCAAGTGGATTGCGCGACCCCTGCCTTGGCCTACGACAAGAGGAAAGCAGGCATTCAGCTGGACGCAGGTGAGGGCTGTGCCACGTAAAGCAAGTGAAGGAAACCAATTAAAAGCACATCAGGCCTCATTTGGGTGCGCGAGCCACAGACTCAGCCTAGTCGTCACGGCTGCTGGTGATACGCATCTGGGTCAGAGGAAAGGACCCGAAGACATGCCAATACGTGCAGCAATTTTGAGGGAGAAGACGTCAACCATGTCGCCTTGGCAACAGCCACGGCAAGGATGCGGATAAGCAAGTTTGCTCTGCGCTTTATCTTGACAACGCATCAGCCAGCGATTTAAAAAGAAAAAAAGGAATTTCCAAAGAGGAACTACCAAGCTTCAGTGAATAAGCCCAACAGTGCAACCAAGCACATTATCATTGAATGAGCACAAAACACTGTAGCCAAGCATAAGTAAACTACTAGTATTGTGCACAAAGAACCACAAAGATCAAAGAATCAGTGCAACAGTGCAGGCATATACAATGTACTGCAGAGGTTTGTGGAATCAATGTAAAACAGCGGAACCAAACACAAAAGTAGCGTTCCACAGCGCTGCAAGGAACATTTAGCTTCACACAGTGTTGCAATGGCCAATGGGCCAGGCCCAGTGTTCTTTCTACCCACACCAGGTGAACTCAGAGGTGGTTTCACAAATGATGTATTAGCGGTGTTCAGCACAAACGTAGTCGAATGGCCGGAAGGAGGCCCTGCTATTCCACTGCCTTGGACCTGCAGGGCAGGAAATCCTAAAGAAGTTACCAAATCTGTTAGATTAGGAGAGGTGGGCCTATATGAGAGAACTAGATAAACATTATGAAGTTCAGGAAAACATCATATTAGCATGCCATCACATTGCTACCAGGCAACAGAAGATGGGTGAGAGCATGAGGAATTTATCACAGCTTTAAGAGGGTTGGCCGTCAATTGTCAATTTACGCTTTGTCAGAAGGAGCATCTATGAAAAGAGCGGAACCCTACTTTGGGAAGGGCCACTGAAATTGCTCAATGTATAGAACAAACGGAAAACTGCATCAAGGCTCTTCACTCTGAGAAATGTACTGAGGGTCACAAGATGGCATCAGATGAAGGCTCTGTGAACAAGAACTCAAAGACTTCACAGAAACAATGGTTGGGCGCTGGAAGGAAGGGTGACAAGAAAAAGAAAGACGTAAGGTGACTTGATGTCTTCCAGTAATAGAAGCGCAGGACGATCGTGGGGTTCTCCGAAAGAGTCCAGTCCCACTTCAGGAAGAAGATGTTATAGGTGTGCTAGTAGTACCCACTTAGCCAGTGACAGGGAGTGTGTGGCCATCCACATAATTTGTTGAGAGTGTGGGCGTAAAGGACATGTTGCACGCTGCTGCAAGAATTTCAGATCTTGAGGAATGCTTATTGCAGTTCTAAGGGCATTGTTTAAGATTTAGATTTTATTCATAATGTACTTACTGGCACCTGGGTACAGGGCATTACAGTAATCCAGCTTCGAAAGTATAAGAGCGTTAGCTAGGATGATGCTGCTTTCTTTGTAGAGGAAAGGCCTTCAAGCCCTGATTACCTTACAAGTGTAGGCTGTTGCTGATGCCATAGTATTAACTTGTTTGCTTAGGGTTAAAGCAGAATCAAGGTAAAAGCCTAAAGTTTTTACTTCCTTTGCAACCTTAATGATATTCCCATCAATATTGAAGGAGACATAATTAGTACTAGGTTTTTTCAAGTTAGCGACCGTTCCAAGTATCAAGAGCTGTGTTGTGTCATCGTTCAGGCATAGGCCATGTGCTGCCATCCATGCCTGAATAATTAGGTACATTTCCTTCACAAGGGCTGTGTCCTTAGCATGGCCTCCCGAGAGTGGTATGAGGATCTGGGTGACATCTGCATAATTAGTGTAGGTGACACCCAGATTGTCCAGTTTGTCAAACAAAGGCTTTGTGAATATAGTATACATAGGGTACAAGGTCCTTTCATTGCGGGACATCTTTCGCTGGGTTTTTCAGTGCAAATTTTTTAACGAAAAAACCCATTGAATTTTTTGGGGGTTAGAAAATTATATATATGGGGTTTGCGAATAGATAAAAAATTAAAGGGAAGGGAATGAGGGTATGAGGGTTGGGGGGGAGGGGATCTCCCCCCTCCCAAAATATCTGTAAAAAAACTTGTTGGTTTTTTTTAGTTAAAATATTTGCGGTAAAAAAAAATAACATCCCGCGATTAAATTACATGGAACCATACAAAGTTGGTGAGATGCAGGAGCCTTGCGGTACACCACAGGTTATGGGGATAGGGTCTGCAGCCGCTGAAGAGGAGAAGACTCATTGTCCTATTGTTAAAAAAAGATCAGACCCATGCTATCGCGTCCTTTGAAAAGTGAGCCGCTGAGGCCAAGTGTTTGCATAATACTTTATGGTCCGCCAGATCAAAGGCAGCGGACAGGTAAAGGAGTAGCTGCAAGGCCGTTTTCCTTTTGTCCTTGAGCTCATCAATCTGAGTCTTTAGGTCGATTAATGCTGCTGCGATGCCATGGCCTACAACCCGACTGGCGGATGCCTAGGAGATGATTAGTTTCTAGATACTTTTGTAGCTGCAGATATGATACTTTAGCTAATAATTTAAGTAAGAAAGGTACCGTTGTAATCGGTCTGTAATTAGTTGGGATGGTAGGATCCAGAGTTTGTTTTTTAGCAAGAGTAAGACCCATGACTTAATTTGCTTGGAACAATACCCGAAGAAAAGGATGCACTGATTAATTTGGATATGAATGGTGCCAGATCTCCTGCTGCATCTTTGATTAACTGGGCTGGGCAATGGTCTCCCTGATATCTAGAAGGTTTAAGGGGGGGAATGATTTTTTCGACCTCGAGGATAGAAACTTAAGAGAATCTAAACTGTTGCAGCGTTGTAGTAGGGGGATCTGACATTCTAACCTGTGAGTCAGAGTTAGGCAGGTTTACATTTTTATCAGCAATCTTGTTTTGTAGTAATGCAATTTTGTTAGTTAGGGCAAACTGAATATTAGAGCACCAGAGTTTGTCCTTCTCGCAATTGCCTGTATGAGGGATAGGAGCCTCCATTTCTCTTAGAATCACAAATAATTCCTTGTTGCTTGAGCTCGCTTTATTAATCCTCTCGTTATAAGTATCTTTATTCGTACAAATTATTTCTTTTTTGGTAACTGGCAGTGATATAAATCAGATTTGTTTTATTTTCCTCGGACTGAAGGTGTCACCAGGAGGTTTCCAATTAGCTTTTTTCTAATCTGAGGGCTTTTAGTGGTGGGGTAAACCAGGAGTTCAAGTGAGCTCTAGGTTTACTTTTGCGCATTTTAAGTGGGGCGATTAGGTCTAGAGGTTTAGTCATGGTGGTATTGTAGGCATCAACTAATGTATCTGGGTCGGAGGCACTTGGCAATGAGTTGAGGGAGGGGATAATGTATGGTAGAATATTATATGCTGTAATATTTCTTGTATTCCTTGTGAGGAGTGGTGGTGCTATTGTCTTGATTTTGGGTGTTAGCATTCACCTTAGCAGTACATATGCTATCAGTTGGTCATCTGTCCAAAGTTGAGGGGTTATAGATGTAACAGAGGTTTCACAGTTCAGGTCAGCCACCCAATCCAAAGTTCTACCTTTGTCGCGAGTAGGCTGGGTCAGTCCAAATTCCATGAGTGCTTTGGATATTGCAAGGGCTTGTTTGTCATTGGGACCGTTGAAACCAAGGTTGAAACCCCCCCAACAGTAGAATTTGTGAGGACTCTTTGGTTTTGTCAGACAATATTATGGAGATATCCTTCTCGAATGTACCATTGGGTCCAGGTGGTCTGTACACTAGGTGGATAGTTAAGGTGCGTGAATTAGAAATGGGTACTTTGGCTGTAAGAAGTTCACAGGATTTAACTGCTGGTGAGG
Organism: Ambystoma mexicanum; assembly: GCF_040938575.1. NCBI lineage: Eukaryota > Metazoa > Chordata > Amphibia > Caudata > Ambystomatidae > Ambystoma > Ambystoma mexicanum. The sequence goes on from NC_090927.1 coordinate 47,222,273, forward strand.
GGACTATTCTTATGTCTAAATTGGATTTGGCAATAAGGGCAATGCCCTTAAAGCAGTAGGCAACTATTAACAGTTTAGGCATTCTTATAGCAATGGCCCGATAACAGTAGTTTGTGCAAGTTCAAACAATGGGCAAATACCAGCAGTATATGCAAATTCAGAGCAAAGGGCCAATAACAGTAGTTTGTGCAAGTTCAAACAATAGGCAAACGCTAACAATTTTGCTTTCTGTAATTTTGCGCATTGGGCAGTTTGTCAACAGGTATCAGCAGTTTAGGAAACTCACAGCAGTATAGAACGCCAGTAGGCATGTATTAGCAATGGCAGATTCGAAAACAGCACAATTTATACATGGGCAAATATTCGCAGATTCAGTACAATGCGGTACGTTGGTAGGGAGATAACGCATTGACCCGATTTGGTACAATAACGTAAATATTCTACTGATAGTAGTGAAAATGCCTCAGAACCGTATGGAGTACAGTACTGCAGTATATTTAAGTTTGATATCAATGGCCTCCTTCTAGTGAATGTTTTGGAACTTAGTGTAAAATAAATTAAGTAGTGTTTTTACCAAGAAACCTTGAGTAAGAGTCTGAGTGATTGTAATTATAGACATCTGTGTAACATGTCCTGCTCACATTCCCTCTTAAGATAAACCTGGCGGCTCAGCTCACTACCAAAAAGTGTGTGGTACAGACTTATACTAAGGGTTGGTTTTTGCTTACACCTGTAGCCAGATTTGTGTGCAGTGGTCCCAGAGGGAACTGCATACAGATCTTGCCTAACACTGGTGGCAGGCGGTGAGGATAAAGTATAGTTGTTACAACTTAAGTTCTGCTTTACTTCTGTTCAGATAGTAACCTTCACAAGGCTAAGTACCACTAGAAAAGTAAATCATGCCTGATATGGAGAACTTCAGACAGGTAGCCCTGGTCATTCTTACAGTAGACCAACTGAAAGATATGTGTAAGGTCAGGAATGTCCCTGTTAAATGAAAGAAAAATGAATTGATTGAAAGGTTGTTGAATCATCAAAGTTTGGGAAATAGGTCTGTTACACCTACTCCTTCAGCAAATGTGGAAAGTGACGAGGATGATGATGTAGAGTCAATCTCTAATACTATTGAAGGATCAAGTGATTTGGAGGAAGCTCAGGAAGGAAGCCCCTCTTTACCTCAACAGGCCCTTAGTCCTCACCCCTTAGCCACAGGGACCCTACCAGGTCCAATGCTGAGTCCAGAATGTGTCTCCCCTGAGAATGAGGCTTGAGTTAGAGTTCAAGAAATTCCAAATGCAAACTTATCAAATACATCAAGAAATCAGACTCCGAGAAATGGAAATGCAACATGCTCTTGAAATGAGGAAATTGTCTCTTGAAAATGTTTCTGTCTTCTAGGTCTCCCAGTCCTAAGAGACATTGCATGCCTAAGGAAGCTGTGAGTATGTATGAGGTGAAACTTGATATTTTGGATTGGTTGGGTGCTTTTGAATATAACTATGGGATTCAGAGTTTGTCAGGGAATCAGCCGATTCCTTGGCTTTTGTCTTGGCTCCCCCAGGTTGCAACTGATGCTGTAATGGAGGTGAGGGATCTTGAAAGATGCGAGTATAAGAATGTGAAGCTGGCTTTGATAGCTAGCTTTGGGAAAACTCCTTCCCAGTACCTTAAGAGGTTTAGGACCCTCAAAAAGCATGATGATACCCCTTGGGCTACCTGGGTGTGTGTGTGTGTTTGAAAAACTTAGATGGTTGGGTAAAAGGTTACAGAGTTAACACTTTTGAAGGAATGAGACATCTGTTTTTGTTAGAATACATTTTTGATGCCTGCTCTCCTGAGCTGAGACAGCACTTGGCTGACTCGAAGGAACTTGATCCAAAGAAGTAAGCAAAGGCTGCTGACTTGTGGGTTGCCAACAGGGCTACTCACAAGGATTCTGGGGCAACTCAGAAAAAGGATGAGGGGAAGCAGCACAAGAAACCCGACAAAGATAATTCTAATACCTCCCATCCAAAAGAGGGCCACAAACACAAGCAGGGTAAACCACATGGGAAACCGAATCAGACTAGTGAAACCTCTGGTGCCAAACCAGAGGGAGGTCAGAACAAACCCCCATTTGTCAAATAATTTGGAATATGTTATGCTTGTGCGTCAACTGACCATGTGAAAGGGGATCCCAGATGCAATGGTAAACCTTCAGGGATCCACACTATCTCCTTAGCCTTCTCCCCAGAGGAAGCAGTATATATGCAAGTGGAAACTTTCAGTTACTGGCTGAAGACCCCATTGGAGTCTCTGCCGGTGTTTCTTTAGTGTCCCTGGGTCTGTGGGAACAGCAGAATTTAGATGTCTATAATTCAATTCCAGATAACACAAAAGAATATTACAAGGACAGTGTACTTGTAAATGGTCAGTAGACCCCTGCCATTAGAGACACTGGGGCCAGCATTACAGTGGTGGATGCCATCTTTTTTCAAACCTGAGGATGTTGCTAAGGCACCCAAAGGCCTCACTAAGCTTGCTGGAGGTCCTATCCAAATGCTTCCTAGACTACCAGCTCTCATCCAGTGCAACAACGTGACTGTCAAGATACCTGTAAGTGTACAAATGGAGGTGCCTGGGAGAGTCCTGCTGGGGAATGACTTAAAACTCTTGGATTTGTATCAAGCACCCCCAGGCCTCCCAGTAAAAGGAAACAGGAGCAGACAAGGAAGGCCAGAGAGAGTACCGTAGACTCTCAATGGGTGATTACTGAAGAATCTATAAACCCCAGTCCACAAGAGTTTCTGCCATTTCCAGGAAGAAAGAGCCAAAGGGGGAACCCAAGGTCTGTAGGAAAAAGCAAGAAAGCACTTCTGTGCAACCAACAAGGAAATCCCCCAGGGAACTGTCCAAGGTCACATCTATGACTCCAGCAGAGGTTGAATCAGCTGCTGAAGATTCAGAGCTGGAAGAAGACCTTCCCCCTGTTGGAGATCTGGATCCTAAAGACCATCCGAGCTGCAGTCTTTACTGGCAGAAGGTGGCCCCTGTAGGGCAGACTTCAGCAGAGGTCAAAGAGTGTCCTGAAGGCCTTCGCCAACAGGAAGCTTCCCAGCTGGAAGGGCAAGAGCCAGGGAAGCACAGATTATACTGGGAAGATGACCTCTTCTACAGTGAACCAACTGAGTCTTTCCCAGGGGACTACAGAAGACGTGTAGTGCGTGTAGAGACAAGACACCAGTTCCTACAGTTAGCCCATGAGATTCCTTTGTCTGGTCACTTGAGCTTCAAGAAGACCAAGAAAAGGCTTTCTCTCTATTTCTACTGGCCTAAGTTGGGGTCTGATGTAGATACATTCTGTAGGAGCAGTCACACTTGTCAGATAACTGGCAAGAGTGGAGCCAAGAACGTGGCACCCTTGGTGTCCCTCCCAGTGGTGGGAGTCCCTTTTGAGAGGGTAGGAATCGACATTGTTGGTCCCTTAGACCCTCCAACCTCTTCAGGCAATCGATTTATATTGGTTGTAGTAGACCACACTACTAAGTATCATGAAGCCATACCTATGAGGACTGATACAGCTCAAGCTGTTGCTAAGGCCCTACTTGGTATTTTTACCAGGGTGGGTTTCCTAAGGAAGTCATCTCTGACAAGGGATCAAACTGTATGTCCCACTACATGCAGGCCATGTGGAAAAACTGTGGAGTGACTTACAAGTTCTCAACTGCCTACCATCCTCAAACAAATGGATGGTAGAGAGGTTTAACCGAACCCCCTAGAAGAAAATGGGACCTTCTACTGCCATGCCTTCTATTTGCTTATAGAGAAGTCCCATTGGCCCCAATTAAGGAGAGGTTGGAGAGTGCTCCTTGTCCCAAGCCAGTGATAGTCACTGACTATGTGTTGGGTCTCCGGAGGAGAATGCCACACATGATGACAGAAGATGGCCAAAGGCGGAGAGCCGAAAGCAAGGTGAGGCAGCATGAAAAGTCATCCTCCAAGTAAGGTCCAGTGTGTGCTTTTTCCGTACAGCTCTGTGGTGAGAACAAATTGTACCCCTGCAGGTCAGCTGCCACAATGTGCTTTAATCCTGCTTTGCCCCCTCAGGCCCTCTAAAAAGGTGCATGCTGCACTTGCTCAGTGTTCCAGTGTCAAGCCCTCCCTGCTTTCCTGGCCTTCTCCACCTTGAAGCCACTTGAAAAGCACCTATTCGTTTTACATCACCTACACAAGCCACCACAGGCCAGCGCCAGTGCAAGGAGACTGGTGGTTGCGGCAGCTGGTCAGAACAATAAGGCCATTCTCGGGCCTTGATGTCTTAGGCCTGCATCCTTTTTGCCGGTAATAAGCTCTGCAGTGCAAGTTTAAGCACAAGTGTCGTTATAAACATTCCAAGAACGTTAATAAGCAGACAATATTTATTGCAGCAATAAATAGCTGCGTAAGTGACTGAAGTGATTGTACAAGGAAGGGGGGCGTAAGTGCTACTCTCCGATTTCCCTGTACCCTTGGGTCTGATAATTGTTATTTGCTTCATCTGCGGTGAGAAGCTTGAGCTCCAACACCAACAACCAATGCTTAGAATCAAGATGGCACCCAAACCAAGATCACGGAAAGTGGTGCCAGGTAGTACAGGATGAAGGAAGACCACAGCCCCTGTATGCGCCAAAGGGGGGAAAAATTGATGCAGTCAACTATAAGATGGTGTGAAGAAGTCGAGAGGGACTCACGCTCGCCTTAAAGAAAAGTCCTTTATTCAGGTCAAACGAAAACAAGATATACGGGTGTCCGGTCAATTGGTCGACAACAAACTGGTCGACTGCAATTTGGTCGAATGCCAAATGGTCGAATTTTTTTTTTTTTTATGTATATGTGTTTTGTGGGTTTTCGTGTGGGAAAAAAAAACAGAAAAAAAGGGGGTTGGGGGGGGACCCCCCCAAAAAAAACCAAAAAAGGGGTAAAAAAAAAAAAAAAAAGAAAAAAAAACACAAATTCGACCATTTGGCATTCGACCAAAAGGTGTCGACCAATTGTCCTGTCGACCAAATGTTTTCGACCAATTGACTGGGAACCAGATATACGAGCTGTTAGGCAAGATTGTGTACAGCAACAACAACCTCCTGGCAATAGGAACCCAACCTTTGGTATAAGTCTGTACTACACAGGTTGGTAGTGTGGCTGAGCAGCCAGGCTTATCTCAAGAGGGGTCAATGTGAGCAGTAGTGAAGTTACACAGAGATTCACAATGACAATTATTAAAATAAACTTGCACACTCAAGGTTTCTTGATTAAACAATTATTCATTTAACAGTTAGTTACATAAGCCTTCTTCAGAAGGGAGCAAAACATTTAACACTTCAAAATACACTTCAAAACGCACTCTGTTTCTCTAAATCAGATGATACCCATTGGGGATGGCACACAGACACTTCCTACACTCTCATGTTACTTAAATAGCTAGGACACTGTGGACATTGATTTATCACTGGAACATTTTGAGCAATACTGAGTTTGGTGCAAGGGTTAGATAGGGGAATAAAACAAGGGTTGATAAATACTTCATAAAACTAGTAAGTACTTTATGAACCCTCCGATGCTAAGTAAATTAACCCTTTCCTGGGGGAAAGGTAAAGACACAAAGTCAGAGGTAGGAAGAGTCTCTCATGGAGCCAGGACACCCAATGTTAGTTGAGCAAAGTCTAGGGGAGCTGAAGATCTTCTTTGCAGGTAAGCACAAGTCCTGCCCAATGTTTGTAGAAATAAGATTCCCTTGAAGGGCCACAAGCTGAGAGGCTTGTGAGGCGCAAAGATGCAAGCAACTCTGCAAGGTTTACAAAGACATGCCTGAACTGAGAACAAGTAAGGCTACACCCCCTGTGAACTTCTGACCAACGATGGCACCCTCCCTCCAGCAGTACTGCGCTACTGTATAAAATACCAAGACCAATGCTGGCACCCTCCCACAAGCAGTACTGCGCTACTGTATAAAATACCAAGACCAATGCTGGCACCCTCCCTCCAGCAACAGTACTGCCCTATAGCATAAAATACCAAGACCAATGCTGGCACCCTCCCTCCACCAACAGTACTGCACTATTTTATAAAATACCTAGACCAAGGCTGGCACCCTCCCTCCAGCAGTAATGTGCTAATGTATAAAATACCAAGACCAATGCTGGCACCATCCCTCCACCAGCAGTACTGCGCTACTGTATAAAATACAAGGACCAATGCTGGCACCCTCCTGTTGTAAAGCACTTGAGCTAAGTTTCAGCTAGAAACAAACTAAGCAACAAGGAAAGCAGAATACAAAAAGGGGAAATGGCTGGGCCTAGCACCTAAAATACCAAAATGTAGAGATACGCAGAACCAAAAAGTAATGTGTGCCCGCAATTCAAGATGACGATACACATTTTAACAAAATATGCACCTCATTTTGTTAATTTCCTTCTTTTGCAGCACTGAATATTTTTGAAAGTCGCACACAGTATAGCAAGCCACATTTCAACCCGAACATGTTCATTTGTAAATACATTGGGGCTTATTATGAGTACAACGGTGCAGTAAAAGTCAGCGGTAACTCAGTTACCGCTGCATTACCACTTCACTGCACTACAAGTTAGGCGGTGGAGTGGAGACTTCACCTCCAGCAAAAAGCTGGAGATAAATCTGCCACTTAACAACTGAAAAACAGCAAAAATCAGTGGAATTATCGCCAGCGGTACTTCCATCGAAATCCCCATGGAGTCCTATGGACTCCAATAAAGGGGGACTAACACTGCCTACCAATAACCAACAGGGAACATATTAGCAGAGAAGTCTCGCTGACATACCTTGATGTATTTTCCTTATTTGCATTTTCTTTACACAGGTGAACTGGCCTTGCACAGCACCCTAGTCAAGGATTTCCTCAGCCATCTCCGATGTTTCATGGGTGCATCGTTTCTGTTAGAAATGACAATGTTCAATAAGTTAAAGAATAGCCGCCTAGTGAGGCCTTACTGTATATCCATTTGAAGTACAATTGTTCTCAGGTTTGGTGAAATGGCATTGCTGCTCAAACATCTTATTGTACATACTGCAAGCTCCAGCACACAGTGATTTAGTCCCCTCTGCAGACTATACTGCACCACACTCTCCGCCTACCACCACTGTCCTTAGCACAGACAACCCCAACTCACCCACTCCACTCAGCTGAGCCTTTCCCTGTACTCAGTCTACTTTTTTGTTTATTGTTGCATTCACGGTTTACAGAAAACCTTACACAAAAAAATATTACAAAACACTAAAACATATATCTCTCATAACACTGTTAAAAATAACTTAGAACAATAAATACAAATTCAAAATTCAAATTTCAGGTGCATATCACAACATGGCATCACACAATTTTTAGGTTTTTCTTGTCCAATTCTGTTGTGAAAAACTTTAGGACAACATTTAAAGCTAGAATCTGAGAAATGTTAGATCGCCTCATGCATCTACACAAGAGGAGGTTCAAAGACATATTAACCGTTTTTTATATCAAAGTAGGCCCACACGGTAACCTAATGTCTCAAGGTTTTGGTTGAGTCCTGGACCCCACAAAATCTACAGTTATAATGAGTAGAATCACGGATAGACAGCAGTGAGGAGTCCTTCCAGTGCTGAATCCTCTCGTAGGTGGGAAATTCATTACGCCTGAAGTGCATATATGTCATGCGAATGGTTGCACAAGGAAAGCGTTGAAGTTATAGTGGTATGCATTCTCTCACATGGGAAAAATGGGAATAATCGCCATAGGTTGTGTAGGAAGCAATACAGGCCACAGTTTCAACCCAATTAACTCTGAATAAGCTCCTCTTAATGATCTCCTGACGCTGCATAAGATCTTCCTACGTAACCCCAATAGAGACCAATACAGACTTCATCCTAGTCTGAACTCTTGAATGGAGGGGACAGATTGAGCAAACATAGCTAAATGGAGAATCTTGTATAGAGAATGTTTCGGGGGATCAATCAATTTCCTGAAGGTTGAAAGTTGTTTCCGGATATATCTGGCCTTCAGAGAAACAAGACAGAACTCGTGTCTTATAACCGCATTCGAGATAGCCATGGAGAGACCCAGCACCTCCTTCCATAGCTTCCCCTGTATAGTATTAAGCGTGGGCCCATGTCGTGGGTATACACGTCAAGACCATACAAGATGATAGGTTCAAATTTAGCCAGATAGTAGCACCTCAGAGGGAGCAAGGAGTATTTACATACTTCGAGCTTCAAAAATGTAAGTTGAACCACATATTTTGTGTCTTATCAAAGAGACTGCTTCTCTAACGTTCAATGCTAACGCTATAAGTGAGGTTATAGCCTAGATAGGTGACGGCCTTGACCTGGCCGACGCTTTTTCCGGCCCCATCGCCCAACCACGAGTATGAACCTTGAATCCCCTCGAGAAGACCAAGACCTTGGATTTACATGAATTGGTTAGGAGATCATTAGCCACGGCATAGTCGAAGAATAGCTGCATTTTCCTCCTAAGGCCTCGCAGAGTTCTCTCAAACAGGATGAAATTATCCGCAAAGGCCATCCATTCCAACCTAGTATTACCCAACTTTGCAGGCGCAATAGAGGGACCCTGCCACAGTCTCTCCACATCACACGCATACAAGTTGAATATTATAGGGGCCAATGTACAACCCTGTTTTACCCCAATAAATGAATATCTCCTGCGATAGAGACCCTTCCTTAGTTAATCATACACGTATGGTGGTATGTGTATGTAACAATGCAAGGAGCTGAACTAGCTTACATGGGATGTTCATATCGAGCAGTTTGAGCCAGAGCTTAGACCCAATTACTCCACCAAAAGCACTAGACATGGCCAAAGATGCTATAAAGACTTCCCCCACTTGGGTGTGATGTACGTAGTGTCTAAGATGGGCCATAATGGTCGCATTAAGTGAGGTACCCAAATCTTCCCTGAACCCCACCTGAAACTGGCTCAAAAGATTGTTAGTTTTAACCACTCGTTTAAGGTCTCTCAGGAAAAGGATGGAGAAAACTTTGCTTGTGGCGTCCATCAACGCAATGGGCCTATAGTTGTTAGGGTCAAGTACATCCCCTTTTTGCGGATAGGTAGAACGATAGATTGTGCCCAAGAAGCAGGGATAGAATGGGACCGAAAACTATGATGAAACATGGGCTTCAGAAGTTCAGGCCATAACTCAGGTGCCTCTTTAAGGACTCAGTCTACTAACAAAACCCTCCCACTCAGCCTGAAAGATCTAGTGAATTATACCTAGCCCACCGCTCAGTCACCTCCACCCCTTCACAGACCCATCCTGCATTCCCCCACCGCTCAGTAACCTCCACCCCTTCAGAGACCCATCTTGCTTTCCTCCACCGCTCAGTCACCTCCACCCCTTCAGAGACCCATCCTGCTTTCCTCCACCGCTCAGTCACCGCCACCTCTTCAGAGACCCATCCTGCTTTCCTCCACCGCTCAGTCACCTCCATCCCTTCAGAGACCCAACCTGCTTTCCTCCACCGCTCAGTCACCTCCATCCCTTCAGAGACCCATCCTGCTTTCCTCCACCGATTAGTCACCTCCACCCCTTCAGAGACCCATCCTGCTTTCCTCCACCGCTGAGTCACCTCCACCCCTTCACAGACCCATCCTGCTTTCCTCCACCGCTCAGTCACCTCCACCCCTTCAGAGACCCATCCTGCTTTCCTCCACATAATCTACTGACCAACTGCTTTCAGTAGGCAATCCTCACCCCTGGAATGCCCCACCTCAGAGCCCCTTCCTGTAACCTCCAAAGGGTTTCTCTGAGCTCTTTCCTGACTCTCCTAGGAGTCTGCACCTTTCATCCTAGAGCGTCTGAACTCTAGAGCCCCTGATCCTCGAGCACAATCCTCCATGCCCAGATCCCCTCCTGGATCCTACAGCGAGGCTTCATTCATCTCCTCTTGTAGCCCACATTACGCCTTCTTATAAGAAGGCGCGCTCTTCAATTTCAGAACTCCCATCCCCGTCCTCTAGATGCAGATGGCCTCCTCACACAGACTCATTTTTACCCAGTCCTGGCTTTCTTTCTAACTGCACATTTTAATTTCCCCATGATAACATGTGCCAGTAAGCCCAAAAATACCAAGTGCCTTTTTCCAAAGTGACAGGACTGAATGCTGGGGACCCTCATGACATGGAATTAATTGTGAGACATGCCATGGGGCGAGATGACACATATGCCGTCCCCTCAGGCCACATGTCTCTGAACCATTATGGTCAGTTTTCAGAGCCACCATCCACCTTTGTTCAGCTAAATCCCAGGAGCCTGTTCAGGACGATAATCTCCCTCAAAGAATCCATTCACCTTTATAGCCCCCTCAGATACCACTAAAGCCAACCCTCCCCCTTCCTCATTGTTTCAATTCCTTCTCATTCCATTCAGAGTAGCCATGATCTACACACACATCTCTCAACTCACCACTGCATTTGGTGGGTGGCACCCGCTGTGAACATACTGTCACCCTCCCAACACCCCATTCCCTTCCAGAGATTTCAATGGGCTCATCCACACAGGAACATTTTCACCAACATTTAAAAAATGCAATACTTCCCATTGATGTCAATGTGGTCATGCGCCACACAACCCCAAGCACACCTGATTTCACAAGCCCTGGAGAGTCAATATGTTGAGAGGTTTGCAAACACCCAAGTATCCCACACCCAAGTATCTTCAGGGAAGAAAAACTATTTCCCGTTTTTCTTTTTCATTAAATTAATTTGAAGCAATAAAAATGCATAAGGAATTATACAAATATAAAAATCACAAAAAACGCAGACATGTAGTTTTGCTTTTCTAATCATAAAGCCAGGAATGCAAGTGCTAGAACGCAAAAAAGAAATGCAGGAATGGATGAACACATCCTAAATGACGTGGGGCATTGTGCCACGTATGATCACCCCCCACCCACCCACAGGACAGTCCTCCAGATCAGCCAGGCAGATCCAGTGCCAGCCTAACTGCACTGCTCAAACAATGCCCCACAGATCCCAGGGTGATCCTGACGCACACCGCAGTAAACACAGATCCAAGGGTGACCCTCACCCACCCACCCCAGACCCCAAGGTGACCTTCACCCACACCGGAGAGAACACAGATCCCAGGGAGACCCTCACCCACCCCAGGTCCCAGGGTCACCCTCCCCCACACTGGAGAGAACAGAGTCCAGGGTCACCCTCATCAGAGAGAACAGTCGACTACACAGCTTTGCCGCCTGGGGGGGGTAGGAGGGGAGGACCGGCTGTTTTTGTGAGACTGTCCAGAAATCACAGCTCGGGTCCTGCTTTGTACAGAGCCCCTCCCGGGGATGCCGTAAGTCCCGCTTTGGCTTCAGGCGGCCTGAGAGGGGGTCTGCAGGACGCTGGACCCAGCCTGTAAATTCAGCCTTTCCAGGGCTCAAGCTAGTGTGTGAAAGGTGGAGCTCCAGCAGCAGCACAGCTCTCCCCATGTCTGTCACACATGTTAAGGGGTACACACTGATGGGAGGAGGTCGGGGGGCAGCGGGCTACATGCAGGGGCTTTTGCCCTTCAAGAAATGTGAATGGGGGGATAAGAAATGGGAAGGGAGCATAATGCTGCAGAAAGGCTTATGGGGTTAAGACCCAAGTGAGATTAGGATCACGTTACTTTGCCTAGTGCTACTGTGACCTCAAATGCAGGATGGAGAAAACAAAACTAAAGTCGTACTAGTATTGCTCAACATATTTTAAGGTTAGTTTGTTATGAAAGGCTAGTTTATTATAATGTGGGTTCTTGTCAAGACATTAATGTGCCTAAATAATCCTTTCCTTACATCAAACTCAAAGCAAAATCTTAATAAATATGTATATCAACTAAACGTGGGAATATATGTGTTTAATTGTTCACCTCCCACTGTCTCCATTTAACCAAAGTGTGTGATCCTGAGCAGATCATTGAATCTCCTCTGAAGCCACTGTGAGTGATTCAGTTCACAGCTCATGTTAAAGTATCATGCTAGTATATACAAAAAGCCTTGTGGCTACAGAGTTGCTCCATATATAATAATAGTGGCTTTCATATATTTCATAGTTGTGCGCCACTCGGCTTCCTTATGCCAGCATCTTGTAATTGTGGTGTGTCACCCCTCCTGGGAGCATGGTATCTCCCAGGGCCCGTGCTCATGTCAGTGACCATGTGACCACATTAATAAAAGGGATGAGCGTATCCCGCTCACAGTCTTCACCAACTGACTCCTGCTGCTGTGTCGTTCTTGCCAGCGCCACGCTGGCGCTACGCATCAGGCAGATTGCCTACCCTGCAAGGCCCTACACCAGGACGGTGCCCCTGCAGTGCCACTCTGTCCCCATGTCCCTCTGCAACAGCAGTGCCCATGCAGGGCAACTCTGCATGTGTAAGCCAGGGGGGCCCCTGATTGGCAACACCGGCAGTGTGTCTGTGATGGCCTGAGTAGCACCCGTGTGCTCATGGGTGGACAGGGTGTCCCCCGTCCCTGGACGTTGGCTGGGTGTCCCCAGCAAGTCATCAGGCTGGCCTGTGAGCCTGCGGGCCAGCCTGTAATTGTTCAGGCCGAAGGGTGTGCTGGGTGCCCCCAGCGATGGTCAGACTGGTCCGCGTGACCGCAGAACAAGTCACAACAGTAATGTCTCTTCCCATGGTGCCTCCAAGTATCAAAGACTAAAGATAATCCTTGCAGTTCACTCTTCTGTTAATTCACCCCTTTTGGTGTCAATGTACATGCAAGGTAGGAGGCTTGCATGCACTTTGCCCCATAGGCCCTGGACAGAGCTCGGCTAGGTGACTTCCCTGCATGTGTAATGCTGCTAGTTGTGCAGAGTCACCCCTGTTGGTGTCAATGCACATGCAAGTTATGAGGCTTGCATGCACTTTGCCCCATAGGCCCTGGACAGAGCTCAGCTAGGTCACTCCCCTGCATGTGGAATGGGGCTAGTTGTGCAGAGTCACCCCTGTGGGTGTCAATGCACATGCAAGTTAGGAGGCTTGCATGCACTTTGCCCCATAGGCCCTGGACAGAGCAGGCCTAGGTGACTTCCCTGCATGTGTAATGGGGCTAGTTGTGCAGAGTCACCCCTGTTGGTGTCAATGCACATGCAAGGTAGGAGGCTTGCATGCACTTTGCCCCATAGGCCCTGGACAGAGCAGGCCTAGGTGACTTCCCTGCATGTGTAATGGGGCTAGTTGTGCAGAGTCACCCCTGTTGGTGTCAATGCACATGCAAGGTAGGAGGCTTGCATGCACTTTGCCCCACAGGCCCTGGACAGAGCTCGCTAGGTCACTTCCCTGCATGTGTAATGGTGCTAGTTCTGCAGAGTCACCCCTGTGGGTGTCAATGCACATGTAAGGTAGGAGACTTGCATGGACTTTGCCCCATAGGCCCTGGACAGAGCTCGGCTAGGTCACTTCCCTGCATGTGGAATGGGGCTAGTTCTGCAGAGTCACCCCTGTGGGTGTCAATGCACATGCAAGTTAGGAGGCTTGCATGCACTTTGCCCCATAGGCCCTGGACAGAGGTCGGCTAGGTGACTTCCCTGCATGTGTAATGGGGCTAGTTGTGCAGAGTCACCCCTGTTGGTGTCAATGCACATGCAAGGTAGGAGGCTTGCATGCACTTTGCCCCACAGGCCCTGGACAGAGCTCGCTAGGTCACTTCCCTGCATGTGTAATGGTGCTAGTTCTGCAGAGTCACCCCTGTGGGTGTCAATGCACATGTAAGGTAGGAGACTTGCATGGACTTTGCCCCATAGGCCCTGGACAGAGCTCGGCTAGGTCACTTCCCTGCATGTGGAATGGGGCTAGTTGTGCAGTCACCCCTGTGGGAGTCAATGCACATGCAAGTTAGGAGGCTTGCATGCACTTTGCCCCATAGGCCCTGGACAGAGCTCGGCTAGGTCACTTCCCTGCATGTGGAATGTTGCTAGTTCTGCAGTCACCCCTGTGGGTGTCAATGCACTTGCAAGGTAGGAGGCTTGCATGCACTTTGCCCCACAGGGCCTGGACAGAGCTCGGCTAGGTGACTTCCCTGCATGTGTAATGCTGCTAATTGTGCAGAGTCACCCCTGTGGGTGTCAATGCACATGCAAGTTGGGAGGCTTGCATGCACTTTGCTGCATAGGCCCTGGACAGAGCTCGGCTAGGTCTCTTCCCTGCATGTGGAATGGTGCTAGTTTTATTTTTTTGTTCTCTGTGTTAAAATGCCATCTGCAACTAATGTCACCAAACAGGTTGATAGGAGCGCAAATGATGCGGTAGGAGGCCACTTCTGATGAGCAAAGTGTCCTGCAAAAGCATCTTATAAAAGGTGGCCAGCCTGCCTGCTGCCGCCTCTGGAGCATCGAGCCACAGGGAATGCCCAGGCTCAGCCAGCATGCCCCCACCGGGGAGAGCCCAGGATCAGCCAGCATCCCCCCCCACACAGAGGGAGCCCAGGATCAGCCAGCATGCCCCGGGGCCGGGGAGAACCCAGGCTCAGCCAGCATGTCCCCCGCCGGGGAGAGCCCAGGCTCAGCCAGCACGCCCCGCCCCCCCGTCGGGGAGTGCCCAGGCTCAGCCAGCACGCCCCCCCCTCCACCGGGGAGAGCCCAGGCTCAGCCAGCATTGCCCCCCCCCGCCGGGGAGAGCCCAGGCTCAGCCAGCATTGCCCCCCCCCCGCCGGGGAGAGCCCAGGATTAGCCAGCATTGCCCCACACAGGGAAGAGCCCAGGATCAGCCAGCATTGCCCCACACAGGGAAGAGCCCAGGATCAGCCAGCGGAGAGCCCAGGATCAGCCAGCAAACCCCCCCTCCCCCCCACTGGGGAGAGCCCAGGATCAGCAAGCAAGCAACCCCCCCCTGCCGGGGAGAGCCCAGGATCAGCAAGCAACCCACCCCCCACCCCCCTGCCGGGGAGAGCCCAGGATCAGCAAGCAACCCCCCCCTGCCGGGGAGAGCCCAGGATCAGCAAGCAACCTGCCCCCCTGCCGGGGAGAGCCCAGGATCAGCAAGCAACCCACCACCCACCTGGGAGAGCCCAGGATCAGCCAGCAACCGCCCCCCCCGCCAGGGAGAGCCCAGGATCAGCCAGCAACCGCCCCCCCACCGCCAGGGAGAGCCCAGGATCAGCCAGCAACCCCTGCCGGGAAGAGCCCAGGATCAGCCAGCATGCCCCCACACAGAGGGAGCCCAGGATCAGCCAGCGGAGAGTCCAGGATCCGCCAGCATAGAGCCCAGGATCAGCCAGCAACCGCCCCCCCCGGGGAGAGCCCAGGATCAGCCAGCATGTCCCCACACAGAGGGAGCCCGGGATCAACCAGCGGAGAGCCCAGGATTCAACCAGCAAACCCCCCTCCCAACCAGGGAAAGCCCAGGATCAGCCAGCAACCCCCCCCGCCCCGCCGGGGAGAGCCCAGGATCAGCCAGCAAACCCTCCCCCCCCGCCGGGGAGAGCCCAGGATCAGCCAGCAAGCTCCCCACAGGGAAGAGCCCAGGATCAGCCAGCATGCCACCCACCCACAGGGAAGAGACCAGGATCAGCCAGCAAGCTCCCCACAGGGAGGGCCCAGGATCAGCCAGCATCCCCCCCCCCCACAGAGGGAGCCCAGGATCAGCCAGCATGCCACCCAGAGGGAAGAGCCCAGGATCAGCCAGCATGTCCTCCACAGGGAAGAGCCCAGGATCAGCCAGCATGCCCCCCCTACAGGGAGAGCCCAGGGTCAGCCAGCATGCCCCCCTTACAGGGAGAGCCCAGGATCAGCCAGCATGCCCCCCCTACAGGGAGAGCCCAGGGTCAGCCAGCATCCCCCCCCCCGCAGAGGGAGCCCAGGGTCAGCCAGCAACCCCCCCCCCGCAGAGGGAGCCCAGGGTCAGCCAGCAACCCCCCCCCCGCAGAGGGAGCCCAGGGTCAGCCAGCAACCCCCCCCCCGCAGAGGGAGCCTAGGGTCAGCCAGCATCCCCCCCCCACAGAGGGAGCCCAGGGTCAGCCAGCACCCCCCCCCGCAGAGGAAGCCCAGGGTCAGCCAGCACCCCCCCCCCTGCAGAGGGAGCCCAGGGTCAGCCAGCATCCCCCCCACAGCGGAGAGCCCAGGATCAGCCAGCATGCCCCCCAGAGGGGAGAGCCCAGGATCAGCCAGCATGCCCCCCAGAGGGGAGAGCCCAGGATCAGCCAGCATGTCCTCCACAGGGGAGAGCCCAGGATCAGCCAGCATGCCACCCAGAGGGGAGAGCCCAGGATCAGCCAGCAAGCACCCACCAGGGAAGAGCCCAGGATCAGCCAGCAAGCACCCACCAGGGGAGAGCCCAGGATCAGCCAGCAAGCACCCACCAGGGGAGAGCCCAGGATCAGCCAGCATGCCCCGCACAGGGGAGAGCCCAGGACCAGCCAGCATGCCCCGCACAGGGGAGAGCCCAGGATCAGCCAGCATACACCCACCATGGGAGAGCCCAGGATCAACCAGCATGCCCCCACAGGGGAGAGCCCAGGATCAACCAGCATGCCCCCCACAGGGGAGAGCCCAGGATCAGCAAGCATGCCCCCCACAGGGGAGAGCAGGAGAGAGCCCAGGATCAGCCAGCATGCCCCCCCCCACACAGAGGAGAGCCCAGGATCAGCCAGCATGCCCCCCACAGGGGAGAGCCCAGGATCAGCCAGCATGCCCCCCACAGGGGAGAGCCCAGGATCAGCCAGCAAGCACCCACCAGGGAAGAGCCCAGGATCAGCCAGCAAGCGCCCACCAGGGAAGAGCCCAGGATCAGCCAGCAAGCACCCACCATGGGAGAGCCCAGGATCAGCCAGCATGCCCCGCACAGGGGAGAGCCCAGGATCAGCCAGCATGCCCCGCACAGGAGAGAGCCGAGTATCAGCCAGTATACACCCACCAGGGGAGAGCCCAGGATCAACCAGCATGCCCCCCACAGGGGAGAGCCCAGGATCAACCAGCATGCTCCCCACAGGGGAGAGCCCAGGATCAGCAAGCATGCCCCCCACAGGGGAGAGCAGGAGAGAGCCCAGGATCAGCCAGCATGCCCCCACAGGGGAGAGCCCAGGATCAACCAGCATGCCCCCCCACAGGGGAGAGCCCAGGATCAGCCAGCATGCCCCCCCCACAGAGGAGAGCCCAGGATCAGCCAGCATGCCCCCCACAGGGGAGAGCCCAGGATCAGCCAGCATGCCCCCCAAAGGGAAGAGCCCAGGATCAGCCAGCATGCTCCCCACAGGGGAGAGCCCAGGATCAGCCAGCATGCCCCGCACAGGGGAGAGCCCAGGATCAGCCAGCATGCCCCCCACAGGGGAGAGCAGGGGAGAGCCCAGGATCAGCCAGCATGCCCCCCCCCACAGAGGAGAGCCCAGGATCAGCCAGCATGCCCCCCCCACAGGGTAAAGCCCAGGATCAGCCAGCATGCCCCCCACAGGGGAGAGCCCAGGGTCAACCAGCATCCCCTCCCCACAGAGGGAGCCCAGTATCAGCCAGCATTCACCCACCAAGGAACAGCCCAGGATCAGCCAGCATGCACCCACCAGGGTGTGATGTCCCAGTAGTGTGCGGCGCATGCGCGAGTCTTGTTCCGGGCCGCGCATGCGCAAATGAATAAATGGCGCCCGTGCGGCAGTTCCCGCCGGGACGCGGATGAAGCAACAACGCATCCCGCGTCGTCCTTTGGCGTGCGTGTGTGCATGCATGAGTGAGTGAGTGCGGGCCCCTCACCCGACCATCCGGGGTGAGGACACAACAACTGGCAACGAGGAGGAGCGCCACGACTACGCTCGCCCCGACGTGTAACGAACGTCAGATCAGCGGTGCTGCGTATCATGGCATGACACGGACCCGGCAAGAACGCTATGATTAAGGTATCGCAGCAGTAGCGGCCTGCACAGGTGCTCGTGCGCTGCTGCGCTTCTGCCAAGTGGAAATTTTTGGGACCCTGGTCGTTCCCATCCACCTGGGAACGACCCTCTACTTTTGACACAGAAAGGAGTGGCCAAGACACGTCGTTGGGGATCCACACATCTGGTTTGCGGCCTCTGTGACACCAAGAGGTGCCTGTGCGACCTGCACCAATGGCAGAAAGTGATGGGGAAGCGGAGACTGCACGAGGCACAATGGGGCCACAACAAGGATCTCTGTTACCGATGCAGGAGTTTGACATATAGGGACCCCCATCCAAATTGGGGGCAAGATGGTTGCTCTGGATTAAAAGACTTGAAATGTACTTCACAGCGACCGGCATCACCGATGATGCCGCCAAAAGGGCGACTTTGCTGTACTCTGCAGGGCTCGACGTCATCCGCATCTTTGAGGCATGCAATCTGCAGGTGGTCACATATGCTACGGTCAAGACTGCTTTGGAAAACCACTTCATCCCTCAGTCGAATATGGACTATGAGAGATTCCTGTTCTGCAGTGAGAAGCAGAAAGATGAAGAACCTCTTGAACAGTTTTGTGCCAGGTTGAGAATGATGGCCACGGCATGCCTCTGGGATAATGATGAGTCTATGGTACAGAACCAGGTAATACAGGGCTGTAGCTCGAGCAAGCTAAGGAGGCAAGTATTGCGAGAACCGGGATGGACACTGGCACAAATACTGGACAGTGGCAGGACGTTTGAACTGGCGGAGTCGAGAGGCGCAAAGATGGACGCAGCCAGGCGCCCAGGTATGGCGGACGAGGCGTATGCCATTAGCAGACGTGGGGACACAAAAGAAAAGTGGGGCCAGAAAAAGCCAGAAACTCGCAATCCTCCAGGATCGGAGTCAATATGTCAATACTGCGGTTATGACCGCCACAGTCAGAGGAATGCCCGGCCAAATCAAGATCGTGTGGCCGGTGCGATAGACGAGGGCACTATGCCCGTATGTGCCGTGCCCCAGCCCCCGTATCTGTACAGAGAGGCCCAGCAAGAAGTCGCAGAGGCGGATCCAGAAGACGACAAAGCATTGCCGCTCTCGAACAGGAAATACAAAGGCTGCAGCTAGCTGAGGAAGAGGAGGAGGAGGATGAAGAAGTGTTCTTCATATCCAATCTAGCGTCGGGAACCAGGAAGAAGAGGCAACCCAAATGCATGGTGAACATACAAGGCGTGCCGACACAGGTTCTAATTGACACTGGGGCCTCCGTATGTGTATTGGCCGAAGAACAATACCAAAAACTTCCAGGACCTCCCGCGCTAGACAGATCCGCGGCTAAAATATTCATGTTTGGAGGTGACACCCCGTTACCCATCAAGGGGGTGTTCGTCACGCCGGTCACCAAGGGTGACAAAGCAATCAAGGCACGTTTTTTCGTCACGGACGTGAGTCTGCATTCATTACTCAGCTGCGCAGCATCGGAGGCCCTTGGTTTGGTGCACTTCGCACTGGAAGTGCATCAAATAGACATTGAGTGCCTGCTGGACAAATATGCAAGCATTTTTGAAGGAGTAGGGAAACTGAAGGCGCCCCCGATAAGGCTGCACATCGACGACACCATCCGACCGACCTCTCTGAAACACAGACGAATTCCGTTCCATCTCAGGGAAAAAGTAGAAGAAGAGCTGCGGTCGCTTGTTAACATGGATATCATTGAGAGGGTGGAAGGGCCCACACCCTGGGTTTCGCCGATAGAAGTCACCCCCAAACCTAAGCAGCCGGGAGCAGTAAGGATCTGCGTAGACATGCGCCTCCCCAATGCGGCAATTAAGAGGGAGAGACATCTAACGCCAACCCTCGACGACATTGTAGGTGAGCTTCAAGGGGCACGTGTGTTCTCCAAGCTGGATCTACGAGCGGGATATCACCAACTGGAGCTTCACCCCGACTCAAGATTCATCACAACTTTCACAACTCATGAGGGCCTATACCAATTCAAACGTTTGAGTTTTGGGATATCATCTGCGGCTGAAGTGTTCCAGAACACAATTAGGGGAGCATTGGCGGGGCTGGCAGTTGTCCTAAACATGAGTGATGACATTTTGGTATTTGCAAACTCAGAAGCAGAGCACCTAAAACGTCTAGAAAGCACTCTAAAGAGATTAAAAGACCTGGGGCTCACGTTACACCGCCAAAAGTGCGAATTCTTCAAGGACCGGATAGGGTTTTTCGGCTTCATCTTTCAGGCCGCAGGAATATCACCGGACCCAGAAAAAGTCAGAGACATCCGAGAAGCGGCGGCACCACAATCCCCTACGGAAGGAGCTTCTTAGGAATGGTGACGTACTGCGGGCGTTTCATAAAGGGACTGGCGTCGATAGCGGAACCTCTCAGGGCACTAACAAAAAATGATGCAGTGTGGAAATGGGAGTCAAGGAACAAGAGGCATTCCAGGCCCTAAAGAATGCCTTGTCGGATGGAGACACCATGGCATATTTCAACCCAGCGGTGGAGTCAGAGGTAGTGGTGGATGTGGGGCCAGTCGGTGTGGGAGCAGTGTTGTTACAACCCGATGAGCGTGGAGATATGAGACTGATTGCCTACGCAAGCAAGGCACTATCCAGCACTGAGATGAGATACTCCCAGATAGAAAGGGAAGCCCTGGCCACCTTATGGGGCTGTCGCCATTTTCGCCTGTACATATTGGGCAAACCTGTAGTGGTGGTCACCGACCACAAGCCGCTGCTGCCTATACTCACGGGTGCATCATCAAAACCCCCACCCCGCATCGAGAGATGGATGCTGGCCTTAATGGAGTACGGGGTGAAGTTGGTATACCGACCCGGGACCAACAATCCCGCAGACTATTTGTCAAGGCATCCCAACAAAGAAAGTGCAGAAGGAGAGGCCGGTGAAATGGAATGCAACAGTCTACTCTGCCAGATAGTGGAAGGTGCGCTCCCCAGAGCACTGTCGAGACTGGCGATCGCCACAGAGTCATCTAAAGATGAGGTCTTCGACATCATCAAGGCTGCGGTGAGAAGTGGAGACTGGAGGGAAGTCCTGCGCAATAACTCGCGACGCCAGGAGGAGGCCCAGAAAGACCTACAGGCACTCTGGAGGGTGAGAGATGAGTTATCGATCTCTGATGATGGGCTATTACTCAGGGGCCGACAGATCGTCATCCGACGAGAGCTCAGGCTGCGGATACTGGAGTTGGCGCACATTGGACACCAAGGTGTCGTGAACACAAAGGCAAGGTTAAGGCCAAAAGTATGGTTTCCAGGACTGGAAGAAAGGGTGGAGCGCTTTGTAAAGAGATGTCTGGTCTGCGAAGCTGCCACGCCAGGGGACAAAGCACCACCAATCAGCTCGATGGAACGCAGCACAAAGCCGTGGAGTACGGTACACATGGACTTTGGCGCGACGGGTCGCGGAATGTATTTTCTGGTGGCTGTGGATCAATGGTCGAGGTACCCGGAAGTGGAGGTGGTCGAGTCGACGGCTACCGAGTACACCACGGTGGCGTTGGACAGAATGTTCGCAACGCATGGGTTTCCCGACATCGTGTGCTCAGACAACGGACCACCTTTTACAGGCCACCAATTTGCCCAGTACCTGAGTGAGAGGGGGATTAAACATCGGAGAGTGTCCCCGCTATGGCCGCGTGCAAATGGTGAGGCCGAAAGAATGATGCGTACGCTCAATAAGGTGATGCGAATCTCAGCCAGCAATGGGGAACCTCTCAAAACGAGAACTGTGGAATTCCTCCGAGTGTACCGCACAACCCCTCACCAGTCCACCGGGGTTGCCCCAGCCGAGGCACTCTTCGGGCGCTGCATGAGAGGGATGATACCGGAAGTGGATAACCGAAGACCCAGAGTCATAGACGATGAAAGAGTCCGAGAGGAACGGGTGGAACGCAACGAGAGGGAGAGAGAACGGAGAGGGCTGCAAGAAAAGGAGGTACAAGTCGGAGACTCCGTGCTCGTCAAGAATCGGCACCCGGAAGGGAAACTGTCCTTGCCATTTGATCCACGCCCCTGGAAGGTTACCCATGTGAAAGGCACTATGGTGACTGCGGCCAGTGAACGCGGTACCGTCACCCGCAATTGATCGTTCTTCAAGAAAGTGGACGTTGTGGCTGAAGCTCGGACATCAGGGGAGTTCTCAACGTGGGGATCAAGCCCGGAGATCCAGGAGAGCGAGCCGTCGAGCGATCCGGACCCTACCCGGGACGATGACTGTCTCGTGCCCACGGTTATGCCAAGATATCCAGTTCGAGGGGGAAGGAGACTTCCGGCTCATTTCAAAGACTACGTTATGGACTCGGGTGACTGACCGAGGTAGTCCTGAAGCCCACACTTGATGGGTGCAATGTTTGTATTACTGTTACGTTGATCACGTGAGTACAATTTGTTCGTACTACACTGCTGTTTGTTGTTACAGAAAAAAGAAGGGATGTGATGTCCCAGTAGTGTGCGGCGCAGATCTTCTCTTCCGGCACCATGTCTGTGAAGTGGCTTTGCTACAAAGCAACGTATACAACCAGTTATCGAATACTAAAATAATATAACATTAAGAGCGTGGCTAGTGGACACATCCCTCTGCTGTTAGGTTCTGCTTCCAGGATCACCTGGTTGGACTGGGGGCTTGCAGCCCGTTATTGCAGAGGGGGCTGGACCACCAGCTGAGACACCAGCACTGGGGGCACCCATAGTTGCCAACATTCTGTAACCAAAAAAACGTTTTCAATTTTCAAACTTAATTATTTGCATAAAAATGACATCACAGGAAAATACAAAACATACATTGTTGGCACCATAGAAGCATTCTAAAATACACAACCCATCAAGCATTTATAATTCTGAATGGTAAGTTAACATTCACAGAAGGTAATCATCAGAGCTGGTGGGCAAGGTTTGCCACTGGTCTGTAGCAACAGCCCAGGCAGTACAAATGTATTGCAAGCTGACCACTGAATGACATGGAAACTGATACCCCCCCCTCAGTCTGATAGGCAGATGCTGTGTGATGGTGTTACACTCTGCCACTTGCCTTCACTGGTGGTTCACCTAAGGCCTGTCCCTGCCAGAGTGCAGGGCAGAGTCATGTAGCTGTCAGGTCAGTGGATTGGTCTGAGCCCAATCAAAGTTATCACCTACAAGCGCACTGTAAAGGCAGGCTAATTAATGTGTTGCATGCTTTGTCCTGCAGCCTGCCTTAGAGTCACATAAATTACCTGCCACTGTCATATCTCGGGATCCGAACAGAATCAGCCGCCCCGAACCCCTGCTCTACACAGGGGGAAGGAAAAGAAAAAGCGGATGCAAGCAAACTGTAACTTCCTCTGGTGACCCCATGCAAGAGGTCACAAGAGGAAGTTACAGTCCTCACCCGGGTTATTTATTTATGCACTGTTTGTTGGATACATGGACCTGGATTATTTATTTATGCAATGTTTGTCGGATACTTGTATCCGACAAACATTGCATAAATAAATAAATATACAGGTATCCGACCAACATTGCATAAACAAATACCCCTATTAACATCACACGTGATGCAGCCACCCAACTGCTTTCAGAGGGGAGCTGCAGGAGCTGTGCTGGGTGTGTTTCAAGTAAAGGAAAACATTGCTTATGGCGCACAGAAATCACTGTGATTGAATAGTACCCAAGGGGAAGGTTTTAAAAAAAAATGGACTGCAAATTATGCATTTTAAAGAATATTTACTCAGCAATACTGTTCAAAACTATTTTCCACATAGTGAAGAAACTCATCACTAGTACCATGCAAGTGGTTTAAAGTGGAATTGATGTATAGTTTGGAAAAGAAGCAGCATGAAAGAAATCGCGCCGTTTTAAACTATTATTTTGGACATTTCCTTTGATCGTCGGTCAACTACCAGCACCGCCCCCCTAAACCCTGTCTCCTCGGGCAGCGCCCCCCCAAACTCCACCCTCACCCCGGCCCCTGTGGGATCCCCCACCAATTTTGTTCCATTTCCACCACTGGCCACTGTAAAAAGCAGTAGGATCTGTCACCAAAATCTGTAGGCAGTAGGACTGCTTAAAAAGCAGTAGCCTACTGCCTAAATCTGTAGGGTTGGCAAGTATGGGCACCCAGCACATTTGTGCCTAAGCCCTGTGGGCTCACGGGCCAAGGCCGGACTCACGCACACGTCAAAAGACCACAGTACACAGGAGTTGCTGCTAACTGGGTCTCCACTGCAGTGCCGCAAGTGCCTGAAGTGGCCCCTTTTATTAACATAAATGACGCGGTCATGACACGCGTCTCGTCACGATTACACATGCCCTCATTTAAAGGGGCACCACATTACATTCCCCCTTTATTATAACGAAACAAACCAGAACAAACTTTAATGATGGCCCTAAAGCCGCCGGCAACGTTGGTGCATTCAAGTCCACACCGCTACTAATCTACAGTAACTCAAAACAAACGTTTTGGCACCCCTGACATGAGTGCTACCTTCCCGGCGGCTGCTCACTGTATTCCTGGGTCAAACTGTCCAGCCTGGAAGGGTCAGTTCCAGGCAGACATCCTTTGCCGGGGCTGTCCTTGGCCGCCTGTACTGTCACAGGATAGGAGGAACACATCTTCTTCATCCTCCTCGTCCTCAAGCATATATGCTGCCCCTGATTCTCAGCTACTTGGACCACTTCGTCTCTGGGCGACTTCCTCCCCGACGTATGTCCTTGTTTCCCTTCCTCCTTGGGTACTGGCCTCTTTGTGCTGACCAGTGCCAGTGTGAGGCACACCCTTGCAAAGTGTCCATCTGTTCCACACCTGCCACACGTGTGCCCTTTTGCCGAACACTCATCGGCATATGGCAGGTCCCATCCGCACAGAGGACACATGTTGCCCGTCTCCTTCCGTGGCATTCCCCTCTTCTGGCTGTTTTGCCGCCTTGCCATCTGCCCACGGCACATGCCTCCTCCAGCTTCACCCGTTTTAAGGGCTCTTCAAGCTTGATGAACTGCCTCGAGCTGTCCATTACTGAAGCACTCACTTCCGCCAGCTCTTGGGCCTGGCCCAGCTCCAGGATTCTGTCCAGGCTCAGCCCTGGTTCCCTGAGAACCTGCCAATGCAGTTTGGTGGAGCTGCATCCGCATATTATTTGTGCTCTCACCTCAAGACAAGACAGCGCAATGCCACGAAGCCTCCCGTGGAACACATCCAGGCTCTCACCTTCTTCTTGTCTCGTGCTATGCATCCTAAATCGCTCATAGTCCCGAATTACCCATGTCATTGTCCCCTGAAAGACCTTATAGACTTAATGAGCTATCTTCCCTTGTGTGCCTCTGCATATTAAAACACACACAGGCTCTCCTCCTGCCTTTCCACTAATACCACTGTGGCAAAGTGGCAAAGTTAACAGACTGCGCCCGCCAGCCGCAATGGAGATGCAGCAACTCTCTGACAGCCTCTGGGAAAACCCAGATTCTCCACTCTCTTCCATGGAGAACTGGAGAAGAGCATAAAACTCCTGAGTCTCTGGGCTAAACACAGAGCTTAGGCAAGTATGTGCGGTCCACGGGTATTAAACAGAAACAGACCTTCGTACAATCGTTTTGTCCGCGTTTGTGAAAGCGTACATCTGTGGTGCATTTCCTTAAAAGTTCATAAGAGTGCCTCTAAAAGATCATTTGTCCACCTATTTTCTAACCTTTCCAAACAGGGCCGTCTCTTGCCAAGTACACATCTTTGTATGACCTATAAACAGGACGAAAAGGAAAAAAATAAGTAGTGGAAGGAACTATGTTCACCCCTACCTCCCCTTTTTATCCACAGTCCAAACCACCCCTCTGCTCCCCACCAACCAATACTCACCACCAGCCCCCAAATCAAAACCCATACCTGGATCCTCCCTTTTCTCCACTCCACTCCACACCTGTGTTCTACAACAGTTCTATCAAGACTGATAAAAACACAATGAATGAAAATACATTTAAATGACCACCATTAGTTTGTCATTGCACATCATGCAGCTTTAAGCATCAGCCACCTTCCAATCACACAGACTCGCTCCTCTTAAGGGGCATGCCCAGGACTATAGCCACCCCTCCTTTACCTGTATAGACACTGGGGGGGTCATTACAACCCTGGCGTTAAGGGTTTAACGGCGCCGTAAAAGGTGTCGGCGCCGTTAAACCCTTAACGCCTGATTACGAGGTCCCTTTGCAGGACCCGACCTTAACGGCTAGTTTTACCAGCCGTTAAAGTAGGGTGCCGCAAAGGGACATCGGTGCTAATTACGGTACCGCAATTTGTGGTACCGTACTTAGCGCCTTCCCCAGTCCCATTGAGCCCTATGGGGCGAAAATGGGAATGGGGAAGGGCCATGGTGAAATGGGGAAATACGGCCCGCCAACCTTGGAATGGGGCGGTATTTCCCCATTCCACCATGGCAGACTCGTTACAACACCGGCACCAACCATGGTGCTAATAACTGTCTGCAGCAAAGAGATCACTGCCGAACTGAGCTTTGTGGCGGCTCGGCAATGGGCGATTTGTCCCAAGCAGTCTATACAAATAA
The DNA here is from genome assembly GCF_040938575.1 of Ambystoma mexicanum. Taxonomy (NCBI): domain Eukaryota; kingdom Metazoa; phylum Chordata; class Amphibia; order Caudata; family Ambystomatidae; genus Ambystoma; species Ambystoma mexicanum. Next base: position 47,248,677 of record NC_090927.1, read on the forward strand.
ACAAAAGCCGTCCAGCAACTCCGATGTGACACTGCAATGTTACCAGCAGCACCCAACTGTGAATACCCAGTAGTGAGACGTGAAAAGCAAAGGTGCTCTCCCTATGCCCTAGAATAGTGCTCTGGATCAAATAAAGGAACAATGGCGTGTTTCCTCAAAAAGTAACTGAACGTTGTACCCTTTAGTTCTCACCCACTTGACCTATGGCCATAAATAACTAGTGTTTCTACTTTAGACAAGGCACATTTCTGAATGTCCTTGGCTATCTACATACATGCCAACATTTTGCAGCACCTGGGAGGGAACGTCTCAACGAGAAATCTGAAGAATTGCATTTTACCGTTTGATTGCATTAGGTTTCGAATTAATTTAGAGGGAAGGCAGTAAAAAAAAAAAACAGGAGTCTCTCGCCTAAATCGGGAGGGTTGCCCTATATGCATTGTAAGAGTGTAGAAGTAGGACTCAGACACAGTGGGCTCATGTTGACTGGCATACACGTTTATTGGAAGTAAAAGGGTAGGGGTTGGGGCATCTCCAACCTTCCCCTAAAGTTAAGAGGGGTTTCCCTACCTACCTCAACCAAACCAAGGAAACTGTCAGGATGTGTTTGTCTGAAGTAAATAGTCCCCTGTCACAAGTCCAAAGCCTATTTCCATCCCTCACACTATTGAGTGAACTATAAAGAACAAAGGGTCTTCTTAACTCAGAAGAATAGGTTGTAGATCCAATCAAAGGAGGGTGAAGAGTTATTCTGGAAGAATGTCTCCCCTTTTGGTCCTGTTCCTCTTTTTTAAGAGAGCTCCAAATAATAACCGTTCCAAACCCAAAGTTCTTAGATATTTCTCTGTAACACAAACTTTGCAACAACCGGGTGCAATGATTCCCTTGCCCTGGTTCCTTCTCTTGACAATCCTCTGTTTTTTGTAATACAACTGTAGTGGCCTGAAAGGAACACTGGACACTGGTTGGTTGCGTAGCAGGCTTTATCGGCCTGATTAGTATATTATTGTACATGTACAGATGCGTACAGCATAAAGAGAGTCTCTGCGATAACCACTGCAGTGGGATTATGTCTCAGTTAATGTCTGTGCATGCAGCCATGCTGGCAACCACTGCTGTTGGACTCACAACAGTGCAGTTACGCCTGGAGTAAGTTTCTCTAGGAATGCTGGCTCAGTAGCACTACCAGGCAGGGTTGAGTCTGGTGGTAGTGTGTACACATCAGACTGAGGGCCTGGATGCATAAGGAGGAGCGTAGGGAGCGTCCTTCTGTTTCCTGGTCCGCTGCGAGTCTGGTGGGATTCCGGGAGCTGCGCAAAGTCTTGCAGGATCTCGCGAGCATGGTTCCTCACATATCACCTTTTGTCGAGCAGCTTGATTTTATTCCATGGCAAAGTCTCTATACTTGGTTGGTCTTCTCGTCTCTCGCTGGGGTCGCGTCTCACAGGGTGAGGATTTCGGTGTCACAGAGAAATGCTGCTCTGAGCCATTCTGAGCCACAATAAGAGGCTTCGCTGACCGCAGAAGTTTGTTGATGGAACACTGACAGGCTAATTCATAGAATCCAGCGCACAAGTAGCGCACGCGGCTGGCGCACAGCGTGCGCCTGCGATAGTCTGCGCCAGGCACGTGCGCTAAAACAGATTTCCGCGCACAGCGTATTCATGGATTTCAAGCTCCCAAACCAGCCGTGGCGCAGAGAATCGCAGCGAGCCTGCAGCAGCGCCAGTAACGCCCCCAAGAACGCCCTCGCGCAAGGAAAAGCCATCAAAATCGCTAAATCATCGCTAAGGGCTGCGCTAACCCTGGACCACTTCACAGGGCAGGCAAACAAGGAAAGCAAAGCGGGCAATCTTCAAATCATGAGTACGCGGGAAGTACTACACGCGACTAGGCAGGGAACGTGAATTACAGGGGTACGCGGGAATCACCACACGCGAACAGGCAGGGTGCGTGTATTACAGGGGTACGCGTGAAGTAGAACACGCGATAGGCCAGGGAACGTGTATTACAGGGGTATGCGGGAATCACCACACGCGAACAGCCAGGGTACGTGTATTACAGGGGTACGCGTGAAGTAGAACACGCGATAGGCCAGGGAACGTGTATCACAGGGGTACGCGGGAATCATCACACGCGAACAGCCAGGGTGCGTGTATTACAGGGGTAGCGGGAAGTCCAACACGCGATTGGCCAGGGTACGTGTATTACAGGGGTACGCGTGAAGTAGAACACGCGATAGGCCAGGGAACGTGTATTACAGGGGTACGCGGGAATTATCACACGCGAACAGCCAGGGTGCGTGTATTACAGGGGTAGCGGGAAGTCCAACACGCGATTGGCCAGGGTACGTGTATTACAGGGGTACGCGTGAAGTAGAACACGCGATAGGCCAGGGAACGTGTATGACAGGGGTACGCGGGAATTATCACACGCGAACAGCCAGGGTGCGTGTATTACAGGGGTAGCGGGAAGTTCAACACGCGATTGGCCAGGGAACGTGTATTACAGGGGGACGCGTGAAGTAGAACACGCGATAGGCCAGGGAACGTGTATCACAGGGGTACGCGGGAATTATCACACGCGAATAGGCTGGGTGGGCCCTCACAGGTGTACCCTGTACACCCTCCACGGCCCCTGCAGGCAGCCCACAAAACAGTGGACTACCCTGCACACCTGATCATGTCCCCCTGCACCCCCATCCACCAGGGGCACCCTCCACCAGGCCCCCACCCATGTCTCCCACCACCCCCACCCCCCAGCAGTGCAGGGGCACCTGCCATCAGGCCCCCACCCATGTCTCCCACCACCCCCACCCCCCATCCACCAGGGGCACCCTCCACCAGGCCCCCACCCATGTCTCCCACCACCCCCACCCACCAGCACTGTGGGGCACGTGGCCAGCAGGCAGTCAGGCAGCAGCAGATGGCAGGTGGGAGCGTGCTCAGGGCTCTGGGGGACTTTAATTTGGCCTCCTGGCCAGGAGCGTGGTCTTTCGTGTTTGAACGCGTGGACAGCCTGATAGGGAGTGATTTTGCACGTGAAAACCCCACACTCAGCGAATCGCGAGAAAAGCCGTCCCCAGCATATGTGCGTCAATAGTTACCTGCACGTGCAGTGTCAAAGCGTGTGATTGGTGAAAAAGGATCTACACGCAGGAGTGACAAAGCGTGTGATTGGTGAAAAGTGAGCTACACGCAGGAGTGTCAAAGCGTGTGATTGGTGAAAAAGGATCCACACGCAGGAGTGACAAAGCGTGTGATTGGTGAAAAGTGAGCTACACGCAGGAGTGTCAAAGCGTGTGATTGGTGAAAAAGGATCCACACGCAGAAGTGACAAAGCGTGTGATTGGTGAACATGGGCCAAGCACGTACACGCCGTAAGTGACGCTGTACGTGTGGGCCTGTATAAAAGGTAGTGTTGAACACCATTTCCTTGTACGTGCTTTTCGTGGAGAGCGAGTGGGTGAATTCTGTACTTCTTGTCGTTTCACACGCGATTGACTTCACGGCGTTTCCAGTTCGTACTCCCTGTTACCTCTGACAGCTTTTTCTCTTTTTCCTCTAGTACTGGTTTACCTGGGCCTGTTCCCTCAAACAGTGTCCCCTTCTACTGTTGTCCTGTCTCCTCAGACAGCGTACACATCTTCTTTTGGCGGGGGTGTTGCCAACCAAACGCGCTCATTTTTCACGCTCTTTTACCTGGCAGACGGTGAGTCACGCACGTATCTAACTTCTGTGCTTGCCCCGTGTGTAGCCTACCCCTTCAGAGGTCATTCTAGGCTGCGTGTGACACGCATACGTTCATTGTGTTACTGGATGCCACAGCGTAGTGCAGGGTTTTCCATCAGCACACGTGGTCTAGGAGGGGTATTGTGCACGTTCCTTAACTTTTTTAGGGTGCCTGTGCGTTGCGTGACCCGTCATCTTTCCCCAGGGGTGTCATATAGCCTTGCCACTGCACTAGGGTACGAATACCATCTGGTACCCAACCCCTTTGACACCCAATTGCCCAGGACAATTGTGCACACCGACTCCCATACGCACAATACCATCAGTGCCATGGTTGGGAGGCGTGCAAGCCGTAAGGGTGGCAAAGGTGGCCGAGCCACACGTGGTGGCCGTGGAGGATCCACTAGGGGACGTGGTTGTGACTTGCAGGGTGCCCCTGTCCCCCCCAGTCTGGAGGACCAGTCAGGGACACCCATGCCCCCCCCCCCCAGTTGAGAGTCATGTGGCTGATACCAACCCTGATCAGCCCTTGTCGGACCAGGCCATTGTGGCACCAGACCTGTCCGAGGGTGATCCCATCGCTGACATCCAGGTCAGCAGGTCCACTGCACGTGCACCGGTGCACATTGGTGTCATCAGGGCACGCGCATCTATGCCAGATAGGTCATCTGCTGGCCCCCGTAGCCAGGGTGTGGCTCCATCCACCCCACCTCTCATACACCCTGCCAAGACTGTGTCGGTCCTAGTTCATGCACCTCAGATCAGGCCTGACCCCATCCCACTACCCCCAATGCCTGCACCTACTCCCATGCTGAGTGGGCAATCCCACACACCCAGTACTGAGTCCACCACGGCTCCTGCCCCTAGTGTCCACAGCGGCGTAGGACACTCTGGATCCCCACCCCCTTCCAAGCGCAAGAGGAAGAGTGCACGTCCGGCACAGGCTGATGCACCAGGCACGGCTGCACAGTCCGGCCCATCAAGGAAGCCAAGCTTCACAGACGCCGAACTGAATGCACTTGTTCAGTATGTGTCAGATCATGATAGGGAAATGGTCATCGTTGCAGGGTCCAAGACCACACATGCCAGACGCCAGGCACACTGGCAGACCATTGCTGACAGAATAAGTGCCCTTGGAGTAGTGAGGCGCACAGCTAGTGATTGCCAGAAGCGCTGGAATGACCTTAAGCGCAGGGCAAAGGATAAGCTGGCCTCAAGTCATGCCGCAACCTTGGTGACTGGAGGTGGGTCCCCAGCACAGGAAATAGAACTCACACCACACGAGTCCGTAGCTGGATCCTACGTCACCGAGGGACAACTCCAAGGTGTGGGAGACCTCCCTGATTACGAGGCATCATCCGGTGAGTGCACATGCATGTGTGTATTATCCATGTGCATGGTGTGTGTGTGAAGCATTCATGTTGGGTGCCTGTCAAGGGGGTGTGTGGCAGAGTTGATAGTGGCACCCATGTGCCCCATCCAGTATGTTCAGTGCAACACCATCTGCCCACAGCACCATCCCTACTGGCAACAGTGCACATATGGCCCGACACCATGGAAGTTGCCCTTGAATTGTCATTTTGTCACTACATTGTTGCTCATACTCCCCTGTCTATTCATCTGATGTCTTACATACCATTCCTATACTTTCCCCCAGCCATTCAAGTTTCATCTTCACATGCCTGACATGCAATGATACCACATGCTAATGCGTCCTCTGTATATAAATGCCAACCAACATGCTGTCATACTGTGGATGTTGCCTTGACATCCACCTCCTACCTGTGGGCTTTGGTACCGTCTGGTTTCGAGCCCCATTCCCTCACACTCCATGCTGCTCTTCATGGTCTATCTTCCATGACTTCTACAGTTCAGACCATCGTGCCCTACTCACGACACCTGCTTGCCAAAAGTCAAATGAGGGCACCCTGCCCTCCAATGCGACCCACCCTATTGCTGACCAGTGCATCTGAGCCTACTCAAAGCTAACTCTCACTGACATCTGCTCATACATGCCTTTGCCTGTCCCATAGACCCTTCACATGGTCCCTGTCCTCTCTCCTTGCTCCTCTTCCACCATCAATGGTGGGACCCGTTGGGGTGTACTCCTGGCCTCCTTCCAATCCTCAGAGGCCACTATTGATGTGCATGGTAATGGGAGCGTCCCAGTCCAAGGCCCTTAGGCCAACCTCAATCTCCTTGAGAAATGCTACCCACATCTCATCAACTTCCTTACCTCTCCTGCTGTCCCCCCTCCTCTCTCCTCATCAATCCTGCACTGCCTCCCTGCACCCTCCCATGAACCTTCTCCGCCTCCCACTCCAACTCCTACACATGCTGCACCCCTGATCTCTAGCACTCCCCGTAAGTCCTACAAGGCTGTCAACCTCCTCCACAATTACACTCCTTTCACTGCGGCTGCATCAGGCATTCCTCCGATATCTGTCACTTACATGAGGTTATGCACCTTGACATCCTTGGTCTCATGGAAACATGTCTGATGGCCAGCTCTGTCTGCATCCTTCACACACTCCTACCTGATGTTCAGGAGACCCTCTCCTTGGCCCGCCACTACTGTGCAGGGGGGGTGTGCCCTTTCTTTCCCTGAGGGTATTCCTGCCACTGTCACTCCTACTTAGACCTACTCCACTCTGGAATGGCTTGTGTGACGTCTCTCTCCACCACACCTTGACATTCTCAAACAGTGCGTACTGTGTCTGGGAAAACTGGTCAAATGTACTACTTCCTTTCTGAGTGTCCTCACCTCTCCTCCTCACTCATGTCCCCAGACACAGAAATCCTCATCCTTGGTGCTGTACGCATCCACCTGCATGCTTGTTGACGCCCCCACGTGACCTTTCTGTGACCTCAGCAACTCCCTCTCACCCTCTAGACTCCCGTCTGTCCCTACTCATTCTGCAGGGCACACTCTTGATGCTCTGATCTCATCTGACTTTCCCCTCTCCGTTCATCTCTGCACTCCTCTCTCCTGGAGTGATCACATTCTCCTCTCCTCCCAGCTCACCCTCACCACCCCACAGGCAAAGCCACCCTCACCACTGTCACACACCTTCTTGGTATTCCGACCCATGAAGTGTGTGTCAGTCGAGGCTCATGCTGCCAAAATCTCCCCCCCATCCAGCTCCCCCTTAGGCTCACTCCCATCCTGACAGGGCCCACTCCATGCTCCACTCCATGTCAGGTACACTGGATGTCTTTGCCACGGTCATGACCACCTGTCTGAAGCCCCATGCCAATGCAGAGTCCTGGCATGACTCGGATCTTGTGAACCCAAACCACAGGTGCCGGGTGGCAGAGAGGGAATGTCCTGCATCATGGCCATCCTCTGGCAAACTGGCCTGCCACATGCTCCAAAGGCAATAGCGCCTCACCCTTTTCACCAAGATGAGATCCCCAATCCAAGGGCACATATCTGCGGCATGTGACAACTCTGCAGGACACATAGAAATCTGCAAGGACCTTGCCGAGCCAGATGCAGTGTGTACCTCCCCTGTCCCCTCCGAGCCCACAGCACTGCATGATTGACTCTGTACCCCTATAGGCCACCCCCCCAGCACTTGTCTGCGCCTAACACCATCTGCCCTTGACGTCAAGTCCTACTTACCTTGTACAGCACTTCCAGCCGCCACTTCCCCTTGCACTTCATTGTGCCACCCACCCCTGCACTTGCGTGACATGAATGACACCAGCACCAGTAGGATTGTTGACTGGCATCCCCTTCTGCCCCACCACCCCTCAGTGCTCCGCTGTACCTTCATACATTTCTGGACCGGTGCTTCACGAATGCAATATGAATCCTTTACAGGTGATGGGGAGGTGGAATCACATTGTTTACTGCATTTTGTTGATGTAGACAAGGCACTGTGCATCGTGGCCTATTTGGACTAGCAGATCCATGTACAACATGTATACTTATTGAAGTGACGATGCAATGTCAGGACCAGAGTGGTTGAAATCCAAAAAACTCGCCCTCCTCTCCCTCTTCACTTGGTGGCTATGTCACATGCCATGTGTGTGATGGCATGTGCCTTTGACATGGCAATCACCGGCCAATGTGTGATGGCAGTGCTAGGCAGCATGGTGAGCAGGCGTTGCTCTCCAATCTGTACATTGTATGCCCTGAGCCTCCCCTACAGACCCAGTGATGGTGAATGCATAGGAGGTCTCCCAGTCATGTGGGACATGTGTCGTAGAACTACTGCCTCTGTTGTTCATCAGCCCTTGTTGCATGCCATGGTGCTAATGCCTGTTTCCATTTTTCTCTTTCATGTCTTTGCAGGGGACGAAGCACTTGTTGATGCTGGGGATGTGGTGGTTGAGCCGTCCCAGGAGGGCAACCCGGGCCGACCTACCACAAGTGAGGGACGTGGTGTGTTTGTGGGTGAAAACCCACAAGTGCTGCAGGTCGTGCTGTCGAGGGGTGTCTCTGGGGGTTCCTCCCCCGAGCAGTATTCAGGTGTAGACTCGGAGGATGACACCTATGTGCAGTCGCAGGTGAGTGTTCTTGGGAGAGAATCTCCTCTGTCCGACCCACCTGCAGCCGGGCCATTGCCCTCAATGGGGATGTCAGTGTCGGCAGATCAGCCTCCGGTGGTTACGGATGCAGGGCCACACCACCCAATCTCTGATCCTGTTCCTGGGGCTGCAGATCAGAGAGGGAATGCAGTCCTGCAGCCTGAGGCCTTGCCGGCACAGCAAGGCGCAGTCCGCCTTGCCCCAGGCAGGTGTGGTGCCCGTCAACGTGGTGGCCGTATGCCACCTGGCAATACCGTTTGGGAGCAATCCATCTACGGTATGGCCACCCAACAGGCAGCATCATCCGAGATGATTGCACAGGCCATGGATAGGGTGGCCACTTCCATTGTCCCCCCAGAAAGGCTGATGGAGCGACTGGAGCAGGCTACAGAGTCCATCTGCCAGGCACACAGGGAGGATATGTTGGCGTCCAACATGGACAGGCGGGCGGCACTGGCGACTCTGCGGGAATCACTTTCCATGGAGTCCCAGCGCCACAGGGAAGGCCTGAGGGAAGAACTCCGTCACCTCAGGTCGACCCTGTTAGAGCTTGAGGCTTCATCCCATAGAAGGACAGAGGAGCAGCTGGAGCGTCTGACACGGACGCTCTCGGCCGAGATGCAGGCAACTCGTGCGGAGGTCAGGTCATCCCGGGAGTTACTGCATGGGGACCTCCGCATGATTATAACCCAGAACCAGAACTACCAGACCCGCCTGCTTGCAGCCATGGAGGAGCAAACTCGTGCTTTGCGTGGGCTGCCTCCCATTGTCACACCATCTTCTGAGGCAGCTCCCCCACCTCCAGAGTCAGCTGCAGGGTCTGGCCAGAGCCATAGCGACTCATCTCCCACAACAGAGTAGCCGTGTGGGCCACGAGCCTATGGGGTGTTTTCGTTTCCCATGATCCACACAGGTGGATTGTGGCGTGCATCCTGTCCTCGGACCTCATAGGTGGCCCCCCCGCCCCCGCCGGCCCTTTCATGGCCATTTTTTCTCTATTTTATTTTTATTTTGCAAGAGTGTTGCCTTGTGTGGGTACCTGGGCATACACTGTATTGTGGCTGGGCACATGCAGGCTTGTCCTGAGTTTGGTTTCGATGCTTGGGTAGCAGACATCCACACCCCTCCTGCTTCCGTTTCCATGGGCTTGCAAAGGGTGTGCCCAAGTGACATCAAATTACACGGTGACATTGGACTCCCATGAGCTGTTGGCCAGTCCATAGTCAATACTGTGTAGACATTCATAGTGTTCATTGTTGTTGCACCTAACTATGCATGATGGTTTGATATGTGCCTCTACTTACATATGTTGCTCATGTTTTGCAGGTATTTCACACAGATCTTCACAAGGGCATACTCTCTGGAGTCAGACTACATGTCGGTAGATGTGCACTGACACTTTTGCATGGCGCCATCACTGTACATCTGGACGGTGAGGACATACCAGCAGAATCAGGTAATGAGACTACCATTGATTACATGCATTGTGTCTTGTTTGGGTGGGCTTCAGGGTGGGTTGGTGTGTAATTTGATTGAAATTACTCTTACACAGGTGTGTAGTAGTGGCTCCAGGTCCGTTAGCTGCTCAAGTGCGGCTATGTTCCATTTGGGGCACTGCTATTTGTGACACTGGTGTCATGTTGTGATGGCCAGTTTGTTTGCTGTCACATACCATGACATGGTGTCCTCAGTGGCGGGACTGTGAAGGGAATGGGTGACATGGCAATGTTGTCATGTAGTGAATCGCCTGTGGCAATGCATATTAGATTGATGGAGTTGTGTCTTTGCGTTGTGATGCATTGCTGGTGTATGTGTAGCTAGGGGTGCACACATATTGACACTTCCATGTTAACAATCTCAGGCTGATGTGTATCTGACAGTTTATTGTCAAGTAAATTTCAGACATTGTCAGGTAGTGTCATCATTGATTGTCAGATGGTATGTGCCAGAGCAGTGTGCACTAGCCAGCACTGTGATTCCTAGGTGAAGAAGTTGGCCACCAGTTGCGTACGGGCTGCCTCCCCCCGTGCCCTTTCCCCTCCCATGCGCAGCGGGCGTGCATGTGGTTGTGGATGTGGGGGCACCACCATGTCCACGGGCAGGCCCTGGCGTGTTGCAACGTTGTGCAGGACACATGCTGCCACTATGATCCTGCACACTATTCGGGGAGCATATAACAGCTGCCCGCCAGAACAGTCAAGGGAGCGAAAGCGTGACTTGAGCACTCCGAATGTGCGCTCCACTATGCCCCGTGTTGCAATGTGGGCTGTGTTGTACCTTACCTGGGGTGGCGTGGTGGGGTTCCGGATTGGGGTCATCATGTGGGGGCTGATAGGGTAGGCACTGTCCCCTGTGGAGGTGGTGATGGGTATCATTAGTGGTGTTGTGTCATGACCCAGTATCTGACATGCATGCATGTGCAGTGGCATTCATGCTCACCAAGCAGCCATGTATCTCCATGCTGTCCAGCCTCTAGGTCCCGGCATAGGGTAGACATTCTGTAGATGAAGCTGTCGTGGGTGGACCCTGGATAGTTGGCATATACTGATGTGATTATTCCCTTGGCATTGCATACAACTTGCACGTTGATGGAATGCCAGTGCTTGCGGTTTCTATAGATGTGCTCTGTTGCCCTGGGTGGACGTAGAGCCACATGTGTGCAGTCAATTGCACCAAGCACTTTGGGGAATTGAGCCACACCATAGAATTCCTGGATGCACGTCCGCCTTTCTGCATGAGTCCTGGGGAGATATATGTGCCTGCGGACTGATGGCCGTGCAGTGATGATGTTCAAGACCTGGTGTAGGCAGCGTGACTGCGTGGCCTGTGACACACCACCCACTATGGCACTTGTCCGCTGAAAGGATCCAGTGGCCAAGAAGTGCAGTACATTCAGGACCTTCTGCAGGGGGCTGAGTGCTTGGGAGCACAGGGTGGGTGATGTGAGGTCATCCTCCCACTCACTGACCAGGTCCAGTATGATGTGTGCTGGAAACCTGTACCTCCCATACACCTGGTCATCAGGCATCCCGAATAGGCTGGTTCTGGGTGTGAATATTCTGGCCCTGACTCTCCTCCTCCTCCTCCTTTGGTAGCCCACTGCCACTGCTGCTAGGAACGGTATGTTCATCCTGGCATCTGGCTTGTTTATTGAAAAGTGCGCAAATTAATGCCTTGCGCGTGTTGTAGGCGAGCGTGTGAGCCTCGCACCCCTGGAATCGAGTTCCCACTCCAATCGCGTGTGGAAATTCCCACGCAGCAGGCATACAGGTGCGCTGACGTACTTGCTTGTGTAAGTGGCCGCGCACCCCTGAAATACACGTACTTATGCCAATGGCGTGTACGCGCACTTTTGCCCAATTACACGCGATGAAATACACGTACATAGGCCAATGGCGTGTACGCGCACTTTTGGCCAATTACACGCGATGAAATACACGTACATAGGCCAATGGCGTGTACGCGCACTTTTGGCCAATTACACGCGATGACACTCTGACGTGCAGTATTTCCGCGTGTGCTCCGTCTTCACGTGCTGAGTGGGGAACGCCCGTGCGGATCACGTCAGACGCGCTTACGCGATGAGGGACTCTGGTCCAATAGAATCGCGTATGCGTGCTGACGCACTTACGCGCTAAGGGCCTTTCCTCGGATTTCACGCTGACGTGCAGGAATTTCACGTGCCAAATCACTCCGTATCAAGCTGGCCACCCGAAAACACACGGAACACCACGCTCCTGCCCCGAAGGCCGAGTTACTGCCCCCCCAGTGCCCTGAGCAGCCTCCCACGTGCTATCTGCTGCTGCCTGCCTGCCTGCCTGCTGCCACCGTGCCCTGCCATTTGGTGCCTGCACATCAGCCATCTGCAGGGGTCCAGTTGCTGTGTCCACCCCTGCTGGAACTGAAGACTCCCAACTGGGATTACATCACTCCACAGCCCAGCCCCAGGACCCAGTTGCCCACCCACACCTGCCTCTGGGGTTGCCATGTCGGGCACTTCTACATCTGGCACCAGTGGCAACCCCAGGCCAGAGGGGCAGAGGGGCACCAGCTTCACTGCCACCGAAGTTGGTGTCCTGGTGGAGCATGTCCTGGGGCAGTATGATGCCCTCTTTGGATCGTCCCGCGCCAGCAAGGAAGGACGGGAGAGGATCTGGGCCGACTGTGTGGTTGCCATCAACGCGGAGGGGGTGGCAACCCGCAACGTCTTGAAGATCAAGAGGCGCTGGGAGGACTTGAGGTCCAGGACCCTTGTGAAGGCCCGGCGCCTCGTGGAGGGGGGCCGGGGCCACATGAGTTCCATCCAGAAGAGGGTCCTGGAACGCGTACGCCCAGCGCTCCACGCCCAGATCCTTGAGAGGGAGACCCGTCTGGAGTTGAGCGGTAAGTGTCCAAGCATCACTGTGTGAGACAGTGCATGTTGCGGTGTGCTGGTTCTATGATACTTGCCTGTATGTGTGCCATGGGCCATGTATGCATGTATGTGTGCTGGGACATCATGGTAATGCATGTGCGACCAGTGATGTGTGACCCACATGGTTGTTGCATGTGTTGAAATGCGGCATGGGGAGCACTATGCAGATTTGGGACATGAGAGCATGCCAGTCTCTGTACCTGGACATGGATGGGGGTGAAGGATGGGTGCTGATGCCAGGTACATATATGGTAGTCATGTCTGTGTGCCTGACCTGCATGTCTGTGACTTGTGCATGCCATGGATGCATGACACATGTGTGTGACAATGCACAGATTCAGTGACGCACCCAACTTCCCCTTGTTTTGCCTGTGTTCGGTGTGATTGGGGCCAGATGGATGTGACTGAGGTGAAGTGTGTGCATGTGATATGCATGAGCCATGATGCATGTGAGTTACATATCATTGAATGTTTCAAGAGTCAATTGGACATGCATGGAAATGTGCATGGCATGCACCATGCCTGTTACTGTGTGTGTTTTGCCTGGACTGACCCATGTGTTGTGGAGGGACATGATGGAAGTGTACTTTGACAGGGGTGCTCATCTGCTATTGCTTCCTGTCTAGGGGACCATTGTACAGTAGCCTGATGCTTGTGTCCTTTGTCTCCCTCTACGCAGCGGCTAGTGAAGAAGAGGGCGGAGACGGCGCTGTGGAGCAAGGCGGCGGGGATGCCCCCACGGCTGCAGCGGAAGGGGTGGGTGAGCCCCCACAGGGGCCTGCTACGGCGGGAGACGGTGAGGAGCCATCCAGGTTGGTGGTTTGCACAGAGGAGGAGGAGGCCGACACTGGTGCACACATGGGGCCTGGTGGGAGCATCCCTGCTGGTGCAAGTGGTGCAGTCCAGGGCCAGGGGCAGGAGGCAGCACAGGTCACCGTGGAGGTGCCTGTACATGTCGCTGTCCCTGACCCTGTGAGTGCACCACCATGCACCAGCAGGGATGCCCCGTCCCAGGCCCGTCCGCAGGTAGAGGGGATGTCCATGTCAACTGACTCCCCTCCACCTGCGGCCGTGGGAACCCCTGGCCGCGTGGAGCAGGTCCTGATTGGGGTCGCGATGCGCACGGCTGTGATTCGTGATGCCGTGCGTGCTTCCCGGGAGGAGCACGCACGTCATCACGAAGTGCACCGTGCCGACGTGGCCCAATTGGGATCGGCCATGTTCGGGGGGTTCCTGCATGTGTTGGCCAATCTGACGGCCCTCTCCTCCTCTGTGCAGGCTATCCACCGGTCGTTCTCCTTGCCGTCTTCCGGCCCAGATGCCACCATGGCCCCCTGTGGACCTGCCCCGACCAATGCAGCCAGCTCGGTGGGGATCCCATCCCTGCCGCAGTTGGGAGTCGGAGATCCAGCAGGGGTGGACGACACAGCAAGTGGACCCCAGCAGATGGAAGATGTGCCGGCATCATCGGGCAGGGCACGTGCACGACGGCGTCGGTGGTTACCATCAGCCTGGATGCCGTCGTGCTGGCAGAGGCAGTGGCGTCGGAGGCAGCAGCGGGCTCGACGTGGGAGGCATCATGGCTCAGGGCCATCAAGATCAGAGGGGCAGGCATCGGCCGGAGGGCAGGGCAACCCTGGCATGGCGGTGTGTTCCGTGTGGGAGGAGTTTGGCCAGCGGATAGGTGCGGAGCGGCAGCGGGCGGAAGAGGAGCGGCTCGCCATGGCCAGGGCGGAGATCTCCATGCATCAGGCATTGAGGCGGGCTGAGTGCCTCGAGGAGGCTCGCAGGGAATTTGGTGAGCACATGGGGTTGTCCCTGCGAGACCTCGGGGCCAGGACTGAGTCCCGCCTCCAGGACATTGACATGGAGTTCGAGGATGCCCTGGCCAGCATCACCAAGTGAGCCGCAGGACTAGCCCGCTGCCTTTGTATATAGTTTTTTAGTTAGTTAGTGCTAGGTTTCCTTTATTTCTTTTTATTATTTTGGACCGCTTGGACAATGGCCACTTTTTTGTACATATTTTTTAACTTAGTTAGTATTAGGTTTCATTAGTGGTGTTGGGCTCATGGACCCTTGAACATTCCTGTATATATTGTTATTTTTTGGGAGATACATTTTTTTAATTTCATATTGTTTACACCATGTCGTAATGGTTTTTCTTTGATTTCATGCTACATGTGTTTGCTTTGGACAAAATCTATTGATTTTTCTATCCTTTGTTTTTTGGTTTCTCATTTTTGTTCCCGGACATGGACCTTTTATTTGCTTTGCCAGATAGTTGTATTAGTTTACTTATTTTTTTATTTAATACATTTTTATATTATCTTACACTTGTGTCATTTTTTCTTTGGTTTCTTACATGTCATGATATGGGTTTTGACATTCACTTGCACCCATTGTGTATGTGTGTGTGGCGGACATGTGTTCTTTTGCATACTTGCCTTTGGGGTTGTGTCATGTGATTGCATTCACTATGTGGGTGCATGCAATCCTTGCCTGGGTGTTTGTGCTGGGTATGCTGGCCATTACTGCCATTATTGTGTATCGTCAGGACCAGGGGCCAGGGGGACATGGGTGGGGGCCTGGTGGAGGGTGCCCCTGGTGGATGGGGGGTTGGGGGTGGTGGGAGACATGGGTTGGACATGGGTGGGGGCCTGCTGGCAGGTTCCCCACAGTGCTGGGGGTGGGGGTGGTGGGAGACATGGGTGGGGGCCTGGTGGAGGGTGTCCCTGGTGGATGGGGGGTTGGGGGTGGTGGGAGACATGGGTGGGGGCCTGGTGGAGGGTGTCCCTGGTGGATGGGGGGTTGGGGGTGGTGGGAGACATGGGTGGGGGCCTGGTGGAGGGTGTCCCTGGTGGATGGGGGGTGGGGGTGGTGGGAGACATGGGTGGGGGCCTGGTGGAGGGTGTCCCTGGTGGATGGGGGGTTGGGGGTGGTGGAAGACATGGGTGGGGGCCTGGTGGAGGGTGCCCCTGGTGGATGGGGGGTTGGGGGTGGTGGGAGATATGGGTTGGACATGGGTGGGGGCCTGCTGGCAGGTTCCCCACAGTGCTGGGGGTGGGGGTGGTGGGAGACATGGGTGGGGGCCTGGTGGAGGGTGTCCCTGGTGGATGGGGGGTTGGGGGTGGTGGGAGACATGGGTGGGGGCCTGGTGGAGGGTGTCCCTGGTGGATGGGGGTTGGGGGTGGTGGGAGACATGGGTTGGACATGGGTGGGGGCCTGCTGGCAGGTTCCCCACAGTGCTGGGGGTGGGGGTGGTGGGAGACATGGGTGGGGGCCTGGTGGAGGGTGCCCCTGGTGGATGGGGGGTTGGGGGTGGTGGGAGACATGGGTGGGGGCCTGGTGGAGGGTGTCCCTGGTGGATGGGGGTTGGGGGTGGTGGGAGACATGGGTGGGGGCCTGGTGGAGGGTGCCCCTGGTGGATGGGGGGTTGGGGGTGGTGGGAGACATGGGTTGGACATGGGTGGGGGCCTGCTGGCAGGTTCCCCACAGTGCTGGGGGTGGGGGTGGTGGGAGACATGGGTGGGGGCCTGGTGGAGGGTGCCCCTGGTGGATGGGGGGTTGGGGGTGGTGGGA
Organism: Ambystoma mexicanum; assembly: GCF_040938575.1. Classification (NCBI taxonomy): domain Eukaryota; kingdom Metazoa; phylum Chordata; class Amphibia; order Caudata; family Ambystomatidae; genus Ambystoma; species Ambystoma mexicanum. The sequence goes on from NC_090927.1 coordinate 47,264,937, forward strand.
GACATGGGTGGGGGCCTGGTGGAGGGTGTCCCTGGTGGATGGGGGTTGGGGGTGGTGGGAGACATGGGTGGGGGCCTGGTGGAGGGTGCCCCTGGTGGATGGGGGGTTGGGGGTGGTGGGAGACATGGGTTGGACATGGGTGGGGGCCTGCTGGCAGGTTCTCCACAGTGCTGGGGGTGGGGGTGGTGGGAGACATGGGTGGGGGCCTGGTGGAGGGTGTCCCTGGTGGATGGGGGGTTGGGGGTGGTGGGAGACATGGGTGGGGGCCTGGTGGAGGGTGTCCCTGGTGGATGGGGGGTGGGGGTGGTGGGAGACATGGGTTGGACATGGGTGGGGGCCTGCTGGCAGGTTCCCCACAGTGCTGGGGGTGGGGGTGGTGGGAGACATGGGTGGGGGCCTGGTGGAGGGTGTCCCTGGTGGATGGGGGGTTGGGGGTGGTGGGAGACATGGGTGGGGGCCTGGTGGAGGGTGTCCCTGGTGGATGGGGGGTGGGGGTGGTGGGAGACATGGGTTGGACATGGGTGGGGGCCTGCTGGCAGGTTCCCCACAGTGCTGGGGGTGGGGGTGGTGGGAGACATGGGTGGGGGCCTGGTGGAGGGTGCCCCTGGTGGATGGGGGGTTGGGGGTGGTGGGAGACATGGGTTGGACATGGGTGGGGGCCTGCTGGCAGGTTCCCCACAGTGCTGGGGGTGGGGGTGGTGGGAGACATGGGTGGGGGCCTGGTGGAGGGTGTCCCTGGTGGATGGGGGGTGGGGGTGGTGGGAGACATGAGCAGGTGTGCAGGGTAGTTCCCTGTTGTGTGTGCTGCCTGCAGGGGCCGTGGAGGGTGTACAGGTAATGCCTGGGAGCACACAGCCAATTCGCGTGTGGAACTTCCCGCGCACTCCTGCAATCCACGTACCCGGCCATATCGCGTGTGGTACTTCCCGCGCACCCCTGGAATCCACGTAGCCGGCCATATCGCGTGTGGAACTTCCCGCGCACCCCTGGAATCCACGTACCCTGCCATATCGCGTGTGCAACTTCCCGCGCACCCCTGGAATCCACGTAGCCGGCCATATCGCGTGTGGAACTTCCCGCGCACCCCTGAAATCCACGTAGCCCGCCATTTCGCGTGTGGAACTTCCCGCGCACCCCTGAAATCCACGTAGCCGGCCATTTTGCGTGTGCAACTTCCCGCGCACCCCTGAAATCCACGTACCCTGCCATATCGCGTGTGGAACTTCCCGCGCACCCCTGCAATCCACGTAGCCGGCCATATCGCGTGTGGAACTTCCCGCGCACCCCTGAAATCCACGTTCCCTGCCATATCGCGTGTTGAACTTCCCGCGCACCCCTGTAATCCACGTACCCGGCCATATCGCGTGTGGTACTTCCCGCGCACCCCTGGAATCCACGTAGCCGGCCATATCGCGTGTGGAACTTCCCGCGCACCCCTGGAATCCACGTACCCTGCCATATCGCGTGTGCAACTTCCCGCGCACCCCTGGAATCCACGTAGCCGGCCATATCGCGTGTGGAACTTCCCGCGCACCCCTGAAATCCACGTAGCCCGCCATTTCGCGTGTGGAACTTCCCGCGCACCCCTGAAATCCACGTAGCCGGCCATTTCGCGTGTGCAACTTCCCGCGCACCCCTGAAATCCACGTACCCTGCCATATCGCGTGTGGAACTTCCCGCGCACCCCTGCAATCCACGTAGCCGGCCATATCGCGTGTGGAACTTCCCGCGCACCCCTGAAATCCACTTTCCCTGCCATATCGCGTGTTGAACTTCCCGCGCACCCCTGTAATCCACGTAGCCGGCCATTTCGCGTGTGGAACTTCCCGCGCACCCCTGAAATCCACGTAGCCGGCCATTTCGCGTGTGCAACTTCCCGCGCACCCCTGAAATCCACGTACCCTGCCATATCGCGTGTGTAACTTCCCGCGCACCCCTGCAATCCACGTAGCCGGCCATATCGCGTGTGGAACTTCCCGCGCACCCCTGAAATCCACGTTCCCTGCCATTTCGCGTGTGGAACTTCCCGCGCACCCCTGCAATCCACGTACCCTGCCATATCGCGTGTGGAACTTCCCGCGCACCCCTGCAATCCACGTAGCCGGCCATATCGCGTGTGGAACTTCCCGCGCACCCCTGAAATCCACGTTCCCTGCCATTTCGCGTGTGGAACTTCCCGCGCACCCCTGCAATCCACGTACCCTGCCATATCGCGTGTGGAACTTCCCGCGCACCCCTGCAATCCACGTACCGGCCCATATCGCGTGTGGAACTTCCCGCGCACCCCTGGGATCCACGTAGCCGGCCATATCGCGTGTGGAACTTCCCGCGCACCCCTGTAATCCACGTACCCTGCCATATCGCGTGTGGAACTTCCCGCGCACCCCTGAAATCCACGTACCCGGCCATATCGCGTGTGCAACTTACCGCGCACCCCGGTATGCACGCACACGTTTATTTTTTCTCTCTGCGCGTGTCTGTGTTTGTGGGTACCCCTTTGTACGTCATTTGTCCTGGAGGGCCACAGTATTGGACATTGATCATGTCTGTATATAGGTGCTATTTGTTGGCGCACCTTTTAGCGCACATTTCTTGCAGGCGCAGAGACGCTACCGCCTGCTTTCTTGTGGCGGTCGTGTTTGTGCCTGTTTGTGCCTGTGCGCTGCTTTGAGCGTGCGCTTTTTTGCCCTATTCTATTCCATGAATACGTGTTGTATGCGAGCGTGTGGGCGTTCCGCGCACTTGCCTCCTAAACTTTCCCCGTGCCGCCCACATTCTTCCCCATTCCGAGTGTTGTGCCCCATTTTATTCCCCATTCCGAGTGTCCCGCCCTGTGTCCCGCCTACTTTAGAGCTGTGCGCTGCGCTCGGAGTGATGGCGCAGTGGCCGTGGCGCACGACGTTGGTTGACCTGTGCGCCGGCCTGCGCCGCGCGTTTTTTCCGCGCACGTCCTCTGCTTTTCTTGCGCAGGGACTTCCATGAATCGACGTGCGCTAGTTTCCCTGCGCTTTGCGCTGATTTTAGGCGCAGCGCACGTATTGGCCCCTCTGCGCCGGGATTTTCGGCGCACATTTATTCCATGAATCGGCCTGTGAGTCTGAGAACGTAAACCATTAGCTTGCCCTCTGTCCGAGTAGAAGGAATGAGACGGCTTGCCTTATCTGGCCTTTCCTTGTCTGCAGACAGCAGGAGGGTGGGAGGTAAATGAAGGAGTGCTTTGCGGTAGAAGGTCCTTAGCTGTATGCAGAGAAGTGTTATGATTTAGCGAAATGCGACGGCTCCATGCCATGAACAGAAAGACACGAAATGCAGTCCTGTCCTTTATGTCACAGTGAACTCCGAGAAATGCACACGCCATCAGACATCATGGCGCTTGCTTTTAGAGAAATACTAGCTAGTAGAAATATGCAGTATTTTGACATGTAACCTTAGTGATGACTTGCGTCATTGCACAGTATATCCATGAGTGAGGTTTTGCAGTCAGTAGTGAGCAGTTCTGGGAGAGATTGGCTTGGCAGAGCAATCTGAGAGGGGAGCAGTTCGAGATGGCATGAGCAGATCGGTGGGGGCTTGCAGGGATCAGAGAGAGAGGCCCGGTTCGAGTCTTGCTGGGAGCAGACCTGGCTGGCAGAGATGAGACACATTCGGGGAGAGCAGTGAGGCCTGGCTGAGATGAGAAGGAGATACGCGTTAGCACACGCTTGATCTTGGAGAGAGAGGCCCGGTTCGAGATGGGAGCAGGGAGAGGCCTGCCTGGGAGATTGTTCACATCCAGAGGGGAGTATTTTGAATGAGGCCTGATGATTAGAAAGTTGTTTTGTTAGACTCATGCACGGCAATTGGATTGGCACGCACATGAGCAGGGGGTCTAAGGCTAACAGAAGGGGAGATCGCCATTCATCAGACTAAAGGGGAGTTGAGTCTGACTGGTTTGTCTGGGGTACTGTCTCATTAGAAGGGGCTAGTGTGTGGTGTGAAAGAGGGAAATGCTGACGATTAGAAATGCTTTGTTATTTGCTTTTAGACTCAGCAGGACTGGGTAATTAGGCTGCTAACATAGAGAAGGGCTGGGTAGGTAGCAGTAACTAGTGACCCATGTTAGGGGTTGCAGATACGTTTGCTAATGTAGTTTAGGCACCCATCTTATGGGGCAAATGTAGTATTTAGTAGTGATTTTATCATGCAATGTAAGGCATGAATAAAATACATTTGTTATGAATTGAACTGATGTGTGTGTGTTTTCTTTGTGTTTCATGTTATCTCATTTTGTTCATGTTCATGTTTCATGTTATCTCATTTTGTGTCTTTTCTAGTGTTTGGTTTGTTTATTTGTTTCATAGCGTAGTAATTTTACTGTAGTATCACAGTAACACAGTGCATCACCCCCTGTTATATTTCAGTTTGACATCATCTCTAATGTTGATGGTCTCATCCTGCCTCACCTTTTGTAGCCAGGGTGGTACTAAGTTGGACGCATCCCTCCTCTCCCTCAGAATTTGGAAAAGTGACACTCTTGTGACCGCATTGGGAGTCAGGCGGTGAGCAGCTACGGTTTTGTGAATATCCATTCCTACTTCCCCACTAGTTGTAAGGTCCTTTTATGAATCTATTGACACGCTCTACTAATCCATTTGCTTGTGTGTGGTAGAGGCTGGCTCGAAACTGTCCAATGTTGTGTCTCTTCAGAAATCCTTCCATGTCCCTCAAAATCAATTGGACACAGCTATCCGTGACTATTTCCTTAGTTACTCCTTCCTTCTGGAGCACAGAAGTTAACACTTCAATGACAGTGGTTGTGGTGATGTTTGTTAGGAATTCTATATCAACCCATTTGGACAAATAGTCAGTCAGTGGTCGAAGTGGGCGGGAGCGGCGCTCCTCTACTTCTTTTTATTAAGTTATACTGTTCCTATACTTTTATTTTAAAAAGAAACCGTTCCAGAATGATTTAGTTTTAAAATAAAAGTGTAGGAAGAAGTTGATACTTGCACTTACCGTGCTGTGCACTGAGCGTTCCCCTAAACAGCAGGCGCATGTGTTTTGGAGTTTGTATTGTGCGTGGGAGGGGGGTGGCGATGGGGTTTGTGGGGAGTGTTGCAGGCCATTAGGTAACACAGTTCACTACTTCTTTTTGTACACTTCGACCACAGAATAGTCTACTAAGACTACTCCGTACTTGTGGTCCGATAACATATTGTCCAATGGACCAATGAAATCCAGACAGAATTTGTGCCACACTCGAGGGTATCTCAGTGGGGATCATGGGTGCTGGTCTCACCTTGAGCCTTTTGTCGCTGTTAGCATGCTCGTGGCACCTCTCAATCATGATCCTGATATCTTGATCCATGAGTGGCCACCAATGCGCTTCCTGCACCCTCCGTCTGGTCATGTTGCAGCTGAGGTGTCCTGCGTGTGCCCTGCATAGTATCACTTTGCGCATTCCTTTGGGCAATATTATTTGATCTCCTCTCATTACAAGACCGTCCACTTCGAATATTTCTTCATTGACTTTCCAATACGGGCGCAGACCTTCTGGAACTGCCCTCTCCAAGGACTCGTCTTTTTCTAGTTCTTCCTTCCAGTGGGCTTCACTCATCTCAAGGAATTCTTAGCTTTTTAAATCCTTGGCTGATGCCACTACACATTAGTCCTGGAGGAACATGGAGGTTGAGGTCCTGCGGTCAATCAGCCTTGACATGCAGTCTGCCTGGGCATTCTTCCAAACTGCTATATATAGAATTTCATATGTGTATTCTTGCAGCTTTGCTGCTATTCGAGCCAGCCTTTGCATGGAAGTCTTGGTGCCTCCTGGGCTCATGTGAATCAACGATTTGTGTTTGGTGACCAGTCTGAACTCGGTACCCCATACTTGCGTCCGAAAGTTTTCTGCTGCCCAGGGCATGCCAGCATCTCTTTCTCAACGGTGGAGTAGTTCTTCTCTGAGTCATAGAGTGCTTTGGACGTGAATGATACTATATGCTCTGTCACCTTTTCTTTGTGTGAGGGTGGCTCCTAGCCCATAGGTGCTTGAATCTGTGGTGATATACGTGTCCCACATCGTATTTAATGGTTTGAGGCATGGGGCATGGAAAAATCCTTTCCTTGACTTCGTCAAAAGCGGTGGCTTGGGATTGGCCCCAGTCATACTCTGCACCCTTCTTCAGAAGCCCCTTCGGGGGTGGGGTGTCGTTGCCTCAGAGAACCGCGGTACGAATTTTGCATAATACTCTGCAAGGCTGAGGAATGATCACAGTTCATCTTTCTGAGGAACAAAACATGCACAGACTGTTGCCAGTCGGTAATCCTGTGCTGCACTCCTAATGGGAATAAAATCCCAACTGGTGATTCAGCCTGGCTGAAACAAGAGGACTCCCTTGTGGGAATACTAGTTCAGTAGGACAAATTTGCAAAAACGTTCAAAGAAAAGGGGTCAGCTTGTTCAAGTATTAAAGTATTGCAATGGTGCTGCAGGTGTACACAGACCTCTCGCGCTGTAGGTCCCCAGTGAACATAGAATTCGGCTGGGCTCAGAACAGGTAATAGGTTGGCCTAGGTGCCATTAAGTTGTATCATTCACATTAAAAATCAATTCAACTTCCCACACTTCAATGTGTAAAAGGTGTGAGACTCAATTAATTCAATTCACAGGATACTAAATAAAAGTAAGTTTATAGTACACAAACAAAGGATTGAATTTCAGTTGATCTGGACAGAATGCTCTGTAACAAAACATATACACAGTAGGTAACAAAAGTAAAATACACCTTTTAGCAGTATAGTCTGACTGAGCTATTCATATACAAAACTGAACAGACAATAGTTGCCAATTTCAAATTCCCTGCTTCTGAGCAATCACATTCACTCAGCTCAGAAGTATATTCCTAAAGACACTCCTATTAGGTTTGTCAGTGCCAACGCTTTTCGGATTGTAGGAAATCCATCTTCAGGGCAGGATGTGTTTTTAGTTTCAACAAGATTCAAATTTCAGTTTTCAAATTTCAGTGGGGTTTCCTAAAGTTATAAGGATACACTAATTAGATTCATGCAGAATTTGGAGAAACTCAAATAAGTATCTCACAGAGGTAGAGATAAACTAACCTGCTTTCCTTGGTACCCATAGAAAAATCATGGCCACCTGTATAGTTAAAATGACATGACAGAAACAGCTTGTAGGGATCAGATCATTGGTGAGGGATCAGATTTTCAAGTGTAGTGAACATAATTTAATCGTAACTCACCCGGTCAAAAGACCGTAAATGTCTCGCCGGGTGTAGTGGCAGTGTCGGGCAGTTACTTCAACCGAGAGCGACTGCAATTGTGAAGAAAGAAGAGGAGGGTGACTTCAAAGCATACGTGCTCGTAGTAAATGTCGTTGGGTGAGAGGTGGAAAAGCCGGCTTTTCCTGAAATAGCACATACCTGTTTTCATACTTAACATTAGACCCCTTGGGGTCTATTTACCTTGAATTACTCCTGACTTTGAATTACCCCTGACTATTACCAGTAGTGCCTCCCACCAACTTCCTTTCTCTTCACAGTTCATCTTTCGGCATCAGAGCAGGGGCTCTTACAATAGCCTGTAGAAGATCCTTCTTTGGGCTTACTCCTTCTTTCGAGATTCAGTACCCGAGGTACTCGAGTTCTTGGGATCTCAGTATGCATATTTTGTATCTCAACTGAATCCCTGCATTTTGGAGTTTACTCAACAGCGTCCTCAGTGTTTTATCTCGGGTTTCTCCATCTTCCGCATAAATGAGGATGTCATCTTGGAAGTATGACACATTTCCGATTCTGCATAAAAGGGAATTCATCATCGCCTGGAAAGCTGAGGCAGATGAGGCTAGACCAGCTGGCATACACGTAATTTGTGTCGTACCAAAAGGCGTGATGAAGACTGTGAGCGGACAAGATTCTTTATGTAGACTGATCTGGTGATACACCTGTCCAGTTTCAAGAAGACGGTGGCCTCTTTCATCATGAGAATACGCTTGTTAATGCTGGGTAGTGGGTAGCTGTCCGTTACTACCTCCAAATTTAGGCTGCGTAGGTCAATTCATACCCTTATATTATTGGTCTGTTTTTATTTTATAAGTACCACTGGGCTCAGCCATTATGAGGATTCTACTATTTCAATGGTGCCCTCCTTTTTCATTTTAGACAGTTGAGACTCCACGGCATGTCCTGCTGTTGCTGGAACGGGTCTCACCTTGTGCCTGACAGGCACAGCATTGGGCTGGAGCTGGATTCTGTAGACATAGTCCTTTATTCTTCCCGGTTTCTCAGAAAATAATGCAGTGAATTACTCAAATAGGCATGACGCTCCTCTTGCTGAAACCAACAATACTTGCTCGTCAGTGCAGGGGCCCAGGCAGATGCTCAATTTGTGTTAATCGTGCCACCCAAACACTGCTGTGCCTTCTTCCGAGAAATATACTTTAGACCGTTTCTCCGCCCTTAAATTCAAATTTGGCCTTCATGTAACCCAGCAAGTCTACTGATGCACCCCCAAAAACCTTCGGCTTGTGCTTGGTACTTCTGACTGTCACCATCTTCTGGCCCACCATGCTTTTGCATGTCCAGATGGGAATGATCATCAGATCTGAACCAGAATCCGCCATGTCATGATCTCTGCTTCCAAAAGGTCAGGGTTTTCCCAACTCCCTTGGAAGCAGATCCATAACCCAGGTTCCGAGTGCCAACCAGTCCCTATTGGGACCTTTTGGACCCAGTCCTGGTGCCAGTGGCACCAGGCTCATAAATATGCCCAGTCCCAGCGCTGGAAGCGCCGGGCTCATAATGCTTGGGTGGACTTACCTGCAGCAGACCATGCTGCTTACTTGCCTGCCAGTTGAGCCTCTGATCCTCTTCTGTTTGGAACTACTTTTCCTGTTGGGTGGGGCAGGAGCCACTCCCTAGATTCAGAACACTGGAACTCTTCTGGAAAGCAGGAACTCTTTTCTTACCTAGGCGTGGCTGTGGAAGGAGACACCTAAGCACTACAGGAGGCTATTTAAACCACACCCGATGGATGAATCTTGCTTTGCGTTATTCTGCATCCTCTGCAGCAGAACGCTCATCGTGTCTTCTGCATCTGATCCTGGGCCTAAGGAAAAAGGCTTACCATCCTGAATCCAGTCTTCAGCAATACCTATAAAGACAAGAAAGAACAGGTTAGCATTACGGTCTTCAGTGACAGCTCTTCACTTACCTGGTCCATCGGCTGTCACCAACGCCTCGCGCTGCATTCCGGCATCTGAAAGACAAAGGCTTACCTACTCTTCGTGCGCTCCGGAGGTCTTCACACTGCATTCCGGCATCTGAAAGACAAAAGCTTACCAACTCTTTGCACGCTCCGGAGGCCTTGGGCGCTGCATCCCGCATCTGAAAGACAAAACAAGGTGCGTTTAAAGACATTGGGGAACTTTAATACTCACGTGCCATTACTCCTTTCCACATCTAACCCAGTGGGTATTCCGGCACCCTGCAGCCGCTCCGAACTTGTACCTGCAAAATAAAAAGACAGTTAGAGCGCATCGTGAAGCAGGCAACAAGCGCTTACTTACGTGCTTCCAGGCGCTTCTATTCATCACACGGGCTCCATCTTCAACTCACTTCAGCCCATCATCCGCCATCGCCGGAACCCTGCAAAACAAGAAACATCATTACTAAAGACTTTAAAGACATTAGAATTACTCGAAACTTACCGTTTGTGCAGTAAACGACGAACAGCAGTCCTCTGAAGTCAAGAGGCCTGCTCCCCTTATCCAGTGAAGAAACTGGTTACAGCACCCTGCCCCGAGGCAGATGGAGAGCACGGCGTTCACTTACCTAAGGTAAGAGCGTTAACCTTTGGGGTTCTACAGGAGAAGAGAAAGGGAAGAAGAGAGAGACATTCAATAACCCAGTTCCTTAATCCCATATTTTCTATCTGCAGACATCTTACCCTTCGAGTCAGACATACAGTGCACAGAGGTCCAGCCCAAAGAGCCAGCCGTGTGTTACACATCACCTTTGAAGATACGGTATACGCCCAGTCAAGAAACGCCTCTACGGGAATCAGGTGAGCGTTACAGAACGCAAAGCCTACCACAAAACTCCTGTCCAGGCGCTATGGAAACCTCGGATACCGACCAGCTAGCCCAGTTACTTGGGGAACTAAGGGCAGAAGTGCATGCAGCCCGTCAGGAAACGAACGCTCTAAGAAGGGAACTGATTATTTCCAAGGAGCGAACAGATGATCTCGCTAGACAATTGCTACAGTCACAAGCCGGACAGACCCCGTTACCCGCATCTGGGGGAAATATTCCTTCTACATCCTCTATGAATCCAGTGCAGATCAACCTACCTGGGAATGTACCTCTGGCTCCGCCCGAACGATTTTCTGGTGACCCAAAGAGGTTTGCAGTATTTATCAATCAGTGCCAGTTGCATTTCTTATGCCGGCCAGCAGCCTTTCCAACTGATCAAGCTAAAGTAGCTTTCGTACCTTAGTGGCAATGCGGCAGACTGGTCGATCCCTCTAGTAAATCAAGATGATCCGGTCCTCCATGATTTTCAAGCTTTTCAGCTCAGTATGGAAAAACTGTTCGCAAGACATTCACAGGGGCAGGCCTTGGACAATGAGCTTCTTTCGTTGCGATAAGGTAATCAAGACCTTTTGGCTTATATTGCGTCTTTCAACAGACTGATAGTGGAAACTCAATGGCCTGAGGACAAAAGGATTACGCTGTTTTATAGAAGTCTACGTGGAGAGCTCAAAGATGTGTTAGCCCAAGTAGTGAATCCCCCACAAGATTGTTCGGACTATATAGACTTAGTCGTTCAAATAGATCACAGACTGCAGAACAGGAAGGCCGATCGTTCCAAGTTTGATGCTCGAGTATTTTCCAAACCGCCAACTCCTTCCAAAGGAGCAGACTCCGGGGAACCCATGCAAATAGGGGGTCTGAAAGGTCCTCTAACACAAAAGGAGCGGGAAAGGAGAAAACAGTTGCAATTATGCCTCTATTGCGGAAACTCAGGGCACTTTCTTCGAGACTGTCCGGTGAAACCTGCCAAGAAGGCAGTAGGAGCTGCAGTTACCAAAGTTACAAACTCTGAGCAGGGAAACGACCTCGCCCGACAAGAATACAGGTCCTCTTGCCGAGCGTGAAAACCAGTTCCGTGATCTCGCATTTCGTGATACCTATGGTCCTCATTAGCCCTGATAATCCGGATCGATTACATGCAATTGAAGCTTACGTCGACAGCGGTGCCATCGGCAATTATGTGGATCATGAAATGGTTTTGAGGATGAATCTAACTCTTTGTCCCAAGGCTGTAAAGGACGTCATTACTACGGTGGATGGTACGGAGATAGCCTCCGGGCCAGTAACGCATACCACTCAAGAGGTGACGCTAGTAAGTCAAGATGGACACCATGAGAAGATCGTGTTCGATGTGATCAAGGCCCCTCAGTTTCAGATTATTCTAGGAATACCTTGGTTAGAGAAACACAATCCTCTGATCGATTGGCGAGCAAGAACGGTCCAGTTTCCAGAATGTGTCTCTACTTGTCACCCTCCACCTGGTGTTGCACTGGCAGCAATTTCTTCAGAGACTCCCTAGTTACCTCCCGAATACCTAGAATACCAAGATGTTTTCCGGAAGGATCAGGCTAACTCTCTACCTCCTCATAGGTCTTATGACTGCCAGATAGACCTGATACCTGGATCTACTCCTCCTTGTAGTAGAATTTATGCCCTCACCGAGCCTGAGAACCTTCACCTTCGACAATACCTGGATCAATACCTGGCAAATGGGTTTATTCGTCCTTCCAAGTCCCCTGCTTCTTCAGGTTTGTTCTTCGTTCCAAAAAAGGAAGGAGACCTTAGAACTTGTATAGATTATCGCTCCCTGAACCAGATCACCGTTAAGAATAGATATCCGTTACCTTTGATCCCTGAACTCCTGGACCAAGTCAGAAAAGCATGCATATATACAAAGCTGGATCTTAGAGGAGCTTACCACTTGGTACGAGTAAAAGAGGGCGATGAATGGAAGACGGCCTTCCGCACCAAGTATGGGCTATTTGAATATCAGGTCATGCCCTTCGGACTTTGCAATGCCCCGGCCGCCTTTCAATATTTTATGAACGATGTCCTCAGAGAGCTCATAGATGTGTGTGTTGTTGTTTACATTGACGACATCCTCGTTTATTCTTCATCGGAATCTGAACATCGGAAACACGTGAAAATGGTCCTCGAAAGATTGCGTCAACACAAACTTTTCGCTAAGTTGGAAAAATGTGTTTTCAACGTGACTGAAGTTGAATTCTTGGGATTCATATTATCACCTGGCGGAGTGCATATGGATTCAACGAAGGTCGATGCAGTTCTCAAATGGCCATCACCATCCTCCGTAAAAGGTGAGCAAAGCATGTTAGGCTTCGCTAACTTTTACCGCAGGTTTATCCCCGAATTCTCTCGAATAGTCCAGCCCATCACTGTCTTGTTAAAGAAAAACAAACGTTTTGAATGGTCTACCGAGGCAGAACAAGCTTTCCAGGATTTGAAGACTAAATTTATCTCTGCACCAATCTTAAAACACCCTCGCCCCGAACTCCCCTACATCGTCGAAACTGATGCTTCAAACCTTGCCATGGGGGCAGTTCTATCACAAAAGGACCCGGTAACCAATCAGTTGCATCCCGTGGCATTTTGGTCCCGCAAATTCTCGCCTCCTGAAATCAATTACACGATTACTGACAAGGAACTTCTGGCTATCAAGTCTGCCTTTAAGGCTTGGCGGCATTATCTGCTGGGGGCCCGACACACCGTTACTGTGATTACGGATCACCGAAACCTACAATATTTGAAAACCGCAAAAGCCCAATCCTCTAGACAACTCCGTTGGGCATTATTCTTTGCCGAGTTTGACTTCATAATTACCTATCGACCTGGTACAAAGAACGGTAAAGCTGATGCCCTTTCTCGGATGGGAGTGGAAGAACACTTGATCAACCCTAAACCTGTACCAATCGTTCTCGAACAAAGAATTCTGGGTGTAATCGCCACAGAATCCATAGAGGAAGTTAAGGATAAAGCCAGGCAACTTGTAACTCCAGCAGACATACAGAATTGGCATCTGCAGGGAAAGGACTTTGCAGTAAAGGACAACTTATTGTATTGCCAAGAACGATTATACCTACCCAGCACAGATTTACAGAAAAAAGTAATCTCTTGTTATCACGATTCTTTAATGGAAGGACATCACGGTATGGCCAAGACCTCAGAAAAGATCAAGCGCTACTTCTGGTGGCCGTCTTGGAAAAAAGATATCAGAGACTTTATAATGTCCTGTGGAGTATGCGCCCAAAACAAGAGTCAAAAGGAAAGACCAGCAGGCCTCTTACGCCCTATTGACATCCCACCTCGCCCTTGGCATACGATTTCTATGGACTTCATCACCGATCTACCTCCATGCTCTGGATACAATACGATTCTAGTAATCGTGGACTTATTCTCCAAGATGGCGCATTTCATTCCGCTCAAAGGCTTGCCAACAGCAGCAACTCTAGCCCGAGAATTTCTCGAAAACATCGTCCGACTGCACGGTTTTCCTTCGGTTCTAATTTCGGATCGAGGTAGTCAATTTATTTCTCATTTTTGGCGAAGTTGCTGTCGGTCGGCTCAAATTGATGTGAGACTATCGACCAGTCACCACCCTCAGACCGACGGACAAACCGAGAGGACCAATCAAACTCTGGAACAGTATTTACGCTGCATGCTGCAACAAACTGAAAAAACTTGGAAAGACATCCTTTGGATAGCCGAATATGCCTACAATAACTCTGTCCATTCGGGAACTGGGAAAACCCCGTTTTTTCTTTTGTACGGCAGTCACCCTCGAACCTTGGAGTTGGATCCCCTCCAAGATCTTGAAACACCAGCAGTAGACTACCTGCATTCTACAATCACCCAAGCCTTTAAGGAAGCTGTTTCTCACCTTCAAAGGGCTAAAGAACAATACAAGAAAGGAGCAGATCAACATCGGAAGGAAGCCCCTCAATATCAAGTAGGGGATCAAGTCTGGTTATCCACCAAATATCTACCTCTAAAAGGGCCACGCACATTCAACCCAAGATACCTTGGTCCCTATTCCATCACTACCATAGTAAACCCAGTAGCGGTCAAGTTGGACTTGCCCCCGCACCTGAAGATACATCCGGTCTTCCACGTCTCTCTATTAAAACCCGTGCAACCTCAAACCCGACTAACTAAATCTCCAAAACCTATCCTAGTTGATGGAGAACTCGAGTTTGAAGTCAAAAGCATTCTGGACTCCAAGATCTCCAAATCTAAACTATTTTACCTAATTGACTGGAAAGGCTACGGCCCCCAAGAGAGATCCTGGGAACCTGCTGAATATGTCCACGCTCCTCACCTAATCAAAAGATTTCACCGAACATTTCCTGACAAGCCAAAACCCCCGGAGAAGCCCGGTTTGGGAGGGGCCTTGAGGGGGGGTACTGTCATGATCTCTGCTTCCAAAAGGTCAGGGTTTTCCCAACTCCCTTGGAAGCAGATCCATAACCCAGGTTCCGAGTGCCAACCAGTCCCAATTGGGACCTTCTGGACCCAGTCCTGGCGCCAGTGGCACCAGGCTCATAAATATGCCCAGTCCCAGCGCTGGAAGCGCCGGGCTCATAATGCTTGGGTGGACTTACCTGCAGCAGACCATGCTGCTTACTTGCCTGCCAGTTGAGCCTCTGATCCTCTTCTGTTTGGAACTACTTTTCCTGTTGGGTGGGGCAGGAGCCACTCCCTAGATTCAGAACACTGGAACTCTTCTGGAAAGCAGGAACTCTTTTCTTACCTAGGCGTAGCTGTGGAAGGAGACATCTAAGCACTACAGGAGGCTATTTAAACCACACCCGATGGATGAATCTTGCTTTGCGTTATTCTGCATCCTCTGCAGCAGAACGCTCATCGTGTCTTCTGCATCTGATCCTGGGCCTAAGGAAAAAGGCTTACCATCCTGAATCCAGTCTTCAGCAACACCTATAAAGACAAGAAAGAACAGGTTAGCATTACGGTCTTCAGTGACAGCTCTTCACTTACCTGGTCCATCGGCTGTCACCAACGCCTCGCGCTGCATTCCGGCATCTGAAAGACAAAGGCTTACCTACTCTTCGTGCGCTCCGGAGGTCTTCACACTGCATTCCGGCATCTGAAAGACAAAAGCTTACCAACTCTTCGCACGCTCCGGAGGCCTTCGGCGCTGCATCCCGCATCTGAAAGACAAAACAAGGTGCGTTTAAAGACATTGGGGAACTTTAATACTCACGTGCCATTACTCCTTTCCACATCTAACCCAGTGGGTATTCCGGCACCTTGCAGCCGCTCCGAACTTGTACCTGCAAAATAAAAAGACAGTTAGAGCGCATCGTGAAGCAGGCAACAAGCGCTTACTTACGTGCTTCCAGGCGCTTCTATTCATCACACGGGCTCCATCTTCAACTCACTTCAGCCCGTCATCCGCCATCGCCGGAACCCTGCAAAACAAGAAACATCATTACTAAAGACTTTAAAGACATTAGAATTACTCGAAACTTACTGTTTGTGCAGTAAACGACGAACAGCAGTCCTCTGAAGTCAAGAGGCCTGCTCCCCTTATCCAGTGAAGAAACTGGTTACAGCACCCTGCCCCGAGGCAGATGGAGAGCACGGCGTTCACTTACCTAAGGTGAGAGCGTTAACCTTTGGGGTTCTACAGGAGAAGAGAAAGGGAAGAAGAGAGAGACATTCAATAACCCAGTTCCTTAATCCCATATTTTCTATCTGCAGACATCTTACCCTTTGAGTCAGACATACAGTGCACAGAGGTCCAGCCCAAAGAGCCAGCCGTGTGTTACACATCACCTTTGAAGATACGGTATACGCCCAGTAAAGAAACGCCTCTACGGGAATCAGGTGAGCGTTACAGCCATCACTCGGGTCTCATTGCCGTCCACTTTTATCGTGCAGTGGGGTTTCCCTGGAAGGGTGAACTCTACCCTTTTGGCACTGGTAGAGTTTGCCATGACGACGGTTGGCCTGTCGTCGTGCATCCCCTTCGTTCTCGCTTGTGGATCTTTCATCCTCGACGCTGGTGACATTTTTTCCCTTCCACGTGCAGGCAACTGCGAAATGACCAAATCTGCAATTTGAACATTATTTGTTCCTCGCTGGGCAGTCTCCGTCTTTTTCCAGGTGCTTCGTGCTGATGCACCGAGGACATGTCAAGGGCCCACTTCTTCTGCTGCCACCTTCATTGTGTGCAACTCTCCTGAGCTTGTCCTGGCATCCATTCCACTGTATCGCTGTCATCTCAGCAGCGGGCACCATTCCCACCATATCTTTTCGTCTGCTAGCCGTTTCATCTACCACTCTCGCAATCTGGACG
This sequence comes from Ambystoma mexicanum, assembly GCF_040938575.1. Taxonomy (NCBI): domain Eukaryota; kingdom Metazoa; phylum Chordata; class Amphibia; order Caudata; family Ambystomatidae; genus Ambystoma; species Ambystoma mexicanum. The sequence continues at coordinate 47,281,361 of NC_090927.1, forward strand.
GGCTTGTCCAGGTTCAGTTCTTTCTCCAGGATACACCTGTCCTGTACCTTCCTGCTATATGTGGGCACTACCATGTCACAGATGACATTTTCCGCATTGTCCTCAAATCCACACAGGGCTGCCAGCTCTCTCATGCAGGTAATATAGTCATCAACGGGCTCACAGCTCTCTTGCTTTCTGGTGTAAAACTTTAGCCATGTAGCACTATTTTCTCTTTGCCGGAGAACCTTTTTACGATGCAGCAAATTGCCTCTTTGAACGTGTCATCACCTTCACACCCGATCGTCTCTGGCTCGTGGCCCCCGAAGATCCGCTGCACTTCAACGCCCATTGCGTTGATCAGCAAAGCCCTCTTCCTATTCACAGAGTATCCTGGCCCTCCCAAGGCTTCCAGGTAAGTTGTGAACAACGGTTCTCATTGTAGTGCGGGTATTCTCGGCTTCCCTGGTGACTGGAGGAACAGCACCTTTCATGGTGGCTGCGTCAGACGATTTCCCTGGTCCTCGTCGCCAATATATGAAGTGGCCTGCCAGGAACACTGGACACAGGTTGGTTGCGTAGCAGGCTTTATTGCCCTGATTAGTATATTAGTGTACACGTATAGATGCATACAACATGAAGAGAGTCTCTGAGATAACCACTGCAGTTGATTAGCTGCGTGGGATAATGTCTCAGTTAATGTCTGTGCATGCAGCCAGGCTAGCAGCCACTGCTTTTGGACTCGCAACAGTGGATTTATGCCTGCAGTAAGTTTCTCTAGCAATGCTGGCTCAGTAACACTACCAGGCAGGGTGAGCCTGGTGGTAGTGTGTACACGTCAGGCTGAGGACCTGGATGCATAAAGAGGAGCATCCTCCTGTCTCCCGGCCTGCTATGAGTCTGGGGGTATTCCGGGAGCTGCACGTGCGTGCCGCGCGAAGTCTTGCAAGATCTCGTTGCCGGGTTCTCGCGAGGATGGTTCCTCACAACAACAACCAGGGGCACAACTCCCTTGCTTTTGTTCCTTCTCTTGGCAATTCTTTATTTCTTGAAAAGCAACTAGGGGCAATGCCTCCCTTACCCTGGTTCCTTCTCTTGTAGGTCCAGGACCTCTGCTCCTCTCTCTTTCTGCTTGGGCAAACTTGGTTCACTTCCCTGCCAAGTATGGTCCTTAGTAAAAGTCTCTTGGAGGTCCCAGACCTCTGCTACTCTCTCTCGGGCTACATGGTGCTTCTTAGCATTTTTTGTATGACAGCTAAGTAGCTGGCATGTTCAGGCAAATAGCAAAGGCTTGATGGCTTTGCACAACAGTGAGTGGGACGTTTATCCTCTGAGGTTGGGCAGGAGGGATTCCCAATATGTGGCGATGATGAATTGGAAGCTGGAGCCCCCAGCTCTAGCTCGTTTGACTTTGGGCACTGTGAGTAGGTTGGCATAAGGTGTTGTAGTTGGTCTGAAGGATGAGGATCTGATTATTCTTTGTATAAGGTATTGTGGGGCTGTGAAGTTGATGCATTTGTGGGTTAAAGCAAGAGTTTTGAAGAAGACTCATTCTTTAATGGGTAGCCAATTGGCCTGGCAGCTAAGATGTGGTCCTTTCTGGGAATGCCAATGGCAGCACAGAGCACATTGCTTTGAATGCATTGAAGTTTCACCAAGTTTTTTGCTGATGTGTCTGCAAAGAGGTCATTGTAGTAGTGAAGTCAGGATCCAGTTATAGCTCTCGCTATAGTAAGGCAGTTTTCCATCGTTAGGAAGGGCCTGGCTGCATTTAGAAGCTTTGAGTGGTAGGCTGCAGATGATGCATAGACATTAACTTGCCTGGACATAGACGGGTTGGAGTCTAAGCAGACTCTGAGGGTTTTTACTTCATAAAACACAGGGATTTGAATGTTGTTGATGGTGAAGAGCATTGTTCGGGTACTTGGAGCCCTCTTCTCCCAAGTACCTGAAAGGTAGGCCCTAATTACAGGGGTATCGCCAATTATACGGGTACCCCTAATCACGCTCACACCAGAATAAATGCACCCCTCTAGGGAAGCAAGGCCAAGAGTCTTATCTTGCAAGCATAACAAGTTTAATCATTACAGAAATGAGGATGGGGCAAAGAACTCTTCTACCTAAACGGTCTATTCTGTCCCTTAACCGTTCCAAGCTCCTCCAGACTGGTGCCAGGCAGGAACTTATATACTGTTAACTTGCTCAAGTGGCATCTCTGGATATGGGGATGGCTCAATCTACAAGGGGTGCTGCAGTCTTCCTTCATTCATGGCCGGTGATGTCTGTTTTAGGACATTCTACTTTACATATTGCTAGCCTATGCAAAAATACACTGTAGCTTAATTTTACATCATTTTGCTACCCATGAACATTTATATACAAACACATTTTCCTGTCAGGCTCTCCATACTTCACTCATTATACTCATATTTTTATCTGTCCAGTAATTCACCTTAAAACTGTGTTTTCCCATAATTCTACATGTCGTGCATTGAGCATGTACAATCCCATTTTAGCATACATGGGTTTTTGACGGACAGCAGACAACTGGTGAGCCACTTCGTGTGCTCTGCGAGAGCTTAGCCTCAGTGACGCAACACTGCATGCTCTGCGATCTATTTTTAGCGCAACCCACATTCCTTCCGGGTAGGGCGGGGGAGTATTTTTGACTCCTACCATGCTAAGAACTGCATAGGTTTTGACATTCACAAATTCATTCAGCTAATAGGTATGTGCACCTCATATTTAAATAACTGCCTTCTCTTAGTGCCTTCCCATATCTGTGTGTGTGATTATATTTGCAAGAAAAAAAGCTTTCTCAGTGTTCCTCCTCCCCACAAATGCTTGGGAATGAAGGAAGGCGCCAGCTCCTTCCCAACATTTCCCCCTTTCTTACTTCTACAGTAATGAACTCACCCCCACCTGACATATCTACACCCCCAGAAATATTAGTTTAAGTTTCACTATTTATTGTATGGCAATGTGTTTTAGATCCCCCAGTTGATACCATCATCTTTACCCTATTAGGGATTATATGAACACACCATCAGAGACCCAATTGGCACATGCAGAAGAGAACCAAGAGGAACACGATCACAGGCACCCGCATTTTTACTGCTGCCCCCAGCCATGGCAGGATCAAATCAAAGCCAAGCGATAGCATATCCGTGTATCTCAACTTCACCTTCTTTCTTCATTTGAACACCTAGATTGTGCACCGCCTCGATGATGTGGGATAGTGACCCATTCTCAACATCCTCCGGGGATATAAAGTGCAGCAGCTGCTTCCCAATTTTTTGCACACTCCTCCTTCTATGGCTGTTAGCAAATACACCATGTAGCGGTTCTGAATCGTCATGAGTCTCAATGCACGAAACTCTACTTTGATGCCTTTGAACATATTCTCTGTGTCATTGGCCAGCTGGACTAGCTCCCATCAGACGATCTGAACCCACTTGGCATTAGCCGCTGCTTGTACCCCAGGAGCCAAGCAGTGTTAAAATCATCCTTTTTCTGATAGCATACAACATTCTTGTGTGGTCTGCAAGTCTTTCTGCTTCTTTAGGTGCTGGAGTGGCTGTTGGCACCTTGACAGGCATTTCCTTTCCCTACAGGTGTTCTTCTGGGATTACTAGTAGCATTGAGTGCAGGGTGGCCAAAGAACACTTGTCCCTCCAGGAGGGTGGCAGGTGCAAGAAGCTTGTCGGCCACAAACCCAGTAGTAATCCATCACTGCTGCCATACTTTTCGTAATATCGGGGATCACAAGAGTGTGGTTGCACTGCGTGTTTGTGCCAACAGGAACGATTTCTTCATTGCTAAAACAAAGTTCATAGTCTATGGGCCTCATTACGAGTATGGAGGTAGCCATGCCATGGTTTGCTGAATATATTGACCTAACAGTTCAACTCGATCATAGATTGCAGAATCGGAAAATGGATAGAGCCAGAGCTGAAGGACTGTCAGTCTATGTGCGACCTTGTGAGAATCAGGCCAAGCCACATGAACGGTCGGAACCAATGCAGATCGGGGGCTTGCGGAGCCCTCTCACCAAGGTGGAAAGAGAAAAAAGAAGACAGCAACAGCTCCGCTTGTATTGTGGCAAAGCAGGACACTTTCTCCGAGAATGTCCGGTGAAACCACCCAGGAGAACAGTCGGAGCATCTGACAAGAGTGAAGAAGAAGAACTGGACTCGGGAAACTCCAACGCACGGCAAGCGTAGGGGTCCACTTGTCGAGCGGTGAAAAGGAGCCAATAAAGACCTCACACCTAGTCATCCCGGTGCTCTTGGTAGACCACAAACACCTATCGAAAATGCATGCTTTAGAAGCATATATTGACAGTGGAGCTGTGGGGAATTACATTGACCAAGATTTGGCTATCCAGATAGGTCTTCCTCTCCGACAGAAGCAGAGATCGGAAAATGTTACAGCGGTGGATGGATCTCAGTTATCATCTGGGTCAGTGACGCATTATCCCAAAAAAGTTACACTTCTGTGTCAGGGAGGTCACCAAGAAGACATCACCTTCAATCTCATTCACGCTCCTCAGTTCCAAATGATATTAGGGATGCCTTGGCTGGAAACCCATAATCCCAAGATCGACTGGCGTAAAAGAGTTCTGACTTTTCCCTCAGACTGTGCTAACACCTGTTTCAACAACGAATGCTTAGTGAAAGATCACACTAAACCAAGTTCAAAGAAAGGAATCATATTAGGTTTTACCAGTTCTTTACCCTCTCAATACCTGGATTACCAAGATGTATTTCAAAAGGAGCAAGCAAATACCTTAGTCCCGCACAGAACGTATGACTGTAAATTGATCTTGTACCCGGAGCCCAGTTTCCTTGCAGTCGGATTTACGCCCTAACGGAGCAAGAAAACCAACATTTAAAAGCATACTTGGATCAGTATTTAGCCAACGGCTTCATTCCCCGTCAAAATCCCCTGCTTCCTGGCCTTATTTTTCGTGCCTAAGAAAGAGGGAGACCTGAGAACTTGCATTGACTAGAGAGCCCTCAATCAGATGACGGTAAAAAAAAAAAGTACCCATTGCCACTCATTCCAGAACTTCTGGCTCAAGTAAAAAAACACACATATTTATACCAAATTGGATTTATGAGGGGCCTACCATCTGGTAAGAGTCAAAAAGGGGGATGAGTGGAAGACAGCTTTTCGCACAAAATATGGCCTTTACGAATATCAGGTTATGCCCGTCGGCATGCCCCCGCAGCGTTCCAATATTTTATGAACGAAGCGCTCCTTGAACTATTGGACGTGTGCGCACTCGTCTATATAGACGACATCCTCATTTACTCAACCACGGATCATGTCAGACATGTTCGGGCTGTTTTAGAAAGACTTCGACAACATCGGCTGTACACCAAGTTGGAGAAATGCTTCTTTCACATGACAGGTTGAATTCCTCAGGTTTATACTCGCACCGCGAGGGGTACACATGGACACGCACACAGTAGATACCATCCTCCAATGGCCCTCACCAACTTGCATGAAAGGTGTACAAAGTGTGCTCGGGTTTGCCAATATTTATCGTCGGTTTATCCCAGGATTCTCCCAGATTGTTCACCCCATCACATCACTGCTGCGAAAGAACAAACTATTTCAGTGGACCACAGAAGCAGAAGAAGCCTTCCAGACCCTAAAACAAGCATTCACATCAGCACCCATTTTACATCACCCCCGACCCGAATTGCCATAAGTCATCGAAACCGATGCTTCCAATGTAGCAATGGGAGCGGTTTTGTCTCAGCGAGATCCCGAAACATGACAATTACATCCCACGGCTTTCTGGTCCCTTAAGTTCTCCACGCCCGAATTGAACTATGCGATCACAGATAAAGAACTGTTAGCAATAAAAGCATCATTCAAGGCATGGAGGCATTACCTTCTTGGAGCTAGGCACACAGTCACCGTCATTACGGACCATCGTAACCTACAATATCTGAAAACCGCAAAAGCACAATCACCACATCAACTCCGCTGGGGCTCTCTTTTTTGCGGAATATGACTTTGTCATTACCTACAGACCCGGAGTACGCAATGGAAAAGCAGTCGTCGAAATCAATGCTTCCAATGTAGCAATGGGAGCGGTTTTGTGTCAGCGAGATCCCGAAACAGGACAATTACATCCCATTGCTTTCTGGTCCCTTAAGTTCTCCACTCCCGAATTGAACTATGCGATCACAGATAAAGAACTGTTAGCAATAAAAGCATCATTCAAGGCATGGAGGCATTACCTTCTTAGAGCTAGGCACACAGTCACCATCATTACGGACCATCGTAACCTACAATATCTGAAAACCGCAAAAGCACAATCACCACATCAACTCCGCTGGGGCTCTCTTTTTTGCGGAATATGACTTTGTCATTACCTACAGACCCGGAGTACGCAATGGAAAAGCAGACGCCCTATCACGAATGAGCGAAGATGAAAAGGCGTTCACCACACCAGACCCTGTGGCAATCATCCCCGAAGAACGAATCATGAACGCAATTGCAGCAACTGGCACTTTGGACAACCTAAAAATTGACCTTCAACACTTGATGAACCAATCAGAACAGCAGGAATGGCTGTCAAGAGGAGACCAATTTTTTATTTTATTTTTTACATTTGTAAAGCGCACTGCAGCCCTAAGGCATAGAGGCGCTGATAAGTGGTATGTAAAAAGGCTTGATTAAGGGTTACAAAAAAGCCACCCCAGAGGAGTTCTTAGAATATACATACAGAGTTACAGATACATAGGTCAAGGGTAGCGAAACAAAAAACAGGCACATTATTTGAAGAGACTAGTCTTGATGGCCTTGCGAAAGGCAGTGTGAGAGTCGAGTCGTCTGATGTGCGGTGGAAGGGAGTTCCAGAGGGTGGATGCCATGGTGGGAAAGCTTGTGCCACCAGCACACACTCTGCGGGTTTTTGGCACAGTTAGTAAATTGGAATAGGCCACTCTGGAGGGCCTGGAAGCACAGGGTTTAGAAAATCTCTGGACGAGATATATAGGGGCCTGATCGTGAAGACATTTGTGCATGAGGGCAAGGGTTTTGAACAGGATTCTTTCCTTGACTGGAAGCCAATGGACCTGACGCCTGAGGTCAGAGATGTGGTCCCTGCGTGATAGTCCAGTGGCGGCCCTTAGGGCATTGTTTTGGACTAGTTGGAGTTTAGCTAGGTTTTTTCCTGACGTCCCTATTAGAAGGGCGTTGCAATAGTCCACTCTTGAGCCAATGATTGCCCTGGCGATAGTTAGGCAATTCTGTTGGGAGAGGTACGGTCTGATTGCGTTGAGCAGTTTGGAGTAGTAGGCTGAGGAGGATGCAATGGCATTGACCTGCCTGTTCATGTTCAAGTTCGGGTCCAGGTAGACACCCAAGGTCTTGACTGTTTGGGAGACAGGGATAGGGATGTTGTCTATGGTGAAGGAGTTGTATTGCTTGTCCAGCTTGCCCAGGGTGGACGGGGAGCCAATCAGCAGAAGCTCGGTTTTCTCGCTGTTGAGGAATAACCAGTTTTCTGCCATCCAGGATTGGATCGTGGTGTAAATGGAGTTGAGCGTGTTCAGGTCAGACAGGTAGTCCCCGGAGATGGGGATAAGCACCTGAGTGTCATCAGCATAGTTCGTGTATGAGATGCCCAGGGCGTCAAGGATCTTGAACAGAGGCCTCGTGAAGAGGTTGTAGAGGGTAGGGGCGATGCATGATCCCTGTGGGATGCCACATTGGATGATGCTCGGGTCAGCGCAGGAGAAGTCGGAGAAGACCTTCATTGCTCTGTCCTGCAGAAAGGAGGTTATCCAGTTGCAGGCAGTCGGGGAGAAGTTGGCTGCGGTGGCAAGATGGTGGCAGAGGGTCTTGTGATCCACCAGATCGAATGCAGCTGATAGGTCCAAAAGGAGGAGTAGAGCAGGTTTGCCTGCATCTCTGAGGTCGTCCATCTGGTTTTTGAGGTCAAGAAGTTCCGTTTCGGTGCCATGTCTTGGCCTGAAGCCTGACTGCCGAAGACCAAGAAGATGGTTATCTTTGAGGAATTTTTGAACTTGCAGGTAAGCTGCTTTGTCCAAGATTTTTAGTAAGAATTGGACAGTGGTAATGGGTCTATAATTCCCTGGGACCGAAGGGTCTAAGGAGGGTTTTTTGATAAGCGGACGAACCCATGCTTCCTTGAGCTCAGCTGGAACATGGCCAGACTTGAATGAAGCATTAATGAAGGCAGTGATGAGGGGGACAAGGGCAGGGGCACAGTCCTTGATCACCTGGGCTGGGCAGACGTCCCCTTTACAATTGGAGGGCTTGATGGATCTAAGGAGGGCAGCGACTTCAGTTTCAGTCATGTCCTTGAACTCAAACAGAGGGGCTTGGCTGGTGCCAGCTAGTGGAGCAGGGGAGCCAATGTGTTTGGCTAGAAGGTTGTTGAGGGCTTTTTGGTGTGCAAGGATCTTGGCGTGTAGAGTGTCCAATTTATCCAGCATGGCGGATTGAATTTTGTTGCACCAGGCTTCATCTTTTAGGAGAGTAGGAGGGGGGGGGCGCAGGGGTCTCAAGCTCTCTAAAGATGGAGAAGATTTCTTTGGTCCCTGATTTGGCTTCTGAAATCCTAGTGTTGAAGGAAGACGCCTTAGCCTTGATTATGGCGTTTTTGTATTCAGTGGATATGGCCTTAAAGGCTGCTTTAGTGGTGTCTTTGGGGTTATTCTTCCAGGCGGAGAGTGCAGCTCTTTTTTTTTTGACGTAGCTGTGAGAGCTCCTGGGTGAACCAGGCATTGGTATGTTTGACCTTTTTTGCTTTTTTGAGGGTAAGAGGGGCTACAGTGTCCACGGCCTTGGTGATGATCCTTTTGAAATCTTTAGCAAGTACTGATGGATCATTAGAGAAGGGCGGAGATAGTGCAGGTACGAGGAGATGTTTAGTAAGGTTCTCCTTTGTGAGCTGCCGGGAGCTTCTGGTGAGTGCGGCAGGGAGCGAAGTCGCTGGCCTATGCGGCCCTTTTGATGTGGTGATGTCAAATTTAATGCAATGGTGGTCAGACCAAGGGATGGGGGAGATGTCTTTGACCTCAAGGGTGCTGTTGTGGTGGGCAACCCAGTCTAGCGTCCGCCCTTTAGAGTGGGTAGGCCTGGAGATAGATTGGGAGAACCCAAGGTTGGAGAGAGCTTTATTGAGGGCAGTGGCGTGGGAGTCCTTAGAGTCATTGAGACCGAGGTTAAAGTCACCTAGGAGGATAACTTTATATGAGCTTTTTAGATTGTCTGAGAGCGAGTGAATTAGGGCTTCCTGGAAGTCAGTGCTCGGCCCAGGCGGGCGGTAGACCGCATGGAAAGCAATGGTACAGGTGGCTGAGAGCTGGAGTTTGAGCAGGAGGTAATCAGAGCTCTGACCCAAGTCGGCTTGAATCCTTCTGAATTGTAGATTCTCCTTGGCAATGACAGCCACCCCCCCACCTCTATGAGTGGAGCGATCTTGTCTATGGATGGAATACCCTTCCGGGGTGGCAAGTGAGAGGGCAGGGCCAGATGTATCGTTTAGCCAGGTTTCACTGATGAAGAGTAGGTCAAGTTTATTAGAGGTGATAAGGTCATGAATATCAAGAGGGTGCGCCGGCAGGGACCGTGCGTTAACTAAGGCGCAGTATAATGTGGTGTCCTTAGGTTGCAGGGTGTGGTCGGTGGTGGCAGGAGTTGTCACAGTGCGAGTTGGCGGTACAGGGCAAGGGGCAGCACTAATACCAGGGGCAGCAATCATGGAAACAGGCAACAGAGTACAGGGCGCATCAGTATTAGCAGGGGCAGCAGTCATATAAGCAGGCACCAAGGTACAGGGCGCAACACTTTTACCTGGAGTAGCAGTCATAGAGACAGGCAACAAAGTACAAGGTGCATCAGTATTAGCAGGGGCAGCAGTCATATAAGCAGGCACCAAGGTACAGGGCGCAACACTTTTACCTGGGGCAGCAGTCATTGAAACAGGCGCATCAGTATTAGCAGGGGCAGCATGCCTCAATACTGGCAGAATATTGCAAGACACTTTATCAGGAGCGGGGTCAAAGAATTGCTGGACGTGGTCAGGAGTGGTACCACGGTTGTATGTGACACGAGAAGGGTCCAATAGGGTCCGCTTGGCTGACAAGGATGGGTGGTTCCAGGTGAAGAGGTGAGTCGGCACATATCTTGGTGTGAGCCGATGGGCAAGAGGCACCACACCGGAGTGTCGTTGGGAGCGTGGACGCAGGTTCTGCTGCTGGATGGATGGAGGCAGGCGAGTAGCGTGGTTGGCCTTCCATGGAGTTGAAGTGCGGGAGAAAGCCCCTGCATCAGTGGCTGGAAAGGAGGGAGGGGCCTTGCAAGGTGCAGGAGCATGGCAGTGGGGGATGACGCTACCGCGGTGCCTGAAAAAGCGGGACATCCTGGCCCCAAGGCGGGCTAATCTGCAGGCAACCCCAGGGGAGGAAGTGAGAAGGGGTAGGCAGATATGCGTGACCCGAGCCGCAGGTTCCTGGTAGCGAGCGTGCAGGGTAGCATGGCATGCGGGTGGTGAGCCGGGTCATGACCCTTACCTTGATGAGAAGATCTGGAGGCTGCGGTCTGCGCGGTCGAGCAGCGGAGAGCCGCTGAGAGCGAGCTAGGCCTTTGCTCCTGGCCTTCGCTCTGCTGCGGCTTCGCGCCTGTCGGTGTCCCTCCAGCCCATATAACGCAGGGGTGGAGGGGCAGGCCTGGTGGGTGGACCGATGGCCATTGGCTGTCACATGTTGCCGGATGGTCGTCATGGCAACGGCCGTGGCGGCCATTTTTGATTTCTGGAGTCTCGGCTCCTCGTGGTTGGCGGTGGGGGCCGTGGGGGCCAAAGGCAGCTTCGGTAGTCCTGGAGATCCAGATGGCTTCAGTGAGGCGCGGGTGGGATGAGAGCGGTGGGTGGCTCTGTCGGCGGCTGTTCTCGCGCGCTCCAGCGCTACGAGGTGCAGGGCGGGGGATGCATGGTGTGTCAGCTGGTGCAAGTCCCCTCGCAGCGGAGCCGCTGAGAGCAAGCTAGGCCTTTGCTCCTGGCCTTCGCTCTGCTGCGGCTTAATAACACTATCGTGAACAATCTACTGCACTTTCAGGGAGACTGTACGTTCCGGATAAAGACCTACAAACCCAAATTATAGCAAACTACCATGGCTCTTTAATAGAAGGACATCCAGGAGTGGCTAAAACTCAAACTAAGATTAGAAAAATTAAGAAAAATTACTGGTGGCCCACTTGGCGAAAAGATATTGCCCAGTTCATCGCGACCTGTGGTGTTTGCGCTCAGCAGAAGTCTCAAAAACAAAGTCCTGCAGGCCTTCTACATCCTTTGATGGTGCCCCCGGTGCCTTGGCATACGCTGTCTATGGATTTTATTACTGATCTTCCCCCGTGCAACAGATACACCACCATCCTGGTCATCGTGGATCTGTTCTCCAAGATGGCCCATTTCATTCCTCTAAAAGGGGTCCCGATGGCCTCTACTCTGGCAACCGTCTTTTTGGAACAAATTGTCCAACTACAGGGATTCTCATCAATATTGATATCAGACCGCAGAACTCATTTTGTCTCAGCTCTCTGGAGAAGATGTTGCAGAATCGCCAACATCGACCTTCGATTGTTCACAAGTCATCATCCCCAAACCGATGGCCAGACCAAACGGACCAATCAAACTCTAGAGCAGTACTTAAGGTGCATGTTACAAAAAACCAAAGATACCTAGAAGGACATACTCTGGTTGGCCGAATATGCATACAACAATTCCATCCACACCAGTACAGGACAAACGCCATTTTACACAGTATATGGTCGACATCCACGAACATCTGTCTTTGATTCAGTTGAAGCACTGGAGATGCCAGCGGTAACAACCTTACATGAAACCATCACTTGAGTCCTTAAGCAAGCAGCAGAACATTTGACCAGAGCCAAAGAAAAGCAGAAACAGTTTGCCGACCGACACCGAGAGGAGTCTCCAAATTATCAGGTCGGGGACAAGGCTTGGTTAGCTTCCAAAATTTCTCTGAAGGGGCCACAAATCTTCTGTCCCAGATACCTAGGACCCTATTCCATCAAAGCTGTGATCAACCCCGCGGCCATAGAATTAGAATTACTGGCCCACATGCGGATCCACCCAGTGTTACATGTCTCCCTCCTAAAACCATTGAGACCAGGTACACGAATCGATACTCCACCGGATCCCGAAATAGTTGAAGGAGAACCAGAATACGAAGTTTAAAGGATCCTAGACTCTAAGATGGTCCGGTCCAAGCTATACAACCTTATAGACTGGAAAGGTTATGGACCCCAAGATCGGACCTGGGAGCCCTGTGAACATGTTCACGATTAATCAGGCAGTTCCACCACAATAACCCCACAATAACCCCACTAAACCAGTGCCAGGGGAGGGGCCTTGAGGGGGAGTGCTGTCATGGCCATGGGCCCCAGAACACAAAAACCACACCATATAGTGACGGGGCAATGGGTCACTTGACTCACTTATGTCCCTTTGGGACTCATAAACACAGGGACCCTGGCTGGACTCAGTCCTGGCCCCTTTGGCGGCAGGCTCATATAGAGATGTGAGCAGGAACACTTTATTTCGGTGCAGGAGTGCTTTTATTTTACTTCAGTGCACACTTTATTTCAGTACAGGAGTGCTTTTATTTTACAAGAACTTTCCAGGTGCTAGAAGCCTTTATTCCAGGGAACATCCCCATGTGCTGACTCATTGGGCGTGGCTCCCTAGGCCTGGCCTTCAGGTGCTGACTCATCGGGTGTGGCAGGGCAAGCCAGCAGGCAGGCCAGAGCTACTGGGGGTGGCTGGGAACAAGACTATATAAACCCACTGATCCCTCAAGCAAACGCTTTGCGTTACTTTGCACCTCCATGCAACGTGACGCTCACCGCCGCCTGGACCAGCTACTTACCTCGTGATTCTGCAACAACAGTATCCTTATCTGGACCCTGGCTCGCATTTCACGGCAATGCTCCATCTTCTTGGCAGATCCCGAATCAACACCGCAGCACCTGCGCTCTCTGTCCCATGAAGCTGAAGTCCTGAAACGAGAAAAGAAGACAAGACAGGGTTAGCACTCCCGAAAACACCCAACCCAGGGTTGCGCCGCATTTAAAAACCCAACGCGGACTCTAAGGCACCATTAAAGGCTTCTTACCAGCTGTCGGATCATCTCAGCCCCGCTCCTCCATACCGCCGGCTCCGCTTCTGCTACGCCTGCACCCCTACACCACCTGCAAGGGGAGAGAGCAGAGAAAAGAGACATTACATACAAAGGACAGAGAACAAAATTTACAAATACAACTACAACAGTCAGAAGACAAGCGGGCAAGTGGAAACAAGGTAAACACTTACCCACAAGAGAAGTGGACTAGTCGCAGCTGGCCTGGACTTCCACGACAAGGGACCAGTGAAGGAACTCTGTTCCCTTCAATAAGCGCCCCTGCCAGAAGCAGCAGGACGGAGAGCTCATCAGCATCATTCAGCAGGAACCGCAATGCTCATCCCCGCAGTTCCCCACACAGATGCAGAGGACGGAACAGACAAGAGGAGTTTCATCCCTGGGAGGGCTGCGACCGTGCCCCAATGCCTCCGCAGAGACCAGGTGAGCGTAACAGAATCCCATATTATTAAGTTCTTTAGTTAGGGCTGCTGCTGTTTTGTCTTTGGGAGCATGGAGGCCTAGGTTTAGGTCGCCAACTAGTATTGTTTTGGTGGATTTTTTTAGGTTGTCTCCTAGTAGGGGGAAAAGATGTCCTTGAAAGTCTAGGGCTCGGCCAGGAGGTTGATAAATGGTGTGTGTATTTATGGTGCGGTTTGGGGATAGGGACAGTTTGGCAGAGATTAAGTCGTCATTGCCTTCCCAAGAGAGGATGCACCTTCCCAAGAGAGGATGCACCGTCTAATGGATGGGGAGTCTTTTGTTATAAGAGCTACTCATTTCTGCAGCTGTCTGTCTTGTCAGATGATGGAGTAACCTGGTGGGAGGGCTAGAGAGATAGCTGGACCAGACGCTTCATGAAGCCATGTCTCCGTGATGGCAAGTAGATCTAGGTCGTGGATGGTAAGGAGGTCCTGGATCTCCAAGGCGTGGGCTGGGAGAGAGCGTACATTGATGAGTGCACATTTGAGAGTGGGTGGATGTGTGCCCTTCTTATGAGGCAGAGTGGATTGCGAGGCTGTGGATTGAAGGCCGGCAGTCCCAGGAGCGGGGGATGCATTGGTTAGCTTGGTGGTTTGAGTTTTGCGGATGTGTGCAGGACTAGAGAGGGTGGTGTGAGTCCATGGCGAGGGGATCTTGGGTGATTTTGCTGCAGAGATGTCAGAATATTTGGCTCTGGTGTACTTGGTGGTATAGGTGCAGTGTGAGCGACTGCCCAGGCTAAGATTCCTTATAGCAGTTGACTTGGGGAGGCTGTGGTGTTGTAGGGGTTTTGTGCGTGACCCAAGCCTAGAAAGTCTAGATGCTGTGTCTGCATGGGCGCAGGTTGTGACAGAGAAGTATCTAGAGAAAGCTAGGTGTGCAGGGAGGGCGTAGTGTGGGTGGGAAGGGGTGGTGGTACCCTGTTCCCATAGGTCAGTATTTAGAGTGAGGGTAGCGTTGGAGTTCAGCATAATGGGAGGAGCGAGAAAGAGGTGAGTAACAATGGCCAGCACTGCTGCTAGTACCACGTGAAGGGTAAGTGTGGATTGAAGTAGGTTCTGCAGCGTATGCACAACGGATGCCAGTGGAGCGGTCCTAGAATACATTAGTGGCATAGGCGACGCTGTGTGTTGGTCAAGGTGGGGAGAGGTCAGCCGGAGGGCAGGGGGTGATTTCACTACAGGCATGGAGATAGAGGTCAAGACAGTGGAATATATCATTGGTAAAAGTAGCAAGTGGCACTGATATACACAATTGATGGCACGTGACCGGTGGCACTAGGGGAACCCAGTTAATAGAGTAAGCAGGGGGTACTGGGCTGAACAATTGATAGATGAGTCAGGTGGCACAGTACACAGTTGATATGTGATGCTGGGGCAGTGGGCTACACATTAGATATATGATATAGGTGGCACTACAGTATAGAAATAGGCAATGGGCTACACATTCGATATGTAGAGCAGGTGGCACTACAGTATGCAAATAGGCAATGGCCTCACAATTGGTACTACAGTATACAAACAGGCAATGGCCTCACAATTTGCCCTACAGTATACAAATAAGCATTGGCTACACATTTGATATATGATGCAGGTGGCACTACGGTGTACAACCAGGCATGAAGTTGGACCTTACACATGGATACCATGTGTAGAGACGGCATATCTGCAGTTTAGTGACATTGGGGCAATGCGGACATGTTAATTGGTGACGCGTAGGCGAGCGTGTGCCGATAAGGTACAGTGACAAAGGGCAGCGCACGGGTAGCAGAGTCAAAGTACCAATGAGCATGAGGGTACCCTTGGCTTGGGCGGCTTTGTCAAGCATCCAACATCCTGGTAGTATAGGCCAAGGTGGCTCCAGGTGTGATGCGCAGCAGTACGGGGGATGGATTATGCTGTTGAATATGGGTTTCAGCTTTCTATGTCTTTGGGGGGGAAGTGAACATAACGCAGAAGTGCAAACGAGAGCTCAGTAGGGGCTGGGGGCACATAGGTGCAGGTGGACAGCAGGATCCAAATAGGGAGAAGTGGTTAAATCAAAAAGGGAGTACTCACAGTATTTGGGTGAATGTCGGGAGATCATGGTGTCCGTGCAGTGGCCAGCGTAGCGCCACTTCCACCTACTTGAGCGGAAGTAGAGTGCACTAGCCAATCTGGGGCTGGAGCTGAGATTTTCTTTTTTTCAGAACGCCTTCAAAGCATGGGCATTGCGTGGCACGGACATTGACCATGTTGCTGGCAATGGATTCCAATGGGCTATGTATATACAGCAGCAGCAGCTGTGGGCCCAGATAGCAGTAAAATCCTGCTGATCTAGCAAAAGCGCACTTCAGTGCGCTGCTCAGGAAATAATGGTGATATTAAAAGATTATTTCGACATTAGCGATAGGGGACATGAAAAGTTACTCACACCCATCATACGAGAACAGGCAGACAAAATATGGAACCAAGCAGGATACAAAGGCGTCAAATGAAGCACAAGTTCTCATGACGGACCTCCATGTAATAACTGTTGAGCCCACATCTGGGAAGTTCTGAGAAGCATGTATCCTGATAGTTACCACCTAGGGATGGTAATGGCTCATAAAATGAAAAGCAACACTGACCCAGCAGATTATATAAAACGGGTGCCGGACCTACGGATGCAAGAGATGCAAAGGTCCTGGGATGGAACAAGTTCTCCAGCATGGTTCTGGCATGAATTCACATGCTCATGAATATTCCCAGTCGTCAGGCCAGAACTCCTCGGTAAAAAAGAAAGCATATTGCTTTAAAAGCTTTTATACTGCCTTTCACCCATTAACCAATCACTCAAGACTGGGTCATACTGCACCCATCCAATGACGATCATCTCCTCGATTCCTGCCCCCGGCCACCATCTTCAGAATGGAAGCATGTGAGCTGCAGGTATGAACCCAGAAGAGCCACAGTGGGGACAGAGGGAGGGTTCGCATGTGAATCCATATCAGACCCATGCTGGAGAACAACAGTTACAGGTAAGTAATTTGTTCCTTCTCCAGCATGCGGTCTGAAATGGATTCACATGTTCATGAATACGATTATACAGCAGTAATAAATACACAACCACAGGAGGTGGCAAGGCTCAACAAAAGTACAATACCCCCGGAACCGACTTACCGGAACCGACTCACCTCAAGCAAACAGGTTGCGCAGCACTGCCTTGCCGACTCTGGATTCCTCCCTCGAGTCCCTGTTGACACAGTAGAATTTTATGAAGGTGTGCGTCAACCTCTACATAGCAGCCCTGCAAATGTCCAAGAGGGGAACCTCAGAAAGAAATGCCACTGTCGCAGCGATGGGTCTGGTGGAGTGTGCTCTCGGCCGGCCTGGAAGGGGTATGTCAGCCAGACGATGACAGTGACAGTGCATGATGCAGCCAGAGAGCCACCTGCATAGGGAGGCCTTGGACAGGGCCTTCCCCCGATGCAAAGGACCAAAGTTCACAAAGAGCTGAGAAGTCTTCCAGAAATCCTTCGAATGGGCCACATAGAACTTCAAGGCGTGAGCAATGTCCAGTGTATGCCGGGACTGTTCAGCAGTCGAAACCGGATTCGGGAAGAATACTGTAAGCACCAAAGGTTTGTTGAGGTGGAACTTAGACGGGACCTTCGGCATGAAGGAGGGGTAAGTGCGGAGCACCACACTAGTAGGCTGTAAGGATAAGTAGCGGGCTTTGCAGGAAAGAGCCTGAATATCCCCTATCCACCTGGCCGAATTGACCGCCAGGAACGCAGCCTTCCACGATAGACACTTGAGAGGAGCACGATATAAAGGCCCAAGTGGAGGTCCCATGAGCTTTGTGAGGACAACATTGAGCTCCCACGCCGGGGCCAGAGTTTTCATTGGAGGGAAAGAACCTTTCATTAATTCTTTGACCAGTCTGCGAGACCATAACGATGGCCTTGTAGGCAAACAGTTGTATCGTGAAATGGCCGCCAGGTGCACCTTGATGGAGGCGTTGGCCAAACCAGATTTGGCCAGCTAGAGCAGGTAAGGCAGGATCTGAGGAGCAGAGACATGCAGGGGCGTAATGCCCTGCGTTCTGCACCACAATGTAAGCATTTCCATTTGTGACCGTATCACAATAAAGTAGAGGGCGCTCTGGCCATGGCAAGAATGGCTTTACACTCCACCGGAAGGTAATAGTGGCCAAACTCTAAGGCTGCAGGAGCTAGACAGGTAGGTTCATTGACGCTGGATTGCGATGGAGTATATTTTCATTTTCTCTGGAGAGCAGGTCTGGAGGAGGAGCAGCCTGATGCCCGGGCGCCGCTGCTAGGCAGAGCAGGTCCAGGTACCATATCTGGCGTGGCTATGCTGGGGCAATGAGTATCATCTTGCAGCGGTAACTCTTTAGAGTGTTGGTGACGTGTATCAGGCAGGAAACCGGAGGAAAAGTGTACAGGAATAGATATTCCCATTTGAGTGAGAAGGCACCCCTCAAAGTCACTGGTTGAGGAAACCTGCTGGCAAACTGCTTGCATTTGGAGTTGTCTGCTGTAGCAAATAGATCTATCTCGGGACAACCCCATTGGCGAAACAGACGTGTCACTTGGCCCTGCTGCAACTACCATCTGTGATCGAACCCAAGCTCCCTGCTGAGTCCATCCGTCATGGTGTTCTTCTTACCAGCTAGGTGAAAGGGTACGAGGAACACGTTTTGAAGGATCGCCCAGTGCCATAGGGTCTGTGCCTCCAAAAACAGAGCAGGAGAACTGGTCCTGCCCTGCTTCCTGATGTAGAACATTGTGGTGGTGTTGTCAATTGCCCGTGACCTGGTGCCACCTGCAGTCTAGAAACTCCTGGAATGGCCTCATCTGCAGCCTGCAGAACGGATCAGATGTATGCAGGAAGACATCATGCACAGCAGCAACTTGAGGACTCGGATGGTTGCAGATTTGATGGTGGAAAGACAATGGGCCTCATTACGACCCTGGCGGTAAGGGGTTAGCGCCATCGTTAGCTGCGCCGACCCCTTACCGCCAATCACGAGTTCCCTTTCCGCCATGGCGGATTTTACACCTGCTTCTAGCGGGTGTAAAAATCCATGGCGGTAAGGGAACTTGGTGTTAATTACGCCACCGTAATTTACGGTGGCGTAATTAACGCCTTCCCCACTCCCATTATGCCCTATGGGGCAAAAATGGGAATGGGGAAGGGTAAATGGGGATTGGGGATTTACCGCCCCGCCAAGGTCGGAATGGGGCGGTAAATCCCCTTACCGCCATGGTGTTAACGTAGTTAGCACCATGGCGGTAAAGTCACGGCCCTGGCGGTAACTTTCCGCCAGGGTCGTAATGAGGCCCAATGCACCTTCCCCAGGATGGCCATTACCCGCTCTTCAGAGGGGAACGCTAGGGACGCCACTGTGTTGAGACAGAACGTCCTCCAATGGCGTCATGAAAGATTTCAGATAATTGATAGAGAATCCGAGCCCTGTTGTACTTCCAGGCTCTGAGAACATGACCGGATGAGCCATATGGTAGGGATAGACGTGTATGCCCTTGAGACGTAGATGTGCTGCTACCGGGGCCAAACACTTCATGAACACCCTTCGTGCCGACTTCAGGCTGAATGGCAGCGTCTTGAACTGGTAGGGATTCCCCAGAATCATGAAGCAAAGGAACTTTCAATGCTTTGGATGAATGGGGACGGGTAAGTAGGCATCTTCCAGATCAAGCGTTGTCATGTAGTCCCCTGTAGTCCCCTTCCTCCCGTTGGTTGAGCACTTGTTGCAACGTGACCATCCTGAACTTTTGGGACCTTAGATATTTGATGAGGCACCTTAAGTGGAAGATTTGGCGGCACCACCCCCGACTTCTTTATCAGTATATGGAGTATGCTCCAGAGCCCCGAAGTCGCAGCGGGACAGGTTCTATTGCGACCTTTGCCAGCATGGCTCATACTTACTGCAGCAGCTGGGCAGTGTGGTGTTCCTTCCTTGTTACAGGTGGAAAACGAGGGCACTTGTGTTCGAATTCCAGCGTGTGACTGTTCTGCAGAATATCCAGCAACCCTTTGTCTGTGGTGATGTCTCTCCAAGCATGAATAAAATTTGACAGACGGCCTCCCACTGGGGTGCGGAAGTGGGGGCCTAGGCATTGGGCCAAGTCAGGTGTGGTTGGTTGCCGGCGGCACTGTGAGCCTCCACCAAAAGCCTGGGACCTACCTCTGTATGATTCCTGCGCTGCGCAGCCTGAAGGCTGACGGTAGGAAGAAGAGACATAACCCTTTGAGGATCTTCTAAACATACTCCTGAAGGATCGAAAGGAAGAAGCACGGCCCTGCTGCAGGGTTCCTAGTGTCCTTGCTGTCTCTGCGTCTGTCTTGATAGTTTGCAGCGTTTCATCCACTGCCTTTTTCCGAAGAGATTATCGCTGTTGAAAGGTATATCTACCACCTTGGCCTGAACCGCTGGCCTACAATTGGTAGCCTTCAGCCAATCTTAACATCTGAGCACTACGCCATTTTCCATTTGGCGGCAGACGGAATATGCGAAGTCCACAGTCACAGTGATGGCATGATCGGAGCCCACCACCCCCCTCAAATAGTGCTAATGCCCCCGTCCTCTTGCCTAGCAAGAAATCCAAGAGTGGGCCTAGTTTAAACCACATCTCCCTATCATACCGAGCTAGGATGGCCAAAGCGCTGGCAGCCATGATGGTCGACGCTGCAGTATATATGATGTGCTTTCATGTCACATCCAGCTTTTTCCCTTCTTGGTCTGGATGGACCATAGATTTTGAGGATGGGTTTTCCGACTGTTTGCTTGCTGCGGCCGAAACCACGGAATCCAGGGATGGCTGTGAGCAGAGGCATTTGGGGGCTGAGTCTGGCACCCTATATTTTTTCTCTAGCTGGTCCCGCTTCACTGGTGTGGAGCTCGGGGACATCATTAGAGCCAGGCCCTCTTCCATACCTCGTCCAGCAGCGGGACAAATAACATTGTTTTCCTGGTTGCAGTACGTCTCTGGTAGAGGAAACCTTCCTTCCTCTTCTCCTCTGGTACCAGATTAAATGGGGCAGAAGCCCTAGCCATCATGGCATGGAATGACCCGACTTCATGTTTATATATTTGTAAAGTGCAAAGTGCTCCTGGTACCCAAAGGCTTACGTGCGCTGACTGACATACAAAGACCAGGACAACATGGAGCAGACCTAAGGAGAAATAGAATCATGTAGGATCAGTGAAATGGTTTTTGTGTACTGGGGCTAGAAGAAAAGAGCGGTCTTCAATTTCTTCTTAAACACCTCCATCGAGGCAATGGTTCTCAGTGCTGGCATTAGGGCATGCCAGGCTAGCGGTGCCACTATATTAAATGCTCTGTGGCGTGGTTTATCAGTATTGCAACACAAGGTGTTCAGGAGGCTGGTGTTAACCGATCTTAAGGACTGTGGGCTTGTTTTTTTTACAATGGCTTCAATTGGATAGGATGGCATTTGTCCCACAAGGCATTTATGGGTAATAAGTAATAACCTAAACTGCACCCTTACCTGTATAGGGAGCCAATGAAGACTCCTCCTTGCCTCTGACACATGGTCCCTTCTGTGAAGGCCCTTAACGACCCTCACCATCCCATTCTGGATAACCTGGAGCCGTTGTAGGTCTGTTTGAGAGATGCCCACTAGCAGGCTACAACAATAATCCAGTTTGGAGCCTATGATAGCCCTGGCTAGTGTCTCAAAATTTTTCTCAGACATTAGAGGTCGGAGATGGTGAAGCCGTTTGATGAAATAAAAAGATGACAAAGTCAGACTGTTTACCAGACTGTTTACCTGTGCCTTCATATTTAAGTTCTTATCAAGAACAATGCCTAAGGTCTTGACCTTACTCATCACTACGATATCTATGTTAAAACTCTTGTATATCAGGCCCAATTTCTCCAGTTTGGTGTCTGTGCCAACGAGCATGAGTTCTGTTTTTGAATTATTAAGGGCCAGACGATGGCCACCATCCAATCTTGAATCTTTTGTTATACCTTATTAATATAGATTCATCATCACAATGCAAACCTGAGATGGGGATGACGCATTGTGTGTCGTCTGCGTAATTCACACAAACAATCCGTTCACCTTCCAACATGTAAACGAATGGGATCATAAAAATATTATAAAAACACGGTGAGACACATTCTCCCTGTGGCACCCCAAATAACAGAGTGGTTGGTTTGGCTTCTGCCAGGTCACTTGCGACTCTCACCTGTCTGCCACACAAAAAAGAGGAGATCCATTGAATCGTCTTGGTAGAAAAATTGGCCGTATCCCTTATCCTGGTGGATAAGATGGTATGGTCCACCAGGTCAAAGGCTGCCGAAAGAACTAAAATCATGAGTAGGGAGATTTGACCTTTGTCCATGCCTCGATGGAGATGAGATTTCAGAGCCAGAAGAGCAGTCTCTGTTCCGTGGTTTTGTCGAAATCCGGATTGGTATTTGTGAAGGATCTGATTATCATCTAGATAGGGAGAGATTTGATCGTAAGCTACTCTATCCAAGATCTTCAACAGAAAGGCAGGGTTTGTAATAGGTCTATAATTGCAGGGGTAAAGGGGGCAGAGATTTGTTTTTTTCAAAAGTGGGGTAATCCAGGCAGTTTTTTAACATCTGGAACCCGATTTTGCTCAAAAGAGGCATTAACAAATTTCAGAAGTGCCAGAATCAATATAGGGGGGCACTCCTTAATCATAAGGTGTGCTGGCATGTCAATCAGACTTCTGCTCCAAGCATGGTACGGAGGCGGCTCTCTTGGATTTAAAATCTACCATCGCAGGCATCATTGATAATGGACATACCACACTCCTAATGCTGCTTGACCACTCAACAGAGTTTGACCTGACGGACTACTCAATCTTGGTGGGTAGGTTTGGTCATATTGCAGGTTGCTCAAAACATGCGATTGCCTGGATAGAATCATTCCTAGGTTCTCACTCAGCCAGGGTTGCAGTGACGAATTTTCAAGCTCATTCCATCTCACTGCCATAAGGAGTCCCGTAGGGTTCTTGCCTCTCGCCTACAGCTTCTTCTGGATTGATAACACCTCCATCCCTGTGTCACAGGTAGTAAAACTCTTGGGGTTTACCTAGACTCTAACCTTACAATGGTCAGGCAGGTTAACGCCATTTCATCTGCTTCGGCCTACCACTCGAAACTAATCACTGCAGACAGACCATTCTTGACTCAACAAAACTGCCTCACCATCCCCAGAGCAATAATTGGGTCCCAACTTGATTATTGCAATGCCCTACTGGTAGGCACCTCTGCAAAAAACATCAGGAAACTTCAGACAGTACAAAACAATGCTCTCAGAGCGGCCACCGTCATTTCAAGGAGGGACCACATATCAGCCACCAGGAAATCTGTTCACTGGCTCCCCATGAAGGAACGTATCATCTTTAAGACTCTCGCACTAACCCACAAATGTCTCCATAACTCGCTGCAACCTCTTTCAAAGATTCACCTGACCTTAAACAAACAGACCCCCAAGAACAGCCCACACTAACCGTGTCTCCAAACAGACCCCCAAGAACAGCCCACACTAACCGTGTCTCCATCCCTAAAAGGGTCAGGGCGCGAGCAGCTGGGTCGAGTTTCCCAGTGATAGCAGCTACCAAATGGAACTCGCTAACCTCCCCACCCCCACGATTTAGGGGCATAGAGTCACACACAGCATTTAGGAAAGCAATTAAAACGCTTCTGTTTGTATAGAACCGATCTTAATACACTCGTTGCATGACCTTGTATATTAATCTTTGTGTTCTGTTACACTTCTGGCTATGTTTTAATGGAGTTTTCTCAATCACCCATGTATCATGCATGTATCACTGTATTCCTTGAGGCACCTGCTCCCTGTAACTTGAGCATTGCCTCCTGTCCATGTAACTAAGACATCTCCTTGAAACAGCGCCTCAATGACTCTGGGCTGTAGCGTGCTTTATAAATCCAAAAAAATAAAATAAATAACACCCTCTTTAAAATCTACACCAGGCCTCTATTTACCCTCCTGGATAGCCTGGGCACCAGGTATACAAACTACGCAGATGACACTCACATAGTTGCCAACCCTACTGATTTGTGCGGTCCTAGCACCTACAGATTTTGGTTTGAAAGCCTATGGATTTCCAGGCCTGGCTGCCTCAGGCCCAGTCCGCCCTGTCCGCCCTGTCCAGCTGGAGCAATGAGAGCAGCATCCGGGATTCATGGCCCATTCATTTGATGGATGCACTGCTGCCTGGCCACGGATGACGTGAAACAGACACTCTCTCTGCCCAGGGCCTGGGAACCGTGAGCTCTGGGCAAGTGTCGGAGCATCATGGCACGACACCAGTGTTTATTTAGCATGAATATCTGTATTTCACTGAAGTTAGAGGTTTCTGAGAACGCAAGGCCTGCTGTTCATTCTGTGCAACCCCAAACACGGCACTAGGCATTACAGGAAGGAAATGCATTGCCAGCCCAGACGTGGCCGTTGCTGCGTGAGTAAAATGGAGTGTTGTTGGATACATAGACCAAGCCACTGCAGACTGGAGCGACCATACTATTTTTTAAGCAAGGACACATGGTCTGTGCCTCTGAGAGCTGCCTGCCTGAGCTCATTGTGCCATGGGATCATTTACTGTGTTTCTTCAGAGCTCTGGGCTGGTGCTCTGGTCTCTCACTGCAGAATAGTGAATCTCACAGCATCTGTGCTGTATGCACACAGCTGCAAACATCTATTCTCTGAGGCAGGTAAATTAGTTACTTTTTTAAGGGCCTTTCAACACGTTGAGTTGAAAGGGGCCATTAGCCTCAAGGAGGCCCCCCCAACAACTGCCCCATGTTGCCAGTCAGCAGTTAAACCACAGCAATATATGTCTCTCTATTGATATTTTATTTATATCGCGCTTATTCACAAGTGTTTCAGAGTGCGACCAGACAAGGGAGGGGAAACAAGGGAGAAACAAAAACAACGTTCTTACTAGGCCCAGTGACATTGAGAACGCGCAAGTGCATGGAAGAGGGAAGAGGGGGAAAAGTGCATGGGAGGGGGGAGAAGTGGAAAGTGTAGAGCAAAGAAGAAAAGAGATAAGAAATAAATAATAAAAATATATAAGAACAACAAAGAGAGTTAGTGCAGCCGGCAAGCAGCAAGTGCTGGTTTAAGGCAGTAGACAGGGTATGTCTGATAAGTGCTCTATATTACTTTTGTTCTGGGGCTTGCCTTACAAGCTGCATTTGTAGGAGCCTTTGCCGACGTCCCTTCCCTTGGGGTATACAGTAGTGTTATACCTCGACTTTTCACAACGGTTCCACCACTTGCTGACATAGAAGGATTGATAGCTTTTCAGTGGGTATTTCCTGTTTCAGCTCCTTGCTGGCTGGTCTCATGATAATCGACGGCTATTAACCCCAGCTGTATTTCTTTGTCTGCCTCCCTTGTAATGTATGAACCTCACAAGTGCCTCTGACTGTTTTCCGCTCTACACAAGGGGTTACCCAATGATTATGTGTCAAGACTCGAGGAACGCGTGGAGTATGAATACCTCCGTCCCTAAGCAACCAGCAGCGAGATACAGAATACTCGCTGTTCGAGGATTAGGGCCACAGGTGGCAGGAACAGGAACACCAGGTCCTCCGGATGGTTGCTATAAAGGAATGAGCAGATTATGTGAGCACAGTACAGGCTATGAGCAGTGGTTTCTTTCCTTCTTAACAGTAAAGGCACCTACCAGGGGCTGGAAAGCTGAAGACGTAACTGGGAGGAACCCTTGCGTAGCAGGAAATGCAAGAGGAGATACCTGTTCCCTCAGTGGGTTAAGCAGCAGAGGACAAATTGAGCACCTGGAGCTGGATAGCACACTGGAAGCACCTGAAGAACACTTTAACAGAGTTCAGCGTAGTTGTTGAATTCCTGGAGCAAAGACAGAAAGCAAAGTCCAGTCCTGAGTCGTCTAAAGCAAAGGGAGAATCGTAGAACAATTTGAGGTCAAAAAACGAGGTACTCTGAAGAACACAGATGCGTGGATTAGAGGACGAGACAAAAGGAGTCCAAGTAACATAGTCCGGAGTCAGTAACACAATGTAGCAAAAAACACACGAAACGCTAAAACGCCGTAACAACACAGCTGAGAAGCGCTGTTTGGTGGGTTCACAGCTGATTTAAAGCGTTGTGATAGACCCCGTGTCACGTGAGCCTGCAGCGTGACGGGTGCCGTTGTTACATTCATTGAGCATCATTATGGGCGTGGTGAAGACCGGGAGGCTGCGTCACGTGTATGCAGCAGTGACAAGCGTTTCCGTCTCTCACGTTGCGTTACGTTACCGAGGTAACGCCTCTGGTCATACGGGTGCAAGCACACCATTGGAGTTGCCAGTGCAAAAAACAAAACAAAAATTATGTCCTCTCCAATAACGTCCTCTCCACAGCTTTGTTTGCATAACCCTAGCTGAGGGAACAGACCTTTGTTGTTGGTGCTGGGTATATGAATGCTTATGTGGATCACGTGGGATAGGGAGACTGCCCGAGTAGGTCTGTGAGCGTGAGTGCATGACAGAACCCCCCCTGCACCCTCTCAAGGGCCCATGACCCTGTGGGCAGGACGGGTTGTCCCGATGAAAGTGGGACACCAACAATGGAGTATGCACACATCTGCAGCGAGCTCCCAAGACCTCTCTACGGGACCATAACCCAACCAGTCTACCAGATAATACAAGCGACCCCTGGAGAAGCGGGAACCAGGATGGCACTGACCTCGTATTCACTGACCCCGTCTTGCACAATGGGAGAGGGTGCAGTATCAATCTCGAGGCAGCGGGACATGGCTTAAGGAGAGAGGAGTGTAGACAGGAAGGATACGTCAACTGGAGGGAAGAGACAACCGGAAAGCCACAGGGTTCACAACTCTGGTTATCTTGTAAGGGCCCACAAATCGAGGAAGGAGTTTGCGTGAACCAGGCAAACGTAGATGCCTGGTGGACAACCAGACCTTGTCCCCAGGTGTGTAAGAGGGAGCCGGAGAGCGGTTTTTATCAGCAGCAACCCGCATGCCCTCCTGTGCTTCGCGGAGATGAGTGTCTGTGAATGCACCAAGGACAAGTCACAGGCACAAGCAGAAGCCGCAGGGGTTTTAGACAGTGTTAGATCAGGAATAGGCAGGGTGCGTGGGTGCTGTTCATACAGGGAATAGAAAGGTGAAGAACTAGTAGAGGAATGCGGAGCATTATTGTAGGCAAATTCAGCTAGTTGTATTAGCTGGTACCAGGATTGCTGGTTCTGAAGGGTTAGACATTGCAAGTATTGTTCCATTACTTGATTGACACGTTCGGTTTGTCTGTCCGTTTCGGGTGGTAAGAGGATGAGAATCTGACATCTATACCCAGCAACCGGGTGAGAGCTTTCCAGAACCTAGACGTGAATTGTGTACCACGATCCGATATGAGAACTGTGAGACAGAAGACTTCCCGGAAGAACATGTCAGCCAACTTGGGGGCCGTGGGAATACCAGAACACAGAAACAAAATGGGCCATTTTAGTGAAGGAATCAACTACCACCCATATAATGTCAAAACCCTTCATCCTAGGTAAGTCGGTAACAAAGTCCATGGTGAGGGTGTGCCATGGTCTTGGTGGCATGGGCAAAGGCTGGAGCAACCCAAGTGGACGTCCTGCAAATGGAGCATGTGTTAACGTAGGCATTGACATCTCGCCGCATTGAAGGCTACCAGCACCAGCATTGGAGTAAGCCGATGGTACGTTTTTGGCTTGGATGGCAGTTAATAGGGGCATCATGGGACCACTCTAGAGCCTGGTTACGGGTGTCCGGAGTCGGCAAGAACAGCCTGTCTTGAAAGTATGGTAGGCCATTGCGCATGGTCAAATCCCAGTCTGACAGCAGTTCAGGGTGAAGAGAAGCCCATTGACGATGGTGTTCAGAAAGTCAGGTGAAGGGGTACATAAACATACTAAGTGTTTTTTGTCTAGTATGGTCTCAGGATAGGTCGGAAGTGAAACACCCCCTGGGGAACGGGACAGGGTGTCAGCTTTTCCATGTGTGTTTCCGGGTCTGTGTCTAATGACGAAAATCATAAGCAGAGAAGAATAGATGCCATCTCATGTCTGCTGTTAGCGCATTTCATTTAAGGCCAGGTCCTGCAAGTTTCTATGGTCAGAGTATACTGTGGTTTGATGACTCGCACCTAAGAGATGTTGTCTCCAAACCTGAAATGCCTCTTTTATGGCTAGTAGTTCCTTCTCTGTGATGGTGTAATGTGTTTCTGTCGTATTGAATTTGTGTGAATGGAAGGCCACCGAGTGCAACTTGCCGGTGGTCGGACAAGTTTGGGACAGGACAGCGGCCATGGCGTAGGAGGAGGCATCTGCTTCCACTACAAAAGGAAGATTGGGATTCGGGTGCTGAAAGACCGGTGCTGATGTGAATACGGCTATCAGCTTTACAAAGGCTTCTTGTTGTAGTGCCGTCCATAAAAAGGGTACACGAGGACTGGTGAGAGAAGTAAGAGGGGCCGCGATGGAAGAGAACCCCGATATGAACCATCTGTAAAAATTGGCAAAGCCAAGAAATGACTGGAGAGCTTTTACAGACGTAGGGATTGGCCAATCTAACACAGCCCGGACCTTAGATTAATTCATAGACAAGCCTCCTGGGGATATGCGAAAGCCCAAGAAGTCCACATGAAACAGAAATTTTTCAGGTTTAGCATAAAGGGCGTGTGTACGAAGTCGAGAAAGCATGTCACGCACATGACCCACGTCTTCCTGCATGGTGGGAGAAGAGATCAATATATCGTCTAGGTAGACGATGACGAAAACATCAAGAATGTCACTAAAGATGTCATTCAATGTTGCGAGTGCATTGCACAAACCGAACGGCATGACCAAATATTCGTAAAGCCCATACCTCGTGCAGAATGCGGTTTTCCATTCATCACTCTCGCGTACCCGGACCAGATTATATGCGCCTCTAAGGTCCAGCTTAGTGTATACAGAGGCGTGAATCAAACGATCTAGCAAAGGGCTTATGAGAGGAATGGGATATGGATTATTGATTGTTATGGCATTCAAGCGTCTGTAATCAACACAAGGACGTAGGTCCCCTTCTCGTTTTGGAACAAAAAAGATGGGACTGGCGGCTGGTGATATCGAATGCCGGATGTGACCCAGAATCAAGGCGGTTTGTATGTATTCTTTGAGTGTCTGATCTTCTGTAGGAGACAAAGAGTATATTCTCCCCGTGGGTATAGTGGCCTCTGGTATAAGATCAAGAGGGCAGTCGTAAGGCCTATGGGGATAGGGAGGGGGTCTTCTGCACATCCCTTGTCGAATACCTCATGGAAATCCTGATTCTCCGGAGGTATACCTGATACTATGGTACCCACTACATGTTGAGGCGGATCAAGATCCATGGATTGTGGATCATTCAATGTAAGCTGAGCAATAGCACCCAACAATTGTGAAGGGGACTCATGAACATGGGAATGAGTAAGGCACTTAGCTTGACAAAATGCCAATTCAAAGTACATTCGACCAGAAGCCCAATCAACAACAGGATTGTGTAGACGTAACCATGGAATCCAGAGGATGAGACCGAAATGTGGTGTCGTGATCAGGTCGAAAAAGATTGTTTCCTTATGGGTGTCCTGGATCACCAGAGTCAAGGGAGCAGTTTGCTGTTTAATGGGCCCTGAGACGAGTGACGTGCCATCCACTGCCTGCACTGGTTCGGGTCGACTCTTGGACTGCAATGGTAGATTCAGGATAGCAGCCGAGATGTCTATGTAGTTCCTAGTGGTCCTAGAATCGATGACAAGATGGACCATGTGCCTTATCAGGAGAGAAAAACAAACTGGCCTGTACTGATATGGGTTTTGTTCCTCCATATGCAGGTGTGGTCAGTAAGGGGGTTGGTTCTTGGCTCGTCCGTGCCCCTGTGTTTAGGGACGAGCCTTCTGAAAACCCAAGGTCTTGATTCTAGGCAGACGGGGGCATTGCTTGATGTAATGTCCGTTGAGACCACAATAGAAGCAGGTGTTAGCCGTTCTCCTACGTTCTCTTTCAGTGAGAGTGATCGGGCTACGGACCCCCCCTATCTGCATGGGCTCGCCCTGTGATTCTGTCGGGGTAGACCGGGCAGAAGAAAAGCCTGACTCTGATTTTCTTTCCGCCTGTCTTGCGTCAACCTGCGGGGCTAGATCAGCCAGTTCATGGTATTGGGCAGGCAATGAGGGCACAACGGCTAACGCGTTGTTCATGGCATCACTCAACCTTTTTTAGAATACCACAGCTTTCCTATCTTCAGGCTAGTGGGTTTTTACAGCCAGTTGGTTGTAACAGGTGATGTAGTCTATGAGAGAGGTTTTGCCCTGTGATACGTTAAGCAGTTCTAGATCTCGGGACTGCACCTTGTGTCTTATATCAAAGACACTGGTCATCTCTGTTACCAATAGGTCAAAGTCGTAAAGGGCAGGACTGTTACTCTCTAGTAAAGGATTAGCCGAAGTGGCAGCGATACCACCCAGGTGGGATAAAGTGAAGGCCGCCTTAGTGGTTGAATCAGGGAAGGCCTGTGGTTTACACAAGAAGTGCAACTTGCATTGGTTTAGGAAGGTGCGAAACATCCGGGGGTCTCCCTGGAATTTCTAAGGTGTGGCCAAAGGGAATGGAGTGGGTCCAATGACCTGTGTCGTATAATTAGGGGTAACCTGGGGAGCGCTAGGTTGTGGTGTGGGGTCCCCAAATTCAGGGTCTGCGGGTAATGCATGGCGCTCGCTCTGAATGGCGTCAAGACGCTGGTGGATTGCTGCCGTGGCAGTGGCCATGTCGGAGCATAAAACAGAAATGGCTTGTACTAGAGCAGCCACTGGGTCCCTGGAGGAGGGATGCATACTCCAGGAGATGAAGGCTTCTCAATCTTTCAAGACTCGAGGAATGCGTGGAGTATGAATACCTCCGTCCCTAAGCAACCAACAGCGAGATACAGAATACTCGCTGTTCAAGGATTAGGGCCACAGTTGGCAGCAACAGGAACACCAGGTCTTCTGGATGGCTGCTGTAAAGAAATTAGCAGATTAAGTGAGCACAGTACAGGCTATGAGCAGTGGTTTCTTTCTATCTTAACAGTAAAGGCACCTGCCAGGGGCTGGAAAGCTGAAGACGTAACTGGGAGGAACCCTGGCGTAGCAGGAAATGCAAGAGGAGATACCTGTTCCCTCAGTGGGTTAAGCAGCAGAGGACAAATGGAGCACCTGGAGCTGGATAGCACACTGGAAGCACCAACAGAGTTCAGCGTAGTTGTTGAAATCCTGGAGCAAAGACAGAGAGCAAAGTCCAGTCCCAAGACGTCTGAAGGAAAAGGAGAATCCGTAGCAGTCCGTAGAACAATCCGAGGTCAAAAACGAGGTCGTCCAAAGAACAGAGATGCGTGGATTGGAGGACGAGACAAAAGGAGTCCAAGTAACGTAGTCCGGAGTCAGTAACACAATGTAGCAAAAAACACACGAAACGCCAAAACCCCCGTAACAACACAGCTGAGAAGCGCCGTTTGGCGGGTTCACACCTGATTTAAAGTGTTGTGACGGACCCTGTGTCACGTGAGCCTGCAGCGTGACGGGTGCCGTTGGTGCGCCCATTGAGCATCATTATGGGCGTGGTGAAGACCGGAACGCCGCGTCACATGTATGTAGCAGTGACAAGCCTTTCTGTCTCTCACATTGCGTTACCAAGGTAACGCATCTGGTCATACGGGTGTAAGCACACCATGGGAGTTGCCAGTGCAAAAACAAACGATGATGTCCTCTTCAGTAACGTCCTCTCCAGAGCTTTGTTTGCATAACCCTAGCTGAGGGAACAGACCTTCGTTGTTGGTGCTGGGTATGTGAATGCTTATGTAGGTCATGTGGGCTAGGGAGACTACCAGAGTATGTCTGTGAGCTTGAGTGCATGACATTATGTTGAACTTTCATGTGATCTCTTTAAGGCCATATGTCACTTGAGGTCATTTCCTGTGATGTCATAAGGTCAAAGTTCATGTGATATCATTTCCTGTGATGTCATCATTATGCTAATTCCTATTTTTGAACCTCTAAGATTCCTACAGATTTTTGGTCACAGACTGTTGGCATGCATGCACTCAGATTCTCTTAGAGCCATCATGTAGTTACAATAAATTATCAGAGGCTTTAAACCGAAACTACTCCTCAATTCAATCATGGATGGCTACCCACTCTTTAGCTCTGAACGACAATAAAACGGAATTGCTGGTCGTGTGCTCAGGACCCCGGTTAAAAAGATTGGACCCAGGGTATAGCCACTTCTTGGTTGCAGGTTGTAACACTGCAGTCTCCCATTGTGTTAAAACCCTGGGTGTGCATCTTGACTCAGCTTTGGATGAAAAACCATATTTCTCACCTACGGTCGTCATGCACATATGTTACCAGGTTGCTGGGACAGATCAGGACATTCAGCCCTCATTAACTCCAGACTGGATTATAGCCTGATGGCAGGTATCACGCTAGCTAATTCCAGGGGTGGACTGGTCTATAGGGAACTCTGGAGATTTCCCGGTGGGCCTCTGCCCCCTGGGCCTCTTTTGTGTGGCATTTCCAAATGTTCTCATAGGAAAGGCATTGGGCTTGCTGAAATTGTGTCATATGGGTCCACTTTGAACATTATTTCCAGGGCCTCTTTTGGTCCTCAGTAATTATTTCCAGGGCCTCTTTTAGTTCCCAGTCCACCCCTGGCTAATTCCATATACAAGGTCCCTTCGGTCGAGCAATGAGAGGAAGATCAAACAGCCATGACTCACCCTGCAAAAGTTTGGGTGGGGCACCTTTGATGTCTGGCCTCGAGGTCTGGACTGCCCTGCCCTCCTCTCTACGGACCATACCCGCCCTGGCTTCGCTTAGAGAGCAGTTAGGATGCAATGATGTAACACAGAGACAGGATAGCTGCTGCTGCTAAACCATCTTTATACTGGTCTTCCCAGCCCGTCCTGTTCTGCTCTGTGTTTTACGTGCACCCTGAGGCCTGCAGGCAGGTGGCGCTATGCAAGAATGGAAGCATAGTCATGTGTTTATTATTTATTTAACATGCCGTAGTTCACAAGATACCTTTCACATAACCACTCCATAAAGCACAAATTGTAACAGTATAAGCACAGCGTAAAATCAACAACAGAAAAGAGCCCAGAAAGAACATATTAAAACAGCAATTTGCCTACGACACAACCTTCACATACATCACATTGTAAAACAAGCTTTAAATTACAGTTAAATTTAGATCGTAAAACTCGTGTACCAATTCCATAACATGACCTCAATTTATGAACCAATTCAGACCGGGTCTTTCCCTGACTGGGAACTCAGTGCCTAACCCTCATTTGGCAAACTCTGAAAAGGTGGAAAGATATCTTTTAGGAATTGTGAATCGGCCAATGATCATTTAAATGATTTGTCAGTGAGGCTACACTACCATAACCACCCGGGGTGTGCCACCTTATAGTCCTTTACAAGATGCGAGAAGTGGGCCTGGCATTGGGCACTTAAGTCGGGGCAGAAACCCATCAGATGTTGTATGCTTTCTATCGAGGAATCCACTTTACATAATCTACAACTCCTCAAATCACGTTGTACTCCACCTCGGGCTCCCAAGATTTCTTTAGTGGGGAACAGGTTTAAATGGAGTTGTAAACATAGAGCCCGCCAGTATTGTCCCGGGCATTTCCTCATGTAATATGGTAGTGTTGTATGATCGCACATCCAGCAGGATACGCTTGAACAGATGATACTTCCTAACACAATCAATCGTAAGGATCCAGTTGCTCCCCCAAACTCACTTTTTCACTTTGGAAGGATTCGCTTATAAATACTCCGAGGGGTCCATAGAACTTAATATTTCTAAACACTTACAGTGCCAAACGGCGAGAACTGCTGGAGACTTACTATCTAAGCCACACTTCAAGAGGGCCCAACTTGACCCTCCTTCCGCCAGGTATATTTTGCGAAGGAAGTTAGATTTTTCCATTTGACCACAGCTTCCAGAGAGACTAGGCCCAGTTCATACCTTGTTACCGGGGCCGGCACACTAATAGGTAGCATTAAACATGTTCTCCAGCACGCACCTTCATGCTTGGCCCATTGGCCCGCCATGGAGAAAAGTGTCATCTCCACCCCATTCGTCACCACAGGAACTGCCTTTTTACAGTAATACTCCCTACATTGGGAGTATTACAGTGATCTTTTGTTTATTTATTACTAGATGCTGTGCTCTGTTTTCTGTCAGGAAGATTGAGAAACCCAAATAAACAAAGTAATCCACCTTATCTAGGGGTTTTTCACAAATTTCCCCACTTAAAATGTCCTCCTGCCTTACCCCGGCCCCTTTGCATTACCATGATTTTTGATTTTATAACACTGATTGTTAAATTGTCCTTTGTTGAGTACACATCCAAAGCCTTTAGCTGACGCTGCAACCCAATAGGCGTGTGATCCTTTAGGATCAGGTCGTCAGAGTATAACAAGTAATTAAATTCTAGTAGTGTCTAATTTGGGAGGGAACATTATTATGTCACTGAAAGCTTCACCCCAATCAGACTGTAAACGTATGAATAGAATTGGGGGGGCGCTGTTGCGCACGGCTAAGATGGCCGCCTAGGTGAAGAGCTCCGGCTCGACTGAAATCCTTTTCACTAATTAATCCTTCCAGGTTAGCGTTAGCCGACGCACAACTGTAGAACATTGCCGCGGAATACCCTTGGAAGACATCCTGCAAAGGCGGTGCGAGTGGACCATGGGACGGCGGAGCTGTCATCGTTTGTACCGGCAGCACCTGTAGAGCCGGGGCCTGGCCGCTGGTGGGCTCCAAGCGATCCACACCCGAGCCCGGGGCTCGCGACGGCTGCGCGGCCTGGTGGGGGAGGGGCAACTTGCCCGAGCACAGACGCTGCCTGAGGACGGTGATACACCACTCATTCTCACACTGGACCGATCGGCGGGGTGAGAGCAGACCCCCTCGTCCCGGACTTCGGGCCGCAGGAGAGATCAAGCGAGGAAACGCCGCGACGACAACACCAGCCCAGTGAATCCGGTCCCGCCCGCGGCTAGGCCCAGCTGGGACGTAGCTGGTCAAGTAAGTGGACAGACCAGGGAGGTGGATATACAGGGGGCCAGCACCCTCCGCAAGGAACATCCGTGCCGCGGGGGCGAACGATTCAGTTTTGGGGCGAGGTTCCACCGAAGACTGAGGAGCGCTATGTGGCGCCAGGAATAAACATCCTATTCACGGACCCCCCCCGGGTGCAAATACTTTCTGCGTTGTCGGACGGCAGAAAAATCCACCTGGACGCCAAACAGACCCCGTGCTCCCATACACGCTGTGATAGACCCTGAACAGTGAGGTCCGGAAGACCGCTTAATCCCATCACTCATCCACCCCCGCACAGTGTGGGCGGTGGGGGCACTACATTACATCCCGGCTGAGGAAGGCAGTAGACAGCCGGAGAAGCTGCAGGCCAGAAGTACTCCTGGACCCCCTTGGCAGTGGGGTAAAGACAAGGCGACGGCCGAACGCCAAGCGCCAAAACCTTTTACTCAACATACAAGGCTTTGCTACATACGAGGACCGCGGAGGCCCTCGGCAGCGCCCCAGGGACGAGATTGTACACCCCGGTGCCCACCCCCCAGCCTGCGTCGCAGTGCACCAATAACTCGTAACATAACCGCTGCTGATGGTCACAGGAGGCCGGCAGCATACAGACGTGGGAGAGCACAATCTACCCTGGGAGTTGCAACGCCACCCAATGGGCCGCACTGACAAAAAAGCTGCGGGGACGAGAAAGACCGGCCCAATGGATTCCTACACAAGCTCCCAACAACAGGAGACACCAGGAGGGGCAGCACAAACATCCGATGCTCAAAACACAGACCCACTGGATCGCTTGGCCACAATTGTACAGAATGGGTTCCTGGCAGTCAATGTGGAATTAGACGACATTGTGGCGACGATTGGCTCCTTGAAAGCGCGAGTGGAGAAGGAAAGTGCACACATCTCAGAGGCAGAAAACAGGATAGGTGTAAATGAAGACGTGCTCGCACAACATGGTCGTGACATAGCCTCACTCCAGACAGAACTCCGCAAGACGCAGAACAAGTGCGAGGATCTCAAATCCAGATCCCGCAGAAACAACATCCGTATTGTTGGAGTGTCAGAGAAGGGTGGAAGAGCTATTGAAATCTGTACTAGGGGAAGACTCCCTATCCAATCACTTCCTCGTTGAAAGGGCCCATCGCACCCTGGCGCCAACCCCCAAGCCGGGCGCTCCACCCCGAACCATCATTGCGCGTCTCCTCAACTACAGGGACAGAGATGTGATCTTGCGATTAGCAAGAGAAAAGGGGACACTACACCATGAAGACAACAGAATACATATATATCCAGATTTTTCTGCAAATGTACAGGCACAACGCAGATCCTACGAGATGGTTAAAAAGCAACTGCGACTTCTCAATACACCATATGCCTTGATATTCCCTGCAAAAATGAGAATTCAACATGGTGGCAGAGCCCACTTCTTTGAACACCCCGCAGAGGCACTGGCATATGTCGAGGCCTTCATTACGCTGCCCCCAAGAGACCGCGCAAGAGACCCAAATGCTGGACCCCGCCCGGGTGAGGGCAGAGGTGATCTGGTGGATGGATAAGACACCCCCCCACAAGTTGCACTATGTTTCTGTTCTACCACACTGTCGGCACAGCTAAACTGAACTGAAATCCGAGGTAATCGGGCCGTAGAGTCTCCCGCATGGGCGGCCAAACGGCTGGGCATTGCTTGCGACGATGCACCCTCAGGAACGTTCCAATCAGTTACTTGGGATCATCGTCAAGTTGGGGCAGATGATGTGGGTGGTGGGAGGGGCAGGGCTAAAGGGTAAGTTCTCTTGTTGGTATCACCGCCCAGACGAGTTTCAGTCTGGGAGGGAATTATGCACAGTTGAAGGTTGTAGTTTGTTTGGAAAACGGTCTCACAAGTGCTGGCACCGCCTAAGTCCTGAATGCATGTGCATCTATGGTTGTCGAAACTTAACACAATCCACACGCATAGATAATGGGGGACGGTCTAAAGGTTAAACTAATGACATGGAATGTCCGAGGCTTAAACAATCCAATGAAAGCCAGAAAAGTGGGCAATTATGTCAGTGGGCACGGGCCCCAAATTTTAATGCTGCAGGAAACGCATGCACAGGGCACGGTTAATGATCAAATACTGGTGAAATGGGGCAAGCAGCGGTTTTCCACGAACTACTCCTCACAATCCAGGGGGGTAAGCATTCTGATCCACAAATCGCTAGGGTTCATTGAAAAAGGCCACCTGTTGGACACGATGGGCAGATATGTGCTGGTCTGGGGGGAAATTGCTGGCGAACAGATGACCCTGGTAAATACCTATGGCCCTAATCTCGAGGATCCAGACTTTTACTTGCATATATTTGAAATTCTTGCTAAACATGAAGCAACAAACATAATATGGGGAGGCGACTTTAACGTTGTGCTGGACCAGGCTCTGGACAGGTCAGCCAAGACGCCTAGGCCACCATCTAGGACGTCGCTAGCTTTGAAACAGATAGTGCAGCAGCTGTCCCTGCTGGACGCCTGGCGAGTGCTGCATCCAACAAGCAAACGGTACACATTCTATTCCTCTGTACATGCCAGCGAGTCGCGCATCGACTATTGGTTTATTCCCTCAAGCACTTCACACGCCTTGCAGAGTTGCGAAATTCTCCCCCGTACCCTATCTGATCATTCCCCGGTGACCATGGAAATCATTATCAGGGGTGCCCCTAAGCCGGCTAGGAGGTGGAGAATGCCTACTGGTATATTAAAAGACCCAAACGTAGTGGAAGGCCTGCACACAGACATTGCCGACTTCTTTACAAACAACATTGGGTCTGTGGACCATATCTCATCAGTCTGGGAAGCATTCAAGGTGTGGGCAAGAGGGGTCCTAATATCTAAAACAACGGGCCTACTGAGAGAGGTACGCCGAGACCTGGAGAGGGTGGAAAGGGAACTAACCGTATTGGAGGAGACTTATAGCCGGACGCATGGTGGAGATACCCTTGCCGAAATACATAAATCCCTTAGGGAATTTGATAAACTGGCAACGAGGGAGGTTCACTATATAGCAGCCCCTTCCAGAGCCCGGAGATACGGGGAGGGGAACAAGGCTGGGAAAATGCTGGCCAATCTGGTCAAGCAGGAAAACAATGTGGCCCCGATTGCGTCGATACTTACGGCGCAAGGTGTGATGATAACAAGTGAACAGGGGATAAATGATGAATTTGTACAGTTCTATAAAACACTGTACATGAACCGAGACAGGAAATCCCCTGATGAGATCAAAGCCTATCTGGCAGCCTTGGATCTCCCTAAACTCACAGAAGAAAACAGACACATATTGGAGCAACCTGTCACGGCAGAGGAGCTCACTGAGGCGATCAAGGGGCTTACGTCTGGCAAGGCGCCGGGCTCGGATGGCCTGGGAGTGGAATTTAACAAGGTATTCCGGGAAGAACTGGTCCCAGTCCTGCTGGAGGTATGGGGGGAGGCTTTGGGTAAACAAACCTTGCCACAAACAATGCGTGAGGCCATAATAACTGTGTTGCCCAAGCCCCGCCGCCCGCCACAAGACATGTCATCCTATAGACCCCTGTCTCTAATAAACGTAGATGCCAAAATCTTCGCGAAAGTACTGGCAAACCGTATGCTACCCGTCACGCCAACACTAGTACATGTTGATCAAAGCGGGTTCATTCCCCAACGGTCCACCGCCCTCAATTTGCGTAGACTATTTGGCATAATGTCGCAGATCAACCCAAACAAACAGGCAGTGGCGATATCCCTGGACGCCGAGAAAGCGTTTGACTCGGTCTCCTGGGAATATCTGTTCTCTGTGTTGGAGGCATTTGGGGTTGGCCCATATTTCATCCGATATGTCAAACTGCTTTAAACAGCTCCATGTGCGAAAGTACACACAAATAGAACCATGTCTCAGTTGTTTGAACTAGGCAGGGGTACCAGACAGGGGTGCCCCTTCTCCCCTATACTTTTTGCTTTAACAATTGAGCCCATGGCGTCGGCGATAAGAGCGAGGCATGATAGTAGAGGCATAACACTGAAGGGAGCCACCCAAATAATATCATTATATGCGGATGATACGCTACTCTATGTTCGCAAACCTGACAAAAACATCATACCCATCATGACAGATATTAACGAATTTGCAGAATATTCTGGATACAAGGTCAACAACTCCAAATCAGAAGTGTTCCCACTCACCCCTTCCACAAGATGCCCGGTTCATATCTGCGGCCTTAAATGGTCTGCACATCACATCAGATACCTTGGTGTACTAGTTTCCTGTAATAAACAAACATTATACATCGACAATCACGAACAGGTGCTACACACACTACAAGTCAAATTGCAGACATGGAGGCGTCTCCCAATTTCATTACATGGTAGAATTGCCATTCTTAAAATGATTGTACTACCGAAATTGTTATATCTATTTGTAAATATCCCCATATGGCCGGGGAGAGAATTCTTCTCTAGACTCCGCTCGATGGTGGTGTCCTTTCTGTGGGACGGGAAGTCAGCCAGAATCAGCTGGGAAAAGATGACAGAGCCATATGAGAAAGGGGGACTAGCCGCACCAGACTTTGAGCTCTATTATACTGTATCACAAGCACAATTTGCAAAGTACTGGTGCGGTGACTGGGACAACTCCCCTCACACGCAAATAGAAGAATACACTACCGAGCCCACCAACATTGGGTCAGTGATCTTCAACACCGACATAAAGACTCCTGCGAGTTTGACCCCGTGAGTTGCACAGTAAAAGCCTGGGGAGTGATATACAAAAGGCTGAAAATAGAGAATCCGTACAATCCTGAGGTGCCCCTGTGGAATTACCCTGGCCTCCCCCCCACGTTCGATAAGGATATACAGGAAGCCTGGGACCCTGGCGAGGAGATGAAAATAGGCGATATGTACCTAGAGGGGAAATTCGTGACCCTGGAGGTATTCACTAGGGGCATAGGAGATGGGCAGCTCAGGACACTGCAGTACTATCGAATGAGATCAGTGTATCATAGACGCTGGCCGTCATTCCCAGATGAACCCCCTTCCCACCCGTGTGTGCAGTTGGTCACATCGCGGGACGGGCTGGGAGTTTCCAAACTTTACAAGGCAATACAGACTCACTCCGCAGTGGTAAGCCAGGCGAGGGAGAAATGGGAGATGGATATGAAAACGCCAATAACAGAAGGAAGATGGGCGAGATACTGTGCATTAACAAAACGAGTCTCCCTCAATGCCGGGCTTCGATTAATACAATTTAAAATCCTAAACAGACTGCATTACACTCCTGCCAGGATAGCTACATTCACACCAGACGATCCAGGCAAATGTCCCAAGTGTGGGTCTCTGGCAGCGGGGTCCTATCATATGTACTGGGAGTGTCCAGATGTGATGCGGTTCTGGGAGAAAGTTGCGGAAATGTTACACGAAGTCACACAGATTCCCCCGCACCTGACCCCACAAAATTACTTATTTGGGGATATAGGCAAATGCTCCGAAAAACGTAGAAGATTGTTTAATGTGTCGTGCGTAATAGCTAAAAGATGTATACTAAAGGTATGGAAGAGCACGGCTTCCCCCACCATGGACGTTTTTCTACGTGAACTAACTTACATCAATGAATGCGAGGAGCAATACGTAATGTCCCAACCGAGTATGAGCAGGCCGAAAGACATTTGGGGCCCATTCAGGTCATACCTCTGTGATATGCTTTCCGATACTGAAACAACTGTTTAAACGACGACTGTTATATATTTGTTTAACAACAATTATGCTATGTATGCTACATCATATTATGTTAAGTGCCACTGCAATTGTTGAGACCTCAATAAAAACATGTTTTTAAAAAAAAAACGTATGAATAGAATTGGGGCCAATAGACATCCCTGTTTAAGGCCTCTCCCCAGGCTGATCGAGGACGAAAGTCTGCCCTCTCTATCCAGCCGCACACGCATGGATGTGTCTGTATGCAATGCAATCGGGATCACAAGCAACGCAGGAGGACAACCCCACTTCTCCAATTTGTCCCAAAGCTTGTTCCTCTGGACAGTGTCAAAAGCCATGGAGAAGTCTATGAAAGTGACCCAATGGAATAAAATTGCTTCAACCACTTCCAAAAGATCATTTTGGCAAATGTTTACATTATTCCAATAGATATTGATTAACAAGGTGTCAGTTCTACCGGGGAAGCTTTCTTTATTCAAGACAAGTTTAATTCCCTGGACATAAGGGTTAGCAAACATCTCCACCACTACCCAAACCTTATTTCATGCTACCATTAACAACCCTGCCGATGGGAGCCCCCTGACACCTCTAATGGCTGGAGTGAGGACAACAGAATACCCGTCTACGACAGGCGCTTCTGTCAGCCAACACTCTTGAAGGGCAAACGGGTCCACATTTAATAGGTGCACATTACCCGTCTGAAACAAGTGCGTGAAACCCCTACAGTTCTAGGAGACCAAATCCAGCCTTGAATGCCTCTCGCACATGACACCTCTTTCATACTGGATCGCCTTGCCTCACATTAATGGTGGCCGCCACCCAGGAACGGTCCTCATTCCTAACCGGGTGACTCAGGCCGTCTTCCCGCACTGCAAAGTCTCTCTCATTTCAGGCCCACGCAGCGGTCTTATTGTTAATTTGACATTGTCATGTGCAGAATCCGTGTTTGGGGGCTCAGCCCACTGCACGCTAGGTGACATAGTTGGTTCCCCATTCTTAATGGGCAGTTTAAAGAGATCATAACCCCAAGCTCTAATCTCATCCGCCTCTGCCAAAACCTGATTGAGCACCATACTAGATGCAAAATGGAGAATTACCTTATCCATGTTAAAACAGTTCCAGAATTCTACCCGAGTAATATCCCCTCAAACTAGGTCGGACAGAACCTGTGATTTCCATAGGATAGCCAGCACCTTGGATCAACTTAAGGTAATCGGTTCTTGATCCAAAGGCAATTTCTGGAGAACCAGTTTGCTGGTCAATTCCCCCCCTCTTACTTTGGACTTCATTTTTTTTTATCTCCCCTTGCAGCTAGACTCCAATCCTCCAAAGTCATAAATGGGGCCACCAGGGGATTTAAGC
The DNA here is from genome assembly GCF_040938575.1 of Ambystoma mexicanum. Classification (NCBI taxonomy): domain Eukaryota; kingdom Metazoa; phylum Chordata; class Amphibia; order Caudata; family Ambystomatidae; genus Ambystoma; species Ambystoma mexicanum. The sequence goes on from NC_090927.1 coordinate 47,323,248, forward strand.
CTATTTCTATTTCCTTACAAGGGTCCTCCGTCCGGTTGGTAATCACCATGTTTTCCTCGATTGTAGTTTGGTTCCCCTTACAGCCAATCTACGTTCCTCCAGGGTCACAAACGAGATCGCCCTGGTGTTTAGATCTCTGTCACATTCCGGAGCGGTGCCCCCTGTGTTTGGCATCACCCGGTTACCCTGGATTTTATTTATTTTTTATTTGTTTTGGTTACACAGTAACCTTTACAAAAATGTTAGTACAAAAGAAAGGTGCATATGCATAAAATACATTAAAACACACAACAAAAGATACGAATCCTTAATGTCTACAGGAATAATAATTACCCAAACATAAAGTTAAACAGAATACTGCATCCTGAGGCAAATGACATTGACATGATCCATCTATTTACATGAGCACAGTCAACCATCACCAACAGTAAAGAAGTGTTTAAATATGAGGGGCCTAAATCGAACTCATGAAAATACAATTCATTAAACAGGCAATTTTCTTAATTTTTTTAAAGCGAGCAGTTCATTCACCACCCAACATAGTTATACGGCTGAGCATAATTACAGTCCACAATTTATCTTTAGAAATCTGAGGACTGTTAATTGGAGCTTAATTTGATTCCCATGTAACATGTCCAGTCATAATGCGGTAAGATGAACACATTCAGTATTGTGAACAAATTGTGAGAAACATTTAATACGTTCTGACCTTAAACCTACGCATTCAGTCAAAATATGTTCCAATGTTTTTGCAGGAACCTCATTTTTACAGAATCTACATTGGTGGGCTAAAACAGGAGTTCCTGACCTAACGTACAGAATTTCTCCCGTCTCAAGAACATTGAACCGGAACCTCATGAATTCATGCCTCCACGTTCTACCAGGGAATTTAAGTAAATATGGTTCGGTGATGCCCAGTTTTTTAAAGTTAGAAACCAATTGACAATATAGTTTCTTATGCTGAACTTCAATGACCATGGTGCTCCAGTCCCAGTAAAGAAGCAGACTCTTACATCTTCATCGGGTACAAAGTCAATAGGGCCCAAGAAACCCCTACCTTTCCAAGAGATTCCAATGCTTCGCTTTCCAAGTCCACAAGAAACTTTGAAAGGGCGTTACCTTTGGCGACCCCACTTCCCATAATTCCATACAAGTTGGTATCATTACCCAGGAGCAATTTCCTATACATCGGGAGTGTTTGCCATTCAATTGTGCTGGAGATGGAAAACAACCCCATTTCATAGCGAATAGCCACAGAGGGCATGCACTTTGGGAGACACCTAACCATGGATCTTAAAAAGCGGGCCTCGTACATTGCAATTTCCTTCCTACACCAGAGCGGAGCAAATTCGAGACCATAACTAAACTGTGCAACAGTTTTGTTTCTATACATGTGGAGGCATGGTAGTAGGGAAAATTTCCCATACTGATTATGTATTTTCCATAACTGAGAAATCAGAGGACTAATTTTCTTGTCAAGATAGTCACGAAAATTTGCCTTTTTCTTATCCTCAAAGATAGGATAGCCCAGATATCTGAAGGCATGGCTCACTATTAGCTAGACGTTATCTAGGAACCAAGAAAACCTAATGGGACTTTTCCAGCAGCTTAATCGCAATGTGACAGTTTTGGTGTAATTGATTTGTAGCGAATTAGCCTGGGTGTAGTTTTTGAAGGAAATGAGAAGGCGTTGCAGGCCAATGGGGGTGTGGTCATACAGAGTAACATTGTCTGCATAAGCAGACCAAAAGACCTTAAATCCCTTAACGTTTGGCGATGCAAAGGAAATTCCTTCCAAATGGGGACCTTTGTCAGAAAAATACAAATTAAAAACGGTGGGGGCAAAAATACATCCCAGTCTGAGGCCATTACAGGCCTTGATTTTCTCTGACAAGGTTCCATCAGTGCTCAGGCGCACCCTCATTTTCGTGCCTTCGTGAAGATGGTAAAGAATAGACAGCAAGGGAGCCGACATGCCCAATGTGTAGAGTTTGGCCCATAATATGGTTCTATTCACCATATCGAAGGCCGACGTCAGGTCAATGGATGCCAGATAAATGGGAGGATCTCCCATTATCCGTGCCTGTTGATGCATAATATTAATCATGAGTCCACCTGCGTCAGTACCCACATGCTTTCTAAATCCAAATTGGAAAGGGGAGTGAATCCTAAATTCCTTTATCCAATCGTGTATATGCTCCAAAATAATAGAAGCGAAAATCTTTGAGTCAGCATCCAGCAAAGCAATGGGTCTGTAGCTAGTGGGGCTGGACCTGTCACCCTTTTCATAAAATGGCACAACGTAGGACATGTGCCAGCTCTTCGGGAATATTCTGGTGATTACAATATCCTTAAATTAAAAAAACAGGGGCCTGGGAAGCCGAGCAACGAGCAATCATCCTCTGAATATCAGCCAAACTGAAGGGGACAGTCCACTGACAGAACCGTATGTCCTGCGGCACAGTCCAGTTAATTTCGGGATAGCTATATAGTGTGCCGGAATGCCCTTCCCCAAACTTCGGAAGGTATGCATACTGATTGGGCTCTAAGTTGAACATCCTCTCTCTTATTTATTAGAGTACACAAATTCTGAGTATTCGTAACAGAAAGAGACTGCAGTATGTTTTCCGCATCCTTCTGATAAAGTGTGGCTCTTAGAATTCTAGCTCTTGATTTCCATTTATTTTTGACAATCTTCAGCCTTCCACTGAGTGAGTTAGTACCTAGCATTTCCAAGAGTAGACGGATTTCCCGATTCCTCTCTCTTAAGATTATGCATAAATGGATTGAAGGAATGCATGTGGGTATGCCGGACTGCAGTTGGTTTCTTAATGCCCGAGGGTCCCAGTATAACGCGGTTAATGTATAACTCAAAGTCACCATGTGTGTAAGTTATCAATTTTTTATCAACACTATTCTTTTCAAAGTCTTGCAGAAAAACCTTATTGATTTTCGAGATGTTGTCACTATGCCAATTCTATTGCAGGGTTTGTGGAGTTCCAGCAGTGGTAAAAACCCCTTTAGCGGGAGCTTCTGGTACTTGTAGGGAAACTTTAAGCAGTTTATGATTGCCGTCCTTTGTGTGGATTATACCAAAATCTGAAATTAAGTTGAATAATGTCATATTTACAAAAACATAGTCAATGGCAGAGCACGCAGTCCCATTCAACCATGTGTTGCGATCCACATCGGCCCCCAAAAGCTCATTCACACAATAAAGACCCCAATCAGAAAAGAATTGGTACTGCCTGGCTCCCTGTAGATTTTTCCTAGAGGAGCTACACTGCACAGGATTAGTGCTGTAACCATCATGCGCACCAAAGGTCCCTGGACCTACTTCAGCATTAAAGTCTCCTGCCATAACAATATTAAGAATATTGCACAACTCTTGACATTCCTGAATGGTACAATCAATCAACGCTATAAACTCATTCAGCTCAAGATCAGGACACCAATACACATTGATAATCAATAAGTAGGCCAAAGGGTCAGGATAACAGATTTAAAAGAATTGCAATACACCCCCTGTGAATTTTGAAAGACTTAACACATTTCAAAAAAAGGTTATTTTTCACAGCAACAAGAAGGCCTCCTGAGGGTCTGCCTTTGGATTTTTTAACAGCTAATTCTTGGTGCACGAGAAATCCATCCAAATATAGAGGGGTAAGAGCCCAGGTTTCCTGCAGACAAAAGATGCTTGCATCATGTAGAAATACAGCACTAGAGGAAGGCTGCTTAAGTGCACGGTTTCCCCTAGAAATCCATGACTTAAACGTTAGAGGAAAAACAGTCTATGTCTTTTCTTTGATAGAGATTCTCTTGCTAAAATTCAAGCTAAGTGTCTGGGCCAACCACATCAAGTCTGGCTCTGTTGTGGGAATCTGTTGGTTGTCTCTCTCATTCTTTTTTTTGCTGGGGTCCCACATCTAATTCTTTAGATTTCCTCCCCAGGTCACCGTCACCTGGTTTGAGAAAGCTCTCATTAAAGGGTTCCAAGTCAAAACCAAAGCGGTGTAGGGCCTCAATCTCTGAGAGGACACGTTCCATGATGGTTCGAGAATAAAAGACCAACCTAACATAATCATACCCGGGAGGATAGCTCAGCGGCAGCGTGCGCGTCTTGGAAGCAAGACGACACGTAGCAACAACAGGTTCGATCCCCGGGTCCGCGCTTAGAAACCTTTGGGTGTTTAAGCACGTTATAAATACGTAACTAAGAAAAAAAAAAAAAAAAAACACACACAATTACGCAACTAAGAAAAACAAAAAAGACAATTCCTGTAACAGCGCCTCGATGCCTGCGGGCTGTGTGAGCGCTTTATAAATGTGAAATAAAAAAAAAATACCGGATGGGATGAATATAGTCAACAAGTTTAATGTCTCCTGAGGAGATCAGGGATAGTCTCGGGACCTCACTGAATAGGGACAGAATTCTCTCGCGATTTAGGGATGAAGGGCCCCCTTGTGGAAGCATAAAGTTCAACATAACACTGGGGTAGTCCAAAAAGTGGGGCTGCCTCCATTACACTCTGTTAGGAGGTCCACAACATGTTGGCATTTCTTCAAAAGTGTGAGGGTGAATATTACCACCATCAGCAGCTCGCTCTTCACGAGGGCCTTCCTCCCACTCCTTAGATTGAGAATAACTTTTACCCAGTTCTGATGGCCATCCCCCGTTCTGTTGATCGAATCTGATGGGCTGAATTTCTCCGGGAGGTTTGTAGGGGAGTGAGCTAGGTTGATTCAACATTGAGTCAGGTCCTTTAGGTTGGCGCATGGTTTCTAAATTGTTAGAAGACCGGGCGTCACTCAGGCCCCCATGCCTCAATGGAATATTCAGTTGAGGGGCCAGGGTGGCCCGATTAATCTCAGGCCGTATCGTAAATTTAGAGGCAACGGCAGGTCTCTCGATCCCAACGGGGTTACCTGGAGGCATAATCTTTTCACAAACCCAATTAATGTGCGATGGAAATTGAGGACCATGCTCTCTCTCGAGTGTTCTAGTAAATTCATTAAGGCCTGTTGGACTAGTATTTTAATGTCCTCACTCGGGACAAGAATTGGATTAGGGGTATCTGATGGCACTCCGCCCCCCTCCCTGTCCCTCCTATGAGTATTTTTTGTCCACCAGTAAGAATGTTACTAGTGCAGTTTGCGCGAGTGGACAACGGAGGGGACATTAAGGATTTCGAGGGACCCTGCACTTGCTCATCCAATGGAATAGTAATTGACAGTACTTTGGGTTTCGGCGTAAAAAATTGCTCACTTTATGGACTGTCTGATGGACCCTCAGTTTTGGGATTTTCCAAAATTAGGGTCCCCTTTTTTTAATGTTTTTTTTTCTGCAGTTTTTGTATCTCTGTAGTGGGCTTTAAACCCTTCTGGGCCGTTATCTCTGTCGGAGTATTTTTTGTTTATCATGGATGAGCTTGGAGCCCTGGTGGCTTCTCCATACTCTTTCACAAAGCAGATCACATGTGCCATTGTTATTTTTTTTGTGGGGGCAGAGACTCCTTTAAATCCAATGCCTTTTGGCTTTCTTCATCCAGCTGCGAGAAGTCAAAGCCACCACCTTCCACAAATGAACCACAAATATCTCTTATATTTGTGTTAGTGTTCAGTATCTTAAGAGAAGGTAAGTTCTTACTTTTTTTACATGGATTTTTATTTGTTGAGCCAGACCTCAGGGCCCTGCGCTTGAGAGCCCTTGCACGCATTTTCCTCTCTCTACGAGAGATATGCTGTACAAAGGCAGCATCGGAGTCCAAAGAGGAGTCCTTATCCGTATTACCGCCTTCCTCTTGCGGTTGTCCGGGATCTTCTTCCATAACTTTCAATAAGGCTGAAGGACTATATGGTAGGGATGTTCAGAGGTGCCTCAATATGTGGTTCACATGCTGCCTGATGTCGGGATCTGGGGTTGGGAGCGGGAGGCGCCGGGCCAAGTCGGGTCTCCAGACATTTAAGCTGTTCTATATTGAGTGAAATCAAGTTCTTTAAATCTGCCATACCAATTAGGACTGCTACATGTTCGTCCTTTTTGCCGAGCGCCAGGGCATGGGCATAGGATTTAGACCCAGCTTGGTTCTCATAATCAGTTTGCGAGGTCTGGTTGTAAGTGATTATCCGGGCAGTCATTGAACTATGCCCGGGGGGGGCAAACTACACCTCTCTATGGCAAAGACAAAACCCTCCAATCTGCTTATTTTCTCCGAACTGTCAAGAATCAGGAACCAAAGTTCTTGGATCTCTGTATGTGTTCGCTCATGACCCTTATCCAGAATATTTAATTATTTAATATTCTTGTCAAAAAGGGAAAGGATGCATATGTGGCGGCAATGTCTTCCGTATTAAGGCCCTCAAATAAGGGCCCTATAGGAGGAGCTTCACATTCCTGAAAGGAAGGGTGAATCGGGGAAGCAGGACTGGAGCATTTTTGAGGAGTGGTAAGAGGACTGCTCTGCCTCGCTCCACCCTTACTGTCAGGCCCTACACCCAATGTCTTTGGGAGATCGACTGTATGTTGCCTTAAGCAGCTGTCTTCAATTGGATGGAAGGAGGACAAAGGGTAGACTGCTTCATGTAAATGAATACTATCGATGCCGCCCCCTCTCGCCCTAACCGGGGTGGAGGGCCCCCTTGAAAGACGCACCCTTCTGTCCAGCTCCGCCAAAACTGCTGGGGCGAGCAGGGTGGTGTCCACCCGAAGTCAGGCTTTATCCTCTTCTGGGTTCCAGGCATGCTGAATGCCTAAGTTGTCATGTATGCTTAATAGACTCTTTTGAAAGGGGGCATTCAAACAGTCTGGTTTTTTGGTGGGATCACTGTTACCCTTGTCTTGAGGATGAGGAATTGGAACTGAACCAGTATTATTATAGCTACTATTTACAGATAATGGCTGCTCATCCTTATCGGTGGACATCATGACTGGGGGCGGGCACTGACTGTAACCAGTACAGAAAAACGGCAGTATTAACACCCAAAGGTAATCTGGGCAGCAAAGAAAACTTTTTTTGAACTGCTGGGGACCGGACTAATTTACCACTCTGTAACGAGCCGACCATGTGCTGTCTGTAAACTACCAAAAGACACTTTTCTGCACGGTTACCAAGTCAGCCGTGAGAAATAAAAGGAATCATGCAATTTACTCACTCAAGGAAAGGAAATTACAAGTGCGCCTGTGAAGTTAACCAATTGCTTGGACTAAGCTAAAAAAAAAAAAAATGTAAGATGCGTCGAAGCAATGATTACCTTTGGAATTCCAAATGGTGAGTGGCACATATAGTTAGAATAAGGCAATTATGCAAAACCACTGCCCGACGCCCTCGCCAAGCCGCCCAACAGCCCCTGCAGTTCTGTATGCACTTCCGGATGCGTGCATGATGAGCGAGGAGTGGAAGTGAGGCAGTGAAGGGGCGCGTCTGGAGGCGGGCCGGGGGCCGGGGCGCAGAACTACAGTGGAATAAAAGAACAAAGAGGAAAGAGGAATCAGAGACCTTACTGTCCGCAAAAGCACAGAAACACAGATGCTCCAAACACCAGCATAAACATACTAGTCTTTAGAAAGCCCAAGTACTTCCAGGTCTGTGCTGCTGCTAAAGGACAGAAGCTCAAGCTTCCTCACGGCGACACAACATCCTGGCGTTCAGAGTAAGGCAGACAGCTCAACAGTACCAGCAGGGCGGCCCAACAGCCACTGCACTTCTGTATGCACTTGGGGCTACTACCTGGAGTTTTTCATCTCTGGTAGTACCCCCACACTCTGCACAGAGGCCCACCCTTCAGGGTCCTCAGATGGGACCCACACCTGCCGTTTTCTCCCCAGTTTCCCACTCCCTCATTATCCAGGTCACACCCTCCATCAAAGGAATTCACAAATTCAACCTGGGATTCCCTAAGGACACCCACCAACTCCTCAGTACAATCAGCCTCCCTCCACTCATGTAGGGTGATGGCATGGAGGCCCCCCGCGTTGATCTGCCGCCGTCCACCCTCACGCCGTTTCGGGTCTGGGGGTGTATATAAATTATGGATAAACTGTGCTGTCTTCTGACCCTTTTTATTTTTTGATTTGGGAACCCTTGTAGCGCACGATATTAGCCCCTTTCTTTTTTGACACTGAATACTGCAAATATCTCAAACTTATCAGGAGCCGAAACCACCTCCCCCACTGGAAGGTCATCCGGCTCAATCTCGTTTAAGAGATCTTCAGTGACCTGGAGGGTGGCTGGGGACACCAGAACCAGGTTCACAGACCCCGCCCCATCTCGATAGTTCACACACACCCCTCTCGGCCACCCAGTGACACATTATCCTCATTACGCATCGCAATATCAGCAACTTCCAAGACCCCACACGATGAAAAAGACAGCGCTCAGTTGGGGTATACGACCACTGACAAGTGCTGCCTATCGCCCTCCCCCTCAGGAATTCGATCACCCACCTTCATGCCTCTAATAAACTCTTCCAGATTGGTTGTTTTCACCATCGTAGAGTCAAGTGCTTTCTCCTACGTAGCCACCCTGTGTACTAGGTCCCTCTGCACATTTTTCATTTTTTACAAGGCAAGTTCCAGGGACCTAGTAGGGTGATGGCATGGAGGCCCCCCGCGTTGATCTGCCACCGTCCACCCTCACGCCGTTTCGGGTCTGGGGGTGTATATAAATTATGGATAAACTGTGCTGTCTTCTGACCCTTTTTATTTTTTGATTTGGGAACCCTTGTAGCGCACGATATTAGCCCCTTTCTTTTTTGACACTGAATACTGCAAATATCTCAAACTTATCAGGAGCCGAAACCACCTCCCCCACTGGAAGGTCATCCGGCTCAATCTCGTTTAAGAGATCTTCAGTGACCTGGAGGGTGGCTGGGGACACCAGAACCAGGTTCACAGACCCCGCCCCATCTCGATAGTTCACACACACCCCTCTCGGCCACCCAGTGACACATTATCCTCATTACGCATCGCAATATCAGCAACTTCCAAGACCCCACACGATGAAAAAGACAGCGCTCAGTTGGGGTATACGACCACTGACAAGTGCTGCCTATCGCCCTCCCCCTCAGGAATTCGATCACCCACCTTCATGCCTCTAATAAACTCTTCCAGATTGGTTGTTTTCACCATCGTAGAGTCAAGTGCTTTCTCCTACGTAGCCACCCTGTGTACTAGGTCCCTCTGCACATTTTTCATTTTTTACAAGGCAAGTTCCAGGGACCTAGCGACCGACCCCAGGATTAGGATCCGGTCCTTCTGTTCACAAGCAAGCATTTGTGGATCACACTGCACACTCTTGTTCAAGGGCTGATTCTATGACAAGACAGGAGGCTCATATTATGCATTACAATCTTTACTCTGAAACCACAGCAGCAAAGAAAATACTTTTACAAACAAAAAAGTTTCCACAACACAACTAGATAGAGTTCAATGTCAATGTATGGGGAACTCCCCAATCCATCATGGAGGACAGGTCATGCCCTGCAGGAGACCAATGAGCAGGGACCCTCTTCTATATATGTCCATTACTCTAACCCCAACCCCTCTTTCTTTGCTGCTGAAATCCACAAGCTAAGTCACTCCTCCTAGTTCTTGACTTCGTGTTGAATTTATGGAGTTTAGAGTGCTATTTATTTATGTTATTAATGTTATTTTGATGAGTTTGGGGTTTTATTACACTGTACTGTGGAAATGGTCATGTATTTTTCATGTTCCGTTGGTAACTGGCTGAGTGCCGTGTTCGTGTGCGAACGCTGACCTGCAGGTCACATTCATGCTTTGTAATGCTCCGCTGGGAGCCTTCTGCTTCTGCAGTGTTTGTTTATATTTCTTCAGCCCTGAGAGGCCTTCTAATCAGGCTGCGGCTAAGTGTGAAATTCTTTCCCTCCAGGCAGTGTTATTTTTAGCAGCTGCCCCAGCCCCAGAGCCAGCGCACGTTTCCCACAGGTGGTTTGGGAACGCTTGAAATTCTTTTCACTTGAGAGGAAGTTTTGTTTTTGTTTTTCTACAAAGTTCATTATGTAAGCGGCAGTAGGAACCTGCGCGCATTTTTTTCCATGACTGTAAAGGCTGCAGCTTCTTTTACTCATTAACTTCCCGCACGTCGCGTGTGTGTGTTTTTATGTTTACATGCGCATTGTCATTAGTTGCATACAGGCTAAGCCTGTCCTGGGGATCCGGCTGGGGGGGGGGGGTAGTTTGCTAGGCCCTCCTTTGATGGGAGTAACTTCCATGAGCATTCCTGAAAAGGGCAGCTGTGTCCTCTTTTTAGAGTGAAACGCTTGTATTTCTACATTTAATTTATATAGATCTATGGTGGTGAGGGATGTTTCAGCCCACAAGAGGCATAGCTCAAGGAGAGGTTTGCAGGTTTACCAGGCCGAGGGGCCTCGGTTCGCTGCCCGCCTTTGGCGGTATACACATGTGGATGCGAATGTGTATTTATTTATAGGTATTCACATTAATGTTTATATTTATTCATATAATATATATATATTTAAAATTGATATTTTATTTTGTGTTTAAATTGATATTTTCAGTATATATTAACACCAGTTCGCCTACTAAAGGGTGCTTTGCCTTCTTGGTAAGTGCTATAACCTGTTTAGCTTCAGGTTCTGCCTGAATTCTATGGGGAGGTTAACCCCTCGTATACTGCTGGTTTCCACACCCTGCGGGGGTGACCAGTTTCAGGTACTCTGGTGGTGCTCTGGAATGGTACCGTCACCTGTTCGGTGGCAGGATTGGCTTGTGTTTCTACGAGGTGATCCCTCGTATACTGATGGTTCCACACCCTGCTAGGGTGAGCAGTTGAGGTACACTTCATCAGTGTATTCCTCACTTAAAGTTGGCAACTTTGTTGGTGTGCTGCATATGGCGTTGGTGATTACCTTAACGGTTTGTGTGCCATAACCTGTTTGGTTTCAGGTTTCTACCTCAGTTCTAATGCAAGGTTACCCCTCGTGTACTGCTGGTTATCACGCCCTGCTCGGGCAAACAGTTGAAGGCACAATTGCTCAGGGTATTCCTCCCTTTTGGTTAGCAGTCTGTTTAGATGCTGCATATGGCAGATGTCATTATTTCGGTAAGCACACCGTAGCCTGCTTGGTTTCAGGCTTTGCCTGGATTCTGCGGCGAGGGACCCCCTCGTGTACTGCTGGTTGCCACACCCTGCTAGGGTGAGCAGTTAAGGTGCACTTGCCCAGTGCTCTCTTTTGCTAAACATTTTGTTTAAGCGATGAATGGAACACATTGGAGTGTTCAGAATTGTCAGTGGCCCGGATAGCTCGGTAAGTAGCAGTTTATAGAAGGGCCGGGGGGGTTTGGACCCCTTTGAGGGCGTAACCCCTCTTCTTTGGATATTTTATATGTCTATTTTATATAATTTATTAAGTACTTTAAAGAAAAGAGTGTGTGGAGGTTGTGGTAAAACAGACCCATGTGGGGGGTTGTACCTTCCTCTATAGACACTGGTGTTAACCTTCGTCTTTTAGTTAACCTTCTGTCGCCCTTTACCGTAGTTAGTTTCAGGACAACTCAGTCCTTCCTTAGGTCTTGCTTTCCCCGATATCAATTGCTCCACCCAACACCTGTGCTGATTAAGCTGCTGTATTTTCTCCCATCATGAGGAAGAAACAGATGATGCGTTATGCCTCTGTTGAGGACTGCAGGGCTGGAGGCTCTCTATAGTGGGGACGGGGTTTCCCTTACTATTTGTCCCATTGGACATTCTTTTTACTATTGAACTGTTGGTGGAGACAGGGTCAGCTCGTGGGTAACTGTTCAGTTTTGTTGCATGGCAAATTGAGCAACCGTTCTACTTGGAGAAAGTGTTTGGGAAACACTTGATGATATCAGATATACGAGTTGCCAAACAATAACTTTAGGGCGCTTGCCCCATGGGTTTTCCTCCCAAATCTTGGCCTGTGGTTCAACTAACCGTCTAACAGTGTGTTGCACTTTCTCCTCTGCTCGAGGAGTTCAGGCAGGCTTTTGTACCCTCAAGAGCGTTGCTTAATCTCTTTTGTTGTGTATATATATATAGACATATACATTTTCTACAGTGCACCGATTAGGGTGCTGGTTTTTTCTCATCTGTGCTGACCCTACTGATACAGGTTCCTAATTTTGGAGAGGTCTAAATAAGTATTTTATCCTGCTGAGATCGATAAGTGAACACTTCACGTCACACACCGTTCGTAATAGTGATATGCACCACTCATATACCTGAGGGTTCGTAGTACTGTATAAGTACTGTTTGCTATGGACAATGTGCTTCATTTTCTTTTTTCCCTGATTCCCTTAGTGGCCAGTCAGCCTCACACGAATACAGAGACTCAGATCTCGGGTTGGAGGGGACAGTGGTCCCAGATTTCTTTCACAACCTGTATTTACGAGGCATTGATCATTTTTCCCTGAGATCTTTCCCCCTCATTCCCATGCTCGTCATCCTTGGGGGATATTTTATCATGATATACACCACGTGGAGTATCGCCCGATGGTTTTTCTGGTTTTTCTTTTACAGGAGTTCAGACTCAGGCCCAGTGCAGACTCGCACTAAGCATTTCCCTCCCGTCAGTTACTTTCCTTTGTGCTAATTCCTGGTATTTCAACAGGTTAAGCGGAGCCTGTCCACGGTCAGGGGGTTGGTTAGAGTGTATTTATTTCTCTTAAGGGTGTTAAAAGCGGGGTTGTAATGTGGTCCTCAGGGTAGCCTTCTTCTGAGTTGCAAGGTTTTTTTTTTCCCTTGGTTAAGTGGGGGAAGGTTCTCCTCATTTGTGAAGGCTCAATATCCCTTGGTGAGATAGAGGGGTCTGGGAGTGATACTAATCTCCCTTCCAAGTTATTATGACCCTCTATCACAATGTGTTCCAGCGTCTCTACATTAACTGTCAGAAGGTGTCTGCCAGTACGATTCCCAGAGGGCTGGGATATTTATATTCAGTTAATGACTTGATTCTCCTAGTCACCTGCATGGCAGGTGGACCTTTGGGTTTTCACAAGAGTTTGTTTTTACAATAAGGTGCCAGCTCAGGGTGCTCTGAGCTTCAAGGATCTCCAATTTGACTGAAATAGAGGTTAGTCCTCTTCTGGTGTGCAGCTTCAGTTTAACTATTTAGTGATCGCTTCTTTACAGTTTAGAGTCTTGCTAAGACTTGGAATTGGATGTCACTATGATGGTAGCGATTGGATGTAAGATACATTTTTTCTCCTTGCCAGGTTTGGCCTCTTAAGGATCAGGTTTGTAAATATCTGCTTCTTGTCATGGTTGCAGAGTTCTTCTTCAAGTGTTCGGAAGGTCTGACGGTCTCCGGTTGGCGGTTTGACAGGTTTAGCTTCTCAGGTGGGGCCCCTCTCTTCCATTCTGCTTCGGCCTCCAGAGGACATCCCTCCTTAATATACACATATGTCTGAAGACAATTGTGGGTTAAGTCTATGGCTTTTCAGCTCTGCTCAGGATGGGTCATCCTGTTACAAATTTATAAAATTATTTTTACTCCCATTTTACCTTTTTGAAGATTTGTCTTTCCCTCTTGGTTCCCCAGTGTAGTTATGTGACATGCCCTGATCCTAATGCAATATCTTCCTTTAATGCATGGGATGGAACCTAAAAGACTTTCCCCCTTTGGGGTACTTTTTCTTTATCTCCAGAAGAGCTCTGTGCTTATTTTCTTTGGTTTGCTTTCTAGGATCCCAAAGATGATATTAATTTAAATGTTTTAAATGTTTTATTGGACAACAGAGGCGTTTTTTACAGAGGAGTTTTTGTCCTATCCTATTAGTAGGAAAACTTTGTTTAAGGGTTTTTTCCCCTCTTTAACCAGTTGGTTTTGGCGGCCTGTAAGGAACACTGGAATTGGCACAATTTCCTGTTTTCTTGCATTTGACGATGCCTTATAAGACAGTTTCGGGCAAACTAGTCTTGGTCAATTCTCTTGCGATCAGCTGATTGATTTCATGAAAGCATAAAAATGTTTTTTCCTTTCCTATTATTTTATTATATTGGCTCTATTGTATGGATCATGTTGTACTAATAAGATGCAAGGGCTTTGAACTTGCATAATATGAGCCTCCTGTCTTGTCATAGAATAGCTAATCCCCCACACTAACGTGAGATGGGGGTTTAGATTCTATTAAAGACAAGGAGGCGATTATTATCCCACCCACCCACCCTGGATATGATGTGATATGACAATTGTGACACGCATGTACACAGGTGGTTCAAGAGAGAACATTCTTTGGTTTGTTGTTTTTCCCAACCACCCACCCTTCTTGTTTGTTGTTCTTACAGCCACGAGTTGAGGTTCTCATCAGGAGTGTGGCTCGCAGTAACAAGTTGTGGAGTGCGTGATTTTGGGTGAGAAGTCCTATCCAGAAGAACTTCGGCATAGATTCAGGCTGCGGGAAGGTGGAGATCTCCAGTTTCGATGGATTCTTTCTCCGCGCTACGCAGTTCAACCGTTTCATTGGACTTCTGGTGCAAGACAGCTGCAGAAAGAGGGGTTGGGGTTAGAGTAATGAACATATATAGAAGAGGGTCCCTGCTCATTGGTCTCCTGCAGGGCATGACCTGTCCTCCATGATGGATTGGGGAGTTCCCCATACATTGACATTGAACTCTATCTAGTTGTGTTGTGGAAACTTTTTTGCTTGTAAAAGTATTTTCTTTGCTGCTGTGGTTTCAGAGTAAAGATTGTAATGCATAATAATCGCCTCCTTGTCTTTAATAGAATCTAAACCCCCATCTCACGTTAGTGTGGGGGATTAGCTATTCTGGGGCATCGGGTACACTACTGGATTCCTGACCCGCGTCTCACTATAGCCCTGCCACTCACCGGCAGACGGGCCACAAAATGCCATCTAACATTAGCAGCAGTTGCCCCCTATATCCTTGTTGAGTTTTGACCCTTCACCCTTGCTGACACCCCTTCAGGGAATGCAACGCTACAACTCGAGGCGTTACTCCTAAAAGGGAAAGATGCAGGGATTGATTTCCCATTGGAAGCCTCCACTGGGGGAGATATTGATAATGGCCCTCCCGCCGGGGCCCGCATTTCAATTGTGCGATTACCTGACCCCCCCCTTCCACACACTCTAGATTATTACCCCTGCCACTTGGGCTGAGGCCATTCGGCGGCGGGGAATGGTTCGTAGAGTTTAAACTCTGCCACTCCCCCTTTCTTCTTAGACCCAATGGTTCTTCCCCTGTGGAACCCCGTGACTAAAGCCTTGGGAGACACGTTTTGGGAATTACCGTCGGCCTGGGCTTTGTCCCAGCAGACACCTGCCCTAAACACATCAGACCCCTGCCCCTTCCAAACACCCAGAAAAAGATAGTTCCCTGCAGGCCAACAACTCCAGGTCCATAATTTCTTCCTGGGGAGGGTTTATCACCCACAACCTCTCATTTCCAACTCCTGTCTCAACCTGGGCCTCCTGTGATGTTGGTTCAAGTGTCATGGGCCTTGCGCCCCAAACCCCCTGAATCTCAACTAGTACCAGTAATCCAGGTGACATGACCCTAAGTACGTGAGTACTGACAAGCGCAAATATGCACTGTCCAGCCACGTGCATATATTAGTGTCGGGAGTGCGCTCCCAGCAACCAGCGGTTGAGCTCAGTTCACTGAAACAGGCTGGTAAAGGGCCCATCTCAGTGAAATAACCGGGGGGGGGGGAGCATTTCCATCCCCGCTTGGGGGATAGAAATGCTACTGTGACAGGCACGGTTTAACACTTAAAAAAAAACAAAATCATTTCCAGTGCCTAAATATTTATCAATTGTCAGTCACTCATAGTGATTTACTCAGGGAACTCCTCAAATAAGCCACACACATGACTTAACTGGCTATAAAGTCTCTTGATATAATATTTTAGTGGCAATCCATATATTGCACACCATAAAGTCATTTGTTTCTTGGCTCAACTACAGCAGCATCACTTGAGAACCTCGTCCCTCTTCTAATCTGTCTATGTCCAGATATGTGCACCTTACTGGTAACCTATGACCTATATCCACTGCTGGTGGTATGGTATGTGCACCTTATTGGTAACCTATGACCTATATCCACTTCCTGTTGGTATGGTATGTGCACCTTATTGGTAACCTGTGACCTATATCCACTGCTAGAGGTATGGTATGTGCACCTTAATGGTAACCTATAACCTATATCCACTGCTGGTGGTATGGTATGTGCACACTACTGGTCACGTATAACCTATACCCACTGCTGGTGGTATGGTATGTGTACCTTACTGGTAACCTATAACCTATATCCACTGCTGGTGGTATGGTATGTGCACCTTACTGGTAACCTATAACCTATATCCACTGCTGGCGGTATGGTATGTGCACCTTATTGGTAACCTATGACCTATATCCACTGCTGGTGGTATGGTATGTGCACCCTACTGGTAACCTATAACCTATATCCACTGCTGGTGGTATGGTATGTGTACCTTACTGGTAACCTATAACCTATATCCACTGCTGGTGGTATGGTATGTGCACCTTACTGGTAACCTATAACCTATATCCACTGCTGATGGTATGTGCACCTTACTGGTAACCTATAACCTATATCCACTGCTGGTGGTATGGTATGTGCACCTTACTGGTAACCTATAACCTATATCCACTGCTGGTGGTATGGTATGTGCACATTATTGGTAACCTATGACCTATATCCACTGCTAGAGGTATGGTATGTGCACCTTACTGGTAACCTATAACCTATATCCACTGCTGGGGGTATGGTATGTGCACCTTATTGGTAGCCTATAACCTATATCCACTGCTGATGCTATGGTACGTGCACCTTACTGGTAACCTATAACCTATATCCACTGCTAGAGGTATGGTATGTGCACCTTACTGGTAACCTATAACCTATATCCACTGCTGGGGGTATGGTATGTGCACTTTATTGGTAGCCTATAACCTATATCCACTGCTGGTGCTATGGTACGTGCACCTTACTGGTAACCTAACCTATAACCTATATCCACTGCTGGTGGTATGGTATGGGCACCTTACTGGTAACCTACGACCTATATCCACTGCTGGTGGTATGATATGTGCACCTTACTGGTAGCCTATATCCTATATCCACTACTGGTGGTATGGTATTGGCACCTTACTGGTAACCTATGACCTATATCCACTGCTGGTGGTATGGTATGGGCACCTTACTGGTAACCTATGACCTATATCCACTGCTGGTGGTATGATATGTGCACCTTACTGGTAACCTATAAGATATATCCACTGCTGGTGGTATGGTATGGGCACCTTACTGGTAACCTATGACCTATATCCACTGCTGGTGGTATGATATGTGCACCTTACTGGTAACCTATAAGCTATATCCACTGCTGGAGGTATGGTATGTGCACCTTACTGGTAACATAATCTATATCCACTGCTGGTATGGTATGTGCATCTTACTGGTATTTTATAACCTATATCCACTGCTGGTGGTATGGTATGTGTACCTTACTGGTATTTTATAACCTATATCCACTGCTGCTGGTGCTATGGTATGTGTACCTTCCTCGTTGCTTCCAATCGGCCTCCTTAACTCATGCTTAAGGACTTGTACATCCTGTTTAGCTGCTGATCCAAGTTCTGTATATATTCTCTGGTATGTTTACCTGTTTCATATGTCTGCCGATACATGTCCTCCATGTGCACTACAGGTGGTATTCCTTTCTCGTGGCTGTTGTTGAACTGTACCTATGCCAGAACACAAATGCCCTCCCTGTGTATGGCTAATGTGGCACTTGAATATGCCACGTGTTTAATAGTCCCATTCTATCACAGATAAAGGGAGTTAGTGGACTTCAAGGAATATCCCGTGCTGATTTTGTTCGTAGCCAAGGAAACATATAAAAGCTATGGGTTGTGATTGGGATGGGAGGTTGCGGAGGACGGTGTATAGAGATTCTTGGATGCCTTCCATTTTTTCGGTATGAGAGGGGCCCCAAATGTCCCTTATGATGACCAAGTGCAAACAGGGTTTTTTGTCACTTCTTTTTCTCTTCATAAAGGATATTTCATGTCACTAAGTTACTGTGTAGTGTGACGAGTCCAAGGAGATCAATCCCTCGCCCCAAGGGGGAGCCACCCCTTTGGGACTAGGGAGGTGAGCCTGCTATGCTTAATACCCCCTGGATATTCCACTGGGGGTGACTTCCTCCCCTTAGGGGACAGTAAATCCCTAGAAAGGGATATAACTTATCCTTCGTTACCCATAAACCCTAGTACCTTTGTTGGCTATGTGGGAGCAGAAATGTACGATAATCTAAAACCCCCTGTTAAGATGGTAATGGCTCGATTGGTTTCTGATCCAATGTATCCACAGTCCTGGCCTGAAACAGCAGAACAGTGGATGGCCCAGGCCCCTGGAGGAACATCAGACAAAGAACCAATCAGAAGTGGGAATCTAGGCCAATCTTCTATGGTAAAGAGACACCAGGGTGGGGGGCAGACCCCAGCCACCCTCCTTTATTCAGGCAATGGCCCAGAGTATGCCTTTTTTGTATTTCTGTTTCTTTGCAGTGGTAGGGAGAGAACTTGGGTTAGAATAAGATTCTGGACCAAGGACCTTCTGTAAGACATCCTGATGGGCACCCTTTGATGTATATCTTTGTAGAGTTGGGAACAACATCTTAGGCCTAGGGACAGGTTAGGCCTTGGTTTTCCTTAATAAAGGAATAAAGAAGTGTTCAGACACCACGCCTCCTTGTCTGTCTCCTGATTCTGACCCACCACAGTAGCTATGATTTCATGTGGTTCATGGCCACCATATTGGTAGAGGCAGAAGGGGATATCGGGACTGCTTTCTAGAATCATCACAATAGATCCTCTGTTTTGAGCAGAAACTAAACATTGTGGACAAAGAGCAGCAACTCCAGTGCCCTGGAGACTCACCCCTGCTCGGATCCACAATCTTTCAGAAGTTTGTCATAAGTTTTAAACATAATTTAATGGAATGTCCTTTTCAAAATTAAAATGTTTGGAAATGTATATAAACATATACAGACTTGCGCGATCTGAATGACACCTGGCCTAGTAGGATCGTTTGTCTGTCTTCCCCTTGTTTCCCTCCCTCCCTGCCTCGTCGCGCCTTGAAACACTTGTGTATAGGCGTGTTACAAATACCATATCATATCATATCATATCATATTACTTAACAGTGGAAATAAACCTTCTCCAGTGGAGACACATGGCTTTGATTTCATTAATTTTTAGTCAAAATAACCCAAATTCAGGTTCCTCCATACAGGACTGCCCTGCATCGCCTGCTGATGGTGCCAGGCAAATGCAAAGAATAGTAAGGGGCTTCACCAAATATCCACTCCCCACCCCCCCTCCCCCGAGCTTTACAACAACCTGCGCCAGCCATGTCTCTGGAAGGAAAATGCACGGTTTGCTAATTTTATACAGGGGTAACTGCGCATCTCACCAAGCCCTAAAATTATTTTGGACCTGAGCCACAGTCCTATTTCTATGTCAACTGCACAGTCCTATTTCTATGTCAACTGCAACAGTGGACAGGAAATTAGTGAATGGAGAGGGAGGGAGAAAAGGGCACAACGCAAGATCAGCAGATCCTGTTAGACTAAGGAATATTATAAACAAGCTTGTGCACCTGCCTAGAGCCCCCGTTTCTCTTTGTGTCACCAAATGGCAATCCCCACACCAGTGAATACAATTATCATCGGACAATTCAGTGAGTCCACCATCCTCATTTCATATCCCCAGACCCTTCCCTGGGGTAACCAGAGTTCTTCCCAGTCCCTACCAGGAAGTCCAACTTTGGGATAATCCATTCCAATGCTTTTTACAAGTTACGTTTCTCTCTAAAGATTGTGATCCATCTTGGTCCACCTTTGCCTGAAGGAATATTTTTGGCAGCAGTTCCCATGATACTGCTGCAGCCCTGGACCGTGCAGGACATGTTGGAGTCACGCTAACAGCATCTCCACACCAGAAAAGCTTGCACACCTGCCGTTTGTGGGGAACAGAGTAATCAACCAGAGTTAGAAAGATTAGTATTAACTGGAGTCTGTTGTATCATTACCGGTGTTCCCACAAGGAACAGGGCTATGGCTCTCCAGTGATTGATTCCCTTCTCCCTGGGCAGTTCAAGAGGGTTCAGTTCTGGGCTTCTGCATTGCAGAGGGCAAAGGGAGGATTAGTGTCCACTATTCCAAAGACCACAAGGCTAAAGACTAACTACCAGAAGGCTGTGACTGCGGGGAGGATTTTGTGGGATAAGTTCTTAGTTTACTACGGTTGGTCGGAGGAAATTAATTCTCATCGGGGCAAAGACTTTACCACAAGAAAAAACAGGTGCTGGGGCTAGCGGGTGTCAAAACGTCCACACCATACCAGCCCCAGGGAGATGTGCATGCGAACGTTGTAACATACCTCTGCTATATATGCTCGACATCCTGCAAGCAAGACAAAAATCCCTCTGGGAGTCACATATGGTCAAAGAAACGGATCAACAGAGGGTATTAGCGATGGAGGAAGGGGATTGAGAGGTGAGGCAATGGGGTGAGTGTGTTTAGCTAGGGAGGCAGTGTACCAGTCAGATAGTGGAGAGAAAAGAGGCTGGGACTTGAGGAGGGAGGGGGTTGAGGAGGAGAGTTAGTAATCGAAAAGGAAGCACCAGGTGAAGATACTTTAGTAGTGAAGTAATTAAAGTTTGATGAAGAAAGAGGAGATTAAAGAAGGGTCAGCGGTGCAAAGAGAAATAATATGATTTAAGAGCTGAAAAAGACATTGGGATGAGGAGAAAGGGAAAGTGTGAGGTCAGAAAAAGTTGTTGGAAGAGTGATGCATTTTGAGGGTAGACTGGTCGGTAGAAAACAGATGTTTTCCATCTTCTTTCAGCTTTTCAAAGATAGGAGTGAGGAACGTGAAGGGGGGGTGTAAACCAAGGTTGAGGGAGTTTAGGCATTTGTGTGAAAGTTGTGGGAAGTCCAATCACTTTGCCAGGGTATTCCAGCCACAATCTCTGAAACAGCAAGCCGAGGTAAGTCAAATGCTAGCAGAAGATCCGAAGTGGCACCAATCAAACCAACCCATGTTGAACAAGGAAAAGAATCACCAGGAGATGATGTTCATTGGAACAGTTCTAGAAGCAGAGCAGAAACGCTGCAGACAAGCGAGATGCACCAGAAACATTCAGGGCAAGCACACACTGGTACCGATTAATGCGAGTGCCTTCATTATTGCGATGGTCCACTCACACATCAAATGGCCTCGCAAGCTGAAATCTGAAGTTTGGATATTTATAAGTGTGGAGGCTTCAAGCCCATTCCAATGGAAGACACATTCATGGCCAAAGATGCTCATGTATAGACTCTCAATTATTCATGACAATTGGTGAGGACACTAGGGTGCAATTCTACAGGTTCACTGAAAGTATTTAATTGTGAATACTACTGTATGGTGTCAAATGCTCGGTTTCATTTATATGATACACTTCTCCTTTGACTGGTTGAATTGCAGATTTGGATTTAAGGTGAATACTACTCAGATATTTGTTCCTTTACATCCTTGAATGATTCTATTTATCACTCTTTATCTGCTTGCTGGCAATCAATTCTTGGATGTCTACTTGTTTTCACTGTGTTAACCCAAAATAAACAGATTTTATTTTTTCTATCTCTTCTTTCATTCGCCCCATTTCTTTTCTTCCTCTTAAGCTTTCATTTGTGCAATAATCTTGCAACATGAGTTTTAATTTTCATTCTTCTTTCACTCCCATCATTTTCATTTGTTTAATATTAAGAGAGTTCAACATTGGTTAAGCTTGGCTTCTTAAAACATTCTGTCATTTCTTGGTTCATTGAAGTCTTGATAATTGTTTTTCTCTTTATGTGGGTCTCCCCAACTATGCTCTTTTTCTTCGACTTCCTATTAAGATTTGAGCATCATTTTCTTTGTCTGGTTTTAAATGTGTGCATGCTTTGGCACTGGTTATCGCTGTAGTTTGATTGCCTTGTAGCCCTTCTATCGCCCAACCCAGGGCTCCTCTCTCTGCTTCTCAGATCCTTCTCTTGGTTCCACCTCCTTGTGCATCTTCTCATTTACATTAATTTCAACTTTTAGCACCGATGTTGGGATATTTGTTATGATTTAAACTTAATTAAGTTCAAGAAACATCTGAAGATTCATTTTTGCTTCCTGCTCATGTTGCTGCTATGGACCTGATTTGCTCTCTTTATCATGTAGGTATTTTGCCCTTCATATTTGTGCTATTTGATTGATTTTTAGTACCAATTAATGCTTTTAGAGCATTTTGGATAAAAGGGCTATATAAATGAAATATAAAATATGTAAATACCAGCTAAATCTATTTTATTTTAATTTATTTGGCACAACTAAATAACAATTTCTATCATCTTAGATTTTGCACTGAAATAGTTTTTCGTTGCATTCCTTGACATATGACCATGTCTCATCACATTGAGGACCACCTGTTCTTGTTAGATGGGCCATTCCACCTTTGCCTGATCACTGACTGTACCTGAACGACACTGCCCTCCTCACCAATCGCTACTGCAGCACTACCATTTAATTTTTCTTTGCTTATGCTTGACCAGATCTGGTTTTTAAAATCTGTTCTCTATCTTTACTATGAGCTTGTATTTACTACCGTCAGAGCTCTGAGGCCACTGCCCATGCCTCATTCAATTAATTGTCCATCTGTTTGAGCCCCTTGTCCATTTTCTCCTACACCTCGGTTATCTCTTGAATGCTTGTCACAGGCTAGATGTTAGTATCCTGTAGTCCTTTCTCTATTCTTATTAATATTTTTAGTGCAAACTTCCAAATCCAGCGAAAAACTCTTTGCTACTCTCCTTCAATGAAAATGTACCAGTTGGGCCGAAGCAAGTAAAATTATGAGCCCCCGGCAGATGGGGTTTCGCAAAGGCTATAATTCGATCCCCAATGCATCGCTCATTCTATATCTTATATAAGAAACAAAAAAAGCGAGTAATAGCCAATTATATTGTTGTTACGTCGTCTTTAGCAAGGCTTTCGACATGATCCCATGCCTCTTGCTCTAGGAACCACTAAATTGGGGATTGACCCACTTCTTTTGTACCATATGAAAACTTTATTCAGAGACTGTTTCAATAAGTTTGAGTCAATCGGACCTTATTCCTGTCTCATCTTGACCACGAGGGGGTTAAAACAAGGATTGTGCACTTGCGCCTATACTTTATAATTTGTTTACCTCTGACATACAAGCTCAGATAGGACTGGCCAGAAATTCCTGACCAAAAATAAACGGAGAAAATCATCTGTAATACATATGCATATGACACAATCCTTTTAAATAAGATGCCAATAGGACTTCAACGTTCAATAAATGCTCTCACTAATTACACTAGGGTAAACAAAATGCAAATAAATATTGGTAAAATTAAGATCATGGACTTAGGAGTCAAACCAAAAAGAAACCCCCAATGACCTGGAGACTTGGCAGCCAAAAACAGGTAACGGTGAAGGAATACAAATATTTGGGCTTCTCGATTATATGTGGTCCCATGAAGAATTAATATATGGATGCCACCTTGATTAAGGCATGGAAAAATGGATGGTGGCTTAGCAATTTATTGTTAAGAGGAGGGTAATGTACAAGCCCCATTGGAAATCTATCGCACTAGCATAGTCCCGAGTATCATATATGGACTATCAGTCCTTCTATACCGCTTTGTTAAAGGGTTAGACAAAAAAAGGCAAAAATCCTCTGAACCATTATCAATCTCCCCTTCTCCGTTCCGGTCGGAGCCTTATGACTAGAATACGGTCAATGCTCATTGATAATTACTTGGGGGATTCAGCAGCTGCTTCTTTATATCAAACCTTTTTTTTTACACAATTTGTATTGTTTTTTATAACAACAGTCAATAAAAATAATCCAACAGTGCATGTCATAGTAATCAATCATCAGATACATTACCACAAAGTGGCCACTGTTCTCCGCTTACCCTCCCCCCTTAACTTGAGCTTCCTCCCCTGCGCCCTCCACTTTAGCGTCTTCTAGAGGTTCACCTTCCTCTGTATCCCTGAAGGAGTCTGGTTCATTTGGCCAACCCTGGGTAGACCCATACAGTGTGGCTACCAAGTGTATCCAGGCCATCAGAGTTTCCGTTTCCTCCTCCTCCTCTCCCCTATTGGTCGCCTCATACCATACTGCTGTCTCCGCCTCTGCCCATTTCTGGAGGTCATGCCAGCACGCCTCTATTTTGGGTCTGTGGCTCGCTTTCCAACCCATAGCAATTCTACGCTTGAATTCAGGAGACCTTGTGTCCTCCTTCCGGGATATCATAGATTGTTTCTATGGCTTCGATCTACAAGCACCGATTCAGGACATGATTCTCTCAACCGCCGTACCACCCTGGTGTAGGTAATATATTTCCCGGGGCGTAGTCCGGTTTCGTCTCTCAGCATATCAAATTCTATAACCTTCCCCTCTTGCCACAGGTCTCCCAATGTTGCAATGCCCACCGGTTCCCAGTGCTTGCGAATCGTCTTTCTTAGTTGATCATCCGCTCCCACCAACGCCACTAGCGGCATCTGCGGGGAACATTGAGTCGGGTTCTCCTTGGCCCGACAAGCCTTACGCAATACCCCATCCCAGTTCCTACAGCCTCGATCACCCCCTCGGTTCTGATCTGGGCACCCATATCATCTCTTTCAAGGAAAACAGGGCACATTCAGACCTCAGAAATCTGGACTCAGCTGTGGGGTCTTCTGTCAGCCATTTAGCCACATACTGTAATTGGCAAGCCAGGTGGTAGATCTCGAAGTTTGGCAATTTTATACCCCCTCTATCGTACGTGTTCTGCAATTTCCATAAGGCTATCCTGTTCCTGGTATTGTGCCATATGAAGCCTCTGCACAAGCTCTGTAATTTACCAAAGGATCGCTTGGGTATCATATAGGGGATGTTCACAAAAAAGTGTAGTAGCCTGGGCAATGCTACCATCTTCAACAGCGCCACCCTCCCAACCATGGCCAGGGGGAGTTTGGCCCAGAATCTCATGCTCTTATCCAAGTTTGCTGCTGCCCTCTACGTGTTATGTGTGTGTTCGTCTTCCACCTTATGATAAATATCAACACCCAAGTATCTAAAGGTGCTAGTCTCCCAGGGTATCTGTAATACTGGTAAATTCTCTTGCGGGATCCCTATATATCTACCCAGGGGTAACAAGCTCCACTTCTCCGGGATCACAGTAAACCCCACGAACGACGCAAATCGCTCCATTACTTCCAATATATATTGCAGATTTTCCTCTGGATATCTCAGGTATAGCAGTATATCATCGGCATACAGTGATATGAGATGTGCCCCCCCCTTAGTGTAAATTCCCACAGTTTTGTATTATTGTCTCAGATATATCGCCAGGGGTTCCAATGTGGGGATGTACAGCATTTGGGACCAAGGGCAGCCCTGTCTGGTGCCCCCACTGAGCTGCCACTTGTCATAAATAGTGGCCCCCGTCTTTACTCTAGCCAGTGGGGAGCTGTACAACAATTGTTACCCATTTCAGGTACACAGGCCCTTTGACAGAGTCAAAGGCCTTCACCGCTTCTAGTGAGGCAATTGCTACTTCTTGCGTATCCCCTTCTGTTTGTTCTATGACACGGTGGAGCCTCCTAAGATTGTAGATATGCTTCTATGTGGCACGTATCAGGTCTGGATGTATGAGTTTGCCTATGACCTGTCGCAGTCTGTTTGCCAGCACAGCCGTGAGAATCTTGCTATCCTGATTTAACATGGATAGCGGTCTGTATGACCCGCAGTCCGTGCTAGGCTTGTTGGACTTGAGAAGTGGGATAATGATTGCCTCTCTGAGGGATTCTGGTAAGCTCCCTGCCTCTAACGCCTCGTTTTCACATAACCAGCATTGGAGGGGAAAAAAATAAAAATAAAATAAAACAAAAACAAATCGGGTCTGCAGTACTTCCATACTATACATTTTGTGAAATTCACTAGGCAGTCCATCGGTTCCCGGGGCCTTGATGGTAGGTAGTTGTTTAACTACTGCTTCCAGTTCCTCCAGTGTGATCGGGGCATCCAAGTCCTCTCTCTCTTCTGGACTCAGCTTCGGTAAGCCTATACCTTCTGATGTTTACACAATCTCGCTCCATTCCCCCTCTTTTACATCTCGGTACAATTGTTGGTAGAATTTGAGGAACCCATCATTTACTCCCTCTTGGGTGTCTAGTATTTGACCATGCTCCCCTTTTATTGCTCTGATAGCTGGTCTGGGCGTTTCTTTTTTGTACAGCCATGCCAGCAACTCCCTGGCTTGTCCCCCCCGCATGTTGCCTTTCCGTATATTTCTAATAGTTTAGGTTACATAGTCTCTCCCAGTGTCCCCCACATTCTTGCTGTAGTTTACTTATGGCTTCGGTGACCCCCGGGGAGCTGTCTCCCTTATTCACGATTGCTTCTAGTCCCTTCTCTGCTTTTCGTAGTTCCCGAATTATGCCACCTTGGAGCCCTTTGGATTTTGATATTGCTGATCCCCTCACCACCCCCTTAAATGCCTCCCACAGAGTGCCCGCCGATTTTACGCTTCTGGTGTTTTATTCGAAGTCTTCTATAATTTGAAACGCTTGTGTATAGGCACGTTATAATTACCATATCATATCATATATCATATCCTCCCTCAGGTCCTCTCTGAACACTGCCTTTCAATACCTCAGCTCTGAGCCACCACGTGGGGATCCTCGCTCTAGGGGGCAGGTATTGCCATGTTAAGATCAGTGGCGAATGGTCTGAAAGGACCCTCGCCATCTCTGAAGAGACGAACATGTAATCCAGTCGTGTGTATAGGTTTTGTGGGGCCGCATAGTGCGAGTAATGTCTATATTGTGGGTGGCATAACCTCCATATATCTTCTAGCTGAAGTTCCCCCAGCAGGGCCCTCAGGGTCCTGGCAGCGGGGGTGGGTTTACTTTGTTTCTCATCCAATGTATCCATCCTGGGTCCAGCGTGCAGTTAAAGTCACCTCCCCATATAACTATACATGCCAGGTACGGGCTGACTTTGCGATACAGGGTCCTAAAATAGGCCACAGTGTCTTGGTTGGGAGAGTATATGTTAATAATACACACCTCCTTATTTTTGAAGAATCCCCTTATCGCGACCATCCTCCCATCCGAGTCGTCTGTGGACTGTATTAACTGGAAAGGTACATGTGGATCAATCCAGGTAATTACCCCCCCTGGCGTATGCCGAATATGTTGCTCCGATAGTGGTCCCCTTCCACTTTCCCCATATCACCTTCCGTTTATCCTTCGTGAGGTGGGTTTCCTGTAATAGGGCAATGTCTATCTTCTGCCTCCTCAGGTACATCATTATCTTGTTGCTCTTTAAATAACTGTTGAGCCCCCTAACATTCCAGGTTACTATCTTAAGGTCACCCATCATCGGCCGTATCCTGTCCCACCTCGAACCTCTCTTGTCCTTCGTGTCACGTGCAGTAGCCCGTGGGTGTATGCTCGTTCCCCAACAATTTCCACTGCAGACTCCCCATCCCGCCCACCTCCCATTCCGACCCCAACTGTTGCCCAGCTCCATCCCCCACAACTCCCCAACTTCTCCCCCTAACCGTCCCATCCCCAACTGCCCAGCTCCATCCCTGGATCTCTGGCAATGGATACCCTACTATTGGTACCCCAACTAAACTAACTCCTAGTGGGGTAAAGACACATTTCATCATCGCTTCCTGTGTTGTGCTAGATGGCTTAGAAGCACTACCATGCTCGTGTTCCAAATTACATATACATATACATATTATATATATCCCGATATCCCTATCCCCATGTGCAAGCAGCTTTCAATGTCCACAGCCCTGTACGATCATATTAAGCTCCCCAGGCTCTGGCATCCTTCGTGTCAGTTTGTAGTACAATACCAGGCCACTTATCCTGCTCCTATCGAGGTTGCTTCTCTGTTCCATCCGGGCAACCCAGCGTGTCTAGCCAGTGCGCAGTCTCTTTGGGCATCTCAAAGAAAAACGCCTTATTCCTATTAATGACTTTTAGTTTAGTCGGGTACAACAACATGTACTTAAGGCCGGATTCTCGCAGCCGCCTCTTGTTCGCTACATATTGTAATCGTTACGTGACCGTGGCTGATGCTCTAGTCATCGTCCCGCCTTTGCGGAAGTGCTCCAGGATCTTTTCCTGATCCTTATAATTCAGGATCTTGGCAATAATCGCTCTGGGAGGTGCCCCCGGTTGGGGTTTCCTTGCTTGGGCCCTATGCGCTCTTTCCACTGTGAACCCGAGTGAGCGCTCCTGCGCCTATCTCTTGTATCAGCATATTCTCCACAGTTCGTGGGGTCCACACCCTCTTCGCCTTCTGGTAGTCCCACAACTGTATGTTGTTACGTCGCGCCGTCCCTTCTGCTTCCTCCGCTCGACTTTTCAGGTTGGGCACCTGTTGTTGCAAAATGTGGACCTCTGTAGCGTTGGCCATGCTGGTGTCGGTATTGGTCTTTACTTTGCTATCTAACCCAGTCGTGCGCTCTGCCAATGTTCGTACATCCTGTCGCAAAAGGTTGACATCAATACTGACCACATCAATTTTGAATTCTAATGAGGTCTTCAATTCCGCCATGGCTACATTTAGCTTTGTCTCCCACGAGGATTTCAGATCCGCTATGGCATTCAGGATCTGTTGGTCACCTCGCGATGGGGTGGCTGCTCGGTGCGGAATTCCCTGAGCGTTCGTGTATGCGTCCGGTGACTGTGCTGGCTTAGTGATGACGTCCAACGTGGGTTGTTTCCCTTTACTTTTGACGACCTTAGACACCATCACTGGGCTTATCGTGAATATCCCTCACGTTCCTGAAATGTTCTTTGTTTAGCAATGACAGCTGACAATCTGTGCCTCTTGCAAGTGTTGTGTTTTAAGCCCGTGCACAATTGTACCTATCACTCAGCTCGGGTTCCTGAGCTGATGTGTTGCTCGCGTCACTCACTCCCCAACACCGTGTTTGGCCTCTGTCACTCAGGGTCCGTGTAGTGCTATTGTGTCTGCCAGGTGTATTCCCCACCTGGCCGCCAGGTGTGCACTTAGCAGTTGCAGTATAACGTCAGGCTCTAGCTTCTGCTGCATCTACCACCTTCAAGTGAGCTTCACTTAGATCTCCGGGCCCAGTATATTAGTAGGCGGAACAGGGCTACACTCAGTTGCTGAGCCATTCCGTGTTGCAGCGTGTCAATGGACCAGCGGTCTGACTTCCACGGGCTGTGACCCCCTTCCCCCGCGAAGCACGCTCTGATGCAGGAGCCGGAGTTGTGGTGTCCGTCCAGGTATCTGGTGCTTCCCCTGTGCACCGTGCTATGGGGGTTGACTTGCCTCAGGTGAATGTAGGAGGATCAATACCCCTTCGGGCCAGGCACATTGCCCCTGGCCAATAAGTTCTCCTGACGTTTGGTGGCCTCTGTGTACTCAGTTGCACACTGTCCCCAGCAGCTGACTCATGCCGAAAAACCTCTCACACTCTGTGTCCCCGTTCCGGCATTTGGGGTTCCTGCTCACGGTTCCCCTCAGAGTGCTGCAGCCTCACCCTGGCCATGCCTCCTTAATGCCAACGGCTCCGCTGGTCCCTTTTCACACTCTGGGCCTCCGCTATTATCCCACGCAGTGATTGAAACATTGCCTCCTCAGTTAGGGCTCGATTGGCGTTCGTCCTGTTATAAATATATCCCAGTGCTCACGCAGCCTTCCATCAGCCTGCGACTGCCTTCACTCGAATTCCCAGCACGCGCGTACCTTGATACTTTGTATTTCGGGCTCCCAGGCAGACTATGCTCTGCTTCTTTCTGTGCGGTCTCCACCGGCTCTCGCACTCGGCTCCCTCGTCTCCTCCCGAGAAGGGCCTCGGGTGTGTATGCCCTCAATCCCGGGCTCTGTGGTCAGACACAGTGCCACCAGTCCACCTCACCTACAGCCTTACCTAATATTCTGGCAGAACTTCATAAACTGGATCAAAGAATCAGATAAACAATCTGGCCTATGCTCCTAGGCCACCTCCCACTCTACCTCTGCACATACAATATGCTTCCTAAATGTATATAGTATCCATGCAACATCTGATTGTACCACAGTATGATAACATGCTACCTTAAAATGTATATAGTATTCTATTTTATTTTGATTAAGCATTTCTTCTCACTCCAGACTGTACTTTATGTAATATTTGATTGTACCCATGTATGAATATGTACCCTAAGTAACCAAGCAAGCTGTCTTATGCAATACGCCCTGATGCCCCCGGGTCTGGCGCGCAATACAAGTAATAAACTTAACTAAACCTCCTAGTGTGTATTTTCCATTTGTCCCCGGGGTTGCTTTGTTCGCCCCGTGTCAGGCATCAGCTGTATCTTGAGCTGGGCAAACATCAGATCGCTACTCCTTTTATTATTATGGGATGCCGTTATCTCTGGCTCACTCGCTGCGCGCCCTCGAGCCATGATTAGTTTCTTGCAGCAGCTTCAGCTTCCGATCCCTTTGTCTGTTGGGGCCGCCATTTTGCTTTTCTTTGTTCATGATCGGCTGCAACTTGAGCAGCTTCGTTCTGTGCAGACCATGATTGCAGTCTAACCACCACACACCTATGATGTGCAGCGCATATTCACACATCCATATGTCCAATTTAAGGGATCACGGGCAACATTTTGCTTGGCTTTTGATCGGATCATGTCAGGATCAGCAGGAGCTTCTCAGGAAGCATTTCTTATTCCATAGCTTGATAGCCACGCCCCCCTTCTTTATATCAAACTTATGCAATACAATTTGAATTACAGTTTGAATTTGTTATGCAAAAAGATGCTTTCAGGGCATAAAAATAATTACTCGATTGATCTTAGCCAAGACGCCTTTGAAATGGTAGTCTTCTAAATTTTGATATGGCTACGCTAATGGATAAACCTAATTTTGAAATAAAGGAAAAGGCAAAGGGCCACGACAAGAGCTACAATGTCGACAGGTTAAACCTGATTGTTAGTTATAGGGAATTTCCACACCAGAGTTTCTTATCTAATACTCCCTGTTGTTACCCGACGAGATACAGCTCAAATGAATTGAAACGATTCATCATGCGTCTTAGACTAAATTTACTTGCCACCAATTATCTAATTGGTGCATGGTCCAGAATTCCATCTGAGGAGCGGATTTGCTCCTTATGTAGAAAATCAAGAGACCCAGCGCCACGTTCAGACCTCTTGTTCTGAACTAAAATGTCCTTATTTGAAAGGCTATTCACACTTGGTCACAAATAGTGAATCTATTGAAACGGATACATTTTGGTCAAACATTAATGGGGTGAGATCTATGGTCTTAGTATCCGCAACTCACCATATCTGGAAAGCGGCTGCTCTGATGTTTTAATTTTCCCTATATAAGTTCATCAAAGCACTGATTGAAAAAGCAACAATTTGTTCATACTTGCCTACCTGCTGAGTAGACTCTCAAACTAATAAGTGCTCATTAACGGTTTTATTTTTTTGTTTTACTTTGTATTCTTTTATCCAATTGTTATAATATAATGTATTGTTTTCCATTGTATTTTATGTATTAAAAAAATGTGCTTAAAGTTAACTAACTAAAATGCACAATAAAAAAGAAAGAAAAATATGGACTTACAGGTACAGGCCATCATAAAATGGAAAAGCCCTCCATTATCTCAAGTCTGTTCAGAGTTTCTCAGCTTTGCAAATTATTACTGTGGTTTTATAGCAGACTCTGCACGGCTATCACAAGATCTGACCCATCATCTGAGCACAAGACGAAGATTCCAGTGGGCTGATGGAGCGGCAGCCTTCCAATCTCTCAAATAGACTTTTACTAAGACTCATCACCCCAGACAATGCTCTACACTTTGTTCTGGAAACCGATACCTTGGAGCAAACCATAGGTGCCATGTTGTTGCAAAAGTAAAATTACATTTTTTTTTTAAATGGAGGTTGCAAGTAGAACATTCTGAGGCCTCCTATTCTAGGACACCAACTGCTGTGAGAAAGGTATGGTGCTCAGAGGTATAGACAGACAAGGATGTACGGTTCAAAAACCTTTATTTATAGAAATGGGGTTTGGGGAATTCCTAATTTGCCCTATTTCTAATAGGGGTAATCTCGACCATTAAAATAAAGGAAAGAGTCCACAGGTCCATTGGCTTTCTTCCATGAATCCTTCTGGGTTCTTGGACACAGGGCACCCTCACCATGCTTTCACCTGCATTCTTGTAGCGTCCCAGCGTCCCGTTCTCTCAAGCCTGGTTCTCAGTAGCCTCTGCTCAGCTGCTCTCCTTCTAGAACTCGCCATTGCCTACCTGGCTGTCCATGCTCCCTTTGTGACTCCAGGTTCCTCCTTTTATACGTAGTTCGGTTCTCCATTGAATTCCGGTGGTGGCAATCATAGTCAAGTGCCTGACTTCGCCTGGCCTCATTAGAGGGACATTCAAAGAAAGAGAAGACTTCTTTGGAGTGTATGTGTTCCGTCATGATGTTATTAGGACGGGAGAAACATTGTCTCTGCGGAAACCAGGGGTCTGGCTGACAGTAGACTAAGGGAATGTCGGGTAGGGAGTTCTCTGAGAAGGGGGGATACCATGTCTCCCCTTCGGGTTAATCCCTCCCCAAGGGTGGAGGGTCCCTTGGGATTGCACCCAGGTGATCCTCCCTCGCTAGTCCGCCCCCAGGGTCGGGATCCAAAAGCGATGGCCATTCCCTGGCCACCTGTTTGGATGGTCCCCCAGGAGAGGGAAGGGAAAAACCCTCAGTGTTTTCACACTGCCAACAACTACTTCTCGATCGAGTAGTTTTGTTCACTGCCAATCCAGGTGACATTTGAGGAGTGAAGACAACACTTGCAAGGGGGGAATCCATAGTGTTGAAGTCTGCACAGATCACTGCAATCTTCAATATTTTATACCTAACAATGCAAAACAGTAGACAGGCCTAGTGGGCACATTTCTTTTCCTGCAGTACTGTAACCTTTCTTCCAGGAACTCAAAACAGAAAAGTGGATCCCTTGCCTTCTTCTCTACATGAAGAAGGCAAGGGTTTTACCTTCGGTTTCATAACAATCGTCTATACATTCCTACGGCTGATCTGCAACATCAAGTTCTGTCTAACGTGAGATTGAAAGCTCGCCAGAGACAGAGGGGTCTGAGCAAACACAGAATTACTTCAGCTGCTGAGTTTTTTGAACCCAAGATGGATCTTCAAGTGCAAGAATATGTACTCTGTATCCAGTCTGCGCCCAGTTGAAAGTAGAATGCAAGAGACCCGTAGGACTTATCCATTTTATGTTCCACCATGGCCATGGCATACCATCACCACAGATTGCATTGCTGATTAATACTTTGTCTGATGGGTCTATTTGCGTTATGGTCCTGGTAGACTGCTTTTCTAAGATGGCATATCTTGTTCTGATACCCGTCCTTTCAGCCAAACAGATGGCAGATGCCTTGAATCATGTATACCAGTTACAAGGTATACCGACAAAAATTGTTTCCGACAGGCGTTCCCAGTAGACGTCCCGATTGTGTACTTTATGTAAGCACATCGGTGTCCATACAGCCTTCCGCTCTGGCACAGTACCTACGCTCCTTACTAATACGATGCAATCTGATTGAGGCACAAGTGGCCTATAACAATTCCTTGCATACGTCCACTGGATTCAGCCCTTTATTCTGCTGCCTTGCTTTTCCTCAGACAAACAATGTAGTTCCTCGTCTACAAGCTGTGCACCGCCAAGTGCAGGAACATCCGTCTACCACATTCTCTACGGTCAAGGTTGCAGCTGAAGAGTCTACCCTCACATAATATTCCATGCAAGCTGGCTACCAATTACGCAGGTCCTTTTGCATCTTGCAGTGCATTTTGGCTATGGCGTACTAGCTTGGTCTCACTATGCATGGCAAGTCCATCCTGTCTTCCATGCTTCTTTGTGGAAATCCTGCATCCAGGACCATTTTCACCAACCTTTGCCCCGCCCTGACCCCCTATTGGTCTTTGCTGTCCCTGAAAGACATCTGACTCCTGTATCCCCCACGGTGGCCTCTACTTTCGGGTTTCTTGGCAGGTTTATGCTACGTGTGATCATTCTTGGGAGCCAGCCTCCAATGTTCGTGCTGTGACTGATCCACCGTTTCTACCTTAATCATCCTTGGACGCCTGGTGCTGTTTAGGGAGATATTTCATTTGTATGCCAAGTCCCCTCTACCTGTGAGACCACTGGCACTCATTGCTGGACTGTTGGACCCATTTCCTATTCTCCTGAACGAGTGGAGCCTTTTTCCCCTCATTTCTTTTTTGCTCTGACTATGGGTACCCTGGCTCATCATGATTTTATTTCATTTTATGGAGTCTTGCTTTCCTCAATACTTTGTAAGGCATCTGTAATTTACTTTTGCAGCACACAGCACCCTCTGTGCAGTGTTGCTGGGCTTTCCTTTATATTCTTTTATTTTACTTAAGAACGACTGCTCTCAAGGTTAGAAGGCTACATGTATCCTCCTTACCTTTTCCTTTTGTGAGATCAGCACACACCACCCTCTATGTGGAGTGCTGAGGGGTTATGATATTTATTTGTATCGCGCTCATAGACAAGTGTTTCAGAGCGTGACAAGGCAATGGAGGGGAACAGGGGAGAACAAAACAACGGTTTTACTAGGCCCAGTGACAATGAGAACGTGCAAGTGCATGGGAGAGGGGGAGGGGAAAAGTGCATGGAAGGGGGAAGAGTGGAAAGTGCGGAGCAGAGGAGAAACAGATAAATAATAAATAAATAAAAATAAATAGATAATGGTGGCAATAAACAGTGGTAGTGCAGCCGGCAAGTGCTGTGTTTATGGCAGCAGACTGGGTAAGTCTGAGAAGTGCAGAGGAAGAATATGGTGATGGTGGGGGACTGTAAGGGTACAGATACAGACCCCAGTGCAAGGGATGGCCAGGAGGGAGGCAGGGTGAGCAGGTACCTGGGCCCAGGAGACAGAGGGTGGCAAGGTGCACAGTGCCATGAGAGATGTAGGATATTTTGTGTAGATTTGGGGCCTAGCAGTATTTTCTTACCGCCAAAAGTAATTCAGCAATAATCACTCCTTGCATTCAGATTGGGTTTGATATTATAGTATTACAGTGGATATGCATTATTTCAGCACACAGATCCATTTAGTTGGTATGCATTTCGTTGTGGTATAGTGATGAGCATAATTTCTTTGTTTTATTTGTGGCCCCAACATACAAAACCCCTTTCTTTTGTTTAGACTGTTCTTGTGATCTCTAGAGGCCCCAGGCTTCTACATTATTCAAGAACACCACATTTTCATATGGAATGCCACTTATGGCTGTTATCACTGATTTATCTACACCAGTGAGCTATGCTTCCATAAAGTATTCACAATAACATGTGGTATAATCACTAATTTATTTACATTAGTGAAACTATTTCCAGAGGCCTCTCTTTCTGCTGACTCATATACGTCCAGCAAACTATTGCATTATGTTCCACTCAGAAATCACACACAAATATATACATTGAGTGGAACCATGCACACAGCTATTTATAATTGCTCATAACATTACTTTATCTGCATAGAAACTTGGCGCTTTAAGCATCATTCACTCTATGGCATAATATTGTTTTTAGACACCAAATGAAACAGAAACAAGACTACTCTTAGGCAGACTTATCACAATTTCATTTTACAATGATACATTACCATTCGTGAGACAATCCTCTTCTGAAATAAAAACACGAGAAAGACAAAATGCAAGAACACTACCAATTTCATTTCATATTTGCACAAGAGAGAGAAAAAATTACATTGTTTGTTTTGCCTTCAGCTGGCAACATTAAAATGTGTCATTTGAACACAGTGAAAAGCTATCGCTACGCTGCCTGTCTAAAATAGGTCTCATGCACATACCGCACCCTCACTTTCATACAAGATCATTACCAGCGAGTTGTAGCTGTTTAGCACGCAAACTCCCCGGAGTGGTCGCTTTCTTTAAATGGCTCAAGGCTTTCCTTCAAAGCACCCCAGCGAGGACATGCAGTTCTGATCTGCGGTCTCTCAAGCCAGTGCTTATTGACTGGACTCTTCAGCCTGGGAAAGTCAGCAATGGACTGGGACGGCATCTCTCAATCAGTAAACCCCATAGAAACTCCAGCCAGGTCTTCCCCGAGCTGTGTAAAATGTCCTCTTCCTTTCTTCCTCCCTGAAATGTACCAAGAGACCTCTGTTACAGCCCTTAAGGTGACGTGTCACCAATGAAAATGCACAATAATCTATCCTCCTCTTTTAAACAATGGCTTGGCTTATACGGTTTAGAAACTGTATCTACTCATTTCCTGACATGCAGATTTCGCATCCAGCTAACACAGTGAACAGAGAAAAAAAATGAATCCAAGTGCACGTTTAAAATGACTTTCAGAGCCTGTCTTTTCCACCTCATGTTGCACTGGAGAACACATTATGGTGTTATTTGATTAAGATCATGTTAGTACTGTTAATTATATAAGTTCATTAATCCTCTAATGTGTCTCCTGCAACAGAGGCATTTCAGGAGAAAAGGAGAAAAAAAATGGTGCAATTGCTTGTACTGCATTATAGCAATACATTAATCCCATGCAATGGTGCTGTGCTCCCAAAACACGCTAAATAATCCTACATATCCCCTCCTTTTTCTGAGAATTTTGGCAATGGTCCAAGCCACAATTGGAAGAAATCCAACTTGCTCCCTTTCTTCTTTTTTAAAATGTAACAATCCAATACAATTTATATTCAGGTGTGAAAATTGAAAAATCACTGCTCAATCATCATAATATTAAAATTCATTTTTTAGTCCATCAGTTCTTATAAAATGTTCTATATTTTTCTTCCCAATGGAAGTGTCCATAGTACAGTGTCTTACTTTTGTACTTGAGTTCAATCACAAAATAATAAAATAAAACAAATAACTAAAATAAAGAATTAACATAACAGATTAAAATAATAAATACGTGGAACTCCATACTCCAGGACACTTGTCTGCCTCTGATATGTCCCGACCAGCGATGTCACATCATTTGGTTCATTCGGGTACTCTTCCATCTTGGCACTCTTGGATCCTTTCCCCATAGGAGTCATCACTTTTTGTCATTCCGGTTACTTTGTCTTCACCTCCACCCGGAGGCAGGTATCATTCGATCTTCATCCAGGGGACTCCAGGACTCCATCGTCTCCCGTGACCTCCGGTACAAATATGTTAATATTCTAAACCAAATAGAAAAGAAACAAATTAAGTACATAGCACACTACTAACTTCACCCTTTTGCCAAAAATAAAACATGCTTTATATTTCGCCCTTTTCCATCTTGCTTTCTGAAATTAAACATAGGTTAAAGAGAAAACAAACATACATAAAACAGCATTCAATATTTAATACATTTTGACACCAATTCCATAAATTTTAGCTTCCATTTTTTTTTAAATATATATATTCACATATTTTACAGTGTTTATGTGCCATTATCATAATCAACCATCTTTATTTAACTTCTCTGCCACTACTATTGA
Organism: Ambystoma mexicanum; assembly: GCF_040938575.1. NCBI lineage: Eukaryota > Metazoa > Chordata > Amphibia > Caudata > Ambystomatidae > Ambystoma > Ambystoma mexicanum. Next base: position 47,360,862 of record NC_090927.1, read on the forward strand.
CTAGACCCATTCACTTTACCTTTTTATGTTCAAGGGACTTTATCTGCTTCTACACGCTCAAGTTGTTTAACCTCATGTTTAGGGTGACATGGTTTTATTTGATTTACGTGAACAAACTGCTCTGTTGCTGTTTCACCTTCAGTCTTCAAAATTTTATAGACCACAGGAGAGACCTTATCTATAATTCGATATGGCCCCTGCCAGGCTGCTAGAAATTTGGAATTTTTCTGTTTACCTTTTCCAAAATGAAATTTATACACCTGATCGCCAACACAATATTCCTTTACTGACGTCTTTTTATCATAATATGACTTTGCACAGTCAGCAGCTCTTTCTAAATTTTTCTGTACAAAAGCAAATGCATGTTGTAAATGCTTCCTCAGTTCATCAATGTATTCATGAACTGTGGATGCGCTCACAAGTGTTTGCTCATGTGTCCTGTATAGCAGGTGTTGTGGTAACACCATTTTCCTACCTGTCAAAACTTCATGAGGGCTAATACCTGTTGCTTTGGCAGGAGTTGATCTGATTGCCATCAGAACCAAAGGTAAGCGTAAATCCCAGCTGGAACCTGCTTCTGCCACGAATTTCTTTAAAATGTCCACAACAGACCTATTGCTGCATTCAATTCCACCTGAAGACGCCGCCCGATATGCGATATGTAACTTTCTCTTCACACCCAGTATTTGCCATACCTTACTCAGAGCACTTGTAAAATGACTTCCTCTGTCTGATTCTATTCTTTGTGGCAACCCAAACTTTGAAAACACATGGTTCACCAGCAATGTGGCTGCTGTTTGCGCACTACAGTCTGGTGCAGGAATACACTCAATCCACTTCGGCATCAAACGCACCACACTTAAAATATAACGGTTCCCCCTACTCGACCTCTTTACAGGCCCTACATAGTCTATTTGCAAATCTGACCATGGAAGAGTTAGGCCTCTTTTCATTAATGGAGCTCTATGCATTGGTGAAGCAGGTTTAAATTGGGCACATACTAGACACCCTCTAGTATATAATTCTACATCTTGGGACATATGTGGCCAATAAGCATAATCTTTTAGTATTTCCATTGTTTTCTGTGAGCCTCTGTGGCCTGCAGTTATAGCATCATGAGCACGGTGTAGCATTAGCCCTCTGAATGAAAGGGGTACCACCCACTGTATTTGTCCTGTTATGGACTCTCTAATCATGAGTCCATCTTGTAGTCTTATTCGTTTTTTTATTCTTTAATAGCACCCTCAACTCTTCTTTTCCCATATAATCATTTTCTGTTAAAGGGTTTTGTTCAGGATCTATCAAATGATTATAATAGATTCCCAAAATTCGATCATTCTTTTGTGCCTCAATCAGATCATGATCTGGTGTATCATAACTCCACTGTACCACTGGTTGATCTGTCTCCTTTGTCGCTTTAGAACGTGTTACTGCATCAATTTGTATTTCACCCAGTAAATGTTCAATAGGTAGCAATCCTCCCATCACAGCCCCAATTTTAGCCAGGTGATCTGCCTTATCATTTCCCTCCTTATCCTCTCCTGGAGTTTTCAAATGCCCACAAATTTTCCTCCAGTATATTGTTAAATCATTTTCTGACACCAATTTGTCTATGGCTTGTATCATTTTTCCATGTTTAAGTGGCTTTTTATTGTATGTAATCATGCCTCCCGCTTTCCAGCCAGGTAAATATTCCACAAAGCTATTTCGTGCGTAATCAGAATCAGTCACCAGAACAATTTCACTGAATTTATTATCAACCGCAGTAGCAATTGCTTTATAAATGCCCGCCAATTCCGCTACCTGACTGCTCCTAGCACCAATTCTCATCCCTATACTCGGGATACCTTCACACTTCAACCAGACATTCCCTATTCCTGACACTAATTGTTTATCACTGTCATTTTCAATGTGAAAGGCACAACCATCCACATATACAGTTGGCCAGTCTTTGCATGTTTTTTCATCAAAAGCTTTATGTGGTGATTGTTCAAATTCCTGCCAATTAGGTTCCACTTCCATTTCATTTGGTATTTGTTCAGCTGCACAGTCATGTAAATCTGCTAAACCTTGAGCAATTGGGCTTTTTTATTTTGGCCATATCTCACTTCTACAGGAAAACCCTGTAATGCTAGCGTCCATGAAGTGATTCTGGACTGCGCTAAATTACCTGACCTAATTCTTTTACTCTCTAAAAATTGCAAAGGTTGATGATTTGTCTCAATAATCATCTTTTCTCCCTGAACAATGGGGCGGAAATGTTGTAGCGCCCACACAGTGGTTAATAGGGCCTTTTCAGATTCATTGAATTTAATTTCAACTTGGGAAAATGCCTTACTTGCATATGCAATGGTTTTGTGATTCAAATCATGTTTTTGTGATAACACTGCTGACATACAATGTTCAGAGAAACCTATTTCTATAAAGAAATCCCTGTCCTTTATGGGATATGCTAAACATGGTGCCTTTACAAGACATTCCTTTAATTTAGCCACTGCCTCAGACTGCTCTTTTTCCCATTTCCAGGGTGTATTCAGTTTAAGCAGTTTGGTCAATGGTTGAGTGATTTCAGCATAATTTTCAATTAACTTTCTGTTATAGCCTGTTATTCCTAATAGACTTTTCTACCCCTTTCACATTTTTAGGATCTTTTAGTTTCTGTATGGCTTCTATGTTCTTCTTTTGTGGATTTAGTCCATGTTCAGTCACTTCATGGCCTAGAAAATTCACCTTTTTCTTGCACCATTGTGCTTTTTGTAAAGATACTTTGGCGCCTGCTTTCTGCAATTGGCCAAGAACATGTCTTATTTTATCAAAATGGCTTTTCAAGCTTTCATTTTTTATCAGGACATCATCCACATAAATTATGGTTCCTCTTTCTGCTGCATCAGGCATCGCCTTTCTCAAAAATATTCCAAATTCACTCCCACTATTGACATACCCGAATGGAGTTCTAACCCATGCGTATTGAGTCTTATCAAATGAAAAGGAAAATAAATTCTGTATCTCCTCTGCCAATGGCACACACCAATATCCAGAGGTGAGATATAATGTGGTGAACACTTTTGAACCATGTACCTGAGCTAATCCCTGATCAATGAATGGCAGTGGCCATCTGGATACTGGCACTCTTTTATTTAACTCTCTCAAATCTGCACACAGTCGCCATTGACCGTTTGGTTTTAACACACCTAATATAGGTGTATTGGATGTGCTATGAATGGGCCTGATGATTCCCCGCGACTCCAAATTTTTAATAATCTCTGCCAATGATTCTAAACATGCCAGCGGTAGTCTATACTGGAGTACAAATACTGGGCTTTTGCTACACCCTTCCGGAAGTATGGCCACATGTAAATTAGTTAGCCCACAATCATAAGCAGCTTTTGCAAATACATCTTTAAACTCCATAAATATCTTCCTCAATTCATGCCTATCCTCCTCGTTGTCACATGCATCTTCCAACAAAATCTGCTCCTCTACCATTTTGGGGAATTCTGTAAAATGTTCTGGCATGGGAATCTCGGCGCTTTCCTCTAATTGTGTGGCTGTGTCTCTTTGTAAAGCTGCCAGTTAAATGTTTTGGCATATCAGCTTCCACTTCAATGGGCTGATTTTCTATTTCATTTTCATTTAAGTTAAATGTTATGCAATCCTCTTGATGACAGCGCACTGTCTCGCTTGAATCATAAGGGTACACAGAATGAATTCTAAATATCCCTTTGGGCTGAGAGTCCAGGTATTCTGGCAATTCGCCCTTAGCATCTACATACTTTTCAGGGATATTTCCTCCAATCACCATGTTATTTAGATCAGCTGTGTAATGTGATTTTTGTATGGCCATTCCTACTGGGAAGTTTTCCTCTAAATGAATATTCTGATAACCTTTATTATTCACCATAATTTTTACAGACCCTTCACCCACATCTACCATTGCAATGTATCCATAATCCAGGCCCTGCTGTTTTATGGATTCATTCAGACACACAAATGCATCAGAATCTTTCATCTGCTGTCCATTTTTGCATGTCAGTGTTATTGCAAACTGCTTTGTGAATGCAGGGATAATAGTATCTTTCCTCATTTGTAATTCAATTGCATAAGGGACCAGCTGTGCGCAATGATAAGCCCTTGTTTTGTCTTCAAATTCAGGTGCCATCCCACCTATGCGTGACCATATCTTTTGATTAAGGAAATCTAGCACCATACACATTCTGTGCATGATGTCATTGCCCATGTAAAAGTCATTTTGTGTTCCACACACTATCCAAACATTATGGTAAATTGTTTTTTGTCCAATGCTAATTTTCAGCATGCATCTACCTGCAATTCGGTTTTCAAAGTCTGGACCGTCCAAACCAGAGACATACTGGTTTTTAATCCTAAATTTCGGGATCTCCTCCCTTTCCATTATTTTTTGCAACAATTTCTCGTTAATGAAGCTCCTTTCCTGTTCAAGTGCTAAAGTGGCTTTTATTGTTTTAGAATAGTCATTTATCCCAACATGAACCCATGGTTGTTCATCTTACATGTGTATTCCAGCAAGAGTGGTAATGTGTTTTTCTGAACCTGCTCTAGGAGCAGTATTCTATTTGCATGTCTTCTCTTTTAAATAAAAACGTAAGGTGTGCTCATATATGGCAGTTTGCCATTCTTTCCTTGGGTCTAAGTATATTTGCACAGGTAATTTTTTATTTTCACTCTGCATCTTGTCTTGACACATTAATATAATAGTGACGCTAGGTATGCAACTATTCTGGAGATACACCTCCACTGCATCCTTTGTTTTTGCAACGGTGTGACATTCATTTATATTGCTGTTTTGCGATTTTAGTTTCTTAGGTCTCAATGGTTTTTTTGGTTAAGGACCACAGTACTCCATTCACCCCATCTATGAGCGGAGATAATCTTTTCAGGCAATCTGTTTCCATTAGAAATGGAATATCACAATGGATGTGACCAATACCTCCTGTTTCATTCTGTTTACTATCTTTATATCAACCTCAGTGGCGCATATAATAGGCACCTCCTCCCTGTTAAAATTATGCACTGGACCTTGATTCTCCTTTACTGTGATCTGATTCTGCGGGGATCTCCCTTCATTGATACTCTTTACCAGCTCCTTGGACATAATTGTGGCCTGTGCGCCAGTGTCAATCATTGCAAGTGTATGGCATTTTTCTTCCACAATGATGGGAGCATAATACCTGTCTTCAACTTCCTCTAACACACATAGGAAATGCAAATTCTTACTGATTTCAGGGCTCACCTTTCTCAGGCCTTTTTCACTTTTGGCTAAGCACATTGGTAAATGGAAAGACATTTTCCCTCCTTTTTGCTCATTCCTGTGTGAGAGACTTTATTCATTTCCCCATGTTCAAAGGTTTTTTGGAGTGTGGCCACCGTTCGCCCATTCATCAGAGGTCACACTACAACCCTCCAACTGAACATGTGTAACAACATCACTTGGCAATTTGTCATTGTCTAATTCTGTACATTTGTGATTATTCAGTATGATACCAGCCCTTTTAACCTCTTCAAAAATATGTGGTTAAAAGAATTCTTCAGGTGATTGACCTGTACCCTCCTTTTGAGTATTTCTTTTTCCTGCCTGTGTTTGGTTATTGTTTGGATTGCCCAGGGAAGGAGCTATAGCATCGCCACTTACTCCCGGTTCACTGGTATTCCGCATGCATGAGTCATTTTTCTTAAACCTGTCTCTTTGTTCTTTTGGGTTTTCAGGTTTTCCTATTTCATTTGTACATATCGCCAATGTTTGATTTAGTTCTAGATTAAAGCGTACCTCTCTTTTAGAAGTATTTGCATTTTCTGTTACATGTTCATGTACTGGTATTTTCACTTTTACATCATTAGGCATCTCAGAGTCATTATGCAAAATTACATCAGAGCAAACTGTCTTTTCGGCGCTGCAGGTATCATAAGTACTTAGTCACTTTTCAGAAGCCCCCCGATCATTGCTATGGCCATCTGCCCCCTCCTTTGATGACTGTTTTTGTGTTGTGCAGAGCTTTCCTATTTGCTCAGCCAACATTTTCACTTGGGCCTCGGGGCACTGGAATCTTTCCATCTCTCTAGAATCCTCTCTGTGGCCTAGATCGATATTGGTTGTTTTCTCCCTGATTGGATCTATTCTGATACCTCTCAGGAGAATGATTTCTATTGGGATGGTTCCTGAACTCTTGATTCATTTGCGGAGGGGAGCGGTGTGCACCCATCCTTTGGTTGTAGTCTCCTGGTGGGGAATCATTATACTGACGTGAAGTGTAATTCATGTTCTGTCTCATATCTTGTCTCTCAGGTTGTGGGTACTGGCCCCTATGTTGATTCCCATTATCAGCGAATCGATCCACATATCGGGGCCATCCTGATCATGGTATTGGGATCAAATCTGCTTTGTGTCCCCAATGTCTGATAAGGACCATCATTTCTTTGATCCTGATTTTGTCTCTGGTTATTGTTCATACCTGACATATCAGGTCGATAGCCTGCCCGGGGCCTATCTCCTAAGTACCTGGGGCTGATGTAACTCTCCCTATTACTAGGATCATGTGATTGGAACATTGGTGCAGTGTGTGATGACCTTTGTTGATTACCCCTCTGTTCAGGTGCCAAATTATTTTTACTTGGACTTTGACCAGACTCAAGGGACATTTTGGCTGACCTGATTTCCATCACTGTTGCTGAGGGTTCTTTAGATTTAGGTCTAGTATCTCTTATTTTATCACTTTCCCTACCCTGATAATATAGTACCTCATATAGTTTTGTGCTTTGGTGTACAATCCATTCCAGGGACTTGTCACGGTCAAATTCACGGACCAATTGGGATATGATGTCTTTCTGCAGCCCATAGAAGTAGGCAGTTTTAAATTCATTGGAATTGGGGTCAAAAGATACATCAAAGCGAGAAAATGCTCTTTTTAAGTCTTGTAAAAACTGGCGAGGGGATGTATTAGGCCCAGCAGTGATTGTGTAAGCAACTTTCTTTGCTTCCTGCAATGACTGGAAAGGAGAGAAATGAAGCCTGATCTCTTTTTCGAACTCCACCCATGTCATATTCTGCTGTTCATTCAATCCTCTTATATTACTGGCCGTCGGGGCATCTAAAGTTAAATGAAAATATTGCCTGTACTGTTCCTTAGGTATCTGTAGTGCTTTAAAAATGTCATGAGCCGCTTCTAAGTGATCCTCAATGCAGCATTCCCCTCCTTTTTTAAATGGTTTCAAAATGGTTTCATCAGGGCTTTAATGGATTTCATTATCTTTATGGGGCTACTTGTTGCAATGCATGGAATTGCACTACTTCGTGACTCAACCCTGGCTCCAGGTGTATGGGATTGGTGGCGGCCCCTAAGGGCGCTGCAACCAAGTTCAGTCACCGGCCCAGTCACTGGGGCACTAGCCCTTTGGGTAGAAATAGAATTCACCTCAACTCCATTGAATGTGGTACCCTGCCGCCTCTCCTTGGACATGGGAATGCACATTTGCTGTTCTAAGTCCTTACACTTTTTAAGGAGCCTGTCCGCTTCGTTTTGCAAATAGTTTTCATCACTCATTTTATTAATTACCTCCTGCATGTCGCACATTTGCATTTGGAACACATTAAATTCTTTATTCCTCTTGTCTCTTTCTTGGAGCATTTTAACCATTTCGTGTTCCGCATTTTGGAGTTCACTTTCTTTCTCATAATGTTCTTTTTGTAAAATCTGCATCTCTGACACAACCTCATCTTTATCTTGTCTAATGTGGTCCACCAATGCTTTTAAATGTACCAATTCTTGTTCACTGTCCTCAAATTGTTTCTTGCTTTTGGACGATTGAACATCAAAATCTCTGCATTTTAACCGCATGTCTTTTTGGCATACATCCAATTCTGCTCTTAACATTTCCTGATTTTTACTTGCCCCATCTAAGTCAGTCTTTAACCTGTTAATTAGCTGGGTGTCATTTTCTTGCATTCCCAGGGACCTATTCAAAATAAACCAGATTTTGGCGCATAGACATATCAAACAGTCTTTCTCTGCATTTTTATCGGCTGCATTTAATAACCTTAGAAGGCAGACCTGAATTACGCTGCCTTCTGCAAAAATATTGTCTAGTTTTTCTTTCTGCACCTCACCCTAAATGCGGTCATGCCATTCTGAGGTACTGTTTGATGACCACGTCCCATGTGCGAATAACTTTGCCTCTAAATATTGCACTAGGTCTGAGAATGTGGTTTCCCTTTGAGACATTCTGAAATTCGTTTTTAGTGACACACTGCTATTATGAAATGGGTTCCCTTTAATGTACAGATGGCGGTGTGAGACACACTTGCCATGCCCAGTAGGTGCTCTATGATCACGTTCCCAGCCTGCAACGCACCATAAATATGTAGGGTATTTTGTGTAGATTTGGGGCCTAGCAGTATTTTCTTACCGCCAAAAGTAAAGTAATTCAGCAATAATCACTCCTTGCATTCGGTTTGGTATTATAGTAATATAGTGGATATGCATTATTTCAGTACACAGATACATTTAGTTGGTATGCATTTCGTTGTGGTATAGTGATGAGCATAATTTGTTTTATTTGTGGCCCCAACATACAAAACCCCTTTCTTTTGTTTAGACTGTTCTTGTGATCTCTAGAGGCCTCGGGCTTCTACATTATTCAAGAACATCACATTTTCATATGGAATGCCACTTATGGCTGTTATCACTGATTTATCTACACCAGTGAGCTATGCTTCCATAAAGTATTCACAATAACATGTGGTATAATCACTAATTTATTTACATTAGTGAAATTATTTCGAGAGGCCTCTCTTTCTGCAGACTCATTTACGTCCACGCACACAGCTATTTATAATTGCTCATAACATTACTTTATCTGCATAGAAACTTGGCGCTTTAAGCATCATTCCCTATATGGCATAATATTTTTTTTAGATACCAAATGAAACAGAAACAAGAATACTCTTAGCCAGACTGTGTTATCACAATTTCATTTTACAATGATACATTACCATTCGTGAGACAATCATCTTCTGAAATGAAAACATGAGAAAGACAAAATGCAAGAACACTACGAATTTCATTTCATATTTGCACAAGAGAGAGAAAAAATTACATCGTTTGTTTTGCCTTCAGCTGGCAACATTAAAATGTGTCATTTGAACACAGTGAAAAGCTATCGCTACGCTGCCTGTCTAAAATAAGTCTCATGCAGATACCGCACCCTCACTTTCATACAAGATAATTACCAGCGAGTTGTAGCTGTTTAGCACGCGAACTCCCCGGACTGGTCGCTTTCTTTAAATGGCTCAAGGTTTTTCTTTCAAAGCACCCCAGCGAGGTCATGCAGTTCTGATCTGCGGTCTCTCAAGCCAGTGCTTATTGACTGGAATCTTCAGCCTGGGAAAGTCAGCAATGGACTGGGACGGCACCTCTCAATCAGGAAACCTCATAGAAACTCCAGCCAGGTCTTCCCCGGAGCTGTGTAAAATGACCTCTGCCTTTCTTCCTCCCCGAAATGTACCAAGAGACCTCTGTTACAGCCCTTAAGGTGACGTGTCACCAATGAAAATGCACAATAATCTATCCTCCTCTTTTAACAATGGCTTGGCTTATACGGTTTAGAAACTGTACCTACTCATTTCCTGGCATGCAGATTTCGCATCCAGCTAACACAGTGAACAGAGAAAAAAAAATGAATCCCAGTGCACGTTTAAATGACTTTCAGAGCCTGTCTTTTCCACCTCATGTTGCACTGGAGAACACATTATGATGTTATTTGATTAAGGTCATGTTAGTACTGTTAATTATATTAGTTCATTAATCCTCTAATGTGTCTCCTGCAACAGAGGCATTTCAGGAGGAAAAGGAAATGGTGCAATTGCTTGTACCGCATTATAGCAATACATTAATCCCATGCAATGGTGCTGTGCTCCCAAAACACGCTAAATAATCCTACAGAGAGCAGATCAGCAGGGCGTAGGGGGAGCGAAGGCAGAAACAAAGAGGAAGGTCTTGAGGTGCTTCCGGAACCGGAGATGGTTCTCCTCAAGTTTTAGTGTGTAAGGGAGGCTGTTCCAGAGGGAGGCCCCAGCCGAAGACAGATCTACCCCCAGCTCGTTTCTTTGAGAAACGACTGACCCTGAGGGAGTTAGAGGTAGAGGAGCGAAGAGCTCGAGAGGGGAGATATTTGCTGAGGGATAGCTGAAGGTATTTTGGACCCAGGCCCCAGAAAGCATTGTTGACAATGCAGAGGGTTTTGAATTTAATCCTTGCAACCACTGGGAGCCAATGGCCCTGAGGTTCTTAGCCTCGCAGGTAGGGATAGGAAGAGAGCCAAGGGAGGCCGGCCAGAGAGTGAGGGTAAATGATGGCGAGTGTCAGAACATTTTCAGTGGAGAGGAAGGGTCTGCTTAGTGTGATGCTGTATAAGCCGTGGAGGAGGCAAGCATGCTAATATGGTTGCTCATGGTGAGGTACAAGTCAAGGTGTACTTTTAGGGTTTTGACTTTGTGAGAAATGGGGATGGGGTGCCATCTATCACTATGGCGGTGTAGTCAGTTTGCTTAGTCTGGCTGGGGTGCCAACTATGAGGATCTCCGTTTTTTCTCTGTTAAGGCAGAGACCATTGTTGGCCATCCAGTTTTGGATGAGGGAGTAGATTTTGTTGATGCAAGCTGTGTCATGTTCGAGGTTGCCTGTGATGGTAATAAGAATTTGCGTGTCGTCGGCGAAGTTGGTGTAGATTACTCCCATGGCGTCTAGTGCCGCGAAGAGTAATTTCGTGTAGGCATTATAGAGCATAGGGGAGGGGCAAGATCCTTGCGGTACTCCTAGAGGTACAGGGATGGGGTCGGCTGCTTCTTCCCCTAGGGTGACTCTGGAATTGCGGTCGGATAGGAAGGATTTTATCCAAGTAGTGGCTTTATTGGAGAAGAGGAAGTTGGTAGCAAGGGTTTGGCATAACTTGTCATGGTCGACTAAGTGAAACGCGGCGGAGAGGTCAAGAAGAAGTACGATGCCCAGTTTACCAGAGTCCGTAATAGAGTCCATCTGTTTTTTTAGGTCTAGGAGGGCAGTCTCAGTACTGTGACTGGGGCGGAATCCCAATTGTCTGTCCCCTAGCAGATGGTTCTGTTCTAGGTGGGTTTGGACTTGGGTGTATGCTATTTTGTCGATGGTTTTGAGGAGAAATGGCACTGTAGTTATGGGCCTGTAATTAGTTGTGATTGCTGGGTCTAGTGAAGGTTTTTGGAGTATGGGTGTGACCGAAGCTCCTTTGATGGAAGCTGGTATTTCACTAGAGTTGAAAGATTCGTTAACACATTTGGTAATAGGGGCAAGTGTGGTGGAGCAGTCTTTGACAACTTTGGCAGGGAAACTGTCTCTCCTTTACAGTTGGATGACTTGGGAGAGGCCATTGTTTTGAGGACCTGGTCCTCAGTGACTAGTGTGAAATGGAATTCGGGTATATTAGATCTTGTGGTGGTGTCTAGTGGATGGGGTGGAATAGTCTGACTTTGGGCCAGGTCCCTTGAATTTGATTTCCTCACTGTAGATCCTTTTTCTAGATTGCCCTGCTTACTTAACTTGTTGGTGCTGCTCAATTTCTGCCTAATCTTTGTCTTTCCCTCCCTTTTAAATTGCTGGAGTGCCATTTTGCTCACACTTCATTTTAAGCCTAACTTGTCCAGAATCTATTGGGTGCGGTGTAGTGTATTAGAATCGTGATTTTTCAACCGCTTGATAATAGTGAAATGTTTAATAACTGATGTGTAAATAAATGTATATTCTTTTACTCAAAAACCTTGAGTCAGTGTTTGTTTGAATCATAGTAATTGCTGTCCTTTGTGTACCTATTGGTACTGCTCACTTTACTCTTGAGATAAGTCTGGCTGCTCAGCCATCGCTACCACTTTACTGTGTAGTACAGGCTTGTACCAAAGGTGCATTTGTACTGTCACTTGTAGTCTTAATTTTGTGTGGTGTTCCCAAAGGGTACTGCATATAATTCTGCCTAACAGGGGGCGTAAGTGCTACCAAACCCCCACCCCCCCACCCCAAGTTCCCTGAACCCTTGGGCCTTTTAATTGTTATTTGCTCCGTCTGTGGTGTGAAGCTTGAGCTCCAACGCCAAAAACAAACGCTTGTGTATACGCATTATAAATGCCATATCATATCAGATGGCACCCAAACCAAGATCACAGAAAGTGGTGCAAGGGAATACAGGACGAAGGAAGACCACATCCCCCCTATGCGCCAAAAGGGGGGGGGGGGAATTGATGCAGTCAACTATAAGATGGAGTGAAGTAGGCGAGAGGGACTCCCGCTTGCCTTAAAGAAAAGTCCTTTATTCAGGTCATACGAAAATAAGATATATGAGCTGTTAGACAAGATTGTGTACAGCAACCTTGATCTCCTGGCAATAGGAACCCAACCTTTGGTATAAGTCTGTACTACACAGGTTGGTAGTGTGGCTGAGCAGCCACGCTTATCTCAAGAGGGGTCAATGTGAGCAGTAGTGAAGTTACAAAGATTCACAATGACAATTATTCAAAGAAACTCTTCCACTCTAGGTTTCTTGATTAAACAATTATTAATGTATTTAACAGTCAGTTATATAAGCCTTCTACAGAAGGGAGCAAAACATAACACTTCAAAACGCACTGTTTTTCTAAATCAGATGATACCCATTGGGGATGGCACACAGACACTTCCTACACCTGCAGGTGACTCAAATAGCTAGGACACTGTGGACATTGATTTATCACTGCTACATTTTGAGCAATACTGAGTTTGGTGCAAGGGTTAGATAGGGGAATAAAACAAAGGTTAACAAATACTTCATAAAACTGGTAAGTACTTTTTGAACCCTCCAATGCAAAGTAAATTAACCCTTTCCTTGGGGAAAAGTAAAGACAACGTCAGAGGTAAGAAGAGTCTCTCAGGGAGCCAGGGCAGCCAATGTTAGCTGAGCAAAGTCTAGGAGAGCTGAAGATCTTCTTTGCAGGCAAGTACAAGTCTTGCACAATGTTTTTAGAAAGGTTTGTAGAAATAAGATTCACTTGAAGGGCCACAAGCTGAGAGGCAAAGATGCAAGCAACTCTGCAAGGTTTACCAAGACAAGTCTGAACTGAGAACAAGTAAGGCTACACCCCCTGTGAACTTCTGACCAACGATGGCACCCTCCCTCCAGCAGTACTGCGCTACTGTGTAAAATACCAAGACCAATGCTGGCACCCTCCCTCCAGCAGTAATGCGCTAATGTATAAAATACCAAGAACCAACGCTGGGACCCTGCCTCCACCAACAGTACTGCGCTACTGTATAAAATATCAAGAATAATGCTGGCACCCTCCCTCCAGCAGCAGTAATGCGCTACTGTATAAAATACCCAGACCAATGCTGGCACCCCCCCCTGCAATACTGCACTACTGTATAAAATACCGAGACCAATGCGGGCACCCTCTCTCCGCCAACAGTACTGTGCTACTGTATCAAATACCAAGACCAATGCTGGCACCCTCCCTCCAGCAGTACTGCGCTACTGTATAAAATACCAAGACCAATGCGGGCACCCTCTCTCCGCCAACAGTACTGCACTACAGCATAAAATACCAAGACCAATGCTGGCACCCCCCCCTGCAATACTGCACTACTGTATAAAATACCAAGACCAATGCTGGCACCCTCCCTCCAGCAGCAGTACTGCGCTACTGTATCAAATACCAAGACCAATGCTGGCATCCTCCCCTCCACCAGCAGTACTGCGCTACTGTATAAAATACCAAGACCAATGCAGGCACCCTCCCCCTAGTACTGCACTACTGTATAAAATACCAAGACCAATGCTTGCATCCTCTCCCCACCAGCAGTACTGCACTACTGTATAAAATACCAAGACCAATGCTGGCGCCCTCCCTACACCAACAGTACTGCGCTACTGTATAAAATACCAAGAACAATGCTGGCACCCTCCCTCCAGCAGTACTGCGCTACTGTATAAAATATCAAGACCAACGCTGGCACCCTCTTCCCAGCAGTACTGTGCTACTGTATAAAATACCAAGACCAATGAGGGCACCCTCACTCCAGCAGTACTGTGCTACTGAATAAAATACCAAGACCAGTGCGGGCACCCTCCCTCCAGCAGTACTGCGCTACTGAATAAAATACCAAGACCAATGCTGGCACCCTCACTCCAGCAGTACTGTGCTACTGTATAAAATACCAAGACTAATGCGTGCACCCTCCCTCCAGCAGTACTGCGCTACTGTATAAAATACCAAGACCAGTGCTGGCACCCTCCGACCAGCAGTACTGAGCTACTGTATAAAATACCAAGACCAATGCTGGCACCCTCCCTCCAGCAGTACCGTGCTACTGTATAAAATACCAAGACCAATGCGGGCACACTCCTGTTGTAAAGCACTTGAGCCAAGTTTCAGCTATAAACAAACTAAGTAACAAGGAAAGCAGAATACAAAAAGGGGAAATGGCTGGGCCTAGCACCTAAAATATCAAAATGTGGAGATACGCAGAACCAAAAAGTAATGTAGTGCCTGCAATTCAAGATGACGATACACATTTTAACAAAATATGCACCACATTTTGTTAATTTCCTTCTTATGCAGCACCTAATATTTTCAAAACCCACATTCTAGCAAGCAACATTTCCCCCCGAACATGTTCATTTGTAAATACATTGGGGCTTAGTAGGAGTACGGTGGTGCAGTAAAAATCAACAGTAACAGAGTGGTAACTCAGTTACCGCTGCATTAATGCACAGCAGTACTACAATTTAGGCGGTGGAGTGGATGATTCGCCTCGAGCAAAAAGCTGGAGGAAAATCCGCCACTTAACAACTGAAAAACAGCAAAATCGGTAGAATTACCACCGGCAGTAATTCCATCGAAATCCCCATGGAGTCCTATGGATTCCAATAAAGGGGGACTAACACTGCCTACCAATAACCAATAGGGAACATATTAGCAGAGAAGTCTCGCCGACATACCTGGATGTATTTTCCTTATCCGCATTTTCTTTACACATGTGAAATGGCCTTGCACAGCACCCTAGTCAAGGATTACCTCAGCCATCTCCGATGTTTCATGGGTGTATCGTTTCTGTTAGAAATGACAATGTTCAATAAGTTAAACAATAGCGTCCTAGTGAGGCCTTACTGTATATCCATTTGAAGTAAAATTGTTCTTAACTTTGGTGAAATGGCATTGCTGCTCAAACATCTTATTGTACATGCTGCAAGCTCCAGCACACAGTGATTTAGTCCCCGCTGCAGACTATACTGACAACCCCAACTCACCCACTCCACTCAGCTGAGCCTTTCCCTGTACTCTGTCTACTTTCCTTTTGTATTGTTGCATTTACGGTTTACAGAAACCTTACAACAAAAATATTACAAAACACTAAAACATGTATCTCTCATAACATTTAAAAAACGGAATAAATGAAAATTCAAAATTCAAATTTCAGGTGCATATCACAACATGGCATCACAGAATTTGAATGTTTTTTTGTCCAATTCTGTTGTGACAAACTTAGAATCGGAGAAATGTTAGATCGCCACATGCATCTACACAAGAGGAGGTTCAAAGACATTAACTGTTTTTTTTTTTTATCAAAGTACGACCAGGCGGTAACCAAATGTCTCAAGGTTTCGGTTGAATTCTTGACCACACAAAATCTACAGTTATAATTAGTAGAATCACGGATAGACAGCAGTGAGGAGTCCTTCCAGTGCTTAATCCTCTCGTATGTGGGAAATGGATTAAGCCTAAAGCGCATATACATCACGCGAATGGTTGCACAAGGAAAGCGTTGAAGTTATAGTGGTATTCCTTCTCTCACATGGGGAAAATGGGAATAATCCCCATAGGTTGAGTAGGAAGCAATACAGTCCACAGTTTCAACCCAATGAGCCCTGAATAAGCTCCTCTTAACGATCCCCTGACGCTGCACAAGATTTTCCTCCGTAACCCCAATAGAGACCAATACAGACTTCATCCTTTGTCTGAACTCTTGAATGGAGGGGATAGATTCTGCAAACATAGCTAAATGGAGAATCTCGTATAGAGAATTTTTCGGGGGATCAATCCATTTCCTGAAGGTTGAAAGCGGTTTCCAGATATATGTGGCCTTCAGAGAAACAAGGCAAAACTTGTGTCTTATAACCGTGTTCGGGATAGCCATGGAGAGACTCAGCACCTCCTTCCATAGCTTACGTATTAAGCGTAGGGCCCATGTCGCGGGTAGACAGGTCAAGACCGTACAAGATGATTAGGTTCAAATTTAGCCAGATAGTAGCACCTCGCAAGGAGAATTTACACACTTCGAGCTTCAAAAATCTAAGTTGAACCACTTTGTCTTATCAAAGAGACTGCTTCGATAAAGTTCAATGCTAACCCTATTAGTGAGGTTATAGCCTAGATAGGTGACGGCCTTGACATGGTCGATGCTTTTTCCGGCCCCATCGCCCAAACACGAGTCTGAACCTTGAATCCCCTCGAGAAGACCAAGAAGTTCAATTTACATGCATTGGTTAGGACATTATTAGCCATGGCATAGTCAAAGAATAGCTGCATTTTGCTCCTAAGGCCTCTCAGAGTTCTGTCTAACAGGATGAAATCATCCGAAAAGGCCATCCATTCCAAACTAGTATTACCCAATCTTGCAGGCACAATAGAAGCACCCTGCCACAGTCTCTCCACATCACATTCATAGAAGTTGAATAGTATAGGGGCCAATGTAAAACCCTGTTTTACCCCAATAAATGAATGCATCTCATGCAATAAGGATCCTTCCTTAGTTAATCATACGCATATGGCGGTATGTGTATTTAACAATGCAAGGAACTGAACCAGTTTACGAGCTATGTTCATATCGAGCAGTTTGAGCCAGAGCCTAGACCTAATAACTCCATCAAAAGCACTAGACATGTCCGAAGATGCTATAAAGACTTCCCCCACTTGGGTGTAATGTACATAGTGTCTAGGATGGGCCGTAATGGTCGCATTAAGTGAGGTACCCAAATCTTCCCTGAACCCCACCTGAAACTGGCTCAAAAGATTGTTAGTTTTAACCACTCGATTAAGGTCTCTCAGGAGAAGGATGGAGAAAACTTTGCTTGTGGCGTCCATCAACGCAATGGGCCTATAGTTAGGGTCAAGTGCATCCCCTTTTTGTGGATAGGTAGAACGATAGATTGTGCCCAAGAAGCACGAATAGAATGGGACTGAAAGATATGATTAAACATTGGCTTCAGAAGTTCAGGCCATAACTCAGGTGCCTCTTTAAGGACTCGGTCTACTAACAAAACCCTCCCACTCAGCCTGAAAGATCTAGTGAATTATACCTATCCCACCCTTCAGTCACCTCCACCCCTTCAGAAACCCATCCTGCTTTCCCCCACCGCTCAGTCACCTCCACCCCTTCAGAGACCCATCCTGCTTTCCTCCACCGCTCAGTCACCTCCACCCCTTCAGAGACCCATCCTGCTTTCCCCCACCGCTCAGTCACCTCCACCCCTTCAGAGACCCATCCTGCTTTCCTCCACCGCTCAGTCACCTCCACCTCCTCAGAGACCCATCCTGCTTTCCTCCACCGCTCAGTCACCTCCACCCCTTCAGAGACCCATCCTGCTTTCCCCCACCGCTCAGTCACCACCACCCCTTCAGAGACCCATCCTGCTTTCCTCCACCGCTCAGTCACCTCCACCCCTTCAGAGACCCATCCTGCTTTCCTCCACATAATCTCCTGACCACCTGCTTTCAGTAGGCAATCCTCCCCCCTGGTATGCCCCACCTCAGAGCCCCTTCCTGTAACCTCGAAAGGGTTTCTCTGAGCTCTTTCTTGACTCTCCTCAGAGTCTGTACCTTTCATCCTAGAGCGCCTGAACTCTAGAGCCCCTGATCCTCAAAATCAATCCTCCATGCCCAGACCCCCGCCTAGATCCTACAGAGAGGCTTCATTAATGTCCTCTTACAGCCCACTTTACGCCTTCTTACAAGATGACGCGCTCTTCAATTTCAGAACTCCCATCCCTGTCGTATAGCTGCAGATGGCCTCTCACAGACTCATTTTTACCCAGTCCTGGGTTTCTATCTAACTGCACATTTTAATTTCCCCACGATAACATGTGCCAGTAAGCCCAAACATACCAAGTGCCTTTTATAAAGTGTCATGACTGAATGCTGGGGACCCTCATGACATGGAATCGATTGTGAGACATGCCATGGGGCGAGATGGCACATATGCCCCCCCTCAGGTCACATGCCTCTGAACCCTTCTGGTCCGTTTTCAGATAAATCCCAGGAGCCTGCTCAGGACGCTAATCTCCCTCAAAGAATCCAGTAACCTTTAAAGCCCCATCTGATACCACTAAAGCCCACCCTCCACCCTTCCTGATTGTTTCAATTCCTTCTCATTCCATTCAGAGTAGCCATGATCTACACACACCTCTCAACTCACCACCGCATTTCGTGGGTGGCACCCGCTGTGAACATACTGTCACCCTCCCAACACCCCACTCCCTTCCAGGGATTTCAATGGGCTCATCCGCACATGAACATTTTCACCAACATTTTAAAAATGCGATACTTCCCATTGATGTCAATTCGGTCACAAGCCACACAACCCCAAGCACACCTGATTTCACAAGCCCTGGAGAGTCAATAGGATGAGAAGTGTGCAAACACCCCAGTATCCCACACCCAAAGATCTTGGGGATGAAAAACTATTTTCCGTTTTTCTTTTTCATTAAATTAATTTTAAGCAATAAAAATGCACCACGAATTCTACAAATACAAAAATCACAAAAAATGTAGTTTTGCTTTTCCAGTCATGAAACCAGGAATGCAAGTGCCAGAAAGCAAAGAAGAAATGCAGGAATGGATGAACACATCCTAAATGACGTGGGGCATTATGCCATGTAGGATCCCCCCACCCCGCAGGACAGTCCTGCAGATCACGCAGGCAGATCCAGTGCCATCCAAACGGCACCGCTCAAACAATGCCACACAGATCCCAGGGTGACCCTGTCCCACACCGGAGAGAACACAGATCCCAGGGTGACCCTCACCCACACCGGAGAGAACACAGATCCCAGGATGACCCTCACCCACACCAGAGAGAACACAGATCCCAGGATGACCCACACCGGAGAGAACACAGATCCCAGGATGACCCTCACCCACACCGGAGAGAACACTTCACTGCACAGCTTTGCCGCCTGGGGAGGTGGGGAGCAACCGTTTGTTTTTGAGAGACTGCCCACAAATGACAGCTCGGGTCCCGCGTGGAACAGAGCCCCTCCCCGGGATGCCATAAGTCCTCCTTTTGCTTCAGGCAGCCTGAGAGGGGGTATGCAGGACGCATGGCCCCCCTGTAAATTCGGCCTTTCCAGGGCTTGCACTTGTGTGTGGAAGTTGGAGCTCCAGCAGCAGCGCGGCTCTCCCCATGTCTGTCACACATGTTAAGGGGTAGACACTGATGGGGGGAGGGGGCTACACGCAGGGGCTTTTGCCCTTCAAGAAATGTGAATGGGGGATAAGAAATGGGAAGGGAGCATAATACTGCAGAAATGCTTATGGGGTTAAGACCCAAGTGAGATTAGAATCACGTTACTTTTGCCGGGTGCAAATGCAGGATGGAGAGAACAAAACTAAAGTCGCACTAGTATTGTTTAACATATTTTTATGACTATATAGTTTAGGTTAGTTTGTTATGAAAGGCTAGCTTATTATAATGTGGGCTCTTCTCAAGGCATTTTTTTTATAAAGAAAGTATTATTTAGGCACATGAAACTCAAAGCAAAACCTTAATATTTAGATCAACTAAAAGTGGGAGCACATTTGTTTAGTTTGTCACCTCCCACTGTCTCCATTTAACCAAAGTGTGTGATCCTGAGCAAATCATTGAATCTCACCTGAAGCCACTGTGAATGATTCAGTTCACACATGTATCATGCTAGTATATACAAAAAGCCTTGTGGCTACAGAGTTGCTCCTTATATAATAATAGTGCCTTTCATATATTTCATAGCACAGTTATGCACCACTCGATTCCTTATGCCAGCATCTTGTAATGTCACAGGATAGCCTGGCTCTCCCCCGCGCCCTGGAGGCTCAGCCGCAGGGAGAGCCCAGGACACCATGGCCTCCCCCTGGGACCCACGCCCCAGAGAGAGCCCATGGTAGCATGGCCTCCCCCTGGGACCCGAGCCACGGAGGCTCAGCCCCAGGGAGAGCCCGGGACACCGTGGCCTCCCCCCTGGGTCCCGCGCCCTGGAGGCTCAGCCCCAGGGAGAGCTCGGGACAGCATGGCCTCCCCTGGGACCCGCGCCCCAGAGGCTCAGCCCCAGGGAGAGCCCGGGACAGCGTGGCCTCCCCCTGGGATCCAAACCCTGGAGGCTCAGCCACAGGGAGAACCCAGGATAGCGTGGCCTCCCCCCCTGGGACCCGCGCCCTGGAGGCTCAGCCCCAGGGAGAGGCCGGGACAGCGTGGCCTCCCCCCTGGGTCCCGCGCCCTGGAGGCTCAGCCCCAGGGAGAGCCAGGGACAGCGTGGCCTCCCCCCTGGGTCCCGCACCCCAGAGGCTCAGCCCCAGGGAGAGCCCAGGACAGCATGGCCTCCCCCTGGGACCCGCGCCGTGGAGGCTCAGCCCCAGGGAGAGCCCGGGACAGCATGGCCTCCCCTGGGACCCGCGCCCCAGAGGCTCAGCCCCAGGGAGAGCCCGGGACAGCGTGGCCTCCCCCTGGAGGCTCAGCCACAGGGAGAGCCCAGGACAGCATGGCCTCCCCCCCTGGGACCCGCGCCCTGGAGGCTCAGCCCCAGGGAGAGGCCGGGACAGCATGGCCTCCCCCTGGGGGCTGAGGAGGCTCAGCCCCAGGGAGAGCCCGGGACAGCATGGCCTCCCCCCTGGGTCCCGCGCCCTGGACAGCATGGCCTCCCCCCTGGGTCCCGCACCCTGGAGGCTCAGCCCCAGGGAGAGCCCGGGACAGCATGGCCTCCCCCTGGGACCCGCGCCCCGGAGGCTCAGCCCCAGGGAGAGCCCAGGACAGCATGGCCTCCCCCTGGGGGCTGAGGAGGCTCAGCCCCAGGGAGAGTCCAGGACAGCATGGCCTCCCCCTGGGGGCTGAGGAGGCTCAGCCCCAGGGAGAGCCCGGGACAGCATGGCCTCCCCCCTGGGTCCCGCGCCCTGGACAGCATGGCCTCCCCCCTGGGTCCCGCGCCCTGGAGGCTCAGCCCCAGGGAGAGCCCGGGACAGCATGGCCTCCCCCTGGGACCCGCGCCCCGGAGGCTCAGCCCCAGGGAGAGCCCAGGACAGCATGGCCTCCCCCTGGGGGCAGGGAGAGTCCAGGACAGCATGGCCTCCCCCTGGGGGCTGAGAAGGCTCAGCCCCAGGGAGAGCCCGGGACAGCATGGCCTCCCCCCTGGGTCCCGCGCCCTGGAGGCTCAGCCCCAGGGAGAGGCCGGGACAGCGTGGCCTCCCCCCTGGGTCCCGCGCCCTGAAGGCTCAGCTCCAGGCTGGTCTCCCCAGGGCACATTCTTCTGCCTTAAACATATATATAAAAACAAAAACACTGCACGTTTACCATCCTCGAGAGCAGTCCTTCGCTTCCAGCATCATGTCTATGAAATGGCTTTGATATCGAGCATGCGTATTTGATAGTCACGTGGTTTAGTACAGAGCATGCGCAGATCACTTTTTCCGGTTTAACTCTCACTATTCCCCGTCTCGCGTTTGACGCATGCGCAGAGCTGCGATTTGTACATTTTTGAATGTCACCTTTCTTAGCCATGCGGTCCCACACACGGCTCATGCCCTGAATATACGTGCGAATTAAATAAAAACAAAGCAACATTATATACAGCCAGTATTCGAATAATCTAATATTAAGAGCGTGGCTAGTGGACACATCTCTCTGCACGGGAGGGACACTCTACACGCACACGTGCACATTTTAGCAAAGTTAATGTCTCTCCTCGTCCAGTGGCCGAGTCCTGCAAACGCGGTTGAAGTGGCGAGGGGAAAAACAACCATGACTTTAATAGGTTTTAAGGTGAAGACAGTCTATACACGGGGACTGTATATATATGGCGTTGACGACAGAGCAGAGCAGGAGCAGGTCCCGAATAACGGGGCAGCGTCCTCTTCCCTCCCCCCTGGGTAAGCAGGAGGAGTGGGGCCAAGCCTGTGAAAGGCAAGAGTGGCTGGAAGCCCGCCAAACAGGCAAAAGGCCAGCAAAAGCAAACCATGGAAAGGGGCGTGCCTGCAGGGGATTATAAACCACCAGGTAGCCGACTGCCGGAGCATTGCAGTCCAGCGACGCTGGAAAGGGGCGTGCCTGGGGGCTTACAAGCCACCAGGTAGCCGACTGCCGGAGCATTGCAGTCCAGCGACGCTGGAAAGGGGTGTGCCTGGGGGCTTACAAGCCACCAGGTAGCTGACTGCCAGAGCATTGCAGTCCAGCGACGCTGGAAAGGGGCGTGCCTGCAGGGGATTATAAACCACCAGGTAGCCGACTGCCAGAGCATTGCAGTCCAGCGACGCTGGAAAGGGGTGTGCCTGGGGGCTTACAAGCCACCAGGTAGCTGACTGCCGGAGCATTGCAGTCCAGCGACGCTGGAAAGGGGCGTGCCTGGGGGCTTACAAGCCACCAGGTAGCTGACTGCCGGAGCACTGCAGTCCAGCGACGCTGGAAAGGGGCGTGCCTGGGGGCTTACAAGCCACCAGGTAGCTGACTGCCGGAGCATTGCAGTCCAGCGACGCTGGAAAGGGGCGTGCCTGGGGGCTTACAAGCCACCAGGTAGCTGACTGCCAGAGCATTGCAGTCCAGCGACGCTGGAAAGGGGCGTGCCTGCAGGGGATTATAAACTACCAGGTAGCTGACTGCCAGAGCCTTGCAGTCCAGCGACGCCGGAAAGGGGCGTGCCTGGGGGATTACAAGCCACCAGGTAGCTGACTGCCGGAGCATTGCAGTCCAGCGACGCTGGAAAGGGGCGTGGGAATCTGTCAGTATATTGGCGATTCATCTTGTAATACCCTCATTTAGGTACTCATCTCTTATGATAATTTCCTTATATTGGAATCCAGCTGCCATCTCAATCGATGAAATGTTAGATGAATTAGATGCATGTTTATTGGATATATCTATCAGATACCGCACTTGTGAAATCATTATAGGCGGTGATTTTAATTCCGATTGTAGAGATCTGACTATAATCAATAAATTTAAATCATCCACTCTTTCACGCAGCAGAGGAGGCAAACTTAGAGAACTCCTCACGGAGTGGGATATGGACTTGATGGTCAGAAACGACATGAGTCTTGGTAATACATGGTCAAGAGGATCTATGCAATCAATGATAGATTATATATTTGTATCTCATAATCTGTTTATGCATATGGCACCCCTAGAAATAGGTCGGATCGCGATAGGTGATCATGCACAACTTTCTACCTTCTTTCAACTAAAATTTAACTCGCTTACACCTAACATTACTCTGGCAATGGTTGAAATAGATCGTCCTTTCCATTCCATTAGATGGAATCAAGGAATATGCAACTTTGTTGTTACACAAATCTCCTCAGAGATTGAGAGGATTAGAAGTGCAGGGGGAAATTACGATCATACATTGTATATGCAGTATTCAGACATAGTTGCAACAGCTCTTGAACGATTCCGCAATACACAAAGTAATGTGCAACATCCACATCCATATGATCATACATGTAAACTATTGAAAAGGGAGAAGAACAGGGCATTGAGACATTTAAAGAGAGGCAACTTGGGCAGCGAAGTTAGTAAGACAAGGAGGAATGGTATACTATTAGCCTACAAACATAAATTGAGATCTGCTCGTATATCAAATTATAACAATGCTAATTGTACATTAATTCGTGCCATCTTAGCTCATGACACACGAGTAATTTGGCGCACACTGAAAGCTGATAATAGACGCGTGGCAACGTTTTCGTTAAATTGTATTCCTGAGCACACTTGGCAAGCCTTCATAAAGGCAAAATACCAACTACCTTGCAAATTTCGCTTTGTCCCTGATGTCTCTCTCGAATATTCTAATATCCCAAGGTTGAACTGGGATTGTAACGATATTATATGGGCGATTTCCAGATTGACCTATTCAAAAGCTGCAGGTCCTGATGGCCTTCCCCCCTGTCTTTATAAGGCAGATCCCGTGTTGTGGGCTGACATCATAAAACTTAAGTTTGACTCTATTATTAAATCTGGGGAAGTTCCACCCTCTTGGCTTACTGCCAATATAGTACCAATTTTTAAAAAGGGTGATCCATCTCTCCCAGAAAATTATCGTCCGATATCGTTAATTGATTCTGAGGCTAAGATCTTTTCTATCCTTCTATTAAATGAATTGGAGAAAGTTATCACGGCGAATGATATGTATTCGAAATATCAAACTGGATTCAGGAAGTCTATGAGTACAACCCTAAATGCTTTTATCATGTCGCATGTTATCGCTGGAGTAAAAGAAAGGAACTCTAATCCTGTATATATAGCAATGATTGACATGAGTTCTGCTTTTGACACGGTGGTCCGTAACTTATTGTGGAAGAAAATGTTGAAGTTAGGGATCCCAGCTGTTTTGATGTATTGGACTATTAAGTTGCACACTAACACTTCGTATAGAATAAGAATTTCCCCAGAAGGTGGGACCACAGCCCCGATACGTACAACAATAGGTGTAAAACAGGGCTGTAATCTCGCGGCTACCTTATTTAATTTATACCTATCCGATCTCGGTGAAAATTGGGAAAAGGGAGACTTATTTTCTGTTAAAGTGGGGAGTATTCATTTGAAATGGATTGCATTTGCTGATGATATTATTTTGTTTGACCCTACTCCAGTAGGGCTCCAAACCAAACTCTCATTATTTGAGAATTTTGCAAAAGCACATAATTTGACACCTAACCCTGTAAAAACTGCCATTATGACCTTTGGCGTGAAATCAAAAAACGCGAATTTCAGATGGCAAATATTGAATACACAAATTTGCCAAGTGAACAATGCTATCTATCTAGGGTATTACATATCAGCATTTAACTCGATTAACGCATGGTCAAATATTATTAGGAACAAAACTCGACCACTGTTGTCTCAAATGAAAAGGATTTATAGCCAATACTGCAAATTCTCTTTAATCCCGCTAATAGACTTTATGATATTGAAAGTCGAAAGTGTCATATTGTACACATTAGATATCTGTCTGTGTGACATGACTAGCGTGCTTGACAGTATACAGGGTTCTCTTTTAAAATCTGCAATGTTTCTCCCGATGTCAACTCCTAATGCTATTATTCGACACGAACTGGGTCTGGTTTCATTATCAACTCGCTGGAAATGGAGACAATTGTCAAATTACGTTAAAATTCATTATCCTCCCATTAACTCACTGTATACCGATTTAAATAAAATGTTGGGTATGCAAAATCCAAAATCCCTTTTTAATTATCAATTGAAAATGCAACAAATTTTAGGTAATATAAACACAACCGTGGAGGACATGCAATATCGTCCCGGTTATGTTAAGAAAAAACTTTTTGAAATGGATTGGTGTATTACTATTGATTTAATTAAAAACTATGTGTTATATAAGGAATACAGTATGCATGTAAAACAGCGCATTCCACGTTATGACCATGTTTCGTTATTCCCTTGCGAAAATATCCGAAAAGTATATATTCGCTTTAGATTGAATCTATTCCATACACGGGAACGGACTAAAAACTGGGATATGAATAAATTAAATGATCGCGTGGGATGTCGATTTGTTGAATGTAATGAATCGTACGAAACATTGAAACATCTTATACTGTACTGTCCGCATTTTAAGAATATAAGGACACTCAAATTGAGGAAATTTGCGGAAAATGAATTTGAGGACTGTCTTGAAGTTTTATGGACCAGAATGATGCAGGGATGTCACAAACCCTTAATATACGAATTGGCAAGTTTTTGTAAATACATCGAGAATGAATTAGAGCTATTTTTGTAATTGTAAAACGATCATTTGTAATATTTTTAAATTTTGTAAAGGTTCTGCATGAATTGTTGTGTATTATGAACCAAATGCAAATAAAAAAAAATAAAAAAAAAAATAAACAAACCACCAGGTAGCTGACTGCCAGAGCCTTGCAGTCCAGCGACGCCGGAAAGGGGCGTGCCTGGGGGATTACAAGCCACCAGGTAGCTGACTGCCGGAGCATTGCAGTCCAGCGACGCTGGAAAGGGGCGTGCCTACAGGGGATTATAAACCACCAGGTAGCTGACTGCCAGAGCCTTGCAGTCCAGCGACACCGGAAAGGGGCGTGCCTGGGGGATTACAAGCCACCAGGTAGCTGACTGCCGGATCATTGCAGTCCGGCGATGCTGGAAAGAGGCGTGCCTGGGGGATTACAAGCCACCAGGTAGCTGATTGCCAGAGCATTGCAGTCCAGCGACGCTGGAAAGAGACGTGCCTGGGGGATTACAAACCACCAGGTAGCTGACTACCGGAGCATTGCAGTCCAGCGACGCTGGAAAGGGGCGTGCCTACAGGGGATTATAAACCACCAGGTAGCTGACTGCCAGAGCCTTGCAGTCCAGCGACACCGGAAAGGGGCGTGCCTGGGGGATTACAAGCCACCAGGTAGCTGACTGCCGGAGCATTGCAGTCCAGCGACGCTGGAAAGAGACTTGCCTGGGGGATTACAAGCCACCAGGTAGCTGACTGCCGGAGCATTGCAGTCCAGCGACACTGCAAAGGGGCGTCCCTGGGGGATTACAAGCCACTAGGTAGCTGACTGCCAGAGCATTGCAGTCCAGCGACGCTGGAAAGGGTCATGCCTGCAGGGGATTATAAACCACCAGGTGGCTGACTGCCAGAGCATTGCAGTCCAGCGACGCTGGAAAGAGGCGTGCCTGGGGGATTACAAGCCACCAGGTAGATGACTGCCGTAGCATTGCAGTCCAGCGACGCTGGAAAGGGGCATGCCTGCAGGGGATTATAAGCCACCAGGTAGCTGACTGCCGGAGCATTGCAGTCCAGCGACGCTGCAAAGGGGCGTGCCTGGGGGATTACAAGCCACCAGGTAGCTGACTGCCGGAGCATTGCAGTCCAGCGACGAAGGAAAGGGGCATGCCTGGGGGATTACGAGCCACCAGGTAGCTGACTGCCGGAGCTTTGCAGTCCAGCGACGCCGGAAAGGGGCGTGCCTGGGGGATTATAAGCCACCAGGTAGCTGACTGCTGCAGCCTTGCAGTCCAGCGACGCCGGAAAGGGGCGTGCCTGGGGGATTACAAGCCACCAGGTAGCTGACTGCCGGAGCATTGCAGTCCAGCGACGCTGGAAAGGGGCGTGCCTGGGGGATTACAAGCCATCAGGTAGCTGACTGCCAGAGCATTGCAGTCCAGCGATGCTGGAAAGGGGCATGCCTGGGGGATTACGAGCCACCAGGTAGCTGACTGCCGGAGCATTGCAGTCCAGCGATGCTGGAAAGGGGCATGCCTGGGGGATTATGAGCCACCAGGTAGCTGACTGCCGGAGCATTGCAGTCCAGCAACGCCGGATGACGACCAGTGATTATCAGGAGGTTTTACCCCCGTTTGAACCCGAGGTGCTTGTCTGTTGTGTTCAGTTTGCGGGACAGAGGGTGGGGTCGGGTGCACAGGAGGTCATGGTTCTATTGAAAATATGTTATCAGGTTATATGGTGCAATGGTGAAGTGACAGGCTTGCGACCCCCCCAGATCGGCATAAATGCAAAGAAGTCAGTTAAATGTTTTCGCTGCGAGGTGAACCCGGTTGATATTAGTGTTCATATTTCGCAGCTGCAAGTTTTTACTAGAGGTATATTGTGAGCGCACAGTAACAGCAAGAGGTATGGGCAAAGTGAATGGTAAATGAGGACCAATGTGCTCCGATCGGTGGTTTAAGTGCAAGTTAGAACACCCTGGTTGATGTACGTCGAATATTTTGTGCTTGCAACATACAAACACTGCAGCCTTGTTTCATGATTTTATGGGGCTTTTGTTTGAGTCCATTTGGAACACCAAGGTTGATGTGTTCTTACATCGAATGTTTTGTGCTGCAAAATGCAAACGCTGCAGCCTTTTTTCATGATTTTAAGGGGCTTTTGTGTGATTTATGGCCCACTTATAAACACCCTGGTTGATGTTTCCTTGTGTGGAATTCTTGTGCTCGCAACAAACCAATGCTGCAACTTTGTTTCAGGATTTTAGGGGGCTTCCTGCAAGTAACTCACAGAGTTATGAGCTTGTTGCACATGGGCGGTTGGCGGTCGGTTGTTTTATACCGCAGGCCCGTGATAATAGCGAGTTTGATATAGTCTGTTGTGTTGCGTGGGGGAATGCACTATGGGGGAATTAATACTGGGCCGGTGACAATAGCGAGTTTGTTATTGTCGGTCGTCTTGCGCTGGGAATGCGCTATGGGGGAATTAATACTGGGCCCGGGACAATGGCGAGTTTTGATATTGTTGCTGGTGTTATGGCATGTAGGTTAAACAGGCTCCTGGGTTATTTTCCTGCACCTTCCTGCAGTGGCAGCGTGACACCCTTGAAGGTCCCAAGGCCGCAGACCCCGATTACTGGCTATGCATAACTTACTGATCTGTGGCCTCGGTGGCTGGCTGAGTGTAACAATATAACGCCAGGGGTTTAAAACAAAAGGCGGGGTACGTTTAACGCTTGAGTTAAGTTTTGAGGAACATAACAGGGTCGGGATTCAAGAGCGATGGCCTTTCCCTGACCACCTGAGAAGAGGATCCAAGAGGAGTAGGTGTGAGGACACCCTCAGGTTTCTCACATAACCTTCCCCTATGCAGATTGGACCTGGGTTGGTTCACATGGAAAACGGGAGAGAAAGTCCATGTTACCATGCTTTCGGCCCTTCGGGTGTTCCACTGTGAAACAATAGGGGTGAAGGTCCAAGAACCACGGCATAACCCTAGGATTGGATTCCTTCTTCTGACTCATCCACACCAAAGGGGAGTGGTCTGTGATCACTCGAAACCTACCACCCAAGGGGTAGTAGTTAAGATGCATCACTGCCCACTCGATTGCCAGTGCCTCTAACTCGATGACTGAGTAGTTCCTCCCCCTGGGAAACTTCTGATTTATCATATTGGGTGTTCCAATCTGGCGTGGTTTTGGGATAAGACGGCTCCCACTCCCATTAGGGAATTATCAGTCTGGAGGATACACTCCTTAGAGAAGTCTGCTACTTTCAAAATGGGGCTCTGGCATAGGCTATGTTTTAAGGTCATATAGCAGATATCGTCTTCCTCATCCAATCTGATCTATTGGGGCTCAGCATTTTTCAGTTTATCAGTTAATCGTGGGGTTTTACTGGAGATGTTTGTAATGAACCAGCAGTAGTAGCCTATTAACCCCAAAAAGGCCCTCAGATCTTTCTTGGTTTTGGGCATTGGGGTATCAAGAACAGCTCTTTCTCTTGCTGTGTTTGGACAGTACCATTGCCCACATAAAATCCTAAATACTTAACCGCAGATTGGGCCAGTTTGCATTTTCTGCTGGGGTTAGCGGTCATCCCAGATTTTCTTAACAATCTCATGACTGTGTAAAGGTGGTACAAATGATCTTCCCATGTCCTGCTATGTAGCACAATGTTGCCTATATAGGCTGCACCAGAATTCGATTTTATCCATCAGTCTCTAAAATGTTGCAGGGGTGCCATGTAGACCAAACAGTAGGATTATAAACTGAAACAGTCATATGGGAGTAGCAAAGGAAGATTTTCCTTTGCCAGGTCCATACAGTGGAACTTGCCAATACCCTTTCTTGAGATCTGTTGTTGAACAATAGACAGCATTACCCAGCCTATCAGTAAGATCGTCAATACGTAGCTTTGGGTAAGCGTCAAAGGCAGAGATGGCATTCACCTTTCTAAAGTCTAGACAAAACCTCCAACTTCCATCGGGTTTTGCCACCAACACGATAGGGGAGGACCAGGGGCTATTAGAAGGTTTGATGATGTTAGACTCAAGCATTTGCTTAACTTCCTGGATGATTGGATGTTTTTGGGGAAATCAGAAAGGTTTTAAATGTACCACTTTGCCCTCTGGAGTGTGGATAGGATGATAAATATCCTTCACTCTTCAAGGCTCCTCTCTAAACACGTCAATAAACTGTTTTATAAGGTGATACATGTCTTGCTTTTGGTTATTACTAATGTGAGAAACTTGAAGGTGTCTCCCTAACTAGTCCCCAGGGATCAGTCATCCAGGTGGCCAGAACACGGCCAAAGATATTGGATCCAGTTCCTGGGAGTGGATCAATGAGGGAGGATCACCTCAATAGGGGGGTCCTCGGGGAGTGGAAGTGAGACACTGAGATCCCCCTTCTTTCAACACCTTTTCCCCATCCTAACGAATCCATAATGTAGGATATTCAGAAACACTGCCCCCCTTTTCTGACACAAACACTTTCACACACTCCGAAAGACAATGGACTAGCACCAGAGTCGTTTACCTAACATGTCACAATACAAGGGTCAGGCAAAGTCAGGCAATTGACCAGAACCACACACACCTGACAGCTTTTTCCCTTCCCCACAGGCAGGTATAAAAGGTGGAGCACAAAGGCACACTACGAGCAAGGCAGACTGCACGATGAGACAGCTAACCCAGCACAGCAATTCAAGAGAAGAAAGGCGGCGAGAACCAAACGGGCGACAAGGAGAGAAGCAACCTTGCCCTTTCTGACCCAGATCTGCAGAGCCTCCCTGAAAGGAATCATAAGTCCACGGACAATAGCTAAGTTGTGTTGCGGCAGATGTCAAGGGTACACAGAGCATGTCTATGCTGATAAGCAGGACAGAGGGAGACGCCTGCTACCGTGGTACCGTCCTTGACTCCAGATGCCAGAGAAGCCAAGCAGTTCATCACAGTCAGTGAGTCGAGGGGAGAGCCGGTAAGAAACTAAACTGTGTTGTATGAAAGTTGCAAAGTGGCAAAAGAAGGGAAGTTCAAAGAACTGTTAATGTTAAGCGAAACCAGCTGCAGAGGGGTCCGGCGCCACATGGGTGCTCACTTGAGAGACTGTGGTGAATCCAGCATTTGTTGGAACTACCGATACCAGAAGGCCTTAGGAGGGCCACAACCAGAAGCTCAAAGTGGTCATACAGAGGTCTAGCGAAATCCTGTGTACAGTTGAAAGTCTTTGACCGACAAACAATTGGGAAAGCTAAAGGAAATTAATCCTGCTTAGTGAGAACGGAGAAAGAACTCTTTGTGGTTGGCAAGTGTGAACCTGACAGGAAGGGGCAAAGCATGATGCCCTAAAGAACACTGTGATGACAAGAGTGAACCCGACAGAGATACGTCCACAGTGTGTTGTTTAAAAAGACATTAAGACCTGTGAAATGCAACAGGAGAAAATATTACTGTGAAAAGCCATAGTGAACCCGACAGAGGGAGATTGAGATTTGAGAGTGGTCTGAACCCAGAAGAGTGGGACCCAGGGGTGAAGAAACATCACCTCAAGTACCATTGGAAAAAAACATTAATTTGTTATTGGATACATCAGGCCCTCGAGGGAATGTTATTTTTTATCAAAAGAGGCTTAACCATCAAAGAACCTGATAGCTGAAAATGGAACTGTCAGCTCGTGCTGGGAAAGTTCGAGTGGGTGCTGTGCTCAGGAGTGCCAACTTGTCCTGTGCTCAAAACGTGGGGAAGGGAGACCCCTGGCTACCACATCCTGACTTATTTGTGGTCACTTCTTTCTTTATTGTAAACCCTATCTCACAGCACAGTCTTTCTATATTTAGTTGTAAGGATTTGGCAATATTTCTTTTTAGTATTGGCCCTTTTACTTTGACAAGACGCCACAAGGACTGCCTTATTTTTCATTTGATGGTCTAAGTTTGCTCCCATCTTAGATTTAGGTTAGATTAGGCATTTTTCCAACCTGTGTTTACAGTTAAATAAACACCCTTCAACTGTGATATGATATGATATTTTATTTGTAACACGCTCGTACACAGGTGTTTCAGAGCGCGACAAGGCAAGGGAGGGGAAACAGGGGAGATAATAGAACAATGATCTTACTAGGCCCAGTGACATTGAGAACGTGCAAGTGCATGGGAAAGGGAAAGGGGAAAAGCGCATGGAAGGGGAGAGTGGGAAGTGCGGAGCAGAGGGGAGACAGATAAATAATAAAAACAAATAAAATAGATAATGGAGAAATAAATAGGGGTAATGCAGCCAACACGTGTCAAGTGCTGTGCTTATGCCAGCAGAACCTGGTAAGTTGGATAATTGCATGAAAGAAGAAAGAGGGGGGATTTGGGGACTGTATAGGTACAGATATAGCCCCCAGTGCAAGGGGTGGCAAGGAGGCAGTGCAGAAAGGGTGGCAAGGTGAGCAGGTACCTGGGCCCAGGGGACAGAGGGTGGCCAGGTGCACAGTGCCAGGATTATGCAGATCAGCAAGGGAGAGGGGGAGCAAAAGCAGAAGCAAAGAGGAAAGTCTTCAGTTGCTTCCGGAACCGGAGATGGTTCTCCTCAAGTTTTAGAGTGGCCGGGAGGCTGTTCCAGAGGGAGGCCCCGGCCGAAGACAGAGATCTACCCCCAGCTCGCTTCTTTCAAAAACGACTAACCCTGAGGAAGTTAGCGGTAGAGGAGCGAAGAGCTCAAGAGGGGAGGTATTTGCGGAGAGATAGCTGAAGGTATTTTGGACCCAGGCCCCAGAAAGCATTGTGGACAATGCATAGGGTTTTAAATTTGATCCTTGCAAACACTGGGAGCCAATGGAGAGATTTCAGAGCTGGAGAGATACGATCCCAGGGCTTGAGGCCGAGAACAAGTCTTGCAGTCCTGTTCTGGATTGGTTGCAGAGGGCGGAGAGTAGAGGCAGGAAGATTTAGAAAGAGGCTGTTACAATAGTCCAGCTTGGAGAGAACCAGGGCTTGGGAGACAGTGAGCTTCTGGGGGAAGGAGAGGAAAGGAAGAGTACCTGTGAGGAGGTGCAGAAGGAAGTTTTCTTAGAGACCTCAGAGTCAAAGATGACCCCGAGGTTCTTAGCCTCACAGGTGGGGATCGGAGAAGGACCAAGCGAGGCCGGCCAGAGAGAGATCGGAAATGATGGGGAAGGTGTGCTGATGAGGAGGATCTCAGTCTTGCCGGCATTCAGACAAAGGTCATTGGCGGCACAACAAACTTGAATGGCAGTTAGGCAGTCGGAGATGAGAGAGAGAGAGGAGGTGGCCGAGGGCAGCCTGAAAATGAGTTGAGTGTCATCAGCGTAGCACTGGAAATATGAGCATAGTGTGGCAATGCAGTGGGCGAGAGTTGCCAGGTATTGGTTGAAAAGCCAGGGCTAGAGGTTAGACCCCTGGGGAACACCACAGGTAGAGCGGAAGATAGAGGATAGGAAGGACCCAAGTTGGACCTGGGAGGGTCGATCAGAGAGGAAAGAGGTCAGCCAGGCAAGAGCCTGATCAGTGATACCCAGTTTCTCACGGAGACGGTTGAGCAGGATGGTATGGTTGACCTTGTCAAAGGCAGAAGAGAGATCGAGTAGGATGAGAACAGAGGGAATGTTAGAGTCAAGGTTGTAGAGCAGATATTCACGGATGTTCAGGAGAGCAGTTTCGTTGCTTCTGGCTGCTCTGAAACCAGACTGGTGGTCATGGAGACAACCAACAGAGTCAGTATGAAGGTTAAGCTGAGAGATGGCCAGCTTCTCAAGGAGTTTGCCAAATAAGGGAGTAGTGGAGAATGGGCGATAGTTAGCTGGACAGGAAGGATCAGCTGTGGGTTTCTTGAGGAGAGGATGCACAAGGGAGTGTTTCAGAGGGGAGGGGAAAGATCCTGTGGGAAAAGGAATGGTTACAGAAATCGGCCAGGGCTGGAGCGAGGGTGTCAATGTGGTCCTTGATGGTTTTAGAGGAGCAGGGAAGAACCTGTTTTGACGAGGCTTTCATAGATCGGACTTGTCTAGCGACCTCATCAGGTGAGAAAAGGGGAAAGGAAGAGAAGGAGGGAGGGGGGCTGATTAAGGGAGGGTTAGCAAGCGCAGGGTGAGGGGGAATAGGAGGGGGAGGGGAGGAGAGGGCAGACAAGATGTCCTTGGTTTTTGAGATAAAGTGAGAGGCAAGGTCGTTGCAGAGAGCTTGGGAGATAAGGGGAGGGGAAGAGACTGCAGCAGGGTTGGCAAGCTCCTTGCAGATTTTGAAGAGTTCAGCTGAGTTGTTAGATGCCGGAGATACACGGGTTTGAATGTGGACTCTCTTCTTGGTGAGGACAGAGAGTCGGTATTGCCTTTGGAGCAGGCGACATGCCAGTTTGTCAGAGCATGAGCAAGAAGATCTCCATTTCCTCTCAGCCGCCCTACACTTACGTTTAAGTGTAGATAGGTCTGAATCATACCAGGAATTACACTTGGTTTTGGACTTCAGGCGGATCCTCATGACAGGGGCAAGAACATCAAGAGTATCAGAAATGGAAGAGTAGTGAAGGGAAAGGGTTCTGTCTGGGTGTGATTCAGCCAGAAGAGTAGGGGGTGGGGAGAAGGTGGAAGCGAAAGCCTCAACTGACACACGCTTCATAGGTCGGATGTCCAAGAAGGTAGGTGGCAGTGTTAGGGTGAGCTTGGCTTGAGGGGACGAAAGTGAGAGATGGGAGGAGAGAAGGCAGTGGTCACTCCAGGAGAGAGGAGTGGTCAGAGGGATAGAGAGGGGGAGGCCAGAAGAGATCAGGACATCAAGGGTGTGTCCTGCAGAGTGTGTCGGGCCAGAGGGGAGGATAGAGAGGGAGAGGGAATCGCAAAGGTCGCGAAAAAGCAGAGATGAGGGACAGGGTGAATCAAGATGGATGTTGAGGTCACCAAGGAGGAGGAGTTTAGTGGTAGCGGTCAGGAGGGAGGAGGCGAGGTCGGACCACTCAGAGAGAAAAGAAGTGTTTTGCCCAGGGGGCCGGTAGAGAGTAGCAACAGTAAGCGAGTGGCTAGGAGAGATTGAGAGTCTGCAGACAAGGCATTCGAAAGAGGAGTAAATCTGAGTGGGAATGATAGTGGCTGGAGTCCACTCAGGAAATATCAGGGCTAGACCACCTCCGGGCCAGGTGGATCTGGGTGCAGAGAGGATCTTGTAGCCATCAGGGAGGAGAGTGTCAAAGCTTGTGACAGAGCTGGCCTTGAACCATGTCTCTGTAAGACAGAGGACATCAAGATCCAATTCTTCAAGGAGGTGGCAGATGTCAGAGGAGTGTTTGACAGCAGAGTAAGAATTTAGAGTGGCAAGATGAAGAAGGTTGCCTGCCTTAAAGACCTTCCGGGGAGGGGTACACTTGTGTCTGTCTTTACTGTTGCCAGCATGAGTTCCTTACACTAAGCACAGGGTAAATTAAGGCATTATTATCTGTATACTCTGGTAACAGACACGATAATATGTTGTCATGGGACTCTGAAGGGTTTTCTCTCCATTCCTTTAACACATTTACATGGTAGACTTGGGTTTTAAGATGGCTGTTCGGTTGTGAAATGTTAAAATTACACTGACCCATGTGTTCCAGCACCTCATATGGTCTATGCCACTTAGATATAAGTTTATTTTCAGAAGTGGGCAATAGCACTAGTACTTTTTGACCTATGGGAAAGGACCTTAAAGAGACCTTTTTATCATAAGAGGTTTTCTGTTGTTCCTGTGAGTCTGTACCAGAAATCTAACAGCCGTCATTTGTTCTTTAAGCTTAGTTGCAGTTTTTTGAGAGTGGGATTGGGGCTTCTTCTCTCTCCTCCCAAGTTTCCCTCAACATATCCAAGGGTTCTATAAAGTAATTCAAACGGGGGAAAATCCCATGGAAGCCCGTTGAGTCTTCATAACTGCAAACAAAGACCATGGAATCATTTGATCCCAGTTTCTACCATCCTGTTCACTAACCTCTGTAGCATGGTCCTTAGGGTTTTGTTGAATCTTTCCACAAGGCCATCTGTCTGGGGATGATACACTGATGTGTGGTGATATGTAACAGTTGTTTAACTTGCTCATGAAAGCGCTGGTCGGT
This sequence comes from Ambystoma mexicanum, assembly GCF_040938575.1. Taxonomy (NCBI): domain Eukaryota; kingdom Metazoa; phylum Chordata; class Amphibia; order Caudata; family Ambystomatidae; genus Ambystoma; species Ambystoma mexicanum. The sequence continues at coordinate 47,396,952 of NC_090927.1, forward strand.
TAACGTTTCCTTTGGAAACCCTACTTGAGAAAATAAAGTGAGCGGGTGCTTCAAAATGTGTGGTGTGGTGTTGGCTCTTAGGGGAAAGGCCACCGGGTATCGTGTTGCATAGTCCACAATTACGAGAATGTAGTTATTTCCCATTTTGGAAGGTTCTAGAGGTCCCACCATGTCCATAACAATCCTTGAGAACAGAATCTCAATTATTGGTAATGGATGGTGGTGTATGGGTGCTGGTCTTCTGGCAGATTTCACAAGCCTGAATAAAGTTCTTAATAGCAGCATGTATTCCGGGCCAGTCAAATGTATTAGTTATTAGGGCCTGAGTCATGGACTGTCCCAAATGGACTCCTGTCAGATGTGAGTGGGCAATCTCTAGCACCACCTGCTTTTTTCTTCTTCTTTTCTTAAAACAATTTACAATGTTTATTGATTTTTTACTCATAACCATAACAACTTACAAACTGTTAAAGGCATTGTCTAGTAAAATGTTTTATTGTCCCTACGGATCGGCCATGTTTTTTAAGCCTAAGTGGCTCGATTTTAGAAAACTTTCCTATGGACCTTACCCGAGTTTTCGTCCATTGAACGCACGCGAAAACAAGCACCAGGGAGCCGCCATTTTCTGATAATCCTATCTTTTCCCCCATCGCCCTGGCTGACCTGCTTTTGCGGCACTAAATCAATTCCCCCGCCCCTGAGCCTGTCATCAGCAGACTCGTACCGCCCATTTCCCCACGCCAAAGCACGTCTCGTGTCAACATTCGCTGCGCTTCAGCTAATGACGTGTCGCCATGGAAATGGCAGGACACCTCTCTCCTCAATAAGTATAAACAGACCGTTTCACAACACACAGCAGCCGATTTTCGATTCCATTCCTCTCTCTGTGTTACTTTGAGTATTCTGTGACTCGTTTCAGTGCTCTGGTCAGCTACCTTTGCCGCTTGTAGCCCGTGTGAACAGATACCAGTATCACCGCTATAAATTATTTTAGTTTGTTTAACACACAATGGCTACAATAATGCCCTACATGTACGAGCCCGAGTATACCGAGGAGGAACTACTGGAAAAGGAAGCACGCGAAAACGATGGGGATTCGGACGGCAGTTGGTAGGACGAATCAACAGATGAAGAGCCTGGGCCTAGTTGAATGGACGGCGTCTCCACCTGGTGCGCATGCAATCGGTGCGAGCTAATGCCAACCGAGGACGAGAACTGCTGCTGCCGAGAAAACTCGGGATGCCTGGCCTACATTTCGGAAGTCGAAACACGACCGCAATGCATCACCGAGCCGCCAGACTTCAGGGCAGCTGTTCTGATCTTGATGGTCGTGCCGATTATTGAATACCTCCGTCCCCAAGTACCACACAGACAGAATAATCAAAACTGTATGTGCAATCTTTGAGGCCACAGGTGTGATGAGCCTTCGAATGGAACCAGGAAACGCCGGAAGAACCCCTTAGACCGCTGTAAGGCAATAGAGGGTTATCACACTAATGCAATATGAAGCACAGTAATAAGGCTTTGATTGAAGCAAGGCTTACCTAGGTGTACTGTGAGCCAGGTTGTCATGCAGTAGGGGCAATCTGCAGAGACAGTGGGTTGGGTTTCAGAGAGGCTAGGTTGGCAATTCCACACCTGGGTAGGTTGACAACAAGAGTTCAACGGGGTCGAAACCAGTTCAATGCACAAGATCCAAGCAAGAGAGAGTTCGTTAGAGCAGTCCGTGGAAAAGATGTAGGGTCGAATAAAGTTCCAAGGCAAAGGTAACAGATGAAGCCAGGAAGAAGTAGAGTATCCAAAAAACAGTCCGTGGTCGTAGAGCCAATGAATTCTTGATGAAAAAACAATAACGCCAAACAGTCCTTACGAGAAGCAGCTGAGAAGCGCTGCCAACATGGTTTCCGGCGTTTTTGAATGTTTAGTTGTGGTCACATGATGCAAAACGCAGCAGCGTGGAAAATCACGTGATGGTAAAGGATAAACGTGATTGACAGCAGTTCATCTCACTTGACGCATGAATCGCTGTGTTCCTAGGCGGCGCCGTAAGGTATACAAGATTTTCCACGGGAGTTGCCAGGACAATGAAGGTCGGAAAACACCTGGAAAACCAGTCATCCTTCTCCAGTGATGAACAGAAGGTCGTTTGCTCTGATATGCAGTAAGAAATGTGCCAGGTAAATGTGGACTGATCTTGGGTTGTCTAGTGGGTTGCGTAGTGAGTAGCCTAGTGGGTTGCCTAGTGGGTTGCCTAGTGGGTTGCCTAGTGAGTTGCCTAGTGGGAGACGTGACAGAGCCCTCCCCCAAGGGCCCACGACCCCGTGGGCAGGAAGGATGATCTTGATGGAAACAAGCTACCAGTCTAGGGGCGTTAACATCCCGGGAAAAGACCCAGGAGCGCTCCTCAGGACCGTAACCCAACCAATCCACAAGGTATTGCAGTCGACCCTGTCTAAGACGAGAGCCCAAAATGGCACTGACATCAAAGACATCTGGAGAGGAGACCGAAACAGGGGCAGGAGGAGTGATGATACGTGTGGGAGGAATACAAGGCTTAAGCAGGGAGACATGAAATACTGGGTGTATAAGCCATGTTGATGGAATCAAAAGACGTAGGGCCACAGGATTTAGGACCTTGAGAATCTTGTACGGACCAACAAATCGAGGCAACAACTTTCGGCAACCAGGGATATGCAGGTGGCGGGTCGACAACCAGACACGGTCACCCACACGGTAATCAGGGGCTGCCGCCCGTTTCCAGTCTGCCTTGGCCTTCATAGACACTTGGGCCTCACGTAAATGCAGAAGGGTCTGGTTATGCATCGAAAACAGATCGCGGGCGCAGGCCGTAGCAGCAGGGGCAGTAGAGGAGTCGAAATCAGGAAAAGGAAGGGTTCGGGGATGTTGGCCGTATAAAGCATAGAAAGGAGAAAAGCCCGTGGAGGAATGCTGAGAGTTATTGTAGGCGAACTCAGCGAGGTGTAGAAGATTCAACCAAGTATCTTGGAACTGAAGAGTCAGGCAGCGTAAGTATTGTTCTAAGGTCTGGTTCACTCTCTCCGTCTGCCCATCGCTCTCCGGGTGGTAAGCGGAGGAGTAGAGAGCGTCAATACCAAGAAGCTTAGTGAGGGCTTGCCAGAAACGTGAGGTGAATTGTGATCCACGATCCGAAACCAGGACCTGTGGTAAACCAAAAAGACAAAACACTGATTTGAAGAATAAGCGGGCCAATGTAGGGGCAGAGGGTATCCCTGTACAAGGAATAAAACGGGCCATTTTGGTGTATGAGTCAACGATCACCCAGATAGTATCATAGCCCTGTCTACGAAGTAGGTCTGTGACTAAATCCATAGAAACAGTGTGCCAGGGTCTGGGGGGTAGAGGCAAAGGTTGGAGCAAACCTAGCGGTCGACCACGACGTGTTTTGCACTGAGCACATATGGAGCAAGAGTTCACATAAGCCTCCACATCGCGCCTCATCGATGGCCACCAACACCAGCGCTTTAGTAGTTCCAGGGTACGTAACTGTCCAGGGTGACCATTGATGGCAGCATCGTGGGACCAAGCAAGTGCCTGATTGCGTACATCACTTGTGGGGAGAAAGAGTTTCCCGTGAATAAATGGTAACCCTTCCTGAAATACCAAATCCCAATCTGTCAACTCATTTGAATGTTGTAAGACCCATTGCCTAATGGTGGATAGCATGGGTAGGGATGGTGTGCATAAACAGACTGCATGACCCTTCCCTAATAGTGTTTCAGGATACAAAGACAAGGATTCCCCCCCAGGAGAACGAGAAAGAGCATCCGCCTTGCCATGGGTAGTCCCCGGCCTATGCTTCACTACAAAATCATATGCAGCGAAGAAGAGATGCCAGCGTACCTGTCTGCTGTTTACACATTTAAGGGAAGCCAGGTCTTGAAGGTTTTTGTGATCAGTGTACACTATGGTCTGATGTTTTGCCCCTATAAGGTGATGACGCCATGTTTGCAAAGCGTCCTTAATGGCCAACAATTCTTTTTCAGTAACCATGTAGTGATATTCGGAGGACGTAAACTTCCTTGAGTGATAGGCTATGGGATGCAGCTGCCCCGTGGCTGAACAAGGTTGAGAGAGCACTGCACCTAATGCAAAAGAGGAAGCGTCGGCCTCCAGGACAAATGGAAGCTCCGGATCCGGGTGTTGACGCACCGGGGCGGAAGTGAACCTGGACTTTAGGGCCTCAAAGGCCTTTTGATGCTCTGGTGTGCAACAGAACGGAGCAAGAGGGCTGGTTAAGGCGGTCAGCGGTGATACAATGGAGGAAAACCCGGCGATAAAACGCCGATAAAAATTGGCAAATCCAACAAACGATTGTAACTGTTTCAGGTTAATAGGGGCAGGCCAGTCTATGATAGCGCGGACTTTCGTGTTGTTCATGGATAGGCCACCAGGAGTTATGTGAAAACCCAAAAAATCCACCTCCTTAGTGTGGAATTCACATTTCTCGGGTTTAGCGAATAAGGCATGATTTTTTAGGCGTGTTAATACTTCTTTAACATGGACGATATGTTCCTCTAAGGATGAAGAAAACACCAGAATGTCGTCCAAGTAAGCCACTACGTATATGTCAAGAATATCACTAAACACCTCATTGACAAATCGTTGAAACGTAGCTGGGGCATTACATAAACCGAAAGGCATCACAGTGTATTCAAACAGGCCCTGTTTGGAGCAGAATGCTGTTTTCCACTCGTCTCCCTGACGCATACGAACGAGGTTGTAAGCACCTCGGAGGTCCAGCTTAGTAAAGATGGTTGCACGTGTCAGTTTATCTAGTAGCGGGGAGATCAATGGAATGGGGTACCTGTTCTTTACGGTAATAGCGTTCAGTTTTCTGTAGTCCACACAAGGACGTAAGTCCCCTTCCTTTTTTGGTACGAAAAAGATGGGACTAGCAGCCGGAGAGCAGGAGGGTCGTATGTGGCCTAATCGTAAGGCTTGTTGGATGTATTCCTTTAGGGCCTGTTCCTCTGACTGAGATAGAGAATATATCCTGCCCCTTGGAATCACTGCATTAGGGACTAGATCAATAGGACAATCATAGGGTCTGTGTGGCGGTAACCCTTCTGCCGTGGCTTTGTCAAACACAGCCAAAAATTCATGATAAACCGTGGGGATACCAGCCAATACAGCCCCTACAGTATGTGTCGAGGGTACACTTTGCATTGTCTCCTCTAGACTGGAAGAGGCCATTGCCCCAAGAATACTGGCAGGGGAGGATAGCACCTGAGACTCTATCAGGCAGAAGTTTTGACAAATATCAGATTCAAAGGTGACTTGACTCGTACCCCAATTGATTAGTGGGTTGTGTTGTCTCAACCAGGGAATGCCCAGAATGACACCGAATTGCAGGGTGGTGATAAGATCGAATGACATAGTTTCCTTATGGGTATCTTGGATTATCAGTTCCATAGGAGCCGTCTGATGCATGATAGGACCGGAAGCAAGAGAGGTACCATCAACTGCTTGCACTGGTTCTGGGTGTTCCTTCTTGATCAAGGGTAAATTAAGTTTGTGGGCCAATGCTATATCGATAAAACAGCCAGTGGCTCCAGAATCGATCACTATATGTACCTGATGTGTAAGCTCCCTAGTAGGTTTCAATGAAGCTTGTACCACGACAGGTCTGATGGGACCGAAAACGGGTTCAGTGGGGGACATGGAGGTGCTCGCCCGTACCCCCGCTCTTAGGGGCGAGCCTTCTGAAAACCCTGATTCTTATTTCTTGGGCATCGTGGACATTCTTTTACGTAATGTCCATTGATGCCACAGTAAAAACAAGAATTATCCGTTCTTCTGCGTTCCCGTTCAGCCTGTGTAATGGGACTCCTAATCCCACCGACTTGCATGGGTTCGGGAGCCGACAAAGTCGAGGGTGTTTGACTTGAAAAACCAACTTCGGCCTTACGCTCAGACCGACGTGCATCAACTTGCGGGGTTAAATCTACCAACTCGGAAAAAACAGAGGGAAGGGCCGGGATCACTGAAAGGGCGTCTTTCATAGTATTACATAGCCCTTTGTAGTACACGATGGCTTTCTTTTCCTCCGGCCATGAGGTCTCTGCAGCAAGTTGGTTGAAACGTGTTATATATTCAATAAGTGTTTGTCTGCCTTGTGAGAGTTCTAGTAGTTCCAAATCTCGGGATTGTGCTTTATACCTGGTATCGAATACCTTATCCATTTCAGTTACTAGAAGGTCAAAATCATATAATGCTGGATGGTTATTTTCCAGTAACGGGTTCGCCCAGGTAGCTGCCACGCCAGATAAATGAGAAAGAAGGAAGGCCGCCTTGGTGACAGAATCTGGAAAAACTTGAGGTCGGCATAAAAAATGTAGTTTACACTGGTTCAAGAATGTGCGGTATTTCCTTGGATCACCTTGGAATCGTTCTAGGGCAGCAAGGGGAAAGGAAGTAGGAAGTTATACAGGAGTGGGAGTTGCGTGCGGAGCGGGTGGAGGCTGAGCTTGAGGAGGGTCTTCAATTTCGGCATCAGCCGGTAGAGGATGGCGTGTACTTTGTGAGGTATTGAGGCGGTGGTGGATTGCCGTTGTTGCGGTGACCATATCGGTCCTAAGGGCAGCAACTGCCTGCATTAAAGCGGCCACGGGGTCCCCAGCGGAGGGATCCATAATCAGGACCAAAAAAGGCTTCTCAGTCTGTTCTGATCTTGATGGTCGTGCCGATTATTGAATACCTCCGTCCCCAAGTACCACACAGACAGAATAATCAAAACTGTATGTGCAATCTTTGAGGCCACAGGTGTGATGAGCCTTCGAATGGAACCAGGAAACGCCGTAAGAACCCCTTAGACCGCTGTAAGGCAATAGATGGTTATCACACTAATGCAATATGAAGCACAGTAATAAGGCTTTGATTGAAGCAAGGCTTACCTAGGTGTACTGTGAGCTAGGTTGTCATGCAGTAGGGGCAATCTGCAGAGACAGTGGGTTGGGTTTCAGAGAGGCTAGGTTGGCAATTCCACACCTGGGTAGGTTGACAACAAGAGTTCAACGGGGTCGAAACCAGTTCAATGCACAAGATCCAAGCAAGAGAGAGTTCGTTTGAGCAGTCCGTGGAAAAGATGTAGGGTCGAATAAAGTTCCAAGGCAAAGGTAACAGATGAAGCCAGGAAGAAGCAGAGTATCCAAAAAACAGTCCGTGGTCGTAGAGCCAATGAATTCTTGATGAAAAAACAATAACGCCAAACAGTCCTTACGAGAAGCAGCTGAGAAGCGCTGCCAACATGGTTTCCGGCGTTTTTGAATGTTTAGTTGTGGTCACATGATGCAAAACGCAGCAGCGTGGAAAATCACGTGATGGTAAAGGATAAACGTGATTGACAGCAGTTCATCTCACTTGATGCATGAATCGCTGTGTTCCTAGGCGGCGCCGTAAGGTATACAAGATTTTCCACGGGAGTTGCCAGGACAATGAAGGTCGGAAAATACGTGGAAAACCAGTCATCCTTCTCCAGTGATGAACAGAAGGTCGTTTGCTCCGATGTGCAGTAAGAAATGTGCCAGGTAAATGTGGACTGATCTTGGGTTGTCTAGTGGGTTGCCTAGTGAGTTGCCTAGTGGGTTGCCTATTGGGTTGCCTAGTGGGTTGCCTAGTGGGTTGCCTAGTGAGTTGCCTAGTGGGAGACGTGACAGCAGCCTGCCTCACACGGGCAGTGTTGAGAATAATGATGGTGCTTATGCACGAACTTCGAGCAACTGTTCGTCCTCGTAATCCGAGTAACGAGTAAGTATACTCTGCTTGTCATGCCACTCCTATTTCATGGTCTTCTACTATATCCAAAATTACATCTACATATCATTGTAACACATGTAAGTCGTTGAATAGTGTGCATTGTCTAGATAGCATTTGTCCGTGTAAAATGCCATTAGTTACAAGAATTGTCATTGACAACAAACGTTTATTAAACTTATCTTGGTAATTTAAAAACAGTTTGTTTCATTCCTTTTCACAGGTGGTACAGGCTGGTGGCCTATCGTTCCTTTACATGGTGGCTTCACGGGAGGCTTGGACACCGCGTTCGAAGAGTGATACCCGCCTGTGCCGTTCGTGCCATTAGAGAAACGTTCCCGAGTGACAGCGGTCAGTACAGGGGATTTTCTCTCGCTGTGCTGCAACCTGACCTGTATAATCTTTAAAGTCTTGTATTTTTGTGTCATGAAAATAAGATACAAAATAAAACACCACATATATTTTAACAACGGTTGTCTCAATTTCAATTTTTTAAATGAATCAAGTGTGTCTCCATTCAAGGATGGACGTCAGACATCTGTGCTCCGAATGGGTGAAGGTCTGGTTGCTGTGAAGCAGGGTGGTCACTATCTATCTAAGCTAACATAACATATTCTCGATAATGCATGCACTAAAACACACTTGTTCAAAGTCTTTCAGTAGGTTATGTCTCTATAAAAGTCACACATATATCTATACTAACATTTACCATTGGATTATACAGTCTTGACCACTATAATACACCGATTGAAGTGTGGGTCTGTGCTCACAAGAATCTCCGGTATGTGGAATTTGTTAATGATAAGCAACGATATACTGATGCGCGCTGGCATGGGGGGCTGTCAGGGGTGCGAAAGGCCAAGGTGCCAAACTGCATGTACACTTCAAAAGGTGTCCCACGCCAATCGGTCACATGGCCTCCTCAGACCCCGTGTCTCCAGGCAGGCCTCCCCTGAGGCAGGCCGCCCCCCTGCAATCCACATAAAAGTGGCTGGGCCAAGGACCGAGATCGGTGAGACCAGTGGACCTGCATGCCCATGTGCCCACTACGAACAGTTTTACTTGCTTTTCCTAGCTCTTCATTCATTCATTTATTCATGCATCCATTCATTAAATCTTCATTCCGGTATAAAAGCGTGTAAAGATTTACTTACATTATATTTGAAATTTCCATTGTGTCTCTTCGTAATGCAGTCTGTAAAACGGACCGTGCTCTTGACAATGATTTTTCGTATACTGACCTAAAACTGAAACTCGGTCTAGTTTCTGAATTTTCTGCCTTATCGTCTCTTACGTTATTGCGCACTCCCTTCAAATGTAGTTCTTTCGGCATCGTCCCTGTCTCAAGGTCAAAAAACAATAGACCCTTATACTTCCAGTGCGACTTGTGGGCCTCATCTGGGCGCTGTCCTTCGCATTCTTTATTTGCAACATCACGTAGTATAGGCATCTGTGAGAACTTGAAGTTTAGAATCCGTCTATTTAGTGCGCCTCAATGTGCAAATGCGAACTGGCTTCTCTCCCAAATGCCACGGGCCGCTTGGCTGGCGCGTTCTAATTGCCCCAATTTTGTCCCCGTTGTCTGCGAGCTTTGCAGCCCAAATTGAGACATTTAATTTTTGGCGGAAGGTCAGGGAAAGTATAAAGTACCACAGGAGTTGAGTTAAAAGTGAGATTTATTGTTTCTTTGTTTGTTTTATTATTTGCAATACGCAAGCCTCCCCTCCGTTAACAGTGCGCAGCCTTTACATTTACATGAGATGAGACATGAGAAAAATATATACATACACATATATGAGGTGAATAGAGAGAATTCAAAGATGACACCCAGCTTGTTCGCCACCCATGATGGTGAAGGTAGGGGTTAGGGTTACAGGTACACTGTACAATAACATTTATTTACAAAAAGACAATCGTATTGTAATTATTTAAACCGGGATTTGTACTTCACAATCAGCTGTGCTTCGGGTGGGCATGGCACAGTCGCAATGTTCGGTGGCAATGGATCACTGCTCTGCACAGAAACGTCCAAAATTCCATATCTGTGCTTCTCTAACACAGCAGCAATAAGGCCTTTCACAAAGTCGAACTGCATTTCATCATAGACTGGTTTGATCACCCATTGCTTACTTCGTTTTGAAAACACCTTAGTGTAGCGAGGCATCCTTACTTTACCCCTAGTCCTAGATTGTTCACGTCCGACATTGCTGTTATGGGTCAAGACCGCTAGTAGAGTGCGATGTTTCATGCCCCGAAAGCTAAAATGCAAGCGCTTTGGCCTGTACTTTAGGCACATATTGTGGAACACCTCCAAATCTCCTGTGTGACAGAATTCTGTCAGTCCTCTCAAATCTCTTGATAGAGTTTTGTCGAAAACAATCTTCTCAATGGCTTTGTGTGTCGGTGAAGATGGAATCAACCACTTCTTCCGTGCCTCCTCTGGGGACAAAGGGCCATGTTCACATTGGTGGAAATGTTCATTTGCTGTCCAGCGGTGAACGTTGGTACAGTGGTGCATCAGTGACCGCCATTTTTCAAGTAGTATTTCCACTGACCCCTCACAAGTTTTTGAGCTCCACCAAAGATGGTTGGTGATAGAATGTGACCACTGCAAAATACTTTCAAAACCTTTTTTTTTACCTGCAGCCGAGATTTTCTTATTGATTGATTTAGCAAGATGCCATACGTCAAATTGATGTTTAATATGTGGGAACTGCTCTCTCATTGTCTTGGCAATTGAAACTTGTCTATCCGTGGCTAGGAGGTTGATGTGCATTCCCCTCGATTGTAGATATTCCACTGATTTTATAAAACCTAGTTTCTCCATGGCCACTGAGGATGTACATTGTGTTACCTGCACGACCACCGAACTCACAATTTTCTTACTATCCATGTCCTGAAAGTGGTATGTGCAGTACTTGGCAGAAAATCCAGGGCTGTCGCACTGTCCATCGCCGGCTAGCCTGAATCGTTTGCCTTCGAATGTACTTGCTAGAGACAATTGTTCAATTTTCCAAGCATCACTAATGGCCGGAAACAGATAATCACGTTGGTATGTGTAGTACAGCGCTTTAGAAATGAAATGGAGTCCCACAAACTGAAAGAAAGCCTCTAAATTTCTAAAACTGGAGCCACTAAAAAGTGATGCAGCTGCACACAGTAGATTGCCTGCTGGCAGTTTCCCCAGCATCGGTTGTGCAGACCATGAGAACCTATGATTTAATCTACAGGCGGCATTTATTTTGACGTTACTGCCTTTTATTTGACGAGTCACATTAATCAATGGCTTCCCACATACTTTCCCTCTAATGGAATGCACACATTTCAGCATACTTATAATTTCCATCAAACAACTGTCGAATACAATGTATTTGCTCTCTTTCATTAGACTGTCATCCTGCGTCAACGTTGTTTCGGCCTTTGACGTTGTGGAGATTTCAACACATTGGTAAGTAATATCGCTGATATCAAGTTCTGATGCGTCTATGGATGCTGCGCCTGGTTCATTCTCTGTCATTTCAACATCTATAACTTCGACATTGATGGGAGAACACAACAATGTCGACAGGTTTTTTGGTGGCAAATTTTTGGCGGGTGTAGATTGTGTAAATTGATCTGCAACTACTTCAGAGCTATCTTCAATACATTCAATAACATCTTGTGGTGGTGCGGTCGCACTGTAGCTATGGTCCAATGCAACTTTGCTGTAGTCTCCAAACACAATTAATTCATGTTCTGGCCATTGGACATGAGCATCTCGAGCCTGAACACGCCTCGCCTCAATTAATAGTTCATCCATAGTGTACACGGTCTGGCAAGCCACATCTCTCATTCGCTTCACTGTCTGTGTGTGTATAGTTCTGACACTCACGGGTAACTGGAGGAGAGATTGGAAAAGGGATGTTCAGTTTAAACACAAGATGGAGTGTAGTAGAATTGAATGGAAAAAAACATAAAATAGTCCCCAGCACAAACATTTTTTTAAAGTTATGAACTGTTTGTAACTAACCTTTTTTTGTTTTTTTTTCTTTGCAACTTTTTTGACTGGACCTTCAACATCTGCACGCTGTAGCTCCGATTCGTTTCCGCATGTCCTCCCTTCCTCTTGCGCTGCAACGACTATATTTTCTGTATCCGCATAGACACGGAATGAGGCTCCATCGTCTCCCTGAAACATAGTACTTTCATTACTATGTATCAAAATATTGTTTTGTTAGCATAAAACACACGTGAGGACGAACACACAGGTACATCTCAATAGCCAAATACGATTTAAACATTGTGTACAACAATCAAACGACAAGTATTCGACCAGTGATGATCTATTTCGATGGAACTGTCAGTATCCATACCTCTGGCTCTGCATGGACTGCCATGAATGGTTGTATTGGAGAGGAGGCATCCGCATCTCCCTGAAACACAGTACTTGCATTAGTATGCTTTTCAATATTGGAAACACAACACACACTTGGGGTCGACGGCACAGGTACATATAAAGAGATAACCGCAAATGATGCATTGTCCAAAAGAATCAAGGCAAATCCAAATATGATCACATTTTATCGACTTATTTCAACGATTCCTTTACATCTGCATCATCTAAATGAGATGTTGTGATTGTGGTGGAAGCTTCGTCGTCTCCCTGAAACACAGCACTTGCGTTAATAGGGAAGAAAGTATAGCAAATGGAATCACGTTATATGATCACGCATGATGGAGCTGTCATTATCCATACCTCGTGCTGCTGAAGAATATCTATGGATGTTGCAAATGTAGTGCGCACTTCCGAAAGCTGTTGCGCCGATTCGTATACTTGAATGTCAGGCTCTGCATCAAGTGCAGGGGTTGACGCTCCATCAACTGCCTGAAACATAGTACTTGCATTAGTGAGGATTACAATTGTGAAAACATAACACACACCTGGGGTCGACAGCACAGGTACATATCAACGGCTAACCATGAATGAAACATTGTGTAGAACAATCAAACGACAAGAATTCCAGCTCTGATGATGACGCTCGATGGAGCTGTCAGTATCCATACCTCCTGATGTTGAAAAACATCTAGAAATGTTGTAGATGTGGCGGACGCTTCAGCATCTCCTTGAAAGACAGTACTTGCATTAGTATGGATAACACTAATTATAACTGAAAAAAACCACCAGTGGACGATAACTAAGGTGTATATCAATTGGAAAGCAGTAACCAAACATTCGGTAAAATAATTACACGATAGAATAAAACTATTACTTGACAAGCATAAAACAAGTATGTAGCGGATTAGCCTAGTAAGATTACCTGATACGCGCTAAAAGTGGTTGATAAATGCGACCACGTCAAGGATGTAGAATGTTCTTGCTTCAGATTCAAGGGATAGTCAAGAAGTTGTAAAGGTCAATTAATGATTGATAATGAAATGCCAATATTAAAAATAGCCATGTAAGCTGACAGAATACTTGAAAAATGCTCAATACAGCACAGTTCCCTGTCCCCATATATATATACATTGCGTTTGTGGGTTATGAAATCGAAAAAGAATATATTGATAAATGTCATTATTCAAAAAACTATACACTCATATCAATATCGAAATTATTACAAGGGATAGAACACCTACAATATCTATTAATCCATTTGGCTACACACTATCGCAAGGCCGAAAGCTAAATCCGGATACTTGACTCACCGGTGGCGGAATGTGGACAAATAGAATGTGGACGAATAGAGTGGGAATAGCGTTTTCGCGCAATTTCCGTGTCATTCGCCGTTTATTCTTCTTTGTTACCCAAGAAGTTGTGTACATGTCCAAGGAAAAGTGCCGGCTGCAGATGCGGTATCGATCACTCCTCTTGTCCTCTAAGACTTGTTGGACTCTACTTTCCAGCTCATCCAGTGGATATCCGCAATGTCTGACCCATTCTCTTATTTGATCAACAGTTTTCGGGAATACATGCATTGTAGTTCCTTCAGATTTCGCATGGGTCTTCGAAGGGCAACCGCTAATCGAACAGGCAGGCATTGTTGATAAATCTGAAAAGTAAATATCGACATTATTATACAACCTTCAAGAATAAAGATTTGATACAAAAGTAAATGAATCATACAATGATCAATGCAAGGTTTGTTTTGGTCGCAGGAACTATACCAGTTCATTATGTGCTGCTTAGTATTTGCATAGGTTGCAGAAATGTATAATTGATGTGACTGAAATCTGAACATGTGACTCGTCCCTTGGATGTTCTGTCTTGCACGAGAAGGAAACATGCTAACATTATTGACTGGACCCCCGAAGGATGCAATTCAATCACAATAGTCACAGATGAAAATAAATAGATCTATAGCATAGCAATGGAAACTCAAGTCAATACCAATGAGACCAATGAACATAGCACTATTGTGTACTCTACTCGAAAATAGATAGAAATTTAAAAATCTGCGAAATATGACCAGGATACATGGCCTTACCTTGACCAACAAACAGTTGGATTCAGCAAGCAGAGCAGTATGTTGCAGGAAAATAGGTGGATGGCCACCGGTAGCGCACTGATGGGTATGCTCGAAGCGGTCACAGAAGTTCACGGATAGCACGACGACGACCAGATTAGCATAGATCTCAGTGGTTCCCAGGTAGCACGTTCAAGAGTTGACTTGCAAAGCACAAAGATGTTCTCATGAGAAATATCGAGTGGTTTTTAAAGTATTAGAAACTGGGCTGTGTTTGTGAATGAATGACGTATGTATGTTGTGGTATTAGGGGGGTGGCCTGCCTCAGGGGAGGCCTGCCTGGAGACATGGGGTCTGAGGAGACCATGTGACCAATGGCCCCTTGGCGTGGGACACCTTTTGAAGTGTACATGCAGTTTGGCACCTTGGCCGTTTGTGCCCCTGACAGCCCCCCATGCCAGCGCTCATCCCCGGGTGTGAACCGCCTTTGATAGAGGGGGGTGGGATGGATGGGCCTGGGGCGTGCAGATAAGGCACAGGAAAACTGCTGAATGGAGACACACTTATGTGGATTGCAGGGGGGCGGCCTGCCTCAGGGGAGGCCTGCCTGGAGACACAGGGTCTGAGGAGGCCATGTGACCGATGGCCCCTTGGCGTGGGACACCTTTTTAAGTGTACATGCAGTTTGGCACCTTGGCCTTTCGCGCCACTGACAGCCCCCCATGCCAGCGCGCATCCACCGGCGCGAACCGCCTTTGATACAGGGGGGTGGGATGGATCGGCCTGGGGCGTGCAGATAAGGCACAGGAAGTCTGCTGAATGGAGACACACTTATGTGGATTGCAGGGGGGCGGCCTGCCTCAGGGGAGGTCTGCCTGGAGACATGGGGTCTGAGGAGGCCATGTGACCGATGGCCCCTTGGCGTCGACACCTTTTGAAGTGTACATGCAGTTTGGCACCTTGGCCTATCGCGCCCCTGACAGCCCCCTATGCCAGCGCGCATCCACCGGCGCGAACCGCCTTTGATACAGGGGGGTGGGATGGATGGGCCTGGGGCGTGCAGATAAGGCACAGGAAGACTGCTGAATGGAGACACACTTATGTGGATTGCAGGGGGGCGGCCTGCCTCAGGGGAGGCCTGCCTGGAGACACGGGGTCTGAGGAGGCCATGTGACCGATTGCCCCTTGGCGTGGAACACCTTTTGAAGTGTACATGCAGTTTGGCACCTTGGCCGTTTGTGCCCCTGACAGCCCCCCATGCCAGCGCTCATCCCCGGGTGTGAACCGCCTTTGATAGAGGGGGGTGGGATGGATGGGCCTGGGGCGTGCAGATAAGGCACAGGAAGACTGCTGAATGGAGACACACTTATGTGGATTTCAGGGGGGCGGCCTGCCACAGGGGAGGCCTGCCTGGAGACACGGGGTCTGAGGAGGCCATATGACCGATGGCCCTTTGGCGTGGGACACCTTTTGAAGTGTACATGCAGTTTGGCACCTTGGCCTTTTGCGCCCCTGACAGCCCCCCTTGCCGGCGCGCATCAGTATATCATTGCTTATCATTAACAAATGCCACATACCGGAGATTCTTGTGAGCACAGACCTACACTTCAACCGGTGTATTATAGTGGTCAAGACTGTATAATCCAATGGTAAATGTTAGCATAGATATATGTGTGACATTTATAGAGACATAACCTACTGAAAGACTTTGAACAAGTGTGTTTTAGTGCATGCATTATCGAGAATATGTTATGTTAGCTTAGATAGATAGTGACCACCCTGCTTCACAGCAACCAGACCTTCACCCATTCGGAGCACAGATGTCTGACATCTATCCTTGAATGGAGACACACTTGATTCATTTAAAAAATCGAGACAACCGTTGTTAAAATATATGTGGTGTTTTATTTTGTATCTTATTTTCATGACACAAAAATACAAGACTTTAAAGATTATACAGGTCAGGTTGCAGCACAGCGAGAGAAAATCCCCCGTACTGACCGCTGTCACTCGGGAACGTTTCTCTAATGGCACCAACGGCACAGGCGGGTATCACTCTTCGAACGCGGTCTCCAAGCCTCCCGTGAAGCCACCATGAAAAGGAACGATAGGCCACCAGCCTGTACCACCTGTGAAAAGGAATGAAACAAACTGTTTTTAAATTACCAAGATAAGTTTAATAAACGTTTGTTGTCAATGACAATTCTTGTAACTAATGGCATTTTACACGGACAAATGCTATCTAGACAATGCACACTATTCAACGACTTACATGCGTTACAATGATATGTAGATGTAATTCTGGATATAGTAGAAGACCATGAAATAGGAGTGGCATGACAAGCAGAGTATACTTACTAGTTACTCGGATTACGAGGACGAACAGTTGCTCGAAGTTCGTGCATAAGCACCATCATTATTCTCAACACGGCCCGTGTGAGGCAGGCTGCCCTGAAGTCTGGCAGCTCAGTGATGCATTGCGGTCGTGTTTCGACTTCCGAAATGTAGGCCAGGCATCCCGAGTTTTCTCGGCAGCAGCAGTTCTCGTCCTCGGTTGGCATTAGCTTGCACCAATTGCATGTGCACCAGGTGGAGACGCCGTCCATTCGACTAGGCCCAGGCTCTTCATCTGTTGATTCGTCCTGCCAACTGCCGTCCGATGTTTTCGCGTGCTTCCCTTTCCAGTAGTTCCTCCTCGGTATACCCGGGCTCGTACATGTAGGGCATTATTGTAGCCATTGTGTGTTAAACAAACTAAAATAATTTATAGCTGTGGTACTGGTATCTGTTCACACGGGCTACAAGCGGCGAAGGTAGCTGACCAGAGCACTGAAACGAGTCACAGAATACTCAAAGTAACACAGAGAGAGGAATGGAATCGAAAATCGGCTGCTGTGTGTTGTGAAATGGTCTGTTTATACTTATTGAGGAGAGAGGCGTCCTGCCATTTCCATGGCGACACGTCATTAGCTGAAGCGCAGCGAATGTTGACACGAGACGTGCTTTGGCGTTGGGAAATGGGCGGTACGAGTCTGCTGATGACAGGCTCAGGGGCGGGGGAATTGATTTAGTACCGCAAAAGCAGGTCAGCCAGGGCGATGGGGGGAAAGATAGGATTATCAGAAAATGGCGGCTCCCTGGTGCTTGTTTTCGCGTGCGTTCAATGGACAAAAACTCGGGTAAGGTCCATAGGAAAGTTTTCTAAAATCGAGCCACTTAGGCTTAAAAAAACATGGCCGATCCGTAGGGACAATAAAAATGTTTACTAGACCATGCCTTTAATCATTACAAACATTTCACAATCATTTATATGACTGCGTCCCTCCCCCCCGAAACCCCCACCACCCATCCCAGGCCCACATCGCACCCATCATTCTACCTCCCTCCTTTTTTCGTCAGCAACTCTCCTAGCTACGATATCATCATGTCCAAGGCTCTCTTCCAAGTCCTGGGCACCCTGTTCAGAGACAGCCAGATCAGCTATCAATTGACTCAAAGCCTCCACCCCCACCCTCCCCTTGTTCCGTGTTCCTACCTATTGCTTCCTGCCACACCACAGTCTCTGCGTTGGCCCATTTTAACAAATCCCTCCCCCACATCTGTACTGCTGGCCTCTTTTGTGCCTTCCATCCCAGTGCAATTCAGCGTTTTGCTAGTGCATATGCTAAGTCCCTGAGTTTGCTCACATGTTTAGCTCTCTTGGGTCTTGGGAAGCCCCCTAACAGACAAGCCATGTGGGATCCCACATCCAGGGTAATCTCTGCTTTTGCCAGTGTTTGGGCTACCTCTCCCCAAAATCTGCTGATCTCTGCACATGCCCAGAACATATGCACCAGATCTGCATTTATCTACCCCCACTTCAGGCATGTCTGTACATCTGCTTAATTGAACTTAGCTATTTTGTTCGGGGTCAGATATGCTCTGTGGGTCACGTATAATTGAATATGTTGTAGTTGCGCATTCCTCAACCCCTTTTTGTGCTACCCCATATCTCTGCTCCACATATCGTCCGACACTGGCCCCTGTAAGTCTGCTTCCCAATTCTGCCTCGCCTGTCCTACTTCCCTTCTAACTGTGGGATACATCTACCAGCCCAGCAGAACCCCCTACCTCACCAAACTACATCTCAGCAGTCCCCAGCAGAATGGCCGCAGTGGCTCTGCTGAGCACGATTGCCTTGCCTTAAAACTGTGGGCCTCATTACACGTTATGCGGTAAACCATGGTGCTATTAGCGGATTATTGGTGGATTATCCTCACCATTACTGAATGCTACCGATTGACGGGTAAGGATCCTCCTGAAGGGTTGTGAGCTCATTCCACTAGGGGTGTGGCTACTTCCACAGCCCTACAACGGGGGGTTCCTATTAGGAATATTTGTGATGCAGCCACATGGGCTTCTATCCTGACCTTTGTTAAATATTATTCCCTGGATACGATCCATGGTCAAGATATGGCCTTTGGTAAGGCGGTTCGTTATTCCGCCATCTGATTGGATATTCTAAATTCTTTTCCCTCTTCCATTTTCCTGGTACTCCTTTGGGAGTCTGTCAAAGATGTGGAATACGCTGGAGGACACAATCCATTCGAAGAACAAGTTACTTACCAACTGGTAACGTTCTTTCGATTGGATGTTCCTCCAACGTATTCCACATCGCCCTCCCAGCCTGCCCCTCTGGAGAATTTCCTATGCGATTGCAGCTTACGTTTCCGCAAGGCTTTGTGCCGTCAAGCAGGCATTGGATTGGTGCCACACGTTCTGGGGGAAAACACATAAACTGAGGCTACGGCGCCGTGCGTCCTATTTATAACATCCGGTCACATCGCCCTCGACGGAGGTCTTCGAGGGACTTCGTCCCGACGCAATCGACGCAGGACGCCCTGTGCCGAAAAAGTGTCCAAAGTACACTGCTGTGGACATTATATGTCAAAGATGTGGAATACGTTGGAGGAACATCCAATCGAAAGAACGTTACCAGTTGGTAAGTAACTTGTTCTTTTTGTCTAGTTCGGGGTTGATTTTACTTTCTTTACACACAGGCCTGATACTTAGGATCTATGTTTTGGGAAGGCGCTTCTACAGTTTACCACAACTTTCTACCCCACAAAGAATCTCTACCTTGAAGGTTAGCCTTGCATTGTTAAGCTGTCACTGGTGGCAACACTGTCTCAATCCTTGGCACGAGCCCCCAATCTGTTAAGGATTCTAATGGGGCGTCACACACCAGACCAGGACTCTTGATACTGGCCCAGGCTGCAGCGCACAATTAAAACACTTTACTTTATTTAATAAGAATTCAGATTGAGATGGCACCCAACCTGTCTCACACACCCTTTTACAAATACCCCGGCCCACAATGGACCATGAACCAAGCCGGTGAGTGGTAAAAATATATTTATTTATTTTAAACTCCAAATGAAATCTCGCAAATGTAATATTGGGCAGCAATCACCAGTGGGGTGATAATTACACAGCAAATTGATGGAATGCACTTAGTTAGACCTTTTCATGTAATATAAACACTACACAATTGAAAGGAAGCAAAATTAACTTTTGAGTGGATTTTTAAATGGTATCACAGTTAATCATTCCCTCAGCAACACTCAAAACCCTATTAATCAGACTTTGCATGGATGGGGAGATGTAGCTAGGAGTCAGGTACACTGCAACAATTGGGAGTAAAATCTGACTTACCCGCACTGAATAGGAGGCTAAACGGATTTAGCTCCCCTGAAAACCGAGCAAAAGAGCCCACAAAATTACTAAATGGTTATTTTACATGCGCGGTTGAATGGAGAAGGCATGAATGTTTGTGGCTATATCAGTAAGGCAGGAAAACTCACAAAATACAATGCAAAGGTACTGAGCATATGCATACAGTTTGGAAAATCGAGTTGGGGAGAAAATTACAGTGCAGAAAAATCACATGTGTAATTGCATTTTCTGATTTTCACAGGTTTAACTGTCAAAACAGTTTGAAAAAACGGCTTCAACACACAAAATCAGAATGCAGTTTTTATGGTAAGGGACAGATACACATCACAGGAATAATAAGAAAGTGCAAGAGGAACTCTAAATGAATGACAGTATGAGATTCTCAACGGGAAAGGAAATTTGGTTTTTGAAAGTGAAAGCAGTGGACAGGGAAAATCGGTTTGGAAAGGAAAGGACAAGTGTTTTCACAACTATATTTCGCAACTAGATTATCAAGAGGAGGAACAATGCCTGTGGGAAAGGTCAAGCTGCAGTCTTGGCCCCCCTCACACCGCACATCTCCTTATGGGGGATTTAATTAGGTTATTCCAAATATTACTAAGGATTTATGCAATGGACTATAAGGATGGGGGGAAATGATGCTAACACTTGGAAATCAAGGAACAGGATACACAGAGGGTTCTGCTAATTTTAAACAGTTACCAGTGTACTTTCAGGATTACTTAAAGGGTTTGAACAAAGGGCTAGGTATCAGAATGGGATAGCCTACGTTTTGCTATGGGATGGGGTGATACTTACAATAAGCACTTGAATATGGAATTCTGGACCGCTAACCGGGTATCTGAACAGTGGGGCAAGGGTCTGGTCACGGCACACAGCCCATCAGCTGGATAAAGCAGGTAGCAGGGCAAGCAGGTAGTGCTGGAAAATCCCAA
Organism: Ambystoma mexicanum; assembly: GCF_040938575.1. Classification (NCBI taxonomy): domain Eukaryota; kingdom Metazoa; phylum Chordata; class Amphibia; order Caudata; family Ambystomatidae; genus Ambystoma; species Ambystoma mexicanum. Next base: position 47,417,839 of record NC_090927.1, read on the forward strand.
TGAGGATTCAGCCACCTTTCCCCTTTCTCCCTGAATTAGTGGAATTGTGGTGGGGTTTAATTATGACGGGTGGTTCTGCCTGGATAGGAGGGTCTGGATCAGCTATCCCTTTCCTGGCAGTGGAATCGGGAATCTGCAGGGTGAGTATGAAATGTCTGGATCTCTGGATATGCTAAAGCTGGAAATCAAGAGAGTCAGTCCTTTGTCTCTCTGAGCCTCCACCTTTTATAAGGAGGATGACATCACAGGATTATACTATGGGGGCAGGCTTTGGCTGGACATGCCTCTAACAACTGGATTGGTCTGGGGTGGCTGTCACTGCCTTCCTGTCAGCCGGTTGGACTTCAGAGACATGACATCAGTTGTATGGTGTGTGCTTGCCATGCCCAAGGCCCTCCCACAGTTACTTTTGCCAAAAATCAGTTATGACATAAATTGCAAATGTTTACAGTTGTGGCGCTTTTGCAAATCACATAGACAAATTCCATATTTTACACAGATCATGGCATTCCAACTCCAAAGTTTGTTTGATGTGGTTTAGTCTTTCGCAATTGTAGTGGGAACCGTCTCCCCTAAAAATCTACAAATATGTGCACTGAAGTCTATTAATGTGGGTCATATTTGCATCCAACTTTCATAACCGGGTCCTTTGTACTTTCACAGAAATTTCATTTTTCCGGCATTTGAGTCCACATCCTGTAGGAAAGGTCTACATCGTCTTGTTTTAAAAGCATAAAATTTAATTCGTACTGTCAAAATTTCACATTACTAAGTTTTCAGGTAACAGAAATACAGGTTTTAAGAAGAAATGTCCTTAGAACCAAGTGGGCCGGCTTTACCCCCAAAGAGGGGCAGTCTTCCAACCCTCCAAGCCAAATGTCTTTCTCTGGCCCACTGGCACAGAGGTTGTCATGACGATTTCTTTCGCATTCTCATGAATATTCCCCGTCGTCAGGCCGGGAATCCTCGGTACAGAAAAAAATCAGTATCAGTTTCGTTTCTGATCTGTCTTTCCTAGTAGTAACCAATCACTGATCTCTGGGTCATACTGCCCCCAGCCAATGACTGCCTCTCCCTAAGCCCCGCCCCTGGCAGCCATCCTCAGATTTGGTAGCACGTAAAGTGGCAGTATGACCAAGTGAAGAGCCGCAGACGGTTAGGCGGGAGGGTTCGCATGTGAATCCATTCCAGACCCATGCTGGAGAACAACAGTTACAGGTAAGTAACTTGTTCCTTCTCCAACATGGGGTCTGGCATGGATCCATATGCTCATGAATATAAGAATACATAGCAGTATACACATGCACAACCACGGGAGGTGGCAACAGGCTCAACATTAAGCAATACAACAACTCAACATTAAGCATCTCTTACCTCCTCACCAGGCTCACCTTAAACGAACAGGTTGCGCAGCACTGCTTGGCCGACCCTGGACTCCTCCCTAGAGTCCCGATCTACGCAGTAGAACTTTGTGAAGGTGTGCGTCGACCTACACATAGCAGCCCTGCAGATGTCCAGCAGGGGTACACCAGACAGGAACGCCGTGGTAGCAGCGATCGCTCTGGTCGAATGGGCTCTCGGACGGCCGGGCAACGGTCGGTTTGCCAACCGGTGACAGTGCATGATGCAGCCGGAGAGCCATCTGGAAATGGAAGCCTTCGAGAGAGCCTTCCCTTGATTCACAGGTCCAAAGTTCACAAACAGCTGTGATGTCTTCCGAAAATTCTTTGTGCGGTCCACGTAGAACTTCAGCACTCTAGCTACATCCAGCGAGTGCCAAGTCCTCTCAGCCGGCGACGAAGGCGACGGGAAGAAAACAGGTAACACCAAGGGCTCGTTGAGGTGGAAGTCCGACGGCAACTTGGGCATAAAGGAGGGGTGCGTCCTCAGCACCACCCACCTGTCGTGAAAAGTCAAGATAGGGCCTGGATCTCTCTCTCGTCGTGCAGAGGTGATGGCCACGAGAAATGCTGTCTTCCACGACAGGAACTTCAGCGGTGCCGAATGCATAGGCTCGAATGGGGCCCCCATGAGCCTGGTCAGCACCCCGTTGAGTTCCCACGCCGGGGCAGGGGCCTTCACTGGCGGGAACAATCCCTTCATAAATTCCTTCACCAGGCGATGAGACCACCAGGACGCCCGTCCCGTGGTTCTGGTGTATCGGGAGATCGCAGCCAGATGTATTTTGATGGAGGCGTGAGCTAGTCCAGCTTTGGCCAGCGACAGTAGGTACGGCAGCACCTGAGGGGCCGTAATCGCAGAGGGTTAATCGTCTGTGCACAGCACCAGACAGAGAACCTCTTCCACTTATGTCCGTAACACTTGAGAGTTGAGGACGCCCTGGCCTTTGCCTCTCTGCAGTCAGCCGGGATATCATATCCTACAAACTCTAGTGCTGCAGGAGCAAGGCCTGCAAGTTCAGCGACTCCGGGTCATGATGAAGAATGGCGCCTCCTTCTCTGTAGAGAAGATCTGCGTCCGCCGGCAGCTTGACTGGTGGGGACGCTGACAAGTCCAGAAGGTCCGGAAACCAGATCTGTCTCGGCCACGCCGGTGCGACAAGAATCATCCTGCACCGGGACCTCTTGAGCTGGTTGTTGAGCCGGAGTAGCAACGGCAACGGAGGGAACTCAAAGGAATAGGCCGTCCCAGGGGAACGAGAAAACATCGCCCATGCTCCTCGGCTGGGGAAACCTGCTGGCGAACCTCTGACACTTGGAGTTCGTCACCGTCGCAAAAAGATCGATCTGGGGTTTGCCCCATCGCTGGAAGCGTCGATCCACCTGGTCCTGGCGTAGCTCCCACTCGTGGCACGAGCGCAGCTCCCTGCTGAGCGAGTCGGCGATGGTGTTTTTTATCCCTACCAGATGAAAAGGCACCAGAAACATCCCTTGGGCGACGGCCCAATGCCAAAGATCCTGGGCTTCCTTGGACAGGGTTGGGGATCTGGTTCCGCCCTGCTTCTGGATGTAGAACATCGTGGTGGTGTTGTCGGTGAAGATCCTCACCACCTTGCCCTTGAGGGACGGAAGAAAAGACCTGAGGGCCCAGAACACTGCACGGAGCTCCAAGATGTTGATGTGGAGCGGCTTCTCCTCCGGGAGCCAAAGGCCTCACGCATGAAGATTTCCGGTGTGCGCTCCCCAACCTTCCAGGGAGGCATCCGTCGTCACCGTTACCTGGTGAGCTGGGGTCTGGAAGTCTGTGACTGCCGTCAGATGAGTGCGGGTGCCCCACCACCGGATTGCTTGATGAAAATTCTCGTTGATTGGGATCCTGTCCTCGAAGCTGCCCGTCGCTTGGATCCAGCGAGCGTCAAGGAACTCAAGATATATGCAGGAGGACATCATCCCGAGGAGGGACTTGATGGATCTTACCCTGGCCACATCTGTGGCCAACAGACGCTGCACCTTGCCCAGGATGGCCTTCGTCCTCTGCTCCGACGGTGAGGCCAGACGCGCCACTGTGTCGAGCTTGGCTGCCAGGTGGGATTTGGGAAAATTGATGGAGAATCCCAGGTCCGTGAGCAGCTAGACGGTCTTCGCTGTGTGTTCTACGACAAGCTCCCTTGTCCTTGCTCGGATGAGCCAGTCGTCCAGGTAGGGGTAGACGTGGATCCCCTGCAGGCGCAGCTGCGCCGCCACCGCCACTTGGTGAACAACCTGGGCGCCGACTTCAATCCGAACGGGAGGGCCCTGAACTGGTAGTGCCGTCCTTGGGCCACGAACCTGAGGAACTTTCGGTGTCCTTTTGGAATGGGGATGTGGAAGTATGCATCCTCCAAGTCCAACGACGACAGGAAATCACCCTCCTCCAGCTGTCCCAGCATGTGCTGGAGGGTGACCATCCGGGAACTTCTGTGCCTTGATGTACTTGTTCAGTCGTCGTAGGTCCAGGATGGGGCGCCATCCTCCTGTCTTCTTTTTTACCAGGAAATACCTTGAGTACACTCCGGAGCCCCGGAGCCTCCTTGGAACGAGCTCGATGGCGCCCTTCTTGAGCATCGCTTTAACCTCCAACAGCAGCTGAGGGACGTGGTTTTCCTTCCTGGCCACAGGTGGAATGCGGGGACACTTCTTCTGGAACTCGAGGGCGTGCCCTTGGGCCAGGGCGTCCAACACCCAACGGTCGGTGGAGATGGACTCCCACACGCTGACGAACCTCGCCAGCCGGCTTCCCACCGGGGTGCTTCGTTGGGGGCCCGACCCCACGGTCGGTTCAATCTTGCTTGGAGGCCGCCTTGCCTCCTTGGCGACGACGGCGGGAACCACCCGACTTGCTGTGACCCCTGTAAGCTTCCTGCGACGAGGAGCAGGCCGCTTGATGGTACGTAGAGGAGCCACTACCGGACCCCTTGGAGGCACCTTGTCTGCCTCCGGAGTTCCGAAAGGACGGCCGTCGTTGCTGGAGCACTCCCAGGGCCCGGGCAGTCTCCGTGTCTGTCTTGATGGCTTGGAGGGACTCGTCAACCGCCTTCCCAAACAGGTTGTTCCCGTCAAAGGGCATGTCCAACACCTCGGTTTGTATGTCCTGGCGGAAATCCGTCGCCTTGAGCCATCCTCGTCGTCTCAGGCAAACGCCGTTGACCAACTAACGGAAACCGGTGTCGGCGATGTCCGTAGCCACCGTAATGGCGTGGTCCGACGCCACTTCACCTTCCTGCAAGATTTCCAGTGCCTCAGCCCTCTTGTCGACCGGAAGGAAGTCCAACAGGGGGGCGATCTTATACCACAACTCTGTGTCGTAGCGGGCTACAATCGCAAGGGTGTTGGCCGCCTTGATCTTCGTCGCTGCAGACGAGATGACCCGTCGTCCCATCGTGTCCAGCTTCTGACCCTCGCCGTCCAGCGGGGAATTTGATGTCGAGGCCGATGCCCCCCCGCTTTCTTCTTGGCCGCCGCCGAGACGACCGAATCCAGGGACGGTTGCGCCCGCAGGCACAAAGGAGCCGCGTCAGGGACCCGTACTTCTTCTCATAGCGGTCCCTCTTCGCAGGCGTCGTGGCAGGATTTTTGTGGAGGGAAAGCCCCTTGTTTCAATTGTCATCCAGAAGGGGTACGGCGAGGACCGTTTTCCTTTTGGCCTCGCGCCGTTGGTAAAGGAACCCTTCCTTCTTCTTTTCTTCGGGGCAGAGCTGGAAGAGCTTGGATGCCCTGGAGATCATAGCGTGGAAGGATCCAATCTCGTCGGGCGGGGAGGCCCGAACAGGGGGCGATGGGAGGCCCGTCCCGTCGTTGCCACTGTCGTCATCCGTACCCGTCGTGGCCGTGTCCGTGTCATCCCCGTGGGTCGTGGACAGGGGAGAAGGTAGAACAGGCTGCAATGGTTGAAGAGGTGGTGGAGGATGCGTCCTCCTCTTCTTATGTGGTGGACTTCCCGAAGGCCCTGGCTCCGGTTCCCCTTCGCCACCTTCTGTGCGCCTGAGGCCTTCACCTTGAGGGGAGGGTCCACGCCTCGCTCCCCCTCTGCCGAAACCTTCGAGATCGATCGTGGCCTTTCCTCTTACCCAAGCCAGAGCGTTGGCTCGTGGTTGAGGTCGGGGAGGATGCGCCTTGCCTGGCAGCCGAGGAGCCCGACCGTTCGGTGATCCCGGTGCCCGCGGACTCGCGGTGCTTAGGCTTCTGTTGGGCCTACGTCGCCGGGGCGCCCTCACAGGACTTAGAAGACCGCTCAGACTTCTTCTTTTTCTTCTCACCTGACGGGCTCTTTCCCTCCAGCCAGTTGGCGAGACGAAGATGGCGATCCTTCATGGTCCGCTCTGACATGTTCCCACAAAATGCACAGTCCTTCTCCACGTGCGTCTTGTTCTCATGGAGACAGTAGAGGGATAAAGAATGCTCAACCTCCTTGAACACATTTTACAGCTGGCATCCAGGGCAGGCCCTGAACAGCTTCCCGGGCGTTGAGCTTCCTTTCTCCTGGGCCATGTCCGGGGTAGGCCTCAGAAACTTCTGGAATCCTCCAAAAGCGTAACTCGACGAAATCTTCAACCTTGGGGGGCATAGAAAACTCTGAAACGGGACCCCATTGATCGGATGTAGAAACGGTGGAGCTTCAGGCTCTATTTAACCGAAAAATGAGAAAAATCTCTTTGAAAAAGTGCGAAAAGGCAGCAAAAGTTCAAGAGCTATAGCACGAGGACTCCCAACACTTGAACGTGCAGTAAAAATCTGAGGATGGCTGCCAGGGGCGGGGCTTAGGGAGAGGCAGTCATTGGCTGGGGCAGTATGACCCAGAGATCAGTGATTGGTTACTACTAGGAAAGACAGATCAGAAACAAAACTGATACTGATTTTTTCTGTACCGAGTATTCCCAGCCTGACGATGGGGAATATTCATGAGCATGTTGTTAGGCAGAAACCTGTGCAGTTCCCTTAGGGACCACTGCAAAAGATTTAAGACTACATGTGCTTGGCAGTAAACCCACTTGGTAGCAGTCTGTACCACACAGATTCACTTGGTAGCTGTGGCTGACCAGTCAGACTTCCCTCAAGAAGAGTTAGGCAGTATACAGAGCATACAAAATAGGTACAGAAATACAGTAGCACAAGCAAACACTGACCAGAGCTTGGGTGTAAAAGTATATAATTATTTATTTAACACACACTTATAAAACACACTAGCACTAAATTGGTAAGATAAGTTCAAAACACAATCACTATTATCATAGGTACATCCCTGATTACTTGTTGGACAAGTCTTAGTTAACACCACTTATTTCCAGACAGAGGTGAGCGCTTAACGTGCAATGGCACTCCAACAAGTTAAATAAAAAGGGAGGGAAAAGCAGAATTATGGAAGCATACACGCTAAACACTTTTTAAAGAACCACAGCAAGTTTCGGAAGGCACAGTCTACTGGTGAGCAAGGAAGTTTAGGCGCCAGGCCCACTTTCAAGGGAGCCGGGCGGAAGATGCCCAAGATCAGACAGTTGCACAGAGTCTTCGAAGTTTGTTGAGGTAGTTCGAAAAAGGTTTAGTTCAGTGCAGAAAAGTTAGCTAAGGTGTCCCAGGCTAACCCAGGTTCGAGAGACGAGGATTTAATACACCCCGTGCAATCGGTTGCAAGGGAAGCCAGGCGGGACACGCTACCTTAAATGGAGAGGATCCTCCAGTGGGGGCAGTTGTTCCTGACAGCGGGTGCAAGTCACAGCGTCGTCCAGAGGAAGAGAAGATCTCGTCGTGGAGGAAGAATGAAGGTCGTTGCACTGCCAGGGAAGAAACCAGCCGCAGAGTTCTCCGGTACAAAGGTACTACCCTTTCGGTTCGCGGTAGTGGTGAAAACGTGGTATCCCGGTTGCCGGGGTGCTTGGCACAGGCAAGGCGGCCACTAGATGCTCCAGGAAGGCGAAAAGAAGGTAGACTGGTTATCCCCACCAGTCGAAGGAAGAAGACTCTCCGGGCTGGAGATCTCCTCTGTCGTTGGGAAAAGTGGTGAGACGATTCAGCAGGGCTCCACCGGTGGTGTCATCGTTGCAGGCTGGCTCAGCTTCTCCCTCCTCGGATTCTTAGGTCCTGTGGCGACTTCTGAAGTTCCAGTCCCCAAAGCCCTGCTTTTATGCAGCACACCCCCATTCACTCAGCCTAGCTGTCAATCAAACATGCTAAGTGGTGAGCCGGCCAGCTCACCACTTGGGCCAATCACACAAGAGTGCTACTTGAGTTACCAAGGTAACTCAGTCCAGGGTGCCTAAACCCCCTCCCACACCCCCTGTGGTACCCAGACAGAGTAGCACCACTTTTGGAGGCTTCTGTGGAGAAGCCCGCCAAAAAGTGGAACAAAGGGCTCAACTTGGGTTGGAGTCACAGAAGGGAACACAAACGCCATTTTAGAATCGAGTGCTGGCTAATAATACCAACCGGTGAATTAATATTAAATAAATAAACCGGCGGTATGTTCAAGGCTATAAGAATTAAATAATTAAAGTTGGTAGCCTCGAACAATGGAAAAATCCCATAGAGATATATTTGCGGCCGAATATAAAAAGTAGTATCCACTGCCACCAGCCAGAACGCGATCAGGGGGGACGGAGACGTGCCCCCTCGAACAACAGACCCCGGGGCAATCGAATTGCCCCGACCAGTACGTCCACAATATGATGGTTTGTACTGGTTTCTGTTCATAATTTGGGACTAGCAAAGCCAATGGTGGCTTTACATGCCCTGGGAGACAGTAGTCAGTCCCAGGGTATGGAGTCTATGTTGGGGGGTCGCTACGGCACCCCTGGGTTACGGCACGGAGGGTGCTGTGTAACCCACATAAAAAAAACACAGTAGACCCTATGGAGTAAAAGACCCAATAGCCCATAAAACACATGGAAAGTTAAAGGAACACCTCAAATCATGTCTAAGAGTGGGAGCAAAAGAATCTCACTCTTAGCAGGAGAGAAAAGCTGCTGGGGGACTCACTAGGTTTGGGAAATTAGCCTTACAGAGAATTCTCCCTAACACATGTGAATCCATGCCAGACCCCATGCTGGAGAAGGAAGGACGTACCCTAAGTACAACCCTGTCCTTGTGGAACACAGTAAATGGAAACTCAGATGAAAGTGCCTGCAATTCAGTCACTCTGCGAGCAGAATTAACCGCAACCAAGAACACTGTCTTGAAGGACAATAATCTCAAAGGACAAGAGTGCAAAGGTTCAAACGGAGCACCCATTAGAAATTTCAAAACCAAATTCAAATCCCAAAACGGCACCTGGAAAGGGGACGGCAAGAACACATTAGTCAGTCCTTTAAGAAATTGAGAAATCTAAGGAATCTTAAAGTAAGAACATTCTTCAGATGAGCGCTTAAATATAGACAGCGCCAGCAGGTAACCTTTAATGGTACCTAGACGAAGGTCCCTGTGGGCCAAAGAAAGTAAGAAAGACATCACCATGGGAATGGAACACTGAAAAGGATCAACATTTGTCCTCTGCACCAGTCGCAAAACTTACGCCAACAGCAACGGTACAGGGATTTTGTTGCTGGCCTTCTGGCAGAAAGCAACACCTCCATCACATCATCCGGGAGGTCCCAATCCTTATATCTCAACCTTTCAGATATCAAGCGTGATGGTTGAGAGTCCTGACCTCTCGATGGAGAACCTGAACCCCCTGTCGCGAGAGCAGATCCTCTCGGTAGGGAAGACGGCATGGAGGGCAGATGGACATTTCTAGAAGGTCTGGGTGCTACGCTCTCCTGGCCCAATCCGGAGCAATGAGGATCATGTGAGATTCGAACCTCTGTAACCTCCGTAACACTTGAGGAATGACGGGGACTGGAGGAAACGCGTACAGCAGTGGGAATGACCAATCCACTACGAATCCGTCTCCTATGGCTCCGCTCGGAGGAAATACCCTTGAGCAGAATCCTTCGCACTTCCAGTTGGCACTGGCGGCGAAAAAGATCCACTTGTGGTGGTTCCCCAAAGGGCGAAGATCTCCAGAAGGACTTCCTGAGCCAACTCCCACTCGTGAGAGACCGTGCTCTGCCTGCTCAGAGCTTCCGCTGCCGCATTTTTGTCTCCGGCCAGATGAACTGCCAAGAGCAGAATTCCCTGCTGGATGGCCCAAAACCAGAGCTGCATTGCCTCTCTGCATAACGGGAGTGACCTTACCCCTTCTTTTTTGTTGAGATAATGCATGGCCACTGTGTTGTCTGTCATGATCAGGACACTCTTCCCCTGCACAGATGGCAGAAAAGCCTTCAGGGCTAGCCTGATGGCCGTCAGCTCTAAACGGCTGATGTGGAGTTTGGACTCCGACAGACACCAACGACCACTGGTGGTCAAGTCATTCCGGCCACGGTTGCCAAAACGGCTTCCCCTTCATCAGGTTCCCCTCGTTGGCCCACCACAGAAGATGCTTGGAGACCGAGCGTGAAATCTGAACGGGATCTGACATCTTGCCTGAGAACTGCGACCACTGCATCTTGAGGACCCATTGCAGGGATCTCATCCTCAGCCTGGCCTCTGGCACCAGAAAAATGCAGGATGCCATGAGGCTGAGCAACCTTAAGAATTCAAAAGCCGGGAGACTCTGGGCATGTTGAAACTTGTCCACCATCTGCACAATGTGATGAGCCCTCACCTTGGGAGGCGAGCACTTCCCCAAGAAAGTGTCCAACACAGCCCCGATGTACTGGAGCTGTTGGGAAGGTGTCAGATGTGACTTCTTGAAATTGAGGGAGAAGCCCAGCCTGTGGAGGGAGAGGCAGGTGAGACCAAGGTGATCAAAAGCTTGCTCGGGAGAACGTGCCCAGATCAGCCAGTCGTCCAGTTAGGGGTAGACGTGAATCCCCTATCGCCTGAGATACGCTGCCACCACCACCATTAGCTTGGTGAAGACCCTCGGGGTGGAGGTCAATCTGAATGGCAGGACCCGAAACTGAAAGGGCGAGTCAGCAGCCGCAAACCTCAGGTACTTTCTGTGCTTGGGATGAATCGGCACATGAAAGTAAGCATCCTGTAGGTCCAGAGGCACCAACCAATCCTGAAGTTGAAGGGCCTGGAGGACTTGAGAAAGAGTGACCATCTTGAACTTGTCCTTCCTGAGAAGTTTGTTCAACCAGCGCAAGTCCAGGATGGGTCTCAATCCCCCGTCTTTCTTTGGAATCAAAAAATAAGGGGAATATCATCCCTTGTTCCTCTCCGCTACAGGCACGAGTTCTATAGCGCCTTTCTCTAGCAGGGTCAAGATTTCCTGCACAAGGAGCGGATCTGGAAGCTTCAAAGAGAGATTCCCCAGAGGATTGTCGTGAGGCCGCTTTAGGGAGGGGAGGCAGTAGCCGTGGGCTATTGTATCGAGAACCAACTCATCTGAAGTAATAGCTCGCCATTCTTCGAGATGCTGAGACATCCTGCCCCCGACCAGCAAACCATGGGACATGGCCTCATTACTGTTTTGGAGTGGCTGCAGCAGTGCCTGAAGGCAAAGAGGCAGCTGCCTGAGCGGCTTTGGCACCTCGATTTCCCCAACCACTGCAGGAACTTTTACGCTGACCCCTTTGACTGGCGGCTCCTCTCGTCTACCAAAGGAGGAGTAGTAACAAAAAGAACCTCCCCTCCACTGCTGTCCCCTAGGACGAAAAGGCAGAGGTTGACGCACAGCTTCGCCTGAAAGTTTCGCCACAGCTTTTGAGGTCTGCAACCTCTCAAGGCTCTCGTCAGCCTTGCTGCCAAACAAATGCGCGCCATCAAAGGGCATGTTCAAAAGACGGGCTTGCACATCCGGGGCAAAACCTTCTGCAACCAAGCACATCTGCGTATAACGGTGCTCGCAGCCATGGACCAGCTAACACTGTCGGCTGTGTCCCGACTGAAGGGATTCACACATGGCATCCTTGCCATCTTGCACGAGAGCAAGGAACCCATCCCTTTCTCCCCCCTCGAGAATATGCTCAGCCGCCAGAGAAACGTAGTTCGACAGAGTGTGTGAAAATCTTGCCAAGGCACAAGTGGAGTTGGCAGACTTCAACGCCATACTCCCCGCAGAAAACACCTTGCGTGCCCAACCATCAAAGCGTTTGTTGTCCCTATCAGGAGGGATGGTAGGGTACGCCGCCTGCCTCGAGGTGGCCGTAGCCGCCTGAACCACCAAACTCTCGGGAGTCGGGTGAGACAAAAGGCAGCTGGGGTCGCTACCGGAAGGGTGGTATTTTCTGGTCAATGATTTGTTAACAGCCAGAAGAGATTCCGGTGACTACCAACCAGCCACCACCCTTTTCTGTAATGTGAGATGAAAAGGTAACACCGGGTCAGAGGACGGACCTTGATCTAAAATGTCTGTTAGATCATCTTGCACAATAGCTTCAGGAGGACTGGAGCAGCCCAGATACTCTGTGACCCTAGCCATGAGCCGCCTGTAGGACGACTCTGCATGAGCCCCAGGCTCAGACCTGAGAAATTCCACTTCCGGAGAAGTGTCCAACCCTCTGACTACTGCAATTCCCTTTACCTTGCCCAGCCCCGCTATCTGATTAAGCGACTGCAGCTATTGCAGAATGCGGCTTTGGAACACATATGTCCCCTTTACTTAGGAAATTGCACTGGCTTCCTGTGGCAGACAGGATCTCTTTCAAGTCTATGTGCATGGTACAACGAGCGTTTTACAGCATTGGTACGGAATATCTGCAAACTAAGTTCTCGTGCTATGTACCTACGCCTTACGCTCTCAATCAGGTCTCCTGGTAGCCGTACCCCGTTACCGGCAAACTCGAACTGGAAGACGGGCCCATTCCTCCGGGGTCGAGGACTTAGTCGGGCAAGCCACTTTTCTCGCTGCCTCATCCTCCGAGGAGGACGAGGAAGGCGACTGATGACGGCGCTTCCTAGAATGCTGAGACAAGAAGGACGAATGGCAGGAACCACTCCGGGACCGAGACGCTCGGGACTCCTTCCGATGCAGAGAGTCACCCCTCGAATCGTCCGTGGACATACCCTTGGACTTGGACTTACGAGACTTACTGGGTTTTGAACCCCTACCTACCTGAAGCTCCCGCAAGGCCTTACCAGTCTGTGACTGGCATTTGGAACAGTTGTCGGTATTGTGACTCTCGCCCAAGCACCTCAAATGATGCGGGTCGGTGATCGACATTTTAGACTTGCAGTCCCGGCAAATCTTGAAGCCAGACCGCAGAGTCTGAGGGGTCAAAGAGGAAGACATATTCACAAAGAATACACAAGGCGCGCCGAGTTCTCGAAGCAAACACATTTGCGGAAAGAACAGAACTGAGACTACGGGTGCCGTGCATCCTATTTATAACATCCTGTGATGTCGCCCTTGACGGAGGCCTTTGAGGGACATCGACCCGACACCATCGACGCAGGACGCCCTCTGCCGAAAAAGTTTCCGAAGTACACAGCTGTGGACATTACATGTCAAAGATGTGGAATACATTGGAGATCACAATCCATTTGAAGCAGCTGTACAGGTTACCATTATATAAATAAATGAATAAAGAAACAACTCTCTCCATAATGACCACAGTAGAGATAAACATGGCTTGGCAGCACCTTCTGCACAAATTATTTGTCCGAGGGGAATGGGCACAACAAGATGAGGCAGTCTGGCTAGGAGAAATGATGCAACAGGTCACTGCCATGGACACGGACGTGTGGCAGGATGGTAGCCGGTTACATCAAGCATTGAGTGAACTGTATATGACTCCAAGCATTAAAGAGGAACAGATTAAAATGGTCTGATTCACAGCCTACATATATTTCCATATGGGAGTTATGGAGGCAAAACATGAAGAAAACAGAACTGTCTGAGCTCTTAACCCAAATCTAGACTGAACTAAAACGAATAGAAGAGAAATTGAAAAAGAGCCAAGATACTGAGGTAGAATTGGAAAATTACATCAAACAGCTAAAAGAGGACTTGGCTCTAACACAACAAAATAGTTCAGACCAAGAGGTCCAAGTAAGGGCATTAAAAGAAGAGTGTCAGGAAAAGGTTGATTCCCTGAAAGAGAGTCAACTAAAATTAAAACAAGTGACATATGATAGCGCCTGCTCAGAGCAGATAATTACTTTACAAAATCAGATTGTAAGAGGAAAGTAATACATTAATTATTAAAGAACTCCACTTTCAATCAGAATTTGATGAAGGGCGCCAGAAGTTATGCGCCTTAAGGCAACAAAGGGATGACCTAGACGAACAGGTTGGCGCCCTGCACCAGGAAAAGATGCCCTAAACCAGGAAGTATGCAAATTAAAAACTAATCTGGAGAGAAGGGAGTCAGACATTCTGGGTCTGACTGGCATAAAAGAAGAATGCGAAAAATTAATGGGATTTAGGAGACAAATGGAGCTTGAATTAGAGCAGGCCGTAGAGGCTCAAAATGTGCAGAGAAAGGAGGTTCACCTCCTGCAACAGAAATTGTCCCAGTGTTCCCAGACCATACAGGCAGCACAAAGAGACAATGAGGCCCTCTGTGAGGAGAACAATGGACTCCACAAGCAGGTGGCAGCTCAAGAAAAGGTCATAGAAGTAAGTCAAACCCTGATAGCAGAACAAAAGTCTCAGGCCTTTGCCTACCATCAGGAAATAGGGGCTGAAAAGGAGAAACTGGAGCTGTTGGAGAAAGAGTATGCTAGGCTGAATCCAAACTTGACAGACCCCGACCAAGTAGAGAGGAACAGGGCAAGCCCTGATCACAGTGTGATGCCCTCTGTACTAAGGGCCTCAAATCCATTTACCCATTTGTATGCACAAGGCACTGCTGACTTCATGTCCGCCAGTTCACAGGAACTGGGAGTCATGGGGCAGCCAGACTTAAATAGGCCTAACATGATGGAGCTGACCGGTCAGCGCCCCTCAGAAATTGATGGACGGGCATCCCTGTACAGATTCAAAAATATCATGGCTAATGTCTCTGACCAGGAAGCCTCCTATGAGGAGAAAGTCAGGGAATTAGATCTGCAGAAGCACCATCTCGAGAGCGACCATTTGGCTTGCTTTGCAGAACAGAAAGAACGTGAATTAAGGCCCCGAAAGAGTATTCTAAAAACCTCTACCCAATCAGGACAGTGGGGGGGATCCTCCACTAATCCTGGAAGCAGAGAGGAGTCAGAAAACCACTCTCCTGTGCGCTACAGGGGAGAAGGAACTAGGACCCACCATTCCGTAAGCCACTCACTAGCTCAAAGAATTAGGGAGCGCCTAGAAGATCATGAGGGGACCTCAAAGAGTAGCAGCTCTGAGTCTGAGGGTTAGTGGACTCAGGTGACGGGCAAAAGAAGGTCAATAAGCAAAAGAGAGTGCTGGTGAAAGACCCCATTATGCAGATTAAGGGCATTAGGAACTTCATGACCCTATATCATAAAAATGCAAAATATTCTGTCTGGGAGCATCTGGAGCTCTTGTCACATCAGAATAGCCAGAATTATAAAGACTATGCCAAATGGACGTTCTCTCCGGAGTACTCCAGCTTCTTTGCTGGACTGGAATACCAAAACCATTCAAGGTGGTCCACCTACAAGGTGGCCATCTTGAAGCACTTTTCCACCCACAGAAACCCCCAGGAGGCTCGCAAAGCGGCCTACAATTTGCAATGTGGAGAAGATCAGGCCCCAAGAGAATGTGTGCAGGAGCTAAAACACGCCTTTGCAGAAACTACCAGGAGGGTGCGCATGGATAGTAAAGATTTTATACCTACCTATTTTCATGCTCTCCCAAATTACATAATAACCCAGTTGTGAGGGATTTTCATGACAAAAGGACCCTAGGCTGGGTAATAGAGCAGGGTACCTGGATCTGAGGTCCAAAAACCTGCAGAAAATAAAAACCAGACAAAAACCCCCAAACCAACCAACACCCCTGCTGCTGCTAAGGTGGCAGAGGTGAAGGTTGCCCCCATTTTGGACCTAGAAATGGGGGGGCCTAAAAACAAACCTTCCCAAAACCAGCCACATCAGAGGCAGAGAAGGCTTCTGATCAATCACAAGCAGGTGGCAGTCAGGTAGGTAATCCCACCAATGGGACCCCTAATTCTCCTGATTATATCAGTCCCAGATATAAGGGTTACCAACCTATCCTGGGGTATGTATGGACTCCCCCAGCCCAAGGGGGGATCCAACCAGGTGAGTATTGCCCCAGGAAACTTCCCTTAGGAGGGCAGTAATCCCCCAAATCCTGGGTTAAGTTTCTTTCCCCAGTATCTTCCCAACCCCAACCTGCAGGACAACCCTCCTTTCCTTCCCTGGTTTCAGCAGTCCAGACCACCCAATCCGGGAGAGGGGAGGTCAAGGGTGGAGGGTTACCAAGGGAATCCCCAGTACCGAGGGTACTCCGGGAGAAGGGATAGTTACCCTTCCTGTGAACCACCTACGTTTGAATAAAGACTCCCATACCAACCGGAACGGGTGTCCCAACTGGAACGCCAGGTCCAGAACCTCACGCAGGATCTGAGTGCATGGTGAGGGCTCAGCAGAACCCTCAGATGAACATGGTGGCTCAGAACACCTGAAACCCAGTGTCTGGCCCCCCAGAACAATGATTGGGAGAGAACCCTGATAATTCACCGGTTCCAGGCGAGGAGGCACGGGAGGAATGGGGGTGTAAAGCACCAGAGGAAGTTTCCTTCCTCACCCGTGAAAAGCCCCTGAACACCCCGGAACCAGAACTAAAATCTCCGGCCCCTGAAAATCCGCAACCCAGGGAACAGAGGGTGGGTAATAGAAATAAAGAAATCAAAAAGGCCCATTTTGTGGAGGAAGTTCATGTCCACCAGTTTGAAGGGGAAGAATCCTTAGAGGATTCTGGGAAGAAAATCTTCTCCTTCAGGGATGGGGGAATTCCTCCCAAAGATAAATGGGTCCCAAAAGATCTAAATGAAGACTGGGTGGGTGTGGGGACTGATTTAGAGTCACCCATCCCTGAACCCCAGAATTGTCATCCTGAGAAAAAAATATGAATGGAGAGATCCTCCCCACAAATTGGTTCTAATGACTGCCACCAGGTAAGAGGGGGCAGCCCAGAGATAAGGGAAAAAGGGGATTCCAAAATCCCACATATTTCTGAATGACACATTTTTGTTACAGATTCCCAGACTCCGGCACAGAAAAATGTCCAAAACCCCACCGTGTCGGAGTCCAAAATAAAGAAATTGACCACTCAGCTTGCCCAAATGCCCATTACCTTTGCCCACTGGAGGAGAAGGAGGGGAGATTCTATTCCCCTGTACAAGTGCAAGGGCAATGTGCATTTTCAGCACTGGTGGATACTGGACCCCAAGCCGCTCTTCTGTCAAAAAGGAGCTTTGAGCAGCTAAATTCAGGAAGGGGGGAGAGAGACACCAGATCCCTCTCACCCCTCTTCCTGGACAACTCTAGAACTTCAACGGGAATTAAATTCCTGTCGAGGGGACTGCGGATCTGGAAATAAATATGGGGCGACATAAGGTGAAACACCTGGTCATAGTCGTGACTCCAGATGGAACCCCCTGTCTATTAGGGAATTAAATCATTCGCAGGTTGTCTCCCCTAATAGACTGTGTGAACAAGGTCCTCTGGACTCAGACTAACCGGCCAATAAAATTAAAACAAAGTGTCAACCATGTTAGTTTAAATGGCACATGCCACATGGTTGAACAAAAGTCTGATCATATTGAGTTTTATTTCCAAAATAATCAAACACCTGACGTTACAGTTATTGCTGTTATTGCTGTAGGACACCAAACTGGTGATGGGAACTCCTCTCCATTCTTGAAAATCAACCTTCCTTCCATGCCCGACTTGGGTGAAAGGGGTAACCTGGCCTATGTGGATGATGTTCTGATAAAAAGCTCAACTTTAGAGAAACACATAGCGGAAATCTGCTATGTTCTGGCCCAGTTGAGGGTTGCCAGAGCAAAACTTTTCTTCCAGAAGGCATAGTGGTGCAGGACCGGTGTTAACTTCTTGGGACATGAAATAACTCCTGAGGGTCTCCGTCCCCAGGAGAAGAAAGTGGAAGCACTATTAAAACCAAAAGACCCCACAACTCTGCTTGAGCTAAGAAGCCTCCTTGGACTGACTAATTACAGTAGGAAGTTCATTGAGGATTATGTAGAGGTTATAAGGCCCCTGATCCATCTGTTAAAAAGGGGGGGGTCAAGTGGAAGTGGGGTCCAGAACAAGCAGAGGCAGTAAAACAACTCAAAAGAAGTCTCTCACAAGCGCCTCGTCTAGTTTACCCTGTCAAAAACAAGGAGTTCTTCTTGGGAACTGGGTTCTCGAATAGATGCTTGACAGCAGTATTATACTAAAAGCATGACAAGGTCAATAAAGTCAACTCCTATGCAAGCAAGACTCTATCCTTGCTCGAGGAAAAATGTAACGATTGTGAAAAGGCACTCCTGGCAACTGTGTGGGCATTGAAAAATTACCACCCGTTCATCCAGGGAGAGCACATCATACCTCCAAAGTGACAGAATCTGGGCCTGAAATGTGAGTAATTCCAGAATTACATCCTGGATTCTGTCAATGCAAGGCTTTCCTGTGGAGGTCAGAAATGGCCAAAACAAGAAGAGTCCCCTCGCACAAGGTCTGGCTGACTTGCATGATTGTGCCAGAGAAAACTGTCTAGAGGACCAAAGTCTCAAAACCCAGGACAACATGGAGGTGTACCTGAATTCCCTGCACAATGTCTATGAAGAAGACATATGAAGAAGACACGTGCCAGGGAATGCCCACAGTTTATGTGGACGGGTGCTCCTACCTTGTTGACAACAACGGGGAAAAGGAAAAGGTGGCCAGCGTTGGGAATGCCTTGGTGAATGATGCCCCGGAGCCCTCCGCTGGGTACAAAATCAGTCTCAGCAGTAGTCAGGTGGCAGAGTTGATGGCAGTTCATCAGGCCATCTTCACTGCTGCCCAACACCAACTCCACGAACTGGTCATAATCACTTATTCAGATTATGTCCGGAACGGGTTCGTGGAGCACCTGGTTAATTGGAAAACCAGAGGCATGCTGGGTGCTTATAACAAACCACTTAAACATGGCAAGGTAAAATACAATATTGATGATCTGGTCACCTCTAATGGGATGACCAACTATTGGAAGAAGATTACGTGTAATTCCAGAATAGAGGGGCCAGACAAAACTGGAAATGACCTAGCTGATCAGCTGGCCAAAACCGGAGCCATCCGATGGGATCCCCCTGAGATTGAGTCCCTGTTGGAGGAAATCCAGGTCACTGCTGTTACTAGGTCCCAGACAAATGCTCCCAATGAACTCTCAACTGCCCAGTGGAGTAAGGAGACCCCAGATGCTGATTTAATCACGGCACAAAAAGGGGATCCGATTATTGGGAAATTTTATCAACACATTGAGGACCCTGAGAACTTTCCTCTGACGGAAACCAATTACATTGGGAAAGTGGACCTCAAGGTGTCAATGAAGTGTCCCAAAATGTTCAGAATCCAAGACTGTTTGTTGGTAAGAAGATCCATCTCTGTTGTGACCAGTGTGTGGTACCTACTTCATTCCGAAGCCTGAGGCTAAGTCACACCCATGACGCGGCCACAGCCAGTCATCAGGGGTTTCATACTACTCTAGAAATCTTGCGGGAGGTTGCATACTGGCCACACATGGGGCAGGACCTCGACCAATACTTGAAGGGGTGTCTTGTGTGTGCACAATTTCAGCCAAGTTCACTCACACACCGACCTCCCCTCCAGAAGAGAGGGATGACACTGCCTTGGCCAGGTTTACAAGTAGATTTCATCGGGCCCGTGATTCGCTCCTCTAGGGGAAACAAGTACATGTTAACAGTAACATGCTTGTTCACCAGATGGGTGGAATGTCTCACAGCCCCAAATTGTAAGGCAGAAACAGCAGCTGCCCTGATGATCAACCACATCTTCTTGCATTTTCGCCTACCCCAAAGGATTGAGTCAGACCGAGGAAGTCACTTCACCAGCGAAGTGATGACAAAGATGTGGGAGATACTTGGGGTAAAAAGGAAACTTCATATTGCATACTGCTGTCCTCTAGTGGGGGAGTTGAGAGGTACAATAAAACAATTGTGAGTATTCTAAAAAAGTTTGTGGCAAATTCTGGGCAATGTTGGGACATCTGATTACTGCTTGTCCTGATGGCCATCCGATCTACACCATCTTCTCCAACCAAAATGCCTCCATTTGAGCTAATGACTGGAGGAAGTATGGTGCTACCTCAGCATCTGCTCTATAGAACACAAGAGCAGACACTGATAAACGCCTCCACAACACATGAATATGTTGAGAATTTAAGAAAACACCCTCAGCATGCTTTTGCGTATGCTGAGCGGAATCTGGAAAGATCAGCAGAGGGGATGAAAACTCAGTATGACTTAGAAACAACCAAAAAGGAATACCAAGTAGGAGATAGGGTCTACTTGTACAATTTTCAAAGGAACCAGACTAAGGGGAGAAAATGTCTCCCTTCCTGGTGCGGTCCTTTTGAAATTGTAGATAAAATTTCACCTGTCGCCTACAGAATCCGCATCCCCAAAGGAGAGCTGTCAGAAGAGAAATGGGTCCACATTAATCAGTTAAAGAGTTGTCACCCCAAGCATACTTTGCAGCTGATAGAGGAGAGAATACTGGAAATGTATTAGGTCCATGTGAATCACGAGTTAGATTAGGTATATTATCACTACCACTCACTTGAGATGTATTGTCGGTGCTTCCCTGATCGTTAAATTCAGAGTTAACTATATCACTCACAGACGGACTTGTATGATCCATACATGTATCTTTCATCCCCTCAGATACATTAGGGCATGATTTCAAGGAATACAAGTTTCCCTGTTCTTGCTGAGGAGTAGACTTGTGTTTCATCCTTGGAATCAGTGGGGTTAGTAATCCTATAGAAAGACGAATCCTGTTATCTAAATCAACCATATCATTCAATCCATATTCTCCTGATATGTTTAGGGATGTATTGTTACTGTCACATTGTTACCATTTGGAGGCTGTTCCCTAATTACTGCCTTTACATTTCCACTACCGCTCTTTTCCATTTGGGGGTGGTAATGCTGTACAATACCAAACTTTTCTATAAGTGCATTTACTATCATTGCTTGATTGATTTGGATATGATTGAGACGATTCACCTCATTTGGATCATAAGTTTCACCCGTAACATTCACAGCTGGTTCAGCGCCTTTCCCCTCGACATTCATTTCATCCATTTCTTTTGTGTTCTCAATATTGTGGTCAAAAGCTTCAATCTCCATGGGCTTGTTGCTGCGCTCCACTGAGTTAATCAATATGGGCGGTACCAGTGCACCTGCCACTCCTCAAACAAGTCACCATTCACCTGCGAGAATCTTCTAAGCAATAACCAAGTTTAAGGGCACAAGAATGGAATAAACACCTAGGCCTTCTCAATAACAATTACTTAATGCACTCGCCGCACCACCGCACACCCAAACACCTAAACACCACACTTCAAGCACTTCAGATGCACGCGCAGATGCGCATGCACTGGTGCTTTTGAGGATGCCGGGAGGCCGGGGCGAGCGGGTGCGTGGCTATGTATGCATTGGATCTAAATGAAACAGAAAATGAAAGACATAAGAATACACACTTTTTGCGTTTTACCAATACGTCCCTCAATAACGTCACTAAACCAGCCCACAATATTACACCAGCCCACCCCGCTAGGTCCATCCCACAAATACGTAACAGCCTTCTAACTCCGAGCTATTGTAACGTTAGTCCAATGAGTAATTACTTTGGAACGTTGAGTCTGTGAGTGTTCAGGATTTCGCTCCAACGTCTAGATAGGGCGGATTTGGTGCTTAGTCATAGTGCAGATATGATTTCACTTTTTCAAAGAATCTCTAAAAAGTACATTTAAGCTCTGGAATTCTCTCCAAGTCCATGCACTTTTTTTTTTTAATCACACGCTGCTTTATTGTCCTTCTTGGTCATCGATCGAGTCTGCACACGTGGCAATTCTTCTTCTTGTCTTGCTTCCCAGTCAGCGGTTACTAGAGGGAGGGTCTCGCCTTTGCAGATCTTTACATCACCAAAATGTAACCACGCTCTTCTTCCAGACACCCTAACTACAGTAGGGGAAACTTCCTCTATTTGATATGGTCCATTAAATCTTGGCTCATGCCACCTACGTGCAAGGTTTTTGATAAGCACTTGAATTCCAACATACAACTTTGGTGTTGGCAATAATTCACTTGGATCAGTTACTCGGCTGTAGAGAAGGTGCCAAGTACCCGCACCTCAAGCCTCTTGCCCATATTGCCTATATGTTGGGAACCAGAGTGTGAGACTCGTGCAGTACCAGTGAAAATACCAATACCAAGAAGAATCCTGAAAGCAAGGTTCCCATTGAGAAAGCCATACCTGCATACAAGACAGTATGATGGCCATTTGAATGAAATCCCAGAAGAAGCAAGAAAAAAGAGCAAAAGAGCAAATTGGTGGCATCATGCAAAGTAACATTGACACACCTAGAAGAGATGCAGAGACAAGAAAGTAAAGATAGTCTATAAGGCATCAAGAAAGTATCAAAGATAAGTGACATCTCAGGCTCAAGATGAAAAGGCTTATGCTACAGAAATGATGAAGATATTAAGTTATTTTACACGTGTACAGATGCAAAGAAACGCAAGTAGACAAAGTATTCTTGAGGCTAGCTATATATTGCGGCAAGCGCCAAAATATTATACGGCCCACGGTAGTGGCCGTGTAGTTATGGTTAAGTTGCTCATCTCATAGGAAGAACACGTTTTGGGCAGCTTATAACTTCACTCCCCCTGGACGAAGAGTCACCAGACTTTGCAAGAAAAGTATATGGCCCACTCTGAATCTTTTTGCAAAGTTTGGTGAGGTTTGGTCCGGGGGGGGGGAAGTTATAGGCGGGGTGTGATCTGGACACTATATTAGCTTTCTAATAAATACACTGAGCCAGGTAGTAGGTGTTATTTTGTTACAGAAACAACTTTTATTCAATATATAACTTTCTTTTATTTCTTTTCTCTTTCTCTTATAGTAAAGGATACATTTCTTCTCTTCTGCTGGTTTGGAAGCCACAGACCACTCTAGGTCTGTTCTCAGGTAAGTCTTTAATGTCTTTTCCAATGTCTTTCACTTTCTTTCTTTTGTTTATCTCTACTCTCATCTTTACAAGTCAGCTTGTGGTTAATGTTTCTTTAAATTGCTTCTTGCTCTCTTGACTAAGTATTTTCTCTTTCTTTTCTTTTATACTTTCATGTCTCTTTATGGGTTATTCTCTCCCCTCTTGACTTCTCAACAGGTCTCTCTTAGTTAGGGAGGTTTCATCAAGTTCTAGGATAGGTATGTTTCCTTTATATGTAAATTATTTAACACTGCTCTCTGTTTCTTTGCTATTTTACCTCTTTCTCATTATTCCTTTGGCTCTTTAATCACTTCTTAATCAGATTACGTTCTGAGGAACATATTTCCCATTGTCCATCTTACTGTCTATTCTCCCTTCTAGCAAGTGCAGTCCTCTACCTTCACGTACCTTTTACACATATGTTTTTTCTTTCAGTTCTCTCCCTCTGCCGGGCACAGCGTGCTCGTCGACTCCCTCCGATCAGCTGTTAAAGGCAACAGCGTTTGACAAGGCAGAGACTCCACCCCGTTCAGCTGGGAGCGACCGTCAGCGTCGCCTTCATTCCGGCTCTGCCCTCTCAGCTGTGGCTGAGAGGCGCAGCCACAGCTGAGAGGGCAGCCACAGCTGAGAGGGCCTTTGACTCGGCGTAGCTCTCGATTTCCACGTTTAAACAGAGTTTTATAGCGATCGATGGGCAGACGCTTTTCGCTTCTCCTCACAGCTCACCGGCACTCGTACGTTCTCCCTCAACCGCACCGCCAGTGCGTAGTCTAATTATATTGGGGAATTCGCATCTCCGGACCCTCCTTGAACGAGCGAATCAGCCGATCGCTTTAATTATATAGAAAACGAGACCTCTTCATAGCGCAACGGCGCAACTTGACTGCTTTAACTTTGTTAACTTTTCTTTCTTATCTTCACCTCCGTCAGTATGCCCATTCGTAACCGTTGGTCTGACTCTCTTCTCCCTCTGTCTCCTAGCAACCACAAGGAAACAAAGAAAATAGTGGTTGTTAAATGAAGCACACATATTGATTGGTGAGTACTCCTGTCAATCTCTTCCTTCTGTGTGCAAGCTACAATTAACCCTTTAGGTGACTGTTTAGCCTGGTATTGACAGAGCCAGAGCCAGTTGTACATCAACTGGGGCCATTATAGTAGATTTGTTACACAGTGTCCCATAATTTCTTTTTTTCTCATAGAGTGAATGGGGAAAAAACTTTGCTCATGCCTACAGCTTAAACCGCTGGACGAATTTTCACCAAATTTGTGGCAGGAGCAGCGGCTTGGTCCCAAAAGTGTGCTTTTGTAAATTTGGTGGAAATTCGTCCAGTAGTTTTAAAAAAAACGACCAGAAAGTAGGTCTAAAAAATTGAGTGATATCTATGTCCGCTCCGCGGACACACTTTGTGGACAGGACACCGATTGGGACGTGTTCGCTGATTGGCTGGGGTGAGGCGTGAGGTGCATCACATTGTTTCAATGCGCCCGCCATCTTGGATCCGCGGACAGCGCAGCGTTGAACAGAGGAAAAATACAATTTCGGAGAGTGTGTTGGTGTGTAGGCGTGCTTGGGGAGGGTGGGGGAGTAAGAGATGGATCAAATGCTGTGTTTGTTTAGGTGGCAGGTGCCCATGATGTGTTTGCGATGTCTGTGGTCACCGCAGCTGTTGGCGGACATACTAAATGCTGGGTGCACTACTAGCAATTTTCTTTAGTATGATGTTGGTTTTGGGTTGTTTGTAGAACATTGATTGTAATTAATATCCCCTATAAGCAGCCCACATACCACAGTCAAAATGATTGGTAGAATGGGTGTGTATTGCTGCAGTGGTTGTGGCCAGGGCCTAGAGTCTTGAGTGCATGGTATGGGGACCCTATGGGGGCTCAAATGGGAATGGGGAATGGTTCCTGCAAGGAGGACTTACCAGGTCCACCTATGTCGGAGTGACCCGGTAAGTCCCCATTGTAGGAACCCGGTAATGGAGCCCGGTATGGAGGCAGCCATGGAGCTAATAGCTCCATGACTGCCTCCATACTCGTAATGAGGCCCCTTGACTTTTTTGTGGTTGTATGCAGTTTTTTCATGACATGGGTAATTGGTGCAGACATTCTTTTTCGATCTCTGTGATAAAAGAAAAGATCATATGTATAATAGACATTTCTGAATTTTTTCGACCCTCATTTTAGTACTTTAGAAGTACTATAGTTCAAACCAGTGTACTGCGCAATTTGCTCAGTTTCTGTGTTTGTTTTTTAAATCATTGGGTCTGTGGGGAAAAAAAAATCCATGCTGGATTTAAAAAAAACTATGTTCTGGTACAATATAGTTCTTTCATTGTTTTCAGTGTTTATTTCTTGTTTCTTGCTAATCTTCTGTCTGTTGGCTTGTTGCAGATTTTTGGGGCAGTGTCACAATTTTGTGGGTAATAGAGTACACGTAGGCCAAATAACTTATAGAACAGGCCTTTATTTAACTATATCTCTGTTATAAAGGATACGTAAGCAGGAAGTCTTCCTCCTCTGAACTGTAGTGTTACTTCTTCATTTCAAATTTCAGGGAAAACTGCAGACCACGAGAACAGTTTCTTTGTGAAGTGACTTCTGTATGCTTGATTCTGGAAGACACAGCCTTTGTGAGTTTTCTCTTTCAGGTACTCTCTATGTCTCAGCAGGAGCATTCCACCTCTTACGTGTCTTCTGTAGAATTGTGCACCTATTCTTAGTGCATAAATGCTCGGTGATGGGTTTCCTCCCCAATTGTTCTAGACTTTCTGAGACATTACATGGAAAGGAGGGCACATAATATAGGTCTCAGACTTCTGTGCAGCGTAGTTATTTTTCTCCCCATACTTAAGAATGACAGGATTCTCGAACAGTCTGTGAAACTGTAGGACAATATGAGAGTCCATGAAATGTGAATCTATTCAGCCGTGTTTATCACTTTTAACTTCTGTTTCATATCCGCGTAAGTTTCACCTTGGTTATCGCTTATGTAGCAGAGACTCTCTCAAAGTCCTTTGACTCCTCCCTCTTGAGATTCCCTCACTCGGTATCTACGTGTCAGTTTCCTTCGTTACACTGATGGAGTCAGGCGAAGCCTCTTTCACTAGCACAAACCACGCCTCTTCAGGCCCTCGAAACAGGGCTCCACTTACAGCTGATGTGGGCATACAGGGCTCTTCATCAGCTTCCTCCGATGCTTTCAAAGCCAGTGAGATCCCTCTCCAGCTCGATAGGCCCCGCCTCTTCAGGGCTTTGTTGCGTAGCTTCGGCCTCCCAGCTGACTACTCGGCTGGGAGGCTCTGCTCTCAGCTGATGGCTCGACTGAGAAACGACTTGTACAGCTCCGACCTCACAGCAGACCACGCGGCTGAGACCGCTTCCTTCCTTTTATAACTTTCAATCAACTACAAACTTCTGGCGCAACGGCGCAACATTTTCTCCATATTTTGTATCAGATCTCTGTCAATATGCCCACTCATAACAGACATTTTCTTCCTCTCCACCTAGAGTTGTGTCATAGCAACAACAAAAACAAACCATTAAAGAAAGGAACCTGGCTACCTCTTGACTGTAGATCTCCATGACTCCCTAAAGTCCCTCCCACTTAACCTTTTATCTTTTCCCTGATCTGCTGTTTTTGTTGAAGACCCTAGGGGTAAATCCTTCACAGGCAGTTAGATACCTGTTGGCGTATTCTAACTGTTTATTTCTTGTTACATTTTAGTGGTATTTATTTATCGGTTTGCTTGTTGCAGTATCCTGGGTCAGTTAGATACCTGTTGGCGTATTCTGTTTATAGTTTTGAAATTGTAGTTTTGTTAATGTTTATGCAGAGATTAGCTATTCAATTTTGGTTTTAAGAATATTAAATAAGCGTTTACAAGATTTGCTGGTAATCTCTGTTTTAGAGTAATGGTAGTAGCATTACATTCAAACCATCCACATCTCTTTTTTATGTATGCAGTGTAGTGACCTGCATTGGTTGTGGCTCCTGTGTGGTAGATTATACCTATTATTGTGAAGGTTTTCTTACCAAGTGATACTTGACCATGTGTGAATCCAGTCAGCTGCATTGTAACGTAAAGCATTAGTATTACGTATTTACTATGTGTCTGTATTTTTAAGTTGGAGGAATTATCTGAATTGCAGGTAGTACATAATCTGCCATGGTTTGCATTTAGTACAGGTTGCTGAAATGGAATGGATTCACAGTTGGGTATGGATACATACACGAAGCATTCATTAGGGACTTGTTCCTGTGCCACATGGCTGCAGAGAGTGCATGTATGTTTCCATATGTATGAAATCTGGAAGATTTAATTTATAGGTATGTTTTTGTTTTCCAGTACTTGTAGTAAGTACATTAGAAATTCTTGTGGATCTTCCTGTGAGTTTATAGTGAATTACATCATTCCAGCACAGTAGTCCAACTCTTGCCTTGTTCCAGAAACACTTTAAGTGTTGTCAGGATTGTTGGTCGCATTTCTATGAAGGATAAACATTTGCAAACACAATTGGTCTGCACTGTGTAAGTAAATATTGTCAATAATTGGTGGCAATTGGAATAGAATATTTATTACTACATTTGCGTAGCAATTTACACCAGTTGTATTTGAAAATTTGAATGGACCTGACAGTTCTGTGTCAAAGTCATTTGTTAGGAGTGTGTGTTGCTTCTTTGAAGAAGTAGTTGAGTTACTTTGAGCAGTAGATTCTTCTTTAGTTGTGGTACTTGATGAAGTATTAGCTTCTTTTAATTTCTTTGGAGAAATTGCAGTGAGATCCTGTATCGTTTCAGTCTGAAGTAGTTTTCTTTTACAATATTTTGCTTTTTGCGGAACAGGATAGGTTTTTATATGGTGGGTGTAGAGTGAATGCAGTTTATTGTATTCTAGAATGCAAGGAATATCAGCATTTACTTTACTTGCATCAACGTTGATTAGAAATAGTCAGTCTAGTGTACGTAAGCGTGATAGTGCTACATAGCTCATGCCTTCTTTAAAGACTGTGCTACCAATATCTATCAATGCTTTATCTAGGGTAAGACCTTGTGATTTGTGAATGGTAACTGCGTATGCTAGAGTTAGTGAAAATTGTTCTCTGCGTACATGTATGTCTTTGAAAAGAAGGAAGCGGGCTGTTGAGCGTCCTATCTTTTTAACTTCTGATAGTTTGTCAAAGAGAATATTGACAAACTGAATGTTGTTGTCACATGGGTATGTTTGAAAGCCAACAACTGTAAAAAGTGTTCAATTAACTAGTCCTTGCTCCACGTCAAGGGTACGTTTAAGCATTACTCTACAGTTTAAAGATAATTTTAATGTTTTCTCCAAACCAGCTGTGTTGGAGATAGAGTTGTCTAAGGAATTTAGTCTTGTTGTGGCTTGTTGACACATGGGTAGTGTCATACCATGTACGTCCAGTTTATCTGTGGAGCAAATTTCAATTATTGGTTGCATTTCTTTTTTCAACATTGTTTCATTAAATTTTGAACAGCTTGCAAAAGTTGGCATCAAGGACATACAATTGACATTTTTGTGTGCTAATTGTTCCATGACATCAGTAGCACATGAGTTATGGCCACAGAGTGTATGGATGTGCCTGTTTTTTAATATCGATTGTGCTTCTTGAGATAGTACACCAACTCTAATACTTTTTTAAAATGTTGGCGTATGTGAGGTCTGCAGACTGGTGCATGTTTTCAGTTAATTCTCTGTATTGGAAATGTTGCCAAAGGTTGACATTTCCTTTGCTGCCAAGAGATTTACGGCACAGTTTGTGCCCTAAGGTTTTAAAAATAGGTTTGCATTTCACTGGTGTCAATTGAAGAAGATCTCCGAAAACAATGTGTTTTCCTCCAAAGAGATCTTCGTAGTCTGTTTTGAGTACCTCTTGTAATCTGAGGTGAATCAAAGCCAACATTAGGTTGGAGACCATGCTCACCTCATCTATTAGTAGCATTTTTAATTTGTTTCAAAACTCTGCATAGTTCCATTGCAGCTTCTGTAGAAAGTTATTAATAGTACAATTTGTTTTGGTGTTCTCCTGGAAGGAGTAGAAATCGGTGTAAAGTGACACCGCCTATGTTGTAGGCAGCTAAACCTGTGGGGGCAGTTACAACAGCTGACAGTTGGTTGTTTGTCAATTGTTGGAGGAACTTGCTGAGATTTTGATTAAGAATGTTTTGCCTGAACCAGCTTGACCACTGACGTATAGCAGTATAAGTTTGTAGTCTTGGCAGGTACTGTTTTTATTTTCATGTTGCACACCATGTTCAATTTGTTTTGTTATTTCTTGGAAAATGCTACGCTGCTCATTGTTCAGTTGTGATTTCAGTAGAGCAAAGTCTTCTGTAGATTGTTCATACTGACACACATTGTTTTCTACTTCTGTCATGGCTAATTCTGCCTCATTTGCTATTAGTGGCTGTCCAAGTGGTTCTTGGCTTCCTGTTACAGAAGGTTGACTACTGTCGGGAGTGTCCACATATAGTTGGACCTCGAGTTCTTCTTCATGTTGCTGTTCATTGTGCAACATTGTTTTGTAGGGTGTAAAGTTTACATCTGTTATAGTACTTTCATTTGCTTTGAAAGCGTCTTCATAGGAGTCATAGGTATCTAGTAACTCTTCTTCTTTTCTCCATGGTTTAAAAAGTTGTAGCAGAGACATGTTATACAGTTCTTTATGTTGAGGGGTTTTTAATGACTATTTGATATGATTTATTAAGCTTTGTTTGGTAAGTTTCACTAAGCTGCCTTCACAATTTGCCACACTGTATCTACCTTTCTTTTCATATGGTTTTATATTATTTTTGTATGTGAAGTTTTGGGCTATGTGGTAGAGACACATGGTTTCCAAAGTGGTACTCCTGTTTGGGCAGTATGTGTCTAGTAAATTGTTTTTCAAAATGTCTTGGCTGTTGGGATCATTTTTGGCTATTGTACCTATGTCATCATATGATTTGAGAACTCTTTTTCTACATTTAGCAGGACCAAGACTTAGCCATACTATATTTTCAGATTTTCCATATAAGGCAGTGCCGGTTAAACGGTCTGCAGCTTCAGAGCAGCCACATTCTCTATGAGAGAGCATTTGTATGCCTAAACTGTACAATTTCTGTGACAGTGTTTTGTAAGATGATATGCCATCCCAGAGGTCTTTGAGCTCTGTTTTTTCTGCTTTGGTTAAGTATGCTGCGACATATTATGCAACTGCAGTGGAATTGTCTGCAATATACTGCACATCTATGTTTGCATTCCATAGGAGGGCAATGATTGCATTGTAATCATTGATATATTTTGATTGCTCTGTTCTTTTTATGTAACATGTGTTCTTAGATGATTTACCTTCGACACTATGTCTAACTGAAGACATTAAGAGGGTAATTCATAGAATTTAGCGCACATGTGGCGCACGCGGCTGGCGCACAGTGTGCGCATGCGAATTTCTGCGCCAGCCGCATGCGCTAAAAACCATTTCCACGCACAGCGTATTGATGGATTTTAGCTACCAAAAGCAGTCGTGGCGCAGTGGCGCAGCGACCCTGCAGCAGCGCCAGTTATGCCCCCAAGAACGCCCCTCGCGCAAGGAAAAGCCATCAAAATCCCCAATCCAGCGCAAAGGGCTGCGCTAACCCTGGACCAGTATACAGGGCCGCCACAGAGCACACGACAAGCGGGGAACGTGTATTACTGGGGTGCGCGGGAAGTTTTACAAGCAATTGGCCCTGTGCAAGTGGGGTACGTGTATTTCGGGGGTACGTGTGGAGTTTCACACATGATTGGCCCTGTGCGAGTGGGGAACGTGTATTACTGGGGTGCGCGGGAAGTTTCACGCGCGATTGGAGTGGGGTACGTGTATTACTTGGGTTTGCAGGAAGTTTTACACGCGGTTGGCCCTGTGCGAGTGGGGTACGTGTATTTCGGGGGTGCGTGGGAAGTTTCACACGCGATTGGCCCTGTGCGAGTGGGGTACGTGTATTTCGGGGGTACGCGTGGAGTTTCACACGCGATTGGCCCTGTGCGAGTGGGGAACGTGTATTACTGGGGTACGCAGGAAGTTTCACACGCAATTGAAGCGGGGTACGTGTATTACTTGGGTTCACAGGAAGTTTTACACGCGATTGGCCCTGTGCGAGTGGGGTACGTGTATTTCGGGGGTGCGCGGGAAGTTTCACACGTGATTGGCCCTGTGCAAGTGGGGTATGTGCATTTGGGGGGTGCGCGGGAAGTTTCACATGCGATTGGCCCTGTGCGAGTGGGGAACGTGTATTACTAGGGTGCGCAGGAAGATTCACACGCGATTGGAGCGGGGTGCGTGTATAACTTGGGTTTGCGGGAAGTTTTACAAGCGATTGGCCCTGTGCGAGTGGGGTACGTGTATTTCAGGGGTGTGCGGGAAGTTTCACATACGATTTTGCTCTCAGAGCGGGGTACGTGAATTTCGGGGGTGCGCAGGGAGTCCTACACGTGAATTGGCAGTGTGGGTCCGCCCAGGTGTTCCCTCTACATCCTCCACGGCCCCTGCAGGCAGACCACACCACAGGGGACTACCCCGCACCCCTGGTCAAGTCCCGCAGGCAGCCCATCGACCATGGGCATGCCCCCCAGCCACATGTCAACTTGCACCACTGATCACCAACTCATGACCCCTTGCACCCCCACCCCCCAGCAGTGTGGGGCACCTGCCAGCAGGCCCCCACTCATGTCCCACACATGTCCCCCTGCACCCCCACCCCCCAGCAGTGCGGGGCACCTGCCAGCAGGCCCCCACTCAAGTCCCCCTGCACCCCCACCCCCCAGCAGTGCGGGGCACCTGCCAGCAGGCCCCCACTCATGTCCCACACATGTACACATGTCCCCCAGCACCCCCACCCCCCAGCAGTGCGGGGCACCTGCCAGCAGGCCCCCACTCATGTCACCCTGCACCCCCAGCGGTCAGGGGCACCTGCCAGCAGTCCCCCACTCATGTCCCCTTGGACCCCCACCCCCCAGCAGTGCGGGGCACCTGCCAGCAGGCCCCACTCATGTCCCCCTGCACCCCCACCCCTCAGCAGTGTGGGGCACCTGCCAGCAGGCCCCACTCATGTCCCCCTGCACCCCCACCCCCCAGCGGTCAGGGGCACCTGCCAGCAGTCCCCCACTCATGTCCCCCTGCACCCCACCCCCCAGCGGTCAGGGGTACATGCCAGCAGTCCCCCACTCATGTCCCCCTGCACCCCCACCCCCCAGCGGTCAGGGGCACCTGCCAGCAGTCCCCCACTCATGTCCCCTTGCACCCCCACCCCCCAGCAGTGCGGGGCACCTGCCAGCAGGCCCCCACTCATGTCCCACACATGCCCCCCTGCACCCCTACCACCCAGCAGTGTGGGGCACCTGCCATCAGGCCCCCACTCATGTCCCCCTGCACCCCCACCCCCCAGCCGTCAGGGGCACCTGCCAGCAGTCCCCCACTCATGTCCCCCTGCACCCCCACCCCCCAGCGGTCAGGGGCACATGCCAGCAGTCCCCCACTCATGTCCCCCTGCACCCCCACCATCCAGCGGTCAGGGACACCTGCCAGCAGTCAGTCCCCCACTCATGTCCCCTTGCACCCCCACCCCCCAGCAGTGCGGGGCACCTGCCAGCAGGCCCCCACTCATGTCCCACACATGTCCCCCTGCACCCCTACCACCCAGCAGTGCGGGGCACCTGCCATCAGGCGCCCACTCATGTCCCCCTGCACCCCCACCCCCCAGCCGTCAGGGGCACCTGCCAGCAGTCCCCCACTCATGTCCCCCTGCACCCCCACCCCCCAGCGGTCCCACCCCCCAGCGATCCCCCCATGCCACCCACACCTACAGCACCACACGGCCTGGCCAATCGGGTCCATTTAGTACTTTTTGTTAGAGTTGCTCTGATTGATATATATATGAGTAATGATGTAAATGGGTGTTAGGGTTTTTTTGGGGTTATTTCCTAGCTGGAGAAATAAACCATCCTTTGAACTCTTGCAGCCGGGTCTCAGTCCCAACAGGGGTTGTGTTGGTTATTTTATTTTCTCTTACACGTAGTAAGACGGGGAAAGGCACCTACAGCCCCCCCCAGCCCTGCATGCCGCCTCGTCCCTGAGCCTCATTTTTGCCCATTTCCATGTGTTTTTAGGCCCCCCCAGCCTCTGTGTGCAGACTCGTTTTTGCCCATTTCCAAGTGTTTTTAGGACCCCCAGCACCTCCATGCAGCCTCGTCCGCGAGCCTCTTTATGCCCATTTCCATGTTTCCATGTGTTTTAGGCCCCCCAGCAGCCACGTGCAGCCTCGTCCCTAAGCCTTGTTTTTGCCCATTTCCATGTGTATTTAGGCCCCCCATTCCCTCCATGCAGCCTCGTCCCCGAGGCTCGTTTATGCCCATTTCCATGTGTTTTCATACATGCCAACCCTCCCGATTTAGGCGGGAGACTCCCGATATTTAGGTGAAAAATATTGCTATTTTTCACGGTCTCCCGCCTAAAATAACTGTAGCCCCAATGCAGTCCTATGGGGAAATAGGCATCTCGCTATTTCCCTGTGGAAATCTCCCTCTCAGGTGCTTCTGAATGTTGGCATGTATGTGTTTTAGGCCCCCCAACAGCCACGTGCAGCCTCGTCCCTAAGCCTCGTTTTTGCCCATTTCCATGTGTCTTTAGGCCCCCCATCCCCCACGTGCATCCTCGTCCCTGTGCCTCGTTATTACCCATTTCCATGTGTTTTTAGGCCCCCGCGTGCAGCCTCATCCCTGAGCCTCATTTTTGCCCATTTCCATGTGTTTTTAGGTTCCCCCGAACCCCTGCGTGCAGCCTCGTTCTTTTGCTTCCCCCGGCTCCCTCTTCCCTACTCCCCGCCCTCCCCCCACCCCCGATAGGCCAAATCCATCTTGATTGCTGGTTTAGTCTCTAGCAACTCCACCTGCGCACCTCTTAGGTCCCAGGTGCTGCAGGTGAGCTGACCCTTGCTCCGACCCCCTTGTTGTGAGTGGGAAAAGGACATGGCCCCTTTAAGAAGAAAGGGTGTGCACCGTCGGAGGAAGGGGAGGGACAGAGTAAAGGGAAGTTTAGTTGGAAAAAGGAGAAATAAAGGGAAGGTTGACATGGAGATTGGCTCCTGAGTCTTTATTAAGTGTGCGCACCATGAAAGGGTGCGGCCCATGAAAGGAGTTAACAACTGGTGACGAGGAGACCTGACGGACGCCGCGCAGCGTGGCTAGTGAAGGGTTCCGGCGGCATGGATCCCAGCAGCACTGAACAGTGCCCTCAGGCGGAGAGCACGGCAGTATCAGGGCAACGAGACAGCGTAATATGATCCAAGAGGTGTGCCCGTGGTGGGGGCACAGCAGCCCGCCGAGACAAGCATCGGCCAGGATGGATGTGTGCCTGCAGTGTGAGCAGCTCCCTGACACAAACATCGGCCAGAAACTACAGAAGTGCCCCAGAGAGCGTGGCTGACAGCTTGGCATACGCAGCATCGACCGAAGAAGACAAGTGTCATGCCCGCACCGCTGGCACACGCATTGGCAACCATCATGGACTACTTGGTACTCATTTATCCTCCTAATACTCTTTGAACAACTCCTATTCACGCCTTGGTCTTTAATTTCCATTTGCTCGACTTTGGTTCTTTCTTATTTTATTCAACTAACTACATTTACCACAATGCACCTTGCTACAGTCCTCAATTCCTGGCTATTCTCATTCATCGTTATTGGGACCACAATCCCCAGAAGCCCTAGCGGCCAATGCTGCTTCCACCTGCTCAGGACCAGAGAGGGAGGAGGCAGATTGTCTTCAGGTGTGCTGCTCCGGGTTCTGTCAATTAGCCTGCCTCAGAACAGGGCAGGGCTGTATATAAGCAGCTGCCTGCAGGAGAACAGTGTCTTGCATCTTGAGTTCTCCCCGCTCCTGTTTGCCTTGACCCTTTACTTTGTATGCTGTTCCTGTTGCTGCATTATCCTGTTTTGATCCAGTGCCCTTTCCGGGCTCCCTGCCTTACAGCCGATCACGCTCCGCTGCCTTCTACCTACAGCCCTTGTCCTCTGGGCTTCCTGCCTTGCACCCTATTACAGTCCTCTGCAGCCCTCTACAGTCAGCGGTCCTGCTCCTCTGGGCTCACTCCTTGCTGCCCTGCTCCTCTGGGCTCTTGACTCGCAGCCTCCCTCACTCTGGATGCCTACAGTCTTTGCCCTCTGGGCTCCCTGCCCTGCAGCCTGCCTCACTCCGGCTGCCTACAGTCCTTGTCCCCTGGGCTCCCTGCCCTGCAGCCTGCCTCACTTCGGCTGCCTACAGTCCTTGTCCTCTGGGCTCCCTGCTCTGAAGCCTGCCTCACTCCGGCTGCCTACAGTCCTTGTCCTCTGGGCTCCCTGCCCTGCAGCCTGCCTCACTCCGGCTCCCTACAGTCCTTGTCCTCTGGGCTCCCTGCCCTGCAGCCTGCCTCACTCCGGCTGCCTACAGTCCTTGTCCTCTGGGCTCCCTGCCCTGCAGCCTGCCTCACTCCGGCTGCCTACAGCCCTTGCCCTCTGGGCTCCCTACCTTGCAGCTTGCAACCCTCTGCTGTCTCCAAACCCTTGTCCTCTGGGCTCCCTACCTTGCAGCCTGCACCTCTTCGCTGCCTACAGCCCTTGTCCTCTGGGCTCCTTCCTTGCAGCCTGCTCCCTCCGCTGCCTACAGCCCGTGTCCTCTGGGCTCCTTCCTTGCAGCTTGTCTCCCTCCGCTGCCTACAGCCCTTGTCCCCTGGGCTCCCTGCCTTGCAGCTTGCTACACTCCTCTGCCTTACAGCCTGTTTTACACTTAGCTGCCTACAGCCCTGCTCCTCTGGGCTCCCTACCTTGCGGCCCTATTCTTTTGGGCTCTCTGTCTGTTGCCTACTACTAATCTCTCTCTGTCCTGTTCTTCTGGACTCCCTGCCTTGCAGCCTACTACAGTCCTCCGCAGTCCACTACAGTTTGCCTGCACCTAGTCCCACTCTTGACTGCAGACCTGCTTCCTACTTTGCAGCCCTTCTGTTTCCATGACTGCTGCTCCCTTGTTCTCTTCCTTGAGTCCTCTGTACTCCACCTTAGGTTATCTACTTCAGTCTAACTGCCTTTCCTTCATTTCCTTCTGCTAGATTACTCATTGACTTCCTTTTCGTTGGATATATCTGCTCTTGTCTTCTCATGTGTCTTATGTAATCCCTTTGTACAGAGCCTGCCTGTTGGTTTCCGGCAGGCAACCTTTGCCCCTTCCCTTGTCGCGTTTTCAGTGTTACAGACACCCACTGCTGTTGTTCCCAGCCATGAGCATACAGCGTGGGCCTCTGTTATAGCAATTTGTGCAGAAGGCTGGAGTTTCCTAAGGTTCGTGGAACACTCTTTCCCATTTCAGCATACACCCCAAGAGGGAATCCAGTTTGTTTGTACCTTTATATCTTTTGCCCCTTTTGGCTCACAGCTACAGTTTCCTACTCTTCTTTCTTGTTGAACTTCCTGCTGTGTGTGCTTATCTGCTACCTTACTTCAGCACAGCCACCCAAAACCTACCTGGGTACCCTGTGCCACTCTTGACAGAGTGCCATTCCTGACAACAAGTCAAGCAGGCAAAATCATACGGACCGCCTGCAATCCAAAGAACGGGGAGAGCAGCACTTGCAATCCCAACGCTCCCTCGCAACGAGTGGAAAGGCCGGTGACCTGCCCACCCATGAGACACACGTGGAGCAGCGGCCGACGCCATCAAGGAAGGAGAGGACATCGGAACCTGACATCCAGCGAGAGACTGCCATCCAGACGGAGCAGAAAGGAGAGCTGGTAAGAGCTGACACCCGCTCGCTCTGTAATACCGCTTGTCTGCATACATGCTACGCGTACTCAAGACCCCGATTAATGCTACAAACCGCAGCGCTGCAGGACCATCCAGACCACACGCACGCTGACACCTCCTGCCCGTGACCAGGAAGAGTGGCGTGCAGCACAGCTCCATCCGTTCGCCACCATGCATGTAACCAGCGTCAAGCCCTGAGTGTCACAACGGAGCCTACCCACGCAATATAAAACATTCACAATGCTCACAAGAGCAAACCTACCATTCACTCATAGTTTCCACCTGACCTCACGTGGCTAAGTGAATACTGCCAACGGCACCACCTGACCTCACGTGGCCAAGTGAATACTGCCAACGACACCAGCGGTACCGAGCCCAAACAACGACCAAGATCACCCACCATACTGTGAGTACTGCCAAAAGCACCAACATCGACAGGTCTGCATCGAGATCTGCACCATCCACAGCAAGCAGATCTACACACGGCGAGGTATGCCAACCTATAAGGGGAGGGAGGGGCACAAACGGCCTGAAACCCATTGCACCAGCGACGTAGCCCCGAGACAACCCCCCCCAACTCTGTGCTTGCAGTTTTGGAGCCTACAGTGCACTTCTAAGCACATTCACAACCACAAGAACCACATCCTGGGCCTCAAGCCACCATGGTCGACCAAGCGCAGGCAGCCGCAGATGCAGGTGCACAAGCCATAGCAGATATGGGTTCCACATCCCATGCCAGCCTGATGAGATGCCCCAACCCCTTCACGCTAACTCACACCACGACCAAGGACAAAGGTGGGAAGAATGGGCTGAGGAATTTGAAGACCTCGTAGGAGCGATAAGCAGCCAAGACCCACCAAACAAGATAAACATGTCCAGAAACCTAGCTGGAAGAGAGATAAAAGGCATAAGGAACAAGTTACTTACCTGTAACTGTTGTTCTCCAG
Organism: Ambystoma mexicanum; assembly: GCF_040938575.1. Taxonomy (NCBI): domain Eukaryota; kingdom Metazoa; phylum Chordata; class Amphibia; order Caudata; family Ambystomatidae; genus Ambystoma; species Ambystoma mexicanum. The sequence goes on from NC_090927.1 coordinate 47,455,152, forward strand.
CATGGGTCTGGCATGGATTCACATGCTCATGAATATTCCCCGTCGTCAGGCTGGGAATCCTCGGTAAAGAAAAAACCAGTATCAGTTTCGTTTCTGATCTGTCTTTCGTAGTAATAACCAATCACTGGTCTCTGCGTCATACTGACCACAGCCAATGACTGCCCTCTACCTAAGCACCGCCTCCGGCAGCCATCTTCAGATTTGGAAGCACGTGAAGTGGCAGTATGACCAAGTGAAGAGCCGCAGAGGGGTAGGTGGGAGGGTTCGCATGTGAATCCATGCCAGACCCAAGCTGGAGAACAACAGTTACAGGTAAGTAACTTGTTCCTTCTCCAGCATGGGGTCTGGCATGGATTCACATGCTCATGAATAAAGAATACATAGCAGTACACACATGCACAACCACGGGAGGTGGCAAAGGCTCAACATTAAGCATCACATCAACTCAACATTAAGCATCTTACCTCCTCACCAGGCTCACCTCAGGCGAACAGGTTGCGCAGCACTGCTTGGCCGACCCTGGACTCCTCCCTGGAATCCCGGTCGACGCAGTAGAATTTCGTGAAGGTGTGCGTCGACCTCCACGTAGCAGCCCTGCATATGTCCAGCAGGGGCACACCAGATAGGAACGCCGTGGTAGCTGCGATCGCTCTGGTGGAATGGGCTCTCGGACGGCCAGGCAGCGGTCGGTTTGCCAACCGGTGACAGTACATGATACAGCCGGAGAGCCATCTGGAGATGGAAGCCTTCGAGAGAGCCTTCCCCTGATTGACAGGTCCAAAGTTCACAAAGAGTTGTGACGTCTTCCGAAAACCCTTCGTGCGGTCCACGTAGAACTTCAGCGCTCTAGCTACATCCAGCGAGTGCAAAGTCCTCTCAGCCGGCGACGAAGGCGACGGGAAGAACACAGGTAACACCAAGGGTTCGTTGAGATGGAAGTCCGACGGTACCTTGGGCATGAAGGAGGGGTGCGTCTTGAGCACTACCCTCGTGTCGTGGAAAGTCAAGTACGGGGCCTTGCAGGAAAGGGCCTGGATCTCTCCCACTCGTCGTGCGGAGGTGATGGCCACAAGAAAAGCTGTTTTCCACGATAGAAACTTCAACGGGGCCGAGTGCAGAGGCTCGAACGGAGGTCCCATGAGCTTGGTCAGCACCACGTTGAGCTCCCACGCCGGGGCCGGAGCCTTCACCGGCGGGAACGATCTGAACAGTCCCTTCATGAACTCTTTCACCAGACGATGAGACCACAAGGACGTCCGCCCCGTGGTTCTGGTGTATCGGGAGATCGCAGCAAGATGAATCTTGATGGACGCGTGTGCCAGACCAGCCTTGGCCAGCGTCAGCAGGTACGGCAGTACTTGGGGAGCCGTAATCCGTAGAGGGTTAATCTTCTGTGCGTGGCACCAGACAGAGAACCTCTTCCATTTGTGTCCGTAGCATTTAAGAGTCGAGGACGCCCTGGCCTTTGCAAGAACCTCTCTGCAATCGGCCGGTATGTCGTATCCTCCAAACTCTAGCGCTGCAGGAGCCAGGCCTGCAAGTTCAGTGACTTCGGGTCGTGGTGGAGGATGGCGCCTCCTTCCCTGGAGAGTAGATCCGCGTCCGCCGGCAGCTTGATCGGCGGGGACGCTGACAAGTCCAGCAAGTCCGGGAACCATATCTGCCTCGGCCACGCAGGTGCGACGAGGATCATCCTGCACCGTGACCTCTTGAGCTGGTTGACGAGCCGGATTAGCAGAGGCAATGGAGGGAACGCGTAGAGGAACAGGCCCTCCCAGGGGAACGAGAAAGCATCGCCCATGCTCCTCGTCTGGGGAAACCTGCTGGCGAACCTCCGGCACTTGGTGTTCGTCGCCGTCGCGAACAGGTCGATCTGGGGTGTGCCCCACCGTCGGAAGAGGCGATCCACCAGATCCTGCCGTAGTTCCCACTCGTGGCACGAGCGCAGCTCCCTGCTGAGTGAGTCGGCGATGGTGTTTTTTATCCCTGCCAGATGAAAAGGCACCAGAAAAATCCCTTGGGCGACGGCCCAATGCCACAGGTCCTGCGCCTCCTTGGACAGCGCTGGGGACCTGGTTCCGCCCTGTTTCCTGATGTAAAACATGGTGGTGGTGTTGTCGGTGAAGATCCTCACCACCTTGCCCTTGAGGGACGGAAGGAAGGACCTGAGGGCCCAAAACACTGCACGGAGCTCCAGGACGTTGATATGCAGGGACTTCTCCGTCGGGAGCCAGAGTCCCCTTGCGTGCAGATTTTCGGTGTGCGCTCCCCACCCTTCCAGGGAGGCATCCGTGGTCACAGTCTCCTGGTGAGCTGGGGTCTGGAAGTCCATGCCCGCCGTCAGATGCGCGCGGGAGCCCCACCACCGCGCGGATGAGCCAGTCGTCCAGGTAGGGATAGACGTGAATCCCCTCGCGGCGCAGCTGCGCCGCCACCGGTGCGAGGCACTTGGTGAATACCCTGGGTGCCGACCGTAGTCCGAAGGGAAGGGCTTTGAACTGGTAATGACGCCCTTGGACCACGAATCTGAGGAATTTTCGGTGCCCCTTTAGGATGGGAATGTGGAAGTAGGCATCCTCCAAATCCAACGACGATAGGAAGTCTCCTTCCTCCAGCTGACCCAGGACGTGCTGGAGGGTGACCATCCGGAACTTCTGCGCCTTGATGAACTTGTTCAGACGTCGCAGGTCTAGAATGGGGCGCCATCCTCCCGTCTTCTTCTTCACGAGGAAGTATCTCGAGTAGACTCCGGAGCCCCGAAGCCTCTTTGGGACGAGTTCGATGGCGCCCTTTCTGAGCATCGCCTTTACCTCCAGGAGAAGTTGAGGGACGTGAAGTTCTTTCCTGGCCACGGGGGGGACGCGCGGGCACCTTCTTTGAAACTCGAGCGCGTGGCCCCGGGCCAGGGCGTCCAGCACCCAACGGTCGGTGGAGATGGACTCCCACACGCTGACGAAGCCCGCCAGCCGGCCTCCCACCGGGGTGCTTCGGTGGGGGCCCGACCCCACGGCCGGTTCAATCCTGCTTGGACGCGGCCTTGCCGCCTTGACCTCCTTGGCGACGACGGCGGGGTCCGCTAGACTTGCCTCGTCCTCTGTAGGCCTCTTGCGCCGACGAGCGGGCCGCTTGACGGTAGGAAGCGAAACCGCCGCCGGAACCTTTGGAGGCGCCCTTGCCTCCGCCGCTCCGAAAGGGCGTCCGTCGTTGCTGCAGGACTCCAAGGGCCCGGGCCGTCTCGCCTTGATGGCCTGAAGGGAATCGTCCACTGTCTTGCCAAACAGGTTGTTCCCGTCGAAGGGCATGTCCAGGACTCTGGTCTGGACGTCCTGCCGGAAGTCCGTCGCTTTGAGCCATCCACGACGTCGAAGGCAAACGCCGTTGCCCAGCTGGCGGAACCCAGTGTCGGCGATGTCCGTCGCCACGGTGATGGCGTGGTCCGAGGCCACCTCACCTTCCTGCAGGATCTCCAGGGCCTCCGCCCTCTTGTCGTCCGGCAGAAAATCCAGCAGGGGAGCTATCTTGTACCAGAGCTCCCTGTCGTAGCGGGCCACGATAGCCAAGGCGTTGGCCGCTTTAATCGTCGTCGCTGCCGACGAGATGGCTCTACGCCCCATAGCATCCAATTTCTTTCCCTCGCCGTCCGGAGGGGAAGTCGATGTGGAGGCCGCACCCCCCCCCGCTTTCTTCCTGGCTGCCGCGGAGACGACGGAATCCGGGGTAGGCTGCGCCCGGAGGCATAGGGGGGCCGTGTCAGGGACCCGGTACTTCTTCTCGTACCGGTCTCTCCTAGCTGGCGTCGTGGAAGGGTTCTTGAGGAGGGAAAGGACCTCATCCCAAATGTCGTCCAACATAGGCACTGCGAGGACCGTCTTCCTCTTGGCCTCGCGCCGCTGATAAAGTAGGCCTTCCTTTTTCTTCTCCTCAGGGCAGAGTTGGAAAAGCTCGGAAGCCCTGGAGATCATGGAGTGGAAAGATCCGATCTCGTCGGGCGGAGAAGCCCTGGTGGGAGGCGACGACGGAATATCCTCGTCGTATGCCTCGTCGTCCGTACCCGTCGCTGCCGTGTCAGTCCCCGTATCATCCCCTCGGGTGGACGGGGAGGAGGGCTGGACGGGGCGCGACGGTTGAAAAGGAGGTGGTGGATGGATCCTTCTTTTCTTGGTAGGGGGAACACCAGAAGGTCCCGGTTCTGGATCCCCCGACGGGAGAGGTTCCTCCGTCGGTAACGGTAGCCTCGTCCTTATCTCGGAGCATAAGGACTGTATGGCCAACAAAATGGCCGCCGAGTTGTCTTGCGGCGCTGGCAGAGGGGAATCCGACGGGCGAGCAGGGGCCCCGTCGGTATCCTCGACGATGTCGTCGTCGTCACCTGCGTCGGGGTCCATTCCGACGGGCTGGCCTTGTTCCACGCCTAGGCCGTGGCTTAAGACCTCGATCAGCTCCTCTTCTGAGGTTGAGGCCGAATCTACGACGACGCCCTGCCCCCCTTTCTTCTTCCCCACGGAGGGTTTCACGGGGGTCCTATCGATGGGCACAAAAGAAGACTCCCTCCGAGGAGGCAGGGAGATTCTGGGCCCTGAGGTCGCCACCACTGGTGCAGCCTCCACAGGCTGAGCCAGGGCCGCCGCGACCGTTTCGATAGAGGGCTTGGTCGGATGGATCAAGGCCTTCACCACCTTAGGTGCGCTCACCGCCTTATCCTTGAGGGAGGGGGCACTGCCACGCTCCTCCTCTGCCTTAGAGCTCGACCGGGGCCTCTCCAGGAGCTTCGCCGGGTGCTCGGCCTTCCTCTTACCCGACCCAGAGCGTTGGCTCGTGGTTGATGGTGCCGGGGAGGGTGCACCCTGCCTGGCGCCCGTAGAGCCCGACCGTTCGGCGCTACCGGTGCCAGCGGACTCGCGGTGCTTGGCCTTATGTTGGGCCCCCGTCGCCGGGGCGCCCTCAAAGGTCTTAGAAGACCGCTCGGATTTCTTCTTCTTCTCGCCAGACGGGCTCTTACCCTCCAGCCAGTTGGCGAGACGTTGATGACGGTCCTTCATGGTCCGTTCCGACATGTTGCCGCAAAACGCACAGTCCTTCTCCACGTGCGTTTTGTCCTCATGAAGGCAGTAAAGGCAGAAAGAGTGTTCGTCCTCCTTAAAGACGTTCTGCAGCTGGCATCCAGGGCAGACCCTGAACAGCTTTCCGGGCGTCGAGCTTCCCTTCTCCTGGGCCATCTCCGAGACCGGGCCTGAGAAGCTTCTGGAGTCCTCCGAAGTGTAGCTCGACGAAATCTTCACCCTTGAGGGGCACAGACGAATCCGACACGGGTCCCCGTTGATCGGATGTAGGATCGGTGGAGCTTGAGGCTCTTTTGACCGAAAGAATCGAAGTTTTTTTGTGAAAAAGCGCGAAAAAATAGCACTAACGCTCGAGAGCAATAGCACGAGGATCCCAACACATGAACGTGCGGTAAAAATCTGAAGATGGCTGCCGGAGGCGGTGCTTAGGTAGAGGGCAGTCATTGGCTGTGGTCAGTATGACGCAGAGACCAGTGATTGGTTATTACTACGAAAGACAGATCAGAAACGAAACTGATACTGGTTTTTTCTTTACCGAGGATTCCCAGCCTGACGACGGGGAATATTCATGAGCATGTGAATCCATGCCAGACCCCATGCTGGAGAATTAAAAGAACACTGGCACAAGAGAGAGCCACATATCAGCGCCTACTAGCAGCCATAAACAGCAAACTCATAATAGCTCCCAACCGGGACTACGAACGTTACACATTCAATCAATGCACCCAACTAGCCCACGAGTCCATAGGGGAATTTGTCATCCGCCTACAAAGGAAGATACTGCAATGTGACTTCGCCAGCTTCAATGACGACGAAGCGATACGCCTAAGGATGATTGCAGGATGGGTCTCTTCCCTATTTAGAAAACACCTCCTCAAGAAACCCCTATCATTACAAGAAATACTTGATCTAGCACGGGTCTATGAGCGAGTTAATGCCCAGGCTGCAGATATCGACAACCCCAAGAAATTAGACACCATCACAGCCATGCAATTCAACTCCTCGCCATACCCCAGATACTCTGGTATGCCGGGGAGACAATACCCCAGAGGTCCACAACAACGCACCCAAAGCGATAGACAATGCTACCGATGTGGGTTTGAATACCCTCACAGGGTACCTTGCCCAGCCATTGGACAATGATGCATGTGCTGTGGCCAAAAGAACCATTTTCACGCCATGTGTAGGGAGAAGCTTCCTGGCCCGGGAGTGCATCGACCCCTACCGTCAACTAACCCGGTACGGGCCGCCGAACAGACAAGAGACCCCATTGACCAAAGACCACCTGATAGACCCGTGCCTACCAGACCCTGCCCACCACCCACCCAGAAGCAGTCAGGGCCTTGGAAAGTGTCCACATCGAACTTGCCCGGAATCAACATGAACTGTACAACTTTCAACCTCAGGTTGACATGCATACTACTGCCCAGGACCCAACATACAGAGGATACCCCGGAAGCCCTGAACAAGAGAAAGGTGCGATCACCATCACTGCACCCGGCAGTGACCCCTACAAAAACTCACCACCACGAACCCCAACTGCATTCAACCAATACCCTCACCACCTACAAGATGGCTATGAGAGTACGTGTGGCTCCTCAGCACATCTGTGGACAATACACTAGCTCCCAAAGCGACGGCACAGATCGGGAACACCAAGAACCAATTTGTAGTGGATACAGGGGCCACCGTCAATGTTATGAATGAGGAACTATACCAAGCCATAGCGGACATGTATCCACTTTGCAAATCCCACACCAACATCTTCCAGTGGGGTGCGGCCCGACCACTAACATCAAAAGGACAGTTCCTCTGTGACCTATCCCATAGAGGTCTTCGAACACCCGCTACCATTCATGTCATACAGAGCACGTCCATAGGGCGCTGCCTCCTCAGCTACAGGACGGCCAGAGCCCTTGCACTCATTGATCTCCGTTATGACCCAACCGAAATAATAAAAGGGTGTCCCCCAGGCAGACAAGAGATACAATCAATGACCAATCAACCGGTCAACATCGACACCCTCAAAGCTCTCTTTCCCAAACGATTTGAAGGCGTGGGCTGCCTCAAAGACTCTAATCACCCTACACATTGACCCAAATGTCACACCGGTACCCCAGCACCCACACAGGGTGGGATTTCACCTTCAAGCACACGTCACCAAAGAACTGCAATTGCTTCTCCAAAACGACATTATTGAGAAAGTAGAAGGTCCCACACCGTGGGTGTCCCCCCTCGTCATTGTCCCGAAAAACAAGGAACGACTAAGCTTACGCGTTGACATGCGCATACCGAACACAGCAATACAAAGGAAGAGGCACCCGGGAACCAGTATAGAGGACATGCTCATCAGGCTGAATCAAGCCACACACTTCTCCAAACTAGACTTAAACCAAGGATACCACCAACTTGTCATAGACCCAGCATCCAGACCAATCACCACCTTTGTCACCCACGAAGGGCTATTCCGATATAAACGCCTCAATTTCGGAATATCCTCCGCGGCTGAAATCTTTCAAGAAACCATAAGGAAACTGATATCGGTGGAGGTCAATGCCCTAAATTACAGTGATGACATCCTCGTCTTTGGGGAAAAGACAAGAACAGCACAACAAAGCGCTCATGACCGTGTGCAAAATACTCCACAACGCAGGCCTCACACTCAATGGCCCCAAGTGTGACATCAACAAGGCCAGCATGCGATTCTTTGGACACATCTTTTCCAGCAAAGGAATAACGGCTGACCCCGAGAAGATAACAGCCATCGCTAACCTACATGCCCCCACGAATGTTGCAGAAGTGAGATCCTTCCTGGGGATGGCGGGATACTGCGCCAGGTACCTCCCGAACTAGGCCACCATCACCGAACCCCAAAGGACCCTACTCAAGAAGGACACTCCCTTTGAATGGGATCAACAATGCCAAGAAGCCTTTCGAGATATCAAAGACAGCCTGGCAAACCACCGGCAGCTAGCCAATTTCAACCCCAACTGGGACACCATTATTACTGTCGATGCCAGCCCCGTTGGCCTCTGGGCCATCCTGGCTCAGACTAAGCCGGGAACGAACGACTGCCATGCTGTTATCGCATATGCTAGCCGAGCCCTATCACCCACCGAAAAAGCCTACTCTGATGCAGAATGCAAGAGCCTAGCAGCCGTGTGGGCCTGTGAAAAATTCCACCACTTCGTCATAGGCAGGGGCTTCACACTCGTCACCGACCACCAAGCTCTACTCTCCTTATTCGGCAATCCCAAAATGAAAATGCCACCCCGAATTCAGGGATGGGGCATAAGGCTCCAAGAATATGACTACGTCATCATACACAAGCCGGGGGGAGATGCTAACCCCATGGACTATCTGTCCCGCCACCCAGCAGGCCACACGGACAGCTCTTTACCCTATGAAGCCAAGGATTATATCCCTTACCTATCCGCCAGTGCCCTGCACCCCACCATATCCCCAGAAGACTTTGCCGCCAGAAGCAAAGCGGACCCTACCTTGCAAGCTGCAATACGCATCACCCGGGAAAAGAAATGGAAACGCCTCCACAAGCAACAATTCAAAGGGGGGGAGGTGGAAAAGAAAGACCTGGCCCGGCTAGCCAAAATACAGTCGGAACTCGCGACAACGGAACAAGGCACACTATTCAGAGGCAATCGACTAGTGGCCCCCAAGGACCTGAGGAAAGCGCTAGTGGCAATAGCCCATGAGGGACATAGAGGGATCGAAAGCACCAAGAAAATCTTAAGGAACCACGTATGGTTCCCATACATGGACGTCATTGTGGAGGACGTGCTACCCCACTGCAAACCCTGTCAAATGGCAGCATTGAAAACCAATCTAAACCCAATACAAATAGTGCCACTACCCGAAAGACCATGGCAGAGAATTGCAATAGACTCTACGGACCCCTCGAGAAAGGCGGACATCTACTTGTGGCCATCGATGAATACTCATGCTTCCCCTTTGTCAAACAAATATCATCGACATCATTCTACAACGTGGCACCAGTGATAGACTAGTTATTCAGCGAGTGGGGAATACCTGCCATTGGAAAGACCGACAACTGGCCTCCGTTCCAAGGACATGAGTTCAAGAAGCTGGCCGACCATCTAGGCTTTCACCACCAGAAAACCACGCTGCTGTGGCCCCAGGACAATGGAATGGTCGAAAGATTTATGGCCACCATCAAGCAGACAAGACAAAAGGACCTCCTGGACTATATACCACACCCGCATCTGATATGTTGCATGCTCATGAGCTACAGGAACATGCCCCATGATGCAATGGGGAGAACGCCCGCAGAACTCATGGTGAGGTACAAACCTCTGACGCGCCTCCCCCAATGGGATGACTATACCCCAGAACAAGACGCCGAAATCAGGGAACGAGATGCCGGGAAGAAACGACAAGCAAATGAATGGGCAGACCGCAAGAGGAAAGCCAAAGATCAACAGCTCGAAGTAGGACAGATGGTCCTCGTGCGACAGAGACAGCAGAAGAAAACAGACACCTGCTACAACCCGGAGCCATGCCTGGTCACCGCCATCAAAGATCCAATGGTGACCGCCACCGGAGAACGAGGTGACATAACACAGAACGCCTCCTTCTTTCGAAGGCTCTATCTCGACGAACCAGAGCCGCACAGAGAACCAGCAGTTGAGCCCACGTGCAAGGACGTCGAGAGACAGCCGACCGAGACAGCCAGTGAAACATGGGAGTCCCCAGGGAGACCCCAACGAACCCTGTGGAAGCCCCAGAGTCTAATTGAGCAAATGTAGCCTACGGACTTCTTCTCTAAGTGCGGGGGAAGTGTTGTGAGTGGGAAAAGGACCTGGCCCCTTTAAGAAGAAAGGGCACGCAATGGTGGGAGAGAGTGGGAGGAAGGGGAGGGACAGAGTAAAGGGAAGTTTAGTTGGAAGAAGGAGAAATAAAGGGAAGGTTGACTTGGAGATTGGCTCCCTGAGTCTTTATTAAGTGTGGGCAGTGCGACCCATGAAAGGGGTTAACACCCCTGAGCCTCGTTTCTGCCCATTTCCATGTGTTTCTAGGCCCCTTGGGCCCCCACGTGCAGCCTCGTCCCTGAGCCTCGTTTTTACCCATTTCCATGTGTTTTTAGGCCCCGCAGCCCCTGCGTGCGGCCTCGTCCCTGAGCCTCGTTTATGCCCATTTCCATGTGTTTTTAGACCCCCCAGCCCCCACTTGCAGCCTCGTCCCTGAGCCTCATTTTTGCCCATTTCCATGTGTTTTTAGGCCCCCCAGTCCCTGCGTGCAGCCTCATCTCTTCGCTTCACCCGGCTCCCTCTTCCCGACTCCCAGCCCTCCCCCAATAGGCCAAATCCATCTTGATTGCCGGTGTAGTCTCTGGCAACTCCACCTGCGCACCTCTTAGGTCAGAACTATTGCATTAGAGTACATATAGGGAGGAATGGCAGGCCGCTTCCTGTTTGTCCTTCACCCGCCTCCCCTGCCCTCCCACCATCCCGGCAGCTCCTACAGAGGCAGCTCCAAGAGGTGTCAGCAGGGGAAGCCAGTGGCCAGCCGTCAACCAGCAGCAACTCCCAAAGTAAGTGTGACATGGGTGGGGAGTAGTGCAATCACTACTCCAGAAAGCCCTGCCCTGCCACTCAACATTACCTTACCTCTTAACAGAAGATAGAGTTGTGAGCATTAGCATGCGTCCTATCTACATAGAATTGTGGTTGTGTTAGGCAGAATTATATGCAGTACCCTTTGGGGTCACCACACACAATTAAGACTAGAAGTGACAGTACAAATTCACCTTTGGTACAAGCCTGTACTACGCAGTAAAGTGGTAGCGATGGCTGAGCAGCCAGACTTATCTCAAGAGCAAGTGAGCAGTATCAATAGTTACACAAAGGACAGCAATTACTATGATTCAAACAAACACTGACTCAAGGTTTTTGAGTAAAAGAATATACATTTATTTACACACCAGCTGTAAAACATTTCACTAAAGTAAAGCAGTCTAAAAATCACACTCTTAACACACCACATCACTCCCAATAGATTCTGGACAAGTTAAACTCAAAATGAAGTGTGAGCAAAATGGCACTCCAGAAAGTCAAAAAGGGAGGGAAAACCAAAGTTAGACTAAAATTGAGCAGCACCAACAGGTAACTAAGCAGGGCAATCTAGAAAGAAGAACTACAATGATAGCATCAAATCACAAAGGCTTAGGGCCAAAGTCAATAGGACAAAAGTCTTTTTGCTCAAGATCACACAGTTCAGGATAGTTCATGGTTCAGTCTTTGCCAAGAGTTCCGGACGAAGTTGGTCGGCAGAAATGTTAGTTTAAAGAGAAGAGAAGGACAAGCCCTCGGATTGGCAAAAGGTTACACACCCCTTCACCGCGGCTGCACGAAACGAACAACCGGATTTGCACAGTACCTTTAAATGGAGAAGAAGCTGTAGCTGAGGCGGACGTTCCTTGCAGTTCCTGCAGGCTCACGGTTCCTGAAGAGACTGTCAGACTGACATGAAGTAGGAAGACTGGGGGGTCCTGCATTGCCCAGGGAAGAAACCAGCAGCAGAGCAACGCAACAAATAAAATAAAACCAAAGCAGGGTCCGACCTACCTGGCTATCCGACCCACTGTAGCTCTGTACAGCGAATTCGACCATAGGAGGGAGTCCTGGCTTGCAGTTTGGGCGAACTGGTTGGTCCCACCAGCTCAGGGGTAGAAGATTCCTGGATGATCTTCTCTTGTCGTTGGAGTCTGAAGATTCAGACCTGCAGCAGGGCTTCACCGGGCAGTTCAGTCGCTGTAGGCGTCCTCTTCTGTCAGCTCCTCGTAGGTTCTTTCGTTCCAGTGGCGACTCTGCCTTTCCAGACGAACAAGTTACTCTCTTACCTGGTAACGTTCTTTCGATGGGATGGTCCGACGATGTATTCCATATCTATGACAAGTAATCACCACAGCTGTGCTGCTTCGGAAAATCTTTCGGCGTCTGCGTCCTGCGTCGATGATGTTGATACGCTGTCCTCGAGGGCCTCCCGTCAAGCCGAAGTCACCGGATGTTATAAGCACGACGCACGACGCCCGTAGCCTCAGTTGTAGTTTTTTCCCAGAACGTGTGGCACCAATCTTCTGCCAGTATGACCAGAGAAAGCCGTGCGGAAACGTAAGCTGCAATCGCATAAGAAATTCTGTAGCGGGGCAGGTAGGGAGGGAGCGATATGCAATACGTCGTCGGACCATCCCATCGAAAGAAAGTTGCCAGGTAAGAGAGTAACTTGTTCTTCGAGGGGATTGGGTCCTCCGACGTATTCCATATCTATGACAGACTCCCAAAGCAGTACCAATGTATGTAGGAGGGAAAAGAATTTAGAATATAGAAATTTAGAATGCCCAATCAAATTGCAGAGTAAAGGACCGCCTTGCCAAAGGCCAGATCCTGCCCATGGATAGAATCTAGGGAGTAGTGTCGTACAAAAGTATGGACCGAAGCCCATGTGGCTGCTTTACATATGTTACGAATAGACCCCTCTGCAGGGCAGTAGAGGCAGTCATACCCCTAGTAGAATGGGCCCGTAAGCCTACCGGAGGGTCCTTACCCGCCAAGCGGTAAGATTCAGAAATTGCCAAGATAATCCATCTAGACAAAGTCTGCTTAGTAACAGCTGGTCCCAAATGCCTTCCAGCGTAACCAATAAAGAGCTGAACGTCCACTCTGACCCGGGACATGCGTGAAATGTAGAAACTTAAAGCTCTCCTAAGATCCAACCTATGGAGCCTCTCCTCTTCCTTACCAGGATGCGGAAGAGGATAAAATACCGGAAGAACAACCTTCTGGCTTAAATGAAATTCCGACACCACTTTCGGAAGAAAGGAAGGACGAACCCTAAGGACAACCCTGTCCTTATGAAACACAGTGAAGGGTGGCTTAACAGAAAGTGCCTGCAACTCACTCACTCTGCGAGCGGAAGTAACCACAACTAAAAATACAGTTTTAAGGGTTAACAGGGCAAGAATGTGAAGGCTCAAATGGAGCACCCATTAGGAATTTTAGAACAAGGTTCAAATCCCAACCGGGCACCTGGAAAGGTGACGACGGGAACACATTAGTGAGCCCTTTCACAAACTGAGAAATTAAAGACATTTTGAAATAAGAACACTCCTCAGACGAGCGCTTAAATATGGACAGCGCCGCCAGGTAACTTTTAATGGTACCCACTTGCAGGCCCTTGTGGGCTAGCGAAAGCAAAAAAGACAGAACCACAGGAATGTCACATGAAAAAGGATCCACATTCTTAACCCTGCACCAGTCGCAGAATTTTCTCTACCGGCAACGGTACAGGGACTTGGTTGCAGGCCGTCTGGCCGAAAGTAACACCTCCATCACGTCTTCAGGGAGGTCCCAATCCTTATACCTCAACCTTTCAGAAGCCAAGCGTGAAGGTTGAGGGATCTGACCTCTGGATGGAGAACCTGACCCCCTCCCATGATAGCAGATCGTCTCGGTAGGGAAGACGACGTGGAGGGCAGATGGACAAGTCGAGAAGGTCCGGGTACCACGTCCTCCGGGCCCATGCCGGAGCAATGAGGATCATCCGGGAACTGAACCTCTGTAACCTCCGCAGCACTTGCGGGATGACGGGGACAGGAGGAAATGCGTACAGCAGTGGGAAGGACCACTCCACCATGAACGCGTCCCCTAAGGCTCCTCTTGGAGGAAATTCCCATGAGCAGAATCTTTCGCACTTCCGGTTGACACTAGAGGCGAAGAGATCCACTTGTGGGGTCCCCCAAAGGGCGAAGATCTCCAGGAGAATCTCCTGAGCCAGCTCCCACTCGTGAGAGATCGCACTCTGCCTGCTCAGAGCGTCCGCCGTCACGTTTTCGTCTCTGGCCAGATGAACTGCCGAGATCGAAATTTCCTGCTGGATGGACCAGAACCAGAGCTGCATCACCTCCCTGCACAGAGGAAGTGACCCTGCCCCGCCCTCTTTTTGTTGAGGTAGTGCATGGCCACTGTGTTGTCTGTCAGAATCAGGACATTCTTTCCTCGCACAGTCGGCAGAAAGGCCTTCAGGGAAAGCCTGATGGCCCTCAGCTCCAACAGATTGAAATGGAGTCTGGACTCCGACGGAGACCAGCGACCGCTGACTGTCAACTCGTTGGCATGAGCTCCCCATCCCGTGAGGGATGCGTCCGTCACAATCGTCACCTCCGGCCAGGGTAGCCAAAATGGAGCCCCCCTCATCAGATTGCCTTCGACAGCCCACCACAGAAGGTCCTGGGTGACCGAGGGCGGCACCTGAACGGGGTCCGACATCCTGCCGCCGGAGGACTGTGACCACTGCATCTTGAGAGCCCATTGCAGAGATCTCATCCGCAACCTGGCCTCTGGCACCAGGAGAATGCAGGATGCCATGAGGCCGAGCAACCTCAAGAACTCGAACGCTGGGAGACTCTGAGCATGTTGAAACTTGTGCACCATCTGCTGAATGTGATGAGCCCTCACCTAGGGAGGGAAACACTACCCCAGGGACGTGTCGAGCACTGAGCCGCTGAGTTGGTGTCAAGTGGGACTTCTTTAAGTTATGATATGATATGATATGGCATTTGTAACGCGCCTATACACAAGTGTTTCAAGTTGAAGGAGAAGCCCAGCCTGTGAAGGGAGTGGCAGGTGACGGACAGATGATCCAGGACTTGCTTGGGAGAGCGTGCCCTGATCAACCAATCGTCCAGGTAGGGGTAGACGTGAATCCCCCTTTCCTGAGATACGCTGCCACCACCACCATGAGCTTGGCGAAGACCCTCGGTCGGAGGTCAATCCGAACGGCAGGACCCGAAACGAAGTGTGAGTCGCGAACCGCGAACCTCAGGTACTTCTTGTGCTTGAGATGGATCGGCACATGAAAGTAAGCATCCTTGAGGTTGAGAGACACCAACCAGTCCTGAAGTTGAAGGGCCTGGAGGACTTGAGAAAGAGTAACCATCTTGAACTTGTCCTTCCTGAGGAGCTTGTTCAAACCGCGCAAGTCCATGATGGGTCTCAATCCCCTGTCTTTCTTTTAAATCAAAAAATAAGGGGAATACCATCCCTTGTTCCTCTCCGCTACAGGCACCAGTTCTATGGCACCTTTCTCCAGCAGGGATTAAATTTCCTGCGCAAGGAGCGGATCCGGTCTCTTCAAAGAGAGATTCCCTGGCGGATTGTCATGAGGCCTCTGCCGGAAAGGAAGACAGTAGCCGTGGGCTATGATCTCCAGAACCCACACATCTGAATTAATGGCACGTCACTCTACCAGATTCTGCGCCAGCTTTCCCCTAACCGGTGAACCATGGGACATGGTCTCATGACTGAGCTAAAGCGGCTGCGGCAGTGCCTGAGGGCAAAGAGGCAACTGCCTGAGTGGACTTGACACCTCCAGTACCCTGTTTCCCACCTCTGGTACTCCTATGGTGGCCCCATTGACTTGCAGCTCCTCTCGATTTACCAAAGGATGAGTAATATCGAAAGGAACCTCCCCTCCATTGCTGTCCCCTAGGACGAAAAGGCGGAGGTTGGCGAACTGCAGCCCTCAACGACTTGGCTGCAGCTTTGAAGGTCTGCAATCATGTTCACCATCAAAGGGCATGTTGAGGAGCTGGGCTTGCACATCAGGAGCAAACCCCGACTTCCGCAACCATGCAAACCTGCGTATTACAGTGCTCGCCGCCATGGACCGGCTGACACAATCTGCCATGTCCAGACCCAACTGAACGAATTCACACATGGCATCCTTGCCATCCTGCACAATAGCAAGAAAACCATCCCGTTCCTCCCCTTCGGGAATATGTTCAGCCACTAACGAAATACAGTTCCACAGAGTGTGCGTGAAACGTGACAAGGCACACACGGAGAAGGCTGCCTGTAAAGCCATACCCCCTGAAGAAAACACTTTCTTCGCCCAGCCATCAAAACGCTTGTCATCTCTATCAGGAGGGATGATAGGGTACGACGCCTGCTTTTCTGGGGCCGTAGCCGCCTGCACCACCAAACTCTCCGGAGTGGGGTGCGTGGTCAAGTAGCAGGGGTCGCTACTGGCTGGGCAGTATTTTCGCGGCAAAGACCTGTCCACTGCCGGGAGACTCTCCGGAGCAGTCCAACCCGCTGCCACCCTTCTCTGCAAAGCCATATGGAATGGCAGTACTGGGTCAGTTGGTGGACCTTGGTTGAGGATATCCATCAGGTCATCCTGCAGAAAATCCACTGATGGCGCAGACCACCCCAAGTAATCCGTTACCCTCGACATAAGGTGCCAGTAAGATGACTTGGCATGGGTGCCAGGCTCAGGCCTATAGAACTCCACCTCTGGAGAGATGTCCAGACCACTGGTGTCGTGCAACGACTGACGCAGGTCTTCAATCTGGCTATGACCAGACAAAAGCTCGTCAGGTACCTCATCAGGAACCATACCTTCCTCAGACCCTTCATCCACCTCAGAAATATAATCTAGAGGCTGGAATGAGGCCACATAAAAAGGGACAAAGACATTTTTAGCCTTGGCCAGAGCCTTTCTAGGGGGTTCCACCGTGCCCCGGGGTACCTCCAACAAAGCAGCCTCGAAAGGCGTCTAGGGCGTTGATGGAATCGGCGTCGACGTCGAGCGTGGCGCCGACAGCTTCGACACCGTCCTCGAGGGCAGATCCCCAAGTGTGTCCTTCGACAGCCTTGGCAACAATGGCATCGACGGCTTCCTCGGACGCGCAGCCTCGAGGGAGTCCCTCGACGACCTTGGCGCTGATGTCTTCTTCGAAGACCTCACAGGCTCCGACAGTCTCGAGGGCGTTGAGGGTCGGGACCTGGAATGGGCATGGCTAGAGCGACCATCCTTGTCCGACCGAGACCTCGAAGGCACCCGGTGATCGCGACGACCGTGTCTCTAGGTGTCTCTTGCACGGTCACTGCCGGCGTCTTTCGACGGCGCAGACGGAACGGAGCCCTGCGACTGAAAAATCGCCATCATCTCCTGCCGAAATGAATCCCATTCCGCAGGAGTGGAATGCTTGTTGGGACAAGCAACCCGCCGACGGGTGGATTCCTCGTTCGAGGACACGGAAGGCGACCGGTGACAGCGCTTCCGTGAGTGCCTCGAAGAGGCAGAGGAATGGCGGGACCTACTCCTGGACCGAGACCCCCCGGACTTATGTCGACGATGTGGAGAGTCGCCCCTCGAATCTTCAGTCGAAAGCCCATGGATTTCGACTTCCAGGGCTTGGCCACCTTACCTACAGAAAGCTTCTTCTTACGCTCCCGCAAGGCCTTCGAAGTAAGCGACTGGCAGTCTACACAGTCATCTGTGTCGTGGTCCTTACCGAGGCACCAGAGGCAGGCGTCGTACGAGTCCGTCAACGACATCTTGGACCCGCAGTCCCGACACTTCTTAAAACCCAGCCGCGGGGTAGAAGAAGACAAAGGGCCTCATTACACGGACGGCGGTAAGGGTTAACGGTCACCGTTAATGGCAACGGTGACCGTTAACCCTTACCGCCGTACTACGAGGTCCCTTTGCGGGTTGGAGGATTTAACGGCTGCTTCTTGCAGGCGTTAAAATCCAACCCGCTAAGGGACCTTGGAGCTAATTACGGCACCGGTACTGGTATTTTACCGGCATGAGCCATGGCGCTAATAGCGCCATGGCTCACCGCCTACCGTGTAATGAGGCCCAAAGACATCATGGATCTTCACAAACGAACAGGTTCGAGGAACCGAAAGAACAGAACTCAGAAGAACCGAGGCACGCCGAGATCTCCGAAGTGAACACGTACGCGGAAAAAATGGAACTGAGGCTATGGGCGTTTTGCGTCGTACTTATAACATCCAGTGACGTCGGCTCGACGGAGGCCCTTGAGGACAGCGTATCGATGTCATCGACGCAGGACGCAGTAAGATTTTCTGAAGCAGCACAGCTGTGGTGATTACCTGTCATAGATATGGAATACGTCAGAGGACCCAATCCCCTCGAATAGTTTTTTATGCAGTTTTCCCCCCATCACACAGCCTGACTGTCAATCACACAGCAGGGTGGCTGTCCTGGCGGGACAGCCAATCAAACAGGAGTGCGACTTGGGTTGCCAAGGGAACCCATGGTAGGGGTTCTAAAACCCCTCACTCACATCCTGCCTACCCAGACTTTCAGGCGACTTAAGGGGGACTTCTGTGTAGAAGCCCGCGAAAGGACGGCGAACAAAGGAACCAAACCTGGTTTGGCGCGCAGAGTAAAACACAAGAAAGACATTTTCAAAAAGAAATTGCGACTAAACCCAGCCAGAACCGTATAAAAACATATATGGTCTAGCAGGTTTAAGTTTGAGACTACCACGATAGCCTAAAACACTACTATGGTTATTTAAGAAAATAGCGGTAGAAAAAATATGGTAGTTACCACTGCCACCAGCCAAGTCTTGATGAAAAGGGAGCGAAACAGTGCTCCAAGAGAAACAGACAAAAAGCGATAAGTATTAACCCTTTCCAATACTCCATGTAAGATGGGGTGTACTGGGTCTGTGGTTTAAAGAGACTAAATAAAGTTAATGGCAACTTTACCTGTTCTGGGAAACAGTAGTCAGCCCCAGAAAATGGAGTCTGAGTTGGGGAGTCTGAAAGACAATCCTGTGTCACTGCACTGAAGGTGCTGTGTAACACACAGTAAAAAGATGATGCCTATGGAGTAGGTGAGGCTCCACAGTCCAAGAACACACAAAAATGCAAAACACACTGCAAAACACATGTAAGAGTGGGACAAAAGGGCTCACACTCTTACCAGGTGAAAAAAAGAAATCCTAAAAATCCAGCAAAGCTGCTGAGGGAACTCAGTAGGTAAGTGAAATTAGCCATTCTGGAGAATTCTCCCTAACAGTTTGTTAGAAAGTATCACACCTAGATTGAACTGTGAAAGCTTTCCTACGGCGCATCCAGCTAGGACTGTGAATGCTAAGCAAATGCCTCAATTAGATAGAATTGTGAACTTTAGCAAATGCCTTACTTAGATAGAAGTGTGAACCATGACAATGCCACACTTTGATGGTATTGCAAATGTTGGTAAGAGCCACACTTAGATGGAATTCTGAATATTAGCAAATGCCACACTTTGATGGTATGCCACACTTAGATAGTATTGTGAATGTTAAGTAAGTGACACACTTGGATAGAATTATGAACGTTGGCAATTGCCTCACTAGGATAGAATTATGAATGCTAAGTAAATGCCACACTTGGATAGAACTATGAATGCTAGGTAAATGCCACACAGATAGAATTGTGAACTTTAGCAAATGCCTCACCTAGCTAGAAATTGTGAATATTGGTAAGCCGTTATGGAAGTCTATACCACTATTTTATCATATACTATGCCAAGGGCTGCCAGACCCAGTGCAGAAGCAGCTCAATAAACTAGTAAGTATGGAAGCAAAGCCATGGTCGGAAATACAGCTGACCATTGCACATTATTGCAGATTACTGCAGGAGAAGAATCAAAAGAATCGAAAGAAAGACGATGCTAGGAAAGGTGCAGAAGCAAAATTAGTGCAGAAAAAAACAGTCAAAATACACCATAGAAGGGGCGATGTTGACTAACAGAGAAGGGTCATGTTCACAGCAACCAGTAAGCATGCCGCAGGTGAATAACCAAAGGCAGTTTGATCAAAGAAATAATGGAATTGTGAACAAAAGCAATGCCATACTTAGATGGAATTGTGAATGTTGGTATGCGCCACACTTAGATGGAATTGTGAATGTTAAGCAAACATGGACTCTCAAATCCAGGTACAGCCTCCCCTTTGTCTATTGTATGGTGAAACTTAATGTATTGAGATACCTAGGCCTCTCTCCCGCTCTGCAGGACTCTCGAATCTAGGTCTGACCTCTGTCTCTGGCTGTTATATGTTGAGACCCACCTATTGTGGAACCTAGACCTTTCTCCCTCTATACAAGACTCTCATATCTAGGTATAGCCTCCATCTTTGTCTGCCATATGGTGAAACATAGTGTATTGTGAAACTAAGGCCTCTTCACGGCTTTGCAGGACACTCGAGTCTGGGTGTGGCCTACATCTTTGTCTATTGTATGGTGGAGCATGGTGTATTGTGGGACCTGGGCCTCTCTCCCACCATGCAGAATTCTGAAAATCTGCGATAATACTGTGTATTTACTAGTCTTCGTCACAGTCAGAAAATTGCTAGACATTATTAGCCCTGCACTGAACCAAACCTAGAAAGTGCCCACTGTGATAGTACTGCAAATCTATTAGTCTGTGTCGCCTACCTGTGCCGTTCTCCTTGAACCAGTCTTATTATAATTGACTCAAACCTAGAGGGTGCATGCTATGATGATACTGTGATCTATTTCACGCTTAGGAATTGTTCTTGCAAGATTGATTCACATCTAGTGAGCTACTTTATCTCACCTCTTGAAAGTACCCCCTGAGATAGCACTATGACTCAGGTGCATGCGCTGCTCAATTAGAATCGCTCTCACTTGGTTGCTTCACAACCAGAAAATGCTGCCTGAGATAGTTCAATAAGTGACTTACCTATGTTTTTGATCATAACTCAACCCACACTCTCACCTCCCATATCACTACGCTTACTCTCTTCTCTACACCATCACTCAATTAGAGTGCAGCTATACCCCTCGATCAAATTCGGCCTAGCTGCTGACATACGAACATTAACACATTAACATTTCATCATTCTATAAAACACAGCTATATCCCATGACAAACTGGCCTAGCTGCACACATAAGCATCGTACAAGCCCAACGCAGCCAGAACCCAGTCTTGGTGTCCACCTGCCAGACTGCACACATTCAACTGATATCAATACACCACACCTAAAACTAGGATGCAGCTACCATCAGGCAATTACATCAGCTGCATACATAACTGGTGCACCCAAGCACCCTACAACACCTTATTCTCTCAACTGACCTGGACTACGGTCCCCGAGGGTGTTCAACCTAAAAGCGCTTTGAGGTCATA
Organism: Ambystoma mexicanum; assembly: GCF_040938575.1. Classification (NCBI taxonomy): domain Eukaryota; kingdom Metazoa; phylum Chordata; class Amphibia; order Caudata; family Ambystomatidae; genus Ambystoma; species Ambystoma mexicanum. Next base: position 47,476,209 of record NC_090927.1, read on the forward strand.
CCAATGATATATAGAGCGCTATATAAATGCCAAATAACATAACATAACAGAGGGCGATCCCATAGTGAGAGGGGGGATTTGCCGCCTTATGTAAGCAGGCTAAGGTCACTACCAGGAAGAAGACGGAGTGGAACCATTGTCCCTGCTATGGACAGACAGACGATAGGGGACGAATGTCAGTTTGGGATCTCACAGTTTCCTTTGTTAGAAAAAGGAGGAGCCAGACCACAGTACATACCATGGCCACAGATGGATAAGGACAATTTAAAATGTAAACTTCCGAGTGTAACTTTCGGTGCTGGTAAATGGATACATGAGTTAGAGAAAATGACAGGAGGAAACAAGTTAACTATAGGAGACATTAAAAGGTCTTCTAGCCGCTATCCTTGGGGAGAGAGCAAACAATGTTTAGTCAAGAGCAGAATGGAGCACCAACTGTAGAGTGGCAGTCTGGAAAGCGCTTAGAGTGCTATATCCGGATACATCAGATATGGGAGCTATAATGGCAAGAAGATGCAGGAAGGGGAAGATTCTTTTGTTTACATTCAAAATGTCCAAGAGCAGTGGTCTTTGGAGACGCGTGAGCCGTGGGGGAAATCTATACCACTATTTTATCATATACTATGCCAAGGGCTGCCAGACCCAGTGCAAAAGCAGCTCAAGAAACTAGTAGGTATGGAAGCGAAGCCATGGTCGGAAATACAGCTGACGATTGAGCATTATTGCAGACTACTGCAGGAGAAGAATCGAAAGAAAGATGATGCTAGGAAAGGTGAAGAAGCAAAACGAGTGCCGAATAAATTGGGTGAATACGCCATAGAAGGGGCGATATTGACTAACGGAGAAGGGTCAGGTTCACAGCAACTAACAAGCATGCCACAGGTGAATAACCAAGGAAGTTTGATCAAGGAAATAATGGATTTGTACCACGGGGTAGGGAAGGCTTCTGAAACAGAGGCATCCAGAATAATCAGAATGGTTTCAAAACATACAGACTGATAGTCAAAACATGCAGGGAGGGCAAATTAGGAGACCTCCTATATGCTGGACATGCGGTATGTCAGGACACCTTGCACGCATGTGTAGAAGCTAAGGATTAGTGCAAAATGGGCAATTCCCGAGAGGGGGGGGGGCATGCACCCACCTGCATATAATCAAACAGTGCAGCAAACACAAGCGCCGAGATTGCAACCAGGTTTGCAAACACAGCAGACAATAATGAATCTACTGCAAGGGCAGTCACAGCACTCGCCCATGCAAATACAACAGGGCACAAGCAGAGGGCAAATAATGACTCCTAGGATAGGGGGTGTCACTGTTGAGGGAGGAAATCTTTTCACAGGAATAAGCATGTACCCACAATAGGACAGCTCACTGGGAGACTTGATGTGTTCAGTCCTATCAGTGACTCCCAATCCTCAAGAGGAACCGGGGGTTGATGTCACTATAGGGGGCAAATCTTTCTCTTTTAGTAGACACAGAGGCAACACGCTCATGTATGCAAGAGGGAAAATGTGCACTGTCAGGAAATGCCATGAATGCTCAAGGTTTCACAGGAGCAACAAGTAGAGTTCCTTTCACTGAAAAATTGCCAGTTTCCATAGGGGAATGTGATATGTCTATACCATTATTTTATTCAGGCAGACACCTGTTAATATATTAGGTCGAGTTTGCACATGACGATTTCGTTTACTGATGAAGGCATAGTGTGTTCGACTCCAGGAATGCATTATTTAAATGTGAGTGACTTTATTATAGCATGCACAGGACAAATGGCCACACGAGGAGTACCGTTAGAACCAGAGGTTTTTCACTATGAGGTATGCACTTTGTTAACATGGCTACCTGGTTTAGTGGGTAAAACTGTGAGAATACCTTTCAGTTTTTATTTAGGCCAAGGACACCTACGGATGAAGATGGAGGACACATCTTTCCCTTAGAATTACAAGCAGCTATAGTACGAGAGGAATTAGCTATGCTTGATGGAGTTGATTATGAAGGCAGACGATGGTGCACAGTGATTGCCATTGGGGTAGATTACAGGTTGGCTGACGTCACTGACGAGGATATGTTTAGAGACCACCCGTCAGATGACGAAGTAATATTTGAAATGAGTATCACTTATTGGGTATGAGCAATAAGACGTGAGACTCCACAGAAAATGATGCTAGCACTGAAGTGTCCTGAGTTTTTCAATGAAGACATGGCAAAAATGCCAGTTTCATTATGGCCAACAGGCCACTATGACGTAGGCCTGTTGATAGGGGGTGGAGAAGTTAAGATTAAACTGAAGCCAGGAGCAATTTTGCCTCGAACACGACAATATCCCATGTCTAGAGAGGCAGATGAAGGTATTTTCAAGACGATATCCGGCATGATGGAGCAAAGCATTTTAGTGATGTCAGAGTCACTGTGCACTACGTTAAAAAAGCTCCAACACCTCAAATGTGCTCTATTAAATGTTCGCTCACTCAACGCCCACGCTTTAGAAGTCAATGATATCATTACCAGCCAAGCCTTAGATATGTTAGCCTAGCCATAACAGAAACATGGTTGCATTCTGCCTCTGGCCCTATTATCAGCCTAGCTGTACCGTCAGGTTACTCGGTCTTAAGACAGGACAGATTAGCTAAAACGGGAGGTGGGGTCGCACTAATTTTTAAAGACACCCTAGCCTTAAGACAGACTCCCACCACCGGGGAAGACACCACTGACATCCTCTCAGCCAAACTTACCCTCTCCCCTAAAGACACAGTAAACATTCATGTCATATATAGACCTCCAGGCCCTGTCAATAACTTCACAGGCATAGTCAACCATCTCCTTGGAAAAAACATCAAACTAACTTCCAAAACACAGCTTCTAGGAGACCTAAACCTTGGATACAATGACAAACTTGACAAAGCAGCTACCACTCTCGCCAGAAACCTCACAGATCTAGGATTCACACAGATAGTTAGTGCCCCGACCCATAATAAAGGCCGTATCTTAGATTGGGTGGCAGATCACAATTGTGGCTCCACCCTCAACTCTAACACAGCCCTTCCATGGTCTGATCACAACTGCCTTCAATTCTGCATCCCCATATCCTTATACTCCAAACCACTAATACCCACACCGGCCAAGCTAGCCAGAAGTGCCAAAAAACTTACAGCAGACAATATACGTCCCTTTCTCAACAACCCCTGCCTAGCACCTCCTTTCTCCTCTGACCCCAACATTCTAGCAGAGATCTTCAAAGACACCCTCACCCATGCCATCAACGCTGCAGCTCCTCTTGAAAACAAAAAAGAAAAAAAATCGTTTCACTCCAACTCATGGTTCACGGAGGACTTATTAAATCTAGGCCAATGCAAGCGGCAAGCCTTCAAAATATGGCAGGCCAATCCCTGTGATGCCACCAAAGTAGACTATCTTTGTATTTCTAAAAAATACAAAAGTGCCATATTTAAGGCGAAGTCAGAAACCTACAATAAACGCATCATGGAAGCCAACTCCCACTCAAAAGAGCTTTTTACCATCTTTAAAGAGCTCACCGTCCCCCCAATCTGTACAGATGAGATTGTTAAGGATGAAGCCGGGTGCAATAGCATCCAAACAGCGATGTTAAATAAAATAGACCTTCTTCAAAATAAAATAGCAGAACACTTCAAGGCTCTGCACCCCCAACAGACCCTCTCCGTCAATACCTCTAAAGACAAGCACACCTCCAAATTTAATTTCTCTCCAATCACCGAATCAGATGCTCTCCACATCCTCAAACAGCTCAAACCATCTCAATGCAAAGGCGATATATGCCCCCCCAACATCATTAAAGAGTGTGCGGCACCCCTCACACCGATCATCACAGCATTCATTAACGCCTCATTCAAGACGGGCAAAGTCCCTGACAGCCTTAAAGAGGCGTGGGTGCGCCCGCTCTTAAAGAAACCAACCCTGGACCCTGCCCAACCTAACAACTACCGGCCCCTTACAACGGTTCCTTTTCTTCTAAAAATCTTAGATAAAGCTGCACACATGCAGATACAGTCCTACCTGGAAAACAACTCTATCTTAGGTAAAAGGCAGTCCGGATTCCGCAAAGGTTATGGCACTGAAACCGCTTCACTAGATCTGAAGAACCAAATTACCCTAATTCTAGATAAAGGCAAGCCGGCCCTTCTGCTGTTCCTAGACCTCTCTGCGGCATATGATTTAGTCGATCATGCCATCCTCACGAACCATCTCACTCAGGCCGCACATTTTTCCGAACAAGCCACAAACTGGATCACCTCCTTCCTCGAAGGAAGAGTAATGAAAGTGTTTTCCAATATAGCTAACACAGAGCCTACCACCGTCAGGTATGGAGTCCCTCAGGGCTCATGTACGGCTCCTACCCTCTATAATCTTTTTACCAAACCTCTCTTCGATAAACTGGACGCACTTGGGATCACATACACCAACTACGCTGACGATACCCAAGTGCTCCTCCCGCTCACAGGACTCTACCATCAAGACGCAGCCACCCTCCAGAATATATACGCCACCATCCAAGCATGGATGGCCATGAACGGCCTATGTCTTAACGAAGATAAGACCGAAATTCTCATCCTTGGTCAAAAATCCACTCTCACGAACCTCGACCCACTCTACACCAACTTCTGCATAGACAATTGTGTCATCCCAGTTCTACCATCTGTTAAAACACTAGGAGTCCATATTGACGCCTCACTCTCCATGGACAAGCAAGTCAACTCCATTGTTTCTGCCTCCGCCCTGAGCACTAAGCTCATTAATGCCATCAAACCTTTCCTAACCAAAGATAACTGCCTTTCTATTGCCAGAGCCACCATTGGAGCCAAACTAGATTATTGTAATGCACTATTGGCTGGCACCTCCAACTCCAATCTCAATAAACTCCAAACAACACAGAATAATGCACTAAGAGCAGCTCTCAATATACCAAAAAGGGACCACATTGTGCAGGCCAGAAAGGCAGCACACTGGCTACCTGTCAAAGAGCGCATTACATTCAAAATACTTACCACCGCACACAAATGTATCAACCTGTCTGCACCCTCATACCTGTCTGATACGCTAGCCATATCTCACTCCACCAGACCAACTAGGCAATGCCACACCAACCAATTTAGGGTCCCACGCATCAAACGAGCTAGAGCAGGTGGAATAAGTTTCCCCTACATTGCCCCTAAGCTATGGAACGCACTACCTAGCACGCTCAGAGCAGAAACCTCTCTCACTGCCTTCCGAAAAAAATTGAAAACCACCTTGTTTAACTAATTCCTCTTCCTTTGTGTCGTTTACTCTTTTCTCCTCCTCTCCTGTAGCTACTACTCTTCTCTTGCAACTAAGTAATGACTTCACTGTATGTACAACACGTCATTTTCATATCTGTAACAAGCGCCACGATGCTGTCAGCACCAACTTCTAATACAGCTGTAGTACCCTTTTTTATCTCTTCAACCTCCTCACCTGTGGAGTCGAAATCCTCCTCAACTGGGCTGAGCGCTCGATGTGCCGTGTAGTCCTTTTCCTTTTTTCGAGGCTGAGCGTGTCTCCCACAAGAGGAAGCCACCGTGAGAGCGTGTAAATGCGCCCTGACCGTGTCCCCCTCCCGGGAGGGACAAAAAGGGGGAAAAAAGCCAGAATAGGCAAAAAAAACCTTGAACCGGCAGGTATCCTGATGGCAGCTGAGCGTGTAAGCAGATGACCAATGGGAGAAGGCAGCAACAGGACCCACCAGGATAAGTAAACTCCAGCAAACGCCGGAAGAGAAAGTAAACAAACTAAAGGCAGAAAGCCGGGCACGGAGGAAAGAAAGTAGGGAGGAGGGAGAGAACAGAAGGCGGGGACCGGAGAAGGACCGGGAAGAGAAAGTAAGGGGTAAGAGAAAAGGCTCGAGGAGCAAGAGGAAAACAGCGTGTAGCAAGACCGCAGCAGCGAGGAAAAGCAGCTGACCGTGGAAGGTTGCAACGCACTGGACCCAGGGAGAAGAGTGGTTAAATAACGCTACGATCACCCTAGCAGGAAAAGACTAGACCGCTAAGTGAACGTAGCGTCAAGCGTGACGGAAATCAGGAAGTCCGTAAGCGGCAGCGGGGCCAAAGACGCCAGGTGAGAAAGCGGCGCATGACAGTATGCCCCCCGCCAAGGCCCAGGCCACCCGGTTTACCGGGGTGTAAACGGTGAAACTTCCGGAGAAGGACAGGAGCGTGGATGTGTGCTTTTGGTTCCCAAGAGTCCTCGGCATGGGAAAAGCCCTTCCAATGCACCAGGTATTCCAGGCGCCCTTTGCGGTACCTGGAGTCCAGTAACCTGGATACTTCATACTCTGGTGTATCAGGTGAGTGAGAGAGAGTGGGGAAAGGACGCGCCCTTAATGACTGTTCGGCACTCTTCAAAAGTGATGCGTGAAACACTGGGTGAATCCGCCTAAGAGAATGTGGCAGCTTTAGGCGGAAGGCCACTGGATTGATCTTGGCAGTAATGGGATAGGGACCAATAAACCTGGGGGACAGCTTAGACGGCCGAGACCATCTAGGAAGGTATTTGGTGGATAACCACACCTTGGAGCCAACCTCCCAATCAGGTACTACCTGCCGGTGCCGGTCGGCTTGCTTCTTGTAGGCCTGGAGGCTATCTCTGAGGTTCAACTTAGCTTTGTCCTGGATGTCCCTTATACGGATTAGTACCTCCTCTACTGCCGGAAGTACAGGTTTGCAGGAAAAATGAGGAATGATGGCTCGGGGATGAAATCCATATGAGCAATAGAAGGGAGACATCTTGCTTGCGGAATGACTGGCATTATTATATGCGAACTCCGCCGTCGGCAGCATATCCACCCAGTTGTCTTGTTCCAAATTGGTGTAGCTGCGCAAATATTGTTCCAAGGTGGCGTTTAACCGCTCTGTCTGCCCATTGGTGTGGGGATGATATCCTGATGACAATGCGCGCTGAATATTAAGAGCGGCGCATAAGGACTTCCAGAATTTGGAGACGTATTGGCTCCCTCGGTCTGATACAATCTTGTCTGGGAGACCATGCAGTCGAAACACATCTTTAATGAAAACCAATGCCATACCATCGGCAGTTGGTATACCAGGGAGTGGAGAGAAATGAGCCATCTTGGTGAGGGAATCGATGGTCACCATTATGCATGAACATCCTTGAGACAAAGGTAAGTCCACAATGAAATCAGTAGATATATGACTCCACAGAAGTTCCGGGATGGAATCTTGTTGCAGCAGACCTATGGGTTTCTTTGTGTTGTTTTTACTCTGACAGCAGACTCTGCAGGACCTGACGTAACGTTTAACGTCTTCAGACAAACTTGGCCAATAAAAGGTTCTACTAATCAGGTCCAAGGTACTCGCCTGTCCCCTATGGCCTGCAGTCTTGTGATCATGGCACCAGGACAATATGTCTTTCTGAAGAGGTTTGGATGGTACCCAGATCCTCTGATTCTTCAGGAACAAACCATCCTTTTGAATCATGCCGCGGGGTTCTGGATGTGAGGAGACGGCTTCTTTTATCCGTTGAAACAAGGAGGAGATAGTGGCAACAATGCGGTTCCTGGGAAACAACTTCTCCGGGCAGGATGAAGCAACATGGGAGGAGAAAGACTTCCTGGACAGGGCATCTGCCAAAGTATTTTGGCTTCCAGGAATATAAGGTAAAGTCATATTGTGAGAAAAAATGCGCCCATCGGGCTTGTCAGGAATTGATGCACTCCATTGACTGTAGAACTTGTAAATTCTTATGGTCAGTCCGGATTACAAAAGGGTGGCTGCACCCCTGTAGGAGGTGTCTCCAGACTTCACAGGCTCTTTTCATGGCCAGAAGTTCACGTTCAATTACGGAATAATTCCGTTGACTAGTAGTGATAGTTTTTGACAGATAAGCTATTGGGTGTTCCGCGTTGTCATGCTCTTGTAGTAGAACAGCTCCTATAGCTGCGGCAGAGGCATCTGTCTCAACGATAAAGGGTTTGTTTTGGTCCGGCTGGCATAGGATGGGAGCGCTGCAGAAGCTCTTCTTCAAGAGTTGAAAGCTCTCTTCAGCCTGAGGGCTCCAGATGAAAGGCACAGATGTCTTCTTTAACAAGTTGGTAATCGGTAGAACAGTGTTGGAAAAACCTGGCACGAAACGCCTATAAAAATTAGCCAGGCCCAGGAATCTCTGAACCTCTTTGACTGAGGAAGGAGCCTGCCAATGGGGAATAGCCTCGACCTTCTTTTGATCCATTTGTACTCCTTGTGGTGAGAGGATAAACTACAAGTAAAGGACCGAAGATGCACACCAAATACACACTTTTCACGTTTGGCCAATAAATGATGTCTCTTAAGGCGCTCCAGGACCTCTGTGAGATGCAGTAGATGCTCCGACATAGACTGTGAAAAAACAAGTATGTCGTCAAGGTAAACTACTACAGAAATAAACAATAAATCTGAGAATATTCGGTCTATGAACCTTTGGAATATTGCTGGAGCATTGACCAGTCCGAAGGGCATTACGTAGTATTCGTACAGGCCAAATGGTGCCCTGAAGGCCGTCTTCCAATCATCTCCTGGACTTACTCTGAGTAAGTGATATGCATTGCGCAGATCCAATTTGGAGAAAACTGTCGCTCCCTGTACTGATTCCAAAATGTCAGGAATGAGGGGCATGGGATATCTGTCCTTGCGAGTTACCTATTGAGTCCCCTGTAATCGATGCATGGCCTGAGGTCCTTAGAATCCCTCTTTGGAATAAAAAACAAGGGAGCACCCGCCGGGGACTTAGAGGGTCTGATGAGACCGTTGCACAAGTTGTCATCCGAATACTTTCGTAAAGCGTCCTTTTCAGTCTTGGATAAGGAAAACATTCTGCCAAATGGCACCAGGGCATTGGGTATCAGCTCAATGGAGCAGTCCTCCGGTCTGTGGGGTGGTAATGCCATGGGGGCGGATTCATCAAACACCATAGGGTATTCTTCCAATACCTTGTCAATGGAATGCACCCCTATACTCGTGGGGAGAACAGTGGGAGATATTTTTACCTCCTGGTAATGTGCTTCTTGAAAGCAGTGTGTCTGGCAATAACTGGAATTAAAATGCAAACAATTAGACTTCCAGTCGACATGGGGATTATGTTGTCGCAGCCAGGTAATCCCCAAGATTAGGGGAAAATGGGCTGCTTGAATGATGTCAAAAGTAATGACTTCTGAATGCTGAAAAATAGTTAGAGGAAGGGGTTCGGTCGTCTGAACGATGAGTCCTGAGCTCAAAGGTGTGCCGTCTACTCCTTCTACTTTGTGGCCGTGTCCGCAATCTATCCGTGAAGCACCTACTTTGTCAACCCAAAGGGTGTCAGCGAAGTTCCCTGCGGCACCACAATCCAAGAGAGCCAGCGTCTCTACAGGGCTGCCATGGATAGTAACCTTAACCGTTATAACCATCAGGCGGGAATCTTCTGAAGGGTTCGAGGAATCAATAGACATAGTAACGTAGGGACTGGAAGACTGCCCTCGATAACCCGTCCCAACTAGGCTCGAGGGTTTGCGTTTTCCGCCGGTTTCTTGGTTAGTTCAGTACAATTAGGCACCGTGTGGCGATCAGAGGCACAATAGGCACATAGGCCCTGTTCCCTTCTCCTCCTTCTTTCTTCAGGCGTTAGAGAACGGCGAGTAGTGCCGATTTGCATGGGCTCATCGTGAGGTTTGAGCGCTGTTGAAGGTGGTGAGGAGGTCCTTGAAAAGGAGGTAAGTGTCTTTCTTCTTTCTTGGCGTCTTTCTTGCATCCTGAACTCCATCTGAAGGGCGGCTGTCATCAGATCCTGCAGGGAAGTAGGACGAGGAAAGTGAGCCATTTCATCTTTTAATTCTTCCCTAAGGCCTCGACGGAACAGAATAAATTGGGACTGCTCAGACCAACCCGTCTCCATGGCCAATCTCTTAAAGGAGGAGATATAAGACAGCACATCAACTTGTCCTTGACGAATGTCCATCAAGTGTTCTCCAGCTGCCATTGAAATTTCGGGTCTTTCAAAGGTTCGTTTGACAAAATCAACAAAGGCATCGAAATTCTGAAGGACAGGGTCATTTCCGGTGACTAGGGGGGTGGACCAAGCAAGAGCGTTCCCTGTCATATTGGACACCAGGAATCCAACCTTGGCATGATCAGAGGCGTAGGTGCGGGTTCTGAAGGAAAAATACACCCTGAAGGCGTCAAGAAATTCTTTTAGGGTTTTGGGGGAACCGTTGTACTTCCCCGAAGACAAAGGCATAGGAGGCAGGTCTGTGTTGGGGGGCTCCCTTACTGCCACCATTTGTTTTAACAGGTTGTTTTCAGTTTTCATATTTTGCATTTCTAGAGAGAGGATTTGTACTGCAGCAATTAGTTCCTGCACTTGCTCAGGAGTTGCCATGGTTGTTGTTTGTGGCGTTGCAAACTGTCAGCGCCAACTTCTAATACAGTTGTAGTACCCTTTTTTATCTCTTCAACCTCCTCACCTGTGGAGTCGAAATCCTCCTCAACTGGGCTGAGCGCTCGATGTGCCGTGTAGTCCTTTTCCTTTTTTCGAGGCTGAGCGTGTCTCCCACAAGAGGAAGCCACCGTGAGAGCGTGTAAATGCGCCCTGACCGTGTCCCCCTCTCGGGAGGGACAAAAAGGGGGAAAAAAGCCAGAATAGGCAAAAAAAAACCTTGAACCGGCAGGTATCCTGATGGCAGCTGGGCGTATAAGCAGATGACCAATGGGAGAAGGCAGCAACAGGACCCACCAGGATAAGTAAACTCCAGCAAACGCCGGAAGAAAAAGTAAACAAACTAAAGGCAGAAAGCCGGGCACGGAGGAAAGAAAGTAGGGAGGAGGGAGAGAACAGAAGGCGGGGACCGGAGAAGGACCGGGAAGAGAAAGTAAGGGGTAAGAGAAAAGGCTCGAGGAGCAAGAGGAAAACAGCGTGTAGCAAGACCGCGGCAGCGAGGAAAAGCAGCTGACCGTGGAAGGTTGCAACGCGCTGGACCCAGGGAGAGGAGTGGTTAAATAACGCTACGGTCACTCTAGCGGGAAAAGACTAGACCGCTAAGTGAACGTAGCGTCAAGCGTGACGGAAATCAGGAAGTCCGTAAGTGGCAGCGGGGCCAAAGACGCCAGGTGAGAAAGCGGCGCATGACAGATGCCCTCCGGGCTGCCTGTGCGCTCAACAAATGCGAATAAATAAATAAATAAATACGTCAGTGTACCCTATAAAATTAAGGGGGGTTGTGGCGTTTAATTCAGGATTTATGCCCGATTAACCAGATTGTAGAGGCCACGTTTCTTCTTGTTCCTAATCCTGTGACAATCTTATGTAGTATCCCTGTTGAGGCACAATATTTCACTGTGATTGACTTGAAAAATGCGTTTTCTCAATCCCATTGCATAAGGATTCTCAAGATCCGACGGGATTTACGTTCAGGCAGACTAAGTTAAAAAGCACGAGAATACCCCAGGGGTACTGTGAGTCTCCATCAATTTTCAATAGAGTCCTGGCGATGGACTTAAGCAATATTGATTTGCAAAGTGTTGTGCTGCAATACGTAGATGACATCTTAGTCTGTAGCACCTCAGAGTAAGAGTGCAGACAGGACTCAGTTCAGCTAATGATTATTCTCGCAGAGAAAGGATATAAAGTAGACAAGGAGAAATTACAGTATTGCCAAGAAGAGGTGCTATACATAGGTCAGTTAATTTTGCATGAAGAAAATGACTCCTGAAAGGGCCGAGGCTATTTAGAAAACGGCAAAGCCACACACGATAAAGCACATGCAAACATTTTTGGGGCTATGCAATTATGTGAGAGCATGGGTCTTCGATTATAGTTCTTATATAAGGCCCTTGTTAAAGGCTCTGGAAAAAGCACAGGCAACTCAGGAAAACATTGTCTGGACTGAGGAAATGGAGGAAGGGTTTGATGAGTTGAAAAAAGCAATTTGCACAGCTGCAGTTTTAGGGATTCCCAATTATGCTGAGGAATTCTTCTTATTTTCGCAAATGAATGGCACAGTCATGACAGCAGGGTTCCATGTGATATAATTGCGGTAAAATTTGCCATGTTAACAAAATATTGCGGCAAAAATGTGGCCGTTTTTGCGCGCAGTCCATGTAAAACATGCGGGGGACACCCCTGCAACTCCGTACCCATTATACCATTTAAGGGGAGCGGAGGACACCCCCGCAATCCCCGCTCCCCTTAAATTGTATAATGGGGCACACTTTTAACGGGTCAAACGGCAGCATTTTTGCCGTGATTATATTACCTGATACCGACAGCAGTACTCACGCAGAGAACCACGTTAGGGTACAAGCCTCTGGCTTAATTCCTGAAGAAGGGCAGAAGCCCGAAACGCGTAGAAGATAGGAAGCTAAAATTAAGACCTGTTTAGGAAACAAATCCTTGTCCAAATAGCAGGATACCGTTTAATAGCAATAATTGTGAATTTGTTTGTGAAATTGCAATGGAAATGACTGCTGCACGCTGTTCTTTGTACTGTGTTGAAAAGAAAAAATATTTGTGAACAGAACAAATAAGAAATTCAATTGCATAGGGGAGACATCATCTTAAGCTATTTGTTTGTTTAAAATTGTGTGTAATGCTTATCTTTAAATCTTTAAATTGAGATTGTATAAAATACACCTTTAATTTATAATACATTTCTTTTGAAAAATACCTTAAAGTTAATTGAGTGTGGAAATGTTTTTGAATTACGTTACAACTTTGATTTGTTGCTGCTGTGCCCTTGTTTTGTGTCCCGATTTTTTCCAAGACACTTTTTCTGTTCTATAATTACATAAGGTCTCGGCTGCCTTGTAGTTGCCACAAATGTACCCTCCTTCTGTATAGGAAGATACACAGGGATTCGCCATTCGGTGTGTCTCAAATTATAGAAATTAAAGAATAGAGAGAACACCAATAAAGAACAACTCATGACATCTCTTCGAATTAAAAAATTCGAGCGAGTTAAGGGATGACATTATTCAATTTTTTCTACCAAGATGGCGTCTTGTGTAACAGATTGCAGCCCTCTAGTATATGTTAGAGGATACAACGAATGCCACCACTTTTTCTGTTCTATATTTCCGGTCTGGTAGCACAAACTTGCACCGTACAAAAATACCCTAGTTTTCATAAGGCTCAACGAATCAGCTACTCCACCACTTAAATGAGTGCAACTCTACAACACAACCAGTACCTTATGTAAAAGACTCTGAAAAGGGCTGTAAACACGATATATGTGCAAAAACTACAATTCCCAGCAGCACTTGGGAAAATATGTAGTTGGGAAGCCCTGCGCACGTGTGGCCAGCTGGTAGTAATTATGCACAGCTTATTACGGTCCAACGGCACGCGGCAGGTGTGGCTTATTCTTATTCCTTAGGTCTTATAAGGAATTCTGCTTCTTTTTTCGATATCCAATCACGCTGTAATGCAAAATTTACAGATTCTGAAATTTCTTGGGATATTTCCCAAGTTGGATCTTTTTGAAGTGTTGTGTAACTTTCTGGGTCATTGTTTATACTTATCAGGTACCTGTGCCAACCACGGTGGGAGGGTCTAATTCATTCGGCTTCTGTGGTTCGGGGGAGAGTGTTGAACTCTCTTCCCCTTTATTGTGTGCACTTGACACTATCACACATTGCGTTCTGCCGTACAAGGGGTCAGTTCATGGGCCGAACAGCCTATCTCAAATGGGCAACTGAATGGACAGATCAAGAAGAAGATGAATATGTCCAAGACACAAAGACGAGACTAAGAGCTCATACCAGGAATCATGTGATCTGATATGAAAAGCCTGGAGTAAAAGGAGCTGGAATCCGATGGGAAGTAAAGAGAAGATTGGAGAGTCCAGGAAAATCTGCAGAAGAAATTCATAGATGGAAAAACAGAGGTCAGATGCAAATTTGGGGATCAGTGCTTTCACCAGATGGTTGGGAAGATGGTGTGGTGATCTGCAGAGACTGGATAATAATGGGCCACTACCAGCCAACTATTGAAAACGCAGAGATGCTGTGTAAACCTTTAGGGTTGAAATTTGCTAAACTACAGACATGGGTCGAAGATAAAGGAGGACCTTTGCAGATAGAGCCTTTGGAATGTGCAAAGCTGTGCTTCAGAAACAATTGCACAAGAAAAGTTGGAGAGAACCAGAACTGTGGTTGAGTCTTTGATGTACCAGGAAAGAATATTGGGACAGCAGTGATCATGGATCACTACTGGGCGTGTGGATCTAGAGCTTACATGAAGCTGTCCAAGGACTGGGGAGGACGATGCTCCATAGTAAATGTTCACATTCCAGTATTAGTGATACCTAAAAGTGACTTAAACATTGACAGTTTTCCAAAAGCAAATGCTCACCTGAGGAAGAGGAGATCTGTAGAGCTGATAAATCGAATAAAGAGGGAGAACTATTTCTCAGCCAAGTCAATAGAAGCCTTTGACTCCATCCCATATGAAAACAGATTGTTCAGTAAAACTTTGCTGATATTCACTTTGATCTTCATGCCGAGGATTCAGACTGCAGCAAATACCAAGTGGCTCCAGATTATAAGATGGGAATTTTTGCAGACAATCAACACTACCATAAAAGGATTCAATGCTATCGAGGAAGAGCTGAGAGCCATTTGACTGATGACTCCTCAGAATAGATATGTCCTGGACATGATCAAAGCTATGGATGGAGGTGTTTGTGCAAAAATTGGAGAATCATGTTGCACATTTATTCCTTCTCATGATGACGAGAATGGCACCTTGACACGAGGCCATAGAGATGCTGACGAAGCTACACGTCCAAATGGTGGACGAAGTGGAGGATATCGCTGCTGATAGCTTGTTTGGATAGCTCTTTTCCTGGGTTCCACAATAGATGGCAGATACGTTCATGTTCCTTGGAGCCCTGTTGGTGATGATCATGCTTGGATTTTGTACAATCAAGATAATAATCTCACAATGCAAGAAGACTGAAAAGAAAGCTATAGGGATGAAGATCATGATCGATGTTGAATCTGGATGGAATACTAAAGAGCTGATAGATGAAGAAATCAGGGATTTTGTTAAAGGCCAGTATCCATGCACCTGAAGGAACGAAGTTCCTGTATCCAAAGAATCATAAGAAGTATGTGGGAAAATTGATCTATTGTAGTCCAAGTGGACAGTGCATGCTCATGACTTGGAAAAAGGATGAGCATGTGAAATCAGCAAGATGTATGAAGGGAGTTAAAGATATGAGTCCCAAAGAAGCATTTCTTCAGACAAGGATGTCTAGATGTGAAGGATGATGGGAGAGTGGTCGCTGAATTGCTCATGGGGGGGGGAGTATAGAGAAGGAGCCAAGTACCCCACCTCAAGCATCTCGCCCAGATTGCCTATATGTTGGGAACCAGAGTGTGAGACACATGCAGTACCAGTGAAATACCAATACCAAGAAGAATCCTGGAAGTAAGGCTCCCATTGAGAAAGCCATACCTGCATACAAGACAGTTTGATGGCCATTTGAAAGAAATCCCAGACGAAGCATGAAAAAAGAGCAAACGAGCAGATTGGTGAGATCATGCAAAGTCATACTGATGCGCCTAGAAGAGATGCAGGGACAAGAAAGTGAAGATACTCTATAAGGAATCAAGAAAGTATCAAAGATATGTGACATCTCAGGCTCGAGATGAAAAGGCTTATGCTACAGAAACGATGAAGATATCAAGTTATTTTACACGTGTACAGATGCAAAGAAACGCAAGTAGACTAAGTATTCTTGAGGCTAGCTATGTAGAGAACAGATTGCGGCAAGCCCCAACATACATACATACATATATATATATATATATCACTAACAAAAAACATTGTTAAAAGGGACGTTATGGTTAAGTTGCGCTACTACGCTACTATACTAAAAACAAATCACCTTTACTGAAAAAACAATGCTAAAGGAACGTTCTGGTTGCAGTGCTCTACTAAAAACCTGTCAAATTCACTAACAAAAAACGTTGTTAAAGGGAGGTTATGGTTCCGTTGCCCTAAGAAAAACCTAGCAAATTCATTGCAAAACCTTTGTTAAAAGGCCGTTATAGTTACTTTGCAATTACAACAATCTATCCACATTATGGTTACAGGTAAAACCAAAAAATAAAAAAGAAATTCACCAGTTATGGTAAGCTAAAAAGCCATAACTCACGCCACCACCATTCACTGCTAAGACTAACACCCAGGAAATCAAAGATGACCTCACTGATGACATCACATATCTGGCTCACCTGTTTTTGTTCACTGAAATATATAGGCCAGGTGGTTTTGTTCACTGACAGTCAGAATACTAAAATTAAAAAAGTGCTGTATATCTAGATGTTAATTAAATGCACTTTTAATTAGGCGTGGGAGCGCACCTCTATCCGGAAATCCTCTATGTGCTGCTAACACCGCCTCTGTTGCCAGCCCTATGGATTTATATGGTAGGCTACCGCAGTTGAAGTAGTCCTGGTGAGTGTGTATGTTGCTGTGCAAACCGTCCAATGTATGGTTGCCCACTGGAAAACAAGGAACAGCAACTTCCAGTGTATGGTGGGCGTGGTAAATGTTGCATTAATTTTGATTGATCCGATGCTAGCCTTTGCTTGACCCGTGAAACACACCGTCTCTGCACCAACCACAGTGACGGAAAGTGGCAAGGGTTCACCGGAGGGTCGCAGAGGTTGAGAAATCATTTAACTACAGCTGTGCCAGTGTATACTGCATCTCCAAAATGGCAAAGCTGGTGCGGCTGGGTCACTCACATACAAGTGCAGGTAAAGAAAAGTAGGCAACGAGGAGAGTCTTCGGAGTGCAAATAATGTCAGTGGTGGTGTCGCTGAATACTTATCTTCCTGCTGCACGTATTGATGCTGCGTTTGTCGTTGTTGGAAGCAAATTTGTATTTCACATTTTATTCATCGCTGTGGTTGCTGGTCCTACTGCTACTGGCGTACCATCAAGTGTCCATACTGCATTTGACGAGGAATGAAATCTAAGCACAAGTGTCCAGTGGGCAGGGTAGTGGCCTTACAGCAGTGCAGTGCAATAATTTCATGTGCAGTAATCTGCACATTTGCTGTGGCCAACAACAGGCACACTCCGTTAGGGCAGCAAATCTTTGAAACATCCTTGCAGACCATAAAGTGCGCTACAGACCCTTACCTGGCAAAGGACATTGCATTGTGCATGTACCACGATGTGCTACTATACAGAGGGAAGCTACTTGGAAGCGCTTGGGAAGGGTCGGGCCAGGAGCAATTAGTGCCACCTAGGTAAGTGAGGGGCACCCAATGTTTCCCGCTCTCTGCGCACGACCCCTATGGTATCCCTATAGGTGCTGCCCCTTCCGTACCAGCCCTTGCCTTCCATGCTTTCTGTACCGTCTGGTACAAGAGCAAAATACATGTAAATGAAGTGGCAGAAGGAAAAAAGTGAAATAAAGAAAGCTCCTTTCAGAGTGTAGCAATGCAATTGGCAATGAACGCATGCAGGGCGCCGTGCACTGTATATGCTTCACAGAATGTGCGCTACATGAAAAGGAGTCTTCGCTCTGTGGGAAGCACTGTGGGGGAATCAGTTGGAAAGGGTTGGCTCTAAAAAGAGATTTGTTTCCCGTGCTGCAGTGCGTTTGAAAGTGCGTAAGAGCGCAACACCTATTGCAGAAATTCTGCATGTACTTCTACGAAGGGCAGCAAGGCTTTTTGTGTACGGCATGCAAAGTCGGAATGTCAGGAACAGTAAGGAGAAGGCTGTTTGTGGGAAAAATCTCTTGGTGCTGTGAAAGGGCATATTTCCGTTTTGGAAGTGCGACATTGAGACATGTCGTAAAAAGGCACACCTACACTTATTGACAATGTGTTGCGCTTTCTGTATTTCCGAACCAAATGAAAAATGATGCTGCCACATCTGTGTCTGCGTAATATGATAAATAAATATGCAACAGATCGGAATCCGACGCATGACCTGGTCAAGTGCAAAAGACAATGAAACTCTGGTAACATGTTGTGAATTTTTCCGTCCACCATGAAGAACAGTAATGTCGGCATGATCGCGCGTCATCAAAGTCTCACAAAGACAAACAGAAGTTAGTCACTTTTTTTTTTTAAATAGTTTTTATTAAATTCAAACAAACAAAACCAATACAAACCAAACTCGCAGTGCAGTTATCACCATTACAATTGTGCACAATATTCTTCGCATAATTCTGTCACTGCTCCCCTTATCCCACCCCCCTTTACGAGCCTATTCCAGTCACTCTGTATCCGCCCTGCATAGCGGGGTTACATTTCCTGCAGATTCTGTCCGATCTTGTATCATTCCAAATAGTTCCGCTATCAACACTCTCCATGCCATCAGGGTTCCCATTTCTTCTTCTTCCCCAGTATTGCTCGCCTCTTGCCACACCGTGGTCTGCCTCTGCCCACCTCTGCAACTCTTTCCACCACACCTCCACCCGCGGCCTATGACAGGTCTTCCATCCCATGGCAATCCTTAGTTTTGCTAGCACATACGCTAGATCTTTTGGTTTATTGACATGTTTAAGTTTCTGCGATCTGGGGAACCCCCCCAGTAAGCAGGCCCAGGTTGAATCTATGACAATAGTGATCCCTTTTTCCCCAAGTCTCCACGCCACTTCACCCCAGAAGCGCTCAATTACCAGGCATGACCAGAACATGTGTACCATGTCAGCCTGTTCCTCGTCGCATTTATGGCATGTTTGTCGCCCTGCATTTTCAAACCTCGATATCCTCTTGGGTGTCAAGTATGCCCTGTGCGTAACATATAGTTGTATCTGTTTCAATCTGGCGTTTCTGGACACCTTCTTATGGTACCCCAGGGCACATTCCCACATCCGGTCCTCAATCGGAGCTCCTACTTCCGTTTCCCAATCTAGTCTTAGTTGTATTAATTCTTTCCCAACTTTAGACATCATCATTTCGTACAATCTGGAGATCTCATGCCCACCTTATGCAATATCATATATCGCGTCTATGGTAGCATCTGGTTCTTCTTCTAGTATCGTTTTAGGCCATGTTTTCTAAGATATGTGATATACTGGCCTTCGTGTAACCCCACCTCCTCTCCCAACTCTCCAAAATTTATGATAGTCCCCTCTCGCCACATATCTCCCATCGTTACCAGCCCCACAGATTCCCAATGGTTCCTAATTGTCCTCGTAGCTGCTCATCCCCTCCTGTCAATGCAATCAACGGTATCTGCGGGGAGCATGGGACTGGGTTTTCCATCATCTGGCATGCCCAGCGCCACATCCTCCATCCAAGCAGTATCATTTTAGGACGCTCTTTCATTTCTGTTTTGGGCAGCCAGATCATCTCGTTTAGATAGAATGGGGCACAATCTTGACCAAACAGCCTGGATTCAGGGGTCGATTCATCCGAGAGCCATTTGGCGACATATTGCAGTTGGCCCGCTACATAATAAACCTCGTAATTTGGCAATTTTATTCCACCTTTTTCGTAAAAGTTCTGCAGCTTCCATAGTGCTACCCTGTTCCTGGTGCCATGCCACAGGAAATCCCTGCACATGCTATTAAGTCTAGTGAAAAACTTTTTAGGTATCAGGTACGGAATGTTCCCAAAATAATGCAGGAGCCTTGGCAAGACCACCATCTTGAGCAATGCCCCTCGCCCCATCATTGCTAGAGGCAACTTCACCCAGAATTTCATACACTTCTCAATTTTCCCTATGGCTACTTCAGTATTGTGCCTATGTTCTTCTTCCCTTAGCCTCCCTTAGCCTCCACAGTACCATTTGTATGGCTGCCATCTGCAAAAGGGCCGTATGTGACACGTGCAGCCCTGCGACTGTCACGGTGTCTGCTGACTTTCCGTGCTGTCTGCGCGCGGGAGTGGGGGAATGAAATTCAACCAGGGTAGGGGATTTCATTTGTAGTGGTGGCTCTGAGAAGAGCCTTTTTGTTTAGGTGCTTCCATAGAAACACCTTTTTTTGCGGTTTTTGTAAGTGTTTTTGTGTTTTGTAGTTCACCTCACATTCTCACAACAGGGTCTTCAGTGCCGCCTGGACATTGGAAAACAAAATTTAATTGCCACTGTTCGACAAAGTAATGCCATTTTCTTTCAAAAGGTGCATATATCGAGAACCAATGTCTCATTCTCACAGAAGAACATCCCAGCAGCATGCAAGAAGTCACACATGCTTCTATTGATAAGTCCCCTTCTGACCTCTGGCTGGCGACAACATTCATTGGAATAGGGCCATACAATCCTTGGTGGTATACATGAGTAAAGCACCTTGGCAGTGGGGAAAATGATCTGCACTCCTTTCATCAGCTTCTTGAGTTGTCGGTACACATGTACACATACCATGGAACGTAAAAACAAGGCTCCATAGTGCACGACCACAGCATGTACAGTTGTGGAAGTGGCCACTCGTCGACATTCTGCAAGCACAACGCCGAAGCAGCACGAAGTGCCACTGCCCCACAAAGCCTCCACTCCCTGCAAATTGAAATTGCCACAAAAGCCTTTTTCGTCGGCATACAACAGATCTTCCGCAAAGGCATCACCAACAATGAAAACTGTGCGTTTCTCCGTGTCTACCAGCCGCACTGCACAATGTCATGAAAGACAGTATTGCTGCCCTTCCCTGTGACGCACACCCTGAGCATCTGAATAGACAATCCCCACAGGCCAATTCCCATTGGCCATCAGGGTGAGAAGGAAAGAATGTGGCACGTGCGCTTCCCCAAGTTCCTCGACGGCCGCTCCGCAGTACAGCGTGTCCAGTCCTTCTTTCCTTTCCACTACCTTCTTCCCACCACGACCTCATTGGGTACTGTTCAATAGTGGCACACGCATTCACCAATCATAGTGAAGACGCCTGCCTGTAAAACTATCAGTTCTGTACAAAATTGCTCTGCGCACATACCACACCCAGAAACGTCAGTGCACAAGGCCTTAGCCTGCACAGTCCCATTTCCATGGCCTCCATCCTCAAACGGGCCGGATATAGCGTCCGTGCTCTATGCGGGCGTGGGGGAATTATATGCCACAAGGGGAGGGGCTGTCATCTTCAGTGGTGGCTCTGAAAAGTCTTTTGTTTTTTTATGGAAGGTCCTTCCACACAAACACCTTATTCGCGGTTTCTGTACGGTTTTCTGTTATCTTCTCTGCCTAAGCATTTTACAGTAACCTTTGCAATGCATCCAGTAGATGCGCAAACAGTACAGCATTACCAGTGGTAGGCAAGGAAGTGCCATTGCAGTGGAAGAACTCTGCATTTTGAGAAGCAATAATGGCATTGCTACTGAAGAACATCCCACGAGTGCACATAAAGTCTGCCATGCCTCGGTTTATGAGACACCTTCCAGCCACTGCCTGGGTACAACAGCCAATAGTTCCATGTTCTTCTGGGTGGTATGGCAGAGAAAACCACTTTGGCAGTGGGAAAAAGCCTCTTCACAGCATTCAGCAACCTCTTCAGCTCATGGAACAAACGTGAACAAGCTCTGTACCCCAAGTGCATGCCGCCATAGTCCAGGACGACAACGTGCACAGTAGCAACACTGGCAACATGTGTGCAAAGGGCATGCATGACGCGGGAACTGCAGACATCGACAGCGCACCACAATGCGTCCACTCCTTCCAAAGTGAAATCACGATCAAACTGTCTTTGCAGGCCATAGTGGTGCACATCTACCACAAAGGCGTCCACCAAAATCAGCACAATGCATTTCTCCATGTCTGCCTGCCTCACTGCGCACAGTAATGAGGTATTACCGCCCCATCCTGTTAACCACACCCTCAGTACACGATTGGATAATCCGCACAGGGCCATTTCCATTGGGCAGCATGGTAACAATTTCAGAATGTTGCCTGTGCGCTTCTCAAAGTACTGCGAGGGTCATGCCCCTGTACAGCACAAACACTCCTACTTACCTTTCCACTGTCTTCTTCCCACCATTCCCTCATTGAGTACAGTTGAATAGTCACACACGCATCCACCAATGCCATTCAAGACGTCAGCAGCTAACATTGTCAGTTCTCCACAAGACGTCATATGTACCGCTACAAATTCAGCCTGCAAGTGTGCTGTTATTCAAAAGCACGTCCAGTAGACAGTTCATTGAAAGTTTGCAGGATTTGTGCATGCACATTCATCCACATGAGCACCCATCACCACAACCACAACATGAAGGTATGTATATTTTTTTGCAGTATGTTTACAACTCTGTTCTAAGTGGCTCTGCCCACGATGTGTGCCACTGAGCATCCACAACGTTTTCAACAAGCATACTGTTTTTTCTCCCATCCCCTACCTTGAAGTGGCACTTCAATGGTATCTGCTTGCAACGTTTTCATTTACCCATATCATACAGTGTATCAGGGAAACTGGAACTCTTTTTTCCTTCCGACAATGCTACTAATTATGTTCCCCACTAACCCACCTCCTACATAAATCGTGAAAGTATGGCACCAAAGCCAGCACTAAATGTATCTTACCAACCTAAAAGGCAGTTCCCAAAAGGTCAGTGTCCGCACAGCTATGGTTCTCTGTACGCTGCACTATTGCCACAGCCTCTTTTTAAATCTGCCAGCTTCTACTCTCCGCACTCAGCAACTCATCCAGAAGAGGATTATGCGACTTGTCCTTGGCCTTAAGGCCAGGGATCGTATCTCTGCTGGACTGAAATGTCTGCAATGGCTCCCAGTGGCTGCGAGGAATAAAATGAAAACCCTCTGCATTATGCACACAGCCTTCTGGGCCCTGGGACCTCACTAATTTCAACTGTCACTTTGAATATATGTGCTTGCTCGAGCTCTTCCCTCATCCGCCTCCTACTCCCTCAGAGTCACTTGCTTCTGCACGCAACCAGTTGGTAGTAGATCTCTTTCTTCTGCTGGGTCCTCCCTCTGGAACAGGCTCTCTACTTCCTTGAAACTTGAGGAGAACCATCTTAGGGTCTGGAAACACCCCAAAACCTTTCCATTTGCTTCTTCTTATTCCCCTCCAATCCTCTGCTCACTTCCTGGCTGAAACTGATTGTGCACTGGTTTCCTACCCACCCTCTAATCTGGGCCCCAGGCCACCTCCCACCTGACAGTTGCACCCCTGCACCGGTTTTCTGGCAACCCCCGCACTTCGGGCTGTTTTCTGTAAACGTAACAGTCCAACAACCACCGGATGTCTACACTTATCCTTGCACGTGTGAGCAACGGATGTAGTTTTACGTAGTGCTATTTTTTATTGTTCCCATGTACTCCACTTTGCCCTCCCCTTACCATTCGCTTGCGTACTCCGTGTCACCTGGCCTGGTGGGATCATTGTCTCTGTGTGACCTCTGTTCCGCCTCCCTTTCCTCTGTACGTCTTCACACGCTTGTGTATAGGTGCGGTACAAATGCCACAGCATTTCATATCACATCATATCATATGATACACACACTGCATTCATAACAACAGGATGCCTGCCACATACCTTGTAGACTTCAGAGAATGGTCTTTCTGCTGTAACCCATTTCCTACAAATGTCCGAAAAGTGATCCCACAAAAGCAGCAAAGATTGTATGGTTGCAATGTTAAAGAAGTATGTGCAGTGCATGCATACATATAGGATGCCTGCCCCTTACCTTGTACACTTTTACCATAACCTACATTTCTCAGTACAAACAGACCTTCTACCACAGTTTTTGTGTACACACCACAACCAGCAACCACACTGAGCAATGGCTTAGCCTCCACAGTGCCATTGCCATAGCTGCCATTCAGAAAAGAGCTGAATGTGGCACATGTAATCCTCAAAGTACCACAGAGTTACGTGCTAGGAACAGGAGGGAGAGGGGGTTATTGGGGGAGGAGGGTAATGTAAAACAGGGTAGGGGATTGTGTCTTTAGTACTGTCTTTGAAAAGATTTCTTTTTTTTAGTCGTGTTTTTGTTACTTACGTGCGTGCATACAATTATTTTTGTGCTTATCCTCTTTTGCTGACTGTTTGCTTCTCCTCCTGACATTTCTACAGACTGAAGGGCAACGCATCTCTTACATTTCTACAGGATTCTCTGCAACGCTTCGTGCAGAGTGGCAAACAAAACACCATTGCCAATGGAGGTAAAAAAAAAATACAATTTTCTTGGAACCACTGGAAATCTTGTTGGTTAATGCTTTCATAGTCAGTGCAGAACATCCCAGCACTGCACATAAAGTCACACATGCTTCTGTTTATGAAACAACTCCCGACCTCTGGCTGTGGACAAATTACACCGGAATGGTCCCATGCTCCTCTTGGTGGCAGCGATGAGAATATCACCTTGACAGTGGGAAACCTCTGCATCACTGCTGTCATCAACTTCTTTAGGTAAGCAAGCAAACGTGAGCACAACATGTACCCCAAATGTAGTGCTCCGTAATGGACGACCACAACATCAACAGAGCCGACAGAGGCCACACATGTACAAAGGAGATCCATGAAATCGAAACCCCACTCATAGACTGTGCCCCAAAAAGCATCCACTCCTTCAAACTGAAAGACTGCAAAGCCTCTGTCCACAGCATATCTGAGCAGATCTTGCACAAAGCTATCACCCACGATCAGCACTCTGTGTCTCGCCATCTCTGCCAACCTCACTACATTGAGTTTTGGGTGCACACATTACCGCCCCTTCCTGTGAACCACACCCTCCACACCTAATTGGCTAATCCCCACAGTTCCATTTGCAAGGCCACCGTGCTCAGAAGCGCACAATGTACCACGTGCCTCTTGCCAGCTACAGAGAGGGCCGTACCCCAGTAAAGCAGACAGTCCTTCTTCCGTTTCCACTATTACATTTGCAACACTCCCTCAGTAGGTATTATGAAATACTCACACCAGCAAGTAGCAATCACATTCAAGACCTCTGCATCGAACACTGCCATTTCTGTACAGCACTCCAGACGTACCATTACACACTCACACTCCACGTCTCGTGTCATGTGAAAGCACCTCCAGTGAACAGTTCTCTAAAACTAGCCACACGGTCAGTGTCCACATTAAACCAGAGAGGCACCCAGCACCATTAAGTGCAGGTAGCAGTATTTTTTTTCGTCCCTGCACTGTACCAAGGGCAATGATGCAGTACTTCAAAGTGCAGTACAGCAGACAGTAATATGTGCAATGCATGCTACACACGCAAATACACTATGCAGTTGAACCATATACACTTGTGCACACCCAGTATTTCACCACAACACTCACTAGACACACTGCAGAAGAGGCCACTTCATATGCTCCTAGCATGCACTGGAAAATGCAGCACATGGTAACAATCAGCACACCCCTTAATTCAAAAATGCATGCACAGCTCATAATCCAGGCGCAAAACGCAACAATCTGAAGGGTATATGTAAGCAACCCACATCGCTGTCCGTCCAGCGCCTCAAGCCATCTCAGACGCAAGGGCCACACAACACACCCTAGTGCACCCCATGTTTCAATGCTCATGTCATGTGTAATGCACTCTGCATCTGCAATTGTGCCCGTCAACTTTCACCTTGGCAACATCTTTGCATGCATGGCTCCATGAGGTTCCCAAAACTATGCTGATGGTATGTGGGTGGCTGTATACATTGCCCATCGTTGAACTTTGTGATGGTGACGACTTCCTCTCATGGCGCAATATGTTAAGACACTTCCTCTAGCAAGTGCCTTGTAAAGAGCAACCCATAGCAAACGAAAAAAAATAGGTCCCTAATGTGCAACGTGTGCAATGACCTACACCATGTGGTAGTGAACGCATATCACCTCACTTTGCTTTTCCACCAAGTGTAAAAAGTTCTCGACGTCCACTCTTCACAGGGCGCCATCCACGGGGTGATGCAGAGTTAACCCTGTATGGTGCCATTATGTTGTGCTTGGTGTGGCCAGGGCCTACTCTTTTTGGTGCATGGCCAAAGCCCTATGGCCTTTGGCCATGTACCCAAAAGTCTAGGCCTTGGTCAGACCCCGCAAAACATAATGAATAGAGGAAAACATCAAATATTAATATGGTTATGAGATCCATGGTATGTACAGGAAAGAATGTAGTAGATCATAAAATATTGGCAATGAAGTCACCAGAAAACAGAATTATACAGATTATACAGCCCCACCATGCTTTAAATGGCACCTCCCTCGGAGACATGCGTCTTTAAACTGCCTGCCTATATCATGGGGCGGGCCTGTGCTCTTTGCTACCAGGCCTACGGCCTTTCGCCATGCACGCAACATTGTAGGTCTTGGCCACACCCAACACAACATAACAGAGTCATGCAGGTGAGGATGTGGCCAGGTACATACTGTTCAACCCTACCACTTCTAAGCACCCAGCACTTCTACACCACACCCAGTAGACACAATAACTGACTGGTCACGCCATGAGGTCCAGGCATGCAGTAAACAGTTTACTAAGTCACACTACCAGCTGCACCTCCTCAGAGGTATCCTTCCTTTCCTCTCCTTCCCCCAGAAGCTCACTGTCTCCAGTGCCCTGGTTCTCTCGAAGCTGGACTACTGTAACAGCCTCTATCTAAATCTGCCTGCCTCTACTCTCCGCCCGCTGCAACTCATCCAGAACAGGACTGCGAGACTTGTCCTTGGCCTCAAGCCCAGGGACCGTATCTCTCCAGGACTGAAATTGCTACACTGGCTCCCTGTGGCTGCGAGGATTAAGTTCAATACCCTCTGCATTGTCCACAAGGTCTTATGGGGCCTTGGGCCAAAATACCTTCAACTCTCTCTTCCTAAATATCTTCCTTCTCGAGCTCTTCGCTCATCCGCCTCCAACTCCCTCAGGGTCAGCCGCTTCTCCAAGCAACGAGTTGGGGGGAGATCTCTCTCCGCAGCAGGGGCCTCCCTCTGGAACAGCCTTCCTGCCTCCCTGCAACTTGAGGTGACCCATCTCCGGTTCCAGAAGCACCTCAAAACCTTCCTCTTTGCTTCTGCTTTCTCTCTCCCTCTCCCCTGCTAAATCACTGAAACTGTATTGAATCAGCAACTGGGCCACTCACCAATCTCGGTCCTTGGCCCAGCCACTCTCCCCTGCACTGTCTCCCTGGCAACCTCTGTACTGCGGGACTGTCTTTGTATCCCTACAGCCCCCCTTCCCAGCATTTGTCTGCACTTATACTGCACTTGCCACCAGCTGGCCCTTATTATTTATCTTGTATTTTACTAATCACTTTGTACTGCACTTTCCCCTCTCCCTTTCCCCCTTTCACTTTTCCCATCCCCTCTACCCATGCACTTGCGCGATCTGAATGACACCTGGCCTAGTAGGATCGTTTGTCTGTCTCCCCTTGTTCCCCCCTCCCTGCCTCGTCGCGCCTTGAAACACTTGTGTATAGGCGTGTTACAAATGCCATATCATATCATATCATATGTGCTACCAATCCCCACACCCATGGAATCTACATTGTATGTAATGGTCAGAAACCACACACAGAAGGCACCAATGTGAAACCTACTTCACCCCACAGCCCATACTGGTCGATGCAAGCGGCCCCCCCATTTGTCGAACAGAGTACGGCCTTAGCACACGCAACGCACCGTAGTACACTTTAGGTTTTCAATTGTATGTGGCTCCCCTTCTGCCACTGCTCTACCATAAGTGACGACGAAATGCAGTCGCTGCACCAGCTATCGTACCGTAACGCATGCTGCCTGCAGTCGCCGTATGCATTGTTCACAAACCGCACACGAAAGGCAACAATCAGAAACCTTCTTCACCCCAGGACGCATACTTGTCGATTGAAGGGGCCAACCCAATCATCGAAGGGGCTACGGCCTTCGCACACATGACACACCGTAGTCCACTAAGTTTTCAATTTCATGTGGGTGTTTTTGTACTCCCCTTCTGCCATTGCAGTACCATCAGTGACCATGGAAAGAGGGCGCCTCACCAGCTGTCGTGCTGTAACGCAAGGTAGTCGCCTGTGGAGGCAGCAGCAATCTGGCGCAAATACGCACGGACACTGCAGACACACAAAGGTCTGCTTCCACCTACTGACATTTCACATGAAGCACTTCTCACTCCCCCCACCTTCCCCTTCCCTTCTTCCCACCACCGCATGGCGTAAAGTATGTTTGTCCGTCCCATTCGGGACTGCACTCTCCTCCGATATACCATGGCGTCGGTTCCCAAAAACGTTGACACACGGCACGCTTCCGTCCAGCCAACCACCGCCCCTGTCCAATGTTCGCCGACATGGCGGCATACTGGAAGCCAATGACACTTGTTGTCCACGGAGCAAACAGGGAAATGGGTCCGCAGAGTGGACCCAGATATCACTAATTTTGAGATCCGTACATTTCAGTTCTTTGAAACAAAAGCATTGGTCGGATTTTCAACAAACACACAACAGCACGCTTTCTGACCCAAGCCCCCGCCCCATCTGCAAATTTGGTGAAAACCGGTCCAGCCATTCGGACTGTAGCTGTGCGCAAGGTTTTCCCCATCCAGTCTACGGAAATAAATACATAAATAAATCGGGACGACTCCTATAACTTGTCCCCCCCAGCATGAAACCTCACCAAAACATTCAAGGCGAGCTGGAACAGAAAAGGAAGGCATCTTTTCAAGTATGTCGCAGTTAAGAACGCAAGTGAATTACAGGAGCGAATCTCAGAATGGCGAGGCTGGATCAGCCCCAAGAAGCCAGGGTCGTGTTAGGCTGGGATGAACAGACATTAGTTACAATTGTGAGAAAGAACAAAACTCTGGTTCAGAACATGTGTATAAAAAAAACAGGGAAGGCATCAGAGGTTCATTAAATATGAGTATTTTAAAAGCAGCAGAGCTCACATTTGTGGTCTTCAGTCACGTGGAGGGATGGAACTGGACAAACATGACAAACCACACCTACGCAAGGAGGCAGAGCGTGCCTCCACTCTCTCATATTCTCCAGAGCAAGAAACATAGCTAAGGCCAAGTTCAAAGCCTTAATTGAGTGCAGACCACCGAGGTGATGATAGATGATATGCTAATTGGTGGAAAGCTATGGTTATGACCAACCCACCAGCACCTGGTAATCCAGCCTGCATGCTGCTGGCGTGAGTGGAAAGGTACTGACGGATGTTAGGATGCCAACCAATTATAGGGGGCCACGTAGTTAAGAGCCCTATAGCTTGTATAACCAATAGGACGTTGTGTATTTAGTGACGTTTATAGTGATCTGTTTGAGAGGTGGGCTTAGTAGTCCCACCTGACATTAAAGAGCCTATCACCTTCTTAGACTAGTATGGAACGTATACCTAGATGTTCCCTTTAAGACTATCACATTTGCCACTAGGTTTTGTAGTTTGCCACTTAGGATGACGTTAGCAAAACGTAGGTTGACGTCAGTGCGGACGAGTTTTTGCTATAAAAAGGATGTTTTTATACATTTCTGAGAAACCATGCTGTGAGACGTCCGTTGATTTCTGTTGTACTCCCAGTTTTAGATAATTGATATTAAAACAGTCAACTTTGCCAACTTCCTGAGTTGTTTTTTTTTCATAAAGTATTTTTATTATTATTGTAGTATAGCAACCACAAAAACAAAAAACAATTCAACATAAGGACTATCATGGTCATTCTTAATCAACAGAGGCAGTACACATATCATCAGTGGTCGAAAGGCTTTCCCAGTACATATATTGGCGTGTAGTACATAGTACCCAGTTCACGCACCCCAGCATGTAGGAGGGAGTCTTAGGTCGCTTCTTCTTCCCATCTATCCCATATTTTTGAGGCTTTGTTGGGACAGCCCCTTGCTAAGTAGATCCTATGCTCCATCATGGCACACATGTCCATATCCAATTTCCATTGATCCAGTGTCGGGGAGTCAGGGGCTCCCCATTTCTGCGCTATATTACGCTTAATCAGTCCCATTGCCATATGTAGGAGCAATCTCTCCCACTTGTTAGCCTCGATTTCGTTAGGCACCCCCAGGAGTAGGGCCTTTGGGTCCAGTGGTATGGTACGGGCTAGAACTCTGGAGAGTTCCCTACAGCATGCATTCCAAAAGGTTTGTATCCGGGGACATGCCCACAAGATGTGAATGAAGGTTCCCTCCCCCTCCCCGCATCGGAGACAATTTGGGTTTGGGGCCCGTTTCCAGCCGTATAGGCACGTCCTAGGGTAATATACTTGGTGCAGTATTTTCAGCCTAGAGGAGATAGCAATTTCTCAGGGATGCATGAGAACTTGTATCCAGTCCTCTCGATCTATTTCCCCCACATCCACTTCCCATTTCGCCTTCAGCTCGTTCAATTCGGGTGTGGCAAAGGAAGATATGGCATTGTATAGGATGGAAGTGCATTTGGTGGGAATATACGCTGGCAAGATGTTACGCTCTATAGGGGTGTACTCCGGTACCCTTGTGTCTGCTGTTAAGTGGGTTCTTAAGGCGTGGGCCAGCTGTATGTAATGATACCGTTCCGTGTTTGGGATCTGGAATTGTAATTGCAAATCATCAAATGCGGTCAGTTTCCCATCTGTGAGCATATCCCCAACTCTCGTGACCCCTGCTCTCACCCATTTGGGCCATGGCTCAAATTTCCGGATTTCAGCTAGGTTATCATTTTGCCAGAGAGGTTGTGCGGTAGTAACTTTATTTTCCCACCCAATGAAATCGTGTGCTTGTCTCCAGACCATAATGAGGTGTGTTGTGGTTGTGGGTGGGGGAGTTCTCGGAAGGGGTTGATAAAGGAGGGTCAGTGGGTCTGTGTTCTGTATAGTGGCTATCTCAGCGCGTATATGAGGTAGGTCCCGATTTCCGTGGAGAAGATCATTAACCACTGCCAGTTGTGATGCCCAATAGTAAGTTTGGAGACGGGGGACTCCCACTCCTCCCTCCCAGATCGATCTCTGGAGTGGAGTGTGGTTAGCGCTATTCGTGGTTGACCTTCCCCCCATATGAGGCCTCTGAGAAGTGTCTCCACTTGGTGAAACTCTGAGTCTGGGATTTTGAGTGGGGCATTCTGAAGGATGTAAAGGAATCTGGGAAGGGTCATTTTAAAGAGTCCCGCTCTACCCATAAGAGTCAGGGGGAGAAGTTTCCAGTGTTGGACATCAATAATGAAATGGTCTATGATCGGTCGGAGATTGTGTTCTATATAACTTGTCAAGTCACCGGATATCCAGATTCCAAGATTTCGGAAGCCCTGTCGTTCCACTCGGTACGGGCACTCCTGGGGGATGGCTTGTTCTCCGCCCTTTACTGGAAAGAAAACTGATTTATCCCAGTTGATTCTGAGTCCGCAAAATTTACCAAAGCGGATGAGCAGCTGTGCTACAATGGGGCAGGAGCATGGCGGGTCTCCCAGGTATATAAGGAGATCATCAGCGTAGAGAGATGTACGATAATCATAGCCCGCTGGCCATCTAAACCCCGTCCAGGCAGTATTTTGGCAAAGTCAAAGAGCAAGTGGTTCGATTGCAAGGGAAAATAGAAGGGGGGAAAGCGGGCATCCCTGCCGCGTACCCCGGCCCAGAGGGAAGGGTCGGGAGGACCATCCGTTTACTTTCACCTCAGCCTGGATTTTAGTATAGAGTAACTGTACCCATCCCAGAAAGGCTTCTCCGAATCCCATACGGCGCATGATCTCCCAAAGGCTGTCCCATCGAATTGAATCGAATGCCTTTTCGAAATCGATTGCCAGCAGGGCCAAAGGTCCGTCTATAATCGGAGATCTCTCCATTGCCAGATGGAGACGGCGTAGATTCATCCGGGTCGATTTGCAGGGCATAAATCCACATTGGTCCGGGTGGATCAGGGTGGGTGCGACCAGTTGTAATCGGTTCGCTAGGAGCTTAGCGAGGACCTTGGCCTCCCCGTTAATCAGTGATATAGGTCTGTAGGAAGCACATTTGTGTGGAGGTTTGTCAGGTTTGGGAATGACCATGATGGTCGCCTTACACAGATCTGGTGGGAGAGTCCCTTGTTCCCGGGCGGCAAGAAACATTCTTTGCAGGGGGGCCGCCATTTTGTCTGCCCCTAGCTTTTGCCAGGTTTCAACAGGGGATCCATTTGGGTCCGGCGTCTTTCCCGATTGGAGTTGAGATAGCGCCTCTGAAATCTCAGCCTCTGATAAGGCGGAGTCCAAATGGTCCCTCTGTTGCACAGAGAGTGTCAGCAACGTTACCGCATCTAAGAGGTAGGGGTCCAGCAGAGAGGTTGGGGCTCGGTACAAGTCTGCATAAAACGTAGAGAAGGCCTCAGCAATCTCAGCGTCTGAGTGATAACTGTCGCCCTGTGGTGTAACTATTTCCCGGACATGGCGCTGTCCTTCGTCTCTTCTCTGCAGCCAGGCGAGCAATTTACCCGCCTTGTCCCCCAGCTCGTATACCCTCGCTTTAGCCTGCCAATGGGCCTGCTTAGCGTCATCCATCGTTCTGTTCCGAAGGCGCTCTTGGGCGCGTTGAAGGGATCGATGAGTCTCGGGCGTGGGATCTGAAATGTGTTTAGCCTCCCAGTTGCTCACCTCCCTCTCAGCCTCTAGTATCTTTTGGAACCGGGTGTTCCTTTTGTGTGTCGTCCAGGAGAGAATCTCACCCCTGAGCACTGTTTTATATGCCTCCCATAATGTCACAGGGTTATCTACTGATTCCTCATTAATTTCGAAATATTCAGCGGATACTTCCTCTAGGCGATCTATCAGTTCTGGGAACCCTAGGTAGTAGCCATTAAGTCTCCATGTTCTAGGGGGGAGGGCACCCTGCATACATATTTCCACTGAGAGTGGTGAGTGGTCCGAGATGCCCCGAGGGAGCAATTCTGCGGACATTGCCCTGTGAAGGTCGGTATGTGGTAGAAAGAAATAATCCAGTCTGGACATGGAACCGTGGGCACCGGAGTGGAACGAATATTCCCTAACATCAGGGTGTAACTCCCTCCATACATCCCGGAGCACAAGAGCAGATGTGAAGTTGGCTAATCTGGTAGGGGTATCTGGGTTACGATTCCGGAGATGGGAACGGTCAGTGTTGTTATTCATGGTGTCAATGAAATCCCCCCCCCCCTAGGATGTACGTATCAGGGTGATGTTTCCCTATAAGGGTGGTGAGGTCATCCAGTAATTCCTGTCCCAGACCTGGTGGAGAATAGATCGAGGCAATTGCCACACTTTGACCCCAGATCATTCCCAAGATGAACACGTATCGGCCCCTGAGGTCCTGTTCTACGGTTTGTTGAATAAATGGGATACTTTTGTGTATCAGAATGAGGGTGCCCCAGGAGCCCATTATGTACCCCGCATGAAAGGCAAGGCGATAGTTGGTTCTCTGGAAAAAAGCACAGTTTGACCGGGCCAGGTGGGTTTCTGTTAAGAGGGCCACATCAGGGGAATGTCTATTTAGGAATTGCATGATAAAACGCCGTTTAATTCCTGAACCCATCCCATTCACATTCCAAGTGAGGAATTTCAAAGATTTAGTATGTCGCATGAGTGATTTGCGAATTTGTGTAGAGGACATTTACTATGCTTGATGGGGATTTTCAGGGTATAGCGATCAGTAAGAGATGGCGGTATAATTCTCGCCTGTACTAAGGGAGCAGGGTTGCCTTGTGGAGTAGTACAAGGCATCCCTAACAAAGGACAATGATTAGTTCGACCTATGAGCATGTGGCAGTCCTGAAATAACACAGTTTTGAACTTTCCCAACTCACCCCCACCCTATATACACCGTGAGTATCAATAAGCAGCGCTCAGATACCTGAGGGTTCGTAGCGCTATATAAGTGCCAAATTATTATTATTATTATTATTATACTCCACCCCAACACGAAGTACCTGTCGCCCAAACATTGCTGATCCTTCAACTTAAGGTGTCAGCTCAAAAACCAGACCCTTGAATAGAGTCCAAGCAAGCAAGAAAGAGAGAGAGGGGGGGGGGGGTTTGACCAGGGGAGGGATCAGAGCTTCCCCCAGAGTTCCCTCACTTGCGCCAAATGTCGACATTTTCCATGGTGGATAGATTATGCGTCGAGATCAGAGGCGCGGACAGTGCACGCCCGTATGTCACGGCAGTGCTCCTTGGCCCTCTAGTAGGGGACAACAGTTTGTTCAGTGTTCCTCTTGTTGCGCCACTGGTTCCAGGATCTCCTGTCCCCCCCGTTCTGGGTTTCTCCTTGGGGAGGCCCGCCTAGGCCCGGGTCGGGGTCGTCCTCTCGGTCTCCTTGGTCTTGCAGTCCAATCGCCCTCTATGTGAGCCTCTGCCCATTTCCAGGCCTCTTGTGGGTCATTGAAGTGAACAATAGTTCCTTTATGATAAATCTTAAGTTGGGCCTGGAAGAGCAGGCCGTATTTCACATTCAGTTGAGCAAGTTGTTTCTTGAGTGGTTCAAACGATTGTCGTGCCCGCTGCACTTCTCGGGTATAGTCCGGGAAGAAGGCGATTCGGGAGCCGTTATGGGTGATCGTCCCTTGCGAGCGTGACAGTTACAGGAGGGCGTCCCTGTCACGGTAGTTAAGCAAGCGAGCGATGATAGTCCGGGGCGGAGCACCCAGGAGTGGTTTGCCCGAAGGCATCCTATGAACCCTCTCCACTGAAAAGAATTTTGAGAAGGTTTGGGGCTCAAAGATGTCCACGAGCCACTGTTCCAGGAACAATTCCATGCATTGTCCCTCCTCCCCCTCCGGCAGGCCCAGGATGTGAACGTTGTTGTGGCGGGACCTTCCCTCTCCATCATCCACTCTCGATTCAAGGGCTTTCAGGCGGCTTAACGCTTGGGACAGCTGACGATTGATCCCGCCGATGTTGTCTTCTGCTTTGGAGATGCGGTGTTCCGCCTCCCCTGTTCTTGAAGTCAGCTTCTGCAGATCGTGGCGCAGGAAGGAGACATCCGCCGCCATACTGTCTATTTTAGTCTCCATGGAGGAGCGGGAGTTGGCGATGGCCGCCATTACGTCCTGTAAGGAGAGAGAGTCTTCTCCCGTAGGGGAGTTTGGTCGTGTTGCCGGGTCCGCCGGGGCCGGGGTAGTAGCGACGGCAAACTGATCCATGCTGCTCTGTGTAGATGGTTTCTTCTGCCTGTCTTTCCCCATATTTCCGGGAGTCGTAGAGCGTCTGCTATGATGGGGCGGATATTGTTGTTTATGCGCTATTGGAGTGGTCGTGCCCCCCATGTGTGTAGTGTTGCGGCCATGCAGCGGGTCAGATGGAGGGCTGTGAGTTCCAAGAGCGTCCTCCACTAGGGCTGGGGGGTTTATATGGCGAAAGTACTTTGAGCGCCTGTGGCCCAATGCCCTTTGCTGGGCCTTCACAATACGCGCGGACCTCCGGTGCCTCTATCAGTCCACACAGACAAGAGGCGGTCCCCCTTTTGCTTCTGGTGCGTTACGGCCCTCAGCAGGCACCAGGCTCTGTTAACAAGGTTTGATCGGGGGGGGCCCACTTACTTCTGGAGCAGTCAACTCGCTGCTGTCCTCCGCAGTCCGGGGGGCGGGTGGTATTCGCGGCGTGGTGTCCCAGAGTTAAGACGGCTCAGGAGGTAGGAGCCGCATGCCACCAGGACCACAGGAGGGCTTCGCTATCCTTCCTCCACCTCTCTCGCAGATCGGGTCCGTCCGGGCGTCTTCCGGATGTCAGCGGGATTCAGTTGGTGAGTAGTCCCGGGCCCCGCGGTCCCCGCGCACAGCCTCTCGCCCGCGTGGCGAGGGGGGGGAAAGAAAAGAGGATGCTCACGGGTGTCCGCCTCACGTTCTGCTCCGTGCCCCACCGTGTCAGGTCGTCCCAAGCAGTCGGAGGAAGTCCGCCCTCAGACACCGGCGGCCATCTAGGTCGCGTAGCTCCGGCGCCGCCGGGCCTCGGCAAATTGTGGATATGCCCCGTCGGCTGGGTAAATAGGTGCCTCAACCTCCGTCGATCCGAGCCCACAGCTTCACGGGCTCGGTCGCGGTGTTTATACTGCACGAAATCCCCAGGAATCAGGATGAAAATGCAGGATTGTTTCGGCGCTTACGGGAGCTCACTCGGCTCACGTCCGCATTGTTCGCACGTTGGCCACGAGTTGTTTTGATTATTGATGTTGGAGTATCTTCTGCATCCCCATTCATCTCAAAATATTGCTACCTCATTTTGAAGGGCTGCGTCGGCTGTCGCGGTTCAGGGCCGTCCACTTCCGTGTTCCTCCACCTCTTCCGTGTTCCTCAGCCCCTCCCTCCGATGCTTGACTTGATCTGAAATGAAAGAAACACTGGTAGTCATACTTGTCAAATAATCGTGCATTTCGTCGCCTACAGTCTGCACTACTGTCAGTCTGAAAAACCCAAACCCCTAACCGTCGTGTTGCCCCCTTTGGGCAACCAAGCTGCGGTCTTCAGACAATCTTTGACAATCTCCTATTGGGGTGTGGATCACAATACACCCCCTTTGGCTGCATTCGCATCAGGCCGCATGTGCACTGCGTACTCCTAGATTACAGATAACATACACACATACAGATAACATACACCTATCTTACTACCGTGGGCAATAACAAATAACACTAAGACACAAAGAAAACACAAAGAATCAATTCATTTATAATACAATGGGATACATTTATTTATATACACACAGCTAAGCATAATGCACAACAATGCAGGCAGTTCTAATGCTATGTCTAATTTGCACCTTTTATACTTCTGGTGCAAAGCTACCATGCAGTAACTATGTAAGCCTGTGCTGCAAGTGTGTGGTTCTAATGCAATCTAATGCAAGCTTCCTACGCCAAAACCATACTTCCCATTCAGTCAATCAGTTAGTAGCAAAAGCTGAAAACCAATGAAATTCTAGTGATTCGCAATCAAGTTCAATTGAATAAATGCTGCTTCTGCAAAGTACCTGATAAAATCGAAACCACAAAGCATTTGGTGCTCGAATGCATAGGTCTGGTGACAGAAAGACGTAGGTTTCTCGCCGATCCACTGAAGAACTTTGGCACTTTCAACCCAGAAGATCTTTGGGCCATGTTGACCAGTGGCAACAACAGACGAGGTGTAATCGGAGTGACTTTGTTCTTGAAGTCGCTGAACCTATAAATCCTGGGGGAAAATGACTAAGGTTCCGCCCACTTCAATACACCTCTATCTAACCATGGATAGAAGTTAAAGAATCTGGAACCCAGTTGGAACTCTTTTTTATTTTCTGTTTTTGTAAAAATTGTATCACAATTACATTTTAAAAAAAATAAAAAAATAAAAAATAAGCGCTACCAATTTCGGCTGCCTGTGCTGAAAAATGGGATGTAGTCTTGCACTTGCCATTACCTCAAATTCACCATTTCACCTGCATCTTACAACTGCGGATCCTGAATGCCTCTCCCCAGTGGTTTGATCAATTTTTGACGAACCACCAATACAAATAATCTCACCTCCTGCTAAAGCATTTTCTTTCACACAGGGTATATCATCAAATTCAACATAGTTAGTGCAATTGTGTACATGATCACCTTCTTCTATAGGTTCAGCTACAAACGTGACTGGGTTAACTATTTTACATCTCACAATTTTAATCGCTGGATTAGAAATCATTACTTCATATGCGGAAGCTCTTTGTGTCGTCAATGTACTTTTGGGTTTCTCTAAAATGGCAAATAAGGCATGCTCCATATATATAGCGTCATTGTACAGCCCATGGTAATAGTTGTGGATTTCTCAAATGCAAATGCGGCAGCAGCCAAAGATTGTTGGCATGGAAAATGTCCTCTCATGACTGGATCTAAAATCCCACTGTAATACGCCAAAGGTTTATACCCCAGTGTTGTTCTTTGTGCAAGTACGGCTGTCATTACTGATCCATTGGTGTGTGAAAACAAATTCTTCACTATAATTGGGAATTCTCAAAACTGGAACTGTACAAATTGCTCTTTTGAATTCCTCAAATCCTTCCTCCATTTCTTCAGTCCATTCTATCTTTTCCTTACCGGAAGTGCCCAGTAAGTGCCTGTTTTCGCCTGTCTCCATGCTCAATTGCATACAGCATCATCAGACTCGAATTTCCTCTGAGGACTGCGCCTGAAGAGAAATCCAACGAAGCTGCATTGGAACATTGTTGCTATGCTGGTGTTAGGTCTGTAAAAGGAACTTTTACTGAACTTCTAGCAAGATTAGTATTGAATAATCAAGGTCTACGATTTAGTTGATCCTGCCGCATTTGCACATCAAATATCTAGTGACACATTTGGAAAGGAAATGGGTTGATACGCGCAACACTGCAATGAATTTTGGGTTAATACGTGCAACAGTGCAATGAATTTTGGGTTAATGCGTGTAACAACGCATTGTGAGTAGGTGAACATATGTTTCACTGTTTTGAGGTTTAGAGCTGGGTACTAAGAAGGCAAAAGTAAATTAGCCCTAATGCTTTGGTTTTTTTGTGGACTACAATACCCATACTAACTTTCACCTTTTGTCCATAGACGCCGCCGTTGCTAGGCGCTCGCCTAGCCCCGCCTCCAGCACACGGCCTGTCTATTTTCATAATAAAAGGCACTGGGACAGCGCCCTCGGCACGCGCCCCGGATGTGCCCAGTAAGTGCCTGTTCTCGCGCGGGCTAGCGAGGTAGTACTTCGGGAAACAGATCTCATTGGGAGATTTCCGCTCTGGTAAGATTTCTGTTGGGGCGAAGGTGGGTGGTTACATACAAGGTTGGCGCCCCCAGCCAAAGCCACTTACTTAGTGCCACAGATTGACAGAAGCCTGAATTGATTCCAAAGATACTAAATATAACAGGGAAAATTAAGTGAAAACGGCAGTTTTGCTCTACACACTTAAGATTATAGACGTTAGCCTTAATGTGTCAGGGCCTTAATCTTCCATTTGAGATTAGATTCCAAAAACAATTATGGTTAATGGCCTTAGGAGCGGACGAAAATTGACCGTAGGAATCGTCATTGCGCCGACTGAAGTAAACAGTCTAGCGCAAGGACCTGTCTTGGGACTACTAAACTCATCCGAATTGCAGTCACGGGGGAGATGGCTGAAGCAGCCATGGATGCTATTAACGAAATATCCCCTCCAATCTCTGTAAAAACACAGCTCATCACCGTAACAAAGACTGAAAGCTGCACTCTGGCCCTTGACGCAACTGTCGAAACTGGAAAGCTTGACAAAGAATACGAAACATCACTAAATACCCCATCGCACATGCCAATTATGACTCCTTGACAATTAGGTAGGAGCACCGACACTCTGATGGATGAGGCAATAGATGAACAAATTGCTCAACTGTCTAGTATGGAGGCTCCAAAGTCAAGTACCGGCCAGGTCGGAAATACCATCAATTGCTCAAAGGCAGTGTACAAAACTCCAGGGAAGTATACTGTTCAGGAAGCAAACAACTCTTTTTATAATCCTTGGATTAGTCATAATGAGGAATCTAACGAGTTATTAGATCGAGAGGCAATTAGAAAAGAAATGGGCTTAGAGCGTTTCAACAATTATATAGCGGATATTTCTATGCTAGCGCCAGTAGGTGAGCCAGAGCATCGACGCTATGCTTGTGCCACTCTCAGCCTCACAAAAACAGCCTCCATTACTGAATTGTTTCCCCTCAAGAGGTTTTAAAAGAACCACCAGAGCAGCAAATGAGGGGTCACTTAGATTCAGATTGACTGGCGAGCAGAATGGCCACAAAGCTGTACCTGTGGAGCACAGACCAGTTCAGGCTGTGGCAATCCCAGATGGAGAAAACTTAAAAAATGAGCCTAACGCATTACGACAAGAACTGAGTAATAGTACGCAGACACAGCACAAAATAGCGAAGACATCGGAGTCTGGGCGTGACATAACTGGAGCTGAGAATGATACGAGCCTCTGAGGATACTCCCCCCTATAATGGGATGGATAAGTGATCAGGTGCGCAATGGTGATGCAAGGCTAAATAGCGCATATATGCTCAAAGCTTTCCAAGATATTCCCGCCCTCCGAACTATTAGATCTGATGATATGAATTGGGTGAAATTAGCATCCGTAAATAACAATGATTTGTGGTTTGAACTCCAATGTAATCATGAAAATCATATGGACTCAGAAATATGACTTCCCCTACATTGGTTTGACTCCGTGTATATTAAAATCTGATGAAGAGGCGGCCACCTTCCTGGAGACTCTGCCAAATAACGATGGTGTTGGTAGTGGAGCCACTGAGCAAGTAGTAAATCCCCATATCAATGAAGACATACTAAAAAAGGGAAAGGGGTTGTGGTGGGCTCGTCATACTCTGCCTATGCTAGAGGAGTACTTATGTGGGTGGCGCCGCACATCCCGTTTCAACTATTACAGGAAGTGGTGGAGACGGATGGGAGGATGGTCATATTGAGGGGGCTGGCGGAGAATAAGGAGATAAGCATTGTAAATACATATGCCCCCAACCAAAACACGGCGGCATATTTCAGGACTCTGTGCACCAACCTTAGTATGTGTGTGGGTAGTGCGGAGATCTGGGGTGGGGATTTTAACTGTGTAATGAACCCCAAGGTAGATAGATCAGATAGCAGGATTGATAGGCCCACCCCAGCGGCTAAAGCGTTACGGATACTGCTAGATGATTTATGCATTCGACCGCAATTGGGTGACAGAATGAATATGCTTTTTTGACAACCAGTCAGGGACGTACTCCCACTTTATATGCGCTACCTAAGGTCCACAAAAACATCAACAATCCACCAGGTCGACCAATAGTCTCTGGCTGTTGCACCATACTAGAACCATTGTGCAAATGTATTGATACTTTTCTTAAACCACTTAGTATCAAAACAAGGGCTTACCTACGGGACACAATGAATACTATTCAAATCTTTGAACATGTTGAATTTGATCCTACTAAACATATTCTAGTAACAATAGATATAACTTCTTTGTATACTAGTATTCTCCAGACACAGGCCCTAGACTGTATGCTGGAATATTTGACAGAAGCAGACACACAACAAAGGGTGCCAACTAACTTAATCATGGAATTGATGGAACTAGCATTGTGCAAGAACTACTTTGAGTTCAATGGAACCTTCTTTTTTCAGACGAAAGGCCCTGCAATGGGCGCCGCCTTTGCGCCTAGCCTGGCTATTTTATTTATGGCTAAGTTTGAAACTGAACACATTCTATGTGAATCCAATCCCTTCCATAAATCCATTTTGAATTGGAAGTGTTACATAGATGACATCATTTTCATGTGGGAAGGACCAGAAAATGAACTCCTTGAGTTCTTTTCCTGGCTCAACAGGATTGATACCAACATCCAATTTACACTTGAATACTCTAAGAACCAAGTAATTTTTCTGGATCTCGTCATCAAACATCAAGAGGGGGAGCTAAATTGTTGTCTACATCGCAAAACGAGTGCTAGGAACACATTATTGCATTACACAAGTGATCATCCCCGACACCTTAAAGACAACCTTCTGTATGGGCAATACTTACGAATCAGGAGAAACTGTACCGACATTCATGATTTCAACCAACAAGCAGATGAATTAGATACCAGACTAAAAGAGAGAGGATATCCAAAAACACTAATTAAAAGGTCACGTAAGCGGGCGCGCTTTACGGACCAAGACTCTCTACTTGCTATCAAAACCCAGCAGTCAGGGGATAATAAAATGACCTGTGTATTAAAACATGGTATCAAAGCCTTTCAAATTAAAAATATTATCCTGAAACACTAGGATATTGTTAAACTGGATCTACCGGAGGAGCCCCCACCCCGCTTTGCATTTAAAAGGGCTGCAAATATTCGGGTTCAATTGGTACACTCTAGTTTCTGCAAAGACCCATCAAAAACCGGTCTATGGGATCTGCGCTCAGTTAAGGGTCATTACCCATGTGGTTCCTGTAGTGTATGCATGTTTACTAGGAAGATCAAAGATTTCAAAATAGGTGAACGGGTGTGGACCTTGTCCCACCTTACCAATTGTAAAACTAAAAATGTAGTTTACTGCATTGAGTGTCCCTGCGGACTAAGATACATCGGACAAACAAGCAGGGCAGTACATATTAGAATTGCGGAACATCGATCACACATTAGATGCAAAACTGTGATGGCACCTCTTGTCAACCACTATATGTCTTTGAAACAGTCATCAAATGACATGCTATGGTGGGTAGTGGAAATGGTCAAACACTCTACCAATACACATAAACGCTTGCTAGAGAAAGAGGCGTGTTGGATTTTTCGATTGGGTACTCATATTCATGGGCTAAATGAGGAATTTATCCCACCTTTGTAAATTTGGAACACTCCTAAGCTACGTTGCCCGTAGCTGCCATTTTTATGGCTCCCTCTAGTCCAGTTTTTGAATGTTCAGATTTTTCATTTTTTTGTTTTTAGGTCTAGAGTATATAGCCACTACCTTTGCATTCACTTGCATTCTCCCTCTCTTTCTTCCTTTATTTTCAACTTATATTTACCAAATTACTTTTGTAAACATTATGACAGTGGTTTACAAATGCTTTCTGCTTTCCCGCAGGTTTATATTTACCTAACAGTACACGATCTTGTTATTTTGATTAATATTCATGTTATGTGCAAGATCATGTCTTACTTGCACATTCCCGCAGGCTCTTATTCATTTGACAGCACACGATTTTGTCATTTTGACTCATGCTTGTATTACGTGCTGAATCATGTTGAATCTGTGTGAATGGGCACTTTTACGTTCATTGCTTGTGTGCTGGTTTCTTTTTCCATTCGCGACGGAGGTTGCTGCTACAGCTGCCCCCGTGGACGGGTTTCCTTTTTTGTGTCCTTTCGCTCGCAATTCGAATGAGCCCGTTTTGTTTGGGCAAAAGAGGCTCCCTTCTGAGGGGGTGTGTCACGGTCATCGTTTCCGGGTTGGTTACGTCCCGCGAGCAACTACGCAAGGGGGTGTGTTGGGCTTTATCCTATGTGGCCGCATAGCAACGGTTTCAAACCACTTAGCATTGTTTGCAGGGAGGGCGTCATCACGCCTTGCCCACTATATTAACACGAAGTGACGGAAACAGATCTCTGCTGTAAGACCTTCGCGTGCACCCATTCAGACCGGCTGCAGCGTTTTATGCGCAGCTTCAACTCCTCCATTGTTGAGGGTAAGTGAATAGGTTTCAACTTTCGTTAGACAGATATCAATTTCAGTGCATTTTTAGGAACCTGGAATACTGGCTTTACGAGCATGATCAGCTGCAATGTAAAGGGCTGATTTCACGTTTCTCTGCAGTTTCAGAACTTGCGTACATGCACTCGTGAAACTGTACTTTAATTTTATTTTCGTTAAAGCCCCAACTGAAAGGGATGTTTGATTGATTTTTTCCTGTAGGTTTTCGTTCCCATTATTGGAACCAACCATTGTTTATTGATGGGGTATTAGAATTTGCACTTGAAGGAAGCAATTGCTGGTAATCTACTTTTCAGCGAAGAATAAAAAGCCTGACTTAAGTAAGCAGTTCTTTCATTTATTTCTGTGCTCCTTCATTAGGCTGATTCAACAATGCGCCACTTGAATAATTAACGCCTACCATTCAGCCTTTTTCTTTTCTTCTTCTTTTATCAGAAGATATTACTCCCTCTGGATGGACTTGGCACCTTAAAAATTTTAGGACTTCATCTTCCTTCAGCGTGGAGAGTTATGTCCTCGATCAGGTAAACACAGGCCTGTTAACATTCATACATCTTGTTAGGTAGTTGAAATATTCATCTGCACAATTTGATTTACAGGTTTTCTGACTTGGAGTGTATGTCTCTGGTCCCCTTCTAGATACTGTTGCCCAAGCTTGGTACCGAGGTGACTGACGTCTAGAAACTCTGACTTGAAGAATTTCCCCCCAAATTTATTTTGGGTAAGGTTCTCCTTCAGGTCAGAACCATTGAGTAGTGTTTAGTAAATAATTTTTTCTAGTAAGAATTGTTTGTATAACTTGGCATTCTGAGATTTTCATCTAAGAAGTATATAGAAAGCTTTACCTAATTATTTTATATGTTTTGTCTACTTCCCTGCAGGGATTATTATTACTTACTCTGCCCCGATGAAGGCGTCTCTTTTACACCAGTGGCCTTACAGGGGACCCGCCGAAACGTAAATGTGGGATCTTTCAGCTGGAACATCTACCTAGTTCCCAGCATTATAAAAAAAAAATTGAAATCCTCCCCTTTTCAATTTCAATATTGTGACAAGTTTGCGTTGGCAGACCTGTACAAGTGTATTTATACTCTTGCATAAACAAATTGAATTGAATGTTTTTCTTCTTCATACATATTTTTTTCCCTTATTTAAATGTTAAACCATGGCAAACTTGTTAATGTACACCCAGGCATATATGTATGGAATGTCTATTTCTTAATGTAAATTTTGTGTCATTTTTAATATCATAATTTTCCTTTTTTGTTTTTGTGAAATACATTTTTTGTATTAGATTTCTATTTGATTATCTTAGTTTGCTTTAAGGTAAAATAATTAGGATATCTTTCTTTGGATACCAGGTAAAATAGGACTACAGTCTATTAATTTATTTTTTACAGCTTTTGAATTTCTTTGTGTGACTAGATGATTTTGGCTTGGCAGATGTGTGGAGCACAAAATACCCCCAAGAAAAGCAATATTCGCGCTACTCCGCCCGGCAGCAGCTACATACAAGACTTGATTATGTATTTGCCACGTCAGATGTAATTACAGAGATTACTCAGATAGAATATAAGGCAAGGGTCCTCTCGGATCACTCGCCTCTGGTTCTCGGGTGGCAATACTGCCCCCCCGAGAGCACGATTCCGACATGGCGCCTCCGAGCAGAGGCGCTCAAAGACCCAGTCTTTAGAGAAGATATAAGAGAAGAGATTACTAACTACTTCGAGGTGAATACTGGTAGCGTTGACT
Source organism: Ambystoma mexicanum (assembly GCF_040938575.1). Taxonomy (NCBI): domain Eukaryota; kingdom Metazoa; phylum Chordata; class Amphibia; order Caudata; family Ambystomatidae; genus Ambystoma; species Ambystoma mexicanum. The sequence goes on from NC_090927.1 coordinate 47,521,026, forward strand.
CGGCAGGTACTTTGTGGGAAGCCTTTAAGGTAGTGATGCAGAGGGTTGCCATAGCAAAATCAAAGGGCCTGCAGGGCGGGGTCCTGGCTGACCTACAAAGATCAGAAGAAGAACTAGAAAGAGCATTAAAAAGTGGAAGCGCAGACATGGAGCTGGCACTTAAGCTACAGCAGAAGTGTGCGGAACACTGGGAAAGGCTCTGCAACCTCAATTACAAAAAGTATATAGAGAGACAGCATGCGGGAGGGAATAAGACAGGGCGGCTCTTAGCGTGGCTATACAAGAGCGAAACTCCCAGACCCCCGATCAGAACGATAATGAGGGAAGATGGTGGGGTAGCGGACACCCAAGAAGGAGTCAACAAGAAGTTTGCAGATCATTATAAGGTGCTATACGGGGATAAGGAGGGAAGCAGCCATGAGGAGATAACCGAAACACTAGAAGATATGGGACTGCCCAAGATAAGTGGGGAGGAGAGAGAGGAGCTCGATGCACCAATTACTTTGGAGGAGTTAGAAGAAGTGGTGAGGCAGTTGCCTACCAGTAAGACCCCAGGGGCAGATGCGTTCCCGAGTGAATTTTATAAGGTATATACAGAGGAAGTGCTCCCCCCAATGTTAGAAATGCTTAATGAAGCGTTTGAGGTGGGACGGTTGCCGGAGTCGCTCAGAGATGCGATCATAATACCGCTTCCCAAACCTAACAAACCGGGACATAGCTGTGGCTCTTACAGACCTTTATCGATGCTGAACCAAGACAGCAAGATATTGACAGCTGTCCTGGCAAACAGATTGCGAAGGGTAATTAGCAAATTAATACACCCAGACGATACGGCTATGTCCCGAATAGGAATATAACTCATAATCACAGGAGACTCCACCGGGTGGTCGAATGGGGTAGTAAGACTGAAGGCGAAATGGCGATTGTGTCTTTGGACGCGGTAAAAGCTTTCGACTCGGTCAAGTGGCCATGGCTGCTGGCGGCCCTGGAAGGATACGGTGTGGGGCCCGGTTACATCAGGTGGGCGAAGATGCTATATAGTGAGTCGCTAGCCAGAGGTAGTAGAAGTAGAGCTGCTAGTGACCAGGTTCATCCCCAATTATTGTCAGTAAATGAAACAACTATATCATGGTATTGCGAATCCTGGTATATAGGTACTAGTAGATGAAATCCCTAAGTCTGTAACCCATGGGATTGTCCAGAAAGAAAAAAAGGGTTGAACAAGGAAACTCACATACAACAAAGGCTGTGAATATACGTGGTTTGTATTGAAACACAGAACATTAAAAAAAAAAGGAAAGAAATCATTTATAAACAACATACATATGGCAAAATCCAATAGTCTTAACATAAGTAATTAATGAAATCAGAAGTTCAAGTTTTGCTTCAGTACATAGGTAAATTGAGAGTACTGAACATACACCGTACGGGCTCTTTAGGTGCTTGCTAAATGAAAATTACAAAACATGACCCGTAAGGGAGAGGTACACAAATGATTCTAAGTGTACAACATAACCCATGTGTAACACATGTGGAAATCTAAGACAACTTGTGTTCAATAAAATAGCTTGTATTCAAGAAAGCATCTCATCTTGCAGGTGCCAACGTGACAGGGGGAACGTAGTCAGATTCTCGTTATCGAGTACTGGCCTAACAATAGGTAGTTCATGGACCCCAAAGGGACTTTTTGGTGTGAATACCCCCCTTGCACATGGTACACGTTTCGGCGGAAGAATTATCCAACTTCAGAGTGCATCAGTCGGATAAGTGTTTTTCTACAAGAACCGCCTTCATCAGGGCAAATAGGTGGCCCCTGTAACAAGAAAATCAAAACAAGAAAAAAGTAATAAGTAAGAAATTCTTGTGTATCAACACCTCAATTCTTTCTGGACATAACTGGGTTAGATAGTACCCACAACTATATTGTACAAAGGGAACCGTGTTGCCGGTTCTGTTGAAAACACTAGATTGAATAGATGGCACAACAGTGCAGAAACAAGGGTGCAAGCGAATGCTGGGATAATTTGAGCGTGGTGGTGGAAAAACATGCCTGACTCACCACTGAAAACCTGTCATGAATCTCGCTGTGAGGCTGGCTCCCCGAACAGACTGGACCAATCAGTCAGCACTATTAATTGCTAGTTGTGATCAAATGTGGCTGTCCCGGTCCACACACGTGCATAGCCCAAGGGCCGGCGTGCTCTACAAGGGAGGCAAAGAATGAATGAAAAATAGCATACTGGTACTGTATATGATAGTGGCAGCAGGTGGGTGCAGTGGGGACTCGGTAAGAACTGCAGGATATATAGAAGACCCTGCACCCCCAGGGGCATGGTGAGTATCTAATCTTGAGAGCCTATATGCCCCATACTCAGAGAAAATAATCATGTATGGACATGAAGTTACCTTGGCTGGAAGTAACTGGCTCCTAGGAAATGGATGCCGATCACTGGATGCGGCAGGGTGGGACCATGCCGTCAACGTGTCTGGAGTGGGGCTCTGATAGCTGAAGGGTAGGTGTCCCGTTTGTCCTGTTAGTGTGGGCAAAAATGAAACAGGGCATGGCCCTGAATATTCAGTTTAAATATAGACATATTGGTAGTGTTTAGCTAGAGCTCGATAAAACGAGCGAGTATTACCTGGGACGCAATCCGTGAAGCACTGTCCTCGTTGTGCCGTTTGGACGCGAGTATGTGCTCACAGGTGCACGTACGTATTTCTCAGGCGAGTGACTGCTGGCCGACGGCGGCTGCATCCCCGGCATTTATCGTTCGAGAGGGTGTGTGTGTCTCAAGGCCAATGGGTGCGTGCCACGTATTGTGGCCTGGTTGGTTACCGCCACAAGAATGCAGAACCGAATGCAGAAAATACGTGGAGCCAATGGGGGCGGAGTCCCCCGTTTTGGCAGGCGCTGGACAACCAGAAGGGAGGAAAAGATATGGGAAGGTAAGATGAACACAGAGTGGTGCAGGGCTAAAAAAGTTGCACCCGCGTAGAAGTGCCACGACAGGTTGTGGTGCTCCGGCGGGTGAAAGAATGGAAACACGGTGCCGTGGCATCCAACCTTCCATCAGTGAGATGGAAGCGGTGGGTGTGCGGAAATGGTCCAATTGGAGCGGACCTAAATCCCACCCGATCGGAAGTCAATGCCGTATAGGCAAAGGGAAGGAGCTGCATCAGTCTCCATGTTGATGTAAAACAACAGGCAGATATTGTCGGTTCTGCACTAGCAGAAAAAATGCTTGTGGTGGCATGTAGTGCGAACAAGAATATTCTTGAATGCTGGTAGAAAATTGTGATCCGCCCATGAGTGTTGAAAGGGTCCGAACAGGATCCTAGCTCTCCATAATTGACATGGATGTCTACCGAGTGGCCTCATCCACGGGCTGGATCCTATTCGTAACAGGGTAGAAGCCCTCTAGAGGGCTGCAACACGAAAACTGGGCAGAACCCTCTTGGACACTTAGAGGTGAAGCACGTACTCACGGTAGGGGAAAGACATATATTGGTGGGGCGCAGGGAACTAATCACTCCCATTAATATGGGAAGATTTGTTGTTCGTTGAGGCCCTGTTTCACCGAGTCCAATCTGTGAATCCATCTACATTCTAAGTCCAACAGTCATCCTTGAATGTTGGGACCATTCCGCACTCTTTCAAGAACCCACCTTCTAATGTCTTGTGTGGTGTGTTTTTTGTCCAAATAGTGTTGTACCAAGGGGGATGTAAGGTTTTTGCATCTGATCCGTGACCGATGTTCGGAAATCCGTGTGCCTATGTTGCGCATGGTTTGCTAGCCACAGTTCGAACAGGATCAGTGATATCCGAGAGGTGGCAACTTAGAAGAGGCACCAGGCAGGGGTGCCCTTGGTCCCCGATGCTTTACATTCTAGCCCTGGAGACCCTAGCAATATACCTCAGGCAACAATATGATATGATAGGTATTGAGGTAGGGGGGGGAACGACACCTGATCTCCTTATATGCGGATTATTTGTTATTATACTTGAAATACCCGGAAGAAAATCTCCAGTATATCCCGGAAGTGATGGAGAGGTAGGCGGGGCTGTCCAGAATAGCGACGAATCCTCAGAAATCTAGCATTTTCCTGCTGGGCAGCTATAAGGGGACCCCTGCGAAAAGGTTACTGGTGTTACAAATACCATGGGCGGTTAGTTCTTTCCGATACCTTGGAATAAACGTGTACCACACGGCAGAAGAGGAACATAGGCACAACACTGAGGTAGCCATTGGGAAAATCGGGAAATGCAGTTCTGGGAGAAGTTGCCCCTAGTAATGATGGGACGAAGGGTAATGCTGAAGATGGTGGTCCTACCTAGGCTTCTGCATTATTTCAGCAATATTCCATACATGATACCCAAGAAGTTTTTTGCTAAACTGAACAGTATGTGTAGGGACTTCCTGTGGCATGGTACCCGGAACAGAGTGGTGCTATGGAAGCTGCAGAACCTTTATGAAAAGGGGGGGAACAAACTGCCTAATTTTGAGGTTTATTATGTAGCAAGCCAGCTACAATATGCGGCCAAATGTCTCTCCGATGAAGCGACCCCTGAACTAAGGTTGTTTGGGCATGATTGTGCCCCGTTTTACTTAAGGGAAATTATCTGGCTGCCTGAGTCAGAAATGAATGAGCGCCCTGGGTTGATGATGCTTGGGTGATAAATGTGGCGTCGAGCATGCCGGATGATGGAGGACCCATTCCCATGCTCCCCGCAGGTAACGCTGGTTGCATTAGCAGGGGGAGATAAGCAGCTGAGGGTGATTATTAGGACCTACTGGGAATCAGTGACGTTGGTAACGTTAGGGGACATTTGGCAAGAGGGGACCATTACGGATTTCGAAGGGCTTGGGGAAGAGGCGGGATTACATACTGGCCAATATGTTACGTATCATAGAATGGTGCAGAGAATTCGGAAAACGTGGCCTGAAACAGTATTGGCAGAAGAACCAGATGCTATCATGGGGGCAATATATGACATATCGGAAGGGGGGCATGAGATTTCTAGACTGTATGAGATGGGGATGACTAAGGTCGGGAAGGAGCTGACACAATTGAGATTAGACTGGGAAGCAGAAGTAGGAGCCCCGATAGAGGATGGGATGTGGGAACGTGCCCTGGGATACCACAAGAAGGTGTCAAGAAATGCGAGACTAAAACAAATACAATTGTATATAACGCACAGAGCATACATGACTCCTCTGAGAATATCTAAGTTCGAAAATGCTGGGCGACAGGCGTGTCCCAAATGCGACAGGGAAAACGCTGACATGACACACATGTTTTTGTCATGCCCAGTAATTGAGCGTTTCTGGGGTGAAGTGGCACAAAAACTAGTTGAAAAGGGGGTCACGATCATCATAAACACGGCTTGAGCCTGCTTGCTGGGAGGGTTCTCCAGATCACGAAAACTTAAACATGTTGGGAAACTAAAAGATTTGGCATATGTGCTTGCAAAACGAAGGATTTCCATGGGATGGAAGACGTGTCACAAGCCACGGGTGGAGGTGTGGTGGAGGGAGTTGCAGAAATGGGCAGAGCCTGTAACGATGGTATGGCAAGAGGCGAGCAGCATGAGGGGGGAGAAAGAAGCGGGTACCCTGATGGCATGGAAATTATTAATAGCAGAACTGTTTGGAGCAATACAGGATCCGACAGAATCCGAGGGAAGTGAGACCCTGCCATATGAAGTAGATACAGAATGCGAGGAACAAATAGGCTCATGAAGGGGGGTGGGATTGGGGAGCAGTGACCAAGATTAATGGGTGAATAATGAAACTGTTGTAAATTGCACTGCGTGTTTGGTTTGTACTGTTGTTTGGTTTGAATAAAATTAATAAAAATCTTTAAAAAATAAAATAAAATCAATGAAGACATAATAAAACAATTATCAGCTTTTCTTGAAGCAGTTAAGGGCATATAAGCACCTGGTCAACAGATGATAGAGCATCCATGCAAACGACCGGTTGACTCGGTTTAGCAGTGAAGCGTGGTTAGCAATCATATTGTGGAACTCCTGCGGTCTCAATATTTTGAGATGGCATGCGCAACTCGACCAGATGAGGCTCCCCGATATAATATTTCTTCAGGAAACGATGTGCACAACCGACTTCCAACTGGAAGGCTATCAGGCTTTCATCCAGCATGCTCATCGTGGTATGTTTCGTCGTCCTGTAGGAGGGATTGCTATTTTTCTTAATATTGCTTGTTTAGCGATGACCAAGCTGGTGTTTAGATCTGATCAGATTTTGGCTGTAGATATATATATTGGAGCTGCTTTTGAAATCTGTATTTTATTAGTATGCATTTATTGGAAGAAAAATAGTATTCATTTAAATCAGCTACACGATGATCTTAATATTTTCAGAGAGGCTTTATCTAGGAATTCCGACACGAAAATAATTGCCGGGGGTGACTTAAATTTGTGGTGCTATGCGTCTTCGGAAACTACAAAAGAACTAAAGGGCAATTATTATTCCCTGGAAACCTCTAATGGAAATAAATTGATGGATTTCTTTCTAGATTGGGATGCGCAGATGGCGCTTATGGAAGAGGAGCTCGATTCCTACACCTGGCGCGTGGTGATAGGTCTTCTATTATTGTCATGAACTTCAGATCACGCCCCTTCTGGACCTCCTGGTCCTTGTCTCGTCGGGGCTTGCGTTCCATACTACTCCCAACATGGCCGTCCAGCGCTGAAGCCCTTGCTCGCTCCATGCGCTGAACGTAGCGTGCTCTATTTATAGACCACGCCCTCCGCGGCTCTGCGCGTCTCAATGCTATTGCAAAGTAGCCATCAGACGTGTGTTCGGTAGCTTGCGGTATTGTTTTCCTTGTCCTCGTACTTTACCCGCTCCTAGCCCTTTCCCTTTCCCTGATTTCCTGGACCCGTGCTTTACTTGCATTCTTCCAGACTCCTGGATTCCTGGATACCACATTCCCGGAACTGAACGCAACCTGGAGTCGGACGAGACACGAGCAGCACTGTTCAAGACCAAGTCTGTCTGCAAGAAGGCAGCAATCAAGGACACCGGCAAATAACGGACCCAGGTGAGAAGGGGGGAACTCGTTGACAGTTTGAGATGCCAACTGACCGAACTTAAAAACGAGATGGAAGCCGCCGTGCAGGACCTGATGCGACGCATGCAAGAACTATCAACCGAGGTCCAAAATCTTAAGGCGGAAAACGCTGCGCTCAAACAATTGGTCTTATCCCGGGATTCTGCCACTAAGGAGGGGGTCCTGTTGGGTGGTATTGACGACAAATATGACGGTTCTGCAAAAACACTTAGCGGATTCCTGGCTTCATGCCTGGTCCACTTTACTTTCAAGCAGTATTATTTTTCGACTCCCAGGGCTAAGGTGGGTTTCATCATATCCCACCTTTCCGGCAATGCTTTAACCTGGGCAACACCCTTTGTTAACTCCGGCAATGCCCTCCTAGATGACTATGATGGATTCATACAGGCCCTTAAAAACATGTTTGACCGTCCTGAGCAGATCTATAGTGCCCAAGAACGTTTGTTGGACTTTCAAGAGGGCTCCCAAGATATGCTCACTTATGTGACCAGATTTAAACAATTGGCTAAGGAAGCCGACTGGTCCTCTGAGGCTAGTTTCACCCTGTTCACGAGAGGCCTGAACGACGAGATCAAGGCTGAGCTGGCCAGAGTGGCTCGACCAAATTCATTCCAGCCACTAATGGATCTTGCCATGCAAATAGACTTCCGTATCCAGGAAACGAAGGCTGAAAAGAAGAAATCCAGGGGAAATCCTTCCAAGGTGTCCTTTGAGAGCACCGTCAGAACGGACACAAACACAGGCTCAGTCACAGAACCAGAACCCAGGCAGAAAGGAGCCTTCCGTGGGCCTATATCCCCGCAAGAAAGGATGAGAAGGATTCATACAGGGTTGTGTATGTATTGTGCTTCGGACAAACATTTGGTCAGGGAATGTCCTCTAGCACCTCCTCGGCGTTCGGGAAACGCCAACTCCCGATCTTAAATGGAGCAGAGATTCAGGAGAGAGATGTTTGCTCCACGTCAATTCCATCCTTGAACTCTCCTGGACAAAACAAACTGGTCATTCTACAGGCATTTCTTTCACCCTCTAAGAACAAGACCTGTCCCATTTGGCCTTGGTAGACTGCGGAGCTATGGAATCTTTATTGATCAGGAATGGGTTGTCAGCCATCAAATTCCGTATGAGGCACGAAGTACCATGCAGCCGGTGGAGGCCATCGATGGAAGACCCCTCAGTTCAGGGCCCATGAGCCTGCAGACCAAGGAGATCCGGCTCTCAATAAATCATCATAAAGAGCTGATTAGATTCGATATCATCAAGTCCGCCCACTACCCCATGGTATTGGGTATGCCCTGGTTACAAAAACACAATCCGTATATAAATTGGACAGCAGGATCACTATTCCTAGGCTCAGAGTTTTGTATGTCTCATTGTCTGCTCCTGGAACCTCCCTTAACACCCCCAAAGGAACCCCCTAATGAGCAAGAACCTCCACTTATGGTTTCCAATATCATACATGTCCCGGAGGCCTACCAAGGATTCGCCAATGTATTTTCGACTGCCATAGTCCAGGCCTTACCACCACACAGACCCGAAGACTGCGCAATTGAAACAGAACCCTCAGCAGTGATTCCTTTTGGTAGGATGCTTATCCTTTCTGAACCTGAGAAAAAGGCCCTCAAAGAATACCTGGATACAAACCTTAAAACCAGTACCATAAGACCCTCAAAATCACCAACAGGAGCTTCATTGTTCTTTGTTCCTAAGAAGGATACCCAGGAACTTAGACCTTGCCTAAATTATCGTGGACTAAATCAATGCACCCTCAAGGACTGATACCAACTACCCTTGATATCGGATATCCTGGAAGCCGTGAGAGGCGCAGTAATATTCACCAAGTTGGATCTCTGGGGTGCCTACCATTTGATCCGTATCCGGGAAGGTGATGAGTGGAAGACCGCCTTTAGAACACCCTTTGGCCATTACGAGTACCTGGTCATGCCCTTTGGACTAGCCAATGCCCCGGCAGTGTTCCAACGTTTCATGGATAGGGTGTTCTCTGACATGTTGTTTCTCTTTGTCATTGTCTATCTGGACGACATATTGATTTTTTCCAAGGATCCCTTTAAGCATGAAGAACATGTAACGGCAGTTCTACAAAGACTCTGTGAACACCACCTCTTAGCCAAACCCGAAAAGTGCTTGTTTCACGTTACCTCTGTTCACTATCTAGGATTTATCCTTAGTCCAGAGGGAATTGGCATGGATCCTTCAAAAGTAAAAGCCATTCTCGCATGGCTAGCTCCCACGTCCGTGAAACAAGTCCAATCCTTCCTGGGACTAGCCAATTTCTACCGAAAGTTCATATCCACCTTTTCCGAGATTGTTCAACCAATAGTAGCTCTCTTAAAGAAGGACACCCCTTTTGTCTGGTCAACATTATAAGACACTGCATTCCAGCGTTTGAAGACCGAGTTTACAAAAGCTCCTATTTTGGTTCAACCCGATATAAGCTGACCCTTTTTAGTGGAAACGGATGCTCCTAATTACGCTATAGGAGCAGTGTTGAAACAGAAATTAGAGGACAAGCTGGGACACCCCATTGCTTATGTTTCACGAACCTTAACTCCGAGTGAAACACACTACTCCGTCCTGGAAAAGGAACTGTTAGCCATCCGCCAAGCCTTCACTGAATGGCGATACCTACTTCTGGGAGCTAGATATCCTGTCCAAGTCCGTACGGACCATCGAAACCTTCAGATTCTACAGTCATTGGAGTGCAGGAACAGTCGTCAAGCACGTTGGGCCTACTTTTTTTCCCAATATCAGTTCCACATCACTCACGTTCCTGGATCACATAACCTGATTGCTGACGCCTTGTCTCGACGTCCTGACTACGTAACCACTGAAGAAAAGGCATATCCTAAGATGTTTTCTCCCACCATCTTCGTAGCCCAAGTAGTCAACCTCCTGGATGAAGTACGATTGCAAACCCAATCCTCTGAAATATGGAAGGACATTTCAAGGAGAAACCAGTGGAATTTAAGAGCCAAGGAAGGGTATTTATTCAAGGACAATGCACTGCTCATTTCTACACAGAAGTTACAGCAGAAAATAATAAACCTCTGTCATGACACACTCCACTCCAGGCACCATGTATCACCAATACCCTCCGTCTTATACAGAGACAGTTCTGGTGGCCTAAAATGAAGTCTGATGTACAGCAATACGTCCAGGCTTGTGTGGTGTGTGCCCAAAATAAACATGATAACAAGAGACCGGCCAGTCTTCTTCTGCAGCCTACACTACCCCCTAAACCATGGGAAATCATTGCTACAGACTTCATAGTAGAGTTACCACCTTCCCGAGGATATACTACCATCATGGTCACCATAGATTTGTTCACTCATATGGGCCATTTTACGCCAGTCTGTAAACTACCATCCTCTTCAGAGCTGGCTGGAATATTTCTGGGACACATATTCCGACTACATGGGCTTTCTTCCAAGATCATATCTGACCGAGGTCCTCAATACATTTCACAATTCTGGAAACATCTCTGTCGGATTTTAGGAATTCAACGTGCCCTCTCTTTAGGATATCACCCCCAAACCAACGGAGCCACAGAACGTGCAAATCAGACTCTGGAACAATATCTCCGATGTTTTGCCACCAAGGTCCAGGATGACTGGTCTCTCCTGATACCCGTTGCAGAATTCGCTTACAACAATTCCGAACATTCAGCGCTCCAGACCAGCCCTTTTTTATTGTAGTCAAGGGTTCCATCCATTGGTTTTGCCCTCTGTTCTTCCTCACCCTACACCAGTACCTACTGTTGACTACTGATCGAAACCCTTATCAACATACACCAGGAGGCTAAAGAACACTTAGCGAAAGCCAGATTACAGACCAAGAGGTATGCAGATTCCAATAGAAGACCAAGTCCTTCCTATACCGTCGGTGACCGAGTGTGGTTGTCATCAAAATTACTCCCCCGACACCTACGACCAAACAAGTTGGCCCCCCGGTACTATGGTCCATTTACCATCAAGGAAATTATCAATCCTGTTTCATACCGAATCAAGCTACCTGACTCCTGGAAAATAATTCATCCAGTTTTTCATACATCCCTATTGAAGCCCTACATTCAATCCTCTCAGAAATCCAGTAGACCTCCTCCTCTGCTGGTCGACAACCAACTAGAATATGAGGTATCCCGGATTTGTGACTCCAGGTATAAACGAGGCCATATTCGATACCTAGTTGAATGGAAAGGATATCCTCCTAGCGAAAGAACCTGGGAACCCGTTTCAAATATAAAGGCCCCTCGGTTGCTCAGAAGATTTCACCTAATACACCCGGGCAAATCTGGAGGAAAAGACCTCCGGAGGAGGCATGCTGTCATGAACTTCAGATCACGCCCCTTCTGGACCTCCGGGTCCTTGTCTCGTTGGGGTTTGCATTCCATACTACTACCAACATGGCCACCCAGCGCTGATGCCCTTGCTCGCTCCATGCGCTGAACGTAGCGTGCTCTATTTATAGACCACGCCCTCCGCGGCTCCGCGCGTCTCAATGCTATTGCAAAGTAGCCATCAGACGTGTGTTCGGTAGCTCGCAGTATTGTTTTCCTTGTCCTTGTACTTTACCCGCTCCTAGCCCTTTCCCTTTCCCTGATTTCCTGGACCCGTGCTTTACTCGCATTCTTCCAGCCTCCTGGATTCCTGGATACCACATTCCCGGAACTGAACGCAACCTGGAGTCGGATGAGACTCGAGCAGCACTGTTCAAGACCAAGTCCGTCCGCAAGAAGGCAGCAATCAAGGACACTGGCAAAGAACAGACCCAGGTAAGAAGGGGGGAACTCCTTGACAATTATTGACAATTTCTTCATATCTACGGAACTGTACCACTGTTATAAACCTGTGTCCATTCAAGCTCCTGCAGCCAGTGATCACCTGGTGATAAAATTGGTCATAAAGCTCCCATACTCCAAATATAAGAAAGAGCGGAGGATGGGACTTATTGTCCCAGACCGCCACTCTGTATCGGTAAAATGGTCGCCCATCACCTGTGAAAGACTTTTGAGTAAAATTAGGCCTAAAGTACAAAATTATTGGAAAACCGCTTACAAGCGATGATCTTCGATGGAATTTGAGGAGCACCTCGATCAATATATTGATCTTCATTTGAGATCCATGGTAGCGCAGTCTAAGGGAGGCACTAGTCCATCAGTGCAATGTCGACACCACTTCAATCTTGATATTGCACGATTGAAAAATGAAAAGAACTATGCGTTGAGAGATTTAAAGAAGCACATTTTGCCGTCTCTCTCATACGAGAGAAAACCCCGAATAATCAAACAATCTTACAAAAACAAATATTTAAGGAATGCACTTATGATTGCAGATAATCAAAAAATGTTCTATCATTTGTTAAAGCAAGATCTGCAAAAAGTCTGGGTGACATTTTGTGCTATTTGTTCTCAACCAGAAAAGCTGTTGGAACCCGTGATTTTTGCCCAAGTATGGGTGACTTACATTTATATGAAATATGCTCTCCCCGAAAAATGTAAGTGCTTATGCAATGAGGTGTTGGAGGCAACGGTTGACGAGCGCTCCCCTTGGGCTATAGAGAATATCAGAGATGCAATCCAGCAGATGAAGAACTCCAAAGCCCCGGGTCCTGATGGACTTCCAGCCTGTCTATATAAAGCAGATCCTGAACTCTGGAAATATTGAAAGTCAAATTTGACAATGTTTACTGTGGTGGACTAAGTCCAATTTCTTGGTCCACCGCGATAATCATTTCAATATATAAAAAACAACCACCAGAAAATCACACAAATTTCAGACCCATTGCATTAACGGACGTATCTTCTAAGATCTTTTCCCTTTTACTGTTAAAACAGATTCCACAGTTTATAGATTTACATAACGTTCTCTCTCACTCCCAGGTGGGCTTTCGAAAATCAATGGGATGCCCGCTCAATGCAACCATTCTTCAACATCTACAAGCACAGACTAAGCAGGCTAATATTGGAGCAGTATATATGGCATCCCTAGACTTAACGGCAGCTTTTGATTCTGTAATCAGAGCTGTTTTATGGGAGAAAATGCTTAAAAGAGGCTTCCTTCAAGCCTTGGTTACCATGATTGCAAAACTTCATCATAAACCCAGTTGCAGGATTAGATTAAACTGCCAGGGTGCCCTTAGCGGAAAAAATCGACACTGCCATTGGAGTAAAACAGGGCTGCAATATGGCAGCGGTTTTGTTCAGTCTGTACCTATCCGACCTAGATAATGATTGGAGTAATTTAATAATTTATCCCGTAAATCTAGGTTCACTAAAACTTGATTGGATCGTTTTTGCAGATGATCTATTTTTTGACAAAACACCTTTTGGGCTCCAGCACAAATTAGATCAATTTGCGGTCTTTGCCTCAAAACATAATCTAGAGGTGGACCCGACCAAATCCAACATTATTATTTTTACAGAAGGCAGACGCAAACTTACAAAATTCTCCTGGACATTAAACAACGTGCTGGTGGCATATACGCCTTCAATTCGATACTTAGGATACACCCTAGCTGACAATTACTCGGCTAAGATGTGGACAGTCTTGCTTAAAAGCAAACTCAAACCATTGACATCGCAAATGAAAATGATGATGCTCAAATATTGCATGTTTTCACTTAATCCACTGATTCAATTTTACATCCTCAAGGTTGAGCCGATTGTATTATACTGTTTAGACATATGCGGTTGTGAGATTGAGGAACAACTTGATATTATGCAGGGCTGCCTAAAATGTGCTAGGTCTATCATGTGCAATCCCCAACTGCATAGTATGTCATGAGCTAAATTTACTGCCGTTATCTGTCAAAAGAAAGTGGCGTAGTCTTAGTAATTATTGTATTGATACAATTTCCATGTCCCAAAGCCAGGAAAATGTATATGCGATTCAACCTTAATCAATTACCCACATTAGATAAGATCAAACATTGGAAGACTGCGTGGGGTTCAATTGGATGGGATATGCAGATTTTACCCCAAGTTGAATCACTGAAGCACCTTGTAATGGTTTGCCCACACTTTAAGCATCAGAGAGATAGGATTTTGAATCACTATCTGAGTAATGAAGGGTCTATTACCCGGGCGACGATATGGAACCAAGGCATGAGGAGCGATAGTAAGAGTCTTAATCTAGCATTTGTTGAATTACGCAATGCTATTGATGAGGATTTATGTGTAAAATTGGATGAGTATTCAAGAATTTGATAAATTGATCGTTTAGGTTTTAAAATATGTTTTGTGTTTTTTTTTGTGTGATCGTTTCGATTTCATAATATGTTTTGTCTTTAATATGTTTGATTTGTATCATGGATAACCACTGTGTTTTATATGAGGAACTGACAAACAATATAAAAGCGATTAGTGAAATGGAATGAAATGGAATTACTAAGAACTTGAATATGATCTTTTTTTATGTAATGTAATGTTTTAAAATCATTGTAAAGGTTTTGATGAACCAAACAATTAAAAAAAAAAGTTACCAACTTGTGCTTTTTTAAGTGCTTGCAAAAGTGGTGTTATGTATGTGCTGTATTCGAACACCAAGGCCCTACAATAATTACATAAGCTTAGAAATTGCTGCATTTGCCCAATTGTATTTGGCTTTGGTGTTTTCATGATAACCTCAGCTTTCTCAGGTATCACTTTCTTTCCTTCATGTAGAATTAACAGGCTTATGTACACGCCTTCCGTCCACGGAGCACCTGTGGAAACCGAGCAGGAATTTCTTCAAAGAGGGACCTGTCCACCATCTCTGTTCTTCCTGCAAGTTTATTTCGATTGGCCGGTCTCCACATGAAACTCTTCCCTTTACGAATGCGTGTCTTGGCTTCGCACACACTGCGTGTTCCTGACGCACGTGGCCCCTCGCATTCTTCAATCGCATGTGCCCTCGTGCCTCTTCCATCTCTGTTTGCCCATCTCTGTTTGCTCAGCGCGTCCTCGGCCTGTGTGGTCCCTCGCATTCCCATGAGCATGTGTGCATCCACCCCACTCCGTCCTTGGCGCGCCCCTTATTTGGAGTGGCCCCTCACATTCCTCGATGTGTGAGTGTTAGACAGAAACCTGTGCAGTTCCCTTAGGGACCACTGCAAAAGATTTAAGACTACAGGTGTTTGGCAGTAAACCCAATTGGTAGCAGTCTGCACCACCCAGATTTAAGAGTTAGGCAGTATACAGAGCATACACAATAGGTCAAAAGAACACAGCGGAACAAGCAAACACTGACCAGAGCTTGGTGTAAAAGAGATATAATTATTTATTTTAAAAACCACATCTAGTTAAACACACTGGCACTAATATCAAGCAGTTCAAAAACACAGTCACTAAAGTATATACACTCCCTTCAACGGTTATTAGACAAGTCTTAAGTAAAGCAACACTTATTTTCAGGCAGCGGTGAGCGCTTAACAGAGATGGCACTCTAATAACTTGGTTTAAAAAGGGAGAGAAAGGCAAAGCATAGATTGAAACAGGTCGCAACACTTTCAGAAGAACACAGTAAGAGAAGAAGGCAGGATAAAACCGTGAAGTTAAAGTTCAGAAAGCTGGACCCACTTTAAGAGGATCAGCGTGAAATGTGTCCAAGGTCACACGGTTGAAAAGTGCACAAAAGTCTCGCAAAAGGTTCAGAAAGGAGTTGGACCAAAAGAAATGGACCAGTTAGATGGTTAGGTGGCCAGCCCAGTCCAGAAGGTTAAGGATTTATTGTCACCTTGTAGCAATCTATAGAAAGGGAGGCCTGGCAGACACGGTACCTTAAAATGGTGAGAACGCTCCAGCGGGGGCAGTTGTTCCTGGCAGCGTGTGCAAGTCGGTGCTTCGTCCGGGGGAAGAGAGGATCTCGTCGTGGAGGAAAGCAGAAGGTCGTTGCACTGCCAGGGAATAAACCAGCCGCAGAGTTCTCACTTAAAAGGAGCGGTCCTATTATTCGCGGTTCAGTGTTAAGTGGCTATATGGTTGCCGGGGTGCATGGCACACGCAATTCGACCACTTGGACGTCCTGGAAGCAAAAAGAAGGTAAACTGGTTGTTCCCACCAGTCAAGGGAAGAAGACTCTCCAGCAGGGAGATCTCCTCTGTCGTTGGGAAGTGGTGAGTCGGTTCAGCAGGGCTCCACCGGTGGTGTCGTCGTAGCAGGTCGGCTCAGATTCTCCCTCTTCGGATTTTCAGGTCCTGTGGCGACTTCTGAAGTTCCAGTCCCAAAAGCCCTGCTTTTATGCAAGAAACCCCCATTCATTCAGCCTACCTGTCAATCAAACATGCTAAGTGGTGAGCGGGGCGGCTCACCACTTGGGCCAATCACGCAAGAGTGCGACCTGAGTTGGCAAGGCAACTTAGTCCAAGGTGCCTAAACCCCTTCCCACACCCCCTGTGGTACCCAGACAGAGTGGCACCACTTTGGAGGGCTTCTGTGTAGAAGCCCGCCAAAAGTGGAACAAAGTGCTCGACCTTTGGTTTGGAGTTACAGAGGCGAACACAAATGCCATTTTAAAACCGAGTTCTGGCAAAAACTACCAACCGGTGAATTTATATTAATTTAATAAACCGGTGGTATGTCTGAGGCTAGGTTAAAAAGTATTAGCCTCGAACAATGGGAAAATCCCATAGGGATATATTTGCGGTCGAATATAACAAGTAGTATCCACTGCCACCAGCCAAAACTCGACGATGGGGGACGGGACAGTCCCCCCTCGAACAACAGACCCAGGGGCAATCGAATTGCCCCTACCAGTACGTCCACAATATGATGGTTTGTACTGGTTCTGTTAGTAATTTGGGACTAGTAAAGCCAATGGTGACTTTACATGCCCGGGGAGACAGTAGTCCGTCCCAGGGTATGGAGTCTATGTTTGGGGGTCACTGTGACACCCCTGTGTTACTGCACGGAGGGTGCTGTGTAACACACATAGTAAAAATACATGAGACCCTATGGACTAAAAGACCCCATAAACACATAGATCAACAAAGGAATACCTCAAATCATGTCCAAGAGTGTGAGGAAAAGAGTCTCACTCTTGGCAGGAGAAAAAAGAAACTCCAGAAATCCGGAAAAGCTGCTGGGGAACTCACTAGGTTAGGAAATTCAGCCTAAACAGAGAATTCTCCCTAACAGTGAGCCTCTCCATCCTTTCCTTTCCCTGCCAGCCCGCGCTACGCATCCTCAGCCTGCGATGTCCCTTGCATTCCAGGGATCGCGTGTGTTCCAGCACTTCCTCATCCTTGGTCACGTGTTTGCACCTGCGCATCCTAGCCCGTGTGGTGACTAGCGATCCTCGATTGCATTGGTTCCTCGTACCCACCATCCTTTGTTGCTTGCACCTCATATCCTCCGCCCGCGCGTCCCCTCACAATCCCTTGACCACGTTTTCCTCACACCCTTCCCTCTCCAGCTCGCCAATACGCACGCGCCCTCCCTGAGCGTCCTTGCTTACCTGCTGGCCCTTTCCCTCGCCCTCCCCCAGCTGCTTCTCTGTTCTTTGTGTTTTGCTCTGTCCCTGCTGTGGTCACCTCCCTCTATGGTTTCTTCATCGACTGCTCTGTTTTACTCAAATTGCTGTGTTTCTGCTGCTCTCTTCCTTCTTCTAGGTCCCTCGTCAACCATCCTGTTTTTGCTGTGTACTGGCTCTGTGTTCTGCTTTGTTTTTTCCCTCTTCTAGGTCTTCTTCTGCCGTCTGTTCTGTTTTTTGCTATGAATTGTCTTTTGTACTGCTGTGCTCTTCCTTCCTCCAGGTTCTCTCATTTACTGCTCTGGTTTCTCGTTGCCCTGCTAACCTGGTTGTTGTTTATCATACTGCCCTGTGTTCTTTTGTGCTCTCTCCCTAGCCCTCCATCAAGTTCAGTTTAGTTTATCTATTCACCATTTGTTCGTGTCTCGTTCCATCTCTTCTGCTTGCTCCCCCATGAGTTCTTCCCAGTGTCTCCCCCCATCTCTTCTGTTCTTCTCTCACTCCCCACCCACACCATTCTCATTTCTCCTCTTCCCCCTCCTCTGCATCATCTATGATGCTCTCGGTTTCGCCTATCTTCTCCAACTGCTTTTCTATTGACTATCCTACCCTTCTCACTAAGTCTGGTAGGAAGAAGTTCAAAAAGGATATTCCGATCTCCTACCCAGGCCTCCCCATCGCAGATACCCACACCAGCGCTTCCTTCAGACAGACCCTCACCGACATCCTCTTTGTCGTTCCTTCGCCAGACCTATGGACTCTTCATATGGTCTCTGTGCTCTCTCGTTTCTCTTCCTCACCCATTAATGGTGGCACCCGGTGGGAAGCCCTCCTGGCTTCCGTCAACTCCTCAAAGGTCATCATTAATGTTTACCTGAATGGCACCGTCTTGGTCTAATGCCTTCAGGCCAACAACATCCTCTTTGATGGACGCTTCCCGCGCCTTAGCAATTTCCTTTCCTCTCCCGCTGTCCCTTCTCTCCCTTCTTTGGCTTCCTTGCCTCCCCCT
The DNA here is from genome assembly GCF_040938575.1 of Ambystoma mexicanum. Lineage (NCBI taxonomy): Eukaryota > Metazoa > Chordata > Amphibia > Caudata > Ambystomatidae > Ambystoma > Ambystoma mexicanum. The sequence goes on from NC_090927.1 coordinate 47,539,596, forward strand.
CTGCCACTTCTCTGGCACCCTCTTCCTCTTCCTTGGCTACCTTGCCATCTAAACTTCCACAGGGAGTACCTCTGATTTGTACCTCTCCCCGGAAGTCATTCAAGGATGGAAACCTTCTCCACCTCGCCACTCTTAACTTTCGATCAGCTTTCAAACACTCCTCTGACATCTGCCATCTCCGAGAGGAACTTGACCTTGATGTCCTTGGTCTCACAAAGACATTGTTCACGGCCAGCTCCGTCACAAGCTTTGACACTCTCCTCCCTGATGGTTACAAGATCCTCTCCGCGCCCAGATCCAACTGTTCCGGTGGGGGTGTAGCCGTGATCTTCCCAGAGTGGATTCCTGCCTCCATCAATCCTATGCAGGCCTACTCCTCCTTCAAATGCCTGCTTTGTAGGCTTTCTCTCTCTCCTGGCCACTGTCTCACAGTGGCTACTATCTACCGGCCACCTGGTGAGATAATCTCCTTCCCCTCTGAGTAGGTGGACCTCTCTTCCTCCCTCGTGGCCTCAACCACTCAACTCCTAATCCTTGGAGACTTAAACATCCAGATGGATGCTTCCGGTACCACCACAGGACTCTTTCGTTACCTTTGTGACTTTCTCTCTCTGTCTCTATTCTTCCCTCTGACCTGACTTATTCTGCAGTGCAGACTCTTGATATTCTGATCTTCTCAAACCTCCCCCTTTCTAACCCTCTCACCACTACTCTCGCCTGGAGTGACCACTTTCTCCTCTCATCTCTCTCTCTACCCCTCAGGCCAGGCCAAGCCAACCCCCACACTGCCACCCACCTTCACAGTCATTCGACCCATGAAGCTTGTGTCAGTTGAGGCATGTGCCGCCTTTTTCTCTCCCCCTCCTGCACCTCTGGCTGACTCACACCCTGACACAGCCCTTTCCATGCTCAAATCTGCTATCTCTGACACTCTTGATGTACTTGCCCCTGTCATGAGGATCCGCATTAAGCCTAAAGCCAAGTGCAACTCCTGGTACGACTCAGACCTCGTCACCCTTAAAGGCAAGTGTAGGGTGGCTGAGAGGAAATGGTTGGTATCTTGTACATCCTCTGACAAACTGGTGTGCCACCTGCTCCAAAGGCAATACCAACTCTATGTCCTCACTAAGAAGAGAGCTCACATCCAAGCCTGCGTCTCTGTGGCATCTAACAATTCGGCCTAACTCTTTAAAATCTGCAAGGAGCTGGCCAATCCTGCCGCAGTCTTTACCTCTCCTGTCCCCTCCAAGGCCCTCTCTACGGCCCTGGCTTCTCATTTCATCTCTAAAACCCAGGACATCCTGTCCACCCTCTCGTACTAACCTGCTTCTCCCTCCTGCGGCCCCCTGTGGCCACCCCCCTCTCTTCACCCCTTACGATGTTTATAAACAAGGCCGATCTATGAAAGCCTCATCAAAACAGGTTCTTCCCTGTTCTTCCAAAACCACCAAGGACCACATTGAAACCCTCGTTCTAACATTCGCCGACTTCTGCAACCACTCTTTCGCCACTGGAACCTTCCCTTACCCCCTGAACTGAAGCACTCTCTTGTGCACCCACTTCTCAAGAAAACATCAGCCGACCCCTCCTGTCTGGCTAACTATCTCCATCACTCCTTTCCTGGGCAAACTCCTGGAAAAGCTGGACATCTCCAAGCTTAATCTTCACCCTGAATCTGTTGGTTGTCTGCATGACCATCAGTCTGGCTTCGGAGCAGCCAGAAGCAAGGAAACTACTCTCCTGAACATCCGTAAAGACCTGCTCTCTAACCTCGATGCTAATCTCCCCTCTGTCCTCATCTTACTTGATCTCTCTTCTGCCTTTGACATGGTCAACCATGCCATCCTGCTCAACCGCCTCCGTGATAGCCTGGGTATCACTGATCAGGCTCTGGCCTGGCTGACTTCTTTCCTCTCGGACTGTCCCTCCCAGGTCCGACTTTGGTCCTTCCTCTTCTCTATCTCTCTCTCTCTACCTGTGGTGTTCCCCAGGGGTCTAACCTTTCTCCCTGGTTGTTCAACGAATACCTGGCACCTATCGTCCACCGCATTGCTGCTCTCTGCTCCAACTTTCAGTGCTATGCGGATGACACTCAGCTCGCTTATAGGTTCCCATCTGCTGGCTCTTCTCCTTCTCTCATCCCGGATTGTCTGTCTGCAATCCAGGAGTGGTTTGCCGCCAATGATCTCTGCCTGAATGCCAGTAAAACGGAGATACTCCTCATCAGAACACCTGCACCTCTTTTCCTGCCACTCCCTGGCTGGCCTCCCTTGGCCCTCTTCCTGCTCCCACCTGTGAGGCAAAGAACCTGGGGTCATCTTAGACTCCACACTTTCCTTCTCTCCTCACAGCTCTGACATCTCTAAGAAGTCAAACTACCAACTGCACCTCCTCAGAGGTATTCTTCCTTTGCTTTCCTTCCCCCAGAAGCTCACTGTCTCTAGACCTCTGGTTCTCTCTAGGCTGGACTACTGCAACAGCCTCTTTTTAAATCTGCCTGCCTCTACTCTCTGTCCTCTACAACTGATCCAGAACAGGACTGCAAGACTTGTCCTTGGCCTCAAGCCCAGGGATCGTATCTCTCCAGCCCTGGAATCTCTCCATTGGCTCCCAGTGGCTGCAAGGATCAAGTTCAAGATACTTTGCATTGTCCACAAGACCTTCTGGGGCGTGGGACCGCAATACCTCCAACCCGCTCTTCAGAAATCTCTTCCTACTCGAGCTCTTCGCTCCTCCAACTCCAACTCCCTGAGGGTCGGGGGCAGATCTCGCTCTTCGGCTAGCGCCTCCCTCAGGAGCAGCCTCCCTGAAACTTGGGCAGAACCATCTCTGGTTCCGGAAGCATCTCAAGTCTTTCCTATTTGCTTCTGCCTTCTCTCTTCCTCTTCCCTGCTGATCTCCTGTCTGATACCGCACTGGTCACATGTCCACCCTCTGAACTTGGAGCCCAGGTCCCTGCCCGCCCAGTTGCAAACCTCCACTGCCTCCTGGGAACCCTAGAGTCCCTTTACCTGCACTTATCAGACACTTGTCTGCATTTAACCCTTGCACTTCCACCTGCTGGCAGAACTACTTGTTTTTGATCCTGTGTCCTGCACTTGCCCTTCCTCCCCTTCCCCTGGCACATTTGCCCTCTCCTCTGCACTTGCGTGATCTCAATTTCACTAGGCCTAGTAAGATCGTTATTTTTGTCCTCCCTTGTTTCCCCTCCCTTGCCGCGTCGCGCCTTGAAACACTTGTGTATAGGCGCGTTATAAATGTCATATCTTATCAACGGGCGTACGCTTATTCTCTCAGCGATTTCCCCATGAAATATAATGATATACTTCTTTATACGTCAGAATGGCGTCATGCTACGTGGCAATAGTAAAACACCTATCAAAGGATGGGGTTGGTTAAGGGACGCATCTAGATATACAATCATATAGGAGCTAAGTTTGTTATTGGCTGTCAGATAGGTGCACAACTTAGGACTACCTCTTCATACGTGTCATTTAAGAAAAATCAGTTACACAGTGTTTCATTGGTTTCTCAAGCTATAAGGTCCTTCGTTATATGGACTAATATAATTGGTTTGGCACGCTTGTACCATGTCTGGAACATTTGGTTCAATTAGCAACACATAAGCCAAGACCCAGGTGCAAGTAGACAGGACATGAAGCTGCGATACCACCAATAAGCCCAACCTCTCTCATCGCCCATGCCTTCTGCCATGAAATACTCTTTGTACTTGGCCTTGTAGAGTATACTTGTCCTAGGAATACAACGAAAGTAAAGTGAGGACAGTCGCTATCTTGTCTGGAACTCCAAGTTCAAGCCCTACTTACAGCCTCGACTCACGTGACAAGGGACCACGATTCTGTTCATTCTGCAAGTTTTTAAATGTTTAATGAATTAAGACTTGGCATCTTCTGTGTTCTTTCTTGCACCTTAACATGAGAGGATTCTTCCTCCGCACACATGTTCCTCTTCAGCGTATATAGCTGACCTAGACTTCTCAGTTCGTGGCTTCAGGCCAGATAGACTCCCAACGCATCTCTAACAACCTGCTATTCTACTGCGACGCAGCCTTTCATTTTCTCTTCATAATTCTTTGTCTTACTTATTTCATGATACAAATGTCCAGTTTCTGTACAAGAACGGCTCCGCTTGCATTCTTTTTACTACTTGTAGCTAGCCTGTACGATGACTTGATCTATTGTGTGTTTCAGCGGATGTACATTCAATATACTTCTGATTTCTGCAGCACTTTTTACAGTGTAACCTTCTTTTACACTTTTAAGGTTCACTTGATTCTTTACTTTGTTATTTCTCCTCTAGGATTCATACATTGTATGCATTCAGTATTTCAGGACGTTGTGCACACTTTCTTATGACGTCATCAGTCCATTTTCTTATCTCTTTCTCATATTCCTTCAGGAATCTCCTCTAGCAGGATGTCATCAACTCGAGGGTACATTCGATATGGTTGTCTTAATGGATACCTTCTTACAAAGACTTGCTACGGCATTGGTACAATAGCTGGTGTTACACAGGGCACGGGGCTAGGGGGATAGGATCTCCTGCAGACGTGTATGTCTGCTTCTCTACAAAAGTGTTGGAGAACCAATCCACTACAGCAAAGTACTGCAACTATGGCTATGCTCCTGGTGGAGGATCGCAAAAGACCCAGCCTAATTCCTGACAACCTCCGTCAGAAGCAGCAGGCGGACTACCAGGATTTACTGCCGCAGGTGAAGTTTTTTCAGACGAACCATGGAGAGTTAAAAATGGCTTTCATTCAAAACACCTCCTATGAAATTGGTCAAACTAAATCCCTATTTCATCCCAGAGGTTCGAAAAAATTATATAGCAGTACAAATAGAGAAAATGCTAAAACTGGGGGTAATATAAACATCAGAAAGCCCCTGGTTCTCTCCCATCATTCTCGTTGCAAATGTGGACGACTACTGGTGATTCTGCATAGACGTTTGAAGAATAAACCCCATCCAAATCTTCAATAAATACCCTATGCCCAGAATTGACACGTTGATAGAATGCCTGGCAAATACCAAGTTAATCACGACTTTGGACTTGATGAAAGGCTATTGGCAGGTTCATTTGAATGCGGATGTTCAAGAAAAGAAGCTATAAGTATACCGCAGGGTCTAAATAAATGTACAGCTCTTCCATTCGTTCCACCTGGAGCCCCTGCTACATTCCAAAGACTCATGGATACAATCTTACGCCCCTATTTGTCCTTCACAGATGATATAATGATCCATGGTGCCAGGTGGGATGATCATCTACACCATCTGTATGAGGACACTACCACCTTGAGGAGGGCAGCACTCTGTGCCAACCCAAAATACTGTAAAATACAGGGTATCACGCCAAAACATTGAATGACAATGCGAGTCACAAAAAGGGATTTGTTTTTAATCTCATTTTTGAAAAATATACAATGTGTTTGGGTGGGGTCTTCATTAAGGTAGGGGGAAAAGGGGAGGCTTCGGGGGTCTCCCTTACAGATAGTCCCAGGTAAATGGGTTAAAAGAAAAGCGATGTTTTGTGACATGCAGTTTTGAGGTAGATCCAAATACCTATGGTACCTTGTTGGCAATGGATTAATACAAACCCAAAATGAGAAAATAAAAGTAGTGACCTGAACGACCACCCCCAAAACCAAGTGGTAGCTTAGAGCCTTCCTTGGGCTTGCAGACCATTAGCGGTGGTTTACCCAAACTTTTCCACCTTCGCTGCTAATTTAACAAACTTAAAAACGCACAGCCCAACAAACTGCCTGGACTAGGGAAAATACCCTGAAGAAGGCCATGTGGGATGAACCAGTCCATAAGATGCCAGACTTGATCAAGGAGTATCTACTCCAAACCAATGCATCCAATGAAGGCCCTGCAGCTGCCCTGTCCCAGCTGCAAGAAGACCAAGAACACTGGGGTTTTGTATACAAGTAGGCCATTATTTCCCTGAGGACAAAATTATGCTACTGTGGAATTGGAGGCTCTGGCTATCAAGTGGGACATTATCAGTTTGACATACTATCTAACTGGAAGACAATTCAGGCTCATTGCAGACCACTTGCCTTTAACATGAATGTGTCTGAGGAAGGAGACCAATGTCAGGGTGATGAGGTAGCGTGTAGACCTGCAGCCTTTTTGCTTCATGGTAGAACACACAAAGGCAAAGACCAATGGAACATAGACTTCCTCAGCTGCTGTGCCATAGGCCAGCTAGAGGAGGCCTTAAAGCAAACGGTGGCAGTATGTGACGAATCCAAGGAGCTCATCCCCGCTCCCCAAGGGGGAGCCACCACCTTTGGGACTATGGAGGTGAGCCTGCTACACTATCACCCCCTAGCGGACAGGGCAAATGGGAACCCCCTTGGGGACAGGGAATCCCCAGAAAGGGATATGTTATCCTCCATTACCATTAAACTCTAATACCTATGATGGCTATGTGGGAGGTGAAATGTCTGGTCATCTAAAACTTCCTGTTATAACGGCTGGTTTGGTTTCTGACTGAAGTATCCCCAGTCCTCACCTGAAATAGCAGAACCGTAGATGGCCCTGTGAAGGGAAGTCTGAAAGGCACTCAGTGCATTGGGACTGGGCATCTAGGAGAGTCTTGTATGGTAAAGAGACACCAGGGTGGGGGGCAGACCCCAGCCACCGCTCCTTTATTCGGGCAATGGCCCAGAGTATGCCTTTTTTGTATTCGTGTTTCTTTGCAGTGGGAGAGAACTCGGGTTAGAATAAGTTTCTGGACCAAGGACTTTCTGTAAGACATCCTGATGGGCACCCTTTGATGTATATCTTTGTAGAGTAGGGAACAAAATCTTAGGCCTAGGGACAGGTTAGGGCTTGGTTTTCCTTAAAAACGGAATAAAGAAGTGTTCAGACACCACGCCTCCTTGTCTGTCTCCTGATTCTTGGTCCACCTTTGCCTGAAGGAATATTTTTGGCAGCAGTTCCCAGGATACTGCTGCAGCCCTGGGCCTTGCAGGACATGCTGGAGTCATGCTACCAGCAACTCCACACCAGAAAAAGCTTGCACAGCTGCCGTTTGTGGGGAAACGAGCAATCAGCCAGAGTGAGAAAGATTAGTATTAACTGGAGTGTATTGAATCATTACCGGTGTTCCCACAAGGAACAGGGACATGGCTCTCCAGTGATTAATTCCCTTCTACCCGGGCAGTTCTGGGCTTCTGCATTGCAGAGGGCAAAGGGAGGGTTAGTGTCCACTATTCCAAAGACCACAAGGCTAAAGATTAACTACCAGAAGGCTGAGTCTGTGAGGAGGATTTTGTGAGATAAATTCTTTCTTTTTACGGTTGGTCGGAGCATATTCATTCTCATTGGGGCAAAGGCTTAAAATCCCACCAGAAAAAACAGGTGCTGGGGCTAGTGGGTGTCAAAACGTCCACACCTTACCAACCCCAGTGAGAAGTGCATGCGAACGGTGTAACATAACTCTGCTATATATGCTCGACATCCTGCAAGCAGGACACAAATCCCTCTGGGAGTCGGATATGGTCAAAGAAACGGATAAACAGAGGGTATTAGCGATGGAGGAAGGGGATTGAGAGGTGAGGCAATGGGGTGAGGGTGTTTAGGCAGGGAGGCAGTGCACCAGTCAGATAGTGGAGAGAAAAGAGGCGGGACTTGATGAGGGAGGGGTTTGGACAGGAGAGTTAGTAATCGAAAAGGAAGCACCAGGTGAAGATACTTTAGTAGTGAAGTAATTAGCAAAGTCTGATGAAGAAAGAGGAGATGAAAGAAGGGTCTGCGGGCGAGGAGAAATAATATGATTTAAGAGCTGAACAAGACATCGGGAAGAGGAGAAAGGGAAAGTGTGAGGTCAGAAAAATATTTTATTTTAGCAGAGAATAAAAGAGTTGTATAAAGAGTGATGCATTGTGAGGGTAGACTGGTCGGCAGAAAACAGATGTTTTCCCATCTTCTTTCTGCTTTCCGAAGAGAGGAGTGAGGAACACGAAGGGAGGGTGTTAGCCAAGGTTGAGGGGGTTTAGGAGATTGTGTGAAAGTTGTGGGAAGTCCAATCACTTTGCCAGGGTATCCTGACTGCAATCTCTAACAGCAAGCCGAGGTAAGTCAAATGCTAGCAGAAGATACGAAGTGGCACCAATCAAACCAGCCCAAGTTGAACAAGAACCACCAGGAGATGAAAGTCTTTCATTGGAACAGTTCTAGAAGCAGAGCAGTAACACTGCAGACAAGCGAGATGCACCATAAACATTCAGGGCAAGTGCACACTGGTACTGATTCACCAAAGCGCATTAATTATTGCGATGGTCCACTTGCACTTCAATTGGCCTCGCAAGCTGAAATCCCCACTGCCCATAGACTTAATTATTCATGACAGGTTAGGCCTTGGTTTTCCTTAAAAACGGAATAAAGAAGTGTTCAGACACCACGCCTCCTTGTCTGTCTCCAGATTCTGACCCACCACAGTAGCTATGATTTCATGTGGTTCATGGCCACCATATTGGTAGAGGCAGAAGAGGGATATCGGGACTCCTCTCTAGAATTATCACAATAGATCCTCCGTTGTGAGCAGAAACTAAAAATTGTGGACAAAGAAGCAGCAACTGCTGTGCCGTGGGGACTCACCCCTGCTCAGACACAACATTTTTGATCTAATCTTTCACAAGTTTTAATCATAATTTAATAAAATGTCCATTTTAAAATTAAAATGTTTGGGAATGTATATATACATATAATACAAAACGTAGGTGGAAATAAACCTTTCTCCAGTGGAGACACATGGCTTTGTTTTCTTTTATTTTCAGTCATAATAAACCAAATTCAGGTTCCTCCATACAGGACTGCCCTGCATCTCCTGCTGGTGGTGCCAGGCAAATGCAAAGAATAGTAAGGGGCTTCACCAAATATACCCACTGCCCGAGCTTTACAACAACTTGCGACAGCCGTATGTCTGGACAAAAAATGACAGGGCTGAGCTCTCGTCAAGATCCTAGCACTGATCCTTAAATTTGCCAATAATTGCAACAAATGCGACCAAAAACAGCAGTGCTATATAGGACAGGCACTTCTGCAGCTCCCGAGTGAAGTTCCGAAGAAATTCGGAGCTCACAATCAGGAAAACGAGATCAGCATACACGCCCCAGGGGGGCCAGAGAAATGGCGGTCTGAGCGAGGTGAAGAGCTGATGTGGGGGAGGGGCTCGTCTGGACAATTGGCCCCTGCGGCTTTCCGAACGGCAACGGCTGGAAGCGACTGCCGTGGCCTGCAGCTAGGGACGAATGGTGCCGTGGAGGTGACAAGCCGACGGGGGCGCTCCTGTGGCGGCCCGCGGAGAAAGGAGTGCGGTCCTGCCACTGGGTGTCGGCCTGCTGCGGCTTCCCCCTCCACCTGGGAGCCTCTGCCGAGCTGAGAGCGGAGTACGGAGAGGGTGCGCCGAGGTGAAGAATGACGCATCGGCCACCCCCGGCAATGCCTATGAGGCGGGCGAGGAGCGGGCGAAACGTGTGTGGGCCTGCCCGGAGCGCACACAGATGTAAGAGTGCCTGCATGGGCACATGAAGCTGGAGGAGGCGTGCGGCCACGCGAGGCGACATCAATAGCAGTAGACCGGGGGTGCACTATAGGCACAGGAGACGTGCTGGGTACTCCAGTGCAGCACGCGCCCCCAGGTGGGGTTCATCACCCGCTGGCCTCCCCGCATCCGAATAATGTGATCCTGAAGTGCAGGGGCTAACCCTGGATTGCACTAAGAACCCCGAGAGGATCAGCAGAAAGACGCACCCACAGTGTGCAGGGGACTTCGGGAGGCCAGGTTGCACTGGGTGACAATGACTATAAGGAAGAGCCAGGCACCTCAATGGCGCTGCGGCAGGGGGCCCACACCGGAGTGGGGGGAGGGAGGACACTAAGCACCACGCCAGGAGCCATCTTGCTGAGTAGAAGGCTGAGTGCCCCCCTCTGTTGTGGGGACAACTGCATTACCAGACACCATAAGCAAGTTCGGAACGAGGAACTGCTCTACCGGGCATCTTGAATAGGTTGCTGCCCTGCACCTGGAGGAGGGAGAGGCTGGACGATTGTGCGCTGCGGACGGAGTGCAAAAGATGCAGCTGGCTGGGGGACGCACAGATGAATAGCTGACACTAAAGGCAGTGCTGCGACTGGCGCACGGTGGCGAAGCACCGCCAGTTGGCACTGCGATAGCGCAAAATCGGCATGACCCTAAAATTGCGCCACGAGAAGGGAGTTGTGCCTTACACTTGTACCTGACACGCAGTGGGGCCCAAAGCATCAGAGCATCACACGCATTGCTCCTCCAGCCCTTGTCAGGAGGCGCACGGAACCAGGGGAAGCAAGGTGTACCCGAGATAAGCAGCGCTGTACCATGTCTCAGTCCAGGGGAAAGAACAAAGAAAAAGCCACAATCATGGACTCATTCAACGCCGCCACGTCTAAGGGGCAGCGAAAGAACGAAACAGCGGCACAAGCAGCCCCACCAGACAAGGAAACTGACACTAAAGACAGCCAGGTACTGGACGCAACTGCTGCCTTGAAAACCTTTATTGACACCAAAATCAATGAAGTCAAATCTGACATACAGCTAATGAGGCAGGACATGCATAATCTCACTGAAAGGGTCACGAACAACGAGCAGGACCTGAAAGAGACTATGGGCACTACCAACAACCTAGAAAAAAGACTATCAGAGCTGGAAAGGAAGAACAAGGCTCTAGAGGCTAGGGCCGAGGACACGGAAGGCCGCGCTCGGCACAATAATGTGCACCTACTAGGGGTTCCCGAGGGGATGGAGGGCCCGAACCCAACGAGGTTTGTTGAAAACCTGATTTTGCAGGAAATAGGAGCAGGAAAACTGTCTCATGGATTTGTGGTGGAGAGGGCCCACAGGTCCTTGCAGAAAAGACCACCGCCAGGTTCATATCCGCCCCCCCATGATAGCGAAAATACTCAATTTTCGCGTCAGGGAGGCGATCCTGAAATTCTCGAGAGATGGCGGAGTCATCAGCCGAGACAACTCCAACATAGCAATATATCTGGACTACATGCCACTAGTTCAACGGGCGAGAAACTCCATTGTGCCAATTAAAGCAAGACTCTGGCAACTACAGATTAAATACATGCTGATGTACCCGTCCAGACTTAAAGTGATTTATAAGGGGAAACCAGTCTTCTTGGAGACGCCAGCAGCGGCCAGGATGTGGATGGAACACAACAACCTAGATCAGGGCGACGAGCGAGTTACCTGAAAAAACAAGCCGGCAATGAACTTTCTGGGGTAAGGTGGCGTGCTAATCAAACAGGGAGCCGCTGCATCATGAAGCGCACTTCACACTCAACTACAAAGCGAATGGAGATATCACACAAAGACGCAACGACACCTGGACGCTACTCCGGGGAACGGCCTACCCCCACAAACTGTTAGGTGCCGGCCTGTTGCTGACACCGCACACACTCGCACATGAAGACCCGGATAGGTCAAGATGGTGCGGGAGCGCTCGAGCGCTGTGGCTGGAGCGCGGCTGCTGAGCGCAGTTTTCTGTTATGGGTTAAATGCCACTTGGCTTCTGCACATGTTAGAGGCAAATTTTTTAGTTTAAATTGTTGGTTGTATTATTATATGGTCTTCGCAACAAGCCCAAGGAGGGACAGGATGGCACTGGAGCGGGGAACGGCTGGGGCTGGGGGATGATGGGGGGGTTTGGGGGCGCAGGGGCCGGGGAGCTATATGGACTTGAATGAAAGAAGGATGTGGTGGGGGGAGGCAACTGGGGGGTGGCGGGGGACCAGGGAGGAGGGTAAGAGACACAGGGCCCTTTATGAATGGAAATGGCAGTTGACTTAAAAGTGTTGACTTGGAACGTGAGGGGGATGGGCTCGTAAAATACGCAGAAACAGAATTAAATCCTATTTGAGGAGGAAGAAGGTCTCTATAGCCCTGCTACAAGAGACACCCCTCACTGCTGAAGGCAATGACAGAGTGTCGGATTACTGGGGCGGACAGGGGTTCGGGGCTGCTTACTCTAAATACGCTCGAGGGGTTTACACCTGGTTAAGCGCCGGGGTCCCATTCCACCTCCTGACGAAAGAAGCTGATGCAGGAGGGAGATATCTGATACTGAGAGGGAGCATAGAACAGCAGGAGTTCTGTATAGTGAATTCCTACCTCCCTAATCATGGCACCGCAGCATACCTGGCTGCGCTTGGGGCGAAATTGGCCCCATATCGAGACTGCTTCTTCATATGGGGTGGAGATTTCAATTGCGTGCACGATCCCACACTAGACAGATCTAGCCTGCCGCTGCATGGGCCTCCACTCACCCCGACTGCGTTAAACAAGGTGATTGGGAGTTGACGGATGTGTGGAGAGAAAGGCACCCAATGGACAGAGTATTCTTACTACTCACCTCCACATAATCTCTACACCTGGATCGACTATTTACTGGTAGATAGGGCACGGCTGCCCCAGGTGGAGGAGGCCACTTACCTGGGCAGAATGATTTCAGATCATTCCCCATTGACCATGGAATGGAGGCTAAGAGGCCCTAGACCCCCCCCCATACCGCTGTGGCACACGCCTACAGATGCCATCACTGATATCCCCTTCAGGCAAGAACTTAGATCCAGGATAGTAGAATACAGGGACACTAATGTGGGAAGCGTTGGGAGCTGGGACACCATCTGGGAAGCACTGAAGGTGGTGATCAGCGGATAAGTAATTGCCTGGGCAGGCAGTATAAGGAGGCTTCTAAGAGAGGAGCTCAAAAGGGGAGAAGGCAAGATTAAACAACTGGAGGCAAGCCCCCTAAAAACCAGAGAGATGGAACTAGAACTGGCTAAAGTGAGAGAGGAGTGCCGGGGAGCATGGGACAGACTGTCCAGATTTGACTACATGGCTAAGACAACCAGGGCCCATGCAGAGGGAGACAAAACGGGGAGGCTGCTTTCCGTGGTTGTGTAAAAAGGAGAACCCAAAACGCCCAATTGTGGCCATAAGAGATGACTCTGGCACACTACACTACACACCACACAATTAGCCATAAATGAAACATTTAGAGACTTCTACTCCCGATTGTACGACCACGACAGGCAGGTTCCCCAGGAAGACATACAAGACACACTAGAGGAAATAGGGCTTCCAACATTAGATGTGGCACAGCGAGACATGCTAAATGAGGAATTATCAGCTGAGGACATACAGGAGGCGATACAGTCACTGGCTACGTGCAAGACGCCAGGGAGCGACGGATTGCCCCCGGAGTATTACAAAACTTACGGTCCTGAGCTAGTCCCCCTGTTGCAGGAGACGTTTAAAGAAGCATACGAAACAGGGATACTACCCAAAAGTATGCACGAAACCATAGTGGTTACGATTCTGAAACCTGGGAAGCCTCCGGACGAATGCGGATCATATAGACCGCTGGCCATGCTAAATTATGATATCAAAATCCTCACGACAATACTGGCGAAGCGCCTATCAAGGGTCATAGGAACCATAGTGCACAGCGATCAGAACGGGTTTGTGCCAGGCAGAAGTACTGCAGGGAACCTGCGCAGACTCCAACATATTATTGCGCAGACTGCAAATGGATAAGAGCAGTAAGCAGTGATTTCCCTGGATGCTATAAAAGCGTTTGACTCCATCTGATGGGAGTGGTTGATTGCCACCTTGAGACAATTTGGGCTGGGCAGACGCTTCGTAAAATGGATCAAACTGCTTTATGAGGCACCGGTGGCAAGAGTAAAAACGGGGAGGACTGTCTCTGCGCTGTGGGACATCCAGAGGGGTACACCTCAGGGTTGCCCGCTATCCCCAATGCTTTATATCCTGGGCTTAGAACCTATCGCAATCTACATAAGAAAGCAGTTCTTTGATGCGGATATACGAGTGGCAGGAGTAGACCACTTTGTGTCCCTGTGTGCGGGTGACGTACTGCTTTACTTGAGAGACCCGCACCTACATGTCCCAGTGATTATGGACGTGCTCCAGAACCTTGCCCGGGTATTGGGAATCCACTTTAGTGCTGCAAAATCATGCATATTCCTGCTGGCAGGATTAGCAAGAATGAGCGAGGAGACCCTTCCACAGGTTGGGCTACAGTGGCGTATGCATGAATTTAAGTATTTGGGAGTTCACATTTGGCATACCCCCGAGAAGATGCACGGAGGCAACACAATGGTGGCTGTACAGGGGCTCCCCAATTCTGTGAAATTCTGGGGTAGGCTGCCACTGTCGGTTATGGGCAGAGCGGCCATAACTAAAATGATAGTCCTGCTGCGATTCCTTTACTATTTCCATAATGTCCATTACTACATACCGGCTCCCTTCTTTAGATTACTGGAAAATTACTGAGGGAATTGTTATGGGGTCACTCTAGACATAGACTCTCATTAACGACCATGACGCTACCCTACAGGTTGGGTGGGATCCAGCTGCCGGACCTGGAAAGATACTATCTAGCTGCGCAACTTGGCCATGTCGCCAAATGGCTGGCGGATGAGGTCACCTCGGAAACGAGCCTACTTAAAAAGCTAGTGGCACCGGTACACCTAAAGGAGGTACTATGGGCTCCGCTGGACTGCCTTACGGTGCAACCGATGATTGCACTGCTGGGAAGGAAGGTCTGGGGCAGGGCACTGAAGCTAATGGGACAAAACCACCCTTACTCACCGGACAATCCGATAGCCGCAGACCTCAAGGTCACTAGGGCAGATCTACCCGTGATAAGATTATGGGAAAGACACAACATTTATACTTGGGGAGATCTGTATGAGGAGGGTTCTTTTAGAGATTTTGACGCCATTAGGGAAAAGGAGGGACTGCCCGCAGGCCAATTCCTCTGGTATCAGAAGATCAGAAAGGTGGCGAGCAGCATATGGGCAACCTGGACGGAGGAACCGGAGGCAGCACCACTACTAACACTGCTTCATAACCTGGGGGATGAGTGGAGGCTGGCGTCTAGGCTCTACGGTCAGCTTGCAGACAGGCCAAAACCTAAGAGTGAGCTGTTGAAACAGAGGTGGGAGGCGGATGTAGGCAGCACCATCACGGAGAACGAGTGGGAGAGAATTCTGGCATATCCCCGAGAAGTGTCCAGAAATGCCAGGTTCCGTCTGATCCAATTGAACGTCCTCTATAGAACATACCCCGGATAGAATCGCCAAGTTCAGCACTACTGCAAACCCACTATGTCCTTGGTGTAAGTCTGGCAATGCTGATATAATACACATGCTCTGGGAATGCTTGAAGGTACGTGGACTCTGGCACAGAATCGAACAGGCATGCAAGAGGGCGGGGGATTGACACGGTATGAGTGGACAACCAAGACATGTCTCTTGGGCACCTACCCGAGGACCAGCAAACATCGGCCCTCAGTCAAATTAATGGACATGGCATGTGTGTTGGCCAAACAAACCATTGCCATGGCATGGAAGAAACCTGGGGGCCACAATATGCTAAATGGCATGTTGAACTTGAGCGTTGGTCGGGCTCTGAGACTACTGTGTGGGGTGATGGTGTGGCAAAGGCGGGAGGAGAACAAAGCCCTGCATACGAGGCCTGGAAGGGGCTAATATGGGATATGTTCCATCCATCTGATGATAAACCCCCATGAGCACTAAGCATCTGTTCCTTGGGCGCTACAAATACATGAGCTATCGAACTGCCTGATCCCGCCCACTGCCAGGCCTCTCCCGCACCGTGCCCGCAGGGCCCCCCACATCGCCTGCGGGCCTGATCCCCGATGCTAATGGTACGAAGACCACCTATTGTTTGTTTGGTTGTTGTATTATTTTTTGGTTGTTATTGGTAATATAAATGCTAATAAAAACATTTCAAAATAAATTAATTGGCCAGCCATTTAAGTCACTTTTCTATTTTCACCTACACCTCTTATCTCTTCAATGCTTGCCTCAGCCTAGATTTTAGTACCCTGCAGTCCTTTCTCTATGCTTAGTATTATTTTTAGTAATTTGCTTCCTATGTCATCATATTGAGCACTAGACATGCCACGTCATACCCTGAACTCTTAAAATACTATGTTCCATTTCAAACGACTACAAACTCTTACATACTCATTTCTTTTTTAAACCAAATAGCAAATTAAGTAGTTAAATAAGAAATGCAAAGTTGGACTGTACCGTGGCAAATATTTCATCACTTCCTTAATAGCCTCTAAATGGTCTGTTGGTAATAAATACTATGAAGGATTAGCCCCCCCCCATCCACCCACAATGCAGCCATCTAGTGCAGGGCTCTGCCACCTGCAGCTCTCCAGAGGTTTTAGTCTGGACTCCCATGATCCCTCATCATGGATATGCCACATGTAACTATCTAGTGCAGGGCTCTGGCACCTGCAACTCTCCAGGGGTTTTAGTCTTGGACGCCCATGAGCCCACACCATTGACTATGCCACATGTAACCATCTAGTCCAGGGCTCTGCCACCTGCAGCTCTCCAGTGGTTTTAGTCCAGGACTCCCATGATCCCTCACCACTGACTATGCCACATGTAACCATCTATTTCATGGCTATGCCAACTGCGGCTATCCAGAGGTTTTAGTCGAGGACGCCCATGATCCCTCGCCATTGACTATGCCACATGTAACCACCTAGTGCAGGGCTCTGCCACCTGCAGCTCTCCAGTGGTTTTAGTCTGGGCGCCCATGATCCCTCACCATTGACTATGCCACATGTAACCACCTAGTGCATGGCTATGCCACCTGCGGCTCTCCAGGGGTTTTAGTCTAGGACGCCCATGATCCCTCGCCATTGACTATGCCACATGTAGCCGTCCAGTGCAGAGCTCTGCCACCTGCAGCTCTCCAGGGGTTTTAGTCTAGGACGCCCATGATCCCTCACAATTGACTATGCCACATGTAACCATCTAGTGCATGGCTATGCCATCTGCGGCTCTTCAGGGGTTTTAGTCTGGGCGCCCATGATCCCTCACCATTGACTATGCCACATGTAACCATCTAGTTCAGGGCTCTGCCACCTGCAGCTCTCCAGGGGTTTTAGTCTAGGACGCCCATGATCCCTCACCATGGACTATGCCACATGTAACCATCTAATGTAGGGTTATGCCACCTGCAGGACTTCCACCTGCAAAGTCGAATTCCACTTCCCAGACAAAGCAATTTGTTAAAAGATTACCTTGCCCAGTAATTAAGAAAAAGGTTAAAGAAATCACTAAGAAATATCAAGCTCAAGCCCAAATAGCTTAGCAAAAGAAATTATTCACACTAACAAAGGGGACAAACTCAATTCCCTCGTACAAACCGCTGGATGATCTAATTGACGCAGTTTCATCCCCCAATTTATTTGAGGATTTGTTTCAAAGGGAAAAAAGCAAATCCAAGATTATGTCGAAACCCCAAATTCCCCAAAAGCCCAAAACCAAAGTGAAAGATGTTATGTTATGTGCTTACTTATTTTGTGCCGGTAGCCCGCAGGCATCAGGGCGCGGGAACCATGAAAATCAAAACATGTCATTCTCCTTCTTGAGTTAGATTGGATACTAGGGAAAGGGCAGTATTACTCATTGGAAACGCGAGATTTTGAGCAGTTTCCTAAATCTCTGGTAGTTTGCTTCTAGCCGTAATGCCACCGGCAACTTGTTCCAGTGGTCTACTGATTTCACCGGGAAGGATTTACCTTGCCCGATTGCATGCTTGGCCCCAGGAATATTCAAGGTGCCCCTGTCGGCTGATCTTAGACATCCTCCGGGTGTATAGAAGGAGAAATGTTTTTTTAATAAGCTGGGGCCTCTCGATATAAGCATATATGAATTATTATCATAGCCTTAAAGTTAACTCCACTCTTAACCAATGGAGTGCTCATTTCCCTGTAGACATATGTTCTCTGTTTTTTATATTCTTAACTATGCGAACTGCGTCATTTTGTATGACTTGGCACTTTCGAATTTCCCTCTTTGTAGATCCTAGCTAAAGAGCATTGCCGTAGTCAAGCCGCGACAGGATGATAGCTTCGGCAATTGTTGCAGCATTGACTTCATTGATGAAAGGTCTTATTGCTCTCAGAAGACGCAGATAGTAGGTGTTATTTTTCTGAAGGTAGCTTACCTGTACCTCAGAGCCCACCGAGGCTTCCACCATCATCCCGAGAGTTTTAACATGCGGCATCACCAGGATGATGGCGTCTTTGATGGTAAAGGACTTATATTCCTTCCCCAACTCGGATCTAGCCTGTCGCATTCCGAAGATCAGCAGTTCCGTTTTAGTATTGTTTAAACACATCCAATGATGTTGCAGCTAGTGATCTATGATCTGATAAACCTCTGAAATGTTCGCACTGTCAGTGATATAATGAAAATGAGCTGCGTATCATCAATAATACGTCGATGTCTTCCAGGAGTTTGCAGAGGCTTCTCAGATATAAATTAAACGAAAGAGGTGACAGGCTTGCTCCCTGCGGGACTCCATAAAAAATGGGAGCGGCCTTAGAGAAATTGTCCCCCCAGTGTATTCTGGCACTCCGGTCTCTGAGAAAGGATGACAACCAAGCCAACGCCTTGGGAGAACAACCTGCAATTTCAGCCAATGCCTCCTGAAGGAGCTGGTGATCCACCAAGTCAAAGGCTGTGCTTAAGTCAAGCAGCATAAGAATGCCTCCTTTACTTTTATCTCTCAAGCCCAACATATGTGTCTGAAGGTCCAACACAGCAGATTCGGTGCTATGGGAGGCCCGGAAACCTGATTGTTGATTATGCAATAACTTCAGGTCTTCCACATGTTTTTGCAGTTGGTTTGTGGCAATTTTGTCTAACACCTTCAGAACAAAGTTCGAATTTGTGATGGGCCGTACGTTCCCGAGATCTTTAGGGTCCAACCCTGCTTTTTTGACAAGTGGGGTAATAGTTAGCTTCTTGATGTCCTTAGGCACCACACCTTCACTAAAAGATGCGTTAACTATCTTCGTCAAAACCGGTGAGAAGAGTTCTTTATGCTCCAAAATGATTTTAGTGGGCAGAGTATTCTCTGCACACGATGTCGGTTTCATCTTGGCCAAGACCTTACATAAATCGTCCTCCGATATGGGTAGGAACTTAAAACTCCCTCTACTTCCACGTTTGTGGTTTCAGCATGGGTAACGGGTCTGTCACCTTCCGTTCTGGCTATGATGATGTTGTTTCTGGCCTTTTGAATCTTGTTTGCAAAAGCTTCTTGCACCTTATCACAGTCTTCACTGGTAGGTATATGTGTCGGTGTCAGTATCCTGGGTTTTTCCATTCCCTTAAGTATGTCAAAAATTAGCCTCCGTAATCCCTTTCCTATAGCTGTGATCAGCCCTTTTCCAATTTTATTTATTTATTTGGTTAGGGTTTTGCCTCCATATCCTTCCTTTGGCTCGTTTCTCCTGTTTACGTTTATTAAGATCTCCACTATACCATATGCAGTGGTTATTGTTTTCCCTCACCAATTTCAGTTTCAGTGGGGCATATTCTTCCACCAAAGCTTGCATATGTATGTTGTATTTCTTTAGCATGCTCTCACAGTCCTTCTCTTCAAGAAAGGACTCTGCAATCTTCTGTAGGCATGGTTTTAGTATTTCAGGGCCAAAGTTTTTCAAATTTCTGCTCCATACTTTAATGTGAGGATTTTTTGTTTGTGCGGATGGAGTGTTCAGTTCTATTTCGAAGGTGACCAAGTGATGGTCCGACCATATACATGGTTCGGTAACCACATTGTGACACTTCAAGTTGATAGTAAAGATCCAATCTAACTGATTCCCTTGGGGAGTCGTTGGTTCTTTGTTTAATACCGGGTGTTAGGGAGAATTCTCTATTCAGGCTGAATTTCCTAACCTAGTGAGTCCCCCAGCATCTTTGCTCGATTTCTGGAGTTTGTTTTTTTCTCCTGCCAAGAGTGAGACTCTTTCTCCCACTCTTGGACATGATTTGTGGTGTTCCTTTGAATGTTAATGTGTTTTATGGGCTATGGGGTCTTTTACTCCATAGGGTCTCATGTGTTTTTACTATGTGTGTTACACAGCACCCTCCGTGCAGTAACACAGGGGTGTCCTAGGTGACCCCCACCATAGACTCCATACCCTGGGACTGACTATTGTCTCCCAGGGCATGTAAAGTCACCATTGGCTTTACTAGTCCCAAATTTACTAACAGAACCAGTACAAACCATCATATTGTGGACGTACTGGTAGGGGCAAATCGATTGCCCCTGTGTCTGTTGTTCGAGGGGGTACTGTCCCGTCCCCCCTCGTCGAGTTTTGGCTGGTGGCAGTGGATACTACTTTTTATATTCAACCGCAAATATATCTCTATGGGATTTTCCCATTGTTCGAGGCTAATACTTTTTAACATAGCCTCTAACATACCGCCGGTTTATTTATTTAATATTAATTCACTGGTTGGTATTTTCGGCCAAAACTCAGTTTTAAAATGGCGTTTGTGTTCGCCTCTGTAACTCCAAACCAAAGGTCGAGCCCTTTGTTCCACTTTTGGCGGGCTTCTACACAGAAGCCCTCCAAAGTGGTGCCACTCTGTCTGGATAACCACAGGGGGTGTGGGAGGGGGTTTAGGCACCTTGGACCAAGTTGCCTTGCCAACTCAGGTCGCCCTCTTGTGTGATTGGCCCAGGTGGTGAGCGACCCCGCTCACCACTTAGCATGTTTGATTGACAGCTAGGCTGAATGAATGGGGGTTTTCTGCATAAAAGCAGGGCTTTGGGGACTGGAACTTCAGAAGTCGCCACAGGTCCTGAAAATCCAAAGAGGGAGAAGCTGAGCCGACCTGCTACGAAGACACCACCGGTGGAGCCCTGCTGAATCGACTCACCACTTCCCAACGACAGAGGAGATCTCCCTGCTGGAGAGTCTTCTTCCCTTGACTGGTGGGCACAACCAGTTTGCTTTCTTCTTCGCCACTCCGGACGTCTCGTGGTCGAATTGCCCGTGCCAAGCACCCCGGCAACCGGATAACCACTTGCACCCGGACCGCGAATAAAAGGACCGCTCCTTTTAATTAAGAACTCCACGGCTGGTTTCTTCCCTGGTAGTGCAACAGACTCCTGTTTTCCTCTACGTCGAGATCCTCTCTTCCCCTGGACGAAGCACCGACTTGCATCCACTACCAGGAACAACTGCCCCCGCTGGAGTGTTCTCAAGATTTCAAGGTACCGTGTCCGCCAGGCCTCCCTTTCTAAAGATTTCTACAAGGTAATAATAACCCCTTAACCTTCTGGATTGGGCTGGCCGCCTTGACCACCTAACTGGTCCCTTTCTTTGGTCCAACTCTTTTTCCGAACCTTTTACGAGACTTTTGTGCACTTTCAACCGTGTGGTCTTGCACACATTTCGACCGGAGCCTCTTAAAGTGGGTCCGGCCTTTTGAACTTTGATTTTACGGTTTTAACCTGCCTTTTCTCTCTTACTGTGTTCTTTCAAAAGTGTTGGGATCTGTTGCATTCTTTGCTCTGCCTTTCTCTCCCTTTTTAACCTGATTGATTAGAGTGTCATCTTAGTTAAGCGCTCACCGCTGTCTGGAAATAAGTGTTGCCTTTTCTAAGACTTGTCTATCATTCGTTGAAGGGAGTGTATATTTTTTAGTGACCGTGTTTTTGAACTGCTCAAACAAAAGTGCCAGTGTGTTTATCTAGATGTGTTTTAAAGAAATAATTATATCTCTTTTACACCAAGCTCTGGTCAGTGTTTGCTTGTTCAACTGTGTCCTTTTGACCTATTGTGAATACTCTGTATACTGCCTAACTCTTCTTGAGAGAAGTCTGACTGCTCAGCCACAGCTACCAGGTAAATCTGGGTGGTGCAGACTGCTACCAATTGGGTTTACTGCTAACTCCTATAGACTTAAACTTTTTGCAGTGGTCCCAGAGGGAACTGCACAGGTTTCTGCCTAACACTGGTGTACAGCGGTGGGATTTGTATTGAGTATACACTTTAGTGTGCTTTTGAACACTTTAGGACAACTAACTACAAAGCTTAGCACTAAAAAGCTGTTTTCTAACTATGTCTGCTATGGAGAGTTATACCCTAGAATCATTGTCTGCCAAAACTGCTGATTGCTTAAAGGTATTGTGTAGACATAAGAATCTCTCTGAGAAGGGCAAGAAAATGGAACTTGTAGAAAGATTGTTAGAAAACCAAAGTCTGGGTGGTACAGAGGAATCTACCCCGCCAGCAAATGTAGAAAACAGTGATGGTATTGATCTGAATCAAAGTCTTGAGAATGAGTCAGAAGAGGAAAGTGAACCTAATGAAATTACCCACTCTGAACCTCTTTCTGCCTTACCTACTGTACCTACTGGGCCTATAGCAGGTCCCACATGTAATCCTGCTTATTGTGAACTGGAAAAAATGAAGCTTGAATTAGAATACAAACGTTTTATTGCTCAATCTGAACGAAACCAAGAGCTAGAGTTCAGAAGAATCAATGCCCAAGCTGAGCAGAAGCAAGCTGAGTTGAAACTCAGAGAAATAGAGCTAAATCATGCATTAGAAATGAAAAAGTTGTCTGTGGAAAATGCTTCTCTCTCCTCTGGTTCCTTTAGGCGTTCCAGTCCCAAAAGACCCTGGATGCCTAAGGAATTAGTGGGTATGTATGAACCTAAGTTGGATGTGTTGGATTGGTTAAAAATGTTTGAGTATTATCATGGGCTCCAGGACATCACAGGGAATGAGTTACTTCCCTGGTTGTTCTCTAGGCTTCCCCCTGTTGCAACTGATGTGGTAATGGAGTTGGGGGAGGTGGATAAGAAGGACTATGAATGTGTGAAACTAGCTTTAATAGCTAGATTTGGGAAGACCCCTTCCCAGTACCTTAAGAGGTTTAGGACCCTCCAAAAGCATGATGGTACCCCTTGGGCTACCTGGGTGAGTGAAAGTTTGAAAAACTTAGAGGGATGGATTAAGGGTTACAGAGTTAACACTTATGATGGAATGAAGAATCTTGTAATGTTGGAGTCAATTTATGATGCCTGCTCTCCTGAGCTCATACAGCACTTGGCTGATTCAAAGGTATTAGATTCCAGGAAACTAGCTAAGGCTGCTGACTTGTGGGTTGCCAACAGGGCCACTCACAAGGATTCTGGGGCTACCCAGAAAAAGGATGAGGGGAAACAGCCTAAAAAGGACTCCAAAGAGAATTATAATAATCCTAGTCCCAAAGAGGGCCCCAAACAAAACCATAAGGGTAAGCCACAAGGGAAACCGAATCAGGCTAGTGTACCTTCTGGTGCCAAACCAGAAGGAGGTCAGAACAAGCCACCATTCCAGAAAGCATTTGGTAAATGCTTTGTTTGTGGCTCTACTGACCATGTGAAAGGAGATCCCAGATGTAAGGGTAAACCTTCAGGGGTCCAGCTGTCTCCTTAGCCTTTGCTCCAGAGGAGGAAGTTCAAATGGCAAGTGGAAACTTTCTATTACTGGCTGATGAACCCATTGGAGTCTCAGCCAGTGTTTCTTTAGTGTCTCTGGGTTTGTGGGAACAACCGAATTTAGATGTCTATAATTCTATCCCAGATAATACTAAAGAGTATTATAAGGACAGTGTCCAGGTGAATGGTCAGGAGACTCCTGCCATTAGGGACACTGGGGCCAGCATAACTGTGGTGGACAAATCGTTTTTTCAGGCTGAGGATGTTGCTAAGGCACCCAAACGCCTCACCAAGTTAGCTGGAGGGCCTGTGCAGATGCTTCCCCAACTACCAGTTCTCATCCAGTGTAATGACATGACTGTGAAGATACCTGTCAGCATACAAAGTGAGGTGCCAGGAAGGGTTCTGTTGGGTAATGACTTGAAAGCTCTTGGAGTAGTGTCACATACCCCCAGACCTCCTAGTAAAAGGTTACAGGAGCTCACCAGACCTGCAAGGGAGAGAACCATGAGAGGTACTCCCAAGGAGATGATGAAGAAAGAGATCACTCCTACTCCACTGGAGATGTCAGCTGCTGTATCCAAAAAGCAAGAAGCTAAGGGGCAACCTAAAACTTCAAAACAGAAACCAGCAGCCAGCACTCCAGTGCAGCCAACAAGGACTTCCCCTAGGTTGTCCAAAGTTACACCAGTAACTCCCCCTCCAGCTGAGGCTGAGAGGGTGGTTCAACCCTGTGTGGTAGAACTAGACTCTGAGGAAAAGCTAGTGGAAGGCCAGGAACTCATTGGAGATCTGGATCCAGTTGACCATCCTGAGCTGCAGTCTTTACTGGCAGAAGGTGGACCCAACAGGGCAGACTTCAGTAAGGGACAGAGAGAATGTCCAACTCTGGAAGGTCTTCGCCACCAGGCAGAGGCCCAGGCTGAAGGGCAAGAGCCTGGGAAATATAGGTTACACTGGGAAGATGGCCTCTTCTACAGTGAACCAACTGAGTCTGAACCTGGAGACTACAAACGACTTGTAGTACCCCAAGAGAACAGACAACAGTTCTTGCAGTTAGCCCATGAGATTCCTTTGGCTGGTCACTTAAGTTTTAAGAAGACTAAGGAAAGGCTCTCACTCTACTTTTATTGGCCAAAGATGGGGGCTGAAGTAGATAAGTACTGTAGGAGCTGCCACACCTGCCAGACTTCTGGTAAGGTTGGCTCCAAGAATGTGGCACCTTTAGTGCCTCTCCGAGTTCTGGGTGTCCCATTTGAGAGAGTAGGGATTGACATTGTTGGTCCCCTTGATCCTCCAACCTCCTCAGGCAACAGGTTTATACTTGTTGTAGTAGACCATGCTACTAGGTACCCTGAGGCAATTCCTATGAGGACTGTTACAGCTCCGGCTGTGGCTAAGGCCCTCCTTGGTATTTTTACCAGGGTTGGGTTTCCTAAGGAAGTAATCTCTGACAGGGGGTCAAATGTTATGTCCCACTACATGAAGACCATGTGGAAAACCTGTGGAGTTACTTACAAGTTCTCAACAGCATACCACCCTCAAACAAATAGGTTGGTTGAGAGGTTCAACATAACCATGAAGAGCATTATAGGTGCTTTAGAGGACCCCCTTAAAAGAAAGTGGGACCTTCTACTGCCATGCCTTCTCTTTGCTTATAGAGTAGGTTATTCACCCTTTGAACTTCTCTATGGTCATCCGGTCTGAGGTCCATTGGCCCTGATCAAGGAGGGTTTGGAGAGTGCTCCTTCCCCCAAGCCAGTCAGAGTGACTGACTATGTGATAGGTCTCCGGAGGAGTTTACTCAAGACCAGCTAGTTCTCGTTATGATTCCAACAAGGCAGAGGGCCTTGCAAGACAAATGGATGGGACCCTTCAAAGTTGTGGGTAAACTTGGAGAGGTCAACTATCTGGTGGACTTGGGCAATCCCAAGGAGGCTCCAACAGTCTTCCACACCAACAGACTAAAAGCATATGTCTCCAGACCTGATGTAGGACCCTTGCTTCTAGCATCATCAGAGGAAGAAGAAGAAGAGAGTGAAGCTCTTCCTGATCTCCTCAGAGGCGTACCTTTAGACAAAAAGATTGAATGAGTAAATCTCTCTTCAAATCTGACACCTGAGCAACAAGAAGAGTGCAAATCCATGTTAAATCAGTTTGCCTCTCTGTTCTCACTTTCACCAGGCTTGACCCCTTGGGGCCAGCATGACATACTCACTGGTGACTGTCTGCCAGTCAAAAGCAGAGGATACAGAATGTCAGAAAATGTAAGAACCCACATCAAAGGTGAGGTCAGCAAGATGCTTGATCTCAGGGTGATAGAGCCCTCTACTAGTCCATGGTCTAGCCCAGTTGTGTTAGTACCAAAGGCAGGATCTAAAGAACTTAGATTCTGTGTGGATTATAGAGCTCTTAATGCAGTCACCAAGACTGATGCCCACCCTTTGCCAAGGACAGATGAGTTGGTGGATAGACTTGGTTCAGCCAAGTTCCTCAGCACATTTGACTTGACGTCAGGCTATTGGCAAATAGCCCTGACAGACCATGCCAAGGAGAAAACTGCATTTTCTACCCCAGTTGGCTTATACCAGTTTAAGGTTATGCCTTTTGGGTTGAAAAATGCACCTGCTACTTTTCAAAGGATGGTAAACCAGGTTCTGAATGGGATGGAGGACTTCTGCATGGCATACTTGGATGACATAGCAGTGTTCAGCAATTCCTGGGAAGAACATGTGGACCACTTGAGATATGTTTTGCAGGCTCTTGGACAGGCCAATCTGACCATAAAGGCAAGTAAATGCCAGATTGGACAGAGTAAGGCGGTCTACCTTGGACATGAGGTAGGAGGTGGAGAAATAAGGACTTTGCTCAGTAAGATTGAAGCTATGCAAAATTGGACAACACCTACTACTCAGACCCAAGTGAGAGCCTTCTTAGATCTCACTGGGTACTACAGGAATTTCATAGAGAACTATGGGACCATAGCTTCGCCACTGAATGTCATCTCCTCTCCAAAATTCCCTAAAAAGGTTAGATGGAATGAGGAGTGCAATCAGGCCTTTGAAAACATGAAAAAGGCTCTTTGCCAAGCTCCAGTACTGAGAGCTCCTGATTATCACCAAACTTTCATTGTGCAGACAGATGCTTCAAATGTAGCAATAGGTGCAGTACTCAGTCAACTGGATGGGAAAGGTAGGGAGCACCCCGTTTGCTTCATCAGTAGAAAACTGAAGGATCCTGAAACAAGGTGGGCAACCATTGAACAAGAGTGTTTTGCTATTGTGTGGGCTCTGAAGAAGTTTAGGCCATACTTGTATGGTTCTACTTTTGTTATTCAGACTGACCACCAACCCTTGAGATGCTTAATGCAAATGGAAGGGGAAAACCCAAAACTATTGAGATGGTCAATCTGCCTGCAAGGGTTTGATTTCACAATTGAGCACAGGTCAGGGTGTCACCACCAAAATGCTGATGGTCTCTCTAGGATGTATGTCATCGACTAGAGGTATGAGATTTATCCAGGAGTGGATTAAATCCTCCTGTCCCTTAGTTTGGGGGGGCGGGGGCGAGTGTTAGGGAGAATTCTCTGTTTAGGCTGAATTTCCTAACCTAGTGAGTCCCCCAGCAGCTTTGCTGGATTTCTGGAGTTTGTTTTTTTCTCCTGCCAAGAGTGAGACTCTTTTTCTCCCACTCTTGGACATAATTTGTGGTGTTCCTTTGAATGTTAATGTGTTTTATGGGCTATGGAGTCTTTTACTCCATAGGGTCTCATGTGTTTTTACTATGTGTGTTACACAGCACCCTCCGTGCAGTAACACAGGGGTGTCCTAGGTGACCCCCACCATAGACTCCATACCCTGGGACTGACTACTGTCTCCCAGGGCATGTAAAGTCACCATTGGCTTTACTAGTCCCAAATTTACTAACAGAACCAGTACAAACCATCATATTGTGGACGTACTGGTAGGGGAAAATCGATTCCCCCTGGGTCTGTTGTTCGAGGGGGTACTGTCCCGTCCCCCCTCATCGAGTTTTGGCTGGTGGCAGTGGATACTACTTTTTATATTCAACCGCGAATATATCTCTATGGATTTTCCCATTGTTCGAGGCTAATACTTTTTAACATAGCCTCTAACATACCGCCAGTTTATTTATTTAATATTAATTCACCGGTTGGTATTTTCTGCCAAAACTCGGTTTTAAAATGGCATTTGTGTTCGCCTCTGTAACACCAAACCAAAGGTCGAGCCCTTTGTTCCACTTTTGGCGGGCTTCTACACAGAAGCCCTCCAAAGTGGTGCCACTCTGTCTGGGTAACCACAGGGGGTGTGGGAGGGGGTTTAGGCACCTTGGACCAAGTTGCCTTGCCAACTCAAGTCGCACTCTTGTGTGATTGGCCCAGGTGGTGAGCGACCCCGCTCACCACTTAGCATGTTTGATTGACAGCTAGGCTGAATGAATGGGGGTTTTCTGCATAAAAGCAGGGCTTTGGGGACTGGAACTTCAGAAGTCGCCACAGGACCTGAAAATCCGAAGAGGGAGAAGCTGAGCTGACCTGCTACGACGACACCACCGGTGGAGCCCTGCGGAATCGACTCACCTCTTCCCAACGACAGAGGAGATCTCCCTGCTGGAGAGTCTTCTTCCCTTGACTGGTGGGCACAACCAGTTTGCTTTCTTCTTCGTCACTCCGGACGTCTCGTCGTCGAATTGCCCGTGCCAAGCACCCCGGCAACCGGATAGCCACTTGCACCCGGACCGCAAATAAAAGGACTGCTCCTTTTAATTGAGAACTCCACGGCTGGTTTCTTCCCTGGTAGTGCAACGGACTCCTGTTTTCCTCTACGTCGAGATCCTCTCATCCCCTGGACCAAGCACCGACTTGCATCCACTACCAGGAACAACTGCCCCCGCTGGAGCGTTCTCACCATTTCAAGGGACCGTGTCCGCCAGGCCTTCCTTTCTAAAGATTGCTACAAGGTAATAATAACCCCTTAACCTTCTGGATTGGGCTGGCCGCCTTGACCACCTAACTGGTCCCTTTCTTTGGTCCAACTCTTTTTCCGAACCTTTTACGAGACTTTTGTGCACTTTCAACCGTGTGATCTTGCACACATTTCGACCGGAGCCTCTTAAAGTGGGTCCGGCCTTTTGAACTTTGACTTTACGGTTTTAACCTGCCTTTTCTCTCTTACTGTGTTCTTTCAAAAGTGTTGGGATCTGTTGCATTCTTTGCTCTGCCTTTCTCTCCCTTTTTAACCTGATTGATTAGAGTGTCAT
Source organism: Ambystoma mexicanum (assembly GCF_040938575.1). Classification (NCBI taxonomy): domain Eukaryota; kingdom Metazoa; phylum Chordata; class Amphibia; order Caudata; family Ambystomatidae; genus Ambystoma; species Ambystoma mexicanum. The sequence goes on from NC_090927.1 coordinate 47,568,264, forward strand.
CTTAGTTAAGCGCTCACCGCTGTCTGGAAATAAGTGTTGCCTTTTCTAAGACTTGTCTATCATTCGTTGAAGGGAGTGTATATCTTTTAGTGACCGTGTTTTTGAACTGCTCAAACAAAAGTGCCAGTGTGTTTATCTAGATGTGTTTTAAATAAATAATTATGTCTCTTTTACACCAAGCTCTGGTCAGTGTTTGCTTGTTCAACTGTGTCCTTTTGACCTATTGTGAATACTCTGTATACTGCCTAACTCTTCTTGAGAGAAGTCTGACTGCTCAGCCACAGCTACCAGGCAAATCTGGGTGGTGCAGACTGCTACCAATTGGGTTTACTGCTAACTCCTGTAGACTTAAACTTTCTGCAGTGGTCCCAGAGGGAACTGCACAGGTTTCTGCCTAACACCGGGAAGCCCAGATTCTTCATGGACTTCTCCAACAGTATTGCTTCTTTATCCTCAGTGTTCCATCTATTCATATCTCCTACCAACAACGTGGAAGTGTTGGTCGAGATAAGCTTGGTTGCTTGAGAAGTGACTTAAGGAGGGTGGTCTATAAAGAGTGACGATATTGAGACTATCATTAGGAGAGTATGTAAGTTTTAATTGGATTGCCTCACAGCCTGAGCATACAAATTCAGCCTTATATAAATTCAAGGTATCTCTGGCTATGATGGCAACTCCTCCGCCTATACCCTTTTCTCTGTTTTTATTATATATTATGTACCCCTCTGGTACTGCATTTTCGCACACTGGACCTATGGGATCTTTCAACCAGGTTTCCGTTACACATAGTAAATCTAGGTCATTCTCTTTAATGAGGTTGTGAACATTATGAGCGTGTTTGTTTAGTGACCGAGTTTTAAGCAACCCAACTTGCAACTTTACTATGTTGCCGGTGTTATCTCGTTTCCTCTCTCCTACTCTCTTTCCAGGAGTTTTGGAGGGATTCTTAGTCCGTATTGGGTTCCTACTAACGGCAGGATTGCCAATTGAGCTCTATTGGTCTCTGCCATAGGGTTCCTCCTGTTCTATCTTGCCCCACTGTGCCAGAATAGCTGGAGTTTTACCCCCCGTTCCTGTAAAGATGACATCCATTTACGAGATATTCGTTGGGCAGTCGATGAATACATCACAACCAATTCAAGCATTACCTTTAAAACATCTTTCTGAACGAAACATACACATAAGTAAAGAAAACTCAGGACAAGATTCCTTATTGGAGAGCGAAAATTTGTCAGCCGCTATGGGAGCCGTCCCCGCAACAGTTTGTGTGGACGACAAGTTAGAACTCTCCAACAAAACACAACAGCCTAGCACCTCATTGGCAAATGTAGTCCCAAGGATATCTCACTCTGAAATTAAACATCTAATAACCACTACCATCTCAGAGGTATTACAAATTAGACCAGTGGAACCACGACAAGCACTTAATTTACCGATTTTATCTGATAGGGACTCCATCAAAAGTGCATTGAAAATGAGGCAACCAGCTCTTTTCTGGTTAACATTAAAATGCTGTCCTCGACCGGCCATGCAATACATTCTCAATCGAAAATCAGTGTTGGATATTCTTTTGGAAATTCCAGCTTTGGATGACATAAAATCAATTGACATTGAATAGGTGGAATTTCTTTTGAAAGGAGATGGGACCGAGGTAAGACTATGGATAAATTCTAAAGTAATTTGGAACATGATTTGGGCACAAAAAGCTCATTTGTCTGAATTTGGCTTTATACTCTTGAAAGAGGTGCAGTTTCCACATCAGCTGAAGATGGACTTGGCTCCCCCAACACTCAATGACTTTCAGTTGGATACGGGTAAAAATCAAGTAAGAAACACAGCTTGCTCTTGTAAGCAGCAAGGCAATTCTCATTACAGTTTACTCCGGAAAGATCAGCTCCTGTCATTAGTTAGCTGGAATTCGCGAGGCTTTAGGCATCTCCTGAATAAACCTTCAGAGCTATGCACATATGATATAATTATGCTTCAAGAAACGTGGCTTGTCGAGACTCCTGTGTGGAATGGCTTTGACCTTCAAGTAATTCCAGCTAATAAGGCAGTCCCGGGTAGGCCCACATCAGGGTTGCTGATTGCTGCAAAACAGAGCGCATCTATAAAGATTGAGTATTGGGACTCACCAAATCCATATATCCATTTGGTCAGGGCACAACATAATTTAAAATCTTTTGCCCTGATCAACTTGTACTGGAATCCGGAGGCCATGGCGGATGATCAATTTTTGGATGACCTTATGGGTATACTGGACATGATTTTGCTTGAACTCTGTATTTGTTATACCATAATTGCAGGTGATTTTAACCTCCACTGTTTCTCTCAACAACAAAATCACCATAGTAGGCGGCTAATGAAATGGCTAAATTTGGCAAAATCAAGAAATCTGCTGGCTCTGAATGGTTCCTTTCCCTCTGATAATCCCCCGAAAGCGACTTGGCAGAGAGGAAATAGTGCCGGTACAATAGATTATATTTATGTGGATGAGAAAATTATGTCACAAGTCATGTCTTTTCAAGTGTGCCAAAACAATCTGAGTGATCACAACATGTTGTGTATGGAATGGGTAGTCACAAAATTGGCAGATAAAGCACCTTCTGAATATATGCAAAGCAACGTAATTGTGAACACGGCCCGCAATAGATTATTGTGGAATAACAACTAGCTCAAAGCGTTTGGGGAATATTATGCATGGTTACTTGGACAGGCAAATCTAAACCAAGATTTTGTCATGAACCGTCGTCTGCGTCCCTTCTGGACTTCCTGGTCCCTGACCCATAGGGGATTGAATACAGTGATCCTTCCAACATGGCCGCTTGAAACGGAACGCTGCTGGCCAGTCTCTACGCTCCACGCTGTACGCTCTACAAAACAGACACGCCCCCGCGGCTCAGCGTGTCTCAACACTACCGCTTGCTGTAGTTGGACGTGTGTTGCCGTAGTTCGCTCGGGGCTTTCTTCTGATTCCTGGTTCCCGGTTCCTTGAATTCCCCTTACTTCCTCCCATTCCTCTACCTTACCTCCGAACTTCCTGGATTATCTTCTGCACTCGGGTCACGGCGTTCCGTGCCTCCGAGTGCGAGCATCATTCGTTCCTGGTATCCGCCCTGGACTTCTGAACGTTCCTGGAAGTTGGATTGCAAACCTCACGCTGGAATCCGAGGACCAGCGCTCGGGTTTGTACGAATCCCGGACCGTGAGAAAGAAGACATCCCAGAGGGTCGCAAGCAAACAACAAAAGCAGGTGAGAAGGGGAGAGACTTGTGACAGATTGAAACACCTAAAAAAATGATACAGATACAGAGATGGAAGCCGTGGTTCAAGACCTCATGCGAGGCATGCAGGAACTAACCACGGAGGTCCAGAACCTTAAGGCTGAGAATGCTGCATTAAAACAGCTAGTCTTGTCACCTGGCTCTGCAACTAAGGAAAGCGTGTTATTGGGAGGAGTAGTGGACAAATATGATGGTTCTTCAAAGATTCTCCGTGCTTTCCTTGATTCATGTTTAGTGCACTTCACCTTCAAACCCTACTACTTTTCCACTCCTAGAGCAAAGGTGGGCTTTATGATCTCACACCTCACTGGAAATGCCTTGACCTGGGCAACCCCCCTAGTCAATTCAGGCGACGCCCTCCTGGATGATTATGACGGGTTTGTGGAAGCTCTAAAGGCCATGTTTGATCGCCCAGAGCAGGTGTACAGTGCTCAAGAACGACTACTCGAATTTCAACAAGGATCCCAGGATATGCTTACCTATGTGACCCGTTTTAAACAACTCGTGAAGGAAGCAGATTGGTCTCAAGAAGCCAGCTTCACCCTCTTCCGAAGAGGTCTGAATGAAGAAATAAAGGACGAGTTAGCTAGGGTAGCTCGCCCAAGCTCTTTCCAGGCTCTCATGGACCTTTCCTTGCAAATAGACTTCCGAATCCAGGAAAGAAGAGCAGAGAAAAAGAAGTCTAAATCGGCCTTCCAAAAGGCCACCACAGACCATCCGTCTAGACCTGAGCCCACAGTTTCTCCAACCCCGGACCCAGAACCCATGCAACTGGGGGCCTTCCGTGGACCCATTACCCCACAAGAGAGGATGCGACGGATTCATACTGGTCTGTGCATGTATTGCGCCTCCGATAAACACCTAGTGAGAGAATGCCCTATAGCTCCTCCACGGCGTTCGGGAAACGCCAGCTCCCGATCTTAGAAGGGGCACAGTTTCGGGAGAGAGATGTTTGCTCCACATCAATTCCATCCTTGAACTCTCCTGGACAAAATAATCTTGTGGTTCTACAGGCCTTTCGATCGCCTTCAAAGAAAGAATCTTACCCCATCCTGGCATTAGTAGATTGTGGAGCCATGGGCATATTCATAGATCATGATTGGGTCACTACTCACAACATTCCACATGAAACTCGAGGGACTATGCAACCTGTAGAGGCTATTGATGGGAGACCTCTGTCTTCAGGACCCATAACCCTTCAGACTAAAGAGATCCTACTCTCTATAAACCACCATCAAGCGAGGATCAAATTTGACATTATAAAATCAGCCCATTATCCAATGGTTCTAGGAATGCCCTGGTTACAAAAGCATAACCCCTACATCAATTGGGCAGCAGGCTCTTTGTTCCTTGGTTCTGAACACTGTATGTCTGACTGCTTATCCCTAGATTCCTTACCAAAGTCTTCTGAAGACTCGCAAGGGAGTCAGCAAAATCCAGTCACCGTCTCTAACATCATCCGGATTCCCAGGACCTACCAGGCCTTCACTGATGTATTTTCGACCACTATAGTTCAAGCTCTCCCTCCTCACAGACCAGAGGATTGCGCCATCGATACTGAACCATCAGCAGTGATTCCTTTCGGGAGGATGTTTATTTTATCAGAACCCGAAAAAAGGGCCCTCCGGGAATACCTGGATACTAACTTGGAAAATGGCACCATACGACTCCAGAATCCAGTGCAGTTCCCTTAGGGAGCACTACACCAGATTAGGACTACAGGTGAGAGCAATAAATCCCCTTTGGTATCAGTCTGTACCACAAAGATCTAGTTGGTAGCTGTGGCTGAGCAGTCAGACTTATCTCAAGAGGGAGATGAGCAGTATTCAGGGTTTACACAATAGGTAGTACAGTACTATGGAGCAAGGAAACACTGACCAAAGCTTTCTATCAAAAAGAGAATATATATTTATTTTATACACTTCTAAGTCAACACATAATCACAATTGGTAAAGTAAGTAAAAATGCAGTCACAGAAAAGTAAATACAAATCCCTATTCAATTGTAGACAAGTTTGCTGTAGAGTGAAAACTGAGCAAAACGGCACAGTGAAAACCAACTGCAAATGGCACTCTAACAATATAACGAAAGGGAGGGAAAGCACAAGTTAAACCGAAATATCGTCAGACACCCCCTAGCAACACTTACCTGAAGTTTTGTGAACAAGTAATGCACAGTAACACTTTAGCAGAAAGATAAGTGAATGAAAAACTGAGCAAAATGGCACTCCACAAGTTAAAACGGTAGGAAGGAAGAGGGGTTTAGGAGATTTAGGTGCATCAACGCATTTCTCATTGAAAACCAATCTAGTGAGAGCAGATCTAACAAATCAGCCAGAGTCAATAGGCCTGAGCCAGTCAGTGGTACAGGACCAAGAGCTTAGGAGCAAAAATGTTCTTGTAGCTGCAGTCAAGTCTTTAGTAGAAAAATATTGAAGAGGTAGATGCAAGGCAAAAGACAATGTTAAGAGAGAGGGTGGCCAACCCCACAAGTAGATAAAGGATTTAAAACACCTTTAGGGCTACCACGGAGAAAGGGCGGCCTGGCGGAACAATGTACCTTAAACGTGAAGAAGTGGCTCCTGCGGTGGCGGTTGTTCCTGGTAGTTCCTGCAGGTCGAGGGGTCTAGCAGAGGAAGAGAGGCTCTCGTCGTGGAGGAAGGTTCGAGTCGCTGAACTACCCAGGGAAGAAACCAGCCGCGGTGCTGCCAAACAAAGTTTAAAAAGTACGCTCCTTTTAATCGCGGTCCGGATCGATAGCTGCCTGGTTATCCGGTCTCCAAGTGCTGTGCACTGTCGATTCGACCAAGGCAGGTCTGAGGAAGCGATAGGTGAACTGGTTGACCCCACCAGCTCAAGGGAAGGAGACTCTTTCGCTGAAGATCTCCTCTCGTCGTGTGGAAGAAAAGTGGTGAGACGATCCGGCAGGGCTTCACCGGTGGTGTAGATGCTGAAGATGTCTGTGGCTTCTCTCCCCTTCGGTTCCGTAGTTCCAGTGGCGACGTCTTGCTCTTCCAGTCCTCAGGACCCTGCTTTTATGCAGAAAGAGATCCATTCATACAGCCTAGCTGTCACTCACACAGTGGAGTGGTCTTCTTGGCAGGAGACCCTCCAGCCTATCAGGTTAGAGTGCGACCTGAGTTGCTGTGGCAACTCTGTCCAGGGGTTCTACTCCCCCTTCCAAACAACAGACCCACCCCAGACTCAGAGGCGCCGAAAGGAGGGCTTCTTGGCAGAAGCCCGCCAAAAGAGCGAACAAAGGATCCCCGACGTGGGTTAGGAGTTTAGAGTAAGACACAGGAAAGAATTTATATCAAAGTTCTGGCAAATATAAAAGGTAGTAACCACTGCCACCAGCCAGAAACTTTGTAGAGGGGGACTTTAAGGTACCCTCTCAAAAATTAACGTAGGGGAAAAACTATTAACCCCTTCCAGTACCTCCATATTAAGATGGGTTGTACTGGTTAAGTTCATAAAACTTGACTAGTAAAGTCAATCGGGACTTTACATGCCCTGGGAGACAGTAGTCAGTCCCAGGGTATGGAGTCTATGTTTGGGGGTCGCTACGACACCCCTGTGTCACTGCACTGAGGGTGCTGTGTAACACATGTGCATAAAGATGGTTCCTATGGGTGAGAGACAATCCCATAGGCATTAACCACAAAAATAGCCTAGAACACACATAGCAAAAAGGCCTAAGAGTGGGAAAAAGAGTCTCACTCTTAGCAGAAAAAAAAGAAATAAACCCTTCAAATACAGCAAAGCTGCTGGGGGACTCTATAGGTAAGGGAAATTAGCAATAAGTGAGAATTCTCCCTAACAACGACCATCTAAATCCCCAGCGGGTGCTTTGTTATTTTTCGTTCCCAAGAAAGACACCAAGGAGCTCAGACCATGTCTACATTACCGTGGTCTTAACCAGTGCACTCTCAAATACCGCTACCCATTGCCTCTCATCTCGGATATCCTGGAAGCAGTCAGAGGTGCAGTAGTCTTCACAAAACTAGACCTAAGGGGTGCCTACCATCTTATTCGTATAAAGGAAGGTGACGAATGGAAAACAGCCTTTAGAACCCCCTTTGGCCATTTTGAATACCTGGTTATGCCCTTTGGACTTGCTAATGCACCAGCGGTCTTCCAACGTTTAATGGACCGAGTGTTCTCTGATATGCTGTTCATCTTCGTCATTGTATATCTGGACGACATACTGATATACTCCAAGGACCATCTAAAACATGAAGAGCATGTGAAGGCAGTCTTACAACATCTACGTGAACATAAGCTCCTGGCCACGCCCGAGAAGTGCCTTTTCCATGTTTCACTACCTCGGATTCGTTCTCAGGGATTGGAATGGACTCCTCGAAGGTAGACTCCATTTTATCCTGGCCCGTTCTACTACTGTAAAACAAATGTAATCCTTCCTGGGGCTTGCTAATTTCTATTAAAAATTTATACCAGCTTTTTCGGAGATCCTGCATCCTATCGTTACATTGTTAAAGAAGGATACCTCCTTCCTGTGGACATCAGCCCAAGATACGCGTTCCAACGGTTGAAGTCGGAGTTCACACAAGCCCCCATCCTAGCTCAACCCGACATTGATCGACCCTTTCTTGTTGAAACTGATGCTTCCAACTACGCCATTGGGGCAGTCCTAAAACAAGAATTGGGTGACAAGTTAGAACACCCCATCGCCTATCTTTCTCGCACCTTGACTCCGAGTGAAACTCATTACTCCGTTCTGGAAAAGGAATTACTAGCCATCTGTCAAGCCTTCACTGACTGGCGTCATCTCCTCCTGGGAGCCAAACACCCAGTGCAAGTTCGCACGGACCATCGGATTCTTCAAGTCCTACAATCCCTAGAATGTAGAAACAGTCGTCAAGCCCTTTGGGCCTTCTTTTTTGCTCAATACCAGTTTCAAATCCATCATGTCCCTGGAACACACAACATAATAGCCGATGCCTTATCCAGACGTCCTGATTACGAACCCCTTGAAGATTGGACCTTCCCTAAGATGTTTCCCCACACAATATTTGTTGCCCAAGCACTTACCCTCCTGGAGAATATTCAAATTCAAACTCAATCCTCTGAAACCTGGAAGGAGTTTAAGAGAAACAATCGATGGAATCTCAAAACAAAGGACGGATATCTGTTCAAGGACAATCGCTTGATCATTCCCACTCCTGGACTGAGACAAAAGATCACAAGTCTATGTCATGGTACTTTTCATTCAGGACACCATGGCATCACCAACACCCTCCATCTAATACAAAGACAGTTTTGGTGGCCGAAGATGAAGGATGATATCAGGATCCATATCCAGACATGTGCAGTCTGCAATCAGAACAAACATGATAATAAGAAACCGGCAGGCCTCCTGCTCCAACCAGCAATACCAACAAGACCCTGGGAAATCATGGGCACGGATTTTATCGTGGAACTACCATCTTCCAGGGGCTACACAACTATCATGGTTACTATTGATTTGTTTACTCATATGGCTCATTTTCCACCTTTTTACAAACTGCCATCCTCATTTGAACTTGCCGGAATCTTCCTGGAACACATATTCCGGCTTCATGGGCTACCCTCCAAGATCATTTCTGACCAAGGACCTCAGTACATATCTCAGTTCTGGAAGCAATTATGTCGTATACTGGGAATCCAACGTGCCTTGTCTTCAGGTTATCACCCACAGACCAACGGAGCCACTGAACGTGTAAACCAAATTCTGGAACAATACCTTTGTTGCTTCGCTACCAAAGGTCCAAGATGATTGGTCACTCTTAATACCTGTGGCCGAATTCGCTTATAACAACTCGGATCATTCAGCTATCAAAACCAGTCCTTTCTTATGTAGTCAAGGATTTCATCCTTCAGTTCAACCATCCGTTCAACCACACCCTACCCCAGTTCCTGCGGTTGATTCCTGGATTGAAACCCTTATTACTGTACACAAAGAAGCAAAGGAACACTTAGAAAAGGCCCGAAGAGACGTTAAACATTATGCTGACTCCAAAAGAAGACCTGGACCTTCCTACTCAGTAGGCGATAAAGTCTGGTTATCCTCGAAGCTCCTTCCCCGACATCTGCGCCCAAATAAATTGGCTCCCAGGTATTACGGGCCCTTTTCTATACAAGAAATCATCAATCAAGTGGCCTTTCGACTCCGACTACCAGAATCATGGAAACGGATCCATCCAGTCTTCCACACCTCACTGTTAAAACCATATCTTCAGTCATCTCGAACAGCTCCAAAATCTACCCCAGTGATTGCCAATGACCAACTCGAATACGAGGTTTCCAGAATCTGTGACTCTAGGGACCGACATGGTCAACTACAGTATTTGGTCGAATGGAAAGGATACCCTCCCAGTGAGCGCACCTGGGAACCCATGTCAAACATGAATGCCCCCAGGCTGGTTCGAAGATACCATCTTATCCATCCGGGCAAGCCCGGAGGAGCTGGGCTTCAGAGGAGGCATGCTGTTATGAACCGTCGTCTGCGTCCCTTCTGGACTTCTGATCCCTGACCCATAGGGGATTGAATACAGTGATCCTTCCAACATGGCCGCTTGAAACGGAATGCTGCTGGCCAGTCTCTACACTCCATGCTGTACGCTCTACAAAACAGACACGCCCCCGCGGCTCTGCGCATCTCAACGCTACCGCTTGCGAGTAGTAGTTGGACGTGTGTTGCCGGAGTTTGCTCGGGGCTTTCTTCTGATTCGTGGTTCCCGGTTCCTTGAATTCCCCTTCCTTCCTCCCATTCCTCTACCTTACCTCCGAACTTCCTGGATTTTCTTCCGCGCTCGGGTCACGGCGTTCCGTGCCTCCGAGTGCGAGCATCATTCCTTCCTGGTATCCTCCCTGGACTTCTGAACGTTCCTGGAAGTTGGATTGCGAACCTCACGCTGGAATCCGAGGACCAGCGCTCGGGTTTGTACAAATCCCGGACCGTGAGAAAGAAGACATCACAGAAGGTCGCAAGCAAACAACAAAAGCAGGTGAGAAGGGGAGAGACTTGTGGCAGATTTGGAGGAAGTAACTTATGCTGATGCTATGCAGAAGTTCCAACCCACCTCAAGATCACAAAGGCAAAAACAAATGCCTCACTTTCATAATTTCAGCAAAGAGGTTAAAGATAGGAAAACACAATTTAGACAGGAAAACCGTCAGGCATTACAATTACCACTAGCTTCACGAATAAAAGCCTTAAAACAGTCCAAGACTAAATTTAAGAATTGGTTGAGGGCGAGAAAGTCCAACCTATATCAAGTTGATGGAGCTAATATGCTACGCACTCTAAGTAATAAAAATACCAAACAAATGTGGTCGTTGTTAAATCATTCTACAGCGGGAAATCAAGTAGCTATACAGTCAAACTGCATCAATGCACAAACGTTGGCTGATTATTTTTCCAAAATGTATACTCAACAGATGGATTTAAACAATAATCCTAGTTTTATTCTAATTGGGCCGTTTTATCTACATTTTGATTGGGAAGACATTTTATACTTTATTCACAAAGCCAGTAAATCGAGAGCTCCGGGGCCAGACGGGCTCTCAAATTTTATGTTGAAACAACACCCAGAGATGTGGACCAACATTTTGTTTGACATGTTCAATAACATTAATCAAATGTAGAGGATACCTGAGTCATGGAAATGTGCCTTCATCATTCCTATTTACAAAAAAGGGGACCAAAACAATCCGGCAAACTATCGTCCGATATCTTTGTTGGACGCTCCGAGCAAAATCTTTGCGCGGATTGTTTTACGCGAATTCAACAACTGGTCCCAAAAGACTTTTAAACGTGATCCGTTGCAGTCTGGGTTTGCATCAGGCATAGGCATAGGCACTATCCCAAACATCATGACTTTAAACATGCTCAAATCACAAAGTGCAATAGAAAACCAGTCGTTATACATGGCCTTTGTGGACTTCAAAATGGCCTTTGACTCTGATCGCAACCTGTTATACTCTAAATTGCATCGTTATGGATGTCCTTCCTCCTTAATTGCGCTCGTAAAGCATTTACACTCTAATACACAGCTGCAGGTCCGTGTGAACACTGAGGGTCTTCTAACTTCCCCAATCAGAACGAACCGCGGCCTAAAACAAGGTTGTATTTTGGCGTCTACACTTTTTATTTTCTTCATACTTGATATTGGTGAAGTCTTTCTTTCTATTGCAGCAGATCCACCAAAATTAGGGACTCAGCGTATACTGTGGTTGCTATACGCAGATGATTTAGTGCTTCTGTCTCGTACCCCGATGATAGGGCTACAAAAACTAATAGACAGTTAGACACAGTACACTGAGCTTAATCAACTAATTGTGAATTAGGAAAAAACTCAGATACTGGTATCCAAAAGAAGAACTGTAAATCGATGTACTAAATATATCTGGCATATTCAGAAAAAAGGTTTTGCGCATTGTCCCTGAGTATAAATATTTGGGTATATATGTTCAAGACTCGTTATTCTTTGCGAAACATCTGCATAGTCTCGACTGTAAAATAACCATGTTGATTTCACAAGCGAAAATCTTGGTGCATAAGTATGGTAAATTTTCATATAAACACATCTTGGTTTTTTACGAACAGAAAGTTGTGCCAGTTCTGGTTTACGGTATGGAGGCACTGATAAACAACCAACAACCAGTATGGCACGCTCTAGAAGCTAGATTTGGGAAGAAGGTATTGAGACTACCCATATGTACACCTAAGCCGATTTTGCGGTATGAATTGGGCTTAGTGCCTTTAGCAGTCTATGTAACATGGAAGAAATGTGCCTTTTTACGCAAATGTCTATTAAGTTTACAATTAAATAACATCTTGGGGGCAGTAGGCACAGTATTTAATTACTTCAACACATGTTTTTCCGCAACAGTAGCGACAAGAGGTTTTCAAGAATATGTCAGAAGCAAGTATCAGTCTTCAAGTTTTGCTAGACAAGCCAACTCTAGCTAAAAGAAAATTATATCAGTTTAATTGGATCATTAATAGAGAAAAGTGTATTTTATACAAGGATTTTTCTACTGCATTGTTTGGACATAAGAAACACTGCCAAACGTCGGATTATTTGGTTAAATGTCCTTCTGCATATATAAGAAACAAATATCTAAGATTTAGATTAAATCTATGGCCTACCAATGACATCCTGGCCAGGAGAAAACAGATTCCAAAGAATTTAAATTTCTGTCGTTTCTGTAAGAACATCATGCAGAAAGAGACTTTAGAACATATCATAATCTCTTGTCCTAATTTGGAAACGCAGCGAAATCTATTTTTCTCAAAGATATTATGCATTTTTACACCAACTGATTATGAGGACCTTTGGCGGCGTGTCTTCTGTAGCACAAAATTTGCCATGAGGAAAGCAATTGTCCTTTTTTTGAATCAGTTATTTCCAGATTAGTCTGAAGTCTACGTGAAAAGAAGGTGCGGGGTAAATTGTACTGTATTTTTTAATTATTAATAAGTTTTAACTGTTAATGTAACTAAGGTATTTGTAAATAGGAATATATGAAATAGATACATTTGCATGTAACTTTTGTAATTCATGAATTGAAAATTTTAAAGGTAGAACTAGTTCGGCCAAACAAATAAAAACATTTTTTTAAAAGGTGCCACACACAAGCACACTGAGCGAGGCTGGATACGAGAAGGAACAAGTCTTCCAGAGCTGAGGGGAACCAGGCTGACAAAGCGGGAAGTACAAAGGACTGTGCGACATTTGCCAGGCGTACGAGAGAACCCGGCGAGAAAATCAAGTAATACAGAGAAGCCGTAAGCGTTCGAAGATAGAAGTTGAATGAGAAGAAGGGGCATACCTTCCAAATGTTCCAAGGTGGCTGCTCCCCCCCGACCAGTAGACGAGGTTGGGGAGGCAAAAGGGAGATGCTGGCAACAGCCTTGTGCATTAAAGGAAAGGCATCGCTAAGAGGAACCCGATTATCACGACCAGTGAGTCCGGTCTGTGTTCAAAGCAAATGAGAGAGAGTAACGAGAGTTGAAGGTTACGTCTGATGACAAAATCTGAATGCAAAAGACGATTACTGAATGATGAGAAAAGATACAAATTAACAAAGTGGTCCTGATGCAGTTGAAATTATATTATACGCTAAACTGAATGCTAGAAAGTAATCGCAATTTGGAGCGCAAGTTGATCAATGGAAAATCAGAAACATGTGAACATTATGAATGCCTTGAGGGCAGAAGCACAGAGACATTGAACATTGTGAGAACTACAAGTACAACTACAAGAACCAAGAAGCCTTGGCGTTTGAAGTTTTTAATTGTTGTGAAAGCTGGGAAATTGTTCTAAGGAAAGTCGAAGTAGTCATGCAAAGGTCGAAGACAAATCCTTTGCAGTCTCAGAAGTCTTCGACAGGAAAAGCTAAATTATAACTAAGTGGACTGAAACTTGGGGAAGGGAATCCCAAGGTGTAGAAAAGATAGCTGGCTTGAGCCCGGCGGAGGGAAGCCTCTGTGGTACTGTGTTCCATTACTTGTTACGAAGTGAATTCTACGTTGATGACAAGGCAGAGAAAGCCTGAAAGATCTGTTGAACTGTTATGTTATTCCAGTAAGCCAGAGTGTGCCAAAGCTGATGTGCCAGCCACCTGTCCCTTTTCACTCCCCAGTGCCTTTGAAGGGGGGAAGGAGTGGTAACTGTGAGAAACCAAAGGGTTTCACCCACTTGTCCTCGGGGACTTGTCATCCTGGTTGCCAGGACACAGCCATCGCTTTTGGATCCAGTTCCTGGGGGTGGACCGGTATGGAAGGATCACCTGGGTGAGGGGTCTTCGGGGAGTGGGGGTTAGACGACCGATGGTGCGACACAGTATTCCCCCCCTTTCCTGTACCCTTGACCCCTCCTATTTCAGAGGATTCTCAGATGTCCAAACTCCCACCCTTTCTACACAAACAATGGGCTGAGGAAGAGAGCGACTGAGAGTAAAGAGGCTAACCCTTGCACATTTCATTGGACATGTCCCGCTAATCCGGTCAGGCAAAGTCAGGCACTTGACTTTAACTACATACATCGGACACCCATTAGCTCTCCCCACACGGATAAAAGGCAGAACATAGAGACACACTCTGAGCAAGGTGGAACACGAGAAGCAGCAGAACTTCCAGGGCGAAGATGAACCTACTGTAGCGGATCGAGGGACGAGAACCACGGGTAAAGAAACCCAGAAGTTACCTGCAGGAGGTTGTTGCCTCCAAAGAAACATAAGAGATACGTGGAGAAGGCCAAATCCCAAACAAGAAGACTGCAATGCATTTCGAAGGCACCCGCGACCCTGCAGGGTAAACGACAGAATTGGGGAGGCGCGGCCAAGCCTGTGGTATTAACCTTGACTCGTGAATTAAAAAGGGAAAGACAAGAAAGGACTGCACATAGCCGGTGAGTTGGCGAGAAAGATGAAAGACCGATGTGTGTTAAGGAAAGATTGAAGTGGCAACAATATATCTAACAATAGAAGGCTGAATATGTGTGGATGAGACGCGAAGAAAGGCAGACCTGTGGTTAACTTTAAAATAACCGATAACTGTGAAGTAGGGGTGTCACGGTATTAGTTTTATGACGGTACAATAACCTTCTTGCCAAATGACGGTATATCATGGTTATCGCGGTATAGCAGGTGGAGTTAACTAATCTTAACAAATATTTTCTAAAAGGTCATACATTGTCAGATTTATCATCACAAACAAAACCAGGCACCCAGGGCCAGAATTGGGCTTTTCAATATACTTTCCACTGAAATGCCACCCCTTGCTTCCACCAAACTCAAACACATGTGTGGAGAGAAGGAGGGGCGGGGGGAGCCCTGCTGCGACTGGCAAAGCAAACTGAATGGCTTTTCTTAAGTGGTCATTTAGGCTTTTAGCCCCCCCACTGGCTACTGGTGAAGATGAACATGTTGCCATTTTGATAACCTGCATGCCACAGATCAATGGAGTCTGATGGTAGTATACGCTTGTGCGCATACACACGAACACGCACTCTCTCTTTACGTTACAGCCTTTAGTTTACTTGCGGGCCAATTGGTGTTCAGTAATCACAGACATGTTACACCTTGGTATGGCAGCAGGGAATACCCACAGAGATGAGTACATTTCGCAGTGTGACTTATTATATGTTAATTCAATGATGGAACCAGGGAAATCCCCCATTGTCATATGTTTAGAAACCTTTAGTCATTATAAATATATAAACCTCAAAGCCGCCAACCCAAAATAAACCCTTTTCCTTCTTGGCACTGTATTTATTCTTCCTATTGCTAACATATTGATTTTGTGTCAGGCACGTGTGGTTTATGGAATGGCATTTAAAAATTGCTCCAACTGAAACTACTTGGCAGACGGCACATCCAACACTGCAAGACCAAGACTGCAAGACCAAGACTGCACAGCACTTGCTTACTGCAGCCTTTCCAAATCAGATTGAAAAGCACACTTACCGGTATGAACGGTATACCGGTATAAACAATGTGACGGTTATTATTGTTCAATTAAGTGGTTCACGGTATCTTTACCGGTATACCGTAATACCGTTACATCCCTACTGTGAAGCCCACGATACTGAGTAGCGGAGTGGTAAAAAATGTGAATAAAGCTTGGGGAAGGGAACCCTTACTAGTGCTGTGATAAAGAATTCCGAGCCTGACAGAGGGACACCCATTATCTCTACCCACACGGATAAAAGGCAGAACACAGAGACACACTCGGAGCAAGGTGGAACACGAGAAGCAGCAGAACTTCCGGGGCGAGGGCGAAACTACTGGAGCAGAGCGATGTATCGAGGGACGAGAACCACGGGCAAAGGACCCAGGAGATCCCTGCAGGAGGTTGTTGCCTCCAAATAACCGTAAGATACGCGGAGAAGGCCAAATCGCAACCAAGAAGACTGCATTGTGTTTCGAGGACACCCGCGACCCTCCCAGGTGAACAACAGAGTTGGGGAGGCGAGGCTAAGCCTGTGGTATTAACCTTGACTCGTGAATTAATTAAAAAGGAAAAGACAAGAAAGCAATACACATAGCCAGTGAGTTGGCGAGTGAGATGAAAGACAGGTTTGTGTTAAGGAAAGATTGAAGTGGCAACAATATATCTTACACTTGAAGGCTGACCGTATGTGGATGAGACGCGAATGAAGGCAGACATGTAGCGAACTTTAAAATAACCGATAACTGTGAAGCCCACGATACAAATGGGGCAAATAACACAAGAGTATGAGCTGAAGGGAATGCCGAAGGGGTCCTGCGGAGCTCTACAGTAAAAGACTTGCACATTCGAAAGTCTTCGACAACCGGAAGTGTGACAAGTTAGGGGAAGGGAACCTCTAACAAATGTGAATAAAGCTTGGGGAAGGGAACCCCTAAAGTGCTGCGATTAAGAGGTACGAGCCCGACAGAGGGAGACCTATGTGAACTTTTATTTGAGCGGTCCAAGACCGATCGAGGGAGACCTGCATGAACTATTTGTTGAACTGTGAACCGTTTTGTTGAACTGTGAAAGAACTTTTTGAATGCTGGAAAAGCGACTTTAACGTGGAAGGCCAGGCAGGCCTCGATACACGTTTTGAACTGCATTGTTTTGAGAGCCTGAGCCACAGTGTGTCACCCTGTCTACGGGGACCACCTTACTCCGTGCTGTCTAACGTGGGAAGGAGAGCAGACTCAGCCACTTTGATTCTTTATATTCTAACACTGATTTTCATTTGATATGATATTTTATTTAAATCACGCTCTTACACAAGTGTTTCAGAGCGCGACGAGGCAAGGGAGGGGAACAAGGGAGGACAAAACGGCAATCTTACTAGGCACAGTGACCTTGAGAACCCATAAGTGCAAGGGAGAGGGAAGGGGGAAGAGTGCAAGGGAGAGGTGGGAAATGGAAAGTGCTGAGCAAAGGATAACAACAAAACAAATGGTAGTGCAGCCAGTAAGGTTACAAGTGCAGGTTTAGAGCGCAGACAGGGGGTGTCTGATAAGTGCAGGTAATAGGACTGCAGGGTTACAGATACAGACCCATGTGCAAGGGTTGCCAGTGTGGCTGGGTGTGCAGGGTTCTGGGCCTGAAATCAGAGGGTAAACCAGGTGCACGGTGCTGAAGCAGAGCAGATCAGATCAGCAAGGGAGAGGAAGAGCGAAGGCAGAAGCAAAGAGGAAGGTCTTGAGGTGCTTCCAGAACCGAAGATGGTCCTCCTCAAGTTTCAGAGTGGCAGGGAGGCTGCTTCAGAGGGAGGCCCCAGCCGAGGAAAGAGATCTACCCCCAACTCATTGCTTGGAGAAGCGACTGGCCCTGAGGGAGTTGGAGGAGCGTAGAGGTTGAGAGGGAAGGTATTTACGGAGGGAGAGTTGAAGGTATTTAAGACCCAGGTCCCAGAAAGCATTGTGGACAATGCAGATGGTATTGAATTTAATCCTTGCAGCCACTGGGAGTCAGTGAAGAGATTTCATGGCTGGAGAGATACGATCCCAGGGCTTGAGGCCAAGGACAAATCTCGCAGGACTGCTCTGTATACGTTGCATAGGCCGGAGAGTAAAAGCAGGCAGATTTAGGAAGAGGCTGTTACAGTAGTCCAGCCTGGAGAGGACCAGAGCTCTAGAGACAGTGAGCTTCTGGGGGAAAGAGAAAAGGAATAATATCTTGGAGGAGGTGCAATTGGTAGTTTGACTTAGAGACGTCAGAGATGTGAGGAGAAAAGGAGAGTGTGGAGTCGAAGATGACTCTGAGGTTCCTAGCCTCACAGGTGGGAGCAGGAAGAAGGCCAAGGGAGGCCGGCCAGAGTGACAGGAAAGGAGAGTGCAGGTGTGCCGAAGAGGAGAATCTGTGTCTTACTAGTATTAAGACAGAGATCATTGGCGGTACACCACTCCTGGATAGCAGACAGACAGTTGAAGATGAGAGAAGGAGAGGAGGTGGCAGAGGGAAGCCTACAAACGAGCTGAGTGTCATCCGCATAGCAGTGAAAGATGGAGCAGAAAGTGGCAATGAGGCAGTCAAGGGGTGCGAGGTATTGGTTGAACAGCCAGGGAGAGAGGTAAGACCCCTGGGGAACACCACAGGTAGAGAGTAAGATGGAGGAGAGGAAGGACCCAAGTTGGACCTGGGAGGGTTGGACAGAGAGGAAAGAAGTCAACCAGGACAGAGCCTGATCAGTGATAACCAGGTTATCACGGAGGCAGTTGAGCAGGATGGCATGGTTGACCATGTCAAAGGCAGAAGAAAGATAAAGTAGGATGAGGACAGAAGGGATGTTGGAATCAAGGTTGGAGAGCAGGTCTTCACAGATGTTGAGGAGAGCAGTTTCCGTGCTTCTGGCAGCTCTAAAGCCAGACTCATGTTCGTGGAGGCAACCAGCAGAATCGGTGAGCAGATTGAGCTGGGAGATGGCCAGCTTTTCCAGAGGTTTGCCCAGGAAAGGAGTGATGGAGATAGTTAGCCGGGCAAGAAGGGTCAGCTGTGGGCTTCTTGAGAAGAGGGTCACAAGAGAGTGTCTCAGGGGGAGGGGAAAGCTCTTGAGGCGAAGGAGAGGTTGCAGAAGTCAGCAAGGGCAGGAGCAAGGGTGTCGATATGGTACTTGATGGTTTTGGAAGACCAGGGAAGAACCTGTTTTGACGAGACTTTCATAGATCGGACTTGTCCAGAAACCTCGTCAGGTGCGAACAGAGGAAAAGAAAGAGAAAGAGAGTGGGGGGCACTGCAGGATGTTCAGAGTTAGCAGACAGAAAAGGGGGAGGAGGATGAGAGGGTGGACAGAATGTCCTGGGTTTTTTAGATGAAATGAGAGGAAAGGGCCGTGCAGAGGGCCTGCGAGGCGATAGGAGAGGTGCAGAGGGATTGGCCAGCTATTTGCAGATTTTAAAGAGTTCGGCCGAGTTGTTAGATGCCGCAGAGACACAGGATTGGATGTGGGCTTTTTTTAGTTTGGACAAGGTGCCGGTATTGCCTTTGGAGCAGGCAGCAGGCCAGTTTGTCAGAGGAGGTACAAGAAGCCCACCATTTCCTCTAAGCCCCCCTACACTTACGTTTAAGGGTAGCTAAATTGGAATCATATCAAGAATTGCACTTGGACATGGGCTTTAAGCGGATCCTTATGACAGGGGCAAGAACATCCAGAGTGTCGGAGATAGAGGAGTAGAGCATGGAAAGGGCTGTTTCAGGATGTGAGTCAGCCAGAGGAGATGGGGGGAAGAGAAAGTGGCGGCGAAGGCCTCAACATACACACGTTTCATGGGTCAGATGACCGAGAAGGTAGGTGGTTTATGGAGCCGAGAGGGAGAGGTGGGAAGAAAGGAGAGAACGATCACTCCAGGAGAGAGGAGTGGTCAGAGGGGGAGGTCAAAGGGGATTAAAACATCAAGCGCATGCCCTGCACAGTGAGTTAGGCCAAAGGGGAGAATAAACAGGGAGAATCGCAGAGGTCATGAAAGAGTCCAGAGGAGGGGCAGGGAGCATGCAGGTGGATATTGAGGTCACCAAGTAGGAGGAGTTGAGTGGTTGAGTCCAGGAGGAAAGATCCAGGAGGAAAGAGGAGAGGTCCGCCCACTCAGAGGAAGGAGGTGATCTGACCAGGAGGCCGATAGATAGTAGCCACAGTAATTGATTGGCCAGGAGAGAGAGAGAGAGAGAGAGAGAGAGAGAGAGAGAGAGCCTGCAGACAAGGCATTCGAAGGAGGAGTAGGTCTGCGTAGGGATGACAGAGGCAGGAATCCACTCCAGGAAGATAAGGGCTATACCCCCTCCGGACCAGGTGGATCTGGGCGCAGAGAGGATCTTGTAACCATCAGGGAGGAGAGTGTCAAAGCTTGTGACAGAACTGGCCATGAACCATGTCTCAGTGAGACTGACGACATTGAGGTCAAGTTCTTCCAGGAGGCGGCAGATGTCAGGAGTGTTTGACGGCTGAGCGAGAGTTGAGAGTGGCAATATGGAGGAGGTTGCCATCCTTGAAGGACTTCCGGGGAGGGGTACAGATCAGAGGTATTGGCTGGAAAAGGACCAAGCCAGCCAATCGGAAGGGGGAGCAGGCCAAGAAAGGAAGGCAGAGCTTAAGGCTCAAAGCGGGGCAGCCATGATGAAAGGCCATGATGAATCAACGCAAGTAGCACAAGGGATTCGATACGAAGCCCAACAGGTGAAAAAACAAACAAAGAAACTTCCAGGAAGGTGTTGCACGCACCGAGGGCAGCGCTCACGGGGATATTAGGCCAAGATTTCAAAAAGCAGCTACAGTTTCAAAAGTACCACAGTGCACATCCACAATAGCCCCAATAAGAAGAGCCTTACCCCAAATGCAGCAAATTGCATGGGGAGGTGGAGGGCTGAATGCAGGGCTGCCCAGCGCAGCAGATGGTCTTTCAGGGAAGTTGAGGTAGAGAAATGCATACATATTCCCCTTTACACACTTTTTGTATAAGGGATAGGGCATGCATTAGGTTTTCTTAGTATAGGCCATTTTGATTTGTCAGAGACTGACTAGGACTATGTTTCATTTAATATTTGATAGTAGAGACTACTTCCATTTTAGCTTTAGGGCAAAGTAGGAGTCAGTGTCATACTTGTGTTACCATGCATCCCTTACATTACTTAAGCCATTCATTCTGATATTTCTTTTGTGACACTACCTTTTCTTTATTTCCCATTACACACTTGTTACTTGAGATGGAGGGCTAGGCTCGTTTTAATTTATTATAGACTTTTTTTGTGGCAACGGAATTATTACCAGTTTTCACAAACCGATGAATCATACATTTGGAGGTAAAGTGGCGGATTTCCCTCCAACAAGGTGGGATTTCCCTACCTAAATAAACTAAGGATAGTTGGAGTCAGTACGTTCAACTTAAAAGTCTGTGTGTCCAAAACCTATACTTGCCCTCACAACTAAAGCTAAACAATGTGTAGGGATATCAGCAACCAAAGGAATAGTGTTCAAACAAATGTTCTGAGCTTCTTCCAACTGCTGGCTTACTCTTGGCTCCCTTCCCCAGGTTCAACCCAGTTTCACAAAATGGGTCTCAGCGTGCCCTTCCCCCAAGCAGGAAGCACTTTTGGCTTCAAATTCACTGTCAAATTAACTTGCTTAGTTTACCTTTTCTTTCTGTCACGTGAACAATCTTATACCGACCAGTCTCAGCCTTTTGACTTCTCCTGGGTTACTCCAATAAAGTGTTCCTCAGTCTAGGCGCAGTTGTCGGACCACACGGTCTACCCATCACAGGTTGCACAAACGATAACCCTGGGCATTTTGCAACAGTTCATTCTTTCTCATAGGACTTTCTTGACAACAGAGGTTTCCTTTTTGTGTCACAAGTCCACATATGTTTCTGTTTCCCTTCAACAGCTTCTTGACTTTACCACCATGTGACTCTCGCACACTTTCCTTTGTGGTATTTCTCCTGGTTACCACTTTGCTTTCACACAATCCAATATTATTTTGGTTTTTACTTGTTTCACTTTGTTCGCAAATGCACATCACCTGCTGTTTCAGTCATTCGATATACTCATATCTTTTTCACGGTTCAGCATTCAAAACTCATTACGTGCATGGCAACTTGTTCAGTATTCAATAGTTCACGTTCGGTCTCCAGACCCATTTGTCATGCAATTTCACTTGAGCGGCATCCTTCGTTACACACAACATGCCCCTGGAGCACCCCGGCATGAGTGATCCTTCCCTGTCACTCACCGGCGTGTGGCCGCTCCTCTGATTTCACTCTCGGGTTCTCACTGGCTCCTCTCTCACTCCTGGGGAGCTCTGTGAAGCAGCGCTTGCTTCCTTCAGATTATCCTGTTGCAGTCGATTGCCTCAGGCAGATCTCTGTGTTCCCCACTCCCTTCGGGGAACACACGGCATAGGGCTCTGCACAACTCCTAACCCTTTTGCGGCCCACTCTGATGTCAGCGTCTTTCTGGCTTCTCCGAAGTAGTCGCGTCCTTTTCACCGGCCCATATTCTGCCTGCTCCACCTCGGATTACCACACTCTCCTGCCCACCTGGATCTCAACCTCCACTCTGCTTCTGATTTCTCCTTTTACACATCTGCAACCATTTAAGAGGTTGTAGATGTTGCCTTACCATAGTTATTGGGACATGCCTGACCCTAACAACCGTCCTCATGCCTCTTCCTCATCTCAGTACCAGAGTGGTGAAATGACAAGTTAGTATATACTACTCCTAGTCACCTCTACCTTTTCCCAGTACTGTGGTGATATGAATGTGGGGAAGTGATTGGTAACAGCCTATTAAGGCAGGGGGAAGGGACGGTTGTTCTAGCATTCTTTGCACTGACTAAGGCTTTCGTTGCATGGCTTCTCTCAGGTATAGTTAGGCTGCTTTTCTGACAAGCATTTCTGACATTCAGAGCAACAATAAGGTTTGGCTCCTGGATGGCTCCTCTCAAGTTTAGTTAGATTGCTTTTCTGACTGAAGAATGTCTGACATTGCACTGATAAAGTTTGGCTTGGCTCCTGTGTGACTTCTCTCATGGGTAGTTAGGCTGCTTTTCACACTGAAGCATTTCTGACATTCAGAGCACCGATACGGTTTGGCTCCTGTGTGGCTTCTCTCATGTTTAGTTAGGCTGCTTTTCAAACTGAAGAATTTCTGACATTCAGAGCATTGATAAGGTTTGGCTCCTGTGTGGCTTCTCTCATGGGTAGTTAGGCTATATTTTACACTGAAGCATTTCTGACATTCAGAGCACCGATACGGTTTGGCTCCTGTGTGGCTTCTCTCATGTTTAGTTAGGCTGCTTTTCTCACTGAAGCATTTCTGACATTCAGAGCATTGATAAGGTTTGGCTCCTGTGTGGCTTCTCTCATGTTTAGTTAGGCTGCTTTTCACACTGAAACATTTCTGACATTCAGAGCACTGATAAGGTTTGGCTCCTGTGTGGCTTCTCTCATGGGTAGTTAGGTTGCTTTTGTCACTGAAGCATTTCGGACATTCAGAGCACCGATAAGGTTTGGCTCCTGTGTGGCTTCTCTCATGGATAGTTAGGTAGCTTTTATCACTGAAACATTTCTGACATTCAGAGCACTGATAAGGTTTGGCTCCTGTGTGGCTTCTCTCATGGATAGTTAGGTTGCATTTCTTACTGAAGCATTTCTGACATTCAGAGCACTGATAAGGTCTGGTTCCTGTGTGGCTTCTCTCATGGGCAGTTAGGTTGCTTTTCTGACTGAAGCATTTCTGACATTCAGAGCACCGATAAGGTTTGTCTCCTGTGTGGCTTCTCTCATGGGAGGTTAGTTGGCATTTCTGACTGAAGCATTTCTGGCATTCAGAGCACTGATAAGGTTTGGCTCCTGTGTGGCTTCTCTCATGGGTAGTTAGGTTGCATTTCACACTGAAGCACTTCTGACATTCAGAGCACTGATAAGGTTTGGCTCCTGTGTGGCTTCTCTCATGTTTAGTTATGCTGCATTTCACACTGAAGCACTTCTGACATTCAGAGCACTGATAAGGTTTGGTTCCTGTGTGCCTTCTCTCATGCGTAGTTAGGCTGCTTTTCATACTGAAGCATTTCTGACATTCAGAGCACTGATAAGGTTTGGCTCCTGTGTGGCTTCTCTCGTGGATAGTTAGGTTGCATTTCGTACTGAAGCATTTCTGACATTCAGAGCACTGATAAGGTTTGGCTCCTGTGTGGCTTCTCTCATGGGTAGTTAGGTGGCTTTTCTGACTGAAGCATTTCTGACATTCAGAGCACTGATAAGGTTTGGCTCCTGTGTGGCTTCTCTCGTGGGTAGTTAGGTTGTATTTCTGACTGAAGCATTTTTGACATTTAGAGCACTGATAAGGTTTAGTTCCTGTGTGGCTTCTCTCATGGGTAGTTAGGTGGCTTTTCACACAAAAGCATTTCTGACATTCAGAGCACTGATAAGGTTTGGCTCCTGTGTGGCTTCTCTCATGGGTGGTTAGGTTGCATTTGTGACTGAAGCATTTCTGACATTCAGAGCACTGAAAAGGTTTGGCTCCTGTGTGGCTTCTCTCATGGGTAGTTAGGCTGCTTTTGTCCCAGAATCATGGAAACGGATCCATCCAGTCTTCCACACCTCACTGTTAAAACCATATCTTCAGTCATCTCGAACAGCTCCAAAATCTACCCCAGTGATTGTCAATGACCAACTCGAATACGAGGTTTCCAGAATCTGTGACTCTAGGGACCGACATGGTCAACTACAGTATTTGGTCGAATGGAAAGGATACCCTCCCAGTGAGCGCACCTGGGAACCCATGTCAAACATGAATGCCCCCAGGCTGGTTCGAAGATACCATCTTATCCATCCGGGCAAGCCCGGAGGAGCTGGGCTTCAGAGGAGGCATGCTGTTATGAACCGTCGTCTGCGTCCCTTCTGGACTTCTGATCCCTGACCCATAGGGGATTGAATACAGTGATCCTTCCAACATGGCCGCTTGAAACGGAATGCTGCTGGCCAGTCTCTACACTCCATGCTGTACGCTCTACAAAACAGACACGCCCCCGCGGCTCTGCGCATCTCAACGCTACCGCTTGCGAGTAGTAGTTGGACGTGTGTTGCCGGAGTTTGCTCTGGGCTTTCTTCTGATTCGTGGTTCCCGGTTCCTTGAATTCCCCTTCCTTCCTCCCATTCCTCTACCTTACCTCCGAACTTCCTGGATTTTCTTCCGCGCTCGGGTCACGGCGTTCCGTGCCTCCGAGTGCGAGCATCATTCCTTCCTGGTATCCTCCCTGGACTTCTGAACGTTCCTGGAAGTTGGATTGCGAACCTCACGCTGGAATCCGAGGACCAGCGCTCGGGTTTGTACAAATCCCGGACCGTGAGAAAGAAGACATCACAGAAGGTCGCAAGCAAACAACAAAAGCAGGTGAGAAGGGGAGAGACTTGTGGCAGATTTGGAGGAAGTAACTTATGCTGATGCTATGCAGAAGTTCCAACCCACCTCAAGATCACAAAGGCAAAAACAAATGCCTCACTTTCATAATTTCAGCAAAGAGGTTAAAGATAGGAAAACACAATTTAGACAGGAAAACCGTCAGGCATTACAATTACCACTAGCTTCACGAATAAAAGCCTTAAAACAGTCCAAGACTAAATTTAAGAATTGGTTGAGGGCGAGAAAGTCCAACCTATATCAAGTTGATGGAGCTAATATGCTACGCACTCTAAGTAATAAAAATACCAAACAAATGTGGTCGTTGTTAAATCATTCTACAGCGGGAAATCAAGTAGCTATACAGTCAAACTGCATCAATGCACAAACGTTGGCTGATTATTTTTCCAAAATGTATACTCAACAGATGGATTTAAACAATAATCCTAGTTTTATTCTAATTGGGCCGTTTTATCTACATTTTGATTGGGAAGACATTTTATACTTTATTCACAAAGCCAGTAAATCGAGAGCTCCGGGGCCAGACGGGCTCTCAAATTTTATGTTGAAACAACACCCAGAGATGTGGACCAACATTTTGTTTGACATGTTCAATAACATTAATCAAATGTAGAGGATACCTGAGTCATGGAAATGTGCCTTCATCATTCCTATTTACAAAAAAGGGGACCAAAACAATCCGGCAAACTATCGTCCGATATCTTTGTTGGACGCTCTGAGCAAAATCTTTGCGCGGATTGTTTTACGCGAATTCAACAACTGGTCCCAAAAGACTTTTAAACGTGATCCGTTGCAGTCTGGGTTTGCATCAGGCATAGGCATAGGCACTATCCCAAACATCATGACTTTAAACATGCTCAAATCACAAAGTGCAATAGAAAACCAGTCGTTATACATGGCCTTTGTGGACTTCAAAATGGCCTTTGACTCTGATCGCAACCTGTTATACTCTAAATTGCATCGTTATGGATGTCCTTCCTCCTTAATTGCGCTCGTAAAGCATTTACACTCTAATACACAGCTGCAGGTCCGTGTGAACACTGAGGGTCTTCTAACTTCCCCAATCAGAACGAACCGCGGCCTAAAACAAGGTTGTATTTTGGCGTCTACACTTTTTATTTTCTTCATACTTGATATTGGTGAAGTCTTTCTTTCTATTGCAGCAGATCCACCAAAATTAGGGACTCAGCGTATACTGTGGTTGCTATACGCAGATGATTTAGTGCTTCTGTCTCGTACCCCGATGATAGGGCTACAAAAACTAATAGACAGTTAGACACAGTACACTGAGCTTAATCAACTAATTGTGAATTAGGAAAAAACTCAGATACTGGTATCCAAAAGAAGAACTGTAAATCGATGTACTAAATATATCTGGCATATTCAGAAAAAAGGTTTTGCGCATTGTCCCTGAGTATAAATATTTGGGTATATATGTTCAAGACTCGTTATTCTTTGCGAAACATCTGCATAGTCTCGACTGTAAAATAACCATGTTGATTTCACAAGCGAAAATCTTGGTGCATAAGTATGGTAAATTTTCATATAAACACATCTTGGTTTTTTACGAACAGAAAGTTGTGCCAGTTCTGGTTTACGGTATGGAGGCACTGATAAACAACCAACAACCAGTATGGCACGCTCTAGAAGCTAGATTTGGGAAGAAGGTATTGAGACTACCCATATGTACACCTAAGCCGATTTTGCGGTATGAATTGGGCTTAGTGCCTTTAGCAGTCTATGTAACATGGAAGAAATGTGCCTTTTTACGCAAATGTCTATTAAGTTTACAATTAAATAACATCTTGGGGGCAGTAGGCACAGTATTTAATTACTTCAACACATGTTTTTCCGCAACAGTAGCGACAAGAGGTTTTCAAGAATATGTCAGAAGCAAGTATCAGTCTTCAAGTTTTGCTAGACAAGCCAACTCTAGCTAAAAGAAAATTATATCAGTTTAATTGGATCATTAATAGAGAAAAGTGTATTTTATACAAGGATTTTTCTACTGCATTGTTTGGACATAAGAAACACTGCCAAACGTCGGATTATTTGGTTAAATGTCCTTCTGCATATATAAGAAACAAATATCTAAGATTTAGATTAAATCTATGGCCTACCAATGACATCCTGGCCAGGAGAAAACAGATTCCAAAGAATTTAAATTTCTGTCGTTTCTGTAAGAACATCATGCAGAAAGAGACTTTAGAACATATCATAATCTCTTGTCCTAATTTGGAAACGCAGCGAAATCTATTTTTCTCAAAGATATTATGCATTTTTACACCAACTGATTATGAGGACCTTTGGCGGCGTGTCTTCTGTAGCACAAAATTTGCCATGAGGAAAGCAATTGTCCTTTTTTTGAATCAGTTATTTCCAGATTAGTCTGAAGTCTACGTGAAAAGAAGGTGCGGGGTAAATTGTACTGTATTTTTTAATTATTAATAAGTTTTAACTGTTAATGTAACTAAGGTATTTGTAAATAGGAATATATGAAATAGATACATTTGCATGTAACTTTTGTAATTCATGAATTGAAAATTTTAAAGGTAGAACTAGTTCGGCCAAACAAATAAAAACATTTTTTTAAAAGGTGCCACACACAAGCACACTGAGCGAGGCTGGATACGAGAAGGAACAAGTCTTCCAGAGCTGAGGGGAACCAGGCTGACAAAGCGGGAAGTACAAAGGACTGTGCGACATTTGCCAGGCGTACGAGAGAACCCGGCGAGAAAATCAAGTAATACAGAGAAGCCGTAAGCGTTCGAAGATAGAAGTTGAATGAGAAGAAGGGGCATACCTTCCAAATGTTCCAAGGTGGCTGCTCCCCCCCCGACTAGTAGACGAGGTTGGGGAGGCAAAAGGGAGATGCTGGCAACAGCCTTGTGCATTAAAGGAAAGGCATCGCTAAGAGGAACCCGATTATCACGACCAGTGAGTCCGGTCTGTGTTCAAAGCAAATGAGAGAGAGTAACGAGAGTTGAAGGTTACGTCTGATGACAAAATCTGAATGCAAAAGACGATTACTGAATGATGAGAAAAGATACAAATTAACAAAGTGGTCCTGATGCAGTTGAAATTATATTATACGCTAAACTGAATGCTAGAAAGTAATCGCAATTTGGAGCGCAAGTTGATCAATGGAAAATCAGAAACATGTGAACATTATGAATGCCTTGAGGGCAGAAGCACAGAGACATTGAACATTGTGAGAACTACAAGTACAACTACAAGAACCAAGAAGCCTTGGCGTTTGAAGTTTTTAATTGTTGTGAAAGCTGGGAAATTGTTCTAAGGAAAGTCGAAGTAGTCATGCAAAGGTCGAAGACAAATCCTTTGCAGTCTCAGAAGTCTTCGACAGGAAAAGCTAAATTATAACTAAGTGGACTGAAACTTGGGGAAGGGAATCCCAAGGTGTAGAAAAGATAGCTGGCTTGAGCCCGGCGGAGGGAAGCCTCTGTGGTACTGTGTTCCATTACTTGTTACGAAGTGAATTCTACGTTGATGACAAGGCAGAGAAAGCCTGAAAGATCTGTTGAACTGTTATGTTATTCCAGTAAGCCAGATTGTGCCAAAGCTGATGTGCCAGCCACCTGTCCCTTTTCACTCCCCAGTGCCTTTGAAGGGGGGAAGGAGTGGTAACTGTGAGAAACCAAAGGGTTTCACCCACTTGTCCTCGGGGACTTGTCATCCTGGTTGCCAGGACACAGCCATCGCTTTTGGATCCAGTTCCTGGGGGTGGACCGGTATGGAAGGATCACCTGGGTGAGGGGTCTTCGGGGAGTGGGGGTTAGACGACCGATGGTGCGACACAGTATTCCCCCCCTTTCCTGTACCCTTGACCCCTCCTATTTCAGAGGATTCTCAGATGTCCAAACTCCCACCCTTTCTACACAAACAATGGGCTGAGGAAGAGAGCGACTGAGAGTAAAGAGGCTAACCCTTGCACATTTCATTGGACATGTCCCGCTAATCCGGTCAGGCAAAGTCAGGCACTTGACTTTAACTACATACATCGGACACCCATTAGCTCTCCCCACACGAATAAAAGGCAGAACATAGAGACACACTCTGAGCAAGGTGGAACACGAGAAGCAGCAGAACTTCCAGGGCGAAGATGAACCTACTGTAGCGGATCGAGGGACGAGAACCACGGGTAAAGAAACCCAGAAGTTACCTGCAGGAGGTTGTTGCCTCCAAAGAAACATAAGAGATACGTGGAGAAGGCCAAATCCCAAACAAGAAGACTGCAATGCATTTCGAAGGCACCCGCGACCCTGCAGGGTAAACGACACAATTGGGGAGGCGCGGCCAAGCCTGTGGTATTAACCTTGACTCGTGAATTAAAAAGGGAAAGACAAGAAAGGACTGCACATAGCCGGTGAGTTGGCGAGAAAGATGAAAGACCGATGTGTGTTAAGGAAAGATTGAAGTGGCAACAATATATCTTACAATAGAAGGCTGAATATGTGTGGATGAGACGCGAAGAAAGGCAGACCTGTGGTTAACTTTAAAATAACCGATAACTGTGAAGTAGGGGTGTCACGGTATTAGTTTTATGACGGTACAATAACCTTCTTGCCAAATGACGGTATATCATGGTTATCGCGGTATAGCATGTGGAGTTAACTAATCTTAACAAATATTTTCTAAAAGGTCATACATTGTCAGATTTATCATCACAAACAAAACCAGGCACCCAGGGCCAGAATTGGGCTTTTCAATATACTTTCCACTGAAATGCCACCCCTTGCTTCCACCAAACTCAAACACATGTGTGGAGAGAAGGAGGGGCGGGGGGAGCCCTGCTGCGACTGGCAAAGCAAACTGAATGGCTTTTCTTAAGTGGTCATTTAGGCTTTTAGCCCCCCCACTGGCTACTGGTGAAGATGAACATGTTGCCATTTTGATAACCTGCATGCCACAGATCAATGGAGTCTGATGGTAGTATACGCTTGTGCGCATACACACGAACACGCACTCTCTCTTTACGTTACAGCCTTTAGTTTACTTGCGGGCCAATTGGTGTTCAGTAATCACAGACATGTTACACCTTGGTATGGCAGCAGGGAATACCCACAGAGATGAGTACATTTCGCAGTGTGACTTATTATATGTTAATTCAATGATGGAACCAGGGAAATCCCCCATTGCCATATGTTTAGAAACCTTTAGTCATTATAAATATATAAACCTCAAAGCCGCCAACCCAAAATAAACCCTTTTCCTTCTTGGCACTGTATTTATTCTTCCTATTGCTAACATATTGATTTTGTGTCAGGCACGTGTGGTTTATGGAATGGCATTTAAAAATTGCTCCAACTGAAACTACTTGGCAGACGGCACATCCAACACTGCAAGACCAAGACTGCAAGACCAAGACTGCACAGCACTTGCTTACTGCAGCCTTTCCAAATCAGATTGAAAAGCACACTTACCGGTATGAACGGTATACCGGTATAAACAATGTGACGGTTATTATTGTTCAATTAAGTGGTTCACGGTATCTTTACCGGTATACCGTAATACCGTTACATCCCTACTGTGAAGCCCACGATACTGAGTAGCGGAGTGGTAAAAAATGTGAATAAAGCTTGGGGAAGGGAACCCTTACTAGTGCTGTGATAAAGAATTCCGAGCCTGACAGAGGGACACCCATTATCTCTACCCACACGGATAAAAGGCAGAACATAGAGACACACTCGGAGCAAGGTGGAACACGAGAAGCAGCAGAACTTCCGGGGCGAGGGCGAACCTACTGGAGCAGAGCGATGTATCGAGGGACGAGAACCACGGGCAAAGGACCCAGGAGATCCCTGCAGGAGGTTGTTGCCTCCAAATAACCGTAAGATACGCGGAGAAGGCCAAATCGCAACCAAGAAGACTGCATTGTGTTTCGAGGACACCCGCGACCCTCCCAGGTGAACAACAGAGTTGGGGAGGCGAGGCTAAGCCTGTGGTATTAACCTTGACTCGTGAATTAATTAAAAAGGAAAAGACAAGAAAGCAATACACATAGCCAGTGAGTTGGCGAGTGAGATGAAAGACAGGTTTGTGTTAAGGAAAGATTGAAGTGGCAACAATATATCTTACACTTGAAGGCTGAACGTATGTGGATGAGACGCGAATGAAGGCAGACATGTAGCGAACTTTAAAATAACCGATAACTGTGAAGCCCACGATACAAATGGGGCAAATAACACAAGAGTATGAGCTGAAGGGAATGCCGAAGGGGTCCTGCGGAGCTCTACAGTAAAAGACTTGCACATTCGAAAGTCTTCGACAACCGGAAGTGTGACAAGTTAGGGGAAGGGAACCTCTAACAAATGTGAATAAAGCTTGGGGAAGGGAACCCCTAAAGTGCTGCGATTAAGAGGTACGAGCCCGACAGAGGGAGACCTATGTGAACTTTTATTTGAGCGGTCCAAGACCGATCGAGGGAGACCTGCATGAACTATTTGTTGAACTGTGAACCGTTTTGTTGAACTGTGAAAGAACTTTTTGAATGCTGGAAAAGCGACTTTAACGTGGAAGGCCAGGCAGGCCTCGATACACGTTTTGAACTGCATTGTTTTGAGAGCCTGAGCCACAGTGTGTCACCCTGTCTACGGGGACCACCTTACTCTGTGCTGTCTAACGTGGGAAGGAGAGCAGACTCAGCCACTTTGATTCTTTATATTCTAACACTGATTTTCATTTGATATGATATTTTATTTAAATCGCGCTCTTACACAAGTGTTTCAGAGCGCGACGAGGCAAGGGAGGGGAACAAGGGAGGACAAAACGGCAATCTTACTAGGCACAGTGACCTTGAGAACCCATAAGTGCAAGGGAGAGGGAAGGGGGAAGAGTGCAAGGGAGAGGTGGGAAATGGAAAGTGCTGAGCAAAGGATAACAACAAAACAAATGGTAGTGCAGCCAGTAAGGTTACAAGTGCAGGTTTAGAGCGCAGACAGGGGGTGTCTGATAAGTGCAGGTAATAGGACTGCAGGGTTACAGATACAGACCCATGTGCAGGGGTTGCCAGGAGGCAGTGCAGGTGTGTGGCTGGGTGTGCAGGGTTCTGGGCCCGAAATCAGAGGGTAAACCAGGTGCACGGTGCTGAAGCAGAGCAGATCAGATCAGCAAGGGAGAGGAAGAGCGAAGGCAGAAGCAAAGAGGAAGGTCTTGAGGTGCTTCCAGAACCGAAGATGGTCCTCCTCAAGTTTCAGAGTGGCAGGGAGGCTGCTTCAGAGGGAGGCCCCAGCCGAGGAAAGAGATCTACCCCCAACTCATTGCTTGGAGAAGCGACTGGCCCTGAGGGAGTTGGAGGAGCGTAGAGGTTGAGAGGGAAGGTATTTACGGAGGGAGAGTTGAAGGTATTTAAGACCCAGGTCCCAGAAAGCATTGTGGACAATGCAGATGGTATTGAATTTAATCCTTGCAGCCACTGGGAGTCAGTGAAGAGATTTCATGGCTGGAGAGATACGATCCCAGGGCTTGAGGCCAAGGACAAATCTCGCAGGACTGCTCTGTATACGTTGCATAGGCCGGAGAGTAAAAGCAGGCAGATTTAGGAAGAGGCTGTTACAGTAGTCCAGCCTGGAGAGGACCAGAGCTCTAGAGACAGTGAGCTTCTGGGGGAAAGAGAAAAGGAATAATATCTTGGAGGAGGTGCAATTGGTAGTTTGACTTAGAGACGTCAGAGATGTGAGGAGAAAAGGAGAGTGTGGAGTCGAAGATGACTCTGAGGTTCCTAGCCTCACAGGTGGGAGCAGGAAGAAGGCCAAGGGAGGCCGGCCAGAGTGACAGGAAAGGAGAGTGCAGGTGTGCCGAAGAGGAGAATCTGTGTCTTACTAGTATTAAGACAGAGATCATTGGCGGTACACCACTCCTGGATAGCAGACAGACAGTTGAAGATGAGAGAAGGAGAGGAGGTGGCAGAGGGAAGCCTACAAACGAGCTGAGTGTCATCCGCATAGCAGTGAAAGATGGAGCAGAAAGTGGCAATGAGGCAGTCAAGGGGTGCGAGGTATTGGTTGAACAGCCAGGGAGAGAGGTAAGACCCCTGGGGAACACCACAGGTAGAGAGTAAGATGGAGGAGAGGAAGGACCCAAGTTGGACCTGGGAGGGTTGGACAGAGAGGAAAGAAGTCAACCAGGACAGAGCCTGATCAGTGATAACCAGGTTATCACGGAGGCAGTTGAGCAGGATGGCATGGTTGACCATGTCAAAGGCAGAAGAAAGATAAAGTAGGATGAGGACAGAAGGGATGTTGGAATCAAGGTTGGAGAGCAGGTCTTCACAGATGTTGAGGAGAGCAGTTTCCGTGCTTCTGGCAGCTCTAAAGCCAGACTCATGTTCGTGGAGGCAACCAGCAGAATCGGTGAGCAGATTGAGCTGGGAGATGGCCAGCTTTTCCAGAGGTTTGCCCAGGAAAGGAGTGATGGAGATAGTTAGCCGGGCAAGAAGGGTCAGCTGTGGGCTTCTTGAGAAGAGGGTCACAAGAGAGTGTCTCAGGGGGAGGGGAAAGCTCTTGAGGCGAAGGAGAGGTTGCAGAAGTCAGCAAGGGCAGGAGCAAGGGTGTCGATATGGTACTTGATGGTTTTGGAAGACCAGGGAAGAACCTGTTTTGACGAGACTTTCATAGATCGGACTTGTCCAGAAACCTCGTCAGGTGCGAACAGAGGAAAAGAAAGAGAAAGAGAGTGGGGGGCGCTGCAGGATGTTCAGAGTTAGCAGACAGAAAAGGGGGAGGAGGATGAGAGGGTGGACAGAATGTCCTGGGTTTTTTAGATGAAATGAGAGGAAAGGGCCGTGCAGAGGGCCTGCGAGGCGATAGGAGAGGTGCAGAGGGATTGGCCAGCTCTTTGCAGATTTTAAAGAGTTCGGCCGAGTTGTTAGATGCCGCAGAGACACAGGATTGGATGTGGGCTTTTTTTAGTTTGGACAAGGTGCCGGTATTGCCTTTGGAGCAGGCAGCAGGCCAGTTTGTCAGAGGAGGTACAAGAAGCCCACCATTTCCTCTAAGCCCCCCTACACTTACGTTTAAGGGTAGCTAAATTGGAATCATATCAAGAATTGCACTTGGACATGGGCTTTAAGCGGATCCTTATGACAGGGGCAAGAACATCCAGAGTGTCGGAGATAGAGGAGTAGAGCATGGAAAGGGCTGTTTCAGGATGTGAGTCAGCCAGAGGAGATGGGGGGAAGAGAAAGTGGCGGCGAAGGCCTCAACATACACACGTTTCATGGGTCAGATGACCGAGAAGGTAGGTGGTTTATGGAGCCGAGAGGGAGAGGTGGGAAGAAAGGAGAGAACGATCACTCCAGGAGAGAGGAGTGGTCAGAGGGGGAGGTCAAAGGGGATTAAAACATCAAGCGCATGCCCTGCACAGTGAGTTAGGCCAAAGGGGAGAATAAACAGGGAGAATCGCAGAGGTCATGAAAGAGTCCAGAGGAGGGGCAGGGAGCATGCAGGTGGATATTGAGGTCACCAAGTAGGAGGAGTTGAGTGGTTGAGTCCAGGAGGAAAGATCCAGGAGGAAAGAGGAGAGGTCCGCCCACTCAGAGGAAGGAGGTGATCTGACCAGGAGGCCGATAGATAGTAGCCACAGTAATTGATTGGCCAGGAGAGAGAGAGAGAGAGAGAGAGAGAGAGAGAGAGAGAGAGAGAGAGAGAGAGAGAGAGCCTGCAGACAAGGCATTCGAAGGAGGAGTAGGTCTGCGTAGGGATGACAGAGGCAGGAATCCACTCCAGGAAGATAAGGGCTATACCCCCTCCGGACCAGGTGGATCTGGGCGCAGAGAGGATCTTGTAACCATCAGGGAGGAGAGTGTCAAAGCTTGTGACAGAACTGGCCATGAACCATGTCTCAGTGAGACTGACGACATTGAGGTCAAGTTCTTCCAGGAGGCGGCAGATGTCAGGAGTGTTTGACGGCTGAGCGAGAGTTGAGAGTGGCAATATGGAGGAGGTTGCCATCCTTGAAGGACTTCCGGGGAGGGGTACAGATCAGAGGTATTGGCTGGAAAAGGACCAAGCCAGCCAATCGGAAGGGGGAGCAGGCCAAGAAAGGAAGGCAGAGCTTAAGGCTCAAAGCGGGGCAGCCATGATGAAAGGCCATGATGAATCAACGCAAGTAGCACAAGGGATTCGATACGAAGCCCAACAGGTGAAAAAACAAACAAAGAAACTTCCAGGAAGGTGTTGCACGCACCGAGGGCAGCGCTCACGGGGATATTAGGCCAAGATTTCAAAAAGCAGCTACAGTTTCAAAAGTACCACAGTGCACATCCACAATAGCCCCAATAAGAAGAGCCTTACCCCAAATGCAGCAAATTGCATGGGGAGGTGGAGGGCTGAATGCAGGGCTGCCCAGCGCAGCAGATGGTCTTTCAGGGAAGTTGAGGTAGAGAAATGCATACATATTCCCCTTTACACACTTTTTGTATAAGGGATAGGGCATGCATTAGGTTTTCTTAGTATAGGCCATTTTGATTTGTCAGAGACTGACTAGGGCTATGTTTCATTTAATATTTGATAGTAGAGACTACTTCCATTTTAGCTTTAGGGCAAAGTAGGAGTCAGTGTCATACTTGTGTTACCATGCATCCCTTACATTACTTAAGCCATTCATTCTGATATTTCTTTTGTGACACTACCTTTTCTTTATTTCCCATTACACACTTGTTACTTGAGATGGAGGGCTAGGCTCGTTTTAATTTATTATAGACTTTTTTTGTGGCAACGGAATTATTACCAGTTTTCACAAACCGATGAATCATACATTTGGAGGTAAAGTGGCGGATTTCCCTCCAACAAGGTGGGATTTCCCTACCTAAATAAACTAAGGATAGTTGGAGTCAGTACGTTCAACTTAAAAGTCTGTGTGTCCAAAACCTATACTTGCCCTCACAACTAAAGCTAAACAATGTGTAGGGATATCAGCAACCAAAGGAATAGTGTTCAAACAAATGTTCTGAGCTTCTTCCAACTGCTGGCTTACTCTTGGCTCCCTTCCCCAGGTTCAACCCAGTTTCACAAAATGGGTCTCAGCGTGCCCTTCCCCCAAGCAGGAAGCACTTTTGGCTTCAAATTCACTGTCAAATTAACTTGCTTAGTTTACCTTTTCTTTCTGTCACGTGAACAATCTTATACCGACCAGTCTCAGCCTTTTGACTTCTCCTGGGTTACTCCAATAAAGTGTTCCTCAGTCTAGGCGCAGTTGTCGGACCACACGGTCTACCCATCACAGGTTGCACAAACGATAACCCTGGGCATTTTGCAACAGTTCATTCTTTCTCATAGGACTTTCTTGACAACAGAGGTTTCCTTTTTGTGTCACAAGTCCACATATGTTTCTGTTTCCCTTCAACAGCTTCTTGACTTTACCACCATGTGACTCTCGCACACTTTCCTTTGTGGTATTTCTCCTGGTTACCACTTTGCTTTCACACAATCCAATATTATTTTGGTTTTTACTTGTTTCACTTTGTTCGCAAATGCACATCACCTGCTGTTTCAGTCATTCGATATACTCATATCTTTTTCACGGTTCAGCATTCAAAACTCATTACGTGCATGGCAACTTGTTCAGTATTCAATAGTTCACGTTTGGTCTCCAGACCCATTTGTCATGCAATTTCACTTGAGCGGCATCCTTCGTTACACACAACATGCCCCTGGAGCACCCCGGCATGAGTGATCCTTCCCTGTCACTCACCGGCGTGTGGCCGCTCCTCTGATTTCACTCTCGGGTTCTCACTGGCTCCTCTCTCACTCCTGGGGAGCTCTGTGAAGCAGCGCTTGCTTCCTTCAGATTATCCTGTTGCAGTCGATTGCCTCAGGCAGATCTCTGTGTTCCCCACTCCCTTCGGGGAACACACGGCATAGGGCTCTGCACAACTCCTAACCCTTTTGCGGCCCGCTCTGATGTCAGCGTCTTTCTGGCTTCTCCGAAGTAGTCGCGTCCTTTTCACCGGCCCATATTCTGCCTGCTCCACCTCGGATTACCACACTCTCCTGCCCACCTGGATCTCAACCTCCACTCTGCTTCTGATTTCTCCTTTTACACATCTGCAACCATTTAAGAGGTTGTAGATGTTGCCTTACCATAGTTATTGGGACATGCCTGACCCTAACAACCGTCCTCATGCCTCTTCCTCATCTCAGTACCAGAGTGGTGAAATGACAAGTTAGTATATACTACTCCTAGTCACCTCTACCTTTTCCCAGTACTGTGGTGATATGAATGTGGGGAAGTGATTGGTAACAGCCTATTAAGGCAGGGGGAAGGGACGGTTGTTCTAGCATTCTTTGCACTGACTAAGGCTTTCGTTGCATGGCTTCTCTCAGGTATAGTTAGGCTGCTTTTCTGACAAGCATTTCTGACATTCAGAGCAACAATAAGGTTTGGCTCCTGGATGGCTCCTCTCAAGTTTAGTTAGATTGCTTTTCTGACTGAAGAATGTCTGACATTGCACTGATAAAGTTTGGCTTGGCTCCTGTGTGACTTCTCTCATGGGTAGTTAGGCTGCTTTTCACACTGAAGCATTTCTGACATGCAGAGCACCGATAAAGTTTGGCTCCTGTGTGGATTCTCTCATGGGTAGTTAGGCTGCTTTTCACACTGAAGCATTTCTGACATTTAGAGCAGCGATAAGGTTTGGCTCCTGTGTGGATTCTCTCATGGGTAGTTAGGCTGCTTTTCACACTGAAGCATTTCTGACATTCAGAGCACCGATACGGTTTGGCTCCTGTGTGGCTTCTCTCATGTTTAGTTAGGCTGCTTTTCAAACTGAAGAATTTCTGACATTCAGAGCATTGATAAGGTTTGGCTCCTGTGTGGCTTCTCTCATGGGTAGTTAGGCTATATTTTACACTGAAGCATTTCTGACATTCAGAGCACCGATACGGTTTGGCTCCTGTGTGGCTTCTCTCATGTTTAGTTAGGCTGCTTTTCTCACTGAAGCATTTCTGACATTCAGAGCATTGATAAGGTTTGGCTCCTGTGTGGCTTCTCTCATGTTTAGTTAGGCTGCTTTTCACACTGAAACATTTCTGACATTCAGAGCACTGATAAGGTTTGGCTCCTGTGTGGCTTCTCTCATGGGTAGTTAGGTTGCTTTTGTCACTGAAGCATTTCGGACATTCAGAGCACCGATAAGGTTTGGCTCCTGTGTGGCTTCTCTCATGGATAGTTAGGTAGCTTTTATCACTGAAACATTTCTGACATTCAGAGCACTGATAAGGTTTGGCTCCTGTGTGGCTTCTCTCATGGATAGTTAGGTTGCATTTCTTACTGAAGCATTTCTGACATTCAGAGCACTGATAAGGTCTGGTTCCTGTGTGGCTTCTCTCATGGGCAGTTAGGTTGCTTTTCTGACTGAAGCATTTCTGACATTCAGAGCACCGATAAGGTTTGTCTCCTGTGTGGCTTCTCTCATGGGAGGTTAGTTGGCATTTCTGACTGAAGCATTTCTGGCATTCAGAGCACTGATAAGGTTTGGCTCCTGTGTGGCTTCTCTCATGGGTAGTTAGGTTGCATTTCACACTGAAGCACTTCTGACATTCAGAGCACTGATAAGGTTTGGCTCCTGTGTGGCTTCTCTCATGTTTAGTTATGCTGCATTTCACACTGAAGCACTTCTGACATTCAGAGCACTGATAAGGTTTGGTTCCTGTGTGCCTTCTCTCATGCGTAGTTAGGCTGCTTTTCATACTGAAGCATTTCTGACATTCAGAGCACTGATAAGGTTTGGCTCCTGTGTGGCTTCTCTCGTGGATAGTTAGGTTGCATTTCGTACTGAAGCATTTCTGACATTCAGAGCACTGATAAGGTTTGGCTCCTGTGTGGCTTCTCTCATGGGTAGTTAGGTGGCTTTTCTGACTGAAGCATTTCTGACATTCAGAGCACTGATAAGGTTTGGCTCCTGTGTGGCTTCTCTCGTGGGTAGTTAGGTTGTATTTCTGACTGAAGCATTTTTGACATTTAGAGCACTGATAAGGTTTAGTTCCTGTGTGGCTTCTCTCATGGGTAGTTAGGTGGCTTTTCACACAAAAGCATTTCTGACATTCAGAGCACTGATAAGGTTTGGCTCCTGTGTGGCTTCTCTCATGGGTGGTTAGGTTGCATTTGTGACTGAAGCATTTCTGACATTCAGAGCACTGAAAAGGTTTGGCTCCTGTGTGGCTTCTCTCATGGGTAGTTAGGCTGCTTTTGTCCCTGAAGCATTTCTGACATTCAGAGCACTGATAAGGTTTGGCTCCTGTGTGGCTTCTCTCATGGGTAGTTAGGCTGCTTTTGTCACTGAAGCATTTCTGACATTCAGAGCACCGATAAGGTTTGGCTCCTGTGTGGCTTCTCTCATGGGTAGTTAGGCTGCTTTTGTCACTGAAGCATTTCGGACATTCAGAGCACCAATAAGGTTTGGCTCCTGTGTGGCTTCTCTCATGGATAGTTAGGTAGCTTTTATCACTGAAACATTTCTGACATTCAGAGCACTGATAAGGTTTGGCTTCTGTGTGGCTTCTCTCATGGATAGTTAGGTTGCATTTCTTACTGAAGCATTTCTGACATTCAGAGCACCGATAAGGTTTGGCTCCTGTGTGACTTCTCTCATGGGAGGTTAGTTGGCTTTTCTGACTGAAGCATTTCTGGCATTCAGAGCACTGATAAGGTTTGGCTCCTGTGTGGCTTCTCTCATGGGTAGTTAGGTTGCATTTCTTACTGAAGCATTTCTGACATTCAGAGCACTGATAAGGTTTGGCTCCTGTGTGGCTTCTCTCATGGATAGTTAGGTTGCATTTCGTACTGAAGCATTTCTGACATTCAGAGCACTGAAAAGGTTTGGCTCCTGTGTGGCTTCTCTCATGTGTAGTTAGGCTGCTTTTGTCCCTGAAGCATTTCTGACATTCAGAGCACTGATAAGGTTTGGCTCCTGTGTGGCTTCTCTCATGGGTAGTTAGGCTGCTTTTGTCACTGAAGCATTTCTGACATTCAGAGCACCGATAAGGTTTGGCTCCTGTGTGGCTTCTCTCATGGGTAGTTAGGCTGCTTTTGTCACTGAAGCATTTCGGACATTCAGAGCACCGATAAGGTTTGGCTCCTGTGTGGCTTCTCTCATGGATAGTTAGGTAGCTTTTATCACTGAAACATTTCTGACATTCAGAGCACTGATAAGGTTTGGCTTCTGTGTGGCTTCTCTCATGGATAGTTAGGTTGCATTTCTTACTGAAGCATTTCTGACATTCAGAGCACCGATAAGGTTTGGCTCCTGTGTGACTTCTCTCATGGGAGGTTAGTTGGCTTTTCTGACTGAAGCATTTCTGGCATTCAGAGCACTGATAAGGTTTGGCACCTGTGTGGCTTCTCTCATGGGTAGTTAGGTTGCATTTCTTACTGAAGCATTTCTGACATTCAGAGCACTGATAAGGTTTGGCTCCTGTGTGGCTTCTCTCATGGATAGTTAGGTTGCATTTCGTACTGAAGCATTTCTGACATTCAGAGCACTGATAAGGTTTGGCTCCTGTGTGGCTTCTCTCATGGGTAGTTAGGTGGCTTTTCTGACTGAAGCATTTCTGACATTCAGAGCACTGATAAGGTTTGGCTCCTGTGTGGCTTCTCTCGTGGGTAGTTAGGTTGTATTTCTGACTGAAGCATTTTTGACATTCAGAGCACTGATAAGGTTTAGTTCCTGGGTGGCTTCTCTCATGGGTAGTTAGGTGGCTTTTCACACAAAAGCATTTCTGACATTCAGAGCACTGATAAGGTTTGGCTCCTGTGTGGCTTCTCTCATGGATGGTTAGGTTGCATTTGTGACTGAAGCATTTCTGACATTCAGAGCACTGAAAAGGTTTGGCTCCTGTGTGGCTTCTCTCATGGGTAGTTAGGCTGCTTTTGTCACTGAAGCATTTCTGACATTCAGAGCACTGATAAGGTTTGGCTCCTGTGTGGCTTCTCTCATGGGTAGTTAGGCTGCTTTTGTCACTGAAGCATTTCTGACATTCAGAGCACCGATAAGGTTTGGCTCCTGTATGGATTCTCTCATGGATAATTAGCTTTCTTTTCCAACTGAAGCTTTTCTGACATTGAATGCACTGATAAGGTTTTACTCCTGTACGGGTCCCCTCATGTTGCGTTGGATATGTTTTCTGACTGAAACTGTTATGACATTCTGTGAACTGATGAGGTTTTTCCTCCTGCATGGATTTTTTCATTTTGAGCAAGATGGGTTTTCAGACTGAAGCTGTATGTCATTCATTGTCCTGGCAAGGTTTCTTTGGGGGTTTCATTTCTCCAGCTTGGATTGTGTTTAGCAAGAATACCATAGAAAAGTGTACCTCATTACAGGGTCAGCCATTTGTATAGAATGCTCTATATTCATCTCTCAGTGCACTCTTCCTTACAATTCCATTGTACAAAGGAAAGCTCTTTTTAGGAGCTCCAATTCTTCACCTCTGTGAGTCCATGCAGGTTGTGTTTTTGACAACTTCTCATTTGGGTGTTCTTAGAGAATCTTAATGCTTTAACGTCTTATGTTCTTTTCACAATCAGCATACTAACATGTTTGTTAGAGTTACTGAATCAAACATTGATATGTAGTGTTTTCTAATTCAATTCATTAATATGGGTTCTATGATTTGCCAACTTTATAAATAAAAAGCTTAGACTTTTGAATTACATTTTTATCCGAATTGGAACTTGCTTTGTGTCTCCTGCTCACTCGTGTATTTATTTTTATCTTTTCAGAAGCATTTCCTTCTCCCGGTTACCTTGACACTCTGAATATGGATTTTAAGTGATAACAGAAATAATGTTCTTAATCCGTAGCTTACTCCACCCCAGTTCCTGACCAGACTGGCCTTCTAGAAACTTCCATTCCATGAGATATCCAACATCCCTTTTGTTACAGGTAAACCCATTCTTGCGGGATTTCACGTCATTACCCTTTGCTTTTTCTGTGCAGGCTTTAGAAAGCTGTAAAAGAAAATGGACACATTATATTTCTAAACAAAAAGAACAATCTAACATTAGGCATTTACAGTTTCTTTATTGTTG
The DNA here is from genome assembly GCF_040938575.1 of Ambystoma mexicanum. NCBI lineage: Eukaryota > Metazoa > Chordata > Amphibia > Caudata > Ambystomatidae > Ambystoma > Ambystoma mexicanum. The sequence continues at coordinate 47,610,491 of NC_090927.1, forward strand.
AAATAGTGTTTCATTGGTTTACAAATATTGTACATCTTTAAGGCTTCAAATTCTAAACGAAAGACATAACATAGCCAAAATGAAGGAAACCTCCTTTCCCCTTAAAGCTCCAAGCCAGAATATTGCATCTTTCAGATCCTCCTATTTCTCTACAAATCTCCTCTGCAGTTTATTCAATTTTTGTGCAGAGCCCTAAATGGGTGCAGATGCCTTAGTTACCACATCCTTCCCTTTTCATTACATACTCTACAAATACTTCAATGTTTGGAATTTTAATGCGATCTCCCAGCACCCGTCTTAACTGGATCACCCACAGCTCCTCTTTCAGCCATTTCAGAAATATGACTTGCATTACTTACCGTAATAGCATTTCTGATGTTTGTATCTGCTTAGATTCACATGCTGTGAATATGGTCCGACATCCAGTGGTTACTGCAGAGTATTGCATCTTGTCTTTCGGGGACCGAAAGGGGACATCGGCATAGGCGTGTCTGTAACACTATCCCTATCGTGAGGTGTAGTGTACCCAAAATGTCATGATCTCTGCTTCCAAAAGGTCAGGGTTTTCCCAACTCCCTTGGAAGCAGATCCATAACCCAGGTTCCGAGTGCCAACCAGTCCCAATTGGGACCTTTTGGACCCAGTCCTGGCGCCAGTGGCACCAGGCTCATAAATATGCGCAGTCCCAGCGCTGGAAGCGCCGGGCTCATAATGCTTGGGTGGACTTACCTTCAGCAGACCATGCTGCCTACTTGCCTGCCAGTTGAGCCTCTGATCCTCTTCTGTTTGGAACTACTTTTCCTGTTGGGTGGGGCTGGAGCCACTCCCTAGATTCAGAACACTGGAACTCTTCTGGAAGGCAGGAACTCTTTTCTTACCAGGAACTCTTTTCTTACTTAGGCGTGGCTGTGGAAGGAGACACCTAAGCACTACAGGAGGCTATTTAAACCACACCCGGTGGATGAATCTTGCTTTGCGTTATTCTGCAACCTCTGCAGCAGAACGCTCATCGTGTCTTCTGCATCCGGTCCTGGGCCTAAGGAAAAAGGCTTACCATCCTGAATCCAGTCTTCAGCAACACCTATAAAGACAAGAAAGAACAGGTTAGCATTCCGGCATCTGAAAGGCAAAGGCTTACCATCCTGAATCCAGTCTTCAGCAACACCTATAAAGACAAGAAAGAACAGGTTAGCATTCCGGCATCTGAAAGACAAAAGTTTACCAACTCTTTGCACGCTCCGGAGGCCTTCGGCGCTGCATCCCGCATCTGAAAGACAAAACAAGGTGCGTTTAAAGACATTGGGGAACTTTAATACTCACGTGCCATTACTCCTTTCCACATCTAATCCAGTGGGTATTTCGGCACCCTGCAGCCGCTCCGAACTCGTACCTGCAAAATAAAAAGACAGTTAGAGCGCATAGTGAAGCAGGCAACAAGCGCTTACTTACGTGCTTCCAGGCTCTTCTATTCATCACACGGGCTCAATCTTCAACTCACTTCAGCCCGTCATCCGCCATCGCCGGAACCCTGCAAAACAAGAGACATCATTACTAAAGACATTTGAATGACTTGAAATTTACCGTTCGTGCAGTAAACGACGGACAGCAGTCCTCTGAAGTCAAGAGGCCTGCGCTACCTATCCAGTGAAGAAACTGGTTACAGCACCCTGCCCCGAGGCAGATGGAGAGCTCGCCATTCACTTACCTAAGGTGAGAGCATTAACCTTTGGGGGTCTACAGGAGAGGAGAAGAGGAAAGAGATAGGGACACCCCAATAACCCCAGTTCATTAACCCCATATTTTCTATCTGCAGACATCTTACTCTACATGTCAGGCATACAGTGCACAGAGGTCCAGCCCAAAGAGCCAACCGGGTGCTACACATCACCTTTGAAGATACGGTAGTCGCCCAGTCAAGACCGGCGCCTCTGCGAGAATCAGGTGAGCGTTACAGAACGCAAAGCCTACCGCAAAACTCTCGCCCAGGCGCTATGGAAACCTCGGATACTGACCCCCTAGCCCGGTTACTTGGGGAACTAAGGGCAGAAGTGCATGCAGCTCGTCAGGAAACGAATGCTCTAAGAAGGGAACTAATTATTTCCAAGGAGAGAACAGACAATCTTGCTAGACAAGTGCTACAGTCACAAGCCGGACAGACCCCGTTACCCGCATCAGGGGCAAATCTTCCTTCAACATCCTCTATGAATCCAGTGCAGATCAACCTACCTGGGAATGTACCTCTGGCTCCGCCCGAACGATTTTCTGGTGACCCAAAGAGGTTTGCAGTATTTATCAATCAGTGCCGGTTGCACTTCTTATGCCGGCCAGCAGCCTTTCCAACTGATCAAGCAAAAGTAGCTTTTGTACTTTCGTACCTTAGTGGCAATGCGGCAGACTGGTCGATCCCTCTAGTTAATCAAGATGATCCGGTTCTCCGTGATTTTCAAGCCTTTCAGCTTAGTATGGAAAAACTGTTCGCAAGACATTCACAGGGGCAGGCCTTGGACAATGAGCTTCTTTCGTTGCGACAGGGTAATCAAGACCTTTTGGCTTATATTGCATCTTTCAATAGACTAATAGTGGAAACTCAATGGCCTGAGGACAAAAGGATTACACTGTTTTATAGAGGTCTACGTGGAGAGCTCAAAGACGTTTTAGCCCAAGTAGTGAATCCCCCACAAGACTGTTCGGATTATATAGACTTGGTTGTTCAAATAGATCACAGGCTGCAGAACAGGAAGGCCGATCATTCCAAGTTTGATGCTCGAGTATTTTCCAAACCGCCAACTCCTTCCAAAGGAGTAGACTCCGGGGAACCCATGCAAATAGGGGGTCTGAAAGGTCTTCTAACACAAAGGGAGCGGGAAAGGAGGAAACAGTTGCAATTATGCCTATATTGCGGAAACTCAGGGCACTTTCTTCGAGACTGTCCGGTGAAACCTGCCAGGAAGGCACTAGGAGCTGCAGTTACCAAAGTTACAAACTCTGAGCAGGGAAACGACCTCGCCCGACAAGAATAGAGGTCCTCTTGCCGAGCGTGAAAACCAGTTCCGTGACCTCGCATTTCGTGATACCTATGGTCCTCATTAGCCCTGATAATCCGGATCGATTACATGCAATTGAAGCTTACGTCGACAGCGGTGCCATCGGCAATTATGTGGATCATGAAATGGTTTTGAGGATGAATCTAACTCTTTGTCCCAAGGCTGTAAAGGACGTCATTACTACGGTGGATGGTACGGAGATAGCCTCCGGGCCAGTAACGCATACCACTCAAGAGGTGACGCTAGTAAGTCAAGATGGACACCATGAGAAGATCGTGTTCGATGTGATCAAGGCCCCTCAGTTTCAGATTATTCTAGGAATACCTTGGTTAGAGAAACACAATCCTCTGATCGATTGGCGAGCAAGAACGGTCCAGTTTCCAGAATGTGTCTCTACTTGTCACCCTCCACCTGGTGTTGCACTGGCCGCAATTTCTTCAGAGACTCCCCAGTTACCTCCCGAATACCTAGAATACCAAGATGTTTTCCGGAAGGATCAGGCTAACTCTCTACCTCCTCATAGGTCTTATGACTGCCAGATAGACCTGATACCTGGATCTACTCCTCCTTGTAGTAGAATTTATGCCCTCACCGAGCCTGAGAACCTTCACCTTCGACAATACCTGGCAAATGGGTTTATTCGTCCTTCCAAGTCCCCTGCTTCTTCAGCTTTGTTCTTCGTTCCAAAAAAGGAAGGAGACCTTAGAACTTGTATCGATTATCGCTCCCTGAACCAGATCACCGTTAAGAATAGATATCCGTTACCTTTGATCCCTGAACTCCTGGACCAAGTCAGAAAAGCATGCATATATACAAAGCTGGATCTTAGAGGAGCTTACCACTTGGTACGAGTAAAAGAGGGCGATGAATGGAAGACGGCCTTCCGCACCAAGTATGGGCTATTTGAATATCAGGTCATGCCCTTCGGACTTTGCAATGCCCCAGCCGCCTTTCAATATTTTATGAACGATGTCCTCAGAGAGCTCATAGATGTATGTGTTGTTGTTTACATTGACGACATCCTCGTTTATTCTTCATCGGAATCTGAACATCGGAAACACGTGAAAATGGTCCTCGAAAGATTGCGTCAACACAAACTTTTCGCTAAGTTGGAAAAATGCGTTTTCAACGTGACTGAAGTTGAATTCTTGGGATTCATATTATCACCTGGCGGAGTGCGTATGGATTCAAAGAAGGTCGATGCAGTTCTCAAATGGCCATCACCATCCTCCGTAAAAGGTGTGCAAAGCATGTTAGGCTTCGCTAACTTTTACCGCAGGTTTATCCCCGAATTCTCTCGAATAGTCCAGCCCATTACTGCCTTGTTAAAGAAAAACAAACGTTTTGAATGGTCTACCGAGGCGGAACAAGCTTTCCAGGATTTGAAGACTAAATTTATCTCTGCACCAATCTTAAAACACCCTCGCCCCGAACTCCCCTACATCGTGGAAACTGATGCTTCAAGCCTTGCCATGGGGGCAGTTCTATCACAAAAGGACCCGGTAACCAATCAGTTGCATCCCGTGGCATTTTGGTCCCGCAAATTCTCGCCTCCTGAAATCAATTACACGATTACTGACAAGGAACTTCTGGCTATCAAGTCTGCCTTTAAGGCTTGGCGGCATTATCTGCTGGGGGCCCGACACACCGTTACTGTGATTACGGATCACCGAAACCTGCAATATTTGAAGACCGCATAAGCCCAATCCTCTAGACAAATCCGTTGGGCATTATTCTTTGCCGAGTTTGACTTCATAATTACCTATCGACCTGGTACAAAGAACGGTAAAGCCGATGCCCTTTCTCGGATGGGAGTGGAAGAACACTTGGTCAACCCTAAACCTGTACCAATCATTCCCGAACAAAGAATTCTGGGTGTAATCGCCACAGAATCCATAGAGGAAGTTAAGGATAAAGCCAGGCAACTTGTAACTCCAGCAGACATACAGAATTGGCATCTGCAGGGAAAGGACTTTGCAGTAAAGGACAACTTATTGTATTTCCAAGAACGATTATACCTACCCAGCACAGATTTACAGAAAAATGTAATCTCTTGTTATCACGACTCTTTAATGGAAGGTCATCCCGGTATAGCCAAGACCTCAGAAAAGATAAAGCGCTAGTTCTGGTGGCCGTCTTGGAAAAAAGATATCAGAGACTTTATAATGTCCTGTGGAGTATGCGCCCAAAACAAGAGTCAAAAGGAAAGACCAGCCGGCCTCTTACGCCCTATTGACATCCCACCTTGCCCTTGGCATACGCTTTCTATGGACTTCATCACCGATCTACCTCCATGCTCCGGATACAATACGATTCTAGTAATCGTGGACTTATTCTCCAAGATGGCGCATTTCATTCCGCTCAAAGGCTTGCCAACAGCAGCAACTCTGGCCCGAGAATTTCTCGAAAACATCGTCCGACTGCACGGTTTTCCTTCGGTTCTAATTTCGGATCGAGGTAGTCAATTTATTTCTCATTTTTGGCGAAGTTGCTGTCGGTCGGCTCAAATTGATGTGAGACTATCGACCAGTCACCACCCTCAGACCGACGGACAAACCGAGAGGACGAATCAAACTCTGGAACAGTATTTACGCTGCATGCTGCAACAAACTGAAAAAACTAGGAAAGATATCCTTTGGATAGCCGAGTATGCCTACAATAACTCTGTCCATTCGGGAACTGGGAAAACCCCGTTTTTTCTTTTGTACGGCAGTCACCCTCGAACCTCGGAGTTGGATCCCCTCCAAGATCTTGAAACACCAGCAGTAGACTACCTGCATTCTACAATCACCCAAGCCTTTAAGGAAGCTGTTTCTCACATTCAAAGGGCTAAAGAACAATACAAGAAAGGAGCAGATCAACATCGGAAGGAAGCCCCTCACTATCAAGTAGGGGATCAAGTCTGGTTATCCACCAAATATCTATCTCTAAAAGGGCCACGCACATTCAACCCAAGATACCTTGGTCCCTATTCCATCACTACCATAGTAAACCCAGTAGCGGTCAAGTTGGACTTGCCCCCGCACATGAAGATACATCCGGTCTTCCATGTCTCTCTATTAAAACCCGTGCAACCTCAAACCCGACTAACCAAATCTCCAAAACCTATCCTAGTGGATGGAGAACTCGAGTTTGAAGTCAAAAGCATTCTGGACTCCAAGATCTCCAAATCTAAACTATTCTACCTAATTGACTGGAAAGGCTACGGCCCCCAAGAGAGATCCTGGGAACCTGCTGAATATGTCCACGCTCCTCGCCTAATCAAAAGATTTCACCGAACATTTCCTGACAAGCCAAAACCCCCGGAGAAGCCCGGTTTGGGAGGGGCCTTGAAGGGGGGTACTGTCATGATCTCTGCTTCCAAAAGTTCAGGGTTTTCCCAACTCCCTTGGAAGCAGATCCATAACCCAGGTTCCGAGTGCCAACCAGTCCCAATTGGGACCTTTTGGACCCAGTCCTGGCGCCAGTGGCACCAGGCTCATAAATATGCCCAGTCCCAGCGCTGGAAGCGCCGGGCTCATAATGCTTGGGTGGACTTACCTTCAGCAGACCATGCTGCTTACTTGCCTGCCAGTTGAGCCTCTGATCCTCTTCTGTTTGGAACTACTTTTCCTGTTGGGTGGGGCTGGAGCCACTCCCTAGATTCAGAACACTGGAACTCTTCTGGAAGGCAGGAACTCTTTTCTTACCAGGAACTCTTTTCTTACTTAGGCGTGGCTGTGGAAGGAGACACCTAAGCACTACAGGAGGCTATTTAAACCACACCCGGTGGATGAATCTTGCTTTGCGTTATTCTGCAACCTCTGCAGCAGAACGCTCATCGTGTCTTCTGCATCCGGTCCTGGGCCTAAGGAAAAAGGCTTACCATCCTGAATCCAGTCTTCAGCAACACCTATAAAGACAAGAAAGAACAGGTTAGCATTCCGGCATCTGAAAGGCAAAGGCTTACCATCCTGAATCCAGTCTTCAGCAACACCTATAAAGACAAGAAAGAACAGGTTAGCATTCCGGCATCTGAAAGACAAAAGTTTACCAACTCTTTGCACGCTCCGGAGGCCTTCGGCGCTGCATCCCGCATCTGAAAGACAAAACAAGGTGCGTTTAAAGACATTGGGGAACTTTAATACTCACGTGCCATTACTCCTTTCCACATCTAATCCAGCGGGTATTTCGGCACCCTGCAGCCGCTCCGAACTCGTACCTGCAAAATAAAAAGACAGTTAGAGCGCATAGTGAAGCAGGCAACAAGCGCTTACTTACGTGCTTCCAGGCGCTTCTATTCATCACACGGGCTCCATCTTCAACTCACTTCAGCCCGTCATCCGCCATCGCCGGAACCCTGCAAAACAAGAGACATCATTACTAAAGACTTTAAAGACATTTGAATGACTTGAAATTTACCGTTCGTGCAGTAAACGACGGACAGCAGTCCTCTGAAGTCAAGAGGCCTGCGCTACCTATCCAGTGAAGAAACTGGTTACAGCACCCTGCCCCGAGGCAGATGGAGAGCTCGGCATTCACTTACCTAAGGTGAGAGCGTTAACCTTTGGGGGTCTACAGGAGAGGAGAAGAGGAAAGAGATAGGGACACCCCAATAACCCCAGTTCATTAACCCCATATTTTCTATCTGCAGACATCTTACTCTACACGTCAGGCATACAGTGCACAGAGGTCCAGCCCAAAGAGCCAACCGGGTGCTACACATCACCTTTGAAGATACGGTAGTCGCCCAGTCAAGACCGGCGCCTCTGCGAGAATCAGGTGAGCGTTACACAAAATCCCTAACGCGCCGAGGTCCCTCCGATTGTATTTTTTCTGGCATGAGGGAGCCCAAGGCTATTGTGAGGGAGTACATAAAGAAGAGAGAAGTAGTAAGACGTCTGTTCCTTCCACCCCGAGTGGGGAGGTAGGGAGGGTGCATGTGAATCTAAGCAGATACAATCATCAGAAATGCTATTATGGTAAGTAATGCATGTCTTCTAATGCTTGTTAATCTGCTTAGAATTACATGCTGTGCATATACTAGCGAGCAGTACCCAGAGTTGGAGGTGGGTTGAGAGAAGGAACAGTAGAGAAAAGATCTCTTAGTACTGCTTGTCCCACCTGAGAATCAGACCTAGAATGAGTGTCTAGGAAATAGTGTTTTGTAAAGGTGTGTACAGAACTCCAGGTTGCTACTTTGCAAATGGACTCAAGGGGAACATTTGCAATGAATGCTATGGATGCCCCAGTGCCCCGAGTAGAATGTGCTGTAGGCTTGAAGGGCAGTTCTCTCTTGGCAAGAGTGTAACATAGTGTGATGCATTTTACAATCCACCTTGAGATAGCTGATTTAGAGACATGATCCCCTTTTCTATCAGCTGACACTGAAACGAAAAATTGGTTTGTTTTCCTCAGTGGTTTAGTTCTTTCTAGGTAGAACATGACTGCCCTGCGCACATCTAGTGTTTGTAGGCTTCTTTCGGCCATGCTAGTGGGATTCTGGAAAAAAGTAGGTAGTTCAATCGATTGGTTCACATGGAACTTCGAGATAAATTTAGGTGCAAATCTGGGGTGAGTGCACAGAACTACCTTATCCCTGTGGACTGTAACAAAGGGGTCTAGAACAGAAAGGGCCTGTAGTTCACTAACCCTTCTAATAGAAGTGATAGCCACTAGGAAGGCCGTCTTATAAGTCAGGTCCTTTAGACTTGCTTTATGCATTGGCTCAAAGGGCGCTCCCATGAGCCTGGTCAAAACCACATTTAGGTCCCACCCAGGAGCTGGGCGAGAAATGGGAGAATACATCCTCTTAACCCCTTCCATAAAGGCCTTAATCACCGGTATCTTCCACCACGACACGTTCTGTTGTGATGTGGTGTAGGCTGAGAGAGTAGCCAGATGAACCTTTAGGGAATTGAAGACCTACCCAGTGTCTAACAGATGGGTTAGGTACAGCACAATGTGTGTGGGTGAGCAATCGATGGGATTGACGCCCTTGGAATTACACCAGATGAGAAAATGTTTCCATTTGCTGGCATAGCAATAACGTGTTGTTAGGAGGTGGTTACATTTACTTCATTGAGTTTACAATCAAATGTTAATATGTAAATGACCACGCTTCACGCTGATGCTTGTTTTTATAGAGAGGCTTTATTTCTTTAGTTCATCCAAGAGAAAGGCCCCCAGCTGTGGCTGTCCTCCTGCTCTCAATCCTCTCTCTCCCTGCTGCTAGAATGTGGAACCTTTGCTTAATCATAACAACAAAGGTTCCTTGGTAACTAGGTTACATGGCAGCTTGTTTTTATAGAGAGGCTTTATTTCTTTAGTTCATCCAAGAGAAAGGCCCCCAGCTGTGGCTGTCCTCCTGCTCTCAATCCTCTCTCTCCCTGCTGCTAGAATGTGGAACCTTTGCTTAATCATAACAACAAAGGTTCCTTGGTAACTAGGTTACATGGCAGCAGCTGAATTGATGTGATTGTAAACTCAATGAAGTAAATGTAACCACCTCCTAACACCTCCCTTCCTTTTACCAAAATATAAGTATTTGCCTAAACTAGATAATAGATTTCATTGAACATAAGTAGTTCATTATTTACATAGTATCTGATACACCGCTATATGAAGAAATAATTAAATTGCTTTAAATACCTTGCAGTGCAGTTACAAGTTGTTGTTTACCTTTTTGCAAATTGCTATCCTCTCCTTGTTCCAGACCCCACCCCCTTTAACAAGCACCAAAGATCCCAAATCTTTAACAACTTGTTTGGGCTGTGCAAATATGGATGCACCTTTGCGCACCTTGGTGGGAAGTTTGATCTTGATCCAATCACCTTCCTCAAGACTGAATTCTCTGCAAGCATTCTTCCTGTCATATTGCTCCTTGGATCTGACCCCAGAGGACAATGCATGTTCAGAGGATGAATTGTACCAGAGAGTTTTAACATTGGTGACGCAGAACAGAATAAGAAACTATATTGGTGATTTAGGCGGGTTTGCCAAAGTTAAGGAAGAACTCTGGATTGATAAAGGATACTTACATAGAGGACATCAGATGGTTGTACCTATTAAAATGAGAAAATTAATAATTGAGCTAGCTCATGTTGGGCATTTGGGACTGCCTAGAACCAAAGGCTTGGTTAGAGCAGAATTTTGGTGGCCTAATCTTGACAAAGACACTGAAGAAGTGGTCAACAATTGTTGTGATTGCATTGAAGGTAATAAGGGTCTCAGGAGCAGGGGAGTCGGAGGAAAAGCGTAGACAAATTTCCCTGACCATGTTATCGAGAGACCGTTCCCTTTGGAGCGGTTCTGGGGGTACCTGGAGGCGTAGTCTTGGCATTGGGCATTCTCCCGAGTTGCGAACAGGTCGATCTCTGGGAAGCCCCATTCTGCGACGACGTTGGACACGATGTCTACGTGCAGCTGCCATTCGAATTCTTTGGGCAGAGGAAAATCTCTGCTGAGCACGTCTGCCAGAAGACTGAGTTCCCCTGGAACATGTTGGGACAACAGAAACATCTCGTGTTTGAGAGCCCATATCCAAATGTTTTGGGACAGCTTGGATAGCCCTGGAGAGTGAGTGCCTCTGTTTGTTCAGGTAATACATGGCTGTAGTGCTGTCCGTTAGAATCAGCACTGTCTTCCCTTGTAATTGCATCTGAAAGGCCTTTAATGCCTTGAACACTGCTAATAGCTCCAGTAAATTTATATGATTGGACGCTACTTGAGGGGACCACACTCCATGTGCTGTCTGCTGAAGCAGGTGAGTCCCAACAACCCCGTGAGAGATGCGTCTGTTGTGAGAGTGGCTTTCACTGCAGGGGTGGTGAAGGTTTTCCCCTTCAAGAGGTTTTCTCTGGACCGCAACTGCAGAGAGAGAACGAGGGCTGGCAAGACAACTACCAGATCTTCCCATTGTCCGCTGGTCTGACACCACTTGCTGTTGAGCCACTCTTGCATGGGACGCATGCGCAGCCGCACGTGGGGAACCAAGTATATGCACAACGGCATCATTCCTAGCAAGCGCATGGCTTTGCACACTGTCACCTCCCGACTGGCTACATATTGAGGGATCTGAAAAAGCATGTTCTGAACCCTCTCGTTGGAGGGGAAGACGAGGCCGTCTTTGGTCCGGATCAGAGTTCCCAGAAATCGTTTTATTTGACTGGGGGCTAGACTGGATTTCTTCTCGTTGATAGAGAACCCCAGACTGAAGAGAAGGTCCACAGTCTTTTGGGTATTCAAAAACATGTGTCGTACAAGTCCCTTGTTATGAGCCAGTCGTCGAGGTAAGAGTAAACTGGGACGGATAACCTGTGCAGGTGAGCTGCAGCTACTGCCAGGACCTTCATAAACACCCTTGGTGCTGAGGCGATGCGGAAGGGGAGTACTTTGAATTGATAGTGCCTGTCCTCTATCTTGAACCTTATGTATTTTCTGTGCACTGGCAACATTGAAATATGAAAGTATGCATCTTTCATGTCCAATGTTGCCATGTAGTCCCCCTGTTTTAACAGTGGGATCACCTCCTCTAGCTGGGGGCTAGACTGGATTTCTTCTTGTTGATAGAGAACCCCAGACTGAAGAGAAGGTCCACAGTCTTTTGGGTATTCAAAAACATGTGTCGTACGAGTCCCTTGGTATGAGCCAGTCGTCGAGGTAAGAGTAAACCGGGACGGATAACCTGTGCAGGTGAGCAGCAGCTACTGCCAGGACCTTCGTAAACACCCTTGGTGCTGAGGCGATGCGGAAGGGGAGTACTTTGAGTTGATAGTGCCTGTCCTCTATCTTGAACCTTAGGTATTTTCTGTGCACTGGCAACATTGAAATATGAAAGTATGCATCTTTCATATCCAATGTTGCCATGTAGTCCCCCTGTTTTAACAGTGGGATCACCTCCTGTAGCGTTACCATGCTAAACTTCTGAGGTTTTATGAACTTGTTTGCTGGGCGCAGGTCTAGAACAGGGCGCATGGTGAGGTCCTTTTTGGGTACAAGGAAGTACACTGAATAAATACCCTTGTTTACCTGAAGAATAGGGACGGCTTCTATGGCATCCTTTCCCAGCAGCGCTTCCACCTCTTGATTCAGGCTCTCCAGATGGTCTGGTGAAAGGCGCCATGAGCGCGGTGGTCTTAATTGTGGAGGTCGGGCGAATTCCACACAGTACCCGTGGACGACCGTCTTTATGACCCACTGGTTTGAAGTTATCCCCTCCCATGCCGCAAGGAAAGATGTAAAGCGCCCCCCGACCAGGTTGACATGGGAGGGGACCTAGATCTGATGGTCATTTCTGACCGGAGGCTGCGGCTCTGCTAGGATTGGGGCCTCTACCTCTGGCTTTGCAGCATCACTGACCCCTTGGTGGGTAGTATGCGGGCCTTCCTGATGTTTGTCCGGTACTGAAGTTTCCCATGCCATAGTTGTTCTGACTTGCACGGGACTGCCCTCGAAAGGACAGCCGAGAGTTATTTCCTCTCTGGGGGGAAGGTCTTTGAGTGATTTGAGAGTCTCGTGCTCTTTTTTGGCTGTTTCTAGGGCCTCATCGACCGCCTTTCCGAAGAGGATAGCTTCTTCAATCGGTTTATTGATGAGCGAGGCCTGTGTTTTAGGCTAAAACCCTGAGGTATGCAGCCAAGCGTGCATTTTGAGTACGGTTCCTTGGGCCAGAGTCCTGCCTGCTGTTTCAGCCGTGTCCAGAGTGTTCTTTATTACATTCTGGTTACATTCTGGTTCACCTGCCTTCCTTCGGCCACAATAGAGAGAAGCTTGGACTTGACGGGTTCTGGGACCTCCTGGAGGCCTTCTTGAAGTAGGTTCCACTGAGCGTCGGCATAACTCGCCAGTAGCATAGTATTATTTGCTATACGCGTGGTATATGCGGCAGCCAAGGTGACTCGCTTAACTAAGGCATACAGTCTCTTGGATTCCCTATCCGGAGGTGCCTCTGCCGTGGCAAGGGGTACTCCAGCCCGTTTCCGGGTGGTAGTCACTACTAGAGAATCGGGGGTGGCGTGTCCTTTAATGTATTGTGGGTCCGGAGGAGCTGGCCAAAATAACTTTTCAACTCTTGGGTTCACTGCCCGTGTTTGAGCTGAAGACACAAGGGAGGGAGCCAATCTTCTCTTAATAGAATTAAGGAGGGGAATGGCCTGGCTAGAGGGAGGTTTCTCCTTAAGAATATCCTCTACAAAGTCCTGCTCAGGCACTGCCTCTTGAGTAGAGATCTGAAAATGATCAGCTGCCTTCTATTACATGGTATTGAAGGCCAACTGGTCGTCTACAGGTGAGGCCTGGCGAGCCGGGGTGGACATAGGGGAATTCAGGCACAATACATTAGTGTCCTGATCTTGATGGGGGAGCGACCATGGGTCCGTCCCCACTTGCTGGGTTTCTTCCCAATTGTCCGTGGCATCGGCCTGGTCCTCATCATAATTCTGTTGGAAGGAAGTTTCTTCATCTTCACTATAAATGTCTCTATAAGTGTCCATCTGGACGATGTCTTCATGCTGGACGGGGACAGAAGGCTGATCTTCTTGGAAATGTGCAGCAGATTGAAGATTAGGCTCTCCACGAGATCTTTTCGGGGATGGATGCTCAGGAAAAGTAATAATTCTTTCAAGACGGTCCATCCACCCTCCAAATTTCTCCCTTGTCCATTTAGAAGACCTAGAAGGGCCTACGGGTGGAAAAGCGTCATCTTCCACTCTTTGGCGCCGGAATTTGTCTCTCAGGGTGTTGGAAAAAGGCTCTTGACTGTCCTCATAGGTATCGTGAGAATCGGGGCGCCATGGCGTATCCGCAGCCTGCCCCATGTTTTTCGGCGGAAAAGGAGTAAGCCAACTGCCGAAGTAATTCTCTCGATGCTGTCTTCGATCATCACAGAACCGACATGAGATAGTGGTTCCGAAGGTCTATCGGTAGATTTGTTGCCTTCTGCAGCGTTAGAGGGCCTAGTGGTCGGTTTTTCGACTTGAGGCCTAGTCGTGATTTTTGGGCCTACCGCGGTCTTCGGGACCGTCGTAGCGTCGGATTTCCGCGCTTCGACGTGTGAACCTGATTTAGGGGTAGCGCCCTGGTTTGTTTTCAAATGCCCAGTCGCAAGACGCTGCTGCGGTTGAGGGGAAGGCTTTGGATCTGTACGATCCGAGGAAACCGCCGAAATTATTGACGGCCCTGCTGGCGCTTTCACCTTATTCGACGTACCCGTCGAAACAGGTGTAGGGGTTGTGTGCTTAGTGAAATGCGATTATACGCCCCTGTTGCCGGGTGTTGTCCCTGAAGCGAGACCAGAGTCAGGCCTTGAAGGGTCGGGGATGGGCGAAACGGATGTTTGGTCATCGGAAGTACCCCTGTCACTTTCGGCAGCTGGGGGATGGGGGCTCCACCCGCGACATACCGTACGCGGCCCACCGCTTTACACGGCGCTCCTTAAGGGTTTTAGGCCGAAGGAGTTTACAAGCCGCACACCGCTTCTCGTTGTGATCTATGGGGGAGACAGGCGTTGCACGTCCTGTGTTCGTCCTTCCAAGGATATCTGACCCTACACTTAGGGCAGAACCTAAAAGGAGTCCTTTCCATAGCAAAAGGGGAAGATGACCAGACCTAAAGGGTAAAGAGGGGGAAAAGAGGAAAGACATACCGAAAATATGGCCACCCCACTCTCCCTACTGTAAAGGTCGGCCAGAGGCCCGACCACGTGGAGGCTGCGGCTGCCGGATCTTAGGCGCCGAAATCCACCGCAGGAGACAAATCCCCTGCAGTCTTCGTCGAAGTTATTCTTGGCCTCGAAGTGACTTAAAAGGGAATAACCGACAAGCCGGTTAACGATAAACAATGTTTCTTATGTAAGAGCTCTGCTATAGGGCGACCAGTTAACGGGGCGGAAAAAAACAATCTGAGGGACCTCGGCGCGTGAGAGATTTTGGGTACACTACACGTCACGAAAAGGATAGTGTTACAGACACGCCTATGCCGACGTCCCCTTTCGGTCCCCGGAAGACAAGATGCAATACTCCGCAGTTACTACTGGATGTCGAACCATATGCACAGCATGTGATTCTAAGCAGATTAACAAGCATCAGAAACTGGACTATATGCAGGCACATTTTGATGTAAAAATACGTCATGGATTCAATGTGCTGAATATTTGTTGGGAAATATACTCTCTGTGATATCTAGTGTCCAGCGCAGATACTTGGCATAAAGGAATATGGTTTTGACCCTGTGCATAGTGAGGGGAATATATAATGACTGTGCTTGATCCCTTGGCAATGCTGCGTAGATTTATATGAAAGTCATGGACTTATTTTTCTTTGGATGTGGTTCATTTTTTTTTGTGTGTGCTACTGTTACGAGTGGGACTGTATAGATTGTGTGTCGCTGCTCCTTCTGCTTAATATGGTTGCATGTTCTTTTTAATAGCTGTATTAGGCATATTGTATTTACACAAGTTGTCTCTCCATTTTCTCTTTTGTTTTCCTAACACCGCAAATAATTTATAGTTAGGAGGGTTGGAACCCATTGAGAGTTACAGCTTCAGAATATGGATGGCTCATGCAAGTGTTTATTGGAACTGTGACAAACCTTGTAGGCATGCTGATTACTTGTTGACTGAAAATTAACCAAGCTTGTGGCCAATTGTGTAATAGTATGGTTGTCCAATATCTGGGCATGAGTTTTGCATGGCAACAGCTACGTAGAATCTGGTGGCAGTGAATACAGGTCTAAGACCTGACGTCTGAATGAATGTTACAAGAAGTCAATTCATATACATTTTCTACTGTCAAGGTATTATCAATGGATAATTCTTGAACTCTTCACTTGTGAAATGCCTTTAAGTGTCAGTGTTGAGCCTACCCATTAATAGCTTGTGTTTACATAGTGAGATACTGGTGTGGGGATACGATCTATATTTATTATTTAGAATTTACTGTCATGGATGGGTGGTAAGTTCACTAGTCGTCATTTTGGGAGAAGTTGTGGCATTATCTATTACACGCTTATTGTTTTTATAAGGTATCGGTAAGATGGTGAGGGAGGCGTGTGTGCTTGGAATTAGTTTAATAATATTAGGCTAGACCCGGGGCGCCAATTTCTTGGATACATTGATCCTGTTGGTTGTTTTAGACTCAATGGGTGGTGGAATAGGCGGTGTGCTTGCGAGATGGTGTTAGAGGGGCTAGGGTTGTGTGTAGTTGTATGCGTATATGCGACTTAGTTGGACTTGAGGATCTCAATGGGAATTGAATAGTTTAGCAGGTCTTGATGGTGTAATGATCCTTATATTTAGATCTTAAAATTAGGGGGATTTAGATGATTAATGTATGTATATGTAATTATCTATATGTAATTAATAAGGCTTGGAAGGTTTGGGTTGGAATGTCAATGTATGATGTTTGCTGTTCACTACTCTCTGAGGAGTTTCTTCAGAGTTCTATTTTGTCATTGTATGCTTTGTGTATATATGTTGTGTCTTGTGACTGTGTTGTTTGTGTGTGTGTTCATACATGGTGTGATTATACTGGCACCTTGATTCAAGTTTTGTTAATGATGCTTCGAGATTTAGATGTTCTTAGTACATTGATGGTTGGAATCCTAGAAATGGGTATTGTAATACCACAAGTAGAGATAAAGGTGGTTTTCTCTGTTAGAATTGTTTAGGATAGGTCAGGACGGGAACAAATAATTTTACTTTTGTAACGTGGAATGTTAAGGGATTGAAATGTCCTAAAAAAAGAAGAAAGGTTATGGCAAGACTATGGAGGGTCAAGACGGATATAATAGTTCTACAAGAAACTCATTTGATCGATGATTCAAGGCAACAGCTGACTAATTCGAGGTATGATAAGGATTTGTCTAATTGTTATTCTACTAACTCCAGGGGGGTGAGGATTTTATTCAGGAAGGGTTTGCAGTATAAAATTGAAAAGGTGGTGATGAATGGGGAAGGTCGTATGATTTTTGCTGACGTGGTTTATAAGGGGAAGCTGATCACCTTAGGTTGCATTTATGGTCCGTGTAGTTGTGGTAAGGACTTCTTTGATAATATTGCAAAATTGTTAAGTGAAATGGATGGTGAGACAATTATCTTGGGAGGGGATTTTAATTGTGTTCGTGATTACAAATTGGATAGAATCAGTTTGTGTAGATATACTAATGTGAGCACTTGTAAGGAATTTAATTTCTTTCTTGAGAGATTTGGGTTGGTTGATGTATGGAGAGAATTACATCCTTTCTGAAAAAGGATTTACTTTTTTTCTCCCATGCATGATTCTTTCTCTAGATTGGATTATATTTTGATCACCAAGACATTGATGGATAGAGCCTTTGAAGTAAATATTAGGGAAAGAGAAATCTCTCACCATGCATCAGCAAATTTGTGTTTACAAATGGACTTGATAGCTCCATCCTTTAGAAAATGGAGGTTACAGACAGGGAGTTTGGAGGACAAAGAAGTGACAGAGGATTTGTTGTCACATATGACCAATTTCTTTTGGGTTAATGTGGGCTCTGATGACCTAAAGGCTATATGGGACAGTTTCAAGGCGATGATTCGGGGTCTTATGATTGACTGGACCTCTCGCCTTCGTAAGGAGCCAAATTGTCGCAGTTGCAACAAAGATATGCCCGGCATGGGAGACCTCAAGATAGATGTGAGATGAATACGGTTAAAGAAAAGTTGGCGAATACAACTAACTTAATGGCTGAACAGGGCTTGTTTTTCTCGCTACAGAAATATTGGGAGGCGGGAGATAAGAGTGGTAGATTGTTGGCAAATAGATTGAGGAATTTGTATGGGAAGCCTTTCGTTCAAGGAATTGAGGATGAATGTAAAGGATTGGTTTGGAAGAATACTGAGATTTACACTAGTTTTAGGAATTTACAAAACCTTATATACAGAGGAGCAAACTATGCACAGGCATGACTTAAAGGACCTATTTGAACATATTCCTATTAAAATACTATAATTTCATGATAATAAAATGCTGGAAGCTGATGCTGATGAGGTATTGATGGCATTAGGGCAACTACAAATAGGGAAATCTCTGGGTTTAGATGGGCTGCCCGTAGAATTTTACAGGAAATTTGCTGCTTTTTTGGCTCCAATACTATGTGAATTGTTTAACTCTTTTCTGCAAGGGAAGGGTTTGTGTCAGACAATGACAGAGGCAATGATTACAGTGATACCTACAGAAGGAAGGGATAGTAAAAAATGAAAAAACTATAGGCCTATTTCTCTGCTGAATGTGGATGTCAAATTGTTTACTAAAATATTGGCGAATAGACTGAGTGGTTGTGTGGGGAAAATAATTCATGAATCCCAAGTGGGGTTTATGAGGGGTAGATCGGGATATGATAATATAAGGACGTTAGTGGATATAATCAGTTTGAATAGTAATGAACATGTTAACTCTGCCTTGGTCTTAATGGATGCCGAGAAGGCATTTGACAGAGTGAACTGGGATTTCTTAGAATTTACTATTGAGGCGCGTGTTTGGTTTAATAGTGAATTATCAGAAGCTTTTGATCTTACTAGAGGTACAAGACAGGGATGTCACCCTTTTTTTCAACATTGCTTTAGAGCCATTGGTAGCGTTGATACAGAGTGAACAAAGGTTGCATGGCTGAACTTTGGAACAAAGGAAATCAAGGTGCTCGCTTACGCTGATGATATGGTGGTGGTGCTCTCAGACCCAGAGGTAGGTAGTGTAGTTCTCAAGGATATACTGGAGAAAATGGGAAAGTTCTCGGGTTATGAAATCAATTGGGATAAAACAGAAGTGTTCCCACTCTCAATGGCGGTTAGTAAAGGGGATTTCGCAGGGTGGAATTGTAAATGGTCTGAGATGTGTGTAAAGTATTTGGGGATTTTTCTTATTAGGGATATACGGAAGATGGTTCAGTTTAATGTAACCAAATTATTAGAAACTCTTAGGAGAGATATTAGGAAATGGTCAAGACTGGATTTAGGGATTTGGGCAAAGGTCAATACGATCAAAATGTCTCTACTACCTAAGATCTTATATGTTATGCAATTGTTTCCCCTTCATTTTTCAAAGAAATTGCTTAAAGAAATTGATCGGGTATTCCAAGATTTTCTTTGAGGTTAGAAGAAGTCAACTAAAATTCCGAAGTTTATATTGCAACGGGCCACTAAGGATGGGGGGTTTGGATATCCAGATTTGGAGAAGTATCATAAGGGTTTTATTTTGAAAAAAGCAGCATTAGATGCGAGAGTAGGGACAGAAGGAGAACCAATTTGGCTGACTATAGAGAGGGATCCCTTGTCACAATTCCGATTAGAAAATGTCTTTTCTATGGTAAAGTTGCCTAATCGATCCAATAGATTGCCGACTGTTGGGGTGACTAAGGACTTAATGTCATGGTGGATACTGAATTGCAATGGGAATGTGTACCTGAATCATAAATCATCGATTTGGTATAATCCTGCAATACAGCTTGGATATAAGACTTTGTATTGGAGGAGCTGGATCTCAAAAGGGATCTTGTCAATAGGAGATTTAATGCGAGATGGGCACTTGATGTCCTTTGAGGAACTTCAACGAGTGTTCTCTTTGAATGGACAGGAAAGAAATAGGTTTAGGGAATTAGTGAACCTTCTGACTCGGGTGTTCAATATGTTATCTGTACCTGTAGAGAAAGAGCCAGTAAGTGGGACTATGCTTTGTTTGTCGCCGCGTAATGTATCTACGTATTTGAGACTTATGCGAGAAAGTAATCCGGTGTCAGAATCATGGAGTAATTGGAAGCAGAAATGGGAGATTGATTTAGGTTGTCAGATTGATGATGAAGTTTGGAAGCGTGTGTGGAGAGCTGGATATAGTAGTAGGATGGATCTTAAGTTACGGCTTATTCACCAGAAGGTTTTAAGATGGTTATATGGGACGCCAGTAGGCATGTGTACTTTAGGGTTAGTAAATGACGACCTTTGTTGGGGATGTGGGAGAGAGAAAGGGACATTGGTCCATGTGTTATGGTACTATCCTAGAGTGTTGACCTTTTAGTGAGGTGCTGGATAGGTTGGACATGGCTTTATCAATTAAGTTTAGAAGAGGACTGCTTCAGGTTTTGTTATTAGCTAAAAGGGAGTGTTGTTTAACGGCTTGTTTGTATGGATCTTGGATAGATAAAATCCGTGAGATAGCAGTAAAACAAATTTTGAGGGTATGGAAGATTGGATGAATGATGTGGTAGTATTATCTGAATTTGAGTTAATTATGTTTAAACGAAAGGGTAAAGAGGAAGTTTATTGGACTTGGTGGAAATCTTTTATTGACATATGGTAATGGGTTATCAATGGATTAACGTGGGAAGCTGGGTGTCTTAAATATGGTTTCTTTTTTTTCTTGTCTTGTCTATATGTTTGGACTGGTAGATAAAGCTTTGGTGAGGTTATATTACTCTTTATACTGTGTTTTATTGTTCCATGACATGACACTTTGTTTTATTTTTAAATGTTAGTTATATATTGTATAGGGATATGATTGATATTCAACATATATTTATGATAAGATTTGTGAATATTGACATTTGTATCATGTTTTAATTGTTATCTTACATATACTTTTCTGAAATCAATAAAGTTGATAAAAAAAAAGAAACTGGGGTTGCCCTAAGGTCCTATATCCAAATAAGAGTGCTCTTGTTCTACCTGGCAACCCATGTATGAAAACCCAACTCTGGATAAAGCTATTCCATGCAGGAGACTTTCCCGAAGCCAAGGGATCTGCTCTTAAGTGCGTCCTCTATGCATTTCAGTCAA
Organism: Ambystoma mexicanum; assembly: GCF_040938575.1. Taxonomy (NCBI): domain Eukaryota; kingdom Metazoa; phylum Chordata; class Amphibia; order Caudata; family Ambystomatidae; genus Ambystoma; species Ambystoma mexicanum. The sequence goes on from NC_090927.1 coordinate 47,631,302, forward strand.
GTGGCTGCAGTACATTTGATCAAACGTCCACAGACCATTCATAATCAGGGAGGTGTTTATTGTTTCAGACTCATGATTAACCCATATTATTTTAGAGCTTGGTTATTACTACTTTTTACTGAGTACAACTCAATATATGGGTTATATTGATGTTGGTCTTGGGTCATTAATTGGGAACACAATTCTGAAGACAAATAAGCATTCTTAGCAAGTTTATTGGTACAGTGAAAAAAACATTTGCGTATCGCAACTATTGAAGATGTTTTTTGCCAACATTTTTGGGTGGAAATTAAGGCCTTATTAAAATAATCTCTGATGTCAGCCAAACGTAAATTAAAAAGAGTGGCCAGGATGCAACCCTGCTTTAGGCCACTGCTCATGTGACTATTGTCCACAAGCTCCACCCCCCTTTAGTATCTAGAAGCCCCTGTAGTGGTGCAGTAACTAAAGCCAGTATTTTACCCGATACACATGATAAAATGATTCAGAGAAATCTGCAGATGGAGGATATACTGGGTGTCAGAACGCTGCCTTACCCGAGGACCCACTCGCCTCACTGGTGCTTGGGTGCAGAGGGCTTCAGTCTTCATGCCACAATCGCAGCATTCTAAAGCTTAGGAGCTGCCATGTTTTCCAGTCTGGGCAGGTGTGGGGGAACCAGCGGCACGGTTCAATGCATGCGTTTTGCAAGGTCTGTTCCCCTGGGCAAGAATAGGCCAGCTGGGAGGCTCATTCTCATGTGAGCCACCACAAAACCTGAGGAGTTTCACAGGCCTTTGTGCCACAATTGCCTTCAGTCTGCATTGTGAAGCTTGGTGTTGGCGTTTTCTGCCTACTGCTGCCTTAAACCCATTTTGCCCAGGGGCCTTCTTGCGTCTGCTCTGCCCGATTTCTTCTCTTTCTAGTAATTTCTTGTTTAGGGTCTCCCTGGCCCCCTCCACCTGTTCCCTCCTTGGGGCGAGCTTTCTCTGTCCTTCCATTCTTACTCCCTTCTTTCTGGATACCCTCGATCAGTGTCTATCTCTGTTCCAATATCAGGTTAATATGTGCGTGGCCTGTCTTTCGTTGTGGTGGGGGATGGATTTTCCACCTAACAGGACTGAGCCATTCAGTACTGGGTCCCTGGAGAGAGGGATTTCAATTCCCAATACGGTCCTTCCACAGGACCAGACTAAACTCCAGGCCCTAGAACGATACGCTGGACCATCAAGAGACCCGGATATCTGGTACAAGTGGACAGCAACAAAACAGAGATCAGGACCCGCACCGAAGTGGTTCAACGCCAACCTCAAATCACTAAAAACCCTCAAGCACCGTCTGGAACAGACCTGGAGATCCATCCCTATGGCCCAGAACAAAACCGTCTAGCAAAAATAACCAGAGCATACAGACTGGAAATCAGAATAAGCAGAAAAACATTCTATGGGAACAGAATCCTAAACGTTCAGCAAGGACCTGCATAGAATCATCTCTGAATTCAACTCCCTGGCCTGCTCCAGCCCCCTCCCCCCACCCGTCTCCCAAGACCTATGTGACACCTTATCATTACACTTCCATAATGTCACTATTGACAGGCACTCCGCCATCATCTCTAAATTGTAACACATGCCCTCGCTGTCATGATCTCTGCTTCCAAAAGGTCAGGGTTTTCCCAACTCCCTTGGAAGCAGATCCATAACCCAGGTTCCGAGTGCCAACCAGTCCCAATTGGGACCTTTTGGACCCAGTCCTGGCGCCAGTGGCACCAGGCTCATAAATATGCCCAGTCCCAGCGCTGGAAGCGCCGGGCTCATAATGCTTGGGTGGACTTACATGCAGCAGACCATGCTGCTTACTTGCCTGCCAGTTGAGTCTCTGATCCTCTTCTGTTTGGAACTACTTTTCCTGTTGGGTGGGGCAGGAGCCACTCCCTAGATTCAGAACACTGGAACTCTTCTGGAAAGCAGGAACTCTTTTCTTACCTAGGCGTGGCTGTGGAAGGAGACACCTGTAACGCTCACCTGATTCCCGTAGAGGCGCCGGTCTTGACTGGGCGTATACCGTATCTTCAAAGGTGATGTGTAACACACGGCTGGCTCTTTGGGCTGGACCTCTGTGCGCTGTATGTCTGACTCGAAGGGTAAGATGTCTGCAGATAGAAAATATGGGATTAAGGAACTGGGTTATAGAATGTCTCTCTCTTCTTCCCTTTCTCTTCTCCTGTAGAACCCAAAAGGTTAACGCTCTCACCTTAGGTAAGTGAACGCTGTGCTCTCCATCTGCCTCGGGGCAGGGTGCTGTAACCAGTTTCTTCACTGGATAAGGGGAGCAGGCCTCTTGACTTCAGAGGACTGCTGTCCGTCGTTTACTGCACGAACGGTAAGTTTCGAGTAATTCTAATGTCTCTAAAGTCTTTAGTAATGATGTCTCTTGTTTTGCAGAGTTCCGGCGATGGCGGATGACGGGCTGAAGTGAGTTGAAGATGGAGCCCGTGTGATGAATAGAAGAGCCTGGAAGCACGTAAGTAAGCGCTTGTTGCCTGCTTCACGATGCGCTCTAACTGTCTTTTTATTTTGCAGGTACAAGTTCGGAGCGGCTGCAGGGTGCCGGAATACCCACTGGGTTAGATGTGGAAAGGAGTAATGGCACGTGAGTATTAAAGTTCCCCAATGTCTTTAAACGCACCTTGTTTTGTCTTTCAGATGCGGATGCAGCGCCGAAGGCCTCCGGAGCGTGCGAAGAGTTGGTAAGCTTTTGTCTTTCAGATGCCGGAATGCAGCGCGAGGCGTTGGTGACAGCCGATGGACTAGGTAAGTGAAGAGCTGTCACTGAAGACCGTAATGCTAACCTGTTCTTTCTTGTCTTTATAGGTGTTGCTGAAGACTGGATTCAGGATGGTAAGCCTTTTTCCTTAGGCCCAGGATCAGATGCAGAAGACACAATGAGCGTTCTGCTGCAGAGGATGCAGAATAACGCAAAGCAAGATTCATCCATCGGGTGTGGTTTAAATAGCCTCCTGTAGTGCTTAGGTTTCTCCTTCCACAGCCACGCCTAGGTAAGAAAAGAGTTCCTGCTTTCCAGAAGAGTTCCAGTGTTCTGAATCTAGGGAGTGGCTCCTGCCCCACCCAACAGGAAAAGTAGTTCCAAACAGAAGAGGATCAGAGGCTCAACTGGCAGGCAAGTAAGCAGCATGGTCTGCTGCAGGTAAGTCCACCCAAGCATTATGAGCCCGGCGCTTCCAGCGCTGGGACTGGGCATATTTATGAGCCTGGTGCCACTGGCGCAAGGACTGGGTCCAAAAGGTCCCAATTGGGACTGGTTGGCACTCGGAACCTGGGTTATGGATCTGCTTCCAAGGGAGTTGGGAAAACCCTGACCTTTTGGAAGCAGAGATCATGACAACACCTAAGCACGACATTCAACTCTTACTCTCCTATTTCACACCGGGAGTTCCTCTCATTCCTAGCACAAGGCCGCCCATCATGCTTACCCTGAGGACCCCTGACCTCCCACCCTCCTCAAAAATATCCAAGCCTCATACTTGTGCAGGCAGTTTCACACACTCAATCCTCAACCTCTCACTTACATCAGGATCCTTCACGAAAGCCCTAAAAACCTCCTACATCAAACCCCTACTCAAAAAACCTACACCCGACCCACTCCTCCCCCAGAACTATTGGTTTATCTCCAACACACGCTTCATGGCCAAATGGATGGACCGCACAGCATACAAGCAGCTTGGCCACTGGAGCCAACAACCTCCTAGACCCAGCACAATCAGGCTTCAGACCGCTCCGAGGAACAGAATCCTCCCTTAGTGGCCGTCTGGGACAACCTAAAAAGAACAGCTGATGCAGAAGGCTGCGCTGTACTCCTCCTTGACCTCTCGGCGGCCTTTCAATAGCATTGATCACACTACCCTACTAGACAGACTACAAACACTAATAATCAAAGAGACAGCCCTCTCATGGATCCCCTCTTTCATCTCTAATCGCTCACAAATTATGTTCCTCTACCCGTTGACCTCCACCTCACGATCAGTAAGAAAAGGGGTCCCACATCCCTTTCAACCTCTACCGAAACCCTCTGCCTGCAAATCATCCGCTGCAGCAATCTTACTTGCGACAACTATGCAGACGACACCCAGATCATCCTTAAAATCCCAATATCGACAGGCTCCGACAGTCGAGACCTGTTAACATACCTCACAGATATTGACCGCTAGATGACGACCAACCATCTCATCCTCAACCCTGGGGAAGTTAAAATCCTAGCCTGCGGGAAAACAGCGCTCCTTCCCCAACCGATTCAGTGGCTGCAACCACTAGGACCCGCACCGGCAACTTCCAACTTGGTGAAAAACCTCGGATGCACATTGTACACAGACTGATCCGTCTCCCAACACACCACCTCTGAATCTAAAACCTATTTCTTCCATCGACGGATTCTCAGGCGTATTTTCCCTTACCTCACCTATACTCCCCATTGCTTTGCCATGAACTCCATCCTCTCCCGCTTAGGCTACGCAAACTGCCTTTACCTAGGTGCACCAGTGTTTCAACTAAGGAAAAGAATCCAGAACGCTGCAGCATGCCTGCTCATTAACCTACCTCCCAGAAAACACATCAGCCCTATACTAAAAGTCCTCCATTGGCTCCCGATTGGTCAACGCAATACCTTTAAAGCATCGTGCATCACCCATAACACCGGCCCGGAATTCCTTCAAGACAAAATCCAGCGCTTCCACCACTCAAGGTGTCTGAGATCTCGCACAGTTTATCGCCTAGTGGTCCCACTTCACATCTCCTCCAGACTGTGCGGATCCTCATTCTCCGTCTAAGTGCTGCTCATCTGGAACTCCCTACAGCTAGACATTTGCCCTCAAAACATGGCTGTTCCCCGTCTCCTCTTAAAATCCTCCCCCCTCTCTAAAACTATATCACTGAACCGGAACACAACATTCCTATCCAGCAATTACAGCAAGGATGCCGGCAACGTTCGCAGCGGATCACTGTGACAAACTATCGCCCAACAACACTGCTACCCATCAATAGCCCAGGCATGCCGGTAGCGCTTGCTGAGGCATACTGCAAAAAACCTTGTTCCCCATAGAAAAACAACACTTGTACCCATCAATATATCATGAATGCCAGAAGCTTTCGTAGAGGCACTCCATAACAAACTTTCGCCCTCCATGTTGTTCTCTCACCCCCTATCGTCCTTCCTCATCCTCAGCGTGCTCCCCATCCGGGAACCGCCCTCACTATTAGACTTTCATTCCAGGGAGACCACGAATAGCGAGACCAGCCATTCACAATGGACAAAGAAAAAGAACACTGCAGCCGAACTCCATCCAAGATACAGTATGTATACCTTATACCACGCCTGTGGACACAGGTAGCAGGCACAGCCACCCAGCCATGCACCATAGAATGCAGCTATGGCTATGCCATTCAGGTCTAGCAGCACACATTTCCCGACGTACCTCAACACCAATGAAAACAAAATTCGGTCTATCGGGGCACACATCAAATCTTCAGCAATAGCACATTATCCTACACCACCAACAGCGCTCACCACGTGCCTGACCTTTGGGCTGCTTACTGGTGCCTAGCTAGACACCTAAATCCTAATCTGGCGAAAACGTACACAAGAATCTCTTAATCTAAACCCTTAGAACCTCCTACACGTGGACTGTGGTCACCGAGGGCGTTCCAACCACAAGCACATTGAGCCATACAAATGGGGAAAGAGCGCTATATAAATAATGAATACAATACAAGGAGTGGGCTTCTTGACAGATTGTGACACCTAACAATGCTAGGAAGCATTATAGGCTCTATGGGATGAACTGCAGGTTCTCCAAAAAGAAGTCATACTGACGCACAGATCTTGACTTGCAGCACTGCACTACTGTTAAAAGATGCTAGCCTAACGCTGGCTGCCCTCACTCTGTACAGAGTCACACTGCTCTCGAGGTAGGCCTCTGCTTTAAAAAATAAAATATTAAAAATATTAACCATGCGCACATAGCTCCTTCAAGGATCGAACACCACACTTGATCAAGGACATTCTGGCGTCCTCAAGGGAAGCCAAGATTTATTGCCACCTGTAACTCTGTGGTGACCATCATTTAGTCTGAATTATACCAGGATATGATTGAAAAACTGTCTTCTAAATGCCTTTTGGGCATTACGACTATAGGGTGATGGTTATTTTTTCTTCATTGTGCATTTAGTTTATTTTCCAGCCAAGAAAAACTTTTTGCACATAAAAAAAAAAAAAAAACATGAATTCTCATTTTTTAATACAAAACTAAAAACGTAGATAAAATAAATGTATACATTGCAATACAAATTAAGAATGTTACTTGCACGTAACTAATTCATGGCCTGCGTCATAATATAAAAAGCTGCTGCATTCATTACTATGGACTCCGTCCCTATCAATTCGGCCCAGAATTGTTATTTATTTTTTGGATTTGTAGAGCGCACTACAACCCACAGGTCGAGGCGCTTTTACAGGAGCGTAAGAAGGCTTAATTCAGGGTTACAGGAATGCTGCCCAACAAAAATAATCTCTCCTCTTATTTTATCTAAGAACCTCACAAAACCACCATACCCTCTGACAAAGAGCCGTCAACGCAGTGCAGGAGGTGAGGATAGGTCTACTTGTCTCAACTTGACAGATGCAGTACCTACAAATGTCATCCTGCACCTCTGTTTTTTTCCACTTGCTCGTGATCTCTTTCGTCCCAAGTATGTTCAAGCGTAGTTGCATTGTGAATCGTCTAAGGCTTGGATTTGACCATTTAGTTAAAGAAGAATGGGGTTTACCACCTTCGAATCCCTGACAGGCATATTCTCTGTACCTCTTAAAGTTATGCAATGTGTCTATCGCCCTGACCATGTCCATCTCGCTTGCTTTCCTCTTTATCAGTGTTACAAGATCTGGGCGGTCGTGAATTGCTTCCAGGGTGAGTCCTAATTTGCACAAGTAATTTTTGGTGAAAGTATGAAGATTTTTAACAAACTTACTTGGGCACGTTTTCTGCAAATCCTTGCCCAATAGTTGTAAAAGATAGTTCGAGCCAAAAGCCACCCTGTCTAATTTAAGATATAGTAGTACGTTTTTGATCGACCAACATGAGAACAGAGACTGTGAGCCATATTCCAATCTCAGGGCCTCGACTGGAACCTCATTAGGCAGATTCATGATTGAACGTAGCAATTTGGCCTCCAATTAGTCAAGCAAGCTTCTTCCGTGTCTTATACTAGCTCTATATATTTGGACAAATCCTTCTCTATTGCTACCACCCCTCTGCTCAACATAGGTTTTTATGGCCGACTAGCTCCTCCATATTTTTGTATATATATAATCCTCATGATGAGAAGCAGATGGTCTAGACCATATGGGAAAGCCCAAATACAAGACTTCTTTAACATTGACTAAAGCTGTTCCATTCAAATGCCACTGTGGTTTACTGAGCACAGTTTGTGAGCCCGTCAAGCACATGGTTATTGGTTTTGTTTTATTTATGACCATAACATTTTCTTTAGCATATTGGCTTAGGGCACCAAGTGTACGCTGAAGGCCAATGTGAGTTTGCTCAAATATTATTATGTCATCAGTGTATGACATACTAATCATTTCAACACCATTTATGGTCGGGGGAAAGTTTCTTACCGCCTTAAATGTCTGTTCCAAGTCGCCTGTATATAAATTATACAGGACAGGTCCCAATACTCAGCCCTGTTTAAGACCCTGATATGTGGAAGCATATTTTGAGAAGCACCCCTCTTGATTAAGATGAACTGCTACCGATGTGTTCGTACAAAGTAGTTGGACATAATAGAGCAAGACAGGATCGCTGCCCCAGTTTTTAAATGTTTTCCAAAGTCTACTTCTGGAAACCAAGTCAAAAGGTTTTGAAAAATCGACATAACGGCAGTAATGCTTATTCTTCCCTTTGGGCAATAGGGCCCTCAGGTACTGTAATGTCGCAATGTTAGAGATTGTATTATATTTGTTGAGACTCTAACCCAGCATATAGGCTGGTAGTAGAGAAACTCGCAGAAACCCCTCGTTTGTGCATATTAAGTAGCTTTGGGTTTTCATCCTAAATTACAAGGGTAATCCAGACGTGGAACCCTTGCTCACTTTCTTAGAGAGGCACAGCTACACCCCACTGACAAGGCCCAACCAGGCCGAAACACGTGTCTGGGGTTGCTGTTGGTACTCTTGTTCAGAAGAGAATTGCCAGGCATTTTGGTGCTGGACTGCCCTTGGGCAAGAGAAAGACTAATATGTAGTGGAAATGTCTCTTCTGTGAAAGGATGGTGAGCCTCTGGTTGAGACTCAAACCCGGGATATAGGGCGGTAGTAGAGAAACTCCCAGAACCCCCTTGCTTGTAAAAATAGATAGTAACACAGATCAATTTAAGAATGGGCCGATAGACGTTGGGATGTTCTCTTCCAGGAGAATCCAGGTGCCCCTATCCTTTAGGGCGCCTGGATGAATAATCAGCAGTGCAACATTTACTTCCAGAGGATATAAGGTGGTATGCTCTTCATTATCCAGCTTTTGGGGATCCTCATTCTCCCCAACAGGTTCTAATAAGACTGATGTAGTGTTAATACTTTATTCTCCAATAATTGCCCTTTTTTAGGGCCCAAATGGCTCAGTTGTTGATTTATCCTCTTGGTATTTGGGTCTTTAGCCTTTGGCCCCTGCAGATGTACTTGTCTTTCCCAGAGGCACAATTTTGAAATCCGAAACCCTTACACACACATTGCTTCGCCTCCTTCTGATCTCCTTTGTTTGTCTGCCTTGACTCAAGTTCAGGTATATGCAGAGCGGGTAAAGTGTGTGTTTTACAGGGTGAACGTTTATTTTTTAAGGCCTTTTTTAACTCAGTAGGCGGTGAAATATGGACTTCCTCCAATTCCCAACTCGTATTAGGATTTCCAATAGCCCGACTTACTGTCGCTTTCTGCATTACAGCCAATTTTTCCTTCTTGGGAGGATCCTTCAATTCTGCCAGTGTAAACTCAATATTGTTTTGCCCCAAGTCCTTTTGTTTATCCCCGGGAATTGTGATGATATCAACTTTCTTAGACAAAGATATGATTACATCCAAAAGTTCCAGGGAAAGTTTTTTAGTACCACCAAGCTCGTCCATTATAGATGCCAGTGTTAAGGCTTGGGAATCCATCTTACACTCCAATGCGACCATGTAGTCCTTCGTTGCAGCTTAATCGTGCAGACATATTCCACCAGCAATATCTGATTCGCTATCCGATTCTTCCAACATAACGGAGTCTGGGGCAGAGTGTGAGGCAAAAACTGTCATATCTGGTGTGTATGACGGATTTATGGCATCATTGTTATCAGGATTTATCAGGTCAGGCAGTAATTTCTCTCCCCCCATTGAAGCTCTTTTGAGGGTTGTTACCAGATTCAGTAGGGAGTTATTCTTGTCAATTGAATCTGCCAGCTGCTTTTCGTTTTCTTCTGCTAAAGTTACGGATGAATGTCTGACCGCATGACTATCTTTAACGCCGAAGAATGCTGTTATTTCAGCTTGTGAGGGCAGGTCAAGCTTAGAGATTTTTATTGCATTGTATTTATCGCCAAGTTGAGGAAAGTCGCCTTACGCGTCATTCCTAAACTCGTGTAGGTTCCAAAATAACACGTTGTTATGATTTATAAGGTAAACAGCCTCAGTGGAGACTTCAGCGTTCAGGAGAAACAAAAGGGGTGTATGGGAAATCAGCCGGGCTTTGCTGTTTATTGTAAAATAAAGACCGCTTTTCAAAAAGTCACTGGTAACAATACAATTCCCAAGCATATGACAGGGCGCTGGCGTATTTTGATTTGCGTATGTCTATGTGCTGTTAAAGCCAGAGGCAAACATAAGAAAGTAAATAGCCTTTAAATAAGTACAACTCCCTCACTCACAATGGCTTACCTCAGCATTAGGTCAACCAACGCTTGGCGTTAAGCCATCAAAAGCAGTTTGACCAGAATATTTGGACTTTCAGTCTCGGCTCGTAATGCAGCTTCAAGGTTTTTGCAAAGCGGTCTTTATTTTACAGGCCGGTCAAGTGGCACAGTGAGTAGAGCGCTCGCTTTGACATCCGTGCAGCGCTTGCTAACGCAGGTTTGAATCCCGGCGGGGCCAAACTCAGCCTTTCATCCTTCCGAGGTTGATAAATGAGCACCACACACCGTGGTTAATAATAAGCAGCGCTCAGATACCGGAGGGTTCGTAGCGCTATATAAATGCCTAATTATTATTATTATTATAAGGTAGACCAAATTCCAAGGTAGGCGTCACCGCGTCCACAGGAACACACTGCTGCACTCCGCCGAGCAAGGAGTTTATGAGTGTATAGTCACCTGCCTCACGCAGTGCAGCAGTGTAGGCAGAGTAAACAGACTCAGCCAGAGTTTCACGAAGTTCATTCCAATTCTGACAACGCACAGCTGCGCTCTGCCAAGCAAGGAGCTTATGAGGGGATAGACACCAGTGCAGCAGTGTAGGACGCTTATTCATAATACAACAAAATATCCCTGCATGGCTGTGTCACAAGTAAGATGTCGACAGTTCTTGCCAAAAGTCTAATGTTATGCCAAGTAACACCCCCATTGTGAAAGTACAGAAACATATTAGTGTTTGCCTAGGATATGCTATATAAACCGGCACTATGGGGTGGGGGCCAGAGAGGGCTCCTTGTCACCACTTGCATGCTGTTTTGCCGGCTGATAACTCTGTATGCTGTGTATTCGCAATATAAATACATGAAGCTTGATCTACCACCCGTCTGCTCTCCTTATTTGTTGCAAACTGAGGCTGGCCGAGTGGTCCTTATCTTGGCCAACACAGTGTGAAACCCTAAGGAGAAAGGAACTTTGTTGTTTGTCGTATTGCATCAGGCTCTTTGAAAAAGAGACTTTGAGTGGCAAAGAGACTTTGGCACAGAAGGCCATGATGTTGAGGTTTTGAACTGCACCCTCGTGCTAGAGAAGCCAGAGACTGGCTACGCTCGAGTGTGCCGCCTTGTCCTGTGCGGAAAACATGGGGAAGGGAAGCCAACGGCTTGAACATCCTGACATATAATTTCTTTAACACTTTTCTTTTGCATAACATGGTTTCCCACATTATTTGTATTCAGAAGTAAGGATTGGCAATAGGTTTTTTAGTATAGGCCCTTTTATTTTGACAGACTCCACTAGGACTGCATTATTATTATTTGATTGTCGTAGCTTGCTCCCATCTTTAGATTTTTCAAACCCAATTGAAGTTCAATAAACACCCTTGATCTGTGATCACGTGTGTATGTCTTACTGTTTGATACCATGCCTTCCTTACAGCAGACAGTCGCGTGGTCCCCGGACGGTTCCTCTGAAGGGACCCACCCATTACATTTAGTCATTCTCAATCTGGCAGACCAGGAGAGAGCATCTTTTGAGAGCTACTTCCAGGAGTTCAAGAATGCCATCCGTCACGGCCATCCCACCTTTGCAGGGGCCACCACCACCACCACCATCACCACCACCACGTGGATGGCCTGAACAGGTGCAATGATGCAGATGAGGATGACGAGGAAGAGGAGGTAGAGGAGGTAGAGGATCTTCCTACCTCCAGCACCCAGAGAGAGTCATGGGTGTGGCGGTTCTTTAAGACTATTGTGTGTGTACCAAAAGCTTGTGCTGACAAGGTTGAATGCACTGAGTGGGGTGTCGCACTCAGTCGCTGACAACCTGGTCAGTACTCTTTTGGGACCACCTCCATGCGACGCCACACTAGTCCAACCACCTGGGTACTCTGACAAAGGCTATTCCTTTCTCAGGGAGAAGTAGATTATCTTCCTGTATCCCATCTTCCTCAACTGCTACGGCCACTACACAGGCTACTCCTCTTGGGCAGAGGATCCCACCAGCTGCCTCGCATGCCATACAGAGCGCTGTTGACCCTTACCTTTCAAGCGTCACAATGCTCGTGTTTGTAATGTGGCACACCACTCTGCAGGGGGGAGCAGTTTCGGACTATCGAGGCTGCGGCCAAGCAGCACTAGAAACACGGTCACCTACCTTAGATTTAAGGCACACCCAAAATCTTCCCCTGCCCACCTGCCCCTCCGTATCTGTGGTTGGTTCCCCTTCCTTTCCCAACTTACCTCCTAGCATCTCCTACAAAAAGAAATAATCCCCCAAAAATATAAAAGCCAGAAAGACACAAAAAAGGTTCCTTTTGGAGCCACCTTATACAGTTAAAAAAGAAACTAAAAAAAATTAAATCAAAAAGGACCTTTTGCAGTCTGCACAGTCCGCTGACAGTATAAAAGGTCCGGGGACATCTGGAAAATTCCAGGCGTGGGGTGTGGGAATTAAAATCAATGAACTTGTTTTTTGTTAAGATGGTGGAGCTTCACGAAAACACACTGCCAACAACACATGGCCTACCTTCCCTAGTCCCCACACGTGTCCCGATGAAAACGGTACTGCACATGTGTGGGTGCACCTACCTGGGGTCCAAAAGAAAAGGGTAATCCACTGGTAACCCCAAGCCTTTCGGCACAGCACATTTTGTTCATGTGGGCAACCTACAGATTTGTGCCTAGGGTGTCGAAGCCGGCAAGGAAAACAGGGAACCCCATGCATTTCCCAAAAGAGGACACCCGTGGGAATCCACAGGTCTGCCTTGCGCAAATAGCCCCAGTTTATATTAGCTACAATCCCCGACAAAGTGTGATATTTGGTGGGGAAAAACACAATGTTCACTTTGTCTGGGGTTCTGGGTAATAAGTTCTGGGCTGATTTGCGCGAGTCAGACCTCTGCGGATTCCCACGGAAGTCCTCTTTTCGGAAATGCATGGGGGTTCCCTGTATTCCTTGGTGGCTTGGACACCCATGGCCCATATCTGTATGGTGTGCCCATCTGGAAAAATAGCAAAATTCAGCTGTCGGAAAAGACTTGGGGTTAGGGGTGTTTTAGGCTTTCCCCTTGGCACCCAGGTAGGTGCACCCACACATGTGAGGTACTGTTTACATCGGGACACCTGTGGGAACGCAGGAAGGTATGACATTTGTTGTGTTTGCGTGGTTTTCATAACGTTTCGACCCATTTTCTGGTGCCCTTTGTCACATCACACAACCCTTTCATTTCCCAAAAGTGCCCTACATTTCGTTGCTGCTTTAGGCACCATACACTTTTGTAACCTGCACAAGTCACCTACCCTTGAAAAGGTCTGTCTGTGCTCTTTCAAGAAAAAGTATGCTTGCCGTTCCTCACCACATTGGTTTTCGTAATTTACACATGCTAAGTACGTCTGTTCAGGCCATAAGCATAAAACTCCTGTGTACCATGGCTCAGTGTTTGGCTTGTGGTATTGCTTGTTTTTTGAAACACTATAAAGAATGTCTGCTTTCCTAACTGCAAGAGTCAGGGGAATGTAGCAGAGCATTGTTTTTCTCAAAATTCATAGAAGCCATTGCCGTACCAAGCCAACCATGTCCACCACATACTTTTTTTTGCGGTCATTTTCCCGCTTTTTCACCTCCAACTATGGCATTTTCCCCTACCTAGTTGTTGCCTGACCTGAGCAAATCACCCCTTCCTAAACTTGGAATTTTGTCTACTTTTCAGAAATGTGTGCCTTTCTGTCCTCCAATTTGGCTTTCCTACCCTTTTCTTCCATTCCGTCCACACATGTCCAATTGGCAAAAATGGCCAAAATTACCTACCTCTCACAAAACGGTTGATAACCACATCAAAATAATTTTCGATTCCACTCAACCTATTCTTGAAAGCCAGGAAATTGGGAAATTCAGCACAGCAAACCATTTGTTCCTAGCTCTTACAAGGAAAAAACCACAGGCTTCTTTGTACATCATTTTATTGGCATCTTTTGAAAAAACACATAGTTTTCACATTTTTTGGTTATTTTCTCTCACCCCCCTACAGCAACCTAGGATTCCTGGGTGGCGTTACGACCGCCTACATGTGGGGAAAAAAGGAGCCAAATTTGGCTGAGAAGTTACAAGGCATTGAATGGCGACATACCAAAATCACCAAAAAAGGCCTTGGTACTGGGGGGAAAAACCCATGGCACTTGAAGGGTTAAAGGATCAAAGAATCTCCCACCATCCACACAATCTGCTTCTTCATCGCCATAGCCACCTTCACTACACACAACAAAGAAAATACTTGCTATCCTGTACTCCTGTACACTTCCACTCCTCCACAGCCACAAAACCTGATTGGCTAGTCTCCGAATGTCCTCTTTCCATGCCCGGCATCCTTAAAAGAGCCAAATGGCACGTGCCTGTCCGCGGACTACTGTGGTAACCGCAGACACCCGTAGCACCTGCACCGCTTTTTTCACCTATAAAGACAGCTCCCCATCAACTTCTATCCAACCCCCACCTTTTCCAAGCCCTCTGTCGAACACAAAATAACCCCAAATGCACTTACCAGACTTTTTCCACGGTGATGTCCGCAGACCATGGCGCGTGTCTACGGATCCAATATGGCGACTGTTTCATAAAATAGGACGCAGGTCATATTTTTCAACATCCAAACAGTGGGCGCGTACGATGTCTGCAAACATCACGCTGCTCCCCGATTGGCCAGGAGGGGTCCACAGCCTCTGAATCAGGAAAGGAGTCTGCAGACCAGACCCAGATATCACTAATTTTGTCTGACCTACTTTTTGGCCATTTTATTTTTTTAAATACTGGATTAACACAAAATTTGAAAAAGCACGCTTTTGGGACCAAGCCAACGTTCCTCACGCACGTTTGGTGAAAATCCCACCAGCGGTTTGGGCTGTAGGCCTGCTAGGCAAAGTTTGAATGCAGTACCCTCTGGGAACACTACAAACAACTATGACTACAGGTATAGGCAACCCAACCTTTGGTATAAGCTTGTACTACACAGTTTTAGTAGCGTGTTGAGCAGCCAGGCTTATTATCTCAAGAGGGGAAATGTGAGCCGTAGTGGAGTAACAAAGATTCACAGTTACAGGTATTCAAATAAACTCTTACACTCAAGGTTTCTTGATAAACAATTATTTATCAGTCAGTTATAAAGCCTTCTTTAGAACGGAGCAATATACTAGTAGCACACAAATACACTTCAATACTGTACACTCCGAGTTTCTGAATCAGATAAAACTCTTTTGGAATGGCCCACAAACACAACCTACACCCACAGGTGACTTCAGTAACAAGGGTGCTGGGGACATTAATATCTTACTGTTGGCATTCAGAACACTCTTAAAAAGTTAGTAAAAGTCAAAGGTTATTAGAACACAAAAAATTACTAATATTCTTAAGCAGGGCAAATACATTCAGAAAGCACTTAGCCTATTGAATTGAATGACTCTTCTAAAACAAAGTCAATGGCAAGATTCTTTGTATAGGATGCAGCACTTCAGGTAAGCAAATGGAAAAGACTTTGCACAAGTTCTTAGGAGTCTGATAAAAAAAAAGAATCAAATGTAGGGCCACAAGCTGACTAGACTTGTGAGTTGCAGAAATTACAAGCACTTCCACAGTAAGAGGCACTTTCTCTTAGACTTGTTTTACAGTACCTTGGTAAAGAAGAAAAGATGCAGCTGATGACTTCTGTTCCTGTGCAGCTCTGCTGATTTCACTGTTCCTGGGCCTCAGTCGTGGGGACAATATGGAGGACATTGGGGGACTCCTGCACTCCACTGGCACTGTCAAAACTGGCAACCGGCAAACTTTGCTTTCAGTGGCTGTTTCGCGTTTCAGCTCCTTGCGGTACAGCAAATAGCAATAAGAGCGGTTCTTGGATGTCAAGGTGGACTTTCCTTGCTTCTGGGGTCCCGCACTCTGCTGAGGGGGGGTCAGGCTTGGTCAGTCCTGCTTCGTGGGAGTCCTGAGTATCTTCCAAAAGCTTTAGGCCAGCTTAAAAGCAAGGCACACAATCTGGTGTCCCTCTCCCTGTCTCTACGGTTCCTGCAGCAACTCTGAGGAAATTCAACCAGCTCCGAGATGGGTGTCCAGGTGGCTTAGTTTCGAGTTGATTGGTCCCACCAACTCAAAGGGAGAAGTCGTCCTTGCAGGGGCTTCGCTCTCGATGCGAACTTGGCAAGTAGTCATTGCAGCAGGGTTTCACCGGGCAAACCAACGGGCCAGGAGTTGTAGCAGGTGTCCTCTTCAAACTCTTCTTCGGTTCCTTCGTCCAGTGGTCGACTCTGCCTTCCAAGCCAAAAGACTTGCCTTTTATTCAGTTCTCTCCCATTCATTCCAGCCTAGCAGTCACTCACCCAGCAGGGTGGCTGTCCTTGCCGGACAGTCAGCCAGCCAATCACCACAGAGTGCATTTGGGTCTCCTAGGAGACTAAGCACAGGGAGTTTCTCCCTCGCTGGTACCTCCCTCACTTCCTGCCTACCTCAGACACTCGGGCGCCAGAGGCGGGTTTCTCTCAGAAACCCAGCCAAAGGTGAATTAACAAAGAGACCAAACCTGGTTTGGTGCGCAGAGAAACTCTCTAGAAGGACCTTTCCACAAAGACATGGCAAAAGAAAAAGACTAGGGACCATTTTGTCAAAGATGGCTCTATGCCATTTTGAAAAAGATGGCTCCCGCGGTTAACGTTACCAGGTCCACGAACGATTGAGGTAAATGCAAACCATGGTAGTTAAAAACGACACCACTGCACCAGCCATTCAAATGAGGAAAGGGTAACAAAAATGTTACATGAGCATTTAAACAAAGGGGATACTAAGTAACCCCTCCAGCACTCTATTGTAAGATAGGGTGTGCTGGGTCTAGAAAGTACAATGCTAAGTAAAGTCAAGAACTAGGTGGGGTGACAAATCCTTGTTTGGTGTGGGCGCTGGCAGTTATTGATGGTCCAATATTTGAAACTCGTAATACTTGTTGAAAATTATCGACAATACAGCCTTGAATTAATGTTGTACATGGTGTTTTAATTTTCTGATACAGCATGACAATTGTGGCATCTGGTGCCAAATGTGGCGAAACAAAAAAGCTGACGCACGTTTCAACAGGAGTATTTATCAAGGCTGTGGTGAGTGAGGAGTGGGATGAACGGTGTTTGAGAAAATAAGCGGCGCAGTGGCATCGTCCGGATTAACAACATTAGTCATATTCTCTACTAAAAACTTTTATTTTTCTGACCTTAAACTTTCCCTTTCTCCTCATCCCAATGTCTTTTTCAGCTCTTAAATCTGTATCAGAAAATTAAAACACCATGTGCAACACTAATTCAAGACTGAATTGTAGATAATTTTCAACAAGTATTACGATTTTCAAATATTGGACCATCAATAACTTCCAGCGCCCACACCAAACAAGGATTTGTCACCCCACCTAGTACCAAACCTCTCGGGAACCTTGGAGTTTGGTTCCCAGACAAACCATGTGCCAGGCTGCAGGCAAGACCCTTACCTCAAACTGAACATGTGCGCAGGGAACCGGCCGTCCTGTCACCAAACTCCTAACCCCTCGAAACTAAGTAAAGTAAATTTCACTTTAATGCTCTGGGAAACAGTAGTTTATCCCAGAAAAGGTATTTAACCTTGGGAAATCTAAAAGACTTCCCTTGAGCCACTGCACTGAAGGTGCTGTGTGAGACATAGTAAAAGATTATGCCTATAGAGTTGGTTAGACTCCATAACCAAAAGAAAGACAAGTGTATAAAATCACATTAAAATACATGAGAGAGTGGGAAAAAAAGTCTCACTCTCTCCAGGTTAAAAGAAATCAAGTCCTCAAAATGCAGCAAAGTTGCTGGGGGTATCTAAGGTGGAGGGAATGAACACATTTTTGAGAAGTCTACCTAACAAGGCCCAAGCAAAATATTGTTTCCATTGTGTCTATGAGGATTTTAAAAATGTTGGTTCCCCCCACCCTATAACTGTGCCCCCCTGGAGGAAACCACACCAAACTTCACAAAATCATTCTGAGGGGGCCATGTACTGTTTTTGCTACGTTTGGTGAGGATTTGTCCGGGTGAGGAGGGATGGGGGTTCTGGCAAAGTTATAAGCCACCCAAAGAGTGCTCTATAAGTTGAGCAACCTAACCATAACTTACCATACCGCAGGAGATATATTCTATATATATACACACACACACGCACACAATGAAAACACTTTGTTAAAGGGTTGTTATGGTTCAGTTGCCCTAATAAAAACCTAGCAAATTCAGTGCAAAAACTTTGTTAAAGGGACGTTATAGTTACTTTGGACTAATAACAACCTATCCATATTATGGTTACAAGTAAAAACCCCAGAAATTCTCCAGTTATGGTAAGCTAAGCAACCATAACTTGCGCCACCACTGTGCACTGCTAAGACTAACACCCATGACATCAAAGATGACATCACATGTCTGGCTCCCTCTTTTTTTGTTCACTGACATATCGAGGCCAGGTAGTTTTCTTCACTGACAGTCTGGAACTAAAAATTCAAAAGGTACTATATTTGTAGACCTTACCCTTCTCATATGTTCTTACACTTCTTTCCTTAGGGTTCAGTCACATCATTTGATACATAGGGGAAGAAGCAGGCCTTAAACACAGCAATCATTTCTGTGCATGAAGATAATCAGGTTATGAACACTTTCTGCTTACTTTACTTTCCCCGTATATGCTCATATTTGTATGCGTTGTGGTCTCATTATGTTTTGTGTGTAGTAGTACAATTATGTAGTAAGTGAGGCATTGTTAGCTACTGATTACAAGTTTCACAGTACGCAAAAGTCTGAAACTAAAGCATTCATCATTTTACTAGCCAACACAGTAAGATTTTGAATATTGCACCTCTATGGTGCATGCTGCAGACAATGCCTACGTTTCTACATGAGTAGGTTCATGTACTGGAAAGAACTCTGTAATGCAATGGTGGTTATAGCAATGCATTGCTTAATGAACTATGTATCTCATGATAGTTCTCCCAATGACCTCTGATAGTTTTCTGCAAACATTATGACAATCCCTTGTGAAGGCTTTTCATGAAAGCTAAATGCACATGTGAGGTCATCAGTGATGTCATCAATTACATTGGTGATGTCATCTTTGATGTCATGGTGTTAGTCTTAGCAGTGCACAGTGGTACGGCGAGTTATGGTTGCTTAGCTTACCATAACTGGGGAATTTCTGGGGGTTTTCGGTTTTACCTGTAACCATAACGTCCCTGTAACAACGTTTTTCCATTGAATTTCATCATTTTCTTTTAGTAGTGCAACTTAACCATAAAGTCCCTTTAACAAGGTTTTGTGTCAGTGAATTTCATAGGTTTTTAGTAGGGCACTTTATCCATAACGTTGCTTTAGCCTAGTTTTTTCATTAAAGGAGGTTTTTAGTACCGCAACTTAACCAGAACGTCCCTTTATGTTTTTTCACTGAATTCCATACATTTTTAACAGGATACTCTTAGTTTGTAAAGATGTACTGTACAGCATACTGAAACCGGTGGCTCCACACGAATAGCCACAGTGGTTGTGAACAGTGCGTCTGTTAGCGGATATCGGCTGGCGTCCAACCTGCCGAGAAAGGGAGGAGTGGACGTACAAAGTGGCACCATGCAGCAAAGACAAGAAACATGTACAAACAGCAGCAAGTGTGTGAATGGGAAAGGAAAATGCAGTAGCTGTACAAAGTCTGTAAACAAACAGCGCAAAGGCATAGGGTATGTAGCATAATGGAATGCACCACCAAGAGCAGTAACGTTTGCCTTCAGCAATGTTACCGCACACCTGCTGTACATTCCAACAAAGGATGAATAGGCAGAGTTAGGGACGCCAACTACTAAGAGCAGAACGGGACTGCAATGTGGTAAGTACACTGAACTTTGTATTATAATTGCAGAGGTCTGGTAGTGTACAATAGTGGGAAAGCTTAAGGTTTTCTGTTTGTGCGTATCAATGGCAAACACCCTAGAGTTGCTGGAAGAGAATTTTCTGCATGAAGAAATGTGTGAGGACGATAATCCCATTGGTACCTGCCGCAGTGTGAAAAGGGAAAGTTACTGCAAGGGAAAGCACCCTAGAATGGCTGAAAGAGAATTTCCTGCATGGTGAAATGAGTGACCATGGTAACCCCATAGGTACGGAACGCAGTGTAAAAAGTAACAATTACAATATATTGCTTCATATATAGTAAACACATTTGTTTTTCTTTAACAGAACATACAGGAATACAAAAGGAGTACACCAGAAGCAGCGCCTTTTGCACAGCAACATGCGGGCACAGAAACTGAAGGAAACGCTATAAATATCAAAGTAGAGTGCCTGGACGCCAAAATGAATGAATTACTGAACAATTTTGCTGCCTTGAAACATTTTGTAGAAGAACATATTATGCAGAAAACAAGATACCACTGCCCCACCTGCACATGCCCCCTTCCCTATTTCCCAGCCCCCAATCACTGCAAATTGCATGTCACGAGAGACGCTTCGATGAGACCTCAAACCCTTCTTCCACGCACCATGAACTTGCAATCTCCAGTATATGCATCTGTTTCTGGTCCCCCTTCACTTTCGGAATAGTGGCTATGAATGTGTGCTACTAAACATTGATATGTAAATTGTTACTGAATTTATATGTGCCTTTTCCTTTGTTTTAAGATGCCCATTGTAACTGTTAAGAGTACATCATTTGTGGGGAGGATTGCAAGTGAGGGAAATGGAGTAGTCGTACGACTGCCGCACCTGGCTGCCCTATGTGCAATCACAATGTAAGCATCCATAGGACGCCACTACGGGCGGCATCTTTACATTCACAGAACTGCATGTAAGTAGTTGTAGGACCGTACGTGCGTCGGTCACACAACTTCGCAGATGCGTATCGCGTCCTGCGATGCCTGGTAAAACCGCCCCGGGCCAAGATAAGCGAAGAAACGTCTGATGTAGTTTTAGTTGGTGGAAGCGCTCACCCACATTCTGTGAGTACCTTTGCACGTAAACATTCCACCTACTGTATCATGCACACACCAAGCTTATGTAGCAATGTTCAAAGCACGTGTGCCGTACATTTATGTAGTCCGGGCATGTCAAGGGTATCCATAGGAGACCTATGCACGTGGCCACAAAGTATTACGCCCAATATGCGTCCCATAGACACGTGTCCAAATGGAGAACAATGGCGACGTCACCATGGTTGTGGGCCCTTATTTGGCGGACACGATCCGGATCCGTGCACATCAAAAAAGGACTATTTTCTGCAATGTATGGAGTGGTACAGTGAGAGTGCACCCTTACAGAGGTCCTACACTCTTCCATCTGCATATAGTAATTGTAGGGAAAGTGTTAGGGCCACGTTCCGGTTGCACATGCTCCACAACACTCCTATAAAAGGGCACGCCGCAATCCGTGGTTGGCTTTCCAGAGAAGAGCAGCAGTGCACATTGGTTCGTGCAGAAATTGAAATTGGGCTTTCTGCCCAATTCTGTGCCTAGAAAAGTACCTCTGAGTAATGGCCACCAGAGTGTCTGCTACTACCTCTGACTGAGCATCCACTCAGTCCACTTCCTCACCAGCAGCACCTCCTTCTTAAGGTCCTGAGCAAGGGAACGGGTGTCATAATGTGGAGGGACATCAAAAAGGAAACAAAGATAAAGTAGAGGGAATCCCCATCGCCTGCAGCCAGCGTGGGTCGTGAGTGTGGAAACTATTTAGGACCGTTGGGCATGTGCCAAAAGCTTGTGCAAACTAGGTACAATGAGGAGTACACTCAGTCGTGGAAAACCTGGCTTGTACAGCTACAGCACCACCTCCATCAGACAGCACCTGAAATCGAACCACAAGGCTGTTGTTCGGAGGTTTGTCCCCTTCCAAGCCGGCAGTAGGTTATTTTCCTCTACAGCATCCACCGCATCTGCTCCTGCCACCATTAGGGACACTCCAGTGGGCCACCGCGTCCCGCAACCAGCCTTGCAGGCCGAACGCACTGCAACAGACCCGTACCTTTCAAAGGTCACTGTATTGTGCATGTTCTGTGATGCGGTACTGTGCGGGGGTGGAGAGAGAACAATTTCGAAGTGCTTTTGAGGCTTCGGTCTGGGAGCATGAAAAAGAGTGCCCCCTACCCAAGTGAGGTCCACCCGACATCTTCTGCTCTGCACGTCCAATTTCTTATCCCTATGGTTGGTTCCCTTTGCCAAACCTCCCTTCCATTCGTGTCCTTCTGTGGCGTGCCTTATAACAGGAAAAATGCTACACAACCAGAAAGGGGGTGGGAGGGTAAGGCTCCTTTCAGAGCCACCTTGCACTGTTCAAAAACAGAATTTGAATGAAAGTATGCAGGCGGTGGCACAGCCTATAACCACCGCATACAGTGTGGGCAACAATGGGTGGCGGGACTCCATCAAAAGCATTGTACGCATTCGTAAAACGAAGTGGTGGTTCTTAAAAGGGATTTTTTGTGCCGTTTGTTTTTGCAACGTTCGAAGTGGTGAGCACCCACAGTGAAAATACTTGCTTAACTTGCAGGAAGCGCTGCACGGCATTTTGGATATTACGCAGAAACAGCTCATTGCCAGCATCAGTCAGATGAGCTCCATCTGAACGAAAAATGTTGCTACTACGAAACGTAATGTTCTCATTGTGGAAGGAGAACATGCCAACGTCTCGCAAAAAGCGGACACAGCCTTGTTCACATTGCGCTGCGCTTTCTCCATTTGTGGCCCACACGAGGAAGAACGCAGCCACATCTGTCTCTTGGCAATGCAAGAAAATATTATGTGCAACTTTGGAAACATTTCCATGAGTTGCCAAAATGTCTCCATCGCAAACTGCAGTGAGATGCCGCCAACATGTCCTAAACTGTTACCTCCACAATGAACAATAATAATGTCTGGATGAGCACGCGTCACCAAACTGGCACAAAGAGGACCCACATGGAGCCACTTCATCCCACGTATTCCATACCAGTGGACATCGACATTATGGAACACAAGGTGTGCTGCCAGTGCACATCGTTCTGCGTAAACTTGTACCCAATGTATACAGGAGTCGCCCAAATGCCATACAGTCCGCCTACTGAATGGCACAACCATATCCGTAGCCATCTGCACTCCTATTTGCAAACAGACCACCTGGCACAATCTGTTGCTAAACACCACACCCAGGAAATCGTATTGCCCAATCCCAACTCCTGCACAGTCCCAATGCCATTTCAGCCAAGCTGAAAAGACCTGGATGTAGCACGTGCCCACCTCCAAATGGCGCAGCTTTTGCAATCATATTGGCCTGTGTGGGGGGCTGTGCAAACACATTTGAAGCATCATAGAGAATGGCTGCTTTGTTGGTAGTTGTGAAAAGTGTTTTTTTTCATTTTTGTAAAGCGACGTGTAAAGAAACACCTTTGTATGTGGTAGTTGTGGATGGCTCTCAGCTTTTCGTCCTTACATTATTACACGAGTGTCGGCAACCTACATTTTACATTGTGGAACAGAAGAGTCATTTGAATAGGGGAAAGAAATATCAGCACCACTGACAAACGTCAAACTGGAAGCACTAAGGTTCTCATGGGCAAAGAAGAACATCCTAGCATGGAACAGAAAAGCAGACATAAACCCGATTCGATAATCCGTAGTCCCATTTCCATGCCAAGCACATGAAGGAGGACAGCATGTAGCACGTGCGCTTTTACCAACTACCGCGACGGCCGCACCCCAGTAAAGCAGGGCCAGTCCTTCCCTTTCCAGTAGTCTTTTCCCAGCACTCCCTCATTGGCTACTGGTAAACGGTCACATACACATCCACCAATTACAGCCAAGAATTGTGCGTCTACCGCCGTCACCTCTGTTGAACAGACCATACCAACCGTTAAACACGCAGAGGTCAAGTGTCCTGTAAATCAAAAGCACCTGCACGGGAAAGTACTGTAAAAACGATCTACGAGTTCTGCATCCACATACATCGGCATCGCTACCCATCACCACGCCTTCTAGGTATTTCTACTTTTTGTACAGTACATTTGCAACTGTGTTATAAGTTCGTATCAACAGGGTACCAAGCACTAAATCTCCATAACGTCAAAATTCCCACTGTTATTTCTCCCATCACCTACCATAAAAAGGCTCCTACAGTGGTAGATGGTGGCAAAGTTACCATTTGCACATAGCGCCATTGTTTCATTGAAACGGTTACTCTGTTCTTTTGGTCTGTCAATTTTACGATGCTTTCCCCCATTAATGCACCTCCTATCAAATTTGTAAAAAGCGCACACAAAAGGATCAGTCAGCGTATTACACCAAACTAAGCCACATGCATACATTGCATGCATTACAACAGTTTCCTGCCACTTACCTTTCACACTTCATAGATTACAACAGTACTAATAAGAAAATGTATGTGTGCATTGACAACATCAACATTCATAAATACGCATACGAAAATTAAAGACCTGAACCAATTGCTCCTCTCATGTAGCAAGCATATATATGCAGAGAAGTACATACAAATGCACACAGAAAAACATCTGCTTTGCACTCTGGACATCTTTCCGCGCCTTTTCTCATCCTTCCACAATGCAAAGTACTGCATTTTGAAAGTAAATAGTCCTACACTAAAACACACGTGTGTGCAATAACACGTCATATAATACACTCCCAAATAACCCACCTACCCCCTTAACAAACATGCTTATGCTCCTAAATCCCCATTCGTACCGTAAGGCTTCCATTTATACACACGCACTCTCTCTTCCTCCGAAGACATCCATCTATAGTTTTAAAGAATGTATTGTACAAATGTAAGCACTATGCCATTAGCCAACATATTTCCTTACCATCTTCTTATACAGGTGCAGTACCCACCTCTCTCCTGAAAGCCACTGGCGGGTGCACGTCAAAATACAACGTGCCCTAAACCTACAGTGCCCAAGCAACAAAGTATGTGCAATACCATGATAGTGTTTTACCTCTTACTGGGAGAGTGGACTGTGATTGTATTGTTGAATGTACATTAGCGCCAACCCAACAGTATGTGCTTCATTGTTCCTCATTACACCGCTGCAGGTGCTCAATGTTTATAATGTCGCCACCATTAGACCAATCCCCAGATAGTAAACCACTGTCCCCAACCAGACGTTAGAGGCCATTACACGGTGACACTTCCATTTACATGGCTACCTTCACACCCAACCACTCATGCACACTGCACACATATACATTTGAAAATCTACACACTCACTTCCCTTTCATCTCCAACAGCTAGTCCACAATGCCTACTGCAACTCCGTCGAAAGCAACGCAGAGCTAGAGCCACACAACCTAAAAGCATAGAAAGTAGCCATGCAGTGCACGCAGAACTTCTACAGGAAGTTGAAAGAGAAGAACTAATGCAGTCATTAAGCAAAACAGATGCACCCACCAGTATAGAAAGTGCAATTCATCTGTCAAAATGTAACAATGAAAAAAGCACTAAAAAGGGTGCAACTCGCAGTACTGGTAACAGAGCATGTACAAATGGTAAGGTACCCACAAGCAAGCTTTCCAAAATCTTACTGTTACAAAAGATGTTCCACCACAGAGTCCTTCAGAACCTTATAAACAGAGGGGAGAAATCACGCTTAACCCTTAAAACCTGCAGCCGAAAAGTAATCCTGGAAGCTCTTGTCAGTGCAATAATGGTAAAACGAAAACTGTTTGTAGTAAGTTTAAACCGAATGAAACCACTAACAACATTAATTGGTAAACTAAAAGCACTACTTCGAAACAAACGCAATATGAGCATAGATACCTTTGGCCACATCTGTACAGGTGAGTGGAGTCGCACCACCAACACAGAGCCATACTTCAATGAAGAGGCATACAAACAAGAGCAAAGAAACCAAATTGCCTTACATCTGAGTGGACGATGTTAAGACGGATTTCTGAACTCTGTCCGGGAGGGGCAGAGGTTCAGAAGGCCAGCCTAGTTTCTTGGAACAGGGTAACCTCTGGACAAGCCAGACCAATCAGGGTAGCGATGGCGGCGGTCAAGACTAAGTCTCAAGAGGGGTGAGGGTGACTGAAAGCCCGCAATGAGCACACACAACAAGGACACTTACAAATTACTCCAAGCAGGTGTTATATTAAAAATATAGACACATTT
The DNA here is from genome assembly GCF_040938575.1 of Ambystoma mexicanum. NCBI lineage: Eukaryota > Metazoa > Chordata > Amphibia > Caudata > Ambystomatidae > Ambystoma > Ambystoma mexicanum. The sequence goes on from NC_090927.1 coordinate 47,657,381, forward strand.
ATTACAAGGCCTCTATAACATTGACCATAGTAAAGAATCACGGTACAACTCAAGTAAACCAACACATCACACTCAATACAATATATATACAAGACCAAAGGGTCTAAAGAGTTAGAAGCACGAAATATGTAGACCACCTAGATGGGGAGGAAAACAGGCAGTGCAAGTAATCATTAGACCCAGTTCGCCATCAGAGGCCACCTAACTAGAAGGAAGTCCGAGCCCTACGAAGAGTGGAGCCTTGTGCTCAAAAGTACCTGCACACGCGGGTGCCAACGGGCCAAGGAGAGTCTCTTCAGGGAAATCAGGCAGTTCAGGGAGGTGAACAAACGAGGGCGAACAGATCTCCGCTACTCAAGCGCGGCCTCCACTTGCAGGCAGACGCAGGGCGCGAGTGCGAAAAAGGCGTGCTGTTTACCACAGCGAGGAAAAGCTACAGGCTCCTGCAGGAGGGCGACCGATTCCTAGCGTTGCTACTCACAGTCCCCGATGCAGGCAGACCCAGGCTTCTCCGTGTCAGTTTCAGTGCTGGCAGGTTCAGATACGAGCAGGGGACGTCTCGGTGTCGTGTAGATTCCGCGGCAGCAGAAGCTAGAGTTGAGGATGTCCCAAACGCAGCGAACACGCACAGATTGTTACCACAGCAGGGCAACTCGGCAGCCACGTGTATTTCAGTCCCATGTACACTTCTCACTTCAGACCTGGGAATGCCAAGTGTACGAATCGTGGGAGAGTGGCGGGGACTTCAGAATACAGCCGCAGCCTGACAGCGGTGACAGAGCAAGACTGTGTGGGCTGGTCAGTCCACTGGATGGTCCAGGGACGGTTCCGAAGGCTTACGTGCAGGAGATGATGAAGATGCCGAGAATAGTTGTTCCCACTATTCTAAGGGGACGAAGCGCCAGTACAGGCCTTCTCGTTCGATCAGAGGCAGAGTGGTCTCACAGGACGACAGCAGTGCAGAAGAGCAATCCTTCAGCGGGTCACCAGCGATTCCTCGGTTCAGCCTCTTAGTTGCAGGATACTTGGCTCCTTATCCTTTGTTCGTGAGAACTCAGGAAATCGACCTGGTAGTAGGGTTTTCAGCCTCCTCTTATCCATAGTTCCCTTCGCGCCAAAACGAAGAGGACCCTATAGGAGATCTGCTCTTAAAACACACACACCAGACGTGGACCTATCACGGACCACAGTGGTCCCAGGCATTCAAGACACACTAGACTCTCTGGCACCCAGGATGTGTATTGGGAACAGACATCCCAGCCCACATCCTGGAGGCTCACACCAGGCCTGTAGAAGCCCGCGAAAGCATCTGTGTTTCACGGGAAAGTACATTGCCAAATAAGGAAGGCCCCGGGTTGGCTCGACCTGGGGAAGGTGAAGGGGTCAAGACGGTCAGCGGGCAGGACAAAGAACCTCGTGGTCTGGCCATTTTGGAAGCCAGGCCACCGTTTTGGGCTAAGCATGAGAAACGCGCTTAAACAGCCAAAAGGAGCTCAAAACACAAAGAAACCATTGCTGCCACCAGTCCCGTCCGTGATACACTTGCACCGTTCGTTAGCAATCCAATGAGAGTTTCTAGGGCCTGTAGAATGACTAGAGACCCAAGAGGGCAGTAACTTAGTTTACAGTGCCCTCTTGTGTCATGTTGCGCGAAAGCTGCAACATGAGAAAAAGAACTACGGAAAACGACGTTTCCCGGCAGAAGTGAGCGAAAAGCCCAGAGGAGTGCGGCAGAAGGCTGCGCTTCTCTGGCAAAGTCTAGATCAGGGTGTAAAACAACAGCAAAAAGTTTGGGGGTTGCCACATGGAAGGAAAATTACCTACAATTATGAAATCTTTCCTAACAACGAGGGTATGAAAAGATACACAATACCATAATGGAAGAAGAAACACTACTTTCAACAATGTCCCCATCAAACTTAGATGTCACTCTCCATGCCACCACACCAATACGCCTCACCTACAAATGGCCGTGCACATCTATGTGTAACGTTCGCCAATGCTTAATCAAATATTTGCAGAAGTTCCTCAATCACTATGTGAAAGGCAACGAGAAAAGGAAAATGAAAATACTACAAACTATGGACTCCTGTCCACTCCGCAACTAGACGGAATACGAGGACATTCCTTAGCCTGTGCTTCTGGACCTACTTGGAAAAGCACCTTCCACCATATCAAAATGTTAGGCACCCACCATTCCACTGTCAGAAATCTTCTTTACAAACTGTACTATGCAAGAAGCCCAGCTGTAGCGCTCCAACATTTAAATGATATTCTCCTACATGGTACAGCCAAACAAGTGCACGAAGAAATAGAGCTCATCCAAAGGAAATATTTTGGAACTGAAGAACACTTAAAAATTGCAGCATTTTCAGACAACATTAGTGACAACATTGCAGATGTGAACTTTGTGTCTCACATACAAAAAAGAAATACAAAAGTTCAAAAGCACATCTGCTGAAATGCCAAACCAAGTATGTGTGTGTTTGATGTCGTAGAACTTTAGATAGAAGGAGCAGCAAAACTGTAGATATAATGCAGAACATAGAAGAGAATGAGGAATCCCAATGGTTTCAATTATGGCTGAAAACAAGTATGAAATCACTAACCCCCGCCATAATGTGCACATACTGCACTGCAAAACTTGACAATAACCAAACGCCTTCACAGACGATCACTAATAATATGGAAGTATTCGCACTGCCAAATGCACTGCAGCAACTTAATTTGTATGAGAGCATTATAATCCAAACAGTGCATCCATTTCAAGCAAGAATACGACTGCACCCAAAAACTGCCAAAATTGCCTCCCACCAAATTACTGAGAGGCATTTGTGGGAAAGTAGTTTACTTACCATTAGATCTGAAAGAAAATATAGACACTCTACGAGTGCAAAGGCCAATAGAAGAATCTTTGATTATCCTAGTAAATGGTGTACCTACAAAAGACAAAATAATTTGGCAGCAACTAGTGGACTTAAACAAAGTTAGGGAAGCCTTTTTTTAAATACAACAAAAAATAAACGTTGAAAAAAACCTGAGCGAAATGACCAAAATAATTCAGGACTGCTCAACAACTGGCCAATTTCAACGTCTAGACCCTACTACAGCCTCCAATATTTTAGACCACTATACAATTCACCCACTGCACTGCAAAGACACCATAGACGATACACTAGAAACATATCAAATGCAGCAAGCCAAAGGAATGCCAATCAGTATATGTGAAAAAAATGTAGAGGCACACGCCTTTCCTCTACTCTTCCCAACTGGAAAAGGTGCAAGACATGATGAAAGATGCACACAAATAACAGCATCAGAATAACGCTGTTTACGAATGTATTCTAAAGACCATAGATTTAGGAAGAACGTGGAGTACAAATTGCACCTCCTCTTTGAAAGTGAACTGGCAACGCTATGTTATGGAGTTGCACACACACTGAAAACAGGTTCCCATTTTCAAAAGATGTCTGCTACACAGCTACTTCAAAAGGTGCAAGACAAGGACGAGGTAGTGCAGGCAAGCATTACAAATCTCTTGGCAAACATGCGTGGTACGAAAGAGTACTGGTTCTGACGGCACGCAGATGTACGGTGCATGCTACGCAACCTTGGCCCACACACATGGTTTGTCACTAAGTTGTGCAGAGTATGCATGGGAAGACTTGCACACTTTCCTACACATAGCAAACAAAAACAAAACGGGAGTAGACATGAAAACTCCAGGAGAACTTTGTTCTCTTGATCCTGTAAATGTTTCACGCTACTTCCAACATCGCTTCCTTGCCATGCTGCACTTCATTTGCAATAAAGCACTTCCTCCCCTCGGAGAAGTACAGCACTTCTTTTGGAGAAAAGAATATCAAGCCAGAGGAGCACCACACATCCACATGCTTTTGTGGATTAAAAATGCCCCTAAATTTGGTGAAGAGTGATAAAACTGTTTTACAGTTCATTCACAAATATGTCACTTGCGAAATCCCTTCAGAAAGTGCACAGCGACCTACATGCACACATTTTGCAGTTCCAAAGACACAAGTGTGGCAAGTATTGTCTGTGCAAATTTAAGAACAGAGGCAAATACTACACCACATGCTTGGGTTTCCCTAGACCAGTTTCAGCAACAGGGCAATTAGACAGCTTCATGTCTTCGGTGCGACACAATGTGAAAGGGAAATTTCCTAAGAACATATACTGGGCCTCATTACGAGTCCGGCGGTAACCGCGGCGGTAAAACCGCCGGGTTACCGCCGGACTCGTATTACCATTCCGCCTCCGTGACTCCCGGAAATACCAGGGCATTACAGCCCTGGTGTCCCGGGAATTCCGGAGGCGGTAAATCCCCATTCCCATTGAGTCCCATAGGACTCAATGGGAATGGGGAAGTGGAAACACCGGCACCATCTCGCGATGGTGCTGGTGTTTCCACGTCCGCCTGCAGGCGGGAGGTGTTCAACCCGCCAGGTCAGACCTGGCGGGAAGATCACCTCCCGCCTGCAGGACTCAGGATCGGGCGGTCCCGAATTAACAGTGGCGGCGGGTTTACCGCCACTGTTAATTCCGGACCGCCCGACCTGTAATGAGGCCCACTGCATTAAAAGGAGCGAAGCATCAAAGTACATCAATGATTACAATGCAATAATTGCCTTCCTATGGAATGCTAATGCACAGTACATTGCAGACAATTCCACTACAGTTGCATGATATGTCACAGGCTACTTAACCAAAGCAGAGAAAAACAGAGGTCAAAGACCTCTGGAATGACATATCACGTGACAAAACACTGGCACAGAAATGCAGTTAGTAATCCTGACAACATTTACAGTGTCTCAGGAGTAAGGCAACAATTGGACTACTGTGGCGGAATGATGGAATTTACATTAAATAGACAAGACGATCCACTGGAATGTCTAATGTACTTACTACAAATACTGGAAAGGGAACATACGCATAAATGACATCTTTCAAATTTCCTACATGTGGAAACATATATGCACTCTCTGCAACCATGTCATTCAGGAACAAGTCCCTAATGAATGCTT